>NC_089492.1:289372589-290800089 GCF_036850765.1 Saccopteryx bilineata
GAGAGAGGGACATATAGGGACAGACAGGAAGAGAGAGAGATGAGAAGCATCAATTCTTCATTGCAGCTCCTTAGTTGTTCACTGATTGCCTTGACCGGGGGAGCTACAGCAGACTGAGTAACCCCTTGCTCAAGCCAGTGACCTTGGGTCCAAGCTGGTAAGCTTTGCTCAAACCAGATGAGCCTGTGCTCAAGCCAGCGACCTCAGGGTTTCGAATCTGGGTCCTCTGCGTCCCAGTCCGACGCTCTATCCACTGCACCACCGCCTGGTCAGGCTGATGAGTATTCTTCTTTATAAAATGAGGATCTCTGTCCTGACTACCACACCTAGTTGTTAATGGTTGAAAACAAATAGGAAGTAAATACTGAATTATTAGAGAAGGGCAAACCTGTTAAGTAATACTGAGTGATACTAGGCCCAGGTGAGGTTGAGAACTAAGTTTTGTTTTAGTGTCTCATTCAGCATTGCATGAGAAATACTTGGCTTGGTCAGGCAGTTCCTTGGCCTGCGGTGGCTGAGTTTGGTGAGGGTCTATCAGTTGGGATTCGCAAGTGGCCCTGTGACAATACAATCAGAGCCTCCTCTCGTGGCCGGCCACGTGTAAGTCTTGGTTTGTGTGAAATGAGCTTTGGCTAGCACTGTGGGCCCTAGAATGGATGAGGGTACCCCTCACCCCCGGCTCCAGTGTGGAACACACGCATGTGCACACAAGCATGCACACTCGCATGCTGGAGGCAGTGAGGTCGAGCATTCTACCAGGGGTCAAGCCCTGGATGGGGTTCAGGTCCTGTGCTCCAGTTCTGCACCCTGGGCCAGGCCACCTCTCCAGCCTTCGCTCAGTTCCTCCCTGTGTGACACAGGAGGTTTGCCACAAGACCCACTGCTTGGTGTTGAAAGACCCCAAGTCCCCAGAGTCCTTAGTTTACTTGCCTCTCATTTCTGTCTTTGCTGTGTGGGAATAAATTCCTCTATTTCCTGCTGGAAAGGGGTGCTAGGGTCACCAGGGCCATGCACACTGAGCTGTGCGGGGGAGTGAGCTGTGGCTGGGCAGATGGCACGGTTCCTCCACCCCCCAGGACTGTGCTCCTGGACTCTGATCAGACCTCCCCTCCAGTCTTTAAGATCTCTGTTGGCATAATCAATGTACATCTCTCGCTTTTTAGAGACCAAGGTCATAGAGCAGAATTGCTAGGTGCCATTGTCTTCATAGTGATAATTCCAGCTCCTTCTCTGGTGACACCCATGCACCTTACCTTGCGGTGGACAGCAGCTGCTCTGAGACTCTGCAGATGAGGACTTGGGCAGCGCTGCAGGATGCGGTTGCTGCCTTCCCCGTGAGCTCGTGCCCAGGCCCGGGGAGGCGGAGCATTTGGTTGAGGACTGTGGGGGGGCTTGATTGTCTCTCTCTGAGAATCTGGCCTGCTTCCTTTTTTTATTCTGTTCTGTAACAGTTTCGTGGAGATAGTTACAGGGTTTCCTGGGCCATCCCACTATCCTCTCTGTTCAAGAGGTTGACATATACTCCCTGCCAAGACCTCCTTTCTGATTTTGGAAAAGCTGTCTTGCCAGCATGGTCCCTGTAATAGCTTAAAAACACCACCCATATTTATCAATCAAAAATAATAATAATTGTTGGGGAAACAAATGTTTTTTAAGTTTGCTCGATTGTAGTGGGGTATAGTGAGTGTATAGTCTATGGAAGGCTGTAGGTACGGATTGCCTTCCTGCTTGGGAGGGGCCATTGTTTGCTGTTGTTTGCTGGAGAAGGGTTTTTTCCCAGAGCCTGTTTGGCTGGAGAGTGCAGAGAGAGAGAGAGAGAGCGCATGCGCGCGCTGAGGGGCTTCGGAGCCCTGAGTGAGAGGGAAACGGTCTTCCCTGCCTGCTTGCTCGTCTGCCGTTACGAGACTTTAGTGAACGAATGGCCCTTCGTCCTCTGGCTCCACAGTTCCTTTCCCGTCTGCCCGAATCCCATGGGAACCTGCATGACCACAGCCTGTGCCACCGGTGCTACAGTAATATATCAAGGAGGGCATATAATCATAACAGTGTTTTTAAATCCCAAAATATTTTTATAAAGATACATGAGTGCATTACTTGATTTTTTTTTTATTTTTTATTTTTGTATTTTTCTGAAGCTAGAAACGGGGAGAGACAGTCAGACAGACTCCCGCATGCGCCCCACCGGGATCCACCTGGCATGCCCACCAGGGGTGACGCTCTGCCCACCAGGGGGCGATGCTCTGCCCCTCCGGGCGTTGCTCTGTTGCTACCAGAGCCACTCTAGCGCCTGGGGCAGAGGCCAAGGAGCCATCCCCAGCGCCCGGGCCATCTTTGCTCCAGTGGAGCCTCGGCTGCGGGAGGGGAAGAGAGAGACAGAGAGGAAGGAGAGGGGGAAGGGTGGAGAAGCAGATGGGCGCTTCTCCTGTGTGCCCTGGCCAGGAATCGAACCCAAGACTTCTGCACGCCAGGCCGACGCTCTACCACTGAGCCAACCGGCCAGGGCCTACTTGATTTTTTTTTTTTGCTTTTTTTTTTTTGCTTTTTTTTTTTTTTTAGAGAGGAAAGAGACAGAGAGGGAGAGAGAGACAGAGAGAGAGAAGGGGGGGAGGAGCTGGAAGCATCAACTCCCATATGTGCCTTGACCAGGCAAGCCCAGGGTTTCGAACCGGTGACCTCAGCATTTCCAGGTCAACGCTTTATCCACTGCGCCACCACAGGTCAGGCCTATTTTTAAAGGAGTTTTTTAAGGGTTGGTTTTGGTTGCCATGGCTGACGGTTATAGCCATCGGGCTGAGCTGGTGGTTATGACTTCAGTCTGCTCTGGGAAATGGTTCTGATATCGTCCTAAACTGACCCGACGGGGCTGAACAGAAGAAGAGCTGTTTGTGCTAACGGCTGCTGTTGAAATGGAAGACGTCGGGAAACTGTGTAAGGACTGGGGGAGGGGGGGGGGTCAAACCTGGGCACCTGCTGCCACAGGAAGCAGAGTCTCTGGAGGGGACAGGAGCTGGCTGACCGGAGAAGACACCAAGAAAGCTGTCGTCCATGCTGAAGGGCTGTTCCATCCCATCCTGTCAGCATCATCACTGACACATGAGATGTCAGTGAAAGACATGGCAGGGGCCAGGGAGAATGGCTGGGACCAAATTGTTCTAAGAAACCCTGTTGGCCCTGTTCAGTTGGCTCAGTGGATAGAGCGTTGGCCTGGCATATGGACATCCCAGGTTCGATTCCCGGTCAGGGCACACAGGAGAAGCGACCATCTGCTTCTCTCCCCCCGCCCTCTCCCTTCTTTCCCTCTCCTCCTCCTGCAGCCAGTGACTCAGTTGGTTTGAGCATCGGCCCTGGGCACTGAGGATAGCTCTGTTGATCTGACCGGATCAGCTTCAGATGCTAAAAATAGCTCAGTACTCGAGCATCGGCACGAGGTGGGGATCCCTGGGTGGATCCCAGTTGAGGCGCATATGGGAATCTGCCTCACTATCTTTCCTCCTCTCACCAAAAAAAAAGAAACCCTATTAAGTTTGAGTGTGGTCTTCCACAATGCCGGGAAATGCCGGTTCTGGCTTTGATCTCAGAATGAGTCTGTGGAGCACGTCTCACGAGCCGTCCTGGGTTTGTCAGCTGTGATGAAGTGCACAAGATCCACATCACCTCTTTTTTTTTTTTTTTTTTTTTTTTTTTGTATTTTTCCGAAGCTGGAAACGGGGAGGCAGTCAGACAGACTCCCGCATGCGCCTGACTGGGATCCACCCAGCACGCCCACCAGGGGGCGACGCTCTGCCCACTAGGGGCATTGCTCTGTCCCAACCAGAGCCACTCCAGCGCCTGGGGCAGAGGCCCAGGAGCCATCCCCAGCGCCCAGGCAAACTTTGCTCCAGTGGAGCCTCGCTGCGGGAGGGGAAGAGAGAGACAGAGAGGAAGGAGAGGGGGAGGGGTCGAGAAGCAGATGGGCGCCACCCCTGTGTGCCCTGGCCGGGAATAGAACCCGGGACTTCCGCACGCCAGGCCAACGCTCCACACTGAGCCAACCGGCCAGGGCCCCACATCGCCTCTTAACGTAACTGCTTCTCGTGGAGTTTTCAGTTAGTAAATAGCTGCTGCCAGGACTGCTTCTGACAGCAGCATCCCACGTCATCCTCACGGCTAGATAAGGAGATCTAACCAGGCTGCGATGCGGGACAGAGCAGCCCTGGTGGGGAGGGGGGGACTGACTCCTCTCACAGAGGGGTGGCTAACACATCCTTTCAGCTTGGTGAAGTGCTTGTCCTGGGAGAGAGGCTCTGGCTGGGCATGCTCTGAATTCCTGAGCAGTGTCTGTCACATTGACGGGTGACCCTCTGGTCCCCGAGCACTAGAACGGAAGGGGTGAGTGACTGCCAAGTAGAAGGGGAGGCAGGAAGTGGCTGGCGGTCCTCCACTGATGCCCTGGGTTGAGATCAGCAAGGAGAGGGAACCGCAGGCAGTGACGTTGGCCCTTGTAAGGGACATGCGGTGTGGCGGGCTGCCGGGGTTCGTGGGACCTGCTAGACTCGCCCCCTCACTGACAGGTTTCCAGGAGTGTCGTCACTGCACATGAGGGACTGTGCTGAACTTGTCATCATGGTTCTTTTTATATCACAGTGCAGGGTTAGGTGACTTAGGACAAAGAGCACCAGCTGCTGCCACCTGCCGCCTGTTTTTGACCAACCCATGAGCTAAGAATGGTGGGGTTTTTTTTAACATTTTTAATGGTTTTTAAGACATCAAAGAGAGACGACTATTTTGTTACACCCACAAATAATATGAAACACAGATTTCCAGTTCCATAAACAAACTTTTATTATCTGTGGCGTTTTGCACCACACAGAGTTGAGTGGTGTCACCAGTGGTTGCCCACAAAGCCTAAAATCACATCTGGCCCTTAAAGAGAAGGTTTGACAGCCCTGCATTAGACAGGTAAGGTAAGATGTGCTTGTAGCAGGGGAAAAGTAAAAATGGTTTAAAGTTTCACGATATGGACCTGATAGCAGAGATTACTTAGAAATATATGCCTTTGGCCTGACCAGGCGGTGGCGCAGTAGAGAGCATCAACCTGGGATGCTGAAGACCCAGGTTTGAAACCCCAAGGTCACCGGCTGGTTTAGGGGCTCATCCGGCTTGAGCATGGGATCATAGATGTGACCCCATGGTTGTTGGCTTGAGCAAGAGGTCACTCGGTTTGCGGTAGCCCCCCCCCCATCACAGCACATGTAAGAAAGTAATCAATGAGCAACTAAGGTGCCACAACAAGGTATTGATACTTATCTTCTCTCTCTCTTCCTGTTTGTCTGTCCCTCTTTTTAACTTTCTGTCTCTGTCAAAAAAAAGAAAAGCAACTACTATTATGAGCTGATGCTTCCTGTTCCTACCGCCCCCACTCTCTCACCCCTAAGACTAATAAATAAAAATCTTAAAAATAAATAAATAATGGAAATCTGGGATTGTTGCTATGCCAACCTAAACAAGAGGGTTAAACTGATATCTGCCAAACCTCGCCCTGCATACACATCACCTGCTCCGAGTTCCTAGTCTGCCTTTCCCTCCCTCCGCTCCACCGGCCTTCTCCCTGCTTTGGATACCCACAGGCTCCTCCCCCACCCCTCACACATCGTCCATTCATATGTCCCCCTTCTCAGGGAGACACACCCTCCCCAGCCACTGCTGGGGTGATAGAACTGCTCTTTATCATGATTTCAGAGGTGCTTTCCCATGTGTAGACATCTGTGCAAATTTTTATTGGATCACACACTTCAAATGGGTGCAGTTTATATTATATGTAAATTAAATTTTAGTAAAGTTCTAAACAATGGTCTGCAGAGAATGTAATAATGTGACTGGTCATGGTTTTATATGTTAGATTAAGATACATACCCTTTTGAAAAGTCTTAAGAAAATAATAAACATTGATTTTTCTGAATAAGGAACGTTTTTATCAGCCGAAGTGTAACTTAGTATTTCTTGAGAATATGGTGGTCTGTTTCTCAAAACACAATTCTCTAGTTTCAGTGGGCGGGACAGTTTCTCGATCTGTTTGTTCATGATTTATTCTGTCTGCACTTCCTTTTTTTTTTTTTTTTTTCCTTTTACAGAGACAGAGAGTCAGAGGGATAGACAGAGACAGACAGACAGGAACGGAGAGATGAGAAGCATCAATCATTAGTTTTTCGTTGTGCGTTGCAACACCTTAGTTGTTCATTGATTGCTTTCTCATATGTGCCTTGACCATGGGGCTACAGCAGACCCAGTAACCCCTTGCTCGAGCTAGCGACCTTGCGCTCAAGCTGGCGACCTCGGGGTCTCGAACCTGGGTCTTCCGCATCCCGGTCCAACGCTCTATCCACTGCACCACCGCCTGGTCAGGCTGCACTTCTTTACTTGGAACATATTTTTATATTTTAAACGGTTTTAAGGTACTTTTGTGATATAAGAGTATTCAGAGGAAAATGTTTAACCCAAGTAGTTTCTAGGTTGTTTTATGTATTCCTGGGTTAGATCTGGAGACGGTATGTTTAGAGCCATGACATGGGTCCTGTTCGGTCTCTGAAAATTGAAATGTGGCCCTTACTTCTTTTCCTAACACTTGTCTTTGGCGTGTCCTTTGCCTGTAGGCATGACAGGTTTTCTGACTCAAAGTTGGGGTTGCTCTGCCGTTACTTGGCCTGAACGGTAACACTGATGATCTGGTGGTGTCCTGCCCGACCCAGCGGTCTGCCCCCAGCACTCAAACATAGTGTGCTGTCCCATTCCATGGAAACCTCCCCGGTGCTGACCACTTGTTTCTCTGCCTCAGGGGACCATCAGCGTGGGCATCGATGCCACTGACCTCTTTGATCGCTACGAGGAAGAGTACGAAGATGTGTCCGGAAGTGGCTTCCCACAGATTGAAATTAACAAGATGCACATATCCCAGTCCATCGAGGTACCACGGGTGCAGTAGGCAGGCTGATGGGCACGGGGCACCACACAGCTGGCGTGAGGGAGCCTGCTCGGGGATTTTCTCATCTGCTCAGGGTCATGAGGGGGATGCAGGAGCCAATGTAGAAGGAGAGCTCCAGTCCCGTGGCGAGGTGTTGGCCGCATGAGTCCCACGCGTGGGGCTGAGTATCCAGGGCTTCTGGGCCCTTCAATCAGGAAGTGCAGCTGGCCTGAGAAGCCAAGGTCATGGTGATCTTAGGAGAGATAGCAGACCTCATGAGTAATTCCGACAACCAGTCTTAGTGTGAAGGCACACTCGACTGTGCGGAGCACACACCATTCAGCTGAGGCCCGGGGACACTGAGATGCCATCTCTGTCCACTGTGGGATGTGGCCATGCGAGGCCATTCCATGAGGGTTACAGTGGGTCTCTGCCCCCTCATCTCTTCTCACTCACGTCTTCTCAAGCACCTCAGCCTACAACCTGAAGTCCCAACTGGTCAGTGTGGCCCCAGGGGGACACGGTGAAGTCACTACAGACTGGCACCATTGGCGCACTGAGAGCCAGCACATAGCCCTGTTGCTGCCCGTGGTTCTTGGAAATTTGCTCACTGAAGCCTTTACAAAGCATGGCCTCGGTGGCCACGTGCAGGTCGAGGGTGAAGCAGGGGAGAGGGGAGGCCATCCTGGTAACTGCTCCCCAGCACCCCTGCCTATGGGGTCGCCTGCACTGTTGGCCTCGTGCCCATGGTTTATTCATTAGGCTGCTGTCCTTGGCGCTTCCTGTGGCTCTGACTCATTTATTACCAGCATATGTCATTTCCTAGGCTCCCCTGACAGCTACAGACACAGCCATCCTCTCTGGAAGCCTCTCGACCCAGAACGGGAACGGAGGGGGTTCCATTAACTTCGCCCTCCGACGAGTCACCTCGGCGAAGGGGTGGGGAGAGGTAAGTTTCAGCTAGCAGACTGTGCTGTCCATCGCAGAGCCTTGTTTCTGACCATTTACCCTCTCAAAGCTGGCCCTCCAAATGACCCAGGTTGGCCCCATTGCTGTGTGACGGCATTGGGTGTCACCTCACAAGTTAACTCTCGCCAGGGAACATTGTGTCTAATATCTGAGAAGGAGTCCCTTCAGTCTGCTGACCAAAACTTCCCTGGAGATGAGATGCCCGCTTCCGGAAACCTCATCTCTGAACTCAGCATTTTTCTTTGCTCTAAGCAGACACCTGTGGGGTGTTCCGTTTTCCTCCACAATTCAGAAGGCAGAGCCTGTCTCGGCGCCCCGGTCCACTGGTCGGTCAGTGGTCATTTAACAGCCAATGCCTCTGAGCAAATTGAACTGCATCTAATTACCATTGAAGAGGTGCCTTGAAAGGCACCCAGACTAATAAATGAGGCGGCCAGGACTGGCAGGGTTGCTTGGACTGAGGGCGGAACTGCTGGTGGGTTCAGCGTCAGGCCCCTGAAAACCATCCCCAGTCTCCGGGGAGACCAGTGGTGGGTGAAGCCAGCAGAGTGAAAGCGCGGAGACGGCAGTGCAGGGGCGGGTGGGGTGGGGTAGACGCAGGCCAGGCTGCATGGGGAGAGGGAGCACGGAGCGGAGCCCCCTTCAGGCCTGAGCGTGGGAGGGGAGCAGTGTTTCCTTGGGGGAGGGGCTCCTTTCTAAGGCATGCCTTAATGGACCCCGCCTCCTCTGGGTGCGCAGATAGGAGCCTGTCGTCTGGCTGAGGTTAGGATGAGACGTAGGGCCCTGGCCAAGGCCCTGATGTGGCATCCAGGGAAGGCGTTGCTGCCTGCGCTGACCCGAGCCCGTGGGCGCTGCTGGGAGATAAACCCTCTAATGCTTTTCCTTTTCCTCTTGGAACAGTTAGAATTTGGAGCTGGGGACCTGCAGGGGCCTCTCTTTGGTCTGAAGCTGTTCCGTAACCTCACGCCAAGATGGTAAATATAAAGAGAAAAGTCCTCTTTGATAGTCTCTGTGGGTTTAGGAGTGGGATTGCCCGTCTGCCCTGCAGGGCCACTAGGGCAGGCCCTTGGGGCTGGCATGGATTCACGGAGGCTGGGCCCCAGCAGGGTTCACGGAGCACTGGTGGGGCCTGCTTCCGCTCGGTGGTCCACTGTCCTCTGGGGACCTGCCCTGCCAGCTCACTGTGGGCTCTGGGGACGCTGGAGACATAGGGACGTTGATCAGCAGTTTGACAAATGATTGAGCCTATGCACCATTTTTTTGTCCTCAAGAATATGTAAAGCTCTGAACGTGTTCCGTGAGCAGTGGGCAGCTTGAGACCTCCTGGTCTCAGGAGTGAGGTCCTAGAGCTTGAAGCCCTGCGGCAGGGCCGCCGCAGTCCTAGAGCTGTGTCCCCGTCCCGTCCCCCCCCCCCCCCCCCCCCCGTCCCTTCTAGAACAGCAAGGCTGTCCTCGTTCCCATTTGGAGGTAGCTGTGAGAGCTCAGGTCAGGGCTGAGTGGATGTGAACTGCAGCCTCCTTCCTCTGTGGGGTGGAGTGCAGCTCACAGGCCTGCGGGGGTAGGGAGCCCACTTCCCTTTAGGTGCATGGTGGGGGCCTGCCCTGTAAAGCAAGTCCGCAGCCCAACAGACTTACAGAGGGTCAGGGTGTGTCAGCTGGGAGGGGACCGCAGCTGGGGGCGGGGGCGCTCTCAGCTCCTCCCGCCTTGCCTCTGCCCTGGGGCTTGGATCAGTGTCTGCGAAGAAAGAGGACAAAGGAATTTACTGGGGTGACACTGGTTAACAAAATTATACAGGTTTCAGGTGCACAGTTCTCCAGCACGTCTTCCGTGTGCTGTATTGTGTGTCCACCTGCAGGATTTATACTTTCAATCAGAAGAACATCAGGTGGACAGTGCATTGTGTGAGTGTCTGCTTAGGACTTTCACCTCTAGTGCTGACTGAGTGCACATCCCTGCCCCCCAGACCACTGACTTGGGCCTTCTGGAGGAGGGCCTGGGAACCCCTCATGTGCACAAGCAGAGCAGGTCATTCTGAAGATCAGACACGTGAGGAGACACGTCTTTGAGGACACTCCATTGGCCGTTTTGTCTGGTTGAGCCAGCGTCTGGGGCTGGCTAGCCCTCAGCCTTTGCAGGTGCAGAAGTCTCGTCATAGACTCCAGTTCATCAGACTTGAATGACCATTTAGAAACAAGGACACCAGTTTATTAATGGGCTGTGTCTGCTCTTGGGTGCCCCAATCCCAGGGTCAGGTTCCTTGTGAGTCCAAACTAACGATCAGAAGATTCCTGAGTGGGGAATTGCCCCAAGAAAGGTGGGATTGTCCTGTGCCATGTTCTTCGTCTCCCAGCGCAGGCCAGCCGGCCTCTCCCGAGGTCTGTCTTGAGGACATGCTGGATAAAAACAGGAATCTCCTTTCTGTTGGGGCTCTTCCCAACGTCACTGTGTAACTGCCTTAAAATCCTAGGAGTGACATTTATCTCTCGTCCTGCTCGCTCCCCTGACCCTAGTGTGACCAGAGCAGAAATCACAGCCTTTGTGGTGCAATGTGAGGGTGAGCCAGCCAAGAGGAGAGAGGCTGGGCACGGACTCTCCTGGCCCCTGGGAGCCCCGGGAAGTCAGTGAGTGAGGAGCAAGTACGATGACCCATCATGTTTATTATTTTAATGACAAAACCAACACTTCCAGGACTGAGGAAAAAGAGAGAGAGACAACTAAATTAGTCAGTCTAGGGCCTGCTGGGCTGTTGACCAGAGGCACACTGTTTGCTCGCCTTTGAATACCTTGAGTCAAGTAGTGTGAATCCCTTTGTTAATGAAATGAAATACCCCTTTTCAACCAGAAGGTGGGGCTGACTCCCCGGGAACGGACTTCAGAGCCTTTCTGGGGAATGGTTTACTGCGGGTAGGTGCTTGTGGGAGGTCCATCCTTCACGTTGTTTCCTTACAGTGTTAAGGAGCCACTGTAGGAACCTCACTCCTGATTGTACCAATCAGCCTGTGGTAAATCGGTTTCATCTTCTGTCATGTTGCTTAAAGTCACAGGGCCTGTGGCAGACAGTAAGTCAGTTCTTCCTGTTCCAGCTCTTCCAGGAGATTCAGTCCATGGAAGTCCGTCTGAGTCCCACGGGCAGAGTTTTCATACCTGGGCACCCACCCAGAAATTTTGGTTTACCTGGTCAGGTGTGCGGTCTGGGTCCATGGCTCTCAAACTCGGCTGCACATTTGGTCTCCTGGCAGGCTTTGTTTCTTTAACTGATTTTAGAGAGGAAGGGAACAGTGTGGGGGAAGAACATTGATTTGTTGTTCCACTTGCTTAGTTATGAATTCATGAGTTGAGTCCTGCATGTGCCCTGACCAGGAATCAAACCCACAACCTTGATGTATCAGGATGATTCTCTAACCAACTGAGCTACCTGGCCGGGGCAACCTGGTAAACTCTTAAAATTCTGACCGGAATGCCTGGGGGCAGGAGCCCACTGTCACCATTTTCCAGGTTAGCCGGTGATTCTAGGGTACAGCCGATCCCAGGTGATCCTTACAGTGGATTGGCTCCCCTGGCTGGGGAACGCAGACATCTGGGTGCCTCTCTCTGTTGTAACTGAAGTTGGGGTGGGTGTGGTGGGGAGTGCAGATCAGGGTGATTGCTAGAAGGATTCTACCCAGTCCCTCTCTGTGCACCTCTCTGACAGAGGCTCAGTTTCCTGCTTCCCATGCAGGGAGCTGGCCCCGGGGTGATGAAAGTGATGCGAGCAGGGTCCTAGCAGAGAGGAAGGGCCAAGAACAGCCGAGAGCCAGGCGTCACCCAGGCCCTTTCTGTCTGTGTGCCCCCAGCTTTGTGACGACCAACTGTGCTCTGCAGTTTTCGTCCCGGGGAGTCCGGCCTGGCCTCACCACTGTCCTGGCTCGGAACCTGGACAAGAACACCGTGGGCTACCTGCAGTGGCGGTGGGGCATCCAGTCGGCCATGAACACGAGCATCGTCCGAGACACCAAAACCAGCCACTTCACTGTGGCCCTGCAGGTGAGGACGGACTCCCCCGCTCCCCCGGTTCACCCTTGAAGTCTGCACCCTGGTGACACTGCCCTACTGTGTGCCCCTGTGAGTCCCTTGCAGTCGGATATTGAAGCACCCTGTTCTCAAGCTCCTAGGATTTTCACATCTTCTGGTGGGAGGAGCCCACAGAACCAGGGCAAGGGCAGCCCTGGTTGGTCGGTGACCCCAAAGCCGAGTTGTGCACTGGGATGCCACGTTGGCTGGACAGGGCACAGGGAGCAAGAGAGGCCACCCCTCAAGGGCAGCAGCCCTGCTGCCTGGAGGAACACAGCTGGTCCCAGCTTTCTTTTTTTTTTTCTTTCCTTTTTTTATGAGAAAGCAGAAAACTGGGTTTTTAGGTGAAATCTTCCAGTGTTTAAATATTGGCTTTGGAGGCCCTGGCTGGTTGGCTCGGGGGTAGAGCATTGGCCCAGCATATGTATGCCCCAGGTTCGATCCCCAGTCAGGGCGCACAGGAAAAGTGACCATCTGCTTCTCTTCCCTGCCCTCTCCCCCTTCTCTTCCCCTTCTCTCTCTCTTCTCTCCTCCTTCTCTCCCTCTCCCCCGTCATAGCCAGTGGCTCAGTTGGTTTGAGCAATGGGCCCAGGCACTAAGGATAGCTCAGTTGATTCAAGCATCAGCCACAAACCAGTTGCCAAGTGGATCCCAGGCGGGGTACATGTGGGAGTCTCCCCCCACACACACTTAAAAAATTTATAATTGAGCCTGACCAGGCAGTGGCGCAGTGGATAGAACGTAGGACTGGGATGCGGAAGACCCTGGTTCGAGACCCCGAGGTCGTCAGCTTGAGTGTGGGCTCATCTGGTTTGAGCAAAGCTCACCAGCTTGGACCCAAGGTAGTCTGCTGAAGGCCCATGGTCAAGGTACATATGAGAAAGCAAGCAATGAACAACTAAGGTGTCGCAATGAAAAACATGCTTCTCATCTCTCTGTTCCTGTCTGTCTGTCCATATCTATCCCTCTCTCTGACTCTCTGTCTCTGTAAAAAAAAAAAAAAATGTTATAATTTAGTATGGATGAATTTTTACACACTTTGTACAGCTGCCAGATCATGACCGCTGCCTGGGAGGCCTGCCCACCGTGTGCTCGGTGGGGTCAGGGACATGCCCGCCTGGCCACAGGTCCCAGCCACCAGTCATAGTTTCTTTTTCCCTGTCTTCTCAGCTTGGAATTCCGCACTCCTTTGCACTGATCAGCTATCAGCACAAATTCCAGGATGATGACCAGACACGAGTGAAAGGGTCTCTTAAGTAAGTCCTGGCTGGCTGGCCTGGGAGCGTGCCGACCGGGCTGGCTGGCGGTGGAGCTGCTTGGTGGGTGATGCCCGCTTACATTGGTGTTTCTCGAATGCCTCCACCCAAGAGGCTGAGGGGCTACCCATTGTGCATTCCTAGGAGCTAAGGAGCTGGGGGTCAAGTGAATTGGATTTTTTCTGGTCACTGGCCAAGGGTGTCAGTCGTGTCTTCTCCCTGGGGGGGGGGGGTGCATAAGGGAAGGAGAGGACCCAGCATGTTTTTGTATTTTTTTAAATTGAACTTGGGGTGACACTGCCTCAGCCTCTGTTCTGAGCAACAGTGCCCCACGCCACGGCACTGACCAGTGTGGGGGGCCCCCGGCCTGCTCACAGCCGTTTGCCCCCACAGGGCAGGCTTCTTCGGGACAGTAGTGGAGTATGGGGCCGAGCGCAAGATCTCCAGGCACAGCGTCCTGGGTGCGGCCGTCAGCATCGGCATCCCGCAGGGCGTTTCTCTCAAAGTCAAGTAAGTTCCATCCGGTATTGTTGGCCTCCCATAACCCACCTGGGCTTCACTACTACGGGATGGCTGGTCCACTCTGATGTTCTCAAAGGGGCTGTTCCCTCTCTTGTCTTTGGAGTTGAACAGTGTCTAGGAGCCAGTTAGCCTCCCTTTGGTTCATGAGGTCAGTGCGCAGAGAGCTTCCGGTGCTCCTCCACGCATCTTCCAGCAGCGTGCTCTCTCCCTGCGCTCCACCCTCCTCCATGCTGATGCCCCAGACCCCCAGCCCAGTGCTGGCCTCGTCCCCTGTCCCCCAGCCGCTCACCCAGCACCCTCAGCAGCGTTGCCGCTGCCGTGTGGGGGTATCCCTCTGCCCCGGTTGTCCTGTCGGCACCTCCTTCCTGCCTATCTGCGCCGCCCCTGGTTTTACCTGCTGCCTCGTTGCTTCTGAACAGAGGCCTTGCTGTAGGCCCACTCCTTCTCTGTCTAGACTCACTCCCCAGGGGTCTCACCGAGCCTCAACCTCTGCTTTTCAGTGCTTTCGTTGGCTCCCATTTATAGCTCCAGTAGGCCCTCCCCTGGGGCTCCACCACCTGTGTCTAGCTTCTGTTACCCTGCCTTACACACACACACACACACCCCTAAGCTGGCTCTGCTGAGGTCTTTCCCATCTCGGTAGTGAGAGCTCCAGCCTGCCAGTGTTCTGTCCCAACCCTTGGAGTTAGCTGCCATCGCCCTTCCCACACTGAATTGCATGCACCTGGGAGCTGGCTTGGTGCTACTCTGACTGCATAGCCTCCTGAGAAGTCACCGCCTCACTGCTGCCCCTGTCTGATGACTGTAGTGTCCTGCCTGCTCTCCTGCCGCACAGGCAGGGCCTTGTTAAAATGTGATGTGTGTATGAAGCCTTTCTGCTTAAAACCTGCAAGGAATGCCTGACTGATGGTGATGCAGTGAATAGAGCATTGACCTGGGACACTGAGGTCCTAAGGTCGAAACCCCATGGTCGCCAGCTTGAGTGCAGGACGCTGGCTTGAGCAAAGGGTCACTGGTTCGGGTTGAGCCCTTGGTCGAGGCACATATGAGAATCAGTGAACAACTAAAGTGAAGCAGCTGAGTTGATACTTCTCATCTCTCTCCTCCCCATCGCGTGTTCTCTCTCTCTCACTCAAGTCAATTTTAAGAAACCGCAGGGACTGCCTCAGTGAAGGGCAAAGCCAGTATCCTTCAGGCCCCTGTGTGACTTTAGCCCCTTGCTGTCCTCTGACCTCCTCTTCACCCATCCACCCCGTGCTCAGGCCCCTCCCTCCATGCTGGCCTCCTCACTGCTCCTGGCTCTGGACTCAGCATCTGCTGTTTCTCAGTCTGCTGACAACTGCATGGTCAGTCAGTTCCTTTGATCCCCTCAGGTCTCTGCTCAGATGTCACCAAATTGCTGAGACCATCCCTCCCTTGCCACAGGCGAGCCCTTTTCCAGTTCCCATTTATTTTATTTTATTTTATTTTTTTAGAGAGGAAGGGAAAGAGATGAGAAGTATCAAATAGTTGCAGCACTTTAGTTGTTCATTGATTGCTTCTCATACGTGCCTGACTGGGGGGCTCCACCCCAGCCAGTGACCCCATGCTAAAGCTGGCAACCGGGGTTTCTAACCTGGAAACTCAGCATTTCAGGTGGATGCTCTGTCCACTGTGCCTACCTGAATTTTTGCTCCTGGAGCCTAGAACACAGCGTGACACTTGTGGCTGTGCCCGGAACTCAGAGAGAGGGAGAGGCAGAGAGAGAGAAAGAGAAAAGATCACACGTCAGTGCCGGAGGTGAGCCAAAGCAGGTCACCAACGTCAGACAGGAATTCAGAACAGAATGTGTTACTTACCTCGACTCTCAGCTTGCTGGGGACAGTATCCGGGACCTGGTGTCTACGCCTGTTGCCTGCACCTGTTAACCCATGGCCTCACGTGAGTGCATCTTCATCCATGTCGGCCAGGCTGATGTCTAGATAAGCAGTGCCTGCTGGAAGCTCTGCTGCCTGGAACATAAGATCTAGTCTGAGGGCGAGGCCAAGGGACACCATTGAGATGGGGAGATGACTCCTCCTTCACCTTCAGGGAGACAGGTGCTGGCAAGCGTGTGATCAGGGCAGTGTGTGTAGACCTAGAACCCACAGTCGTTGCTGAAGTTCACACTGGTACCTACTGCCTCCCTCCAACCTGAGCAGCTCATCACAGGCAGAAAGAGGCTGCTGGTAACTGTCCGTGAGCACTGCACCGTTGGCAGCAAGATCGTTGGCCTTGTCCTGGACCAAATTGGGAAACTGGCTGCTGGTGTGCAGATGTTCAGGGCTCCCTGGTTTTCCACAGCCTTGGTGGGGAACGGGTTCTAGGTTCACCTCCCTGCAGGTGAAGCACGTCTCTGTCAATTATGGCAAGAAGTCCAAGCTGGAATTCATGTACCCGGCCTCCCCAGGTCTCCACAGCTGTAGTTGAGCCTATAACTCCATCCCCAGCACCCACACCACCCTGGGGCACTCTGTGCCTTCATGTTTGACAATGAGGTCATCTGTGTCAGTCGCAGAAAGCTGGGTATTGAGTGCCCAGCCTACAATAATTTTAGCCGCTTAATGAGCCAGAGTGTGTCCTCCATCACTGCTCCCATCGGGTGTGATGGAGCCCTGGAGGTTGACATGACCGAATTGGTGCCCTGTTCTCACATCCACTTCCCTCTGTCCACATATGCTCTGTCATCTCTGCTGAGAAAGCCTCCCGTGAACAGCTTTCTGGAGCAGAGATGACCAGTGCATGCTTTGAGCCAGCCCACCAGACAGTGAAGTGTGACCTCGCCATGGTAAATACATGGCCAGCTGCCTGTCAAACCTGGTGACATGGTCCCCAAAGATGTCAACGCTGCCTTTGCCACTAACAAGACCAAGCTCAGCATCTAGTTTGTGGACTGGTGCCCCCCGGCTTCAAAGTTGGCATCAACTAGCCCCTCCCACTCATACAGCGAGCTGTGTGCCTACTGAGCATCCATAGCTACTGCTGAGGCCTGGGCTCACCTGGACCACAAGCGTGAACTGCTGTGTGCCAGGCGCACCTCTGTCTTTGAGATGTGGGTGAGGACATGGGGAGGGAGTGTCTTCTGAGGCCCATGAGGACGTGGCTGACCTTGAGAAGGTGTATGAGGAAGGGGGTGTGGGTCCTGTTTGAGGAGAGGACAAGGATGAAGGAGGAGTACTCATTTCTGGTCCATCCGCCCTGAAACATGTCACACTCTGAGCGTTAGCTTCAGCAGCCGGCAGGCGGTAAAGTTTTTGGTTAGATTATCTTTGCTTTTACCTGTCCTCGGGTCTGTCTGTTTCATATGTGCCTATCAGATTCCCCCTTGTGTCTCAGAGGCACCAGAAAGAAAGAAAAGATTTGAGAACAGTTGAGATTTAATAAAGGGCATAGAGGAAAATAAATAAATAAAAATAAAGGGCATAGAGGGAGCCATCAGATTTCTGCATTCTGATCCCTTCCCTGCCTCCACCCGATCTGGGATCGCTACTGTGGCACAGTTCTCTGTGATTACATTCGTTTAAACCCTTCCCCCGTACAGATGTTCTGCGGCGTAATCTGAACCCAACTCTGCTCCCAAGAATGCTGCTCTGGCTCTCTGGAAGAAACTTTTCCTTTCACCTGGGTTTTCCTGTGTCAGTAGGCTGAACTCCAAGTTGTATTGGTAAACTAAGGTTGGTGAACTGAGGTTTTGCCAGAAAACACCAGAGTTCAGCATTTGCAGATGATCTCACTTTCCTAAGTAGAACTTTTATATTTGTTTATTTGATGAGACACATCAAGTTGAGACTGTTAAAACCAAGCTTATATTTCTGAGGAAAACTCCATTTGATTGTGATATATACTTTTTATATATTGCCTGATTTGATTAGCTAGAAGTTTACTAAGGATTTTTGCAACTGTGTTTATAAGGGAATGCTGGTCTTTAATTTTTTTTTATTATTGTGCATTTGTTAGGTTTTGGAGTGATAAAATGAATTAGGAAGTGTTCATCTCCCTCCCCCTCCCCCCCCCCTCGTTTCCTGAAAGAATTTGTGAAAGATTCGTATTCTTTCTTCCTTATGTTTCATAGGATTCACAAGCAAAATCAAATGAGTCTGAATTTTCTTTATAGGAAGGTTTTTATCAATGAATTCAAATTCTTCCATAAATACAGGGCTTTTCCAGTTTTCTGTTTCATCTTATGTCAGCTTTGTTCATTTGTGTTTTCAAGGAATTTGTTCATTTCATCTGTTAAATTTGATAGCAAAAAGTTGCCCTAATATACCCTTATCCTCTCAATATCTGTAGTTACCTGTAGATAATTCCTTCATTCCTAATGTTGGAAATTTGTATTTTCTTTTTTGTGTGTGTGACAGAGAGAAACAGAAAAAGGGACAAATAGGCACAGACAGACAAGAAGGGAGAGAGATGAGAAGCATAAATTCTTCGTTTCGGCACCTTAATTGTTCATTGACTGCTTTCCCATATGTGCCTTGATTGGGAGGCCCCAGCAGAGCAAGTGACCCCTTGTTCAAACCAGATGAACCTGCACTCAAGCCGGCAACCTCAGGGTTTTGAAACTGGGTCTTCTGCGTCCCAGTCTGATGCTCTATCCAATGTGCCACTGCCTGGTCAGGCTTATTTTTTTTTTAATGTATTGATTTGAGAGAGAGAAATTTGTTGTTTCACTTATTCATGCATTCATTAGTTGACTCTTGTATATTCCCTTACTGGGGATTGAATCTGCAACCATGGCATAGCAGGACAACACTTGAACTAGCTGAGCTGCTGGCCTCACCTTATTTCTTTTTTTCCTTTTTTTTTTCTTTTTTTTTTCACCTTATTTCTTAATCAGTCTGGCTAAGGTACTTAACCAGATTTTGGCTTTGCTAATTTTCTCTGTTGTGTATCTGTTTTGTATTTCATTGATTTCTGATTTTATTTTCTTCTTTCTACTTACATTGGTTTTAATTGGTTCTTTTCTAGCTTTTTTTTTTTTTTTTTTTTTTTGTATTTTTCTGAAGTGAGAAGCAGAGAGGCAATCAGACAGAATCCTGCATGCGCCCAACTGGGATCCACCAGCATGCCCACAAGGGGGCGATGCTCTGCCCATTTGGGGTGTTGCTCCATTGCAATCTGAGCCATTCTAGCGCCTGAGGTAGAGACCATGGAGCCATCCTCAGCACCCGGGCCAACTTTGCTCCAGTGGAGCCTTGGCTGTGAGAGGGGAAGAGAGAGACAGAGAGGAAGGAGAGGGGGAGGGGTGGAGAAGCAGATGGGCGCTTCTCCTGTGTGCCCTGGCCGGGAATCGAACCCGGGACTCCTGTGCGCCAGGCCGATGCTCTACCACTGAGCCAACTGGCCAGGGCCGCCAGCTTTTTTTTTAATAGTGTAAGCCTGCCAGTGGTGACCTTGTAATATTCTTCAACCAAAAAACATGTTTAGCCTGACCTGTGGTGGCGCAGTGGATAAAGCGTCGACCTGGAAATGCTGAGGTCGCCGGTTCAAAACCCTGGGTTTGCCTGGTCAAGGCACATATGGGAGTTGATGCTTCCAGCTCCTCCCCGTCTCTCTCTCTCTCTCTCTCTCTCTCTCTCTGTCTCTCTCTCTCTCTCCTTCTCTCCTCTCTAAAATGAATAAATAAAAAATTTTTAAAAATTAAAAAAAAATGTTTATTTTCTTTTATTCTTTTATATTTCATTAATATATTTTATGTACCCAGTGATGTTGAGTATCTCTGTTCATGTGTTTGCCATCCATATGTCCTTCCCAGTGAGGGCTCCATGAAAATCTTTTGTCTGTTTTCTCATTCGGTTATTTGGTTTGTTATTTGAGTTTGAGTTTGTCATTTTTGAAGGGTATTGTCACCGGACATGGAATTCAGGATTAACGGGGGTTTTCTTTCGGCACTCTAGAGATGACAATCTACTGTCTTCTGGCCTCTGCTGTTTCTGAGGACAAGTCAGTATTTTGAACCATTATCCCCCTACGTATAGTGTGTGCTTTTCTTTTTTTTTTTTTTTTTTTTTTTTTTACTTGTGGCTACTCAACTTTTTTTTTTTTTTACTTTTGTTTTTCAGTAGTTTAACTGCACTGTATCCAGATGTGGTTTTATTGTATTTATGCTGTTTGGGGCTTGCTAAACATTTGTAGGTTTACTTCCTAGGTCAAATTGGGTATTTTTAGGCCATGAGGTCTTCAGATGCGTGTTCCTGCCTCGATATTTCCCCGCAGGTCCGTGAGCTCCACCTGTTTGTCCCCAGCCCTTTTCCTCCACTGGGTGCCCCCCCCTCCACTGGGTGATTTCTGCTGGTCTCTGTACAAGTTCGCTGGCTCTTCTCTCGATGCCAGCCTGCTCTTAAGCCCATCCCGTAAATATGGACATCTTTGAGTCTAGTTCAGCTTTGATATTCTTACCTGCTGGTTCCAACTTCTGGGTCATCTGGGGTTGATTTCTGTTGGTTATCTTTTCTCATTTTATCTAGGTAGGTAGAGTAGTTTGTACCGCATGATACATTGTAGGGACTCTGTATTCTGTTACGTTTTTCCAAAAAGTGTTGGTTGTTTTTCCGTTTTAGAAGGTAACTGGATGTCAGACTGCAAGCTCAGACGCCCCTGTGCAGTGGCAGCCAAAATAGCAGTTATATTAACCATGGCTGGGCCGGTGACAGAGGCAGGACCAGCTGGAGATGTGTGTGTTGTTCGTGTGAATCCTGGGGCTCCCCGTGGCTGACTTTTGGGGACCCTGCTCCCACCACTGTGGGGCCCAGACTGAGAGCTGCCCGGGGCTTCACGCCAGGAGCGTGGGGACAGGACACTCAGCAGTCCTGTTCTCCTGAGTGCCGGCCCCCCTGTTGGGTCCGCCTGCTTCTGGTTGCTGTCTAGCACCTGAAAGCCTGTCGCACCTTTGCTGTCTAGGGTGACTGGTCCAGTAAGAGCTACTCAGTCATTACTAGAAGTGGGGCCTCCTTAATGTGTCAATGCTATGGGTGTCTTACACACTTTTGAACAGATGCATTGAGGCCTGAGGTGTGACTGCCTCCAGAGCACTGGGGGAGTGTCCGCTGCTGTCCTCCAAGGCCACGATTGCGCTGGGCAGGCATTAGTCTGTGCTCTGTCCTTGATCAGCTTGTACTGCGGCCTTCCTTCCACCACAAACACCCAAGCCAGCTGCAGAGCTTTGAGCGGGGGACAGCGAGGGGGAGTGGGCTATGACTCTGGGGTTCCCTCTCACTGGTGCTGTCTCTGAGAGGCTCTCTTCCTGGGGCTGAGTTCCCTGTTACCTGTCCCAGAAACCTGACTCATCCTGGCTGTTTTGTTTCTGTTTTCAGGTTAAACAGGGCCAGTCAGACTTACTTCTTCCCTATTCACCTGACCGACCAGCTCCTTCCGAGTGCCGTGTTCTACGCCACTGTGGGGCCTCTCGTGCTCTACTTTGCTACGCACCGTCTTATCATCAGACCATACCTCAGGGCTCAGAAAGAGAAGTGAGTTTGAGTTTTTTTAGTTTTTTATTTTTTTTAGAGAGAGAGACAGACGGACAGGAAGGGAGAGAGATAAGAAGTATTAACTCAGAGTTGTAACTCCTTAATTGTTCATTGATTGTTTCTCATGTGCCTTGACCAGGGAGGGGGCCCCAGCCGAGCCACTGAAACCTCGCTCAAGCCAGCAACTTTGGGATCATGTCGATGATCCCACATTCAAGCCGATGGGCCCACGCTCAAGCTGGAACCTTGGGGTTTCAAACCTGGGTCCTCAGCATCCTAGGTTGACACTCTCTTCACTGTACCACCACCTGGTCAGGCAAAAGAAGTGAGTTTAAAACGTGTCACAGAGCCTGACCAGGTGGTGGCGCAGTGGATAGAGCGTCATACTGGGATGCAGAGGACCCAGGTTTGAGAACCCGAGGTCACCAGCTTGAGCGTGGGCTCATCTGGTTTGAGCAAAAGCCCACCAGCTTGAACCCAAGGTCGCTGGCTCCTTGGGGTTACTGGGTCTGCTGAAGGCCCACAGTCAAGGCACATATGAGAAAGCAATCAATGAACAACTAAGGTGTTGCAGCGAAAAACTGATGATTGATGCTTCTCATCTCTCTCCGTTCCTGTCTGTCCCTGTCTATCCCTCTCTCTGATTCACTCTCTGTCTCTGTAAAAAATAAATAAATAAAATTTTAAAAAATGTTTTTTAAAAATACGTGTCACAGGGACATCAGTAAACTTTGTGTCTGAATTTTCTTGTCTTCCAAACGGAGATGATGATAATAGAACCCATCCCCTAGGAGTATTGGGAAAATTAAATTAATCAGTACTTGTACAGTGCTGGGCATATAACGGTCCGCAGTGCGTGCCTGGTGAACGTTAACCATTGCCAGGGAAACACTGCCTCTCCCTTCATGTGTCATTCTCTCCCACTCAGGGTTGCAGTCAGTTTTTAACTTTGTGGAGACATTAAGCCATGATCACAAGAAAGGAAATATTTTTTCTCCTAATCATTTCTTTGCTGGGCACTGAGTTCCTACATGAGGGGCGTGCATTAACTATTGTATGTGTCTGACGACTTAGAAATGTAGTTTATTTTGTAGTTTTCATACCCGGCAGGGCATAGCATCAAGTCTGACAGGTGGTTTTGATTTGTTACTTTATAATAATCAAATATGATAAGTCATTCAGCTTAGGCAGCGATTTTCAACCTCTGCAAGAACTCTTCCGAGTTCAGACGAGGTCAGGCGCGTCCAGCGTGGTATGGCCATAGACGCAAGAATTGTTAAAGTTCTAGAGCTAGGAAAGCAGTCATACACCGACTGTTGGCTGGGTGCAGGTCCAGCACGGTGCCACCGCTAATGAGCAGCTTGTTTCTCTCAAACCAGGGAATTGGAAAAGCAGAGGGAAAGCACAGCCACCGACATCCTGCAGAAGAAACAGGAGGCAGAAGCCGCGGTGAGTCTGTGTCGGCCCCCGGAGGCTCTTGCCCTGTGTGGATCTCGGAGCAGCGTGCAGAGCACACTGCTCCACTCGGCTCTGGGCCATGGCTCCTAGCCAGGGCGCAGGGAGGTACTGCAACTCCAGGCCCCGGGCCTCGGTCTTCCCCAGCGGTGCATTGCTCACTGTGGCCTTCATATTGCCGTTAGCGTATAATACTGCAAATATCAGGCCCGTTCTAAAGATGAGGTTCAATTACCCTCAAAAGGCAGAGCAAGGTTGTTTTTAAAGCGGTGGGTATTTTCCTCTTTTTCTTCCCCTGAAGTGAATTGTTTACAGCAACACACAGAAGTATCCAGGATACATGATGGGTACTGTCGGGTTCTTCCTGGACGGGGTTGGGCCGACACAGAGCCCAGCCAGGGCCCTGATTACTGCCGCCTTGTCCTGTGCAGGTCCGGTTGATGCAGGAATCGGTCCGGAGGATCATTGAGGCGGAAGAGTCCAGAATGGGTGAGGAGGCACGGCCGCCCTTGGGACCGGGTGGGCACAGGGGCCTCAGAGGAGCACGGCCGCCCTTGGGACCGGGTGGGCACAGGGGCCTCAGAGGAGCACACCCGCCTGCAGTCCAGCTGAGGGGGGGGGACCAGGGGCCCAAGCGGGCCCCTGCCCTGATCGAACCTGTCCGCAGGCCTCATCATCGTTAACGCCTGGTACGGGAAGTTTGTCAATGACAAGAGCAAGAAGAGCGAGAAGGTCAAGGTCATCGACGTGACTGTGCCCCTGCAGTGCCTGGTGAAGGACTCGAAGCTGATCCTCACGGAGGCGTCCAAGGTACAGTACCCATGTCCATGCCCGTGGTATTCAGGCAGGAAAGGGGTCAGAGGACAGCTGGCCCCTTCCATTTCATCACAGCGGATCATCCGCGCTGCCAGCATCGCTGTGGGACGCTGCCCGCACTAACTTACATGCCACCAAGCGGTTTGCTCCCCACGTCCCTGCGGCCATTTTCTCCAGCATTTGCTGAGACTCACTCTGCGCCAGCGCGGCAGCAGACAGCGTACATCCTGCCCTGGGGGAGCTCACCTGCCGTTTACTTCCTGCCCGTTCCAGAGGCATGTGAGGTCTCCTGTAGCTTGGGGTGTGGGTGACAAAGTCAAGGTCACGTGCAGATTCACCAGAGCCAAGAACTCCTAGCTCCTCGAGAAGCCTTTGGTATCTCCATCTTAGTGGGGCTCCTGGGAAGAGTGTTGGTTGGTTTGTTTTAGCAAGAGAGAGACAGATGGACAGACAGGAAGGGAGAAAGGTGAGAAGCATCAGTTGTTCGTTGCAGCACTTTAGGTGTTCATTGACTGCTTCACATATGTGCCTTGATGGGGGAGAGACTATAGCAGAGTGAGTGACCCCTTGCTCAAGCCAGCGACCTTGGGGTCTTGTCTACGATCCCACACTCAGGCCGGTGAGCCCATGCTCAAGCCAGTGACCTGGGGTTTCAAACTATGGTCGTCAGCCTCCCAATGTGATGCTCTGCCCACTGCACCACCACCTAGTCAGGCTGGAAAGGGTGGTTATTTAGAGCAGGAGGAGGGGCCTATGTTGAGAGAGAAGTCTAGGACTGAATAGGCAACTTTTTCAAATTCTCATTTCTTTCCTCAAGTGACCAAGTTTGCATCTTCTGAAGGAAAGGAAAGCCCCTTCCAAGGGCGCTGCACCGCAGGTGGCAGCAGGCGTGGCTGAGCTGGCTTAAAGGACTACCTCGGAGTCCTCTTTTGAACCAGAGTCTGTCTGTTGCAGGCTGGGCTGCCCGGGTTCTACGACCCGTGCGTGGGCGAGGAGAAGAGCCTGAAGGTGCTCTACCAGTTCCGGGGCGTCCTCCACCAGGTCATGGTGCGGGACGGCGAGGCCCTGCGGATACCAAAGCAGTGTGAGTAGCTGCCTTCGGCCCTCGGCCACCGCCGGGCCAGGGACAGGGGTGTTGGCCTGTCCCAGGTGCACTGACAGCTCTTCACTTGGAATTGCAGCTCAGGTGGCGGGGTTTAAAGCAAGCCTAGCTGTTCTTTACGTTCCAGAACCATCTGCCAGCAAGGCCGCCTCTGGTCTGCATGTGGCTGAACCCCCAAGTGGAAAGAGGCCACAAGAACTGCCTTTTAACACACTGCTCTCTTTGCCTTTGCAGCTCACAGGATTGATACCGATGGATAAACTGTTCGAGACGCCAGGTTCAAAGAGGCTGCAAAGAATCTCTTCCTGGGAGTCGACAAATATTGGAAGCAGGGAAAAATCCTAGACATCAGACATGTTTATTTTATATTATTCCTACAGGAGGTGGTACTGTATAATTATGTGAAGGGACACAGACACCCCACTCACGTGGGTGCTATAGGTAGGACTGAGCAGCCCACCAGGACCAGAACTGTGGCACAGCCGTGTCTGCTTTCCCAAGGATCATGCCCCCAACGGAAGGGCCTGGGGCCCCAGACACCTCTGGGCCCTCCCTGGGTCTTCGGCACCTGCTGACTGCAGCCCCCCGGCGTTCTTAGTCTGTCCCAAGGCCGCTGTGGGCCATCCGGTCCTCACACAGGAGGACCGCGGGCTGCTTGCCTGAAGCCCGCCGTAAGCGGAGGGGAAGGAACGAGCTCCCTGTCCAGTGAGCACTGTGGCCGGTCTCCTGAGCACCACCCTTGCCTGCTGACATATGGAGAGGAGTGTGGCTTTATAAATCTGCTTTTTATCTGAGAATGAATGGTTTTGGAAACTAGTCTTTTTTCTTCCCAGATCTCGAATGATTCCACTGGCACTGGGCCTGGGACAGAGTATCATGACTGGGGGTCCCAGGGTACATCCTATCCTGGGTCACTTCCTTCCAGGACCCCCCACCCTTGTGGGAAAAGGCAGGTGTCCCTCTCATCCCACCCCGCAGGGTCTCCTGCATGTGCACACCGCACACGCTGCAGTACAGTGCTGGGATGGACAGGGTCAGAGGAGGAAAGCACAGGTGCAGGAGCGGAGCCTCACCGCAGACTGCCAAAGCCCTGCTCTGGGAGCCCCAGGCCGGCGCTGCTTGCTCGTGGCCAGCAGGTGGCGCCGCTGTCTCCCGCAGCTGGCCTGGCCCAGCTCCCTCCACCCAGGACTCCCTTTCTGGTGTCAGCTCTGCTGCGGTGCCTGCTCGCAAGACTCTGCCTTTCACTGGCCTCGATGGTGAATGCCCAGTAGCTGAGAGGCCAGAATCCGACCACAGCCAGGTCTGTTAACGGGAGGAGCAGAAGCCCCGGGGCCGAAATTCTGAGGCCTCACCCTGACGCCAGTACCAGCGGAATCACTAATGACCCCCTTCCTTCCAGTTTTTAAGAGCAGTTCAGGTTGTCCAATCCTGTGATATTTATCTCCATTTTAAAAAGTTCTCTGAGCTGCTGCTCTGGCTGTGATCAGCGTTGCGTTTAGCAAGTCTGGCTGTGGACACAACCCTGGACCCCCCACCCCCGGCAGCAGGTGGCACTTCAGGGCACAAGTCTCTTTTTGCCTGAAATGGACTGGACGGGGTGCTCTTACACAAATAAACCTTTCCTGAAAGCTGAGGGTAGTGTTTCCATGCATCTGTGCAATTTTAGGAGTAGAGTGAGGAAGGTGCTCCCCCCACCCAAACCCTCCTCCTGCTGCTGAAACTACGTGACACCATAGGCCTCACTGGAGCTGGCGTTCAGTGTTCTGCATTAGACAACTGCCTCAAAGTCCAGAGTTAGGAAATCTCTTAGGCTGGGTTCTTTTTTTAACTAAAGCCTCCTTTTGTAGTCTGAGGTGGTCACACACTGTGCCTCTGCTTCAGCAGGAAATGGGAGGTCGGTCCTCTCCTCATCAGCAAGGCACACAGGAGAGAGAACTTTGGATTGGTGCTTGTTTTTATTTTTTTATTTTTATTTTTTTTCTTTATTGAAGCTGGAAACGGGGAGAGACAGTCAGACAGACTCCCGCATGCACCCGACCAGGATCCACCTGGCACGCCCACCAGGGGCGATGCTCTGCCCTCCAGGGGGCGTCGCTCTGCCGAGACCAGAGCCACTCTAGCGCCTGGGGCAGAGGCCAAGGAGCCATCCCCAGCACCCGGGCCATCTTTGCTCCAATGGAGCCTTGGCTGCAGGAGGGGAAGAGAGAGAGAGGAAGGAGGGGGTGGGGGTGGAGAAGCAAATGGGCGCTTCTCCTATGTGCCCTGGCCGGGAATCGAACCCGGGTCCCCCTGCACGCCAGGCCAACGCTCTACCGCTGAGCCAACTGGCCAGGGCCTGGTACTTGTTTTTAAATAAAGGAGGGGAACGTGCATTGTGGGAAGACACTTTATTGTGTAGTTGCATCAGACCAGGCCAGGTGGGGCCTCCTTAGCCCACAGGCCAGTCCCAGCCAGGGAGCCGGCTGTCACCCCCTCTGCTGTAGGTGGGGGTCACCCACACACCAGGTCCTTCCCAGGACCCAGCCGCCCCACATGGAAACATGCTTCCTCCCCACTGGGGGACTGTTGGCACTCTGCTGGGCCTGCTCTGGTCCCAAGGATGCTGGCCTAGCTTATGCCGAATGGACGGCTGGGGCAGCCACCTCCTGGACAACCATGCTTCTCATGTGCACAACCTGTGCCACCAAACTTCACCCAAGGCTGCAACGGGCGCCTCACCAGGTTCCTGACCTGGCACAGCTCACTGCCACTCAGTGTCGGCGGCAGTGGGACTGAGGATCCATGGCCAGAGCCCCCAGACCGCGGCCCCACCTCCCAGGAATGTGAACAGGAAAGTGGGGCCGCCAGGCTCAGCTCTGCGGCTGGGGCGCAGCCTGGGTGCCCTGCTGGCCCACTCTCGGGGCTCGGCCTGCTCTCAGGGCTCGCAGGCGGCTGCACATCCTCCACATCGCCCGCCTCTGGGCCTTCAGGCGCCTCCGGAGCGTCTCATTTTCCTTTAGGGTCCCAGAGAGTTTTTTTTTTAGGGCATCTAAGTCCAAAAGGGCATAGCTGTGATCAGAAGGCTGCCGGGGGCTGGCTGGCTGACCGGGGGCCTCGGCTGCTTCGGGTCTGTGTGGCGGGACCTGAGGACAGGTGAGTGGAAGGTGAGCAGTGCCTGGAGGCCACGGCCGGACTGGCAGCAGCTGCTCTCCAGCTGCCAGGGTCCGTTCCCGCGGCCCTCCTGACATCCCTGTCTGCCCGCGTCTTCTTCCTCGGGTTGGGAAGGCCAGAAAGCGGGGCCACACCCATGCTGCTTGTGGTTCGGGCAACCAGTTTTCCTCATTTTGTTTGAATCAAATCGCCACCTGCTGAGTCCAACCTGCCATGTGCCACCTTGGTGGCTGCCCTTACCTGTCCCACAGGGGGTCCGGCATTAGGGGGCAGCTGCTGTGCCTCAGGGGCAGTGTCTGTCTTTCTCCTGAGGCCATGCTTCCTGGCCTCCGCCTCGGGGAGGACCTGGGAACACAGGGCATGGCTGTAGTAGAGGCCAACCAAGTGTAGGCCGACCCCCAGCGTAGGCCGACCCCCACTGCAGCCTGACTCCCAGCGCACCTTGACCCTCGTGCAGGCTGACCCCAGTGCAGGCTGACCCCAGCGCACCCTGACCCCCAGTGCACCCTGACCCCCAGTGCAGCCCGACCACAGGGCACTCACCTCCTCAGAGTTGGCATTACCACTCTTGTCGGCCGGGTCTGTGTCCTCTCTCACCAGCTGCAAGAGATGGAGCTGCTAACGTTTATTCAGTGAAATTGGGCCTGAAACCCACCAAGCTCGACCTCTGCCCACTGTTATCTCTTCTCCAAAGATGTTCCCAAATCGTGGGCCAGAGGCCTGTGAACAGCTCCCTATAAAGCCAAGGGCCTAAATTCTAAGCATTGCCCCAGGGCCTGGCATTCTTCTAGCATAGTAGTGCCTCAGGTTTTGCTCAATGAGCAGCCACCATGTAGTAGAAAACACCTGACTAGCCTGCAGTCCCCGGTGTCCACAGGCTGAGCACGCCACAGGGGCCAGAACCAGCCCCTAGGCACTAAGGAAAAGATCACAAATTCCCCACCCCTGGCAAAGTTAACTGTAACCCTTGACTTCTGGGACAAACACTACCACAAATGCAGGAAAGTGACCAAACTAGACTCTATGAACAAACACGCACTGACAGGTTTGGGGGTGGAGTCTTCCTTAAGCAAAACAAGGACCTTCAAGGGCCCTGCTGTGCACTGCGCCTCCAGTTCACCACACTATTGTGAACTTAAATGCCTCAAGTGTTCTTCCCACAGGAAAATTTTAAATATATATAAAAATGTATAAAATAGAAGCCTTCCATATCACACACAAAAAAACAATCATGTATTAAGCACCTACTTTGTGCCCAGCAACCTTCTGGGTGTTGGGACTGGGGCAGTCAAGAAGGCCCTGCCCTGCGGAGCTTACATTAGAGCGAGCAGATGGGAAACAAGGGCAACACCACGTGTGGCAGGTGGCGGCAGGGGCCAGGAAGCCCAGCGAGCAGGGGAGGGAGGGACAGGCCCGCAGGGATGGTGGACATGGGTCAGGGAGAGCCGCCCTGCAGAACTGTGAACATGGACTTGGAGAAGAGACAGCCACCCCCGTGGAGGAGTCTGGGAGAGATCTTAGGCAGAGGTCTCGCAGGCCGGCTCACAGCCTGTGACTCACCATTCCATTGGCTCCTTTTTCTGTCATTCCCAACAATAACCAAACATGCACAGGGGTACCTCTGCCCTGGGTTTGTCCCACCACTACTCTGCCTTCCAGGTGCAAGTGAGTGCCCTCCTGTGGGGCCCACACTGAGACTACACCTCTAAGATTTATGAAATTAAACTTAATCCCCCTCATGGCTTCAATGTCCAGCGGCCCCTGAGCTCTCTCCTGAGCCAAACCTGCACATGCCCCCCACTACCACCAAGACACGTTCACTCCATGTTCCTTCAGGACATCAAACTCAGTGTGCACAGGGCCAAATGCCTCGGAATCAGGGAACCCCATTCCCCATGGGCTCAGCAAGCTCTCTCTCCCTGGCCACCTCCCTCAGCCCACCGGGTCTGCAAAGTCCATCCACTCGGTCCTCTCTTCACCGACACACCTACACTTAGGCCACCATGACTGACTGCACTCACTGTGACACTACGGTGGCCTCTGAGCCAGCTTCCAGCCTGAGGGAGCCTTCCAAAGCCATATCCCTCCCCACTGACCTAACCCTCCAACCAGCAGCCTGTCCAAGCCCATCACCGTCTGCAACCCTCCAACCAGCCGGAGCCCACGCTGTGCCGGAGCATACCCCAGTCCCTTCCACCTGCAAGCCGCTGTTCCTGCCTGCTGTCCTCACCTCCCTCCAGCTGGCACTGGACAAAGCTCTCACCCAACACGTGTAGCACACAGTAGGACCTTAACAGACATGCTAAATGGCAGTGACACTGCCTCTGGCTTCCTGATCACAGGTGTGCAAGTCCTGGCTAGCTACTGGGAAGGGGACAAGGGCTGGCTCCAGCTCAGCCACTGCCTTCCTCCAGGAGGGTCCTCGCTGCGCAGTGCCCAGCCTGCGTGAAACCCGGCAAAAGTGAGCCGCATCAAGGACCGGGCTCTTGCCACACCTGCCAGTTGCTGCTTCAATAGCATCCCGTTGTGAAGCAGGACTCATTTTTAAATCTGCTTTAAGGTGGGGATCCCCTAGGTCATGGCCAGCAGGGTCGCTGGGCTCCAGTCCCAGAGGCTGGACAGTGCTGCCCTCACCATGGTTCTCTGGGTCCCTGCCAATGCCACCCGTGCCCCCAGCTGCAGGAGCGGGGGGTCCACACAGGGAGGCTCCACAGAGAGAAGCAACAGAGGTGTGCTCACCTGCGGGGCATCCCCGAACGCAAACACCGTGGGCACCGCATTGTGCTTCAGGTTCTTGCGGTTCCCAAAGGCGCTGAAGCACTCGGGCCGGAAGTGCTCCGAGCAGATGACCGTGTGCTGCTTGGGCTCGAAGTCACCGCGGCCGATGTTCAGCACCCACTTCTTCAGCAGCTCAGGCCGGCTGAATGGGAACCTGCGGTGGAGGCGGGCGTAGGAGTGAGCGAGCGGGCCCAGTGTGTGCTGCGGAGTTTCTCCCTGCACCTTCATCACTGCATGGCATCCTGGACAGCTTAGGAATCCAGGAATCTCGCTCTGGAAACCATATCCAACTTCTGAAGCCCCCGTCGTGCCTGTCTACAGCATCCTCCATAGGAACCTTGAGACCACAAATGTGGCCAAAGCGCTGTTTCCGAAGCTACATGTGCCGGGTGAGCCTTCCTGTCCCCTGGGGAACCTGCTGTGTGGAACGCTTGCTCTGGGTGCGGGCAAGGGAGCCCCAAATAAGATAGCCCTGCGCTTGTGAAGCTGACGTTCTGGAACAGATAGATCAGGGGTCTCCAACCTTTTTACACAGGGGGCCAGTTCACTGTCCCTCAGACCATTGGAGGGCCGGACTATAAAAAAACTATGAACAAATTCCTATGCACACTGCACATATCTTATTTTAAAGTAAAAAAACAAAACGGGAACAAATACAATATTTAAAATAAAGAACAAGTAAATTTAAATCAACAAACTGACCAATATTTCAATGGGAACTATGCTCCTCTCACTGACCACCAATGAAAGAGGTACCCTTCCAGAAGTGCGGCGGAGGCTGGATAAATGGCCTCAGGGGGCCACATGTGGCCCGCGGGCCGTAGTTTGGGGACCCCTGAGATAGATGGTGGTAGACCAGACAGGCTGAGAGAAAGACTGCCTGGGAGGGGTGTCTGAGCAGAGGCCTCCAGCAGGGGAAGTGCGAGCATGTGGGGCGCATATCGGGAGGGAGAGCAAGTGACAGGCGCATGCCTGGAGCGTTCACCAGAGGCAGGTCTCGCTGAGACAGAACAAGAGGAGGGGTGGGGACTCACAGACACGGGGGTCTTAGGCAGATGGGGCATCCCTGGAGGCTCTGGGCAGAGGGTGACGAGTGAGCCCTCCTGGCCACTGCAGGAAGGTACAAGGTGTCTGGGTGTCAACAGGCGGTAATGAGCATTACATGTTAAATGTTAAATTCAAGGTGCATTTTAGATGTCCACATGCTGACATGCAAGGCAGGTGTCTAGAGACAGCAGTGTGTGTTGTGTGTGTGTGGGGGGGGTGGCTATTCCTGCATAAATAGTAAAGGCCAGGGTGACATCGGTGCCCTGGAGAGCAAGTGTGGGCAGGGACCATGCATGGCCATGGCCGTCACCCCAGAGAGCTCTGAAGTCTAGTGTTGGAAATGGGAGACTAAGGGACACTGTGACAAAGGAAAAGGCTGAGGGGTCCTAGAAGCCAAGTGAGTGTCTCAAATGCTGCAGAGATCAACCCAGACGACATTTGGCATTATAAGGGCCACTGTGGACTAGACAGAGATCTTTTGTGGAAGTGGTGAGGAGAAGTCTGATTGGAATGGGTTTGAGTGAACTGGAGACAACTCCACCCCCAGGTAGATAGACACCTGACTGAAACATACATGCACCAGAGGACTCATCCCAGCAAGTGTTGAGCCATGTGTCTGTAAGGGCCAAAACCCAGGCCCTGGCCGGTTGGCTCAGCGGCAGAGCGTCGGCCTGGTGTGCGGGGAACCCAGGGTTCGATTCCCGGCCAGGGCACATAGGAGAAGCGCCCATTTGCTTCTCCACCCCCCCAGCTCCTTCCTCTCTGTCTCTCTCTTCCCCTCCCGCAGCCAAGGCTCCATTGGAGCAAAGATGGCCCGGGCGCTGGGGATGGCTCCTTGGCCTCTGCCTCAGGCGCTAGAGTGGCTCTGGTCATGGCACAGCGATGCCCCAGAGGGGCAGAGCATGGCCCCCTGGTGGGCAGAGCGTCGCCCCTGGTGGGCGTGCCAGGTGGATCCCGGTCGGGCGCATGCAGGAGTCTGTCTGACTGTCTCTCCTCGTTTCCAGCTTCAGAAAAAATACAAAAAAAAAAAAAAAAACAAAAAAAAAAACCAGAGGGGAGGCACCCAACGCCCTTCAAATCCAGAACAACAAATTAGTTCCGGTTGATGCATTCCGGGGAACACTAAGCATCAGCAATGAATGAACTGCCACTGAGTGCAACAAAAATGACACAATTGGGGATCAAAAAAACGAGGGGGGCTCAAGGGAAAACCTCCTCCCTAGGGTGATCTGATCATAAATTCCTAATGGGGCAGATTGTGCTAGGTAGCCATGCTCCAGGCCTAATAAAAGGTTTTAGCTTTGCCTTGTCCATTGTTTTTATACATCTAAGTTAACACACTTTTTTTTTTTTTTTTTTTTTTGCATTTTTCCAAAGCTGGAAATGGGGAGGCAGTCAGACAGACTCCCGCATGCACCTGACCAGGATCCACCTGGCATGCCCACCAGGGGGCATCGCTCTGTTGCAACCAGAGCCATCCTAGCGCCTGAGGCAGAGGCCATGGAGCCATCCTCAGCACCCGGGCCATCTTTGTTCCAATGGAGCCTCGGCTGTGGGAGGGGAAGAGAGAGACAGAGGGGAAGAGAGAGACAGAGAGGAAGGAGAGGGGGAAGGGTGGAGAAGCAGATGGGCGCTTCTCCTGTGTGCCCTGGCAGGGAATCAAACCCGGTACTCCTACACGCCAGGCCAATGCTCTACCACTGAGCCAACCGGCCAGAGCAGTTAACACAGCTTTGAAATAAGCAAAACCACCTCAAGAAAGCACATAATCCTTAACTTCCGTGTAATCTGATCCCCACCTTGTTGTCTCCCACACTCACATGCTCATTACATTCCCTCCTTAATTTAAAACGCTTGAGAAACTTCAAAACCTATAGAAGCCTGACCAGGCGGTGGCGCAGTGGACAAGGCGTGGGAATGGGACACAGAGGACCCAGGTTCAAAACCCCAAGGTCGCTGGCTTGAGCACGGGCTCATCTGGTTTGAGCAAGGCTCACCAGCTTGAGCCCAAGATCCCTGGCTTGAGAAAGGGGTTACTCGGTCTGCTGTAGCCTCCCTAGTCAAGACACATATTAGAAAGCTATCAATGAACAACTAAGGTGCCACAACAAGGAACTGATGCTTCTCATCTCTCTCCCTTCCTGTCTGTCTGTCCCTGTCTCTCTCTGTCTCTGTCACACACACACACACACACACACACACACACACACAAACACCTATATAAAATTCTTTAGGTTTGGACGTTTCTTACATTGACATCAACAAAATAGTGAGAAAAAGAAAAGATTAAAAAAAACCTGGAGAGAGGAGCCTGACCAGGCAGTGGCACAGTGGATAGAGCGTCAGACTGAGATGCAGAGGACTCAGGTTCAAGACCCCGAGGTCGCCAGCTTGAGCGCAGGCCCATCTGGTTTGAGCAAAAGCCCACCAGCTTGAACCCAAGGTCACTGGCTCCAGCAAGGGGTTACTCGGTCTGCTGAAGGCCCGCAGTCAAGGCACATATGAGAAAGCAATCAATGAACAACTAAGGTGTTGCAACGCACAATGAAAAACTAATGATAAACTAATGATTGATGCTTCTTATCTCTCTCCGTTCCTGTCTATCCCTCTCTCTGACTCACTCTCTGTCTCTGTAAAAAAAAAAAAACAAAAAAACCTGGGGGATAAAAGTACACTGTGATTTCATCCCTGTGAAGATCCAACGGGCCAAAGCCACCCCTGACAAAAGGCAGGGTATGGGTTCCCCTTGGGCAGGATGAGGGACAGGAAGCAAGTGCGGTTGGGGGTCCCCTGAGAGTGGGTGAGATGCTCCTTCCCGGTAGTCACCACGGGTGCTCATTTGTGAGGTTGACTGGGCTGTGTACTTGTGACTTACGCACTTTTCTGTGTGTTATATGTACTTCAGGAAAAGCCTTTACTTTAAAAAGGAAAATGATACTAGAAGTGGAGACGATGAGCGCAGAAGCGCTCTGGAGCCCAGCTCTGAAGGCGACAGAAGACGGGCAGGGGCTGGAACCCAGAAGAAAGCGCGCAGCATCCAATGGTCAACACTCAATGGGACGGACTCTCCCAGGAGGTACCTACCTGTTCACAGGCCAGGCCCCGCCCAGGTCGTCGCCAGCTTCCCCGGACTCCCGCCAATTCAGCACCCCGACCCACTGCCCCGACACCCTGGGCATGCCCACTCCCGCACTCCAACCTTCTTCCTTCCCGACATGAGGGGTGGCAGAGGGCTCAGCGCTGTGCCCGGCGCACCGCAAACCTCAGCTGGCACCAGCCTCATTCAGCAAATGCACTCAGCCAACAATGAACACCTACTACGTTCCGGGCTGCGGCTGTGAACCAGATCAGGTCCCCAAGACATGGAGGGGGCGCCCACCCCAATAACCGCAGAGGGTGCCAGGGGCCGTGGTGGCACCGCCTGGGAAGGCCTGGGCTCGTATCAGGCCCGCCCCCGGCCTCGCAGACAGGCTGGCGGGAGGCTGTGCGCCAGCGGTCAGGTTACTCAGCCTCTCGGGCCGCGCGCGTTTCCATGTGCCCAGGCCGGCCGAGGCGGCGCGGTTCCTGGGCTGTGACCCCGCCAGTGCCCGGGCCGCACGGCCTCCGGCCTCCGCGACGGCGGGACAGCGACCCTGGGGTCCCCGTCCACCCCACGCGCCAGGACCCGGGCTCCGGCGGGGGACCGCGGCCTGCTGGCCTAGGGGGAACGGGGACGAGCAGCCAGGACCCCGCGCACCCAGGTGCCACCAGCCCTCACCGGTGGAAGGTGAGCTGCTTCCTGCGGTTGCTGTACCGGTTGCAGCACTGCCGGGCCGCGCAGGACTTGGGCATCTCCGGAGCCCAGGCCTGGTTGCCCCTAACAAAGATGGCGGCGCGAGGCTGCGGCCGCAGCAAGGCCCGCGGGTGCAGCGAGCCCGGGGGCGGGGCTGGTCGCGGGGCGGGGCGGGGGCGGGGCCGCCGGGCGCAGCACGGGCCTGGCCCAGCTCCACAGTAGGCTCCCAGCGCGGTGCCCGCGACCAGCATCATCCGAATTGTACGGGCTCCGGCGTTAAGACAGCAGTTCACTAAAGCTTGTTGCCCTCACTTCGTTTTGGGGCCCCCCACACTTACACCCACCGACAGCCTTGGACAACGGGAAACCAGGGTAAGGATCAATGCCCAGGGTGGGCAGCATCTTAGGAGGTGCTGACATACATGCTGGAGCTGCTCCAGCATCACCAGAGTTGGTCCTCCTTGGTCCTAGATTAGTTGGGCAGATGCAGCTGACAGAACGGGCTCAGGCGCTGCAGATTCCAGGACCCCAGGTGGAAAGGGGGCTCAGGCGCTGCAGACTCCAGGACCCCAGGTGGAAAGTGGCAGGACGTGCACCCCAGGAGAGCCCAGTTCTCCTTAGGGAACCTCAGGGGCCGCCGCTCTTACGAAGCAGGTAAACCACACACTGGGGTCCCAACTCAATCTGATGAAGAAATTGTGAAAACTATTCATGTCTATTCACACTGTGGTTTGTTTCTGGAGAACTGACTACAAAAGAAAGTAAGGGCTGTGGGCAAATTTTCATCCTGCTGAATCAAACTCTTAACTTCCCAAGTCTCATCCTGTAATCATATTTTAGGGAAGGGGAGGGAAGAAGGAAGAAACACAACTGTCCTGCAGGGCACACAAACACCTGAGGCTAAGGCATGAACCTCAAAGTAGCAATATCTTTATTTACAAAATATACAGTTTCACAGAAACAGCTTCGCTTTTTACACATAAACTTTATAATTACACAGAACCATGTAAACGATGTTAAGTGTCTGGAACATCTGGCCTGGCCAAAGCCGACTGGAGGGACCGCTTTGGGCCTGATCTTTCCCTCACTTCATCAGCCACCAACCTGGAGCCCCTGGATGGGCCATGCTGAATTTGCATAAAAGCTGATTGCAGCTGCCCAGCTCAACCAATACAAAACCAAGGTGTCTTGACATAGACACCACCCACAAGGGGTAGACCTGATAAAAGGAAATGAAGAAACAAATTGAGATGAATATTGAAAGCCTTCCAGGAGCCACCACGTATCGAACCTTCTAAGAGCAAATGGCATTGGCCAGCGTCAGCCCTTCCACTGTAAAATCACAAGTACTCTTAAATGCACTTTTACAACTTTGTGGAGTTAACAAAAATAAAACAAGAAAAACACAAACACTTTGGAACTTCGGCTAGTCTGATGGTGAAGACACTGCCAGGCTGTGTCCTGGGGCAGATCTTTGGCAAATTCCTCTCTAATTCTCCTGCACATTTGCCCTAATGAGAGCCAGGGGACAGCTGTCCTGGAGAAGGTTGTTTCTGAACCAGCTCCTTACAAGTTCTCTCTACAGCACAGCTTCTCCCTAGGGGATCTTCACAATAAACTGGGTTTCAGGCTCTATTTTTGTGTTAATAAAAGCAACAGAATTAGAAACAAAACAAAAACAGGCAGTTGGCTGGTCAAGCATGAATACCAGGACAAAATATGGGCTCTGATTAGCCAATTACAGTCAAAGCCTTGGTGCTGCAGTGAGAAAATGTGGAGGGAGTCGCCTGGTGCCCCCCACCCCACACACACACAAGGGTGCCCAACGGAGAAGCCCCACCCTGGGCAGGGGGCCTGGGGTCCATCCTGTTGTAAACAAATACGACCTACTTAGGCATTCTTCCCTTTTTACACTTTTACAAGAAACAATGTTTAGGAAAACACACCCATCAATTTACAAAAAATTTTTTTTATGAAAACAAGTATTTGAACTGCGAAAAAGCAATGTCAACGTGAAACAAAGCTAAAGCCCTCATCCCCCTCAGAGCCCCAGAACCACCAGTGTCCCAGAGCACACTGGCCTGGAGCAGGGACACCCCAGGAGCGCCCCCTGTCCAGACCTGAGGAACTCTGCAGTTCAATGGTCTATACCTGGAGGCCAGTGTCACCATCGTGCACTCTCCAACTCAAACCAAAAGGCTTCAAGTCAACCCTGGCCTGTGGAGCAAGCAGGCCACCCTGTCTGAGGGGACGCTAAGAATCACCCGTGTGAGAGGTCTTCCTCCCAACTTTCCTTGACCCACTACACTGCCCAGTGACCACCTAATCTTCCTGCTGGGGGAAGAGACAAGGAGGGAACCCAAGTGCTCTCTCACTTAAAACACCTTGCCTGGGCACTCGCAGGCCCCAACCAGCGACAGGGGAAAAAGGGCACCCAGGCAAAACTCAGCCAATACTTTTGGCTATGTCGTGCATAAGGACGGGTTTTTTTACATCGTGCAAAACAGGAAACTGAGTTATGAACACGGGCTACATCCATCTCCCAACCAAAACTCTTTCTACAGAGAATTGGCCACACATTATCCCTTCTAACAAACAAAGGCAACCCAGGGACCACTAGCTGGCCCCTGCCCCTCTCAGAGGAAGGCCAAAAGAGTCCAGCGGCAGTCTCCAGGGACAGAGGCGGGGACAGGGGCGGCAGTGAGGCAGGGCAGAGGGCAGACCACTAACGGAGGGCAGCTTGGCGGGTGCTGTACAGACACCTGTGGTAAAAAAGACTTACACTAGAGAAAAAGTTTGCACGTATGGCTGTTCAATAACAGGCCGGGGAAACAACATTTATCCCCAACACAGCAGAAGCAGGAATAACAGATAGCACTTATTCCCGTCAGCGGGAGTTTAACGATAGCAAGAATTCACAACTACCACGGACCGTCATTTTCAGCTGAACCAAACCCACCAAACTGGGATGTTTGGTCCACCTCCACTGCAGAGAAAACAACTCTAGCAGCAGCTTTGGCTCCGAGGACTTTATTCACTCACTGGCTATGTACAGTTTATACCTTGGACAGCTGGTCCTTTTGCTTAGGCACCTGAATGGCAGGGTTCTGCCTGCACCAGAGCTGAGTTCTGTGCTCAACTAAGAAAGGGGCCAAAAAAGCCCATCGTCCCTTCCAACTCTTTGCCCAGTCTCCTCGCTCGCCAGCAGTCAGTCCAGAAAGAGCTTCCGGGAGCCCATGCGGGAGCGGTTGGAGCGGCGGATGTCGAACTTGGAGTCCCGGCACTTTTGGCAGACAAACACTTCCGGAACATTGGATTTCCGGATTTTGGCACAGGACAGGTGAATCCAAGTGTGGCACTCGTTACACTCTATCATAGGACGGCCAGCAAATGGCTTCATGCAGAAGCAGGTGACGAGGTCCCACGAGTCATCATCTGAAAAGAAAGAAACACATAAGAGGATGGATAAAACATGTCACAACCCCTCTCTATCAGGACCCCCATCCGGCAGGAAAGCTGCTCCCCAATGGGACATGGTAGCCGATCCTTAACCACTGAACCGGGTTTCCACTCCCACTGAAGGGTGCTACTTCCCTCCCTGAAAGCTAAGTGCCCAACAATAGGCACTGAAGTGTGTGGTCCTAGGGATTACCATGATGTGGACACTTAGAAGCTCCATCACTTCTGCATTTCGAGGTCAGTCTTGGAACCTCGCTGTCTCCAGTTGCGATCAACCCCTTCCCTGAACATCTCGGTCTCCGCCTTCTCGCACCTTTCTCCCTAGAGAAAGCGGGCTCTCCCGCTCACATTCACTCTTCTGACCTCCAAAGGCAGGCCATCCCTCTGGGACCACTCACCTGAATCCACCATGATGTCCTCATCATTGCCCGTGCTGTCCTCGTCGCGGAACACCACCTGCTTCCCCTGCCGGACGATAGTCCGTTTGCCTTCAGTTTTTATCTCTTTGACCTGATCGGGTGACACCGTGGCACAAGACCCACTGGAAGGGGTGTCGGAGTCCCAGCCCGAGCAGGGATCGCCAGGGGCCTGAGGGATGTCCTGCAGGGCAGGGCTCGTGGGGGTCTCCACATATGGATCGGCAGCTTCCAGCTTGAGCAAGCTGCCCATGTAGCCCTCCTTCCCAGGCACGTCGCTGTCCCTTCGCTTCCTCTTCTTCTTCTTCTTCAGCTTGTCAGTCTTCTTTCTGTCCAGCAGGAAGTTACTGGGCTTGGCTCGCTGCAGGAGTGTGGGCTGCAGGTGGCCAAAGCAGCGGTCAGAGACTGGCAAGGGCACCCCAGACGAGATGTCAGTGAAACCAGCGTCCCAGCCATCGCTGTCAATGGTACCTGCAGTGCTGTTGGCAGGGCTGGGGCTGCTCCTCAAAGGGAGTTCCTGAAAGGACAAAGGTAAAAGGGACGGGTCCTGATTATTTTGACCAGTCCCCAGCAACAAGAGCTGGCCATGAGCAGTGGCCCCAGGCACTGTGGCCAAGCCAGGCCTGCATACGTGCATTTCCACAACCTAAGATGCCAAGCTCCCCAGCATTGTTCTCTCCCCTGCCCCCCAAAACTCTTATTTATTGATTTTAGTGAGAGAGGAAGGGAGAGAGACAGAGAGGAACGTGCCCTGACCAGGGATCGAACCAGCAACCTCTGTGCTTTGGCACGATGCTCTAACCAACTGAGCAATCAGGCCAGGACAGCGTTATTCTTAGAACAATGGCACTGGTACTTAGTGCAATCTTCCAGAGAGAATGTGAACCCGTGAGAGAGGACCTCCTGCCCTGGCTGAGGAAACCAGCCGATATGCAGCCACTGTTGGCAAGAGGAGGGCGATGGGTTCTCCCACCGTGGGCCCCTCTCCTGCCTGTACCATCTCCCACCCTTTGTCCTCCCATAGGTGTCTTTTTCAATTAAGTGAACTTAAATTCGTTTTGAGAATTTCTAAGTACTTATTCTAAAAACTGGGAGCTATCACGCCTGACCAGGCAGTGGCGCAGTGGACAGAGTGTTGGACTGGGATGCGGAGGACCCAGGTTCGAGACCCCAAGGTCTTCAGCTTGAGTGCAGGCTCATCTGGTTTGATAAAAGCTCACCAGCTTGGACCCAAGGTCACTGGCTTGAGCAAGGGGTTACTTGGTCTGCTGAAGGCCCATGGTCAAGGCACATATGAGAAAGCAATCAATGAACTAAGGTGTTACAACGAAAAATTGATGATTGATGCTTCTCATCTCTCTCCGTTCCTGTCTGTCTGTTCCTATCTATCCCTCTCTCTGACTCTCTCTCTGTCCCTGTAAAAAAATAAAAACAAGCCCTGGCCGGTTGGCTCAGTGGTAGAGCGTCACCCTGGCGTGCAGAAGTCCCAGGTTCGATTCCCGGCCAGGGCACACAGGAGAAGTGCCCATCTGCTTCTCCACCCCTCCCCCTCTCCTTCCTCTCTGTCTCTCTCTTTCCCTCCCGCAGCCAAGGCTCCACTAGAGCAAAAGATAGCCCGGGCGCTGGGGATGGCTTCTTGGCCTCTGCCCCAGGCGCTAGAGTGGCTCTGGTTGCGGCAGAGCGATGCCCCCGAGGGGCAGAGCATCGTCCCCTGGTGGGCGTGCTGGGTGGATCCCAGTCCTGCGCATGCAGGAGTCTGTCTCTCCCCGTTTCTAGCTTCAGAAATTAAAAATATATATATATAGCCTGACCAGGCGGTGGCGCAGTGGATAGTGTGTCAGACTGGGATGCGGAAGTACCCAGGTTCGAGACTCCGAGGTCGCGCGCGGGCTCATCTGGCTTGAGCAAAGAGCTCGCCAGCTTGGACCCAAGGTCGCTGGCTCCAGCAAGGGGTTACTCGGTCTGCTGAAGGCCCACGGTCAAGGCACATGTGAGAAAGCAATCAATGAACAACTAAGAAGTCGCAACGCGCAACGAGAAACTGATGATTGATGCTTCTCATCTCTCTCTGTTCCTGTCTGTCTGTCCCTGTCTATCTCTGCCTCTGTAAAAAAAAAAAAGAAAAAGAAAAACATCTCTCTTAAAAAAAAAAAAAACCATATATATATATATATATATATATATATATATATTTAAAAAAAAAAACTGGGAGCTATCTCAAAATATTGTAAAAGCCAAATTAGGTAATTACCCCAAAAGCAGTGTGGGGGGGATACTATCGTCTCTTCAGACCATTCAAGCATTTTATTTGCAAATAGTGGCAACATTTTGTGTGGCACAAAGCAGGCCTAATCCACCTAGACCCCTGGTTGGCAAACTGCAGCTTGTGAGCCACATGGGGCTCTTTGGCCCCTTGAGTGTGGCTCTTCCACAAAATACCACATGCGGGCGCTACCTCGATAAGGAATGTACCTACCTATATAGTTTTAAGTATAAAATTTTTGGCTCTCAAAAGAAATTTCAATTGTTGTACTGTAGATATTTGGCTCTGTTTTACTAATGAGTTTGCTGACCACTGACCTAGATAGTAGTGCAGAGGATAAACCAATGCTGGGACCTGGCCCTTAGAAATACTGGCATCCTTTCTTTTTAGCCCCGGTCACTAGAAATGAGGCCCCTGACATTTGAGGGCCGCAGCAGTGCTGGTCCGCAATTCCAGCCATCTATCAGCAAGGAAAGAAAGAATCCCTGAAGCCCTCGCCTGGTTGCTCAGTTGGTTACAGCATCGTCCCAATACGCCAAGGTTGTAGGTCCAGTCCCTCGTCAGACCACACACAAGAATCAACCAATGAATGCATAAATAAGTAGAACATCAATGCTTGTTTCTTCCTCTCCCTTCCTGTCTCTAAAAAATGTAACGGCCAAAGACAGTGCCTGGCCATGGTCAGCACTCAGTAACCACTGGCCACCAAGAGCAGGCAGATAGTAGTGCAGCACAGGGAATACAACTAACAATTGTAGTAACTATGCATGGTGTCAGGTAGAAACTGTTAATGTCAGAACATTTTGTGAAATATGATTACCTAACTGCTATGCTATATTCCTGGAACTAAGACAAAAGAAATGCTGAATGTAAATGACAACTAAAATCAAAATGAGCAGGCAAACAGCAAAGAGTTATTTTCAAGCAAACTTTTCTAGACAAGCCTGCATTTTATTTTCTACCAGAATGTGAGGAGCCATTTCCCAGGCTTGTCTTATGTCTCCAAGAAATTTTTCCCCAACTATTGTCTGAAATCCTGTCGCTCAAACCCTTCCAGCAAGAAGAGTCTCAAAAGTGCTGAAGATTACCTCCTTTGGATAAGGAATGTAGCCAGCATAGGCCAAGACGAAGGTGCAGAATTTGTTGAAATCCTCCACGGTCCTGCGCCTCTTGTAACCAGGGGAGTATTCCTGTTAGCAAATGAGAAACGTGGTGTGTTTGAAAGGAGACACTTGTAGGTGAAATCACAGAAACAAAACCAAGCAGGCTGAAGCTTTTATTACTGCCAGCCAGTCAAAAATACATTGTAAGATTTACACTCAGACACCAGATAAGTTCAGGTCAAGAAATAACACAGTTTACAGAGGGCTGAGAGTGGGGGTGTCATGACATCATGCCAAGAATACTGGGAAACTGAGATAAAAGCTTGTCCAAAAGCCTATTCTTTAACACTCATGAGCACTTTCTGGCATTATCTATTTGCTCCTATAGGCCTGTCAGCTCTAGTAACTACTTTTTTGCTACATATTTTCCACTTTTAAAATAAACTACTGCAGTAGCTGTAACTGAAGCATTTAACGACTTGAAAAGTCCACAGCTTCCTACCCATAACAGCTCTTTGAGGCCGGACCCCTCCCCAGCCAGGGCTGCCTGTGATGCCTCTCCACAGGGTCTCCCCTGCTCCAACATCCAGGGGTCAGGCCCCCAAATGCCGCTCGACTCAGAGAAAACACTAGAAGCATTCCTGCCCGTCTTATTTGCATGTCGAAGACGAAATACTAGAGAGTTTGGTTTGCGAGTCCCGTCCCCACTCACTCTAGAAATGTCCGCAACAAGAAAGGACTTTCTCCTGAGGGGAAGAGCAGCTCATAGAAAAAGCCTGTTTTTGCTACCAAGCACAATGGCACTTCATTTTGGTTTACTCAGTAACGTATCTACTGGGCTTTTCATTTAGCATCTTGCCATCCACCTCAACGCTACCCCTAAGAGCTGAGCTACCATTCACAGAGCCGAGCAGGAAGCTCCCCTGGCTAAGGTCGAAGTAGGTAAGAGAACGGAGAGGGGGCTCCCGAGCCGGCCCAGCGCTCCCCAGGACAGGGCTGAGAACGCAGTGAGGCACGAGCGTGCTGCCTGCAGGTCTCCTTCCCAGGGCGCCACTTCTGCCCCCAGGCCTCCGACGCCGGTCCGAGGAGGGCGCGCAGGTTCGCGGGGCACGGGCCTCGGCGCGGGACCCGGCACAGAAAGCGCAAGAAGTCCTGCCTCCACCCGAGGAACTACTGGCCGCCCCCGTCCAGCTAGGGTGGGAGGGCCGCGGCCCTCAAACTCTTGGAAAGAACTTTTTGTTGGTGGGGATCGGTGCAGAAGTGGGTCAGAATACGGAATGCCGAGCAGTGGCGGCGCCCTCGGACACGGGGCGGGGGGACCCGCGCCGCCCCCAGACCGCCCGCCGCGCCGCCGCCTTTAAGAAAGGCAGATGGCGGTGCGGCCCCCTCTCGCCCTCCCGCGGAAGCCGCCCCCCGCCGCCACTCAATCCCGGAAGGTGCGGGGCCCATCCCGCGGGGAAGGGGGCGCGAAAAGCCGGCAGGCCTCAGGTCTAGGGGCTGGCAGACCCCGCGAACCCCCGAGGCGTCAGCGCGGCGAGAGGCGTACACGGCGCCGTCTTCCCGCGGCCCGACCCGCACTCCGGACCCCGCGGGAAGGGAAAAGGGCCCGCGGCAAGGGCGCCGACCAGGAGTACCGAGGGCCGATCCCCGGAAGGAGGAATGGGAGGCGGGGCGAACAGAGCCCGCGGGCGGGGGCGGGGGCCCCGGAGAGGGACGCGAGCGCGGGGGCTGGGGGCTCGGCTCCCCGGAGCCGGAGGGGGCGGGGGCCGCGCGGGAGCCCGGGGGCGGGGCGGGCCGCTGGGCCTGGAGGATCGGGGCCTCAGGCGGGGGCGCGCACGGCCGAGTCCACCACCGAGTCCCTGGCCGAGTCCCCGGCCGAGGGGGCCCGGCCCCTCCCGGGGGGAGGGGGGGGCTCAGGCCAGAAGGAAGAGCGCGGGGCGGCGGCGCTCGGACCGAGTCCCTGGGGGGCGGGAAGGGGTAAGCGAGGCGAGCGGGGGCGGGGCCGGGAGCGCAGACGGCTCCCGAGGCCCCCGAGGCCCCGGAGGGATCGGAGCTGCCGCCCGCGGGAGGGACGCGGAGGCCAGGCGGGCGGGAGGACCGGGCGCGGGCCCCAGTGGGGGGCGGGGCTGGGCGCCGGGGGGACGACGCCGAGGAGCTGGGGGAGGGGAGCGCGCTGCTCGGGGGCCGGGGGCCAGCTCCAGGAGGCGAGGAACCGGCGCGGAGGGGTTGGTCGGGGGCGATCCGGACGGAGGTCTCACTCACCTCAGGGTGGAAGGCGGCGGCGCAGGAGTCGGAGTCCATGTTCAGGGTGGGGGGCGGCGGCTGCGGGAGTGCAGGGGCCGAAACGCGGGCACCGAACCGGGGAGCCGCTCGGGGCTGGGGGCTCTGGCGGCCGCGTTAGGACCAGGGCGGACCGGGGAGGGGTTGCCCAGCTAGCGATGATGGGGGGCTCGCCGTGTCGCGTCGCGTCCCACACTCGGTGCTCCCGAACCAGCGGCTCCACGGCCGAGCAGAGTTAACGATGCAGCTCCCGCGGCCGGCGCGGCGAGAGAGGCGGGAGAGTCGCTGCGGGGGGCGGTGGCGGCGGCGAGCGGGAACCCGACCGGCTCCCCGACCTGACGCCCAGTTCGGCTCGTGTCTCAGGAGGGAGGGCGGGAGATCCGCGAGGCCTGTCGGGAAATGTAGTCTGAAGCGGAAAGGAAGCCGAAGGGAGGGGCGTGGCGTGGAGAGGCGACGCTGAGCATTATGGGAGTCGTAGTCCCAGGTGTCACGGCTAGGGCCCACAAAGGCCGACTCGAGGACTTCAATCCCCATAGAGCTTTGCGGAGGCGGAGTCTCTGGGACTGGAGACGGCCGGAGCGGGGGCTGTGCGGAGGCTCGCGCCGGCTCGGCAGTGGGGGAGGGGCGGCGCGAGCGGTAGCGCCTTGGTCTCTGCGGGGGCGGGAGGGGCCGAAGTCGCCGCGGAGGGCGGGCGGGCGGCCTTGGTCGCGGAGGGCGGAGGCGGTCAGCGCTTCGTCTTTCTCCTTCGGGACGAAGGGTTCGTGCCCCTTTGTGAAGCCGGGGTCCCCCGCAGCGTGGGCGCGAGTAGGGGCGGCGGCGCTGACGTCGGGGCCACCCCCGCGCTCGGCTCCTGGCGCGTCAGGCGCGGGGAGCGAACTTGTCTCCGCGGCTGTGGTTTTTCTGGCCGGGTCACCCCTTGCTCCTGGGAACCGGGGACAGCGGGGACCGAGACTCTCGTGACACTTGGAGGTGTCGGGTTCCCGCGTCGGAACCTCTCCCGGCGGTACCGGTGTGTTCCGAAACGTGGGCTTGAACCGCTTGCCTGTCCCTCTTGCCTTCACCGGGGGGCCGCCCGTTTACTCGCTTTTGAGTCCTTTTCCTGAGTCTCTTCCTCCCGGGGTGACCACCGCGAGGCAAAAAAAAGGGGGGGGGAGTGAGGTGTTCGGGGTGGTCCTGGACTTTTTATTATTATTATTATCATTGCTATTGAATTGAGTTCGCCGTGTTTTCAGTGCTGCGCAGCAGCCTGCTTTACAACTTGGGTGTTAAAGGCTGATGGACTCGCAACACCCAGTTGAAAATTAACCGGCCTGATCGGATTACCGGGAGGAGGCCTGGCATTCCTGACCCTTGTGGAAAGGAAAATCTATATGCAAAATGCAAATGACTCAAGAGCAGAGTGTAGCTTCGAAGACAAAAAAACAAAAACTGTAAAGGTTGATGGGGGAGGGGTCACATAAACTTTTAAATCCAAATCAGAAATCTGACTTAGATATCCTAAATCAAAATGACGGTTGGAAGAACCCCTAAAAGATAAAAAATGATTGCCGAGGGAGTGAATGAAGGCTGGCTACCTTGGTTGCCTATTGCTGTTTCCGTGGTTGAGAGAATTACGATGGAAACATTTAGTGGCTTCAGCGACTGGGTTTATCTTAGAAATACTTTTCTGAGCCTTAATTTCCTAAGCAAGAAAATGTTTAGTTTAGTGCTGGCCTCGGTCGATGGTAGTTGACTATTGTCTCTTTATTTTTTTATTTTAATTTTTTTTTCTACAGACAGAGTCAGAGAGAAGGATAGACAGGGACAGACAGACAGGAATGGAGAGATGAGAAGCATCAATCATTAGTTTTTCGTTGCACATTGCGACACCTTAGTTCATTGTTTGCTTTCTCATATGTGCCTTGACCGCGGGCCTTCAGCAGACCAAGTAACCCCTTGCTCGAGCCAGCAACCTTGGGCTCAAGCTGGTGAGCTTTTTGCTCAAATCAGATGAGCCCTCACACAAGCTGGAAACCTCGGGGTCTCGAACCTAGGTCTTCTGCATCCCAATCCGATGCTCTATCCACTGCGCCACCGCCCGCTGCCTGGTCAGGCTATTGTCTCTCTTTTTTTTTTTTTTTTTTTTTTTTAGTGTTATTTCAGCAATATTGTCACTGGTTGGAGGAAATCCTAGCGGTGACAACTAACTCAGGTGTTTTACAAAGCTAGTAAGATACTAACAGATGTTGGACTTGGTCTGTGGAAACACTATTCACAGCGTCTTACAGTGTTCACACAGAGAATTAGCCAGATTTGAGTGTAGTCTGAGCATTGTGGCCAGAGCAGATGTCCTGAGCCAAGCCAGTGACGACCAGAGTCTGATTCGCCCAGAGCAACTTGATTTGCCTGAATAAGAAAGGGTCAAGAAAGGATATTATCCTCTTGGTAGTTTAAAAGAATAATTTTTAGAGGTGCAATCCAAAGGAAAGAAAAGCTGTTGTTTTTTTTTTAAAACTGATCTTATTCACTGGGGTAAAAATTTTACAATTTACACATTAACATCATCCCCCTCTAGTAAGAAACTGAAATAAAGAACTTGTTCCTAATAATAATGGGCGAGATGACAGACAAAACAGCCTAGAATTCAGAGACCACTCAGTCACACTAAGAAACTAAGAAAGAAAACTCCAGCCTGACCAGGCGGTGGCGCAGTGAATAGAGCATCAGACTGGGATGCAGAGGACCCAGGTTCAAGACCCCGAGGTCACCAGCTTGAGTGCAGGCTCATCTGGTTTGAGCAAAAGCTCACCAGCTTTGACCCAAGGTCACTGGCTCGAGCAAGGGGTTACTCAGTCTGCTGAAGACTCGCGGTCAAGGCACATATGAGAAAGCAATCAATGAACAACTAAGGTGTTGCAACGCGCAACGAAAAACTGATTGATGCTTCTCATCTCTCCGTTCCTGTCTATCTCTCTCTCTGTCTCTATAAATGAATGAATGAATGAGTGAATGAATGAAAGAAAACTCCAAACTTGCATTGTGTCATGTGACAGTGACCACTCTTGCTCAGTAAGTATCCAATACCTATTTCTTGAAGAAGTTCTTGGAAAACAGTAGCTCTTCATACAGGGATATGACCAACCAGGACTACTCCTTGTCTCCCTGCCTGGCACTCCAGGGCAGTGATTTTCAACCTTTAACATCTCACGAGACACATAAACTAAAATTATGTGGCACACCAAAAAACATTGTTTACCTATCTGACCAAAAAAAATAGGAATGTTGAATCATTTACAAAGGGTTATTGTGTTGGCTGTTGTCATTTTTTTTTAATTCACTAATTTATTTTTTATAGAGACAGAGTGAGTCAGAGAGAGGGATAGACAGGAACAGACAGACAGGAACGGAGAGAAATGAGAAGCATCCATCATTAGCTTTTCGTTGCGCATTGCGACACCTTAGTTGTTCATTGATTGCTTTCTCATATGTGCCCTGACCGCAGGCCTTCAGCAGACCGAGTAACCCCTTGCTGGACCCAGCGACCTTGGGTTCAAGCTGGTGAGCTTTTTCTTCAAGCCAGATGAGCCCGCACTCAAGCTGGTGACCTTAGGGTCTCGAACCCGGGTCCTCTGCATCCCAGTCTGATGCTCTATCCACTGCGCCACCGCCTGGTCAGGCCCTTTTTTTTTTTTTAACAGACATAGAGTTCGAGAAGATAGACAGGGACAGACAGACAGGAACGGAGAGATGAGAAGCATCAATCATTAGTTTTTCGTTGCTCATTGCGACACCTTAGTTGTTCATTGATTGCTTTCTCATATGTGCCTTGACCATGGGCCTTCAGCAGACCGAGTAACCCCTTGCTCGAGCCAGTGACCCTGGGTCCAAGTTGGTGAGCTTTTGCTCAAACCAGATGAGCCCACGCTCAAGCTGGTGACCTCGGGATCTCGAACCTGGGTCTTCAGCATCCCAGTTCTACGCTCTATCCACTGCGCCACCGCCTAGTCAGGCTGTTGTCATTTTTTTATTTGACAGTTAAGGGGAAAGGGGCCAGGGCCCCTGACAAAATAGGTATTGCGATTTAAAAAAAATTCTTGCCTGGCCTGTGGTGATGCAATGGGTAGAGAGAGCACAGACCTGGAGCACTGAGGTTGTTGGTTGGAAACCCTGGGCTTGCCCAGTCAAGGCACATAGGAGAAGCAACCCATGAACGCCTACAGTGAAGCAGCTACTTTTCCTCCCCTTGCCCCGCCTCTCCCTGCAAAAACAAATAAAATCTTTTAAAATCCTAATAAATTTTTTGTGACCCTGGCTGAATAGGTCAGTTGGTTAGAGTGCCATCCCAACATGGCAAGGTTGTGGGTTCAATCCCGAGTCAGGGCACATGCAAGAATCAACCAGTGATTGCATGGATAGGGGAACAAACAGTGTTTCTCACTCTCCTCTCTATCTCTCTCAAAATCAATGAATAATTTTTTTTAATTCTTTTGGCATACTGGTACGAAATTGCTGCTCTAGTGAAATAGAAAATTTCTTTGTTGGCCCTGGCCAGTTAGCTCAATCGGTTAAGTGTCCTCCTGAAACAAGGTTGCCTGTTCAATCCCCAATCAGGGCACACACTTGTAGCAACCAATGAATACACACAGTACTGAGTGGAACAACAAATGAACACTTCCCTTCCCCCTTCCCTCTCTCTCCCTTCTCTCTCTCTCTCAAAAAATCATAAGTATAAAAAATAAAAATAAAAAAATTAAGCTCTGGTCAGATAGCTTAATTGGTTGGAGCGTAGTCCAGGAGCATGGAGGTTGCGGGTTCTATTTCCCAGTCATGGCACAAACAGGAACAGTTTGATGTTCCCCTTTTCTCTCAAAAGAAGAAAGAAAGAAAGAAAACTTGTCTCTCCTCCCTTTGGTTTCTCTTAGAAATCTCACCTTTTAGAGGAGGTATAGAATTAATACTTCCCATCCATTCCCTAGAATCAGAAGAGGACCATGACACCAATAATTGACTTAAACCAGGGGTCTCAAACTCGCGGCCCGCCGAACAATTTTGTGCGGCCCGCAGACTAAATCCACGAAGTTCAAAATATTTTGGATAAAATTAAGTAAGCCTAGGGGCCTACTTGTATTTTTCATTTCTCCAGCATCCTAGCTAGATATTAGCTTAGTTAACAGCAGTTGTGATGCGAACTACAGTTTCTGGTCGTTTTGTGACACTGAGTAAACTGCATGTACGATTGTGCTTGTTGTACTGATTTTTTTTTGTTTTCAACTGCAGTGAGAAAAGTGTTGCGTAACAGTTGCCTTTTGTAGACCTAGTGCGGCCCCCCAACGGCTGTGATCTTGCTCTGCAGCCCACATGCTGAGTTGAGTTTGAGACCCCTGACTTAAACTGAACTTCATAATGTGTCACTGTGGGGAAGGAAAGCGGATATTCTCTGTATGATAGCCTTGGGTGTCTTCAATGTGTTGTTTATTTTTCAGGTGTACTGCAGTGCCCCTCGGCTCCAGGGAGCAAATCTAGAATTCCATAATTAATGCAAGATCATTAGCCATCGTAGCCAGATTCTTGGAGTTTGTGATTTATTGTTCCCTGCTTTAAGTAATAAAGTATACCTGCTGCTGAATGCTAATTCTCCGATGGTTCTGATTACTTAGGAAAGAGGAAGAAAGAAAAGCCAACATTAGCACAGGTTGTGACAAGTTTAAAAATACTAAGAATACCAGGGTTTCCCAGTAAGTAACTTGAGAATGTAAGTTATTTTAATTGGGTTACCAAATATAGCTTCACCTTCCTAAACCTCACCGGCTACACTACGTTCATTGGGTAACATTCAGGGAATGTTTCTGCCTCCCACTTTTTAACTCTGCGCTTGAGTTTAGGGAGGGACAATAACCAAGGGTTTGTTTTTCCTGAAAATTTTTTATGGTGTTTCAGCTTTTTGTTCAGCTTCATGGTATATTCTTTTATTTTTTAAAGGTATTCCAATATTGTTTTTTGGGTTTTTTTTATTGATTGTTTTCAGTGAGAGAGGAAGGGGGTGAGAGAGAAAGAGAGAGAAAGACAGGAACATTGATCTCCTGTATGTGCTCTGACTGGGGATCGAACCAGTAACCTCTGCGCTTTGGGATGATGCTCTTTCCAACTGAGCTATCTGGTTAGGGTTTAATGGTATATTCTTAGGTGTTTTTCCTATGTTCAGTTTTTTGCCTTTCTCACTTGCATTTGCAGGAGAGGAAAAAATGAAAACTCAAATATTATCTCAACTTATTTTTTTAATGTCTATTGATTTCAGGGAGAAAGAGGAAGGGAGAGAGGGAGAGACAGGAACATCAATCTGCCCCTGTATGTGCCCTGACCTGGGATCAAACCAGCAACCTCTGTGCTTTGGGACAATGATCTAACCAACTGAGCTACCCAGACAGGGTAGAGATATCAACTTTAAGAAGAAGTGTTTTTTAATTTATTGATTAGAGAGAGAAACACTGATTTGTTGTTCTATTTATGCATCCATTGGTTGATTCTTGTATGTGCCCTGACCAGGGATTGAACCCGCAACCTTGGCATATCGGGATCACTTCCTAACCAACTGAAATACCCGGCCAGGACCTGCTATTAATCTTTAAGAAATGCATTTGATTATTCTATGTAGAGGTTACTTTCCTTGCTATATGAAAAGTAGATAGCACCCAATTTAGAAATTATTTATTAATGAGTTTAAATTATCCACAAACATGTATAGTAGTCAAGGTACTAAACGTTGAGATAGGCCTCACTTGTGGTGGCACAGTGGAAGTGTTGTCCTGGAACGCTGAGGTTGCCCGTTCGAAACCCTGGGCTTTTTCTGGTCAAGGCACATATGGGAGTTGATGCTTCCTGCTCTTCTCCCCTCCCCTTCTTTGTTTCTCTCCTCTCTCCTCTCTAAAATTAATTTTAAAAAAAGAAAAGTTGAGGTAAAGCCTGGCCAGATAGCTCACTTGGTTCTAGTGTTGTCCCCATAAGCCAAGTTTTGGGTTCAATCCTGGTCAGGGCACACACAAAAATCAATGCATAAAAAGTGGAACAACAAATCAATTTCTCTCTCACATTCTCTTAAATGAATAAAGTCTTTTAAACTTTTTTTATTTATTCATTTGAGAGAGGAGAGAGAAGTGGGGGAGGAACAGGAAGCATCAACTAACTCCCAACACCAGCCAGCACAGGTCAGGATAAATAAAGTCCTAAGAAAAATAGAATTAGAAAAAAAAATTTTAAAGGAGACCACACTTAATTTTAAAAAAATTTTTAGCCTGACCAGGTGGTGGCGCAGTGGATAGAGCGTCGGACTGGAATGCGGAAGGACCCAGGTTCGAGACCCCGAGGTCGCCAGCTTGAGCGCGGGCTCATCTGTCTTGAGCAAAGAGCTCACCAGCTTGGACCCAAGGTCCCTGGCTCCAGCAGGGGGTTACTGGGTCTGCTGAAGGCCCACGGTCAAGGCACATGTGAGAAAGCAACCAATGAACAACTAAGAAGTCGTAACGCGCAACGAGAAACTGATGATTGATGCTTCTCATCTCTCTCCATTCCTGTCTGTCTGTCCCTGTCTATCTCTGCCTCTAAAAAAAAAAATTTTTTTAGGCCCTGGCGTTTGGCTCAGTGGTAGAGCATCGGCCTGGCGTTCAGGAGTCCCAGGTTCAATTCCCGGCCAGGGCACACAGGAGAGGCGCCCACCTGCTTCTCCACCCCTCCCCCTCTCCTTCCTCTCTGTCTCTCTCTTCCCCTCCCGCAGCCGAGGCTCCATTTGAGCAAAGTTGGCCCGGGGGCTGAGGATGTGAGGATGGCTCTATGGCCTCTGCCTCAGGTGCTAGAATGGCTCTGGTTGCAACAGAGCAACGCCCCAGATGGGCAGAGAATCGCCCCCTGGTGGGCATGCCGGGTGGATCCCGGTCGGGCACACGTGGGAGTCTGTCTGACTGCCTCCCCTTTTCCAACTTCAGAAAAATACAAAAAAAAATAATTTTTAGGCCCTGGCCAGTTAGCTCAATCAGAGAGTCATGCAGAAACAACCAAGTTTCAAGTTCGATCCCTGGTCAGTACATATAGGGGAAGCTACCAATGAATGCACAGATAAGTGAAACAACAAATGAATGCTTCCCTCCTCCCTCCTCCTCTCTCTTTTTAAAAAATCATCAATAAATTTTAAAAAATTAAGCCCTGGCTGAATAGATTAGTTGCTTGAAACGTCGTCCCTAGGCATAGAGGTTGCTGGTTCAATCGTTCAAGCCTGGTCAGGGCACATAGCTTGATGTTCCTGTCTCCCTGCCTCTCTCTAAAATAAAAAAATTTAATAGCAACACTGTGCCAAACACTTCAAATATTTCATTCATAATATTTACAAGTAATAATGCACTTAAAGGATAGAGAATATTATAACATTCCTTTAAAAATTATATATAATAAATGCATTATAACCCACACATTAGGCAGCTCAAAATCAGAAAAAAATCAGTGTCTAATAGGGAAAAAAAGCACAACCTCTGTTTTGACTAAATGTTAAAATGTGTTCCCAAACGTTCTCAAAGGAAAAGAAAAAAGTAACAGCAGCTTTTAAAATTATCTCAATCGCCTGACCAGGCAGTGGTGCAGTGGATAGAGCATCGGACTGGGATGCGGAGGACCCAGGTTTGAGACCCCGAGGTTGCCAGCTTGAGCGTGGGCTCATCTGGTTTGAGCAAAGCTCACCAGCTTGGACCCAAGGTCGCTGGCTCGAGCAAGGGGTTACTTGGTCTGCTGAAGGCCCACAGTCAAGGCACATATGAGAAAGCAATCAATGAACAACTAAGGTGTCACAACAAAAAACTGAAAATTGATGCTTCTCATCTTTCTTTGTTCTTGTCTGTCCCTATCTATCCCTCTCTATGACTCTCTCTGTCTCTGTAAAAAAAATAATAAATCTCCTCTTGTCCTATCTGTCTAAAGTTTAAATTTAAATATCAAAATTTAAGTAGTTAGAATTGAAAATTAAGTAGTACCACCCTGGCCGGTTAGCTCAGCGGTAGAGTGTCGGTCCCGGTCAGGGCACACAGGAAAAGTGCCCATCTACTTCTCCACCCTTCCCCCTCTCCTTCCTCTCTCTCTTTCCTTTCTGCAGCCAAGGCTCTATGGGAAAAAAGTTGGCCTACTTGCTGAGGATGACTCCATGGCCTCTGCTTCAGGCACTAGAATGGCTACAGTTGCAATGGAGCAACACCCCCCAGATGGGCACAGCATCGCCCCCTAGTGGGCATGCCTGGTGGATCCCTCTGGCTCCCTGCTTCTCACTTCAGAAAAATACAAAAACATAAAATTAAATAGTACCATTTTTTGTTAAATTACACTACATAAAAAAAGTTACTGCCCTGGCCCATTTGCTCTGTGGTAGAGCGTCGGCCTGGTGTGCAGGAGTCCCAGGTTCAATTCCTGGTCAGGGCATACAAGAGAAGCTCCCATCTGCTTCTCCACCTCTCCCCCTCTCCTTCCTCTCTGTCTCTCTCTTCCCTTCCCGCAGCCAAGGTTCCAATGGAGCAAAAGTTTGCCCAGGCGCTGAGGATGGCTCTGATAACTGCATAGCGAAGCCCCAGATGGACAGAGCATCGCCCCCTGGTGGGCATGCCGGGTGGATCCTGGTCGGGTGCATGCGGGAGTCTGACTGCCTCCCCGTTTCCAACTTCAGAAAAATACCAAAAAAAAAAAAATTACTGACCCTAGCTGGTGACACAGTGGATACTGTCTTCCCAGAGTATCCTGGAGTGCCCGGTCACTGGCTCAATCTCCGAGGGCCCAACCCCTGAGGATGCAGGTTCAAGCCAAGTCAAGGCACATATGAAAAGTAAGTAATGGCAGAGCTAAGTGAATTAATTGATGCTTCTCTCTCCCTCTCTACCTCTCTCCATTATTCTCTAAACAAACAAACAAATAAAGTTACTGGCCCTGACCCTGTAGCTCAATTGGCCAAGATTGTGGTTCAGTCCCGGGTCAAGGCACATATAAGAGTCAACCACCGATGGTATGAGTAAGTGGAACAACAAGTTCATGGATGTTTCTCTGTCTTCTCCCTCTATCTAAAAATCAATATTTTTTTAAAAGAATTCTGTTTACCCTGACCAGGCGGTGGTGCAGTGAGTAGAACATCAGCCTGGGGCACTGAGGACCCAGGTTCAAAACCTCAAGGTCATGGGCTTGAGCACAAACTGGCCAGCTTGAGTGTGGGATCATCGACATGACCCCATGGTCACTGGCTTGAGGTCAAAGGTTGCTGGCTTGAGCAAGGGGTCAATGGCTCAGCTCGAGCCCCCCCCCCCCAGGCATGTATGAGAAGCAATCAGTGAACAACTAAAGTGAAGCAATTATGAGTTGATGCTTCTCACCCCTCTCCCTTCATGTCTGTCTCTGTCTCCCTGTCTGTCTCTTTCGCAAAAAAATAAGAATAAATGAGATGTTACTTAGGTTTGACCTGTGGTAGCACAGTGGATAAAGCATTGACCTGAAATGCTAAAGTTGCCAGTTCAAAACCCTAGGCTTACCTGTTCATGTCACATATGGGAAGCAATCAATGAACTAAATAAAGCAACTGAGAGCTGATACTTCTTGCTCCATACCCACCTCCTCTCTCTGTAAAATCAATAAACAAAATCCTTTTTTTTTTTTTTTTATCAAGAAAGTGGTAGGAAGGGATAGAGATGAGAAGCATCAACTTATAGTTGTGGCACGTTTGTTACTTTTTTTTTTTTTTTTTTTAATTTTTCTGAAGCTGGAAACGGGGAGGCCGTCAGACAGACTCCCGCATGTGCCCGACCGGGATCCACCTGGCACGCCCACCAGGGGGCAATGCTCTTCCCATCCGGGGCGTTGCTCTGTTGCGACCAGAACCATTCCAGCGCCTGAGGAAGAGGCCACGGAGCCATCCCCAGCGCCTGGGCCATGTTTGCTCCAATGGAGTGGGAGAGGAAGAGAGAGACAGAGAGGAAGGAGAGGGGGAGGGGTGGAGAAGCAGATGGGCGCTTCTCCTGTGTGCCCTGGCCGGAAATCGAACCCAGGACTTCTGCACACCAGGCCGACGCTCTACCACTGAGCCAACCGGCCAGGACCTTTTTTTTTTAATTTTTATTTATTTATTCATTTTAGAGGGGAGAGAGAGAGAGAGAGAGAGAGAAAGGGGGGAGGAAAAGGAAACATCAACTCCCATATGTGCCCTGACCAGGCAAGCCCAGGGTTTTGAGCCGGTGACCTCAGCATTCCAGGTCGACGCTTTATTCACTGCGCTACCACAGGTCAGGCTTTTTTTTTTTTTTTGAGAAGAGGGAGGGAAGAGAGAGACAGAAGTGGGGGAAGGAGCAGGAAGCATCAACTCCTATATGAGCCTTGACCAGGCAAGCCCAGGGGTTTTTTTTGTTTTGTTTTGTTTTTTGTTTTTCTGAAGCTGGAAACTGGGAGAGACAGACAGACTCCCGCATGCGCCCCACCGGGATCCACCCCGCACGCCCACCAGGGGTGACGCTCCGCCCACCAGGGGGCGATGCTCCGCCCCTCAGGGGGCATCGCTCTGTCGCGACCAGAGCCACTCTAGCGCCTGGGGCAGAGGCCAAGGAGCCATGCCCAGCTCCCGGCCATCCCTGCTCCAATGGAGCCTTGGCTGCGGGAGGGGAAGAGAGAGACAGAGAGGAAGGAGGGGGGGTGGAGAAGCAAATGGGCGCTTCTCCTATGTGCCCTGGCCGGGAATCGAACCCGGGTCCCCCAGACGCCAGGCCGACACTCTACCGCTTAGCCAACCGGCCAGGGCCAAGCCCAGGGTTTTGAACCAGCGACCTCAGCATTCCAGGTAGACACTGTATCAACTGAGCCACCACAGGTCAGGCTCATCAATTGCTTTCTTTTTTTTTTTTTTTTTTAATATTTTATTGATTTTACAGAGACAGGAGAGAAAGGGGAGCATGGAATGGGAAGTAACAACTCATAGTTGTTTCAGGCTAGTTGTTCATTGTTTTGCTTGCAGTATGTGCCTTGACCAGGGAAGCCCGGGGTTACGAACCGGCAACCTTGGCATTCCAGGCTGAAGGTTTATCCACTGCGCCACCACAGGCCAGGCATCAATTGCTTTCTCATACCATATTTCCCCATGTCTGAGACACACCTTTTTTAAAAAAAATTGGGGTCTAAAAACTAGGCGCATCTTATACAGTGCTTTTAGTTTTTTTACTTGCATTTCCCGCTTTTTCACACTTGTTTTTTGTGCTCATTGTTGAATACAGTGATTCGTCATCAGACACATATGAGGACAAGCTAATGGATGGGAGTTTTGACAGTGATGAGGAGTTTTATGAATTTTATGATGAATAAAGCTTGAGTTCAATAACTTTATGTAATACATTTTTTTTTCAAATTTAAGGCCCCAAAATTAAGGTGTGTTTTATACATGGGGAAATATGGTATGTGCCTTGACCAGGGCTCCAGCCAAGTCAGAGACCCCTTATTCAAGCCAGTGACCTTGAGCTCAAACCAGCGACCTCACTATGATCTCACGCTCAAGCTGGCAACCGAACACTAAAGGCAGAGGAGCCTGCACTCAAGCTGGTGACTTCAAGGTTTTGAACCTGGGTCCTTAGAGTCCGCGGCGGACAGCTCTATCTAGTGTGCCACCACTTGGTCAGACAACAAAAGCTTGTGTGTGTGTGTGTGTGTGTGTGTGTGTGTGTGACAGATAGAAAGGGGGACAGATAGGGACAGACAGGCAGGAAGAGAGATGAGAAGTATCAGTTCATTGCGGCTCCTTCGTTGTTCATTGATTGCTTTCTCTTTTTTTAAAATTTAATTTAATTTAATTTTTTTTTAAAAAGAGAGAGAGAGGGATAGACAGGGACAGACAGACAGGAACGGAGAGATGAGAAGCATCAATCATTAGTTTCTTGTTGTGCATTGCGACACCTTAGTTGTTCATTGATTGCTTTCTCATGTGTGCCTTGACCGCGGGCCTTCAACAGACTGAGTGACCCCTTGCTTAAGCCAGCGACCTTGGGTCTAAGCTAGTGAGCTTTGCTCAAACCAAATGAGCCTGCGCTCAAGCTGGCGACCTCGGGGTCTTGAACCTGGTTCCTCGGCATCCCAGTCCGACGCTCTATCTTCTGCGCCACCGCCTGGTCAGGCTGATTGCTTTCTCATATGTGCCTTGACCGAGGGGTGAAGGCAGAGTGAGTGACCCCTTGCTCAAGCCAGCAACCTTGGTCTTCAAGCCAGTGACCTTTGGGCTCAAGCCAGCGACCACGGGGCCATGTCTATGATCCCACACTCAAGCTGGCGACCGCGGGGTTTAAAACATGGGTCCTCTGTGTCCCTGTCTGATGCTCTATCCACTACTCCATTGCCTGGTCAGACAACAAAAATCTTTAAAAAAGAAAAAATTTCGCCTGACCAGGAGGTGGTGCAGTGGACAGAGCGGAGGACCTAGGTTCAAGACCCCGAGGTCACCAGCTTAAGCGCGGGTTCATCTGGCTTGAGCAAAAAGCTCACCAGCTTGGACCCAAGGTTGCTGGCTCCAGCAAGGGGTTACTCAGTCTGCTGAAGGCCCGCAGTCAAAGCACATATGAGAAAGCAATCAATGAACAACTAGGGTGTCGCAAAGAAAAACTGATGATTGATGCTTCTCATCTCTCTTTGTTCTTGTCTGTCTGTCCCTCTCTAACCCTCTCTCTGACTCTCTAGCTGTCTCTGAAAAGTGAAAAAAAAGAAAAAATGTCTGCCCTGGCTGGATAGCTTGGTTGGTTAGAACATCAACCCAAACCACAGAAGTTGCCAGTTTGCTCCCTTGTCAGGGCACATACAAGAACAGACCAATGTTCTTGTCTCTCTCAATCCCCCTTCCTCTCTGGCTAAAAATATATATATTTAAAAAAAAGATAAAGTTACTTAGGCAAAGATGATTTATGTGATTTTAGAAAAGGAAAATTAAAACTATCATGGCTGGCCTGACTAAGCGGTGGTGCAGTGGATAGAGCGCCGGACTGCGATGCCGAGGACCCAGGTTTGAGACCCCGAGATCGCCAGCTTGAGCACGGCTCATCTGGTTTGAGCAAAAGCTCACCAGCTTGAACCCAAGGTCACTGGCTTGAGCAATGGGTTACTCGGTCTGCTGAAGGCCCACGGTCAAGGCACATATGAGAATGCAATCAATGAACAACTAAGGTGTCGCAATGCGCAATGAAAAACTAATGATTGATGCTTCTCATCTCTTCATTCCTGTCTGTCTGTCCCTCTCTGTCTCTGTAAAATAAATAAATACATTTTCCCACAAACTATTGCTTGTGTCAATTATTTTTCAATAAAACTGGAAGAAAAAGAAAACTATTGCTTGTTTGGTGAAAGTTAACATTTTCCTTGCCAAATAGATATTAGTATTTCCTCCAGGCCAGTGTGCTGACTGGTGGCATCTAAGATTTTTAAATCCCATTAATTAACAGTTTGACTGTATCTGTCACATGGTCATACTGCAATGAATGAATTGCTCACATTCCCATATTGAACTCATGAGATTGATGAGCAGGAGAAGAAAAAACTAAATAGCATTCTTGGGTTTGTAGGTTATGCAAAACTCCAAACAGCTGATAGGTCTATGTCTCTTCTAACTACATTCATTTATCTACTTACATATGCACACATGGTTTCAAATGCTTGCCTCTTAGGTCCAAGATAAATAAATAATATAGTTTTTTCCCAATAACTGAATTTTTTATTTTTTTATTTTTTTTACTACAGAGACAAGGAGAGAGAGAGAGGGGGATAGACAGGGACAGACAGACAAGAACGGACAGATGAGAAGCATCAATCATTAGTTTTTCATTGCGCATTGCAACACCTTAGTTGTTCATTTATTGCTTTCTCATATGTGCCTTGACTGCGGGCCTTCAGCAGACTGAGTAACCCCTTGCTTGAGCCAGCAACCTTGGGCTCAAGCTGGTGAGCTTTTTTTTCTTTTGCTCAAACCAGATGAGCCCGCACTCAAGCTGGCGACCTTAGAGTCTCGAACCTGGGTCTTCCGTATCCCAGTCCGACGCTCTATCCACTGCTCCACCGCCTGGTCAGGCTGAATTTTTAAATTTTAATTTGAACTTGTATTCTTTCTTTCTTCTTCTTAAGTGAGAGGTGGGGAGGCAGAGAGACTCCCACATGTGCCCCTACCAGTATCCACTCGGCAAGCCCCCTACAGGGCAATGCTCTCCCCATCTGGGGCCATTGCTCAGCAACTGAACTATTTTAGCACCTAAGGCAAGGCATGGAGCCATCCTCAGTGCCCAGGGGTCAAATTTCTCAAACTATTCGAGCCATGGCTGCAAGAGGGGAAGAGAGAGAGGAGAGAGGTGGGAGGGAGAAGCAGATGGGCGCTTCTCCTGTGTGCCCTGGCCGGAAATCAAACCCAGGACTTCTACATACCAGGGCGATGTTATACCACTGAGCAAACTGGCCAGGGCCCTTTCTTTCTTTTTTAAAGATTTTTACTTATTAATTTTGCAGAGAGGTGGGTAACGAGAAATATCAACTCATAGTTGCTTCACTTTAGTTGTTCATTGATTGCTGTTGCCTGTCGTGTGTTTTTCCAGCGGGCAAGTCCAGGGTTTCGAACCAGTGACCCCAGCGTATCAGGTTGAAGCTCTCTCAATTACACCACCATAGGCCAGACTGCATTATTTCTTTAATACATAGTTTATATGTTTATTTTCTTTTTATTTCACAGTTTAGATGTTTAGTACAGAAAGTAAAAATGCAGCCAAGTCAGAAAACCAAACCTAACCATCTAGAGGAAATGTTACTTCCGCAATTTTTTTGTAAGCATATGAACACATAACAAATTGGGTTATATTATGGGTAATCAGATTTTTCACGATACTATAGCATGAACATCTTTTTTTTTTTTAACAGTGACAGAGAGAGAGTCAGAGATAGGGACAGACAGACAGAAACAGAGAGATGAGAAGCATCAATCGTTAGTTTTTTGTTGTGACACCTTAGTTGTTCACTGATTGCTTTCTCATATGTGCCTTGACCATGAGGCTGCAGCAGACTGAGTGACCCTTTGCTCGAGCCAGCAACCTTGGGTCCAAGCTGGTGAGCTTTTGCTCAAACCAAGATGAGCCTGTGCTCAAGCTTGGGACCTCGCGGTCTCGAACCTGGGTCCTCCGCATCCCAGCCCAACGCTCTATCCACTGCGCCACCGCCCGGTTAGGCAAGCATGAACATCTTTTAATTTCAATAAATATCTACATTATTCTTCCCGGCTTCACAGTAAGACTCAGACATGATTTGCTGAAATAAATCCTTGTTAATAATACACAAAACTACCCTGGCTGGATGTCTCGGTTGGTTGGAGCATTTCCTGCAATGCAGAGGCGGCTGGTTCGATCCTTGGTTGGGGCACTATAGAAGCATATTGATGCTTCTGTCTCCCTTCTCTTCCCCTTGCTCTTTCTTAATTCAATAAAATAAAATAGAATAAATAGAAAGAAGAAAGTAATACACAAAGCTGAAGTGGACTCAGTTCTTAAATAGAGAAACACTATTGATTTCTGAAAGATCTGATTTATGCCAGGTGGGTGAATTTGACCCGAGGGACTGTAGTATTTTTCCCTACAGTCATCCCACTTCTGGCTACCCAAACTTTTCTTGTCACAAAGCCTGTGCAAGTAAGCTATTGGCCAGGCTCCTGGGCCCAGGAATGCTGCTGCCGCTGCTAAGAGCTGTGTGAACAGTCCATCTATGGGCAATAGGCAGCCCGCCTGGTACCTGACTGTTTTCTTAGTCAGGCCTGTGCCTCCCATGCTGAAGTTTAGACCAGATACGTTCTCATGGCAGGCTGATGAGAGATCCAGGGGAAGAGAAAGCCCACAGTTCTCATTTCAGACATGCAGTAAAAACAAACTGTCTTCTGCAAAGGCTGCATAGACTAGGCTGGAACAGAGAAATGACAGCAACTCCCCAGAGCGGGCCTAGGCAGGGACACTCCTGGGGCGGGAGGTTCACCAGGAATGTCTTTGCAAGCCCAGAGGGCATGGGGGTGGGAAACTATTAAATAACAACAACAACAACCAAGAAATTAAAAAAAAAACACACAACAGGCAAGTTTCATCTGCAAAACAAGAGGCGGGAGGCCAAAATAGGGGTCTTTTCTAAAACTGAACAAAACATGCATTAGAGAAAAATAAAAGGCTTTCTAGTGAGCAGATTTTTTTCATTTATGTTGAAAATGCAGATTCCCTTCTTAACTAAGACATGTTTCTGTAACCCCACAAGTGACTGTGACACTTCTGAATGGCCACATTCCCTGGTTTTTAGTCCCCTGTCTGACCTTGAGCTGACTGCTTTGTCCCCAGGACCCTAAGATCCCCTCTTGGAATACGATAAACTGCTATTTTCTCCAAAATTGTTTTCTGGTGCTTCAGCTTTTTGTTAAGTAATAGTATACAGTCTAAGGAATTTCTCCTACCCTCAGTTTTCTGCCTTTCCCACGTCCATCTCCAGGAGAGGAGGCGAGGAGGCCCCGGTGACCAGGGTGACCGAACCCTTTGGAGGGCAGCTCCGGAGCCTGAAAGAGTCTTTATGAATCAGAAACTGAAACTGCGCCTGGTACGCTGACGAAAGTGAACAACCGAGTTAGTCAAGTCTGAAACTCCTGCAGGAGCGGATTTTTGGCATGTGGCCTCGTATCACTTACAAATAAGCTGAGTAAAACCCGTCACCTAAATAACCCTTATACTTGGTCATTCTTTGGTCCTGAATGGCAAAGATCCTGTTTGAAATATTTCCCGTTATAGCGATAACAGCAACCCGTAGAACTAGTGTGGGGGGGAGCTATTCTACCGAGCCCCTCCCTGGGGCTCTGGGGCAGACGCCGTTGTGAAGTCTGGCGGTTTCGGGTGCCGCGCTCGCCCCCACCGGGTTCTGTTCAGCTGGGCCTGGGTGTGTCGTGGGCAGCCCCAGAGGCCCCGGTCCAGGCGAGCCGCAGGGCCGCACCTCGGAGAGAACACTTGTCACCCGCCGTCCCCGGGCGTCGCAGGAGGCCGCAGGAAGCCCGGGAAGGGCGGAGAGAAGGAACTGGCGCGGGCGGCGGTGACTCAGCCGGGAGCGTGGGGGCGGGCGCGCGCGAGGGGTGGTGAGTTAGCGCGCTGGGTCGGGCGGCGGCGACAGTAGCGGTGGCGCTGGGCCCGGCGGGGTTAAGTGGGCGGTGCCAGGGGCGCCCCGCCTCCCGCCCGGGCCGGCCCCCGGGAGGCCACGGCGCTCGGCGGTATTTATAGCGGCTGCGCCAGCCGCCCCGCGTTTCTCCCGCTGGCCCCGGCCGCGGCCTAGTGTCGTCGCGCGCGTTATTGTCCCGCGTCCCGCCACGAAGGCGCCATGGAGCGTCCGGCTCCTCTGGCCGTGCTGCCCTTCTCGGACCCCGCGCACGCGCTGAGTCTGCTTCGCGGCCTGAGCCAGCTTCGCGCCGAGCGCAAGTTCCTGGACGTGACCCTGGAGGCGGCGGGCGGGCGCGACTTTCCGGCGCACCGGGCCGTGCTGGCGGCTGCCAGCCCCTACTTCCGCGCCATGTTCGCCGGACAGTTGCGCGAGAGCCGGGCGGAGCGGGTGCGCCTGCACGGCGTGCCACCGGACATGCTACAGCTGCTGCTCGACTTCAGCTACACGGGCCGCGTGGCCGTGAGCGGCGACAACGCCGAGCCGCTGCTGCGTGCCGCCGACCTGCTGCAGTTCCCGGCGGTGAAGGAGGCGTGCGGCGCCTTCCTGCAGCAGCAGCTGGACCTGGCCAACTGCCTGGACATGCAGGACTTCGCGGAGGCTTTCAGCTGCACGGGGCTGGCTAACGCGGCGCAGCGCTTCATCCTCCGCCACGTGGGCGAGTTGGGCGCAGAGCAGCTGGAGCGGCTGCCGCTGGCGCGCCTGCTGCGCTACCTGCGCGACGATGGGTTGTGCGTGCCCAAGGAGGAGGCCGCCTACCAGCTGGCGCTGCGCTGGGTGCGCGCCGACCCGCCTCGCCGCGCCGCGCACTGGCCGCAGCTGCTGGAGGCCGTGCGCCTCCCCTTCGTGCGCCGCTTTTACCTGCTGGCGCACGTCGAGGCCGAGCCGCTGGTGGCGCGCTGCCCGCCCTGCCTGCGATTGCTGCGCGAGGCGCGTGACTTCCAGGCGGCTCGCTACGATCGCCACGACCGTGGGCCCTGCCCCCGCATGCGTCCGCGCCCTTCCACCGGCCTTGCGGAGATCCTCGTGCTCGTGGGTGGCTGCGACCAGGACTGCGACGAATTGGTCACTGTCGACTGCTACAACCCGCAGACGGGCCAGTGGCGCTACCTGGCCGAGTTCCCCGACCACCTGGGTGGGGGCTACAGCATCGTGGCGCTTGGCAACGACATCTACGTGACGGGTGAGTGGGCTAGTCAGGTGAACTCTGGGCGGGCCGACAGCGCAGGCAGGGGTCTCTGGGGCCTCATGCGCCCCTGCGGGCGTGTGTTTTGTTACTAAGACTCCATAGAGAACCTGGAGCCCGGGCGCCGCACCTGAGTGTAGACAGCCACTTCCCCTTCCCGTTCTGTTCGATCTGGCCAGTGGGTGCGGATCAGCGGTCAGTACTTTAGACTTAGAAGAAGAGCCCCTTGTGTGAGCGGGGACAAACAGCTGCTTGTGGGTTTCTTTCCCGCGCTGTGCTGCGGGGCCTTCCTGGGTAGCCCACTCTTTTCCCTATAGGTGCCACTCCCAGCCCCACCCCCATTCCCCCACCAATTGGGTTGGAAATACTGGGGCATTCACCTTGCACAATGGGTGCTTTCTTTTCATTTCTAAAGAATCCAGGGCCAGGCCTGGGGCTGACGCCCTGTGACACATCCATTCTCCCCTCCCCGGGGTTTTCTCCCAGCTAAGCTACAAAGGCCTCTTGATGCCTGCATTTTGTCATCTAGTGACTAGGTTCCCTTGGGCTTGTACCTGAGCTTTGAGAAAGGTCACGTGGTTTTTAGGCTTCTCAGCTTTGCGACTGTAAACACAGTCACATGCTAGGATGTATTCTTCCAGTTACTTGGCTCATACCAGAAAACACTGCCGAGTCATGCTGGGCGGGTCCCAGCCCGCCCCAATTCTGGGCTTCTCCCACATTTTTTATTAAGGATAAGTGCTGGCTCAAACTGGAGGCTACCTCCTTCTGTGGGGTGAGGAGGGGCGGGCTCTGTGACGGCTATATAAGGAAAGAAGCCGACTCAGTGTGCATTTGGGCCCTTCCAAAGGCTGTGGTCAGGTGGTGAGACTCAGGGCTGGGCCCCAGCTTGGCACTTGGCGGAGAAAGCCAGCTCTGAGACCTGCTCCAGTGTTCCCCACGGGGTTCTGAGCTGGCATGTGGGAGGCATCCCATCCTGAGAACTCGCTCCGCTCCGTGGCCACAGCTTCTTTGGCCTGCAGTTCCAGATCCAGCCTCTGCTGACATCTCCCAGAATCGGCCCCTTTGCAGTGTCAGGTTGACCCTGTGTTTTTTGGGAACCATCCCCCCCACTTCCCAAAGTCTGGTCAGGGAACTCCCTCCCCAAACTGGTCAGACTGGCCTCAATTTTACACTCCCTTCCATAAATGTCTCAGCCGAGCAGCTAATCCTTTGGGTTTAGACAGGTGGCTGGGTCATTCCAAACAGTTGCCTGTTGGGAATTTCAAGGGCCAGAGAAAGAGGCCTCAGCTGCCTTAGACACTGTTCTCCCGCCAGGGGATGAAGGCCTGCAGAGCAGACTGTACCCAACTTATTTTCTCCCTTTAAAAAGCTCAGGGCCACAAGAGGGATAGAATGTCATGTGTCTTCTGCCTGTGGCGCCAGCCTTGGGGTGGGGGGTAGGGAATGCAACTGCTGGCATTCTGGGGTCTCTTCATGCTGTGCTAATTTGGAGTCCTGGATAGACTAGTTTAATTCATGATTACAGTCAGCACAGTTGGGCTTTGATCGTTTTTTCCCTTCTTTTTTTGAAATAACAGAAAAGTATTCATACAGGGGTGGGCAGAAGTAGGTTTATAGGAGTGAGTACACGGAATAGTTTATTTTCTTGTGTTATTATTATTGTTGTATTCGAAAGTAGATACAACTGTAAACCTGTTTTAGCCATACTCTGTATTTGTATAGCTGGATGAGGTCTTCCAGACAGAACATACTGAGAACTTGCACCGACATCGAGAACGGGAGCCTAGAAGTCTACTCGGTGCATTGCTTTCTGTGTCGGGTCTCTTTTTTTTTTTTCTACTCGGTGCATTGCTTTCTGTGTCGGGTCTCTTTAATTTTAGAGAGGAGAGAAAGAGAGAGAGGGAGGGAGGGAGAGGGAGAGAGAGAGAGAGAGAGAAGGGGTAGGAAGGAGCAAGAAGCATCAACTCCCATATGTGCCTTGACCAGGCAAGCCCAGGGTTTTGAACCGACGACCTCAGTGTTTCCAGGTCGACGCTTTATCCACTGCGCCACCACAGGTCAGGTCTCTTGGCACTTGGCGGAGAAAGCCAGCTCTGAGACCTGCTCCAGTGTTCCCCACGGGGTTCTGAGCTGGCATGTGGGAGGCATCCCATCCTGAGAACTCGCTCCGCTCCGTGGCCACAGCTTCGGGTCTCTTGCTTGCTGCGGGAACTAGGTTGCTTCTCAGCTCTTCCTGGCTCAGCCTTGGTTAGGGGGTGGCCAGGATGCCTAGAATTTGGTGGACAAGGCCCTGTGCATCCCACTCTCATTCTTTGTGTCCCCGGGAGAACAGACTGAGACCTGATGCCTGATGCTTTAGCTGGACCTGGGCTAGTTGAGGTGTATGTGGGGTCCAGACTGAGGTTACTGTTAACTTAGAATTGCAGCCTCGGGCCCTGGCCGGTTGGCTCAGCGGTAGAGCGTCGGCCTAGCGTGCGGAGGACCCGGGTTCGATTCCTGGCCAGGGCACATAGGAGAAGCGCCCATTTGCTTCTCCACCCCTCCGCCGCGCTTTCCTCTCTGTCTCTCTCTTCCCCTCCCGCAGCCAAGGCTCCATTGGAGCAAAGATGGCCCGGGCGCTGGGCATGGCTCTGTGGCCTCTGCCTCAGGCGCTGGAGCGGCTCTGGTCGCAATATGGCGATGCCCAGGATGGGCAGAGCATTGCCCCCTGGGGGGCAGAGCACCGCCCCTGGTGGGCGTGCCGGGTGGATCCCGGTCGGGCGCATGCGGGAGTCTGTCTGACTGTCTCTCCCTGTTTCCAGCTTCAGGAAAAAAAAAAAAAAAAAAAAAGAATTGCAGCCTCGGGGCCTTTGCTCAGCCCATAGAGATTTAGCAGTGTTTTCATGGTATGAAGCTTGGCCATCCTCTTAGGCAGTGAACCATGGTCAGCATCTGCATTGACATAGCTCCAGCATGGAGCCTCCCTGGCCTGGGCATGGGTGAGAGAGGATGTGTATTTACATCAAAGGCCAGGGAGGATCATTTCTCCCCTGCTGACACCCTCTCAGAAGTTCAGGGAGGTGTCAGGGTGGAGTGTGACTCACCCCCAGCTGGTATGGACTGACACTTCTGCTTTTTCTGTTCCGGCAGGTGGGTCTGACGGTTCCAGGCTGTACGACTGCGTGTGGAGGTACAACTCGAGTGTGAATGAGTGGACGGAGGTGGCGCCCATGCTGAAGGCCCGCGAGTACCACAGCTCCTCCGTGCTGGACGGGCTGCTGTACGTGGTGGCCTCGGACAGCACAGAGCGCTACGACCACACCACTGACTCCTGGGAGGCCCTGCAGCCCATGACCTACCCCATGGACAACTGTTCCACCACGGCCTGCCGCGGCAGGCTTTACGCCATCGGCTCCCTGGCCGGCAAGGAGACCATGGTGATGCAGTGCTACCACCCGGACACGGACCTCTGGTCATTGGTGGACTGTGGCCAGCTCCCACCCTGGTCCTTTGCCCCCAAGACAGTGACTCTGAATGGACTCATGTATTTCATTAGGTGAGTCCCCAGGGGCCACGGCCACCACACGGTCTTTCTTACCAGGCCCTGTGCTAAGCGCATTGTCCCTGTTCTCCCCATCACACATATGAGGAGACTGAGGCCAGGCTGGGTCTTTGACCTGAAGCCTCTGTTCTGCTGTGTCTTAGAGTGGTTTCTGTGGGCCTCTTGGTTTTCTTTCTTTTTCTTTTTCTTTTTTTTTTTTTTGTGACAGAGACAGAGAGGGGGACCGATAGGGACAGACAGACAGGAAGGGAGAGAGATGAGAAGCAACACTTCTTTGATGTGGCTCCTTAGTTGTTCATTGATTGCTTTCTCATATGTGCCTTGACCCGGGCGGGGGGAGAGGGGCTGTAGCAAACCTTGCTCAAACCAGAGACCTTGGGTCCAAGCTGGTGAGCCTTGCTCAAGCCAGATGAGCCCGCGCTCAAGCTGGCGACCTCAGAGTTTTGTACCCGAGTCTTCCGTGTCCACTGTGCCACTGCCTGGTCAGGCCTCTTGGTTTTCTTAATCAAGGGATCCCAAGTGTGATGGAGTGAGGTCCTTTCAGAGAACTTTCCTAGATGCAAAACAAAAAGTGTGTATTTAGCTGGACTTCAGCCTGGAGGACCCACTAAGGGCCTGGCTGTTTGCACGTGGCCTTTGTTGAAAAGGAACCTGTCTTACCTAAGAGGGATTCTGAATCTTAAAGAGACCAAAGGAGAGCTTTTGGACACTCGAGTCTTCGGAGGAGGTGTGGCTTTGACCGAGGGGCCCTTTGCTCACCCGGCAGAGTGTCCACCGCTCTCAGTTAGTTGGGGGCCTGCCGCCCAGGTACAAGAGGCCAGGAAGCTGGGTCAGCCCCACCCCGCCTGTTCAAAGCAGCACTTGTGTGTTCGTGGGTTCTGTCCATTCCCTTCCCGCCTGGCCTGGCACAGCACGGGGAGGGCCTTTGACTTGTCGAATGAATGCTGTTGTCCAAGGGTCCCACAGCCTCTCTGGACCAGGGAGTGAGCTGGTACTGAGCAGGCCCCAGAGCTACTTGTGGACTGATGACACTAGTCAGCACATGTTGGGGTCCTGGACTCTCTGAGCCTGTGTTGCCTGCTTCCTGGACATTTTCATGGTCAGCTTTCATGACTGGCATGATGAGATGGACACCACTGTCACTCCTGTTTTATGGATGGCAAAACAAGCTTAGGCAGGTAAGGGACTTACAGCCTTTAAGTGCTGCCCCTGTCCCGGCAGGTAGGTGGATCTGACGGTTCCAGGCTGTCCGACTGCGTGTGGAGGTACAACTCGAGTGTGAATGAGTGGACGGAGGTGGCGCCCATGCTGAAGGCCCGCGAGTACCACAGCTCCTCCGTGCTGGACGGGCTGCTGGACGTGGTGGTTTGAACAAAGGACCTCCAAACCAGGTCCTTTAGTGGTGTCACTACATCGTGGTCTCCCTGGGCCAGGCTGTGGCCCTGGCAGCATGGAGTGGAGATGGGTAGCTGCTAGGTCACCGTGCATCCGCAGGTCTTGATGACTAGTCAGCCCAATGGGCCAGGGCCCCTGCTGGCTGTCTGGGGGTGTTATACACCTGCTGCTCCCCGCCCTGGCGCAGGAGAGAAGGGGTACGCACAGTGCTCCCCTCTGTCTCCTTTTGGTCTGGCTTCGCATTGGGAGCTTCCTAATGAATTCGCTTTTGGGCATCCTATCTGCCCCACCCCCCAGCCACCTGAGTTGCCCTCCCTTCTCCTGTAAGAGCTCAAGGCTCCTTCCCAGGCTTTCTGCTGAGCACATTCACCACGTGGTGCCCTTGCCCGCAAGTGGCTAAGGGGCCAGGCATCCTTACCATATGCCAGGAATCAGCCAGCCCCTGGTCCTATTACCAACATCATCTGACCCTTCACCCAGCTCCCTCCCCCCTAAGTCACGGTAAACTTCTTCACGGAGGGGGCAGGGACAGCTATAAATACAACTTATCCAAGTGCCAGCCCCTCGCAGGAGGTCCAGGCTGAGTGCCTTTGAGAATGTCTTCCTGGCCTGTGGCCCTAGAGCAAGGTGTGCCCAAGGGCCTGCCTGCCTTCCGTCCTCAGGAATGTAGTCATCACTTGTCATTACTAAACTTCTTCACACAGAAGTGTAAGAGTCAGGGGAAGGAAGTGTTAGGGTGTTCCCAGCACTGCTGTTAGCCTTTGTCAGGGTTTATCTAAGCTATGGGGTGCTGGGAACAGGGAAAAATGGGCTCAGCTCTCTCTCTCTCCGTCTCCCAGCCCGGCTCTCTGGAAAGTCCACCACATGCTTGCCATGTGGTGACGGTGACGGTTGGAGGCCTGGCCCGGCCTCTCCTGATTGCAGGCAACACCCGGGTCTGATGCGATTGGATGTTTGTTTCAGAGCTACCCTGTTTGTGCCCTTTGGTGCTCCCAAGCTGTATAACCCCCTGCTCAGAACGCCACCGATGGGGCACCTCCTGGTGGAAAGGTGTCCTTCCAGGGAGGCAGCCAGCACTGTGTAGGTCACTTCCCATCTCTGCGCCTGTCCCGGGCTGGGAGCAGTGCCTGGCTGCGCCCTCCTCCCCCAGCCGTGTCCACCTTGGCCCTCATTTAAGGTGGCTCCTTGGCTGGGGGCCCTGGTCCTGTCTGGCTGCATCTTGTACATCTGTGCTTGGAGTGGGCAGTCCACTGAGTTCCACTATTGATCATCAGTATATGGGCCACAAAGTAAGAATGGCTTTTACACTTTGAAGTAATTTGAGGGGTGGAAAAAAATCAAAGCAAGAGGACCTTTTTTTGACATGGAAAGCTATATGAAATCCAGATTTCTGCAATCCATAAATAAGGTTGTATTGGGATGCAGCCAGCCCCTTTGTTTACGGATTCGTGTTGGGGGAATTTCATCAGGGCCTAAAATATTCTGTGGTTTTCCTGCTGACCCCTGACCTGCAATCATTCTCTTTTGGGGAGGGAGGGTCTTCGCTTTTCAAGAGTGTGACTTGGAGCCAGTTTTTGTTGTTGTTGTTTTTTAAGTGAGAGGAAGGGAGATAGTGAGACAGACTCCTGCGTGGGCACCAGGATCCACCCGGCAACCCCCGTCTGGGGCCGATGCTCGAATCAACTGAGCTATCCTCAGTGCCCGGGCTGACAAAAACCAATCGAGTCACTGGCTGAGGGAAGGGAAGAGGGAGAGAATGGGGAGACGGAGGGACAGAAAGTCAGGTGGTCACTTCTTTTGTGTACCCTGACTGAGAGTCGAACCCGGGATGTACATACACTGGGGCAATGCTCTATCCACTGAGCCACCGGCCACGGCCAACTTGGAACCTTTTATTGCAGGGCTCAGGGGCGTGTCAAACAAGGTCAACCCCATAGGGAGGCACGGCATGGGGGCATCTTCCTATAGCTGTGGTTACCTTGCTGGGCACTGAGGACACAGCAGGGAATGGGATAGGAGTAGGGGGTGACAGTGGAGGCTCAGTCCGGGGCACGTGGGGGTACGGGTAGGATGAAGGTGCCTGCCTGGACCCATCGGCCATGGAAGGCTGTCCTGCTGAAGAGGAGGCACAGGTCCAAACAAGTCCAAATCAGAAGGATGGGGAGAGTTGGGTGGGAAGAATCCTGATGAGTTCAGGATCTGAAGCCAGTGGGCTGCAGCGAGGTGGAGGGGTCAGCGTGTTGGTGTTGGGTGGTGGGGAAAGGTTTCAGTACCTGAGGGTATGATCTTGGGGTTTAGGGAGCAAGGCTGGGTTCTGGCCTTGGAACCTAGGCCAGGGATTCCTGGGTTCCAAGGTGTGGGGCCTGAAATCAGGGAAGGGTCTCACTGCCCAGTGGGCTGTCAGATGGCACCAAAGAAGTCCCCAAAGGCGAGGGAGCTTGGAGGGACCTCTTCTCCAGTCCTTCACACTCAGGGCTACCCTCCTTGTTCTAACCCCCACTCCCATCCCCTCCACAGGGATGACTCCGCCGAGGTGGACGTGTATAACCCCACGAAGAATGAATGGGACAAGATCCCGTCTATGAATCAGGTAAATTTGCCTGCATTGGAAGCACAGGCTGCCATGAGGCAGGGAGCATACTGGGGAAGAGGGATACCAATTGCAGAGGCCCTGGAGCAAGGTGTGGCTGGTATGTTCCTAGAATAAGCCCTCAGCCCAGTGTGGCTGGTCCAGAGGGAGCAAGTGGACAGCAGAGGAGACAAGGTCAGACAGGAGGTCTTTGGGGCTGACCTTGGCTATGTACTTTTTGAGTGCCTGCCGTGCGCTCAGAACAGGACTCCCACTCTGGTGCCGTTGCCAGATCGGGGTCTCAGCTTCTCGCTGAGTGTTGGGAAGAGGGGTGTGGAGCCTGATCGTTGACATAGAGCCAGGAAGCCCGGGCCACCTCTGGGCACATAATCGCTCTCCGAAGCCCCAGATGTGTCTCAGTCCAGCTGCATCTTTTCTGTCTCCCTTAGTGTCCACACCTGCTCTGTGGTCCCTCTGGGTGGCAGTTGTCACAATTGACAACATCACAGTGTAACATCTTTATGCTTAAGGAATGTAACTTTATGTTTTTCCCCAAAATGAGCTACATATTACATTCCTCGCAGGACTAAGAAAGATGGGGTAGTCCAGAGCCCAGTCTTTGGGTCAAGTCCCAGCTCTGCGACCGTCAGTCACACGAGGCTCAGTTTGTCCATCAGGAAGGTGGGAACAGTCGCACCTGCCTTAGAGGGCCAGTGCCGCCCACATTGAGACTCAGTGCCTCTGTAGCCCCCTGACCACCAGAGGGATTGGGCGTGGAGCCCATTTTCCTAGGTGGAGTGTCAGGAGGGTTCAGGCCGGCCCTCTCAAGGGTCCCAAGCACCGTCCCATGGAGAAGGGGCTGTGGGAGCTCTTGCCAGTCCCTGGTTGCTGGCCTCCACTCACCTGTCCCCCTTGGCCCACAGGTGCACGTTGGGGGCAGCCTGGCTGTCCTTGGAGGGAAGCTCTACGTCTCAGGGGGGTACGACAATACATTTGAACTCTCGGACGTGTTGGAGGCCTATGACCCTGAGACGCGGGCATGGAGTGTGGTGGGGCGGCTCCCGGAGCCCACTTTCTGGCATGGCAGCGTCAGCATCTTCCGCCAGTTCATGCCCCAGACGCCCTCGGGTGGGCGTGGTTTCGAGCTGGACAGTAGCACCAGTGACATGGACGTGGGCCAACCCCGGCCGCCGCAGAACCCCCATGAGCTGCACTAACCCCGGCCTGGCCCAGGGAGGGCCTCGGTGCAGGTAGCCCAGCACCCAGGGGGCAGCGACCCCTTCCTTCACACCCAAGGCCAGGTTGGGTTCAGCAGGTAAAACACGGGCTCTGAGGCTGCTGAGCAAGCCTCAGGCTCTGACTCCTGGACCGTTCTCTGCACCGAGAACTGGAGTTCTCCACTGCTGGTGCCAAAGCCAGTTGCGAATGGCCCTCCCGTGGTCTGGGAAGAGCTGCCTCCCTATCGGCGTGTGCCTCTGGCTCCAAGAGGTCAACCTCCCCTCCTTGGGCCCCCCTCTCCCCTACCAACCTCCTCCCGCCACCTGCATCTACTGGCTCCCACCTCGGGCGCAGAGGGCACTTCTGGGGCATGAGTGGAGAGGAGCAAGTCCCGTGCGAGTCTGAGAATGGCCTAGGCCTGCCTTCCTGCAGGCTCTTGTCTGGGAACACTGGGAATCAGGCCAACGATGGCTGCCATGGGGTCCCACACTCCACAGCCAGTGCTGACATCTCAGCAGGCCCTCGCCCCAGAGGAAGGGGGTTGCACACCCCAACACTCCTCACCGTTGTGGGCCTCCATCAGGTGAGCTCAGACTCGGTGCAGGGCAGTGGGACTGGTGTGGCCTTAAAGGACGCCCGGCAGGACCTCCAGCGTGTTGCTGTCTCCAGTGGACCTGGGTTGAGGCAGATGTTGGGTGTCCCTGTCCACCCAGCCCACCAGCTGCTTTGTTAGTGTGGCCGTTGGCTAACCACCCCTTCTTACCCCGCCCCCCGGCTCAGAGACCTCTCTAGGTTTATCCCCAATACGAGAAGGGTGCAAGGTCACAGCTCCTCACTGGGAGGCCCTGGGTGCTTGTCTTCGAAGACCAGCCAGGAAGACAGCTGCAGACGGCCTTACTCTCGCTAGCCTGTGGTCAAGAATCCTGCCATTTCTAAAGCCAGCCCTGGGCACTGTGGCTTCGTGGTTGGTTGCAAGATTTGAAACGGGGCAGTCGGAACCAGGGTCCAGTTTAATTTGTGATCTTATAGTGCCTCTGGGGATACTTTGCAAGGCTGGGGTCCTGTGGGCTCCAGGATAGGGGGTCAGTTGCGGGAGCCCTGCAGCTTGGGAACCTGTTTTCTCTGGGAGTGTGAGCAATTCTGTGGACTGGGTGATCTTTTTTTTTTTTTTTTTTTTTTTTTTTTTTTTTTTAATTTTTTTTTAGATTTTATTTATTCATTATAGAGAGGAGAGAGAGAGAGAGAAAAGGGGGGAAGAGCAGGAAGCATCAACTCCCATATGCACCTTGACCAGGCAAGCCCAGGGTTTTGAACCGGCAACCTCAGTGTTTCCAGGTTAACGCTTTATCCACTGCGCCACCACAGGTCAGGCTGGACTGGGTGATCTTGCTGCTCAAGGTCCCTAGCGTAACATTGTCTTTCTTCAAGGGGGGGGGGGTGCGCTTTCCTCTTAGATTAATTCAAAGTAAAAGTTCACTGAGAGGCCCTTCCCAGTGAACTAACGTGGAGGTGTGTCCTCACCTGGAGAAGAATGTGTTAGCAACCTCACCTCACAAATGCCACTTAAAACCCTTTTGTTGGCCAGGTGGCCGTGGTTCTGGGCGGAAGCCTTGTGGCCTTCAGGGTCGCCGGGTGGGCCATCCTGTGTGTGGTGTCATTGCTTCGAGTTAAGACACTGTGCTCTGGACACGCAGCTGGAGCAGCCATGGCTCACAGCCAGCCCTTCCTTCTCGTCCCCTTGGTCATCTCTTACCTGGTCACTATGTACCCACTGTGCACCAGGCACTGTTGAAGGGCAGATGAGGGTTGGCCATGTTACAGGCTCCTGGGGGCCTTGGGAAGGGCCTCACCCAGCAGAGGTGGCAGTGCTGTGGCCTCTTACTCAGCCAGGTGCCTGCCTGGCAGGCCTTTCCCACCCGGGTTGTCCGGTTCCTTTGCAGGTAGAGGCTGCCTGGGCATGGTGGCTTGTGACCTGTTAGTGGCAGACAGACAGGCAGCAAGCAGGGGTGGGCTACACGGGATTGACTGAGTCCTGATCATACTCCAGGTACCGAGCTCAGTGCCAGAGAGACTGTGCCCTGCTCAGTGTGAACACTTGTCACACAGACTGATGTGGTAGCTGTGGTGACGGGTCATCCAGGGCGACCCAGAGAAAGGAGGAACCCAGGGCCGGCCTCAGGCTCATGCAGCCTTTGGCTGTGTCCACACAGGGCCCGAGAGGCTATGACATTTTGTGGAGATGGACGTGCGCTATGGTCATAGGAACTCCGCCCTCCTTCCGGACAGGCGCTGCCGTGGTCCTATCAAGGTCAGGGATTTTCCCTGGGCTGTGAGCTTTCAGAGGAAGCTTTATTGTTGAGACAGGGCTGCAAAGGCTTGTTCTTGGAAATCCAGTCTTTTTCTGACCTGTGTGTAAAAGCTTCTTCATGGCAGGAGGCCCAGTGTCCTGAGTTCCTGATCCTTCTCTCAGTCCTTCACGGTGACTGGCCACCTCAGGACCAACCACTCCACTGTGGGGCAGTGGCCCAGATGATGGTTGGTTTAATGTCAGCCATTGAAGGAGGGAGGAGAATTGGGTTTGCGATGGGTCTCCACCACCCAGACTGTCTTTAGTTTAAAAGACAAGGATGGGAAAGGGAGGGGACCTAGGCTGAGTCTGAGCAACCTCGACAAGTGAGTCCCTCCAGACTCCAGCTGGGGGTCCAGGATCAGGGCCACCCCTTCAGAAATGTCTGCTCTTGCCCTTGGGGCGCTGCCTGGCATGGGGTTTTGGCTGTGCAGCCCCCAGCACTTACCGATGTCGATGTCTGGACACTGACTGGGAGACAGCGGCTGGGCCGAGCAAGGGTGGGGCTGTGTGTGTGTGTGGCGGGGTGCACACACTGTTACCGTCACCAGTCTTACAAGTTAAGTTATGAGAATTCAGTGATAGTATTTAATACTGGTCTGTGCCGTATTCTGTATTTATGACTTCAGAGACCCCCCTCCCCTGGTGCCCAGCACCAGGTCCGACCCGAGAGGATGGGGCAGGTTTGCGTATTTATTTGTTCTGTTGGCTTATGTGTCCAGAATTCTGTAATGTTTAAAGACGCCTTTGGTCTGTACTTTTTAAAATAAAAATATTTCCTATATCTTGGGTGTCACTGTCATGGTCCCGCCTGCCGTCTTGTCTTGGAAACTTGGGGCTGTCAGTGTCCATAGGGCAGGGCGGGGTGGAGTATGCCCGGGGCTCCTGTGCTGCTCCTGCTGCAGAGCATTCTGGGCCCTCTCTGGTCCTGAGCCACTAAAACATATTGAAGAGGAGGCCCGGCCTGCGTTGTGAGGGACACGGGAGGTTGGGTCCATGCTTCACCTGCTGCTTCAAAGCTGCTTTCAGCCTCCCGGACTCCACCTTTGGTTTGTATTTCTTTCCACTTTTTTTTAATCGAATTTATTGGGGTGTGACTGCACCTGTTCGCAAGCCGCCCCTGCCTCATACCCCCAGGCCCTCCTGAGAGTGTCGTCCTGATCTCGACTCTGCATGGATGTGCCTCAGACATAGGCTGGGGATGGGGGAACCCTTCAACCAAAGGCCTAGTGGGTCCCTGGGGCCATGCAGCTTAGCAAAGGCTCCTCACACCGCTGGCCTGTCTGAACCCCAGGAAGAGGCTCCCCGGCAGTCTAAGAGTAGATGGTTAGATGGGTTCTGGGTCTAGAATAGAAGGTGGCATCCCTCGACCTCTAGGGGGAACTTGACACAGCATGGGGCTGCTGTTTCAGAACGCCCCCTGGGAGGGGACTCCACTCTGGCTGCACTTGGGCTCTTGGGGTCACGACCATCACCACCGTGTCCAAAATCTGAGCTGCAGCATGCCCCTCTGGGTGGGCAGCTGTGAACTGGCATTCTGACACCCTTCCCAAAGTGCTTCAGGTCCATGGCAGAAGTCACTGACTCCCAGGGCAAAGTCATGAGGGTTTGGCCTGTTGGCATTCTGGCTGTGGCACCTGCAGGAAGGTTCAGCAGGGAGCCACCTGGGAGTGGGTCTGGGTGGTGTGCTAGCTCGCGGTGGGCTTCTGCCACAGTGGGCACGCACTCAATCTCCTTGTGTGATGTGCATACCAATTCCATGAAAAGATGAGCAAACGAAGCAGTTAGAAACTTGCCCTGAGTCACACACAGCTAAAAATGAGTGGAGAAGGAAGTTGGACGCAACCTGCCTCCTCCAGCACCAATGACAAATGGCACCCCACCCCACCGTTCCACACATCATAGAAGACGGGCCTCTGGGCCCGGCATTGCCTGTGCTTCAGGCCTCCTGGACAAGCTGTCCAAGCTGCGCCCTCTGGAGGGGAAGGTCCTGTCTGTGGGCGTGTAGCCAGCCCGGGTCTAGACGTTGCTCAGCCATGAGCCCAACTGCTCAGGCCCCCAGCTGTGCTTGACCACACACTAACTAGGCAGGAGTCTGGAGCCTTGAGGCCGCCTGGGGCTCTGGCTGACTCCAGGGGCTCCATCAGGAATCCTGCCCCCAGGAGCTGGGAGCTCACAGCTGGGAAACAGGAATGTCACAGCTGGATCGGGCCCCACCCCGTCTTAAAACTGAATGATTGAGGGGTAGGAGATGCCTGTCCTGGGTCCGATGGCCCCAGAACTACTGCCAGGTGTCGCCCAACTGAGGTCCAGTGAGGTGGGAGGTGGCTAGGCTCAGATGCAGGACTATCAGCCTGGGAGCCATCTCTTGGAAGTGGAGGAGGTGGGAAAGCACCGTGCCCTGGGGAGACCTGGGGACTGACCGCTTGGTGGGCTGAAACAATTGAGTCCAAAGCTACATGGTTTATTGGGGGCCGGAGGGGGGAGGCTATGTGTCACAGTCCTCAGGAATGGCGTCTGTGATGAGGAGCGAGGGCTCCATGACGCCCGGGCCCGGGAAGCCCTCTTCTGCACACATTCTCTGGGCGGGGAGTGGGGTGGCCAGGCCACCCTGGGCCAGGGACTCCACGATGACCTCGGCCGAGCCCACCTCCAGCTCAGCAGGCGGCTGGAGCGCCACCACCACCACTTTCTCGTCCTCGATGACCAGGTTCCGGAGCTTCCGCTGCCGCGGGTTGTAGTTATCCACGCGGTCGTGGATCTCCATGTGCCTGCGCAGGTGGGCCTAAGGGGCGGTGGGACAGGGCTCAGGGCTGGGCTGGAGGGGCTGGGGGGCAGGAGGAGGTGACCCAGGCCTACCTGCCGGGTGAACTTGTAGCCACACTCGGTGCACTCGAACTTCCTCATGCCCTTGTGCCGCCGGACGTGCACACGCAGCTGCTCCACCGCTGCAGGTGGGAAGGCCCCCAGCAGGACAAGCGTTAGGAAAGGCAGGAAACGGGGAAGTGGTGGCATCCTGCCCTGAGCCGAGTGTCCTCTGGGTTTTCAACTGCTGCTTGGGGGCCCTGCCAGACCACAGTGCCCCCCACCCCAGGGTCACTACTGCACAGGACAGTGGGGAGCTTCCACCTCCTCGGCTTGAGTCAAAGCAGGTAACCATGGGGAACAGGAGAGAACCACAGGCCCAGGAGGAGCATGGAAAAGCCAAGGCTGCCCTCCGACCTCTCCTGGTGCAGACTCTCCAACTCTGGTGACAAAAAATGGAGATGGGCTAGCCCTCTCCCCCACGCAGAGCCTACAGGAAAGGAGGAGCAGTGAGGGCCTCTGAAAGCCCAGGTACCTTTGAAGGTCTTCCCACAGATCTGGCAGAAGTGGGGGCGGCCCTCCTGGTGGCGGCTGGCCACGTGCCTCAGCAGGGGCCCCTTCTCAGTGAAGCGCTGCTCGCAGAACTCACAGCTGAAGGGCCTCTCTCCAGTGTGGGTGCGATTGTGCTTGTCCAGGCTGGCTGTGGGGACACAAGGGGTCAGCCTCTGGCCTCGCCCCTGGGTCGGAAAGGGACAGCCAGGGTCAGGACAGGCCTTCCTCACCTTGGGTGCGGAAGGTCTTGCCACAGAGGTGACACTGGAAAGGCTTCTCGCCCGTGTGTGTGCGCAGGTGCATGTTGAGATTGGCCTTCTGTGTGAAGGCGTGGCTGCAGAACTCACAGACATACGGCCTCTCGTTCCTGTCGGGGCAGGGGATGGGCAGAAACCATCACCGAGGGAGGGCGCCCCTTTGCTCTTCTGCAGCTGGGAGCCCTCCTGGCCTAACCCACAGAGACGGCCAGGCCAAAGCTAGCCTGCTTGAGCCACTGGACAGGCCTAGGCTCCGCATGGAGCCGCCTGGAGCAAGGAGGGCTGGGGCAGCAGCATCAGGAAAGGGGCACCAACTCCAGCTCGGAGCCGCAGGAAACTGAGAATCTGCCCAGGGTACAGAGGTCTGTCTTAGCCTGGCATCCCCGCCCCCAGCCTCTCTCCCTGGCACACTCACTCATCCCTCTGATGCTCCAGCACTCAGGGAGGTGGGCACTCTGTCCCGTGTGAGCTCAGCAACCTCTGCCTTCCAAGCCCACTCCCTGGCCCGCCGCCAGCACAGGGCCAAACCCTGGGGAGAGGCGAGCCTGCCCCACCTGTGCTTGGCTTTGATGTGCATCTGCAGGCCGTTCCGGCTCGAGGCCCGATGCCCACACTCCTCGCACACAAACAGCTTCTCCCCACGGTGCTTGAAAGCCTCGTGCAGCTGCAGTTCCGTCCGGGACAGGAAGCACTTGGCACAGGTGGGACACTGCAGGGCAGAGGGGACCGGGCAGAGGGGGCAGGGCCAGGGTGAGGGCAGGAAAGGGCAGCTCTGGGAGGCCCACACACGCCACCGGGACACCATGCATGGCAGAAACCCCACAACCACCCTTCTGGAGCAGTTAGTCCCCGTGTCAGAGCACACCAGCCCCACCCCAGGCATGGGCTGGCACTTACGGCATGGGGCTTGGGGGCTCCGTGCAGCTTGATCATGTGACTCTGCAAGTCCTTCTTCTGCATGAACTGCTGGGAGCAGGAGGAGCACTGGAAAACAGGCCCACGGGCGCCTGAGGCAGTCTGCACCACATGCCAGCCGGCCCGCAATGGGGGACCAGGGGACAGGGCCAGCCTAAGAGGCTGGGAGCTCCTGGGCCTGGGCAAAGGGTGCACTGGGAAGGCCCCCATGCCATACCCACAGGGATGCTGAGCCTGCCCTCCATAGAGAAAGCAGGGCTCAGCCTGGAAGTGGGGGCCCTGCGTGGGTAGGGAAGGCTGGCTCCTTAAAGCTGGCGAGGGGGGCACCTGACACCACCCCAAATAAAGAGCTCAGTGGGGCCCTGGCCGGTTGGCTCAGCGGTAGAGCGTTGGCCTGGCGTGCGGGGGACCTGGGTTCGATTCCCGGCCAGGGCACAAGGAGAAGCACCCATTTGCTTCTCCACCCCCCCCCCCCCCTTCCTCTCTGTCTCTCTTCCCCTTCCGCAGCCAAGGCTCCATTGGAGCAAAGATGGCCCGGGCGCTGGGGATGGCTTCTTGGCCTCTGCCCCAGGCGCTAGAGTGGCTCTGGTCGCGGCAGAACGACGGCCCGGAGGGGCAGAGCATCGCCCCCTGGTGGGCAGAGCGTCGCCCCTGGTGGGCATGCCGGGTGGATCCCGGTCAGGCGCATGCGGGAGTCTGTCTGACTGTCTCTCCCCGTTTCCAGCTTCAGAAAAATACAAAAAAAAAAAAAAAAAAAGAGCTCAGTGGGAGGGACCTGGGGTGCCCCATGGCCTGTGGACAGGCCGAGTCTGACCTTGTAGGGCATCTCCCCTGTGTGGGACACCATGTGCACCCGCAGCTCCATCCTCCGGCGGAAGGTCTCCTGACACACGGAGCACGTGAAGACCTGGCAGTGTAGGGGCAAGCAGGGCTGGCATCAGGGGAGGCCTCTGCCCACGACGGCGGCCTCTGCCCGGGCTTCCACTTGCTGCCGGGAGGAATCTGCCCGAGGAGGGGGCCGCTGGGGTGGGAGAGGGCAACACGTAACCTGCCTGCCCTGGCCCTGACGCCGCAAACCCACCACACCAGGCCCTTCTTGGGCTGGCAGGCTGGGGGCAGAGCCCAGTGGCCTTCCCAACAGCAGCCCCTGCCCCTGGCAAACAGGCCTTGAGGAAGACAAGGCCAATTTCCACCGGCCCTACAACGCAGGCCAGCCGGAGGGTAAAAGGGATGGCCAGGTGGCCTTTCCCAAAAGGCACCCCCCAACCAAGGTGCCCCTTCTCCAAAGCCCAGGGCCTGGCAGGCAAACCCAAAATGCCTCCTAGGCTGTGCCTTCCACTCTCAGGACCTGAGTCCCCAAGGCCCTATAATACCGGGAGCCAACTTTATGGCATTTGAGGACCCTGTAGCTCTGGAGTTAACTATCCCATCTACGTCTCCTGGGGGCCCCACCCGAGGGCAGAAACACAAAGGCTAGCAAGCCCCTGCCCACAGGACCTGGGCCAACCCACAAGTACCTGTTCTGAGCGGTTCATACAATTCCGGGCTTCGTGTTCCAGGAGGTTCTCTTTCCGAAAGTAACACTTCCCACATTTGGGACACTCGAAGGGCTTCTCCCCAGTGTGCTTCCTGCCAGGAGAAGCCATGGGGGGAATGGGGGTTGAGCAGCTACCCCACCCTCACCCAGTGCCTCCTCTGGCTCCTGGCTGGCTTACCACATGCCTGCTGAGCTGGCAGGGGGCGGGGGAGCCTCCTCCTGCCCTGACCCTGTCCCCTACCCCTGGCCAGCCCTGGCCCCTGCTCATCCCTGCCCCAGCTCCAGGCCCCAAGAGGCTTGCCCAACTCTTTGAAGGCAGAAATAACCCCCGGATCCAGCCTCACTGGGGAACACACTCATCCTGCCTGGAACATCTGTGGGCTCCGCTTTCAAAACTTGTCAGAGCTGCCCACTTCACCTCTCCCCAGCGAAACACCAGTGTGGCCACATCAGTCCAGGCTGCTGCCTGAGCCTCCTGTCTGGCTCTAGCTTGCCTCCCAACAGCTGTCAATTTCAGCTCAGCCCCACCCCCAGCCCCTGTCACGGCTCCTCTCTCAGAACACAGAGGGACCCATAAACATGTCATCACCACTTTGCTCAGAACCCTCCAATGCCTCCCATTCCCACCTGAGGAAAGGCCTGAGGAAAGGCTGGCACATCCCTGCCTCACTCCAGTCCCTCCACAGTACTGCCCACCAGCCTGCCAGCTCACCCCCACCCCCACCCAAGCCCAGCCCTGACTCCCCTCTCAGCCCAGGCACCCCCCCCCAGCCATCCACTTGGAGAACTCCTTGCCTGACCTGTCCCTGAGCTCCCCAGCCCTTGGCGCCGCTGTCCTTTTTCTTTCCTGCGACACTTCCCACCTTCCATCCCTGCACAGTGACTTGTCTGACAGATGGCAGTCTGCACTGCCCCACTGGAAGGCAAGGTCCCCAAGGCCTCTTTGTTTTGTTCATTAATGTCTCCCAAGCACCCAGTGCAGCGCTGTCAGCTACTGGCAGACAGCCATGAAGTGAGTGAACTAAATGAGCCGACCCAGGAGCCCACGAGGCGCCCGGAGCTCTTTAAACCTGCCAGTGGCTAGATGCTTCTCTCATCCTCTGCCACCCACTACAGACTGCCCTTGTCCCCCATCGTGATGATCTCCAGTGGCCGTCACCCCCTCCCAGTTCTCGGGGCCAGTCCAGCAGTCTGCAGCCCAAGGTGGGGATGGAGCTGTACCTACACGTGAGTCTTACAATGGGGAGTGACCAGGCAGATGTGTGTCACTCCAGGGTGCCTCCCCCAGAGGGCCTTCCCCAAAGCAAGGAGAGGCAGGTTCCCCTCCTCCCAGCTCCAATTCCAGCCAGTGGCCAGTGCCTTCCCACAGGATCACACTGAGACAATGCGTGTGGCCCAACTTGGCAAGAAATCACATCACGGTGGAGCAGGGATGTCTTGGACTAGGGAGTGGCAGGACTGGCTGGCATGTCATCTAGCTGCTGTCTCTGGAGCCCTGGCAGGAACTCCAGAGCAGCACCCTCCAAGAGAGCTCTCTGCAGCAATGAAAACGCTCTGTGCCTGTGCAATCCGACTTGGCAGCTAGGGACACACGGCTGCTAAGCATTTGAAATGTGGCTAGTGTGTCTGAATTTATTTGATTGTAATTACTTTTAAGTTGCAATAGTTTCATGTGGCATTGGTTTCCTTATTGGACACTACAGCTTTAGACAAAGGGTCTTTTATGCTCCACTGACACCCTGAAGCTGACATGTCCCCAGAAACACAAGCAGCACCAACTCTAAAGATTAACATCTTGGCCCAACACCCACAGTCAGGCTTCAGAAAAACCTAAGGTGGGGCCTGGGCTACAGGCCTCTCTCAACCCCTTGGCAGAAGCTGCCAGAGATCAAGGTCCACAGCGGGTAGAACCTGGTGACAAGATGTCCACAAACCCACTCTAACCAGAGGGCCCAGAGTAGGAGGGGACAAAGGGATCCAACCCAAGGCTAGGTTCTCACTCCCTGACAATCAGAGACATGCCCACACCAGGCACTACATGGGTCTGAGATGGAACCCCTGGCACTACATGGCCCAGAAGCGCAGAACCCCTCCCCCACCACGGGAATGGCAGGCAGGGAAAGCAAACAGAAAAACAGAACGTTTACCTGTTGTGGACTTTTAGGTAATATTTGCTGAGGAACCTTTTGTGACATGTGGGGCATTCAACCGGCACCGCTGTACCCTTTCTGCTCCCAGGGGGCTCGGCTGCTAGGGCGCCCGCGCTCAGCACTGGCCCGTCAGCACAGGGGTTTCTAAGGACATCTGACTTCCTCCTGGTCAGCATAGTCTCCGTCTCAGAACCACAGTCGCCACCCCTGTCGTCCTCAACTTGAACCACCACTTCCCACTACAGAGGAGGCAGCAGGAGGGGACACCATCATCAAATTGATCAGCAGGGCTTCTGGGGTGCATCTACAGGGCAGCCAGTTCCACCCAGTCCCCTCCCAAGGCCCAACCCAGGCACATCCCCATGTGAATCCCTCTGTGACTGTTCCCTTCCGGATTGCAAGACAGACAGCATCAGAATCTCGCATTCAGAAGGCTGTGGCTCCATCTGTGGGGAACTGGAAGTGTGGCTGGATTTCACTACCCTAGGGAAACACCTGTAACCCGGATGCCGCGCACCTCTCCCCAAGAAGCTGGCAGCCACGGACAGCTGAGACTTGGACAAAAGTCAGCCCGAGGCTGCAGGACAGAGCCACCTTCTTATGTTTAGCAAAGGCTTATTTCAAACCTGTGTAACAGATTTTACCTTGGGGTCCAGCTTATGCCAGCAAAGTGCCAGTTTCTTCCCCCAATGCCTCCCTCCCCATGTCCAGCACCCTGGGCACAGTACCTCGTTACTCCTGCCCTGTAGCTCGGTGTCTTCGGCTTCAAAGGGCCGTGGGGGCGCTTCGCGATCCTCAGGCTCCTTGTCCTCTAGGGGACAGAGTTTCAGGGCCTGCTTGAGCTTCCCACGCAGGAAGGAGGTGCTCTCATTCTGAGCAGGCAGACCAAGCTGGGGCCGCTGAGGGCTGTGACTGCCGCTGAGCTCCTGATCTCCCGGGATCTGACCCACAGTCCTTGCAACTTCCTCTTCCTCCAAGCCTGCCAGCTCCTTGAGGTGGCTGTTCACATCCCGGGGGGCAGGTTTCCCCAGCCCACTCTGGCCACTCGGTGCCTGTCCCCCTGGGGTTTTGGGCTTGAAGCTCTGGCACAGCTCCACAGCCTCCGGCACTCGCAGCTCCCTGGCGGCCAGGAGCACTTGATCCCGGTTCCCAGACGTGAGGGCGAGGTGACCGGTGTAGAAAAAGTCCAACAAGAGACCAAAAATCTCAGCGAAGCCAGCAGGGAGGACAACACTGCCCCCTGAGCCATCCCCATAGAGACTCTGGAAGAAGTGGCTGCAGCAGGCAAGGACACTCCAGTGCGCCTTGAACACCAGGCCTCCCACGTCCAGGGTGGCATCGCAGTACTGGCCCTTCTCTCGCTGCTTGTTGAGCTCCTGCAGAACCCTCACACTGTGCTGGATGAAGGAACCGTCCATGGTATGCCTGGAGGGGAGGAAGGCAGGAGTGACACGCCTGGCCAGCCCCACCCAGGGGTGAAACAGAAAGCGGTCGGGTTGGAGAACAGGGAAGGGGGAGGTGGCCTTGGCTCAAATACTCACATGGACCAAAACGAGGGCTCAGATGAAGATTACGCTGTGTGTGCTGAGACTGGAACAGACTGAAAGCCTCTCTGGGGGTGGGGGTCAGGTGAGCAGCCCACATTAGGGTTGGCCAGACAGTGAGTGGGTGGCGGCGAAGCAAGGGAACTAGGTAGGGGGAAGAGGCGTGGCTTGCCAGGAGACAGAACAGGGTCGTCAAGGGGCGCTGCTGGGAGGAATCAAAGTTTGGGGAAGGAGGCAGGGGATTAGCACGCACTGATCGGCCTGGCACAGCCAGAGTGCCCGTGGCAGGTGGGGGTGGGGGTGGGGTCAGCGGCTGCGGACAGGTGAGCGAAGCCCACGCCGCGCCCACACGTCCCGAGCGGCCGGGCGGAAGGCGCCAGCGGTCATACTCCGTCAGCGCTCACAGCAGCCCGCAGCCCTTCCCTCTCTCGCCCGCGCCCCGACCTGCTCACCCGGGCCGGTTCTCCCTGCACCAGCCCCACTGGTCCCAAACAGTATCCGCTTACAACCCGGCGGACCAACTGCTGAGGCCCTACATGCCCCACGGACAGTACGGAGACGCGGACGTTGCCGTCGCCGGACGTGACGTCAGAGTGCGCCCGCAGGGGCGGAACGCTTTCCAGGCGCAGGACCTTATCGCCAGTATTTGGGGGCGGGTCCAAGAAAAACAGGCCAATGGTACATCAGGGGGCGGGGCCACGCCCAGCTCTTTCGGCATTGGGCCCGCCTTCCGCAGTTGCCTAGCAACGCCAATCTGGACACCTGGTCTTAGTTCGGTTCTGGTAGAGTTTCCAGGTTCTGAGTGCTGTTGGCCCGCTAGGGCGCTTTTAAGCTTGAAAAGTCAGCGTCCCGCTCTCGCCCGGACCGTAAGCGCAACCAAGACGCACCTGTCACCTCTTTATTGGTAGCCCAGACTGGACTCTTATATGTGCTCACATTTCCTAAGCCAACGAGGAAGAGCCAAGAGGTCCCTAGGGAGGGCCTTACCTTCGTAGCTCTGCTCACAGGCCAGTGAGACTGGGATCAATGTGAGCAGCGAGCCCCAAAGAAGAGGCATTTGCATCTCTCCCCCCAGCACTTGCTAGTAAGCAAATCCACCTTCCTGACTGCCGCTTTTTGTTTTCTCTGAATTGACCCTCTGAGGACAGAGAGAGATGCATTCTCTCGTCAGCAGGGATAATAAAAGAAAAGAATGTGGCCCCTGGAGTCCAGCTCTGAGCTGAGCCTTACCTACCTCCATTTCTTTCTTTCTGCTCTTGACCTTACATCTCTGGGTGGAATATGCTGGGGTTTTTTGTGTTTTTTTGTTTGTTTGTTTTGTTTTGTTTTGTTTTGTTACTTCAGACATGCCTAGTATCTGCATTCGGGTCAGATTGTTCAAGATACTAGCTGTCTTTGGCATGGACAACAGAGAGATAGCATGGAAAGGTACCATGAGAAGATAGCTACCTCCATTTGGATAAAGAGGTTAAAGTTAGGATAATATTGCATCTGTAGGAGCGGGGTTGGGAGCTGTCTAATAAATGGCAAAGTTGGCCTGAGGTTGTTGTGGTTGTTTCTTTCTGCTTGATCAGAATTGTCTGGTGGCAGATAACCTCCACGTTGCACCTACCCGGTCGCAAAGTGACCGGAACCCTCCTGCCTCTGGGATCAGGTGTGCACACATGTAGTGTCAGGGAGGTCCTTTCAGCTGTTTTACAGACCCGAGGAGTGCCAGGTTGTTTGCCCATTTATTTGATCTCTTACCCTATTGTTCAGGAAGGTCCCGGCTTCCCAGAGTACACACTTGAAGCAACAATGGTTGAAATCCACAATTGCTCTCTGGTACCCTTCAAGGCAGTCACTAGAGCGCACAGACATAAGCACTTGCAAGAAGCCATAGGTGTTCTAGAACTGCACGGAGTGGCCCAAGTCAAGGGACACTCACAGGTGGAACTGAAAACAGAATCTGTGTACCTGCCCTCCTGACTCACTCCCAGGGCAGAGCCCCTGGCTGTGTGAACCAACAGCAACCAGGCCTCTGTCTGGTAGCCTGTGGAGCTGCTCTGGCAGGGCTGAGTAGAGCCGTATGGCCTGGTACCTGGGAGCCACTCCTGCCCATGAAGACTGTGTCAGTATTGCCACCTCCCCAGGCCCGGCTCCAGGCTGCTCCTAGGGCAGTCGCTGGTGAATGATACATCCTATTCCCTGGCTGTCCTTTCCGTGTCCCTGGGTTTTGGTCTTATTTATGTCCAGCCGAACTGGAGACTACGTGGAGGAGATGATGACCCTGAACGTCCACTTGGGGCCACTCCAGTCCCAGACAATTATGTTATAGCAGCTGCCGAGGTGGTCCCCATTGTTGTTAAATGTCACAGTGTCCTTGCGCAGAAGGAAATTTACCTTGCAAATCTGCTCCAGAAGCTGAACTAGAAAAGGATGATAGAGTGACCACAGATGACACAGGCTACTCCTCCTTGACCCTCCCTGATGCTCCCAGACCCTGGCTGCCCAGGAAGCAAGTACCTGGGGCCTTGTTGGCTTGAATTTGTGCAGTTTCAGCCTGCCTGCCTGGAAGTTCTGATCCCTCCTTGAGAGCCACTCCCCTTCTAGGGGGCCCCTTGATCCTTCCAACAGGCCTCCTGACAGAAACGGCGCCTCTAGCAAAGGACCCTGGTTCCAAGGCTAAAAATGGCTGGGCCAAGATTCAGAGAAGAAAGACCTAAGAGAAAGAATCAGCCTTCTAGTTGTTGGCTTTTGTCCCCTACCCCCAGCAATTAAAATTATTTATTTATTTATTCATTTTTAGAGAGGAGAGAGAGAGGTAGAGAGAAGGGGGGAGGAGCTGGAAGCATCAACTCCCATATATGCCTTGACCAGGCAAGCCCAGGGTTTCGAACCGGCGACCTCAGCATTTCCAGATCGATGCTTTATCCACTGCGCCACCACAGGTCAGGCTACCCCCAGCAATTAGAATGGCCAACGAGTAGCCACCGTGCTTCCCTCAAGAAAGTACCCTGAGCCTGACCAGGCGGTGGCACAGTGGATAGAGCATCGGACTGGGATGCAGAGGATCCAGGTTCAATACCCTGAGGTCACCAGCTTGAGCGCGGGCTCATCTGGTTTGAGCAAAGCTCATCAGCTTGGACCCAAGGTCGCTGGCTTGAGCAAGGGGTTACTCGGTCTGCTGAAGGCCCACGGTCAAGGCACATATGAGAAAGCAATCAATGAACAACTAAGGTGTCGCAATGAAAAACTGATAATTGATGCTTCTCATCTCTCTCTGTTCCTATCTGTCTGCCCTATCTATCCCTCTCTCTGACTCTGTCTCTGTAAAAAAAAAAAAAAAAGAAAGAAAGAAAGAAAAAAATAAAGTATCCCGATTCGCGGTGCAGGGACCAGGCAGCCTTATCTGCCAGGGATAGACTCAGCCTCTGGGACAAGGGCCAGAGACACAGCAGCCCAGGAGCCCGTGGAAGCCATGGGCCACGGTGTAGAGCCCCACACACAGAGCTCCTAGAGAACACTCAGAGCATGGGCACCTTCTGCGCCCTGAAAGCCCAGCAGTCTGCAGAGCTGGTGCTGCTGTACCAGAAGTCCCTGGCACATGGCCCGGGGACCACGTTGTCTGTCCAGGCATAGGCCTTTTCAAACTCCTGCAGGCCAGAGACATACCTCTGTGGGATCGCCACGCTCAGCGCAGTACTGGTGCCCCTGACCCCAGGCACCCTGCTGATGTGTGTGGAGATGGCCCAGTTTTCTGAGGCAATCCCTACCTTGGCAATCAGGGTGGCCAGCAACACAGACTTGGAGAACACCCTGGCCAGCTGCCTACTAGAGGAAATGACCATGACAGTGGTTCTTGCTCAGGCCAGGAGGAGGGTCGTGTTCTGCATCCTCTCATCACCTGGCCAAGCAGAGGAGGGCACGGTTACTCCGCCTACAGACAGCTAGGGGTACAGGTGCTGGAGGACTAGGCCACCCAGAAGGGCACCTGCATTGCCCTAGCTGTCTGTAGGCAGAGTAACCGCCCGTCAACAAGATACAGACCCACCCGAACCTCTGTAGCAGCAGCACCGTGATCTCCACCTGGCGCTTGTCCCCGGGAATGGTGCGCAGAGAGAGGGGTACTGCCCCTTCCCACCCATCATTTCACTGTAGGCCTTATAGTTGGTCTGCAGGGATTCAGTTCAGTGAGTTCTGTGGCATCAGACTTGACTGAGGGCGCCCTTAGTGCCCTGTGCTGTGGGGACACAGGATGGAGACAGGTCCCAACCCTGGTTTTTTTTTGTTTGTTTTGTTTCATTTTTGTATTTTTCTGAAGCTGGAAACGGGGAGGCAGTCAGACAGACTCCCGCATGCGCCCAACCGGGATCCAACCAGCATGCCCACCAGGGGGCGATGCTCTGCCCCTCTGGGGCGTAGCTCTGTTGCATCCAGAGCCATCCTAGCGCCTGAGGCAGAGGCCATGGAGCCATCCTCAGCGCCCGGTCCAACTTTGCTCCAATGGAGCCTCTGCTGTGGGAGGGGAAGAGAGAGACAGAGAGGAAGGAGAGGGGGAGGGGTGGAGAAGCAGATGGGCGCTTCTCCTGTGTGCCCTGACCGGGAATCGATCCCGGGACTCCTGCACGCCAGGCCAATGCTCTACCACTGAGCCAGCTGGCCAGGGCCCCAACCCTGGTTCTTAAGGACAGTACTACTCAACATAGGAGGCTGACGAATTATATATAAAAAAGGGGCAGGGCTCAGAGGAAGCTCCTGTGACAAGAACGGTACTCTGCCTGGTGGACGGAGGGGAAGGGTCGTGCGTGCAAACTAGAGGGAACAACACCAGCACGCAGCGAGTTAAATAGGGTGGTATGTTCGGGACCTTGCAAGGACTTCCACTCGGCTGGCTGGAGGTCAGATGCTGGGAAGGAGAGCTTGAGCAGGTGTGTGTGGTTCAGGAAGGGGCCTCAGCTATCGTCCTGGGAGCCTCTAGGGTTTGGACAGCGACAGCGACGTGGTATGTTCAGACTTGTGTTTAGGAATGTACAGTATCTCTGGTTCCAGTGAGAAACATGTTAGAAAAGGCTCCAGACCAGAGTCAGGGAGAACCCCTAGGAGGCTGATGGAATCATCTAGAAGAGAGAGGATGGTGGTCTGATGAAAGCTGTGGGAATGATCATGGAGAAAAGGCGATGAACCTGGCACTTAGAAGGTGAAAGCAGAGGAGGTGGTGACCGGTAAACACGGGGACAGAAGTTTCAAAGAAGAACGGGTCTGCTCATGAGTGCTGGGGTAGGGAGACCTGGAAGCTGCCCTTAGAGACAAAGCAACACTGAGGCAGAGGTCCCCAGGGGCAGGGACCACCTCTGTGTTGTGACTAAGGAGCAGTGACCACCCAAGAGATCAGGGCCAGACCACCTACCTGCCCCAGCCCACACTGGACTCGCCAGAAGGGGAGATGGGCAAACTGTGGGGGCTCTTGCTCACCAGGGGCACCAGGACGGGGCTCAGCAGGGGTGCATTGGCAGCAGCATGGTAGGTGGGCATGGTCCCAATCACCGCCACAGCTGCGGGGAATGGCGGGAAGGGTTTCCCTGGGGCTCTCTGTGGTGTGTTCCCAGCGGGGAGAGCCTGGGCAGAATGGATACATGTTGGCCGACTCTGAGCACACATTGTGCAGCTTGTACCCAGAGTGGCACTGGACAGCAGGACTGTGGAGTCCTTTATCTCCTCCATGCCAAACCGCACAGCCCGGAGGAAGTGCTAACTAAGGCTGCTGAAGCAGTTGGGCCTGTAGGGAAAGCCTGGCCAAGGAGTGGGAAGAATCCCAGGTATGGGGGGTAGAAAGGGACCTTTGAAATTATCTGTCCAGTGCCCTTCCACCACGACCTCAACACATGGCTCTGTACCATACCCACAGTTCTGATAAAGGACTTCAGAGAGGTGGGGACAACCTGGAGAAATGCATGTACCATGCCCCCCCCAGAAAGACATAGTAACACTGAGAGGCTCACAGAGTCCCGTAGCAGAGAAACCTGGTGTATTCTCCAGCGTTCTCCAGAGAAAGAGAACCAATGGGATGTGTTCTGGGTGGGGCAAAAGTCGGTTGACAGTTGTGAGTCCGTGAAACAGTTTATTCCTGTATTATTATTTATTAATCAGTGTATTATTTCCCATATGAACAAGTCGTAAACCTACTTTTGCTCGAACCTGTACACAGAGGCTTATCTTATGGAATTGGCCCATGTGATTGTGGGTGCTGGTAAAGTCCAGAGTTCAGGGGGGAGGCCGGAAATGCTCACAAGGCTGATGTTGCGGTCTTGAGTCCAAAGGCAGAATTCCTCCCTTTTATGGGGACCACAGTCTTTTCACGTAAGGTCTTCAACTGATTGGATGAGGCCCACCCACATTAGGGAGGGCAATCTGCTTTACTCAGTCTATTGATTTAAATGTTAACCACATCTAGAAATACCTTCACAGCAATATCGAGACGGGTGTTTGATCAAACAACTGGCACCCTACCCTAGCCAAGCTAACACATAAAATTAACCGCCGTACCTGCTTAACATCGTTCAACATGTGCTTCTCACCGAGGCACTCACGAATATGGTGAGAGCCTCGTTTCTCATGGCCTACTTGGGAACTGCTGGCTGGACTGCAAGAGGGGTGCCCTGGGGACGTGACTCAGTCCTGCTAGAAGAGCGTGCCAGCCTGTTCTGCTTTCAGCCTCTCAGCCTGATAGAGGGTTTTCCATCATTTTTCTCACTTCTGTCCTTAAGTCACCTAGAGGTAACTCAGTGCCCCCTGCCCATGACAGTCCTCCAGCTCTTTGAAGCCGATTTTTATGTTCCTCTCCTTCCCACAAATCTTCTCTTCCCAGGCTCCATTGGTAGTTCTTTGGGCCATTCCTCATGAGCCAGAACCTTCCAGAACCCTCCTCCCAGGCCAGCTGTCAGGTGTGCTTCATGGTTAGGGCATCCTGCTGCCAAGCCCTGGTAGCATCCTCCAGCCCCGCCCCCCCCCCCAATCTGTGATCTGCACAAACTATAAGCAACTATGTTCTTTACAAGAAAAGCAGCTGTTCTCTACCTGGACTGTGGACTTCATGAATGCACTGACCTAGTTTATGTTTGCTAAGCTCTTGAAGCATCATCTACGGCTGTGTGTCTCCACTTCCCTCCCCGTGGGGACCCTCACCTTGCCACTGGGGAGAACGAGGAGTTTGAAAGTAAGGAGGAGACGGAAAAGAGGAAAGGCCACACTTGCTTAATCCTTGATGTCTAGTTATGTCACAAAGCCAAGAAATAACTGGAAGGGGATTGTAACACAAAGCACTCCAACAGCCAGGACAAATGAATGTATTACAAAGTGGAAACTGGGCCACAGTGCCTGGGAAGGCCCAGGTGGGGCTTGAAGGTGAGGAAATATTGGAGGCAGTTCAAGTGGCCACCCCAGAGGCAGACACAGCAAGGTCCTGGCTGAGGAGGGCAGACAGAGGACCCTGGAGGCACAAGTCCCACTGAGTGACAGCTCCACTGACCCTTCACCCACCTGTCACAGAGAGTCACTGTGGGTCTGTGTCTCAATCCCAGACAGTCAATGTGAAGAGGGAACAGGCCTGCCCTGAGGTCATCCCCAGGAGGCTGAAGTCAGGAGAAGACTCCATGTTGGGGCAGCTGAAACGCAGTCGCAGGAAAGGGAAAGCAGCAGGACAGCTGGGTGGGCCCCCTGGAGTGACCCGCTGGCCAGGCACTCCTGTGCTGCCATGACCGAGCCTCGCCCCGCCCTCTGACCAGGTCAGCGGTTACAGAGGGTGGGGATTGGAACCCAGCTGTCCTTGGCTTCCTGCTCAGGGTCCTACTGGGGAAATGGGCTGGGTAGAGGCATGGATGCAAACCATGTGCCAGCCACTGACTCCAAGGACCTTGTGGGTTCTGTTCTTCCTGCCTGTGGCTTCAGCTGGCCCTAGCATATTTTTTTTTGGGTGGTGGTGCAGAGGGAGGCAGGGTCACAATTTCTTGAGGGGACCTTTTGGAGTGTGGAGGGTTGTTATCAAGAGCTGCCAGGTTTTTTTTTTTTGCTTTAAGATTTTATTTATTGAAGCTCTAGCTGGTTGGCTCAGCGGTAGAGTGTCTGAGCCAACATCCAACTGGCGTGTGGATGTCCCCAGTTCAATTCTGGATCCAGGCACACAAGAGAAGCGCCCATCTGCTTTTCCACCTCTCCCCCTTCTCTCCCTCCCTGCCTCTCCCTGCTCCTCCTTCCCCCACAGCTATGGCTCCATTGTTGAGCAACTTGGCCCCAGGCACTGAGGATGGGTCCATGGCCTTGCTTCAAGGGCTGAAATAGCTTGGTTATGGAGCAACAGCCCTAGATGGGCAGAGCATTGCCCTCTAGGGAGTTTGCTGGGTGGAAACCATGTGGGTGTCTGTGTCTCTGCCTCCCAGCGTCTTGCTTAATAAAAAAGATAAAATAAAAGATTTTATTTATTGATTTTATGGGGGAGGGAGGGGATGAGAAATATTAACTCATAGATGCTTCACTTTTGCTGTGTATTGGTTGCTTGTCATATGTACCTTGAGACCTGGCAAACCAAGGGTTTCGAACTGATGATCTCAGTGCTCCAGGTCTAGGCTCTATCCACAGCAACCACCACAGGCCAGACAAGAGCTGCCAGTTTTTAGAACTTTCCTCTGGGCCTGAGTTTAGTGAAAGAGACAGAGCTCTGAGATGACTTCCCTTCCTGCTAATCCTGTTTTCTTTCACAAATTCTGAGTGACTCACCGTGATTTTGCCTGGTTATCCAGGGTTGCTTCCCTTCAGCCCAAAGACACTAATTTTTATTTATTTATTTATTTTTACAGAGGCAGAGATAGACAGGGACAGACAGACAGGAATGGAGAGAGATGAGAAGCATCAATTATTAGTTTTTCGTTGTGACTTCTTAGTTGTTCATTGATTGCTTTCTCATATGTGCCTTGACCACGGGCCTTCAGCAGACAGAGTAACCCCTTGCTGGAGCCAGCGACCTTGGGTCCAAGCTGGTGAGCTTTGCTCAAACCACATGAGCCATCGCTCAAGCTGGCGACCTCGGGGTCTCGAACCTGGGTCCTTCCGCATCCCAGTCCGATGCTCTATCCACTGCACCACCACCTGGTCAGGCCAGCCCAAAGACAAATACAGGCAAACACCGTATGAAAATAGACGGGTTTTATTTACACTATCAATCCAGGAGCTATTTCTGCAGGAAAAAAAAAAAAAATTATCCCAGGTGGATTTCCAGAGAGGTAGCCTAGGACTTGGGGTCAGGTATCCGGCGTTCCCTCTCTACGCCGCCGGGTGTACTTTTGCATAATGTAAATACAATCAGTGGGACCGCCCCCGGAACCCCCCCACGCAGGCCTACGGGGAGCCTTCGAGGAAGCAGCCGAGGATCGGGTGCGCTGCCGAGACTGCCGGCAGAGGGCGCCCGCGGCTCCCGGGTCTCTTGACCGGCCGAGGGGAGGAGCGACGAGATCTCGCGAGAGTTTCGCGCCGCCCGCATTGGCGGCCAGCATGGCGGACACAGTCCCGCTGCAAAAGCGGGGTCCCTTACGTCCCTCGTGGACGCGGGCCCGCAAGGCCCGGCCTCAGCTCATCCTCAGCCGCCGGCCCCGCTGCCGGCTCCGGATCCTGCGGTGGTGCGGCCGAAGGCGCCTGCGGCGGCGGCTGCTGCAGGCCCAAGCGGCCGGTGCGGACTGGCGGGAGGGCGGCTGCCCGGCGCCGCGCGCGGCTGCGGTCGTGAGGCCCAAGACAGCGGCCCCCAGCCGGCCCCCCAGCCCTCCGACGAGCCCGACTTCCGACGAAGACCCTGTCCAGGGTTTCTCCGCGGGCCTCCCCATCCCGCCACTGCGGCCGGCCGGCCCGGGTCGCGGTGTGCTGCTGCTGCCGGTGGAGCGGGTGAGTCGCCCCGAGAGCCCGGAGGACAGAGAGGGAGGGCGGAGACGCGGCCCCGGTGGGGGAGACTGTGTCCCCTCCTTGAGTTTTCTTGTCGATGGTGCCGAGCAGAGGCTAAGAAGCACTCTGCCGAGGCTTATCTAGGCCTTCAGACTTTAACAGTAGTGATTATAGTAACATTGCATTTGCTGGGTGCTGAGTAATAAAAAGTGTTCAAGTGTTTTGGGTGTATGAGTCCATTTAATAGTCCCAGCTCTCGTGGAGTCATTACCGCTATTACTGTGTTTACAGAGGAAGGAACGGAGGTTTAGCTTAGGTATCTTGCCAAAAGGAACACGGCAGAGCTAGGATCTGAACCCCAATCAGCAGCCTGATTGCAGGGCTCCTGGTCTGGGAGGTCTCTCTCCAGGGCAGGAGGGAAGAGAAAACTCAGGAACGCAGAGACTTGGTAGGCAGTGGGCAGGATGGGGAGCCATGAGAACAGCAGAGTGTGTCGTGCCCCCCCCCCCTTGTTTTTCATGTGTCTGTAGCTGATATTATGTCAGAAGCATTTTATTTTATTTTTTTTATTTTTATTTTTTTGTATTTTTCTGAAGCTGGAAACGAGGAGAGACAGACTCCCGCATGCGCTCGTCCAGGATCCACCTGGCACGCCCACCAGGGGGCGGTGCTCTGCCCCTCCGGGAGTCACTCTGTTGCGACCAGAGCCACTCCAGCGCCTGGGGCAGAGGCCAAGGAGCCATCCCCAGCGCCCGGGCCATCCTTGCTCCAATGGAGCCTCTCTGCGGGAGGGGAAGAGAGAGACAGAGAGGAAGGAGAGGGGGAGGGGTGAAGAAGCAGATGGGCGCTTCTCCTGTGTGCCCTGGCCGGGAATTGAACCCGGGACCTCCGCATGCCAGGCCGACACTCTACCACTGAACCAACCGTCCAGGGCCTATGTCAGAAGCGTATTAAGTACCTGATAGTCCTTAGAGTCTTTAAGACAATGTATTCTCTTATTTAGAAACCTGTCTTTTTTTTTTTTTAATTTTTTTTAAAAATTTTTTTATTTTTTACAGAGACAGAGAGTGAGTCAGAGAGAGGGATAGACAGGGACAGACAGACAGGAACGGAGAGAGATGAGAAGCATCAATCATTAGTTTTTCATTGCACGTTGCAACACCTTAGTTGTTCATTGATTGCTTTCTCGTATGTGCCTTGACCGTGGGCCTTCAGCAGACCGAGTGACCCCTTGCTGGAGCCAGTGACCTTGGGTTCAAGCTGGTGGGCTTTTTGCTCAAGCCAGATGAGCCTGCGCTCAAGCTGGCGACCTCGGGGTCTCGAACCTGGGTCCTATGCATCCCAGTCCGACGCTCTATCCACTGTGCCACCACCCGGTCAGGCGAAACCTGTCATTTTTTGATATGTGAATAGCAATTAAGGTTTTAGAAGATTTCAGTCATTACTAACAGGATCTGTAATGTTGTTACTTCCTTTCTTTTCTTTTCCCGGCTGGCTAGGGTTTTACTTTTAGCGGGATTTGCCGGCTGACTTGCCTGTATGGCCAGGTGCAGGTGTTTGGTTTTACCATTAGCCAAGGCCAGCCTCCTCAAGACGTCTTCTCTACCTACACCCACTCTCGCCTCACTATCAACGCAGTTCCTTACTCGTTGCCTGAGAAGAGCAAGAGGGAGATGAAGAAGGAAGCCCGAACCTTGCTCAAAGCTCATCTTAACCAGGGTAATGAAGAAAAGAACGGGATAATTTACTGAGACGATGCACTATATACTAAGGCTAATAACCTTTAGATGTGTACTATGGCCTAGACCAGTGGTCGGCAAACTCACTAGCCAACAGAGCCAAATATCAACAGTACAGCGATTGAAATTTCTTTTGGCCTGACCTGTGGTGGCGCAGTGGATCAGGCATTGACCTGGAATGCTGAGGTTGCTGGTTCGAAACCCTGGGCTTGCCCAGTCAAGGCACGTATGGGAGTTGATGCTTCCTGCTCCTCCCCTCTTCTCTCTCTCTCTCTCTTCTCTAAAATGAATAAATAAATAAAAATAATTAAAAAAAAAATTTATTTTGAGAGCCAAATTTTTTAAACTTAAACTATACAAGTAGGTACATTGTTATTAACTTAATTAGGGTGCTCCTAAGCTGGCCTTTGCTAAAAAGGTCGCATGCTATTAGGTCACATGTGGCTCGCGAGCCCTGGTTTGCCAACCACTGGCCTGGACAGTGTGCACTTGACTATCTTTTTAAACCCTCACAGAGGTCCTGAGAAGGAAGCCGTTTCACTGTTTTACAGATGAGAAAAGTTGCCCAAGGTCACCCAGGGAGTCAGTAGCAAACCTGAACTGACTTCTCAGCCCAGATGTGATTCTATTATGCAGGGTGGCCTCCTGAAAGAGACTCAAACTTGATTCCTACCCTCAAAAAGTTTACAGTTCAGTCGAGGAACTGGTTATCCTAAGGGGCATGGAGTTTAATGGAGTTATTCTTTGTAAGGTAGTTTAGTTTTCTCTTTACAGATGACAGAAGATGGTTGATGAAGAATTTTTCTCCTCTGTGTTCCATCGTGATGCTGGAAAATCTGAAAACCTCCACCGTAAACTTCATAAACAGCCACCCAGGTTTATCTAATGTTTTCCTGCAAGAGGTAAACCAGTTTTTGTTCAGAGTTTTGCTAATTCTTTTCACCAAAACGGTGACATGCAGTGACTGTGTGGGGTGTCCCCTTCAAAAATCAGACTGTCTTGTGCTGGATGTCCTATAGGTTGTAATACATGTGTACAGTAACAATAGTCTGTATAGAAAGGTGTATCATGAAAACTGTCTCTTACCCCCCCCCCCCTTGGTTTCATTCCTCAGAAGAGCCATCATTTCATTATATGCCTTTGGCTTTTTTTTTTTTAATTTTAATTTTTTTTTTCCAGAGACAGATTAAGAGTCAGAGAGAGGGAAAGATAAGGACAGACAGACAGGGAAGGAGAGAGATGAGAAGCATCAATCATTAGTTTTTCGTTGTGGCACTTTAGTTGTTTATTGATTGCTTTCTAATATGTGCCTTGACCGTGGGGCTACAGCAGACCAAATGACCCCTTGCTCAAGCCAGCAACCCTGGGTCCAAACTGGTGAGCTTTGCTCAAACCATATGAGCCCATACTCAAGCTGGCGACCTCAGGGTCTCGAACCTGGGGTCCAACGCACTATCCGCTGCACCACCACCTGGTCAGGTGGCATTTTGTTTTTAAATGGTTATCTTTGTATCTTGACTTATTAACCTCAGACAGTGTTAAGTTTTCTCTAAATCATGAACAATTTAGATGTACTTACACTTTTTCCCATCTCTCCCTTTTCTCACATATATGTTTTGCTGGCTGTGTTACTAATTTTTAAAGTCAGGTTGTTACTATAATTGCCTCCCATGGGCTAATAAATTGAATCCATTCAGTAAGATTGTTAGACAGCCTGACCAGGCGGTGGTGCAGTGGATAGAGCGTCGGACTGGGATGCGAAGGACCCAGTTTCAAGACCCCGAGGTCACCAGCTTGAGCGTGGGCTCATCTGGTTTGAGCAAAGCTCACCAGCTTGGACCCAGGGTTGCTGGCTTGAGCAAAGGGTTACTCAGTCTGCTGTAGCCCCACGGTCAAGGCACTTATGAGAAAGCAATCAATGAGCAACTAAAGTGCCACAACGAAAAACTGATGATTGATGTTTCTCATCTTTCTGTGTTACTGTCTGTCTGTCCCTCTCTCTGACTCTCGCTCTGTCTCTGTAAAAAAAAAAAAAAAAAAAGATTGTTAGACAGACTGGATGGGGAGGTCTGAGGAAGAATCCAGGACAAACCAGGCTTTGCAGTTGCTATTAACCGGGATGAACTACAGGAGGGGATGTAGACGTGTGGACCTTGGGATGCCTGTTAAATGTTGAGAGTCGAGTTCAGAGAAGAGGTTGGAAATGTAAATTTGGGAACCTTCAGCCGAAGAGGGTTCCAAAGGCCTCGAGGTGGGACAGTAGCACCGAGGGAGTTGATACAGGTAGAAACCAGGTTCGAGGTCTGAGCACCGAGGCGTGCCTGAGAACTGGGCTCCCTGAGACAGAAGGTGTGGTCAGTGATGCCTGCTCCATTGTTTTTTGGACTCCAGAGTTGCTGATAGAAAGTCTTTTTTTTATTTATTTTAATTTTTTTTATTTATTCATTTTAGGAAGGGAGAGAGAGGGAGAGAGAAGGGGGGGAGGAGCAGTAAGCATCAACTCCCATATGTGCCTTGACCAGGCAAGCCCAGCATTTCGAACCAGCAACCTCAGCATTTCCAGGTTGACGCTTTATCCACTGCGCCACCACAGGTCAGGCCATGATAGGAAGTCTTAATTCCTATTCCCGGCGGATGGACTCCCATTCCCTTTGTGACATCTTTATTTTGGGAGTCAGTGAGTTGTGATCCTGGGTGGGTTTCTTCCTTGATCCTCTTCCACACAGTGGCCTTATTCCGTGAATGTCTCACGTGCCTTCTCCTTCCCTCAGGTGGTTTTCCTGCCTTGTCTGGGCACTTCTGCCAGAGTGCTGTTGGACTTCATGGGCCTGCCTTCCACATCCTTTCAACTCTGCATATTCCTGGTCTTTTTTGCTTTGTTTTGGGGTGTTGGCTTGACTATTTCAAGTCGCAAGGCTGCCCTGTGACTGGGATCTTCTGCATTTTTCTTTTGGCAGTCACTTTTCAATTTCCACACATTCTCTGTTTCTCTGGATGTCCTGCAGAGCTGATGGCCACTCATACATACATGCTTGAAAACAGACTTTGGGTGACTAGGCAGACAACTGACAAGCCTTGCTGAAGTGTTGGATGTGGTGGGGGTGAGAAAAGGAGGCGTCAAATTTATCTTTTGTAGCGTACAGCCGGATGAGGCTTATAAATTTAGAACTGAAGGGAAGAAAGGGTGCATTTGTTTTCACCTTTCCTAAAAGTTTGCATTGTTAATTTCAGAGCCCCACTTTCCAGATTGGCTCTGAGTATTTCGCCCTGAGGTCTATTGGCATCAGAAAAGAGAAGAAAAAAAACGGGCTGCGTTTAACTGAAAGTTTCCTTTCTGCCTTGGAAGAGTTAGTCAGTGTCTCTTGTGGTAAGTGACAGGTTGATAAATTGGAGTGTTTTCTGCTAGAGTCTCAGAGGATTCCTGGGTATGATTAGACTCCTAAAGAAGATGGCTAAAAAAAAAAGAAGGAGGCTAATGCTAGGGTCGCTGTTTGTCTCATCTCCAGAGGAAGTAGACGGCTGCTCTGTCATTCTGGTTTGTGGAGCTCAGGACGTTGGAAAGTCAACATTTAATAGATACCTGATTAACCAGTTGTTAAATAGGTAAGTGGGTTTTTTTGTTTGTTTTGTTTTGACTTGTTAGATTTGGGGCATGAAGTAGGAGTTTTGATTTAAGAAACTGGGTAGGAATGCCTCTTGACTTCTAGGAAGGGATTATTTATAACTACCAAGCAACTCAGTTGAATGATGATGTGGGCTGTTCTACTGTGTTCTGGAGTAAGGTGACAGTGTCCTGGGTGTACTGATCTTGCTTGTCAGTGAGCTTGTAGGAGGGGTCACTTGGTCTCAGAATGTGTCTTTGTCCATACCCAGAGATTCAGAGTAGGGGTAAATTCTGCTGTCTTTTAAAGGTAAGATTTAGGGTAAGATCAAATTGTACCACGTTATGAACGGACACTGTGACCCCATCACATGTTCTCTACTTTTTTTTTTTTAAGTGAGAGCAGGGGAGGCAGAGACACAGATTCCCACATGCTCCCTGACAGGGATTTACTTGGCAGGCCCACTAGGGGGCGATGCTCTACCCATCTTGGGTGTTGCTCTGTTGCTCAGCAACGGAGCTATTTTAGCATCTGAGGCAGAGACTGCCCAGAGCCATCCTTAGCACCCAAGGCCAACCAGCTCTAACCAATCGAGCCCTGGCTACAGGTGTAGGGCGGGGCATTGAGAAGCAGTTGGTCACTTCTGTGTGCCCAGATTGGGAATCTAACCTGGGACTTCCACACACCAGGCTGACGTTCTACAGTTGAGCCAATGGTCAGGGCCTCTACAAGTTTTGTTTTGTTTTGTTTTGAATATGAATTGAGCATTCCACTGACCAGTCTGTCTAGGATGAATTATGACTGTATCACATAAAATCTTTTTTTTTAAAAGAGAGGCAAGGAGGCCCTGGTCGGTTGGCTCAGCAGTAGAGCGTCAGCCTGGCGTGCAGGAGTCCCGGGTTCGATTCCCGGCCAGGGCACACAGGAGAGGCGCCCATTTGCTTCTCCACCCCTCCCCCTCTCCTTCCTTTCTGTCTTTCTCTTCCCCTCCCGCAGCCCAGGCTCCATTGGAGCAAAGATGGCCCGGGCGCTGGGGATGGCTCTGTGGCCTCTGCCTCAGGCGCTAGAATGGCTCTGGATGCAACAGAGCGACGCCCCAGAGGAGCAGGGCATCGCCCCCTGGTCGGCATGCCGGGTGGATCCTGGTTAGGCGCATGCAGGAGTCTGTCTGACTGCCTCCCCGTTTCCAGCTTAGGAAAAATGAAAAAAAAAATAAAATAAATAAAAATAAAAGAGAGGCAAGGAAAGAGGGAATGAGAGACAGAGAAAGAGAGAGAGAGCGAGCGAGAGAGACAGGAACATCAGACTGCTCCTGTATGTTCCCTAACCGGGGAATCAAACTGGCAACCTCTGTGCTCTGGGACAATGCTCCAGCCAACCCAGCTGTCCCACCAGGGCTGAATTTTTATTGATTTTTAGAGAGAGTGGGGAGGGGGAAAGGAAGCATTCATTTGTTGTTCCACTCAGTCGTACATAAAATATTTAAGATCTGTTTTATCCTTTCAACATTGTAATGCTAGTCAAGATTTTCTTTTAAATTTTCAGTATTTCCTGTGTTGACTATTTGGAATGTGATCTTGGACAGACAGAGTTTACTCCTCCAGGTTGCATTTCTTTACTTAATATTACAGAACCAGTACTAGGTATGTATTACATATTTCTTAAATGTCTTGGTGTTATAAAAATACGAGAGTAATGCTATCTTACAAAAACTCAAGAGAATAGGCCCTGGCCGGTTGGCTCAGTCATGGAGCGTGGGCCTGGTGTGTGGAAGTCTTGGGTTCGATCCCGGCCAGGGCACACAGGAGAGGCGCCCATCTGCTTCTCCACCCCTCCCCCTCTCCTTCCTTAAATTTTATTTATTTATTATTATTGTTTTCTTATACAGAGACAGAGAATCAGAGAGAGGGATAGATAGGGACAGACAGACAGGAACAGAGAGAGATGAGAAGCATCAATCATCAGTTATTTGTTTTGACACCTTAGTTTATTTTTTTTATTTTTATTTTTTATTGTTTGTTTGTTTTGTTTTTTAAGACTTTATTTTTTAAATGTCTTCTGGTAGATCTTTTTTTTTCTTTTTAGATTTTGTGTATTCATTTTTTTGAGAGAGGAGACAGAGAGAGAGAGAAGGGGTGGGAGGAGCAGAAAGCATCAACTCCCGCCTGACCTGTGGTGGCGCAGTGGATAAAGCGTCGACCTGGAAATGCTGAGGTCGCCGGTTCAAAAAAAACCTTGGGCTTGCCTGGTCAAGGCACATATGGGAGTTGATGCTTCCAGTTCCTCCCCCTCATCTCTCTCTCTGTCTCTCCTCTCTCTCTCTCTCTCCCTCTCCTCTGTAAAATGAATAAATAAATAAAAATTAAAAAAAAAAAAAGAAAAAAGAAAGCATCAACTCCCATATGTGCCTTGATAGGCAAGCCTGGGGTTTTGAACCTGCGACCTCAGCATTCTAGGTTGACACTTTTACCCACTGTGCCACTGCAGGTCAGGCTTAGTTGTTTATTGATTGCTTTCTCATATGTGCCTTGACCGCAGGCCTTCAGCAGATGGAGTAACCCCTTGCTCAAGCCATCAACTTTGGGTCCAAGCTGGTGAGCTTTTTTTTTGCTCAAGCCAGATGAGTTTGCGCTCAAGCTGGTGACCTTGGGGTCTCAAACCTGGGTCTTCCGCATCCCAGTCCAATGCTCTATCCACTACGCTATCACCTGGTCAGGCCCCCTCTCCTTTCTTACTGTCTCTCTCTTCCCCTCCCTCAGCCAAAGCTCCATTGGAGCAAAGTTGGCCCGGGCACTGAGGATGGCTCCTTGGCCTCCACCTTAGGCTCTAGAATGGCTCCAGTTGCAACGGAGCAATGCCCCAGATGGGCATGCTGGGTGGATCCTGGTCGGGTGCATGCGGGAGTCTGTCTGAGTGCCTCCCCGCTTCTCACTTCAGAAAAATACAAACAAACAAAAAAAACCCAAAAAAACTCAGAATATAATATTATAAGATATAAATGTGAAGCTCCCTCTACCAGACTCATGGTCTTCCTGTAACTTTCTCCAGCCTCCAGAAATTAAAAAACAAACTGTGACACTTTCCAGGATTCCATTTTAGTAAATAGAATTATTATCCATTTTATTATATGTAAACTATCAATAGAAACACAACTTTACAGCCTGATCTGTACTGGCGCAGTGGATAAAGCACTGACCTGCAACACAGGTTGCTGGTTTAAAACCTCGGGCTTTCCTGGTCAAGGCAGGTATGAAAAGTAACTACTACAAATTGCTGCTTCCTACCCCTCTCCCCGCCCCCCTTTCTCTCTGCCTCTCCCTTTTCCTTCTTTCTAAAGTCAATAAAATAAAAAAATTAAAAAAAACCCCACTTTAATAGTAACATCTTAACACTGTATAATGATGTAAACCATGTAATTTTAGGGATCTTTTTTTCCTCCAGGGATTCTTATTTATTTATTTTTTATAACTTTCAGAGAAATGAAGGAGGAGAGAGAAACATTGATTTGTTGTTCCCTTACCCATGCAGTCACTGGTTGATTCTTGTGTGTGCCCTGACTAGGGCTTGAACCTGCAACCGTGGTGTTTCAGGACAGTGTTCTCTAACTAACTGAGGTACCCGGCCAGGGCCTTCTGATTTTTCTTATATTACTTTTATGCTATTTGTGACATATCTCTGAAATTGTGCTAAACCCAGTGTCCTAAGGGTTTTCTGTATTGTTCTCTTCTATGACGTTTGTAAGTTTTAGCTCTAATATTTAGGTCTTTGATCTCCAGCCTTCCAGTCCTCCCGCAAAGAGAAACGTTTACTTCTCAGGCAGCCACACAAGTGACCAGAGAGGAAGCTTAAATCAGCCTCCCCGGTCCAGGATTTCAGTGGGTTAAGGGGAACAAGTGTGCGAAAACTCTGGTGGGACAATTTTTTTTATTGATTTTAGAGGGAGAGAAGCATCGATTTTCTGATCATCTTTTTTTTTTTTTTTTTTTTTGTATTTTTCTGAAGTTGGAAACAGGGAGGCAGTCAGACAGACTCCCACATGTGCCGGACCGGGATCCACCAGGCATGCCCACCAGGGGGCGATGCTCTGCCCGTCTGGGGCGTCACTCTGCTGCAATCAGAGCCATTCTAGCCCCTGAGGCAGAGGCCATAGAGCCATCCCCAGCTCCCAGGCCAACTTTGCTCCAATGGAGCCTGGGCTGCAGGAGGGGAAGAGAGAGACAGAAAGGAAGGAGAGGGGGAGGGGTGGAGAAGCAGATGGGCGCCTCTCCTGTGTGCCCTGGCCGGGAATCGTACCCGGGACTCCTGCACGCCAGGCTGACGCTCTACCACTCAACCAACTGGCCAGGGCCTCTGATCATCTTTATGCATTCATTGGTTGACACTTGTATGTGCCCTGACTGGGGATTGAATCCATCACCTTGGTGTATTGGGATGATGCTTTAACCAACTGAGCTGCCCAGCCAGTGCAGGGGCAAGTTTTAATTTGAGGAACTTGCCATTTGTGGCGAGGGGCTTTAGCACCACATCTTTCTGGACAGTGGACCCTTTGCTTCTGAAAAGGTTCCATTGTCAGGTTCCAACGTGGCTCAGTTCTTTGGTTCTGGGGGGGGGGGCGACTTTGGTCCCGGATGCAGCTGGAGGTCAGGGTCCTCTCTGCGCTCGCTTCAGCTGCATGATTTGTGGTTTTGGTCTGTTGTCTCTGATTGAATCCGTTTTTGAATAAATTTCTCTGTATGATTTAAGGAAAGGATCCAACTTTTATCATTTTAAGATTTTATATAGGCCCTGGCTGGTTGGTTCAGTGGTAGAGCATCGGCCTGGCGTGCAGGAGTCCCGGGTTTGATTCCCAGCCAGGGCACACAGGAGAGGCGCCCCACCTGCTTCTCCACCCCTCCCCCTCTCCTTCCTCTCTGTCTCTCTCTTCCCCTCCTGCAGCCAAGGCTCCATTGGAGCAAAGTTGGCCCAGGCGCTGAGGATGGCTCTGGTTGCAACAGAGCAATGCCCCAGATGGGCAGAGCATCGCCCCCTGGTGGGCATGCCTGGTGGATCCCGGTCCCGCGCATGTGGGAGTCTGTCTGACTGCCTTCCTGTTTCCAACTTCAGAAAAATAAAAAATGAAAAAAAAATTTTTATTTATTGATTGTACAGGAAGAAATGGGGAAGTGGGGAGTGAGAAGTATCAGCTCATAGTTGCTTCACTGTAGTTCATGGATTGCTTGTCATATGTGCCTTGACGGCAAGTCCAGGGTTTTAATCCGGCGACCTCAGCATTCCAGGTTGACTCTGTCCACTGTGCCACCACAGGCCAGGCAATTACAGTCTTTCTAGGAAGTTCAGAGTTGGTTCAGGCCGGACAGCTCCTTAATATTTCAATGGGTATTTCTACAAACAAAGATAGTACATAACCGTACCACAACCACCCAGAACAGGGCAGTAATGTTGCTCCAGTACTCTTACTTAAGTTTCGTCCATTGTCCCAGTCATCTGTGTGGGCCCGGTATGTCGTTACACAGCTTTAGTGCCCTTCAGTCTGGAACAGTTAGTTCCTCCCACATTGCTGCCTTTTGTGATGATGGCAGTTTTGGAGAGTACATATAGACTGTCTCTAGTGACTAGACCTTGGCTGCAGCCAGAGGACGTGCACAGTGGCCCAGGCTGATCAGACTGGACATCCTGTGACAGAGACGTTAGCCTCATGTTCGCTGTGCTTGCTTGGCTGAGCGTGCTTTGGCCAGGAATTCCACTCCAGCTGTGACCAGGTGTGCTCTTTCCTCCTGGGTGCCATCACTGCTCGCTCGCCTCCTTAGGTGGACAGAGCCCTTTGGTAGGCAGAGCCAGGAAATGCATGCATGTGTGAAACTGCACACGCCATATACAGGGGGTTCTTGGGTTACAACAGTCTAGACATACGACATTTCGAGTTTACAATGCTCACTCCCGTAAAAACTTTTAAAAAAATGAGAAGCGAGTGTTTTGGCTTACGCCCATTAGCGTCATACTTACGGACTATGGGGGCGAATTAGTTTGCTTGCACACAGTAGAAGAATATGCTGTAACGCAGTATGAGTGAGGGAGTTGGCAGCACCCAGTACACCATTTTGGACTGTTAAAAGTGCAAGTGTTCTGTTTGTGTTAGGTTAGGGTGTGTTTCAACTTACACCAAAATTCGGGTTACGTCACTGATAGGAATGGAACTGCTATAACCTGAGGATTTGCTGTATGTTTAAGTGGATGCATATGTGCATGCACACACACCTGTGTCTCCTGTTTATTAAGATTTGTGCCCCTGGTTGGTTGGCTCAGTGGTAGTAAGAGCGTTGGCCTGGCGTGCAGAAGTCCCAGGTTCTATTCCTGGCCAGGGGACACAGGAGAAGCGCCCATCTGCTTCTCCACCCCTCCCCCTCTCCTTCCTCTCTGTCTCTCTCCTCCCCTCCCGCAGCCAAGGCTCCATTGGAGCAAAGTTGGCCTGGGCACTGAGGATGGCTCTATGGCAGGGGTCCCCAAACTTTTTACACAGGGGGCCAGTTCACTGTCCCTCAGACCATTGGAGGGCTGGACTATAAAAAAAAAACTATGAACAAATCCCTATGCACACTGCACATATCTTATTTTAAAGTAAAAAAACAAAACGGGAACAAATATAACATTTAAAATAAAGAACAAGTAAATTTAAATCAACAAACTGACCAGTATTTCAATGGGAACTATGCTCCTCTCACTGACCACCAATGAAAGGTGCCCCTTCCGAAAGTGCGGTGGGGGCTGGATAAATGGCCTCAGGGGGCCGCATGTGGCCGCGGGCCGTAGTTTGGGGACCCCTGCTCTATGGCCTCTGCCTCAGGCGCTAGAATGGCTCTGGTTGCAACAGAGCAACGCCCCAGATGGGCAGAGCATCGCCCCCTGGTGGGCATGCCTGGTGGATCCTGGTCAGGCTCATGCAGGAGTCTGTCTGACTGCCTCCCTGTTTCCAACTTCAGAAAAATACAAAAAAAACAAAAAAAGATTTATGCATTTGCATCGATTGTTCCACTCGCTCTGACACCCAGGGCTTGCTCTCGTTAAGCCATTCCCCTTCCTTGTTTGCAAGTCCCTTCTTTGATGTAAGAACCCTGGCTGTGGTTATTCTCAGTGTCTATACGTTGTTGCTCAGTCCCTTTGTGTGTGTTCAACGCCTTGATCACATGGACCACTTTCTCAGCCGTGGATCACAACCTGAGGGGAGTCTCACTAGTTCTGTCCTGGTGGCCTTGCCCCAGCCACATTGACCAAGACCTTCGCCCTGCCTACTATGTGGTCACAAGATCCTGGGCACCCGGCCGCTGAGCACTCTGGCCTGGCTGCAGCCAGAGGACGTGCACAGTGGCCCGGGCTGATCAGACTGGTGATGTGATTAGGGAGTGTGAGCTCCAGAGGGGACTCTGCTGCCTGAGTGCAAGCCCAGCCGATACATACCTGCTGGATGTGTGACCTTGGTCCAGTCCATCTCTCTCCGTTTCCTCGTCTGTGAAAACGAGGGTGATGATACTACATACTTCATGGGGTTTTTACAGAAATTAAAGACTATATGTAACACGCCTAAAACGTAGTGCTGTATTCTGACAAGAGATTGCTGTTGTTATTCATCGCTCCTTTACCAGAACGTCAGCCCTACAAGGATGAATGAGTCCAGCATGTAATAGGTGTAAATGTTTATTGAATGAATGGTCTTATTAGGACATAATTGGGGCTAATTGTTCAGGGGACAGTGAGCATGTCTTTATATTAATATGAAACTTAGAGTTCCGGAAGTGGGAACACGTCTGTCTGTTCCTGGTGGTAGGATGGTCTCATGTTTCCTAAGGATCTTTGTCAGCGGTGATGGCTGACCTCGCCACCTTGTAAGTAGTCATGGATTTGTCACTTTTATCTCTCTCTCAGGACCACCTTTCACCCACCAGCGGACACCACAGAAAATGGTCTATTTTGGGAAATCTTCTTGTAAAAGCAACTATGAGAATTACATTGAGATCATAAAGTACGTCTTCGGCTCCTACAAGAGAGAGGCTCCTCTTATCGTCAACACAATGGGCTGGGTGACAGGTAAGCCCTCAGAGGAATGTCCAGCAGCAAGGGACGGACGTGGGAGTCAGCTCGTGGCTGTAGGCACTGTCCGGAGCCCGTGTTTAGGTGATCCTTCTGGTTGATGATTGCTCTGTCTGGGAATAAGCGGCCCGGTTTCCCGTGGGAACACTCAGCCCATGTTGTCCCCTTCCTCGCAGATGAAGGGCTTCTGCTGCTCGTGGATCTGATCCGCCTGCTGTCTCCCAGCCACGTGGTCCAGCTCAGCTCCGGCCGCTCTAAGTTCATGCCGAATCTCACCCCTGACTACGTGGACGACACCGACGGCCTGTACACGAGGAGCAAGTCCAAGGTCAGAAACAGGGGCTTCCTTCTGCCAGAGTTTGCAGACAGTCTGGAGTTTGGCGACGAGGACAAGGAGAGTCCAGTGTCCTTTACTGGACATCAGCTGATCTGCGTCCAGACGGACTTTGCCTTTAGAAAAACTCCAAGAAATAGGTAAAGAAACTATCATGGCTGAAGGGTTAAGTTGTTTTTCAGTTTATCAAGGCCTGTCCTCAATTCCTTTTTTTTTTTTTTTTAATTTTTTTAAAATGGATTTCTGAGAGGGATGTCAGTTCATTACTGCACTTACTGGTGCATTCCCTGGTTGCATCCCTGCTCAGGGGTTGAACTTGCAACTTTGACATATTGGGACGAAGCACTAACCAACTGAGCTACCTAGGCCCGGGCTGTCCTCAGTTCCCAAGAGCAGAAAGTCCTCTAAGACATCGGAGCTCTTGCTCAGCTGTAATGCATGAAGGAGAGTCAGCAGTGTCCCGGGTGCAGCAGCCAGCGAGGTCTCCAGCTCAGGTCACCAGGAGCTGCGATGTGAAGGTGTCTTGCCGCTTCGCGTCTTCCCCGGGCTTTATAGAAAGGCGGGCTGTGCAGAGACTCAGGCGTGAATGTGAGCTGCATAGTGACAAGTGTACTGTTTCTGAGTGGGGGTGGGCCTGTAGGGGGAAGTCCCTGCTCACCTCCTGCCGATTTCCTTTTCAGAGAGTCACATAACAGAGTTTTCCGTGACTTGGCTGTGTTAGCTTACCTTGGCCAGCTGCAGCCCGCGGCGCCAAAACCACTGCAGCCCCTGAATGGTCTGACACCCTACCAGGTAGGACCTGAACTTGTGCGGGCATCAGCTGTACCTAGCGAATACTTCTGTGGGTTCCTGTGTGCTGAGCACTCTTCTGTTGTACAGCTCTTCTCTCGTTTCATCCTCAGAACCATCCTCCCGTGTCGGTTCGGTGACTGTTCTCATTCTGCAGGTGGGAGGCTTTGTCTTCCAGCAGAAGGGGCAGAGCTGGCCTCAGACCCGGGCAGTCCGCCTCCAGGGTCCATGCTCTTAATGCCGTGTGGTGCGGTGTGGTGCTGGGCACAGCCCTCGTGCTGGTTAACGGTGTCTGCCTAGCCCCAGAGCTGACTGTGGGATTGAACCCAGCAGTCTGGTTCCAGAACTTTCACTTCTGAGCCATGTGTGACTCTGTTTGTCATCTGCAGCATGGAGATGGTACCAACCTAGTAGAATGGTGGCACCTGGCCGCCAGCGAGTATCCTTAGAGCTTGGCATGTTGCTGTCCAAAGTCATATCTAGCACCAAAGTATTTGCATCTTGGAATCCAAGCTCTAAGAATTATTCTGGGAAGAAACCACCTTAATATTAGGATTACAGGTGGTGGGAGAATAAACAAGCAGCGTTTTCTTTTTAGTGAGAGACAGGCAGGAAGGGAGAGAGATGAAAAGCATCGATTCTTCGTTGTGACACCTTAGTTGTTCATTGATTGCTTTCTCATATGTGCCTTGACGGGGGACTCCAGCGGAGGGATTGACCCCTTGCTCGAGCTGGCGATCTTGGAGTTTTGAAACTGGGTCCTCAGCCTCACAGGCTGATGCTCTATCCACTGCGCCACTGCCTGGTCAGGCTTAATTCAATATGTTACATAGGAAGTGAGCTGCAGCTTTTCTCACTGATGTAATTTGACTTTCTTGCAGTAGAGGCGTCTGAATGGGGTCTTCACAGTCACCTGTGACTGTTAACTCCTGTAGGATATCTATAAACTTGTGTTTTGTGTGTCCCTTTAGACAAGAAAGTTCCAGGTATTAAGTTTAGATTTCTAGCACATAGCAATGGTACACAGAACTTGGTGTAAATTTCATAGGTTCTCTATAGTAAAGCAGTAAAACTCTGAGCACATGCTGGTTGGTGTTTCCATTCTGTCCAGATACTTTTTGGTAGACAGTTTGGCAGACATAACTTTAGCTAGCAGGCTAGTCAGCTGATAAAAATTAAAAGTAGTTTTCAGTTAGAATTAATAGAAGGAGGTAGGGTATTAAAGGGGGTTATTTATATGGTTACGGAAGAAAATCTGACTTAGGGTAGTGAACACACAATGATAGATTACTTATCATAGAATTGTATACTTGAAACCTATGTAATTTTATTTACCAGTGTCATCTAAAAAATTGAACAATAATAAAGAATTTCTAGAGAAAGACGCACGTTTGTTTTCTAGGTCCCTTTCAATGCCGTCGCCCTCCGGGTTATTCACGCTGATGTCGCGCCTACCCATATCCTGTATGCTCTGAATGCCAGCTGGGTCGGCCTCTGCAAGATCCTGGATGATGTCAGAGGATATGTGAATGGACCTATCCTGCTCGCCCAGACTCCAATCTGTGATTGTTTGGGGTTTGGTGAGTGAGAGAGAAATGTGTCTATAAATTTACCCACTTCTTTGGCTGTTGATAGCTGGTCTTGACCGGGTAGCTGCCGGCCCCAGGGGTCCGAGAGCGTCTCTCTCTCTCTCTCTCTCTCTCTCTCTCTCTCGGCATAGTGGGCCTCGGGCTGGAGGGCAGGAAGGAAGCAGCTCTCTCTCTGCTCCTGCCGCTCCCCTAAATCTGGGGTTCCTGAGCTTCCTTCTCACTTGGCATGTTTTCCCACCATCTCACCGACTGCTGGGGCTTGAAGTCCATCTTTTTTTTTTTTTTTTGAGTGAGAGGAGGGGAGATGGACAGACTTCCGCTTGTGCCCCAACTGGGATCCACCCGGCAGCCCCCATCTGGGGTCAATGTTCTGCCCATTACGGGCTGATGTTTGAATCAACCAAGTTGTCTTTAATGCCTGAGGCTGATACTTGGCCCAATGGACTCATCTTCAGTGCCTAGGGCCGACACTCAAACCAATTGAGCCACTGGTTACAAGAGGAGAAGAGGGAGAGAAGGGGGAGAGGGAGGGGAAGAGAAGCAGAAGGTCACTTCTCTTCTTCCCTGACTGGGGATCGGGAAACCAGGACGTCCATATGCCTGGCTGACATTCTTTCCACTGAGCCAACCGGCCAGAACCTTGAAGTCCATCTTTATGCTGACTTCCCATAGGATCTGTCCAGCCCCATCGTGCATCTAAGTTGCAGGCCCAAGCTCCCCGTGCACCTCTCTGCTGGACAGCTCCCTGGCATCTAGGTCTTAGTCCAAAACTGAGGTCCTGATGTTCTCCCCACATCCCCTTCTTCCATCCCACACTCCTGTTCACTTGGGTCCTTCAAATGGACCTTCAGGACTCATGAGGTCAATAAATGTTGGTGAATGTTTCTGGACAGTGACCTAAAATTAGCAAAACTCTTAAATAATTATAAATTTCTGACTTAACAATACTGTACTTAAAAGCGTTTCCAGCCTGACCAGGCGGTGGTGCAGTGGATAGAGCATCAGACTGGGATGCCGAGGACCCAGGTTCGAGACCCCGAGGTCGCCAGCTTGAGCGCAGGCTCATCTGGTTTGAGCAAAAACTCACCAGCTTGGACCCAAGGTCACTGGCTCAAGCAAGAGGTTACTTGGTCTGCTGAAGGCCCATGGTCAAGGCACATATGAGAAAGCAATCAATGAACAACTAAGGTGTTGCAATGCGCAACGAAAAACTAATAATTGATGCTTCTCATCTGTTCGTTCCTGTCTGTCTGTCCCTGTCTATCCCTCTCTCTGACCCTGTCTCTGTAAAAAAATAGTAATAATAATAAGAAAATAAAATAAAAATTAAAAACAAAAAAGCGTTTCCAGAGAAATGGTGTCACTTTGCCCAGACCATGAAGGAACTGGTGGTGGGAAAAGTTGAGTCTTTTCTGTGCCCCCCCCCCCCCCGCCCACCTCTCACCTGTGTGTGCCGGAGGTAGGAGGGACAGGACTCTGGTGTGATGACCACTTGGGTGCCCCACAGCTGAGCGAGAAGTATATCAAGTCTTTCCACACTCACTCCATCTCTTACTGCTTTGTATTTTCAAAGTAAAACCCCGTTGAAATCGAAACTTATATTACAAGAGTTTTTTGTAGTTCGGCGTGGCAGGGAGGTTGGAGAGCTCTCGGAAAGGGGGATTTGGTATATTTTGTGTGTCCTCCAGGAGTGTGTCGGGGGATCGACATGGAGAAGAGGCTGTTCCACATCCTCACGCCCGTGCCTCCAGAGGAGCTGAGGACCGTGAACTGCCTGCTTGTAGGAGCCATTTCTATCCCACGGTGTGTCCTCAAGAACCAGGTGAGCGTGGTCCCCAGGGCCACACTGGAGGAGCAAGGCCGTGGGCCCAGCAGAGTCAGAGTCATTAGGCAGGTTATTGTTGGGGACACTTACACAACATTGAGGCTGCAGGATCCCGAGGCCTGAGGCAGGGCCTGACCTCCCTTGCTCATGGCCAGGAGTCCTAGGGGAGAGCCATCTGCCAGGAGGTGCAGTGGGGGAAGGGGGCAACGGTGGCCTCCCCGGAATCCCCCTCCTGGGGCAGCAGGGGGAGGGGCAGCACGGCCTCCCCAGGATCCCCCTCCTGGGGCAAGAAGGTGGGCCTCAGGTGCACTCACAGAAAGGTCGTGCTGGCCAAAGGCGTCTCTGTGGCCCCAGAGCCAATTGCAGAGCCTGTGCGTGGCCTGGCTGTTCCTCTCCTTCTTCCCTGCTGGTGTGAGAGGGAGACGCCCACACTTCCCACATGTGCTGGTGGAGGTGTCTGGAGCTGACCAGAAGGAGGCGTCTCCTGTGCCTGAGCCCAGCCGTCCGGGGCCCCGTGAGGGACAGGGAAGTGGACCGCACTAAGGCCCGCTTTCAGCCCTGTCTCCTGCAGAGACAGACTGGGCGGGTTGGGGGTGTGTCCACGCAGCCTCTCTGTTTCCATTGCAGCATGGGCACGAGGGGATGATCCCTTACGTCACGACAGATTATAATCTTGGCATTCCTGGATCATCAGAGGAGATCGGAGCAAGAGAAACTGAGGCAACGCCTAAAGAGAAAGAGAAACAACACCCAAAAGCTAAATTCTACCGAAAATCAAACTGATGTTTTTAATAAGGGAAGGACCGCTTCACAAGTGAAGGAAGCTTGACTTTGCAGCCTGACGTCTGCTGCCAGGGCGCCCTACGGAACAGTGTGTCCTGCACAGCTCATGGGAGTTTGTAGCACACTTCAGTCCCTTCTTAGAGCTACGTGACCCAGTTTCGCCCTGGTCCGCAGTTTGGTTCATCCTGTGTGATTTAAAGCAGCAGGAAAAAGAGTACGCCATTGACACAAAGAATATGGTTGATTCCTACAAAAGTTCTTCAAGCACCTGGTGGTTGAAATCTGGATGAAAAGAGGGAGACTAGGGCCACAAAAATGTACCAAGGGGTAAGGCAGGCAGGGTCCAAGCATAACAGGACGCGACGCGGACACGCACTGTGGCCCTTGCCCCATGGTGGCCGGGGGCCGGGGACCCTCTGCTGAGGTCTGCCTGGGGCTGGTTGCAGCCTCCCTGATCTGTGTGATGCTATCCAGCTTCTCTCTCATTCCCGTGGGCCAGGTGTTAAAAGATCTTGTTTAGTCTTTAATTTTCATCCAGGTTTAACAAATGAAAGTCTGGACCTAGGTTTGTCCCAATTGACTTCTCATCTGAGACTGAAGAGAAGCCCGGGGCAAAAAGCAGCTCTCGCGAGAAAGGCCCCTCCTGCCTTTGGTGGCTGGGCCTGAACTTGTATATCTGGTCAGTTCTGCGCCAAGAGCACTTTCTCCTGGGCTGGAGGAAGCTGGCGGTGCCGCCACTCTCCCAGCTGGCTTTAGGGGAAAACGATGGGAATCTGCTCTTCCTCTTCTTCCTGGTGGTTAGGATTCCGTATCCTCCAGGGTTGGAGTGGTTTTGGTGCACAGGCGTGCCATTTCTGTGCTGAGGTGCTTACTGAGGCAGCAGTTCACGCTGGTATCCGCATTTCAGCCTCCTGGCCGGTTCTGGTGAAGGAGGGTGCAAGTTTTAACATCCGATTTTACATTACTGATGATCACCGTCTTGAAGTACTCAGCATCTCAGACCCACAGCGTGTGGTTCTCACAGGCCGCCTCCTCACCCCAGAGTGAATGTTCATGTTCTAGAGACCAGTGAAGGTCTAACTGCTTAGTTGCCTTGTATTTGTATTTAAGTTGACCTTGTACATGTCCTTCTGTCTTGGCCTTGCAAAGAGTTTTGAGACAATCTGCCACTGCCAGCTTTTTGCCCCCTTCCCTGGTTCCTTGTCTCTTTATAATAATATTCACCGTAGGTTGTTAGCAGCAAGTCTCAGAATAAAAGTGCAGCCCTTTCCCTGTCACTTGCCTTTTCCTCACCTTCAGGCTACCTGTTAGCCTAACCTGCTGGGGGTTAAAGCTGCATTTCCTGTCCCCATCTGGGAAGGAAACTAATGTCGCCACTAGAGGGAGTTGTCAGCCAAGGTCAGAGGGCCAGATCTGGAGTTGGCGGCAGAGCCTGTATGGGCCTTTCTCCAGCGGGGCGGAGGTCCTGGTGATGGGGCTCTGTGTCGACTAAGACTGGCAGCTGTGCCCTGGACCTTGGGTGGCCATTTGATTATCCGTGTCAATGGTTTGGGCTTGTTATTTCTACAGTCTGTTGTGGTTCAAGAGCAAGAATGGGTCTGCATTGGAGTTATTCTAAATCTTTTGTCATTTTCAAAGAACTGCATGCTTATTTCAAGAAAATTAAAGAAATATGTGACTTAGAATGTGGAACTCCTGAGTCACCAATTTTGTGATTCCTTACAGTTATTTGAAAGTTTCTTCTCCAGAAAAGATGGCGATGAAAGTAAATGACAAAATTTTTTAATTCTAGGGCTCATTTTATCTTACAAACAGAAGCAGTTCAGTTTTTCCCTCCTGTCCCGTTAGGCCTGGGGGTAAGAATTGGTGTGCCTTCTGCGGCCCCGGTCCGGAAACAGGACTGGTGGAAGGGACGAGGGACAGTAGCTGGCCCTTTTCAGGTGCTTTGGATTATGATTTTCAGGAAATCAGAATCTAGAACAGGCTTGCGGGAGCGGACAGCAGGGGTGGAGAGGGGCCCAGCCACGCAAAGAGCCTGGCCTCCTGCACTGGGATCCTTTGACGGTATGGGGACCAAGTGACATGGGTACAAGGTTTCTTTTGTACCAAATGTTGAATTTTTTAAAAATTGATTGGTAGAAATTATTTCTTAGATTTGAGTGTCCCAGGGTAGTGGGTTAGACAGCAGGCTTGGGCGTTGGAGCCCTGAGTTCACACCCTGGTTGGACCGCTGACAAGCAGTGTGGTTGTGAGAGAGACCTGCACCTGCACCTGCACCTGCGCCCACTTTGGGACAGGATGAAAGCGCTTCCTGGCATCCCCGCCTGCGCAGTGGCAGTGTGACAGGCTCGGCTGTAAGAGGCGGAGCCATGACTTAGTGGGCTCCCATCTCCAGTTAGACAGCCAACCCCTAGAGCAGGGGTCCCCAAACTATGGCCCGCGGGCTGCATGCGGCCTCCTGAGGCCATTTATCCGGCCCCCACCGCACTTCTGGAAGGGGCACGTCTTTCATTGGTGGTCAGTGAGAGGAGCATATTGAACATCTCACTAGCCAAAAGCAGGCCCACAGTTCCCATTGAAATACAGGTCAGTTTGTTGATTTAAATTTACTTGTTCTTTTTTTTAAATATTGTATTTGTTCCCATTTTGTTTTTTTACTTTAAAATAAGATATGTGCAGTGTGCATAGGGATTTGTTCATAGTTTTTTTTATAGTCCAACCCTCCAACGGTCTGAGGGACAGTGAACTGGCCTCCTGTGTAAAAAGTTTGGGGTTCCCTGCCCTAGAGGGCCAGGACCAGGATCAAATGGTTCACGGTCATGCTGGAATAAAGCAGAAAGTCAAATGCTGGAATCTGAAACCGTCTTACCTGTCCCACCTCTGGGCAGGTTCACCTGAAAACCATTCTTCTTGCTGAGGGTCCAGCTAAAGAGCTCCAGGGTCCCTGGGTCCCACAGTTCCTATTCCTGGCAGCTTTTCCTAAGCCTGTATGTAATGCTTTTGAGCTTGAACAGCTCACACATGTAGAAGATGATCCTTGAGCCCATCACGGCCAATGGGCTGGTCTCTGGTAATGCCGTGGTGCTGGCTTGTCTGGTGTTTTTCTAAGTCGTGTGTTTTGTTTTTACAGTGTTGGTGTCCTCCATGTGTGGTTTTTCTGTCCAGCCCTTTTCACTTAACATCGTTTTCTGTGCCATTAAATGTTTTTGAGAATGTGAATTGATTGGTGTGATTTCATTACAGATGTAGACTATTTTACTGCAGGAAATCGTCTCAGCGCTTAGGAAAGGCGATGGCAGAAACACCGGGTAAAATAAAATGTGGGAGGGGTCAGCGGCAGGGGGTGCAGTGGCAGGGAAGCAGGAAGACCCCGCGCAGGCCTGAAGCCCACCTCGGTGTTGAACGCAAGGGTCCTTTGTTTTCATTTTTCTGATTGGGCCCCAGTGTGTAGGTGGAGAGAAGATACTGTATCCTTTCTGGACTGGCTTTGAGAGTGTATTAGAGGGGAAAAAGTAAAACTTTGCTCCCAGAGAAGTTCAAATTAAAGGGAAAAAAAGCCCCAGGGTCTGTGCTTGTAACACCTCCCAGCCACCCAGCAGGTGTGAGCTCAGCTCTAGTCCTATTCCCAGGGCTGCCGGCTGCGGAAACAACTGGCCTGCCCAACCTGAACAGTGGCAAAAATAAATATGGGGGCCATCTGTGCTGTTGGGGAAGGAGCCACGTGACGCACGGGGGGCTCTGCAGAAAGGGTGTGCTGAGCGAGGGATTTCCAAGGTTTTGCCAGGAAAAGGGGCAGTCTGAAAGGAGGCACACTCGGAGGCCAGGGGCAGCAGGTCCAATCTGGAAGTGCTGGGAGCTGAGTAAGCAAACAGCTGGGCCCGCAGACAATGTGTTGGGCTGGGAAGCCAAGGGTTGCCGTGGCAACAGCCCCCCCCCCCCCATGCACGCTGTGGTGCTCAGCAGACTGGCTTGGGTTTTTCTAACCCTTTGGAATTGGCTTGATTCCTCCCCGCCCCCCCCCCCCCCCCCCCCCCCCGGGCTATGAACGTCTGCCAGGCAGGGAGCAGTCACTGAACTTTCAGGCCTTCCTCCTCGCCAAGGCGTCCAACGGAGTGGGGGCTGCCACTGTGCCACTGGGACTGTGGAGACCAGGGTCTGCCTGGCCTTGCTCTCCGGGAAGGGCAGGGACACCGAGGCAGCCAGCAGCGTGAGAAGTCTGTTTCCCAGAACAGATGGGTCCCAGGGCTTGGAAAACCCAAGGGGAGGAAACCACCTGCAGGGAAGCGCAGTGCAGACCAGGCAGCCATGCAGTTATTACGCTGAAATAGACGGCGCCCGAGGGGCCTGCGTCGGAGGGAAGTGAGTTGGCCAGGCTGAGCGCTCCGTGGTTTTCTGTGCAGACGGTTCAGCTGGAGAAATTAAAAACCGGGGCTGAGTCTGGGAGAAGCTCTCCAGTGTCAGGACTGCTGCCGGGTAGAGAGGGACACAGACCTGTGGGCCAGGCACGTGGCTCAAGGGCCAGGCACAGAGCCACCACCCCAGAGGTCTAGCATGAATTCAGTCCTGACAAAATGTGGGTCCCCGCCTCGCAGCTGGCTGAGCCTCCGTCCCGGAGCCAGTGAGTATGTTTTCTTCCTCTTTTATCCAGAAAGGAGGGTTGTCGGCACTGAACCAGGAGAGGAGACTTTGGGTGTCTGGGAGGGGCCGCTGAGATCCCCCCACCCTCACTTGCTGAATTAGTCTGGATGCTTTAAGAAGCCCCCCTGCGGGCTGTGTCCGTTTTGTCCTCACTGATCTGAGTTCATGAAAGCAGAGAAGGCCAGGGTCACCCAGCCCCCCGGGGCTTAGCCCTCAGCCCTGACTCACCAGTGCCGGGTGAAGGTGACAGTGATGTCCTGGCTTCTGAGCAGGCAGAGGGGGGAAGGCTTTCTGTTTCAGCCCCGCCCCCGCCTTCTACAAAGAAAAAAGCAAGATCTATATGCTCCAGAATGGCTCTGCTAGTAGGTGAAGGGGGCACACTGGGGAAGTGCCCAAGACCCTTCAAAGTGTTGTTCTGTGCACACAGGTCGTGTCCCACCCTGAGGCTTCTCTGGGACATGTCCTCAGGGTGGCCTCTGGAGCCGTTTTTAAAAAGGGCCATGAGATTCCTCCTAAACCAACATTTTTAAGTCCGCTTCTGCCATACGCCATGATGCGTTTGGGGGCTGTGGAGTCAGGAACAGTGTCCGTGGAGTCAAAGGGACAGTGCCCCAGAGTCAGAGCCCCAGACACCCTGGCCACAGAGCAGTGACCTGGGGCATGGTGGCCACTGATGTCTCTGTGCTCAAATATGTGTCCCCATTCTCATCTCTAGCTGTGCCCCGCCCATGGCTGGCCCAGAACAGATCTGTGAAGCAGACAGCGAGTCCCGGAGAAATCTTCCAGTGTCCGCACCGGTGCCTCAGGGCAGGGTTGTCCCCTCCCAGGGAGGGGTCTGTGCCACCAACTTCCTCCCTCTGGCCCACCCCATAAACGACACTTGGGGCCCTTCGCTGGGGGTGGCCAGACAGTACAGTGAGCTTACCGTCCGCCCTCACAGGGTGGACCTCACAGGTCCGCGCGTTCCTTTACGAGCCCCCAGTGACTGATATCTGGTTAGTTCAAGGCCCAGCACAGCTTCCCCGCGGGAGAGGACATTGTTTCCAGGCATGGGTGAACTGGGTGTCACAGGCCGTGTGCAGTGTCCCTTAAGTCATTCATACCTGCCACATGGATGGCTGAGAATGGCCACCTGTTCAGCTTCAGCTTGATTGTGTCTTTAAGCTGCTTACTTATTTGACAAGCATGAATGTGTCATAGTTGCTCATTTAATCACCACAGATGCTCATTGAGCATTTATTGCTGGGTGCTGTACTTAGGCATCGGGGGCTGGGCGGTGCTGGTGAGCAAGGTCAATAAATGCCTGTCCCAGAAGCTCACTGACTGACAAGCGATCAGGGCTCGTGATCAGGAATTGAACAGTAGTTGGTGGGTTAAAATACAGCGAAGGTGGGGTGACAGGTTCACACCAAAGATGGGGGAGGTTTGGCATAGGAGTCCAAGGCCTCTTCAGGAAGAGAGAATGACGGGCAGGAGACAGAAATTGCAGTGTGGCCTGACCAGGCGGTGGTGCAGTGGATGGAGCAGTGGATGGAGCGTCGGACTGGGATGCGGAGGACCCAGGTTCAAAACCCTGAGATCGCCTGCTTAAGCGCTAACTCATCTGGTTTGAGCAAAGCTCACCAGCTTGGACTCAAGGTCCCTGGCTCGAGCAAGGGGTTACTCAGTCTGCTGAAATCCCCCAGTCTCAAGGCACATATGAGAAAGCAATCAATGAACAACTAAGGAGCCATAACAAAGAACTGATGCTCCTCATCTCTCTCCCTTCCTGTCTGTCTGTCCCTTCCCTGTCTCTCTCTGTCACTAAATAAATAAATAAATAAATAGTGGTGTGTGCAGCATGGCTGGGCTGTTCAAGGGGTGGTGTGGGTGTGGTGGGGGGGGGCTGGCGGAGGGGAGCTGTCCTGACGGACAGAGGTCCATCAGTCAGTCGTGGAGAGGTTGGTACAGCATCTCACACTATTCAGGTTTCATCCTTGGGGCTATGAGAACTGAAGCGTTTTTAGCAGGGTCGGTGGCACGATCTGGCCTGCATTTTAGGGAAACCTTTTCTGATAGCAGTTTGGAGAGTGGACTCAGGAAGTTAGAGGGGAGCCTGGTGAATAAAGAAAGAGCCACAGAGCCAGGAGGCTGTTGTGCCAGTGCTGGTGAGAGGGGGTGTGGGAGCCTGCATCGGCATGTAAATAAATAAAGGCACACCCGTACATGTGTGTGCCCCCTTGGCTCTGCTCGGACAGGTACTACATTTTCATTATAACACGTTCAAACAGTACGTAAGGTGAAGAGTTAAGTCCCCTGATTCTGTTCCAGCTGTATTCCAGATTGTTTTTCACAAGGTACAAAGTGAATCTTAGTTTTGGATACGGTGGCTATTAACTTGGCTTTTGTTTTTGTTTTTAGCGAGAGAGAGACAGAGAGAGAGATGAGAAGCATCAATTCATTGTTGTGGCACCGTAATTGTTCATTGATTGCTTTCTCATATGTGCCTTGACTGGGGGGGGGGGCTGCAGCACAGAGAGTGACCCTTTGCTCAAGCCAGCAACCTTGGGCTGAAGCCAGTGACCATGGAGTCATGTCTATGATCCAATGCTCAAGCCAGCGACCCCGCGCTCAAGCTGGTGAGCCCACGCTCAAGCCAGCAACCTCAAGGTTTTGAACCTGGGTCCTCTGTGTCCCAGTCCGATGCTCTTTCCACTGCGCCACTGCCTGGTCAGGCTTACTTTTTAAAAAAGATTTTAGCCCTGGCTGGTTGGCTCAGCGGTAGAGCGTCGGCCTAGCGTGCGGAGGACCCGGGTTCGATTCCCGGCCAGGGCACACAGGAGAAGCGCCCATTTGCTTCTCCACCCCTCCGCCGCGCTTTCCTCTCTGTCTCTCTCTTCCCCTCCCGCAGCCGAGGCTCCATTGGAGCAAAGATGGCCCGGGCGCTGGGGATGGCTCTGTGGCCTCTGCCCCAGGCGCTAGAGTGGCTCTGGTCGCAACATGGCGACGCCCAGGATGGGCAGAGTATCGCCCCCTGGTGTGCAGAGCTTTGCCCCTGGTGGGCGTGCCGGGTGGATCCCGGTCGGGCGCATGCGGGAGTCTGTCTGACTGTCTCTCCCCGTTTCCAGCTTCAGAAAAATGAAAAAAAAAAAAAAAAAAAAAAAAAGATTTTATTATTGAGCCTGGCCTGTGGTGGTGCAGTGGATAAACCTTCAGCCTGGAGTGCCAAGGTTGCCGGTTCAAAACCCTGGGCTGCCCTGGCCAAGGCACATACAACAAGCGAGCAATGAACAACTAACATGAAGCACCTATGAGTTGATACTTCCCAATCCATGCTCCCCTTTCTCTCCTGTCTCTGTAAAATCAATAAAGTATTTAAAAAAAAAAAAAAAGATTTTATTATTGATTTTACAGAGAGGGAGGAGGGGGTGAGAAGGAGAAGTATTAACTCTTAGTTGCTTCACTCTAGTTGTTCATTGATTGCTTGTTGTATGTGCCGTAACCGGGCAAGCCCAGGGTTTCGAACTGGTGATCTCAGTGCATGAGGTCGATGCTCTATTCACTGCGCTATCACAGGTCAGGTCCTATTTTTCACTCTTGTAAGCGATGCCATAGTGAACATCCTTACACCTACTTATACCTTTGTGCCCTTGCTCAAGACTACCTAGAGCATAATTTCTACAAGTGGAGCTGCTGGGTGGAAAGGTGTGAGCAGCTTGCGTTTTAATAGCTATTTTTAGGTCATCATCCAGAGAGCCTCTCATTTTCTGATCCGCCCCTTACTTTGGCCCTTCAGTGTGCTCTGTCTGGTCATCATCTCCTGCGAGCTGGTCCCTGACTTAAGTGGGGTGGGTGGCTGGGCCAGTGTCCCCTGACAGAGTCCCTAGGCACTTCTCTTCTCTGTCCACTCCCTTTACTGAAATGTGGTGGCTCTCAGCCGAGGTGCAAGGGCAGCTGTAGGCTCCCACATCATGCCTCCGGGACTTCCGAGCGTGGAGGGCATGCAGGGCCTGCCTAGCAAAGATCACAGAGGCCACCAGCCAGCGCTGAATCACAGTTCTCCTTACTAGCTATGGGACCTTCGGCAAATCACCAGCTTTCTGAGCCTCATGTCATTATCTTTAAAGTGGAGATAATAGTAGTGTCTACCACTCAGGGTCATTGTGGAGATCAGATGAGGTGGTGTTTGAGTTTGTGTCAGATAATTCCAGTATCTCAAGTTCTTGTGGGTGTGTTTCTGTTGGCTTTCAATCATGAGGTCTTGTTTATTTGTATGCCTAGTTATCTTTCTGTGTTGAAAGATATTTTATTTTTATTTTTTATTATTTTTTGATTGATTTTAGAGAGAAAGAAGCATTCCTTTGCTGTTTCATTTAGGTGTGCATTCATGGGTGGTTTCCCGTGTGTGCCCTGACTGGGATCAAACTTACAACCTTGGCATTTCAGGATGATGCTCTAACACAGGGGTCGGGAACCTATGGCTCGTGAGCCAGATGTGGCTCTTTTGATGGCTGCATCTGGCTCGCAGACAAATCTTTAATAAAAAAAATAATGTTAAAAATATAAAACATTCTCATGTATTACAATCCATTCATTTCCTACCACTCATGTTCATGGTTGTGGGTGGCTGGAGCCAATCACAGCTGTCCTCCGGGACAACACCAAATTTTTATTGGATAATGTGTAACGTACACAGGTTGTTGTATGGCTCACATGGAATTACATTTTAAAATATGTGGCGTTCATGGCTCTCTTAGCCAAAAAGTTTCCTGACCCCTGCTCTAACAACTGAGTTATCTGGCAGGGTGGTCAGACATTGTATTTTAAAAATGATCTGCAAGAGTCCTGGCCCAATTGCTCTGTTGGTTGGAACATCGTCTCAATGCGTCAAGGTTGTGGGTTTGATCCCTGGTCAGGACACATACAGGAACAGATCTCTCTCTCTCTCTCTCTCTCTCTCTCTCTAGAATCAATTTTTTTTTCTTTAGAGAGCAATAGAGAGAGACAGGAAGGGAGAGAGATGAGAAGCATCAACTCATACTTGTTGCACTTTAGTTATTCATTGATTGCTTCTCACACATGCCTTGACCAGGGGGCTCCAGCCAAGCCAGTGACCTCTTACTCAAGCCAACGACCTTGGGCTTCAAGCCAGTGATCTTTGGGCTTAAGCCAACAACCACAGGATTGTTTCAATGAGCTCATGCTCAAGCCAACAACTCTGCACTCAAGCTGGTGAGCCCATGCTCAAGCCAAATGAGTCCATGTTCAAACTAGTGACCTTGGGGTTTTGAACCTGGGTCTTCAGCATCCCAGGTCAACGGTCTATCCACTGCGCCACCACTGGTCAGGCAGAATCAATCAATAAATGTAAAAATATTATTTGCAAGAGGCCCCGGCAGGGTAACTCAGCTGGTAAGAGTATTGTCCCAATTCACCAAGGTTGCGACTTCAATCCCTGGTCAGGACACACACAAGACTCAAACAATGAATGCGTAAGTAAGTGGAACAACACATCAATGTTTCTCTCTCTTTCAAATCAATATTTAAAAAAAAAGTTATTTGCAAGAAAAATTTGAGGCCTAAGGTGTTAGAGGATGTTCACGTGCTTCTACCATATGTCTGGAGACACCACCTGTCTGGGTGGACCTGAATCCAAGCTCAAGTCTGAGGTCCCGGGACTTTCAGCTTGTTTCCCTGGACCCATAAGGTCAGTAAAGGTGAAGCTCGGTCTTCCAGCTCTTTCTTGTGAACACATAAATCCCTTGAGGGCAAAACCATCTGGGCGTACCTTCCTAGATCCTCCTCTTCTGCCCTTTGGCTGGTTTGATGTGTTTTTTTTTTAAGATGAAAATAAAATAATTTTTCATTCAGCTTTGTTGGCTGTCCCAAGTGGGAAGGTTGGTCTTATTTACCGAATTCACCACTGTAGGGGGCAGGGTCCCTGCTGACACGCCCAAAGGTGCGGACTATTCAGCACGTTGTCTTTGTGTAGCTGGTGTCGGATCCTAAACCATGGTGTGTTTTAAAAGCGCAAGAAACTCAAGGTTGTTGGACTCATCCTGAGGTAGAACAGATGGCTTTCTGGGGCCAGCTAAGCCACAGCAGGGTCTGGAAGTCCCCGGGGCCCCTGAGTCTCCCTCCATGTTCTGTTGTCACTTCTGTGAGAACAGCCTTTTTGCATCTAAGTCAGATCACATCCCTGCTCTCTTAGAGCCTCTGAAGGCTCCCATCTCACTCAGAATAGGAGCCAAAGCCCTCCCTGGCCCTTACGGAACCCGATGTCTTGTCTCCCCCCCGACTTCACCTTCTCCCCCTTGTTGACCCTCTTTCAGCCATACTGGTCCCCTTGAGTTTCCCTCAACAGGGTGACCAACTCATCCTGGTTTTAAAACTGAAAGCTCGATGTCCTGGGAACCCTCTCAATCTGGGGCAAACTGGAATAGTCGGTCACCTTAGCTTGAACGCAAGCTGGGCCTCAGGGCCTTTGCACTTGCTACTTTCTGAGCCTGAGCTGCTGTTGGACCCCAGATAACTGCACTGCTCATCATTCCAGCCTCTGCCACAATCACCTTCCTCAGTGAGGGCGTATCCAAAATAATGCGCAGCTGCACATAGACCCGCACACACAGTCACTCTTTATCACCCGTTATTTTTCTGGAGATACAAATGACTAGGACCCAGTCAGCACCTTTCCAGGACCTCGAGGACCAGTATTTGCTACAATGCCAAGACGGGCTAAGACCCAGCAGCTGCCTTACCCAGTTTCTGCCTCCCTAGCCTAGGCCTGCAACCTGGGCTTGGGGGACATTGGGGTCCTTGATGTGTGAGGTCCCCCGGGTCTCTGCTGAGGGCATCCAAGGGGACAGTAACAGTAGTTTCCAAACATCGGGGCCGGTGTTCCAACAATGAGCTAGATATTTTGAAATCCCAGCTGTCCTGGAAGTCTGGCTCGTCTTTTCTGCGGTCAGGAGGCTGGCCCAGGAGGGAGCCTTTGTTCCTTGGACAGACTTGGCCCTTGAGAAGGCCCGGCCTCTCAGGCTGTCTGGCCAGGTTTAAAAGTCTGCAGTGGCCAGCAGGCAGAGGCAGCAGTGAGACTGGAATGTGGCCATTGTGCCACAGCCCCAGACAGCGCTCAAGAAATAGGCCTTCATTTCCTCCTCCTTCCCCCACCTGGGCTAGGAAAACCCTGGCTGCCCACTGACACAGTGCCTGGATCTGGCCAGGGTCTCAGCTCCTCCAAGGTGGCGACCAGATCTGACCCCAAGCTAAACGTCCAGGGCTGTGGGCTGCCCCTGAGTGGGGCTCTTCTTGGGGGCCAGGGAGCCCTGGTGATACCTTTACCTTTGAGGCGGAAGTAAGCCCAGCTGGACTGATCCTTGAGGTATTCAGAAGTCAGCCCTGGCGAGAAATAGTCGATCGAGAATCTATCCAAGTCTATATCCACAAGCATTCCTCTGACGCCTGCTCTGGGCCGCTGGGCCTGGGCCTGCTTTCAGGGGGAACGAAGCCAGTAGCTGCTTTCAAGGGGCTCCCAGTCTAGATGGAGCCGAGACTCCGTTGTTCCTGTGTGTCCCCTGCAGCAGAACGAGGACCCACGGGTGGGGTCCTACACCATTGATCCCCCAGGAGCAGGGGCTGGGGATAAGTCCCCAAGGGTCCGAGCGGCCGTGCCAGGGAGGGTGGTAGGTTTTTAGTCAAAGCAGGGACATTTTCAGATTTGCATTGCATTCTTGCTGTGGTGCCCCCACTGGGAGCGAACCCTGAGTGTGAGCCCGCCCTCCCAATCACCTCCTCTGACCGCCACAGCAACCCTGTGGTGTAGCCGCTGCTCCTGTGAGGGAACTAAGACCCAGAGAGGCTAAGCGAGTTGCCCAAGACACCACAACTGGCAGGAGCTGGAGCCGGGATCTGAACCCAGGTGCCAGGCTGCATTGTGGAGGTTGACATGAGCAAGGTGAGGTGGGGCCCAGGCAGGATGGTGGGGACCTGAGCTGGGGCCGGGGCTTGGAATGGCCTGGGCACCTAGTCTGTAGCCAGCCCAGCCTAGGCTGCACTGGTGCCCAGGCTGTGGTGGGTACATGGTTGGGTGACAGTGGTCAGGACTGATGCTGGACATGAGTGGACCTCTCATCCCATCACCTCTGGGGAGCCACCTTGGTCTGAGGGGCCTGTTGTCTGTCCCCCCACATTCAGGGCAGCTCAGGGCTCCAGGCCCCTGGAATGGGCCACTTGAGCCCACGTGCTCAGCTCAGGGTTCTGAGCAGCTGTGGTCAGGAAGGGCCATTGACTGGACCTGGGAGCAAGTGGAACTTGACCATGTTAGCCACGGAGGGGGCAGCGGCGGACAGAGCGTGGTGCAGAGATGCCGGTGCAGCGTCCACCGGCCTCCTGGCTGACCCCAGCGGATCTATGGGTCCCTCAGCTTCCTGCGCTGTAAGATGGGGGTGGGGGTGATTGTAATGGTGACAGGATCATTAGGCTCTTGGTCCAGGACCTGGCACACAGTGGGACTTGGCAGTGTTAGTGTTCCTACCATTTGTCTCACCAGGAGCTGGAGAAAGAGGACAGAACAGGGTCCCTGGCTGAGCAGGACCAGGTTCTGAGGACGCAGGCTATCCCCTACCCTGGCTGCAGGGGCCCAGCTCCTCCTGAGCCTGGCACGCTGTTCCTAGGCTGTGGTGCTGGGTCACACACATGCGTACCCTCTGTGCCCTCCGTGTCTGGGGCAGCCCAGCTGTGTGGGGGTGAAGCCTGCAGTGCCCACTCCAGGGACGGAGCAGGAGCCACTGTCCTGGGCCCTGTTATACCTGTGTGTCTCAGTCCCAGCTCTGGGGCCCTCCACAAATTGGAAAAAGGGCCATGTGGGCAGCACAGGAAGTGCGGGTCACCTTTGACCCCTCCTGGCATGGTGAGTGCAGCCTGCTCTGATGGCCGGTGGGCCGCAGTAGCCATGGGCTGTGAGGAGGTGTTTGGGGAGAGGGTTGGGCAGGCTTGTAGCCAGGTGGCTGCAGCCCAGCTCTCCACTAGCACCTTCCAAATGGATGGACCCACAGATGGCTGAGGCTTCAGGCCCATGTTTCCAGTCTCCAGAATGGTTGGCTGGGCAAGGAGTTTCTGTGCTGCCCACGCCAGGCCCCACCCCGCCTCCAGTGCCAGCCTCGGGCGCACCCACCGCCTGCCAACCTGGGATTGGCCTCTACCCCACCCTGGGCCCCCACCAGGGGCCACCACCAGGCTGTGGTCCTGAAGGGTCCGTGGCTGCCCCCGGCCAGGTGGGGGCAGATTGTTCTCACATCCCAGAGCTGGGGGTCTGATGAGTGTGGGTGGTCCGTGGGACACATCCCCTGGGGCTTGGCCGCTGGGCAGAGGCTGGGGAGCAGGAGGGCTGGGTTACATAACGGGCCTCTGGCTGGCTGGCCGGCTTCACTTTCTGCAGCCCGACCTGGGAACACAGCACAGCGCAGCCGTGAGGATGCTTCTCACGCGAGCCGGGCGGCTGGCACCGGGCACAGCCTGTCAGCACCAGCTCTGCTTCCAGCCAACCCCTCCACGCACAGCTGGCACTGCCAGCCGCCCTGGGGGTCCAGACAGGCCTCCCCAAATGCCAGAAGGGGGAGGAAAGGATGTGGTCACCAGCACCTGGGGATGCTCAGAGGACCACAGAGGGTCATGGCGGACTTCGCCTAGAGGAGGGGGCCAGAAAGGGAAGGCCCCTTGTCAGGGGGCAGCCCCCCCCTCAAGTCTTCACCCTGGGCGCACACCTGCTCTGCCAGGCTCCCTGGGTAGCCCACCGTGGACGGGATCTCGTGGAGACGATGCAGGGGGGTTCTCTCCTTAACCCATCTAACAGCTGTGAAATTGGAGTCTTCACGACGTGTCTTGCACAAGGCTGCCCAACTAGAGTGGCCGAGGGAGGACCCTGAACTGGTCCCACTCCTGGGTCAGCCAGGGTGAGTGTGGGGAAGGGCATGTTGGGGCCCAGCCAAGGTCTCCGATGCCGTGGCTTGCTGGGAGACTGCGGCGTGGGGTGGGTGGCGGTTCAGGCCACCTGCTCCTGTTCCCCTTTCAGCCCCTTGCTCAGCAGCATCTGGGGGCTCCTACTTCAGCCCTCGCGGGGCACTTCCGCCCTCAAGGAAATAGCTGAGTTTCCAAGTTCAAAGATGCTTGGTCCCTCCCCTTGTCCAAGGCCCTTGAGAGGCCCTGGATGAAGCAGCCTCAGCTTTCTGGCTCCCTGTCCCTCTGTCTGTCCCTGCCCCAGCCCCAGCCTAGGGCCAGGGAGAGAGGTCCCCAGCCTCAAGGACAGTCCCAGGGGAGGCATGGCTATTGGCCTCCAGTTCCCCTTAGATTGTCCCATCAGGAGGCCGAGAGATTCTGGGGGGACTGAGGCAGGGAGAGAGGCCTTGGGGCTGTCAGAGGAGGGGCTTCCAGCTGGGACCACCCCAACAGTCCTGGGGGCTGAGCCTGCTTCTCTGTGCTCTGCAGTAGCTGCGTCATTGAGGGCCAGGTGCTGTGGTCCCTGGCTTGTCCCTTTTGAGCTGTGTGGCCTGGACAAGTTAGCCCTTCTCCCCGTGAGCTTTTCCACCCCTGTCGTGGGGCTGACATGAGGATTCAAGGAGATAACAGAGGGGCCATGCTCAGCACGGGCTCTGGCCCTCTGAAGTGTAGCTGTCATCACCTGGGGCTGGGGACAGAGCAATGCGCAAGGCAGTTATGCAGCCCAGCACCTCGCCCAGGGGGTCTCAGAGGCCACGGAGCCCCACCTCCTTCCCTCTGGGAGCCCAACAGCCAGCCTGGGTTTCTTTCTTCTGGGTCGCTCTATTTTTCTTTATTTTCTTGCCAACGATCTAGTTTCCTGGCTTTCCTCAGATCGGGGAGGGCTGGGGCGGCCCCCTGCCTTTGACACTGGCTGCCTCTGGGTGGTGAGCTGGGGTGGCATCCTGGGGCACCGACGAGCCCTTTAGCCAGCCCAGTGGGCCTGCCCTGACCCCTGGTATGCTGGGCCGCCCTTGGGAATGGAGAGGAAGGTGTGAGGCAGGGCTGGGGAGGCCTCTGGCCGGATAGAGGAGTGTGGGTGACTCTCTGTGGGAGCCAGAGGAGGACATCAGGCCACAGGGCTGGCAGGGAGCGGAAGCAGGAGGCACATTTGGGGACGGAAGGAACCTGGGGCTGAGGCTCATGCGCCCTGGGGAGCGGGGGCGGGGCAGGCACCGCTGGGTCTCCCCCGGTGGGTGTATTCAGGGAGTGGGGCTCCTTGTGTTTGCCCCAAAGCTGAGGGTAGAAAGAAATCTTGTCACTACCCCACCCATAGCAGGAGGCTGCTTTGGAGCGGGCCGTTCTGAGACCATAACCAAGGGTGGTCCATGCCAGGTCTGGTGCAAAGGGGTCTGTGCTGGGTAGCTGCTCAGGGACCGCCCCCAGCTCTGCAGCCCTGCCTCCATCAGCTGGGCACTAGGACCAGCATGGCTGCTTGGGGACAGATTGTCTCACTCCCCAAGCTCAGCCTGACACCCCCAGGCTGGCCGTTTGCCTGTGAACATGAGCTGGGCCACCCCCGAACTCCTGTGGGCTCAGGCCCAGGCCACGTGGGTGCCAGAGATCAAGGATTAAAGGGCCTACGTGTGTCCACCCCCGGCCCCGAGCCCCAGGAGGAGGGCAGGAAGGCATATGGTTTGAATTACTCTGCTGCCTCTTGGCACCTTAGCCCTCAGCTAGGGGTGTGCAGGCTGCCTGGACGGCCACCCGAGCATCCTCCCACCCACCGTAGCTCCAGGGTGACCCCCCTGGAAAGCAGATCCCTCTGCCAGCTCCCCTGCCTGGGGCCTCGTGCCTCTCTGTGGCCAGGCGTCTGGTAGGTGGGGTGTTTGCCTCTGCCCAGGCTCTGCCTCTGACTCCAGGCTAGCTCTTCTGGGGCCCTCGCAGGCCGGAGGGCCACGGGAGGGTGAGACAGAGGCAGCTGGGCAATGTGGCGTTTCTGGGTTCCCGTGGGGCCAGCCCACTGCCCTCTGACCCCCAGAGTTGGCTTTGAAGCCAGACACAACTGGGTTCAGATCCCAGTTCCGCTGCTTATTAGCTGGGCCTGTTTCCTCATCTGTGCCTTGAGGACAATCCCCCCTCCATGGTGGAAACCAGAAGGCGTGGGCAGGCCTTGCTCGGGACCCTGAGTACCAGGACAGAGGACTCTCCCCAGACAGCTGGCGTAGGTTTTTGTTTTTTTCTTCTTTTTCTTTCTAACTGGGTAAACATTTGCAGTTTTTACGAGGCTTTGAGATAAATGGACTCATAACTTTTATTTTCTGCACAGCTGCTTCTTTACCTCTCCTTAGGGGTCTTCTGGTGGGTGGCTCGCACCCATCCCCAAGCTCTCCCACCCACCAGCCCTTCCCACCTCCCCGCCCCACCCCACCCTTCCATCCCCAGCCTTGCGCCCACAGTGCAGAAGGCACGGAAGCTTCATACTGACGGTGCCGGAGGTTCTTTGCACGCGTTCAGCCTGCCCAGGGCTCTGTGCACAGTGCTGCCCCTGGTGTGGGTGACACTGTCCAAGGAGGGAGACAGGGGTGGGTGGGCTACCGGGTGAAATGTGGCCAGCCCAGGGCAGGGAGAGGCCCCTGAGGAGAGCCCAGCTGGCCGATTCCAGGGCTCGCTGGCAGCCTGACTGTGAGGCCCGGCTGGCAGCTCCAGCCCTCTGACCCCCAGAGCCTCCTGCAGGCCTTTGCTCAGAGGAGCTGGGAGGTGTGCCTCGAGCTTCCTGGGGAGGGTGCCCAGTCAGGCAGCTGAAGTCAGCTCTGGGGGTCATTCCACGGCGCCCGACTGGGTGCTTCCACTCCTCATTCAGAAATACTGCAGGGCCCAGCTAGGCCTGGGGGCTGGGGTCAGAGGTCAGGGCCAGGGGGCTGGGATTGTTCCTGGGGCAGCACATTTTTCTTCTCTGAAAATTTATCTTAGCAAAGAGACCACGGAACAATCAGACTCTTTTCTGGGTCTCTGTGGTCCCCAGACGGCCAGCCCATCTTCTCAGTGGGGGCTCTAAGGGGGCCGGGAAGTCGAAATTTGTAAAATGTCTGTAGGAGGAAAAGAAAGGCGCTTTGTGTGGGGCCGGGGCCCTGGCCATTGGTCAGCTCCAGGGCCCCCAACCGCTCCCAGAATGCTTCCTTCCCCGGGGAGGGTTGAGCTGGCCAGCCCAAGGCCAGCCCCAGGATCCCTGCAGCCCCTCTGTGGTCCCTGGGTCCCCGGGGCTGCCCAGCCTCGGAGGGCACGGGCCTGGTGGGCAGGCCGTCCCAGGCCTCAGCATGTTTCTCTACTGGAAGAAGCGGGGCGCCTATGAGCTGGAGGCCCTGCCCGGTACACTGGCCGGGCTGGAGCTGGGAGCCGTGGAGCGCTTCTCCTGGAGCTCCACCCTGGACATCATCGAGGACCTCGGGGGTAGGTGTGGCCCCCTTCCCGGGCGGGCTTTCAGGAGGCTCCCACACCTGGTCTCCCTGGCCACCTTCCATTTGGCCAGAGCCTGTAGCCCGGTCACTGTGCACATGCCACCGTCAGTCACTGGCTCAGCAGTGGTGTGGGGGCCAGTGCCCCTCCTGGGAGCCGCTGCTGGTGGAGGAGAAGGGCCTGAGCTCGAGGACCTGAGGGCCTCAGGGGCAGGGGCAGCAAGGTGGGCTTGCTGGGCCGGACAGTGTGGGCCCGGCAGCGGGGCCTGGAGCGGGCAGCCAGGGCTGTGGGCTTCAGGCTGGGGCTCGGCCTCTGTCTTCCGCCTTCACGATCGGGGCCATGCAATGGGACAAGTGCTTCTGGAATGTTCATGGTCAGGGTCCCAGGACATGTGTCACTTCTCCCATAATCCCCTTTGCGGATGAGGAAGCAGGACAGCGAGGTGAAGGCCCCTGAAGGGTAAAACGGGTGGCAAGAACGCCGAGCCCTGCAGCCTGTACTCGGAGGCCGACCTGGCCTTTTCCTGGACGTGGGAGGTTGAGAAGGCCGTGTACATGGGCATGACAATGCCAGCAGGGTCACGGGGACTGACGGGGATGACGCGGACAGAGGCACAGTCCATGCGGATGTTATGCCGTTATTCCATAGTAGCCCGTGGCTTCCATCTGTCGATGCTTCTGGGCCAGTGCTGGACACCTGGCCTGGCCTGGCCTGGCCCTCAGAAGCCGGGCAGGGAGCAGGGTCCTGGGCCTCAGTTCTCTCCTCCGCTCACCACATCTTGGGCGCCAGGCCCAGACGATGCAGGAGCTTCTCCTGGTGCAGCCTCCCCGGCGCAGTGTGGGTCTTCCCTGACCATTCCTGCGACCAGTGGGGACAGAAAGTGATGGCCAGGCCTGGGGGTTCACCATGGAAGGGGACCACATGGGTCATGGGTTCCACAAAGCAGTGACAAACGCTGGCCCAGAAGCGAGAAGGACAGGTGTGCCTCATCTGATGAGCCCCGTCCTGCTTCCTGTCTGTCTGGCTGCCGTGGACGGGGGAGTGCGGCTGCATGGAGAGGTGGGCGGGCGCCATGCTCACCGGGGCCCCAGGAGCTGGGGCACCTGCAGAGGTGTGTGCAGGAGGCTGGGAGGACAGGACTGTGTGAGGAGGAGCCCATAAGGCAAGGTGGGGCATGGAAAGGGGCCCGTGGGGAGGTGGAGGGCCAGGCTGGGGAGGAACCCCGTCTGCAGGCAGCGGGTGGGTCGGGGCAGTGTGGATGCGGGACAGGCTGTGGGAGTCCCGCCTGCCTACACTGCTTCCCCTGGCAGGTTCCTGTCTGCCTGAGGCAGGTGGGGTGGCCCACATCCTCACAGGGCCAGAGATTTGCCTGAGGTCATTTAGCCAGTCCCAGCCATGAGCCCAGGAGGCCCAGCAGGGTCTCTGTTACCCCCTAATCAGACTGTGCACCCTGGTCTCCCAGGCATCTCCCTTCATCTCTGTCATTGAGGGAAGCCCACACTCTCTTCCTGCTGAGCCCTCTGCCTGGGATGCCCTGACCACTCGGTGTATCTCGGGGACAACTTCTGAGAAGCCTACTCCCCCCACTGAGTCCCCGGACAGGAAGGTCCTTGCGGCCTCTGGGGCCCCACAACTGACATTTAAAGAGGACTTGTCCAGTGTCAAGACTTTTGAAAGCCTTGGCTCCTGGCATCTTTGTGCCCACCCTTTGAGGTAGGGACAATTCTTAGAGTGTCCCCTGTACTCTGGAAGGGAAGGCTCAGCGAGGTTGTAAGTGGTGGCGCCCAGACCCACAACTCTGACCCTCAGCCTCAGAGCCACCAGACAAGGCCCTGCGTGCCCGTGCATCCCCGTGCCCGCTCTACCCCGGCTGGGGGAGGGGCCCCGGCCCACAGTGGATGGGTGGGTACACGGCACATGGCAGGCCCCGGGGTGAGCTGAGGCAGGCCGGGTGGGCGAGCAGGCACACAGCTGTCTGTGTGGGCTCTGTCCTCTGCAGCCAGCCGGTCCCTGGCCTGGGCCCATCAAGGGTAGGCGGTGAGCCCTGGTGCCAGCCGGGCCCCGTGATGCGGGTGGGGCTTGTGCCCAGAGCGTGACTGTCCTGACTTGGAATCTCAGACCTGTTTCTGCAGCCCTGCGCCTGTCCCTCGCTCGGCCATTCTCGGTTCCTCCGAGGAGCCTGGGGAGGAAGCCCATGGGAGACAAACGGGCAGGTGACCACAGCAGCCTTCATCAGAGGAAGTGGCCGGCTGGCCCCAGGCCAGGGGGCAGGAACTGTGTGGACAGTTTCTCTGGCCCCAGGAAGGAATTCTGAATGTGTCCACCCACCTCTACTTGCTGAGCCCGAGGGCCGTGGGCAGGTGGGGCAGTAGTTGGCATCTCCAGGCCTCAGAGGACAATGCCAGAGTTGGTTCTGGTCTATAGGCATGGGCAGCATCAGAGGCCATGGTCCATGCCCCCTTCTCCCCACTGATGGTCCTGCCCCAAGATGCTCGATGAGGCTTTGGGAAGGGGACCACATTTCTTTCCCAGGCCACTGGGATGCTCTGACCAGTGTCGGAGGAGGGAGGGGTAGAGAGATCCTGGGGCCAGTGACATTTGCCCAGAACATGCCCTTCTGGCTTTTGACCAGATGTGGGCCAAATCTGACGCGTCTACAGGCTGCCCCGATGAGGGGCGCAGTCCTCGCCCAGCCTGCGGCAGCTGCCCAAGCACAGAGGGCGGGGTTAGCGTAGGAGGGGGCATTCAAGGCCACAGCTGCTTCCTGGAGGTGACAACCTGTGTGCGGCCAGGCCTGTGCTTGGAAGATGGTGGGTAGGGAGGCCCTGCCTTCTTGGGGCAAAAAGGTTGATTGGCGGGGGGCTCGAAAGGTGAAGGAGTCCCGTGCAGAATGACAACAAGGGCAGTTTCTTGTATACTTGTATCAGCCTGGGGCCAGGCTGATACAACAATGGGGGGATAAATTCATGGGTACCAAGCACCCAACCGTGGGACACTGTGGGGCAGTTTTGCTTAATGATTAGGAGAACAGACTTGGAGTCTGATGGGCCTGGGCTCAAGTTGTAGCCTCATCACTCACTCACTAGCTGCATGGCCTTGGGCAAGTTGCCCAGCCCTCTGAGACTCAGCTTCTTCATCTGTGAAATGGCACAATGATCAAATCTCAAACTCACTGTTGTGGGGAACAGTGCTATCCAGTAGAGAGATTCGTTTATTCATCAAAATAGATCACATCTTTAAAATTTTTCTATTAGCCACATTAAAAAACAAACTAACTAACCCTGGCCGGTTGGCTCAGCGGTAGAGCGTCGGCCTAGCGTGCGGAGGACCCGGGTTCGATTCCTGGCCAGGGCACATAGGAGAAGCGCCCATTTGCTTCTCCACCCCTCCGCCGCGCTTTCCTCTCTGTCTCTCTCTTCCCCTCCAGCAGCCAAGGCTCCATTGGAGCAAAGATGGCCCGGGCGCTGGGGATGGCCCGGGCGCTGGGGATGGCTCTGTGGCCTCTGCCCCAGGCGCTAGAGTGGCTCTGGTCGCAACATGGCGACGCCCAGGATGGGCAGATTATCGCCCCCTGGTGGGCAGAGCGTCGCCCCTGGTGGGCGTGCCGGGTGGATCCCGGTCGGGCGCATGCGGGAGTCTGTCTGACTGTCTCTCCCCGTTTCCAGCTTCAGAAAAAATGAAAAAAAAAAAAAGAAAAAAAAAAGAAAAAAAAACAAAAAAAACAAACTAACTAAAACTAAAAGCAAGCAAGTAAAATTAATTTTAATGATGTATTTTACAGAACTCAATATATCCCGAACATGACCATGTTAACAAGGAATCGATGTCACAAGTCATCGGTGAGACCATCGCTCTGTTTGGACAAGCTTCAGTGCCCATGCTCAGTAGCTAGCATAGCCTGGGGTTGCCACCAGGGGCTGCCACCGGGGGCTAGATGATGCTGCCGAGGGTCAGATGGTGAGATGAGGACGAGATGAGACCATGCGTAGGAAGCAGAGGGCTCGGCAGGTGTGAGCTAAGGCAGAGCTGTGGTATCAGCTGTGTTCCTGGAGTGACTTGATGGGGAAGATAGGTCAAAAGTAATAGTCACCTGACTAGGCAGTGGCGCAGTGGATAGAGCGTTGGACTGGGATGCCGAGGACCCAGGTTCGAGACCCCGAGGTTGCCAGCTTGAGCGCAGGCTCATCTGGCTTGAGCAAAATAAAAAATGCTCACCAGCTTAGACCCAAGGTCGCTGGCTCAAGCAAGGGGTTACTCGGTCTACTGAAGGCCCGCAGTCAAGGCACATATGAGAAAGCAATCAATGACAACTAAGGTGTCGCAACGAAAAACTGATGATTGATACTTCTCATCTCTCTCCGTTCCTGTCTGTCTGTCCTTATTTATCCCTCTCTTTGACTCTCTCTCTGTCCCTGTAAAGAAAAAAAAAAAAAAAAGTAATAGTCATCCCCAGCTGGATAACCCAGTTGGCTAGATTAGAGCATCGTCCCAAAGTGCAGAGGTTGCCAGTTCAATCCCCGGTCAGGTCACATACAGGTACAAATTGATGTTTCTCTCACTCTCTTTCTCCCTTCCTCTATCAATAAAATCAATAAATAAACACACACACAAAAAAACTTCTTGGCCCTGGCCAGTTGGCTCAGTGGTAGAGCGTCGACCTGGCGTGCAGAAGTCCCGGGTTCAATTCCCGGCCAGGGCACACAGGAGAAGCGCCCATCTGCTTCTCCACCCCTCCCCCTCTCCTTCCTCTCTGTCTCTCTCTTCCCCTCCCGCAGCCGAGGCTCCACTGGAGCAAAGATGGCCCGGGTGCTGGGGATGGCTCCTTGGCCTCTGCCCCAGGCGCTAGAGTGGCTCTGGTCGCAACAGAGCGACGCCCCGGAGGGGCAGAGCATCGCCCCCTGGTGGGCAGAGTCGCCCCCTGGTGGGCGTGCCGGGTGGATCCTGGTCGGGTGCATGCGGGAGTCTGTCTGACTGTCTCTCCCCGTTTCCGGCTTCAGAAAAATACAGAAAAAAAAAATTTTTTTTTTTAAAGTAATAGGCCCTGGCCGGTTTGCTCAGTGGTAGAGTGTCAGCCTGGCGTGCGGGAGTTCTGGGTTCGATTCCCGGCCAGGGCACACAGGAGAAGCACCCATCTGCTTCTCCACCCCCCCTTCCTCTCTGTCTCTTTCTTCTCCCGCAGCCCAGGCTCCATTGGAGCAAAGTTGGCCCGGGCGCTGAGGATTGCTCTGTGGCCTCTGCCTCAGGCACTAGAATGGCTCTGGTAGCAACAGAGCAACGCCCCAGATGGGCAGAGCACCGCCCCCTGGTGGGCATGCCGGGTGGATCCTGGTCGGGCACATGTGGGAGTCTGTCTGACTGCCTCCCCATTTCCAACTTCAGAAAAATACAAAAAAAAAAAAAAAAGTAATAGTCAAAGGTCCAGTCCAGGAGAGTGAGGCCAAGGAGGGAGAGGTTCATCTGGAATTTGGATATGCTGAGATAGATGGGCCTTCCCAAAGTTCTCTGCATTTGACGTGGGCCTTGGAGAGTGGGCAGGATGTCAGTAGCTGGTGATGTGGAGGATGTGGCAGGGGGTAGGGAAAAGAACCAGGAAGGGCTGGGCGAACATCCGAAGCTCAGTTCCTGTCCGATCTGGGACAAGTCATGAGTAAGGGGCCTGATGTGAGGCAATAGGGAGTGGTGGGGACTGCAGAGGGTGGAAGGGTGTGTGCCAGTCGAAGGCAGACACAATTCGGAAACTGAAGCCATCACAAATGTGGGCCCAGAGCTGCCAGGCTCCTCTGGTTTGTCCAGAGAAGCCAGAAATCTGGATTTTTATGTAAAATCTGACTTTTCAGAGTTGGCAACCAATTCAAATTCTTTTGAAGCGCTGTGCCCAGCCAAACAAAACATGTCTGCCGGCCGACTTCTGCCCAGGCGCCCCGTCGGCCAGTCGTGGTAGAGATCATGTTGAGGGAGAGGCAAAGCACCATCCTATGACTAAGACACGGGGCGGGGGGGGGGGGGCAGAGCTGGCGAGGGTCCTGTCTGCTGGGCTGGGGAGCCTGCTTTTCCCCAGGATGATGCAGGCAAATGGGGCTGGGGTTCCAGACCCAGGGAGACTGCCTCTGGCACCCGGCGTGGCGGCAAGCTCAGGGTTGCTGGTTCTGCCAGGGGTCTGGCCAAGGACAAGCAGCCAGACACTTGCTCAGGTTAACTCAAGTTAGAGGGGGTCCTACAGCAGGCAGGGACCCAGGGAGGAGCAAGGCAGGCACAGAGCCGCCTTCTCCCTCTCTCTTTGCTCTAGGGCCCTCTCCACTGACCAGTTGCTTCCGTAGGCCCCCTCATTCTTGCTCCTCAACCATTGCAGGGCTCTGTACCCACTCAGACTGACTTTCCACGATCTCAGGGCCCCAGGGCCCAGGAGGCATTGCCCATCCCAGTTCGAGTTCTCAAGAGAGTAAGTCTGATTGACTAGGCTGGGCCAGGTGGCCACCCTGGACTTAGTCAACTCTGTCCAGGGTGTGCCGTCACCTGGTACAGCATGTCCCCCTCCAGGCCCACTCTTTCTGCAGGCTGTAAATGGGCCGCTTGCCTAGAGGGAGCCCATGGCAGGCCTGTGATGGGGAAGATGTGCCCCCATGTCTGGGCCCTCCCCCTTCCCTAGAAGTCCCTCTCTAGGCCCTGAGAGCTGCCAGGGTCCCCACCGATTTTCCTGTGTTTGGAGCCTCTGGGAAGCTCGTCTATGGTCCCCAGGAGGTTGACGCTTCAGCTCAGAGCACACGGAAAGCTAGATCCCAGGGGAGCTGAGACTATGCTGTCTGGAATGGAGGCTTGAGAAAGCAGATTGGTCACCCTGAAGGAGCTGGAACCGGGGATTAGGGGGCAGGCAGGCTAGCTGTTAGAACCCCAGTGCCTGGAAGAACTTCAGAACTCATACATCAACGGCCCTGTGGTCCGGCCCTGCAGGGGCTGTGGCCTGGAGCAGTCATGGTGGGTCCTAGAAATCTGGGAAGACAGTTCCAGAACCCCCATAGTGGAGGAAGTAGCCTGGAGCCCACAGAATTCAGAACCAGAACCAAGAAGTCTTGGGGCATAGGGCATGAGAACCTGGACTCAGGCCGAGTTGTGGGAGCCCAGGGACCTGGGGTCCACCTTGTCTGGAGGGTTTTGAGAAGCCCCAAAGCTGACCAAGGGCCCAGGTCCCAGGGGACAGCCAGGTGGCAGAGGGGTTGCTGGAGCTGTGTTGGGAAAGAACCTGCCCTCCCCCACCAGCTACCTCCTGGCAAGCAGGGCTGCTGTGAGGGCAGCAGGACCACTGGCCCATGGACCCTTCATGGTCCTCACAGGCTGCTCCCACCTCAGCTGCCCCTGCCTCCGGGCTACCAGCAGGACAGTGGCCACTGGCCCTATGAACAGCAAGTAAGCAGAGGTTCCGTGAGGTGATTCTGCGAGCTGAGCGAAGCAGGTCCGGCCTGAGAGTCCTCAGTATGACCTCAGAGCCCCCAAGTTCACCCTGCTTAAGGACCCTGAGGGACACTGTGCCCTTGTTCCCTCTCAGCCTGTGTCAGCCTTGTCCCCAAGAGTCCCCTCCCCACTGTACTGCAGACCTGCAGCTTTCCAAAGAGCCACTTTGCCTGCCAGGCCCCACAGAGAACTCGCCAAGATTTGTCAGGGTCACCAATGGGTCCCCAGTGCCCAGCCCCAGGCTTGACACATGGTGGGCCCTCAGGGGATCCTGATGGTATGTTTGCTGTGTCACATGGGGCCCACCACAGCTCCGTCAGCTGAAAGTCCTTGAGGGCAGGGACTGAGTTCTGGTCACCTGTGAGTCCCCAGGGCTGACCTATGTGAGGGACACACGCTGGAAGGCAGGCACCCTCCTCTAGCTGAGTGGCTCATGGGGAAGGGGACAGGGAACCTTTGGGAGAGGGACCCAGGTGCCACTGGAAACTGGGTCTTCCATACCTGGGTCTCATCGACCCGGAACCTCTGGCAGCAAGCTGGGAGTGGACCGGGGTCTTGGTGGGCTCTGTCCCTTGGAGGACTCTTGGCCATCTCCCTGAGACTCCATTTCTGTAGTGCAAAGTGTTTTGTAACTATTGAAATGCTGTCCAAGTATTGCAGGATGCCATTTACATAAAGCACAAGACCAGGCAGAACTAATCAATGCAGTTAGAAGTCTGGACAGCGTGCCCCTGTGGGGAGTGACTGGCAACCCCCAAGAGGGGGCCTTCTGCAAGGGGTGGGGGTGGGGATGCCCTGCTTCTTGATCTGGGTGCTGGCTGTGTTGTGAAAGTATGCTTCATGAGCTGTGCATTCATGACAACTGCACCCTTCTGTCCAGTAAGACAGCAGAGGCCACCAAACCCACTCCCATTGGTGGAGCCCCGACCCCATCCCTGACAGCACTTCTAAACGGCTGGGGAGGGGGGGTCTCCTGGGCAGGAGGAGAGGAGGACGCAGGGGGCCTTCCTGGCCGGCATCTCCACTTAGAAGGTACCGTTTGGACCGGGAGCAATAGCGAAGTCGTCTAAAAGGCCTTTTTCCCACTTTCCGGGAGACTGAGAAAATGTCTCCTACCACATCGAAACGGAGGTAGTTGTCTCCATTCGCGGTGGTGGGGGGACCGGGCGAGTCGGAGGGCGGAGGGACGGCCTCTGGTCCCACCCGCGACGTTTCAAACAGAGGCGGGGTCGGGGCGGGGACGCCGCGCGCGCCGGCGGACCCCCGCGCGGGGTGAGGGCGGGGCGCGGGGCCGGCCCCCCGCGGGCGGAGCCACCACGCGGGCTCCTCCCGCCGCCCACCTGCCCCGCCCCGCCTCCCGCCGCCGAGGGTCCCGCGGCTGTGGCGCTCGGGCCTCTCCCCGCGGCCCGGCTCGTCCCCGCCGCCGTCGCGCTCCCCCCGGCCGGCCCGCGGCGCCTCCCGCGCTGCCCGCACCCCCGGCCGCCCGGCGCCTCCTCCATGGGTGAGTGCGAGGCCCCCGGCAATACCCCGCCGTGCAGGCCCGCCGGCCCCGCCGCCTCCGCGCCAGCTCGGGGAAGGGGCGGGCGGGGGGCGCCGCGGTGGGGGGCGGGGAGCCAGGAGCTCCTTTCCCCTCCGGAGTGGGGGGCCCGGTCCACCCCTACTTCTGGGGCAAGGCCTGCCCGAGGTGGGAGGTGGACGCTGGCCTGGGAATCAGGGCGGCGGGGGTGCAAACTCTGCCCCCGTGTTGGGGCCCGCGATAGCAGGACCCTTCTTCCCGGCCCTGCCTGCTAGCCGAGGCCGGCAGCCCCTCTGCACCTCCCCTGCCCGCTCCGCTGTTGCACCCCAATCCCTCGGAAGAGAGGCAGCTTGGAGGGGGCCAAATTCTGGGTCAAAGATGGGCCTCGGGTGAGGGGGACCACCTGGGCCTTTGTGAGGCGTCCATGCATAGATTGATGCTGAGGGCAGGGGCAAGAAGGGACCTGGGACCCCTGGAACCCCCTTCCCCCCAGCACTCTTGCTGGGATCCCCCAGAAAGTCAGGGGCCCCACAAGGTCACTGAGCCCCCCCCCCCCCAGACTTGTGGGACTGAGGGAGGGAACAGCTTTTCTCCAAAGCCATTTCTCCCCGTGGAATCTGGACGGTTTCCCTGGGGAACAGCAACAAGAAAAGGGCTCTGCAGACAGATTCCCGTGCTGATAAGTTGGCATTTAAAAGAGAAAGGGACACTGACCTCCTTTGAAGGGAGGTTTGAGGAGACAGCCCCACCCATCCTCTGGTGGGGAGGCTGCTGGGGCCCAGGGAGAGCCTGGGTGCCCCTGCCTGGGCGCTCACCCTCCTCCAGGCCCCACCCGACTGACCGATCACCTTCTGCTTATCTCCCCTGCAGACACCGGGAGCCTGGCTGAGGAGAAGGGACTTCGCTGTCAGAACCCGGACTGCATGGACAAGGGGCGGGCGACCAAGGTAGGGAGCTGGAGGGCCTGGGGGCTGCTGGGAGCAGAGGCGACAGGGCTCTGACTGTCCTCTCTGTCCAGGCACAAACACCGTAGGAACCCAGTGAGGATGCAGCCTGCTCAGCCCCTGTGCTGTCTGGGTTCAGGGGTGGGTAGGGACCCTGGGTGGCTGGTTCCGGAGCCGTGGAGTGGGGCACGTCTGCAAAAGCCGGGGCAGCAGGGGTGTCCCAAAGCCCTTTTCTGTCCTGCTCTCTTTGCAGCAGCCCTGAGGTGACAGGAGCTGTGGCCTCATGTCACAGATGAGGAAGTTGAGACTCCACAGGGGGAACCCCCCCCCCCCGCCCAAAGTCTGTTCCAGTGCCAGCTGGCACTCTTTCTGTGACACCAGGACACTCTTCAGGCCTGGACATGGGTCAGGGACACTTTAGGACTTTGGGACAGTGACTATGGCCCTGGGACTGACAAAGAGAATGGATAAACTGGTCCTGCAGTGCCAAGGCCTGAGCACTGGGAGTGAGATGGAACGAGAGGGCTCATGGTCACCACCAGGCGGCCCTGCTGCCTGTGACGTGCTGGGCATCGGGCCACGCACTCTCTGTGCCTTGTGCGCCACTCGTGGGAGCTCTCATGGCCCTGTTCTCTTGATAAAGATACCAAGGTTCAGAGAGGTCCTGTGACTTGGCTGGGGCCCTACAGCTCAAGAGAGTCCAAGCCAGGCTTTGAACCCATGTTCAGCTCCTTCCAGCACATATTTGAGGGACAGTGGTAAAAACTGCCACAACGTACTGTGTCGGGCTCAGGCTCTGAGGACTCAGTGTTGCTTCCTCCTGGCCTTCTTGAGATCTGTCCTGTCATTATTCCCATTTACAGGTAGGGAAACTGAGGCTCAGAGCTAGTGGCTCACCTGGGGACACATTGCGAGGATGTGGTAGCTGGGATTTGAATCTGTGTAGTGTTAGAGCCTGTGTTCCTAGCCACATTGTGGCTCAGCTCTGCCAGCTGCAGGAAATTAAAAATGCCACCCTCCTCCAAGGTCCCCCTACTGTCCGTCTCTGCCCAGACACACAAGTGTACATTCTGCACAGGAAGACCACAGTTAGAAGGAACAGTTAGAAGGAACTTGGAGGACTGTTCTGGGGGTGGAGAGAGGAGGAGGAGGCGGCTTCCAGTTGCCGTGGTCACCAGGCAAGGGGGTGTCTGTGATTCAGACACAATCTGTTGGCACGGTTGATGCCTGGCATTGGGGCTTTGGTGTTGGCTGGTTGCCTCTCCCCCAGATGGGGGCTCCTGGCAACAAACTGGGCTCATTACCCCCGCTGTACAACCTGCCAGGGGTCTGCACAGCCTTGAGGCCTCTGCCTGACTCTGGGGGTGGGGTGGCAAGAGGGGGTGGCAAGACGGGCCAGACCACCCTGTCCCAGCCCCTGTTTTGGGCAGCTGCTGCTGGCAGGAGCAGGGGTGGGAGGGCTGGACTGCAGAGGTGAGGCCTGTGGACCGGAGCAGGTTTCAGAGCAAGTGTGGGTCCTCTGCCGTCTGCAGGTCCTAGCTCCAGCCCAGCTCTGGCCAGCCCGGAACACAGCAGTGCTGACGTTGGCATCAGCAGCCAGAGGGCTGCCCAGCCTTCAGGAGGAGAGCCCACACCCTGTCACTGGTGGGACCCACTTGGAACAAATGGCACCGACTCACTTCGGGGACCTGAGTGATCAGAGGGAGGAGGGCTAGTCCAGGAGAACATCCTGGAGGAGGTGGCCTCTGGTGGACGTGAAAACATGGATAGGTGGAGCAGGAAGGGGAAACTGCCAGAGACAGGTGTTGCCAAGGGGATGCAGTGGCTGGAGGCCAGGGCGAGAGGAGGTGAATGATCCCCAGGCTTGGTGAGGGGTGAGGGGCAAAAAGTATCTGTATTGTTGATGATAATAACCAGCGCTGACTGAACACGTGTATGTGCCTGGTGGCGTGTTTGGCCCTCTCTGAACCCTTGTGAGAACCATAGGAGAAAAGCATCACTGTTACTCCCAGGTGACATGCGAGGACACTGAGGCTTAGAGGGGTGAGAGACCATGCCCACATCACACAACGCGGCTGGCAAAGCTTGGCCTGGACTGAGATCAAGGGCCTCGTTCTTAATCTCCTCTCCAGCCATGGCCATTCGAGGAACAGCTAGCTAGCAGGATATATTAGCCTTTTGAAGGAGATGACGTCACTCACTCATAAGCCAAATCAGCTTGAAGCATCTGCCATGGCAGCCCCAGTTCTAGACCTTGGAGGTGTCCAGGAAACAGAGGTCCGGTCCTCCTACAGCTGACATCCTCACCCCGCTGGGAAGTGAGGGGGAAGTGAGGACTTGGCTTTGCCATACTGACCCCCCAGCTGCCTCGAGGCAGGGCCGTCTTTCAACAGGGTTGGACCCTTCTGCTTCTGGGCCCACCCTTGAGGTTTTGTTTGAACCTGTTCTGGGTGCTGAGGCTTCATCGATGAATCAGCTGCCCACCCCTACCGCCTTCTCCTGGAGTTCACTCTGGGGGCAGGGGGTAACCAGAATAGGCTTCCTGGAGGAGGCTGCTGACATCCTGAGGAATGAGAAGGTATTGCTGTGGAGGAAAGCTGAGTGAACAGGAAGGGATGTTAGGGGCTGTAAGAAGCAAGCAGGGCCTGGGGAGTGAGGGGAGAGGGGCAGAGCTGGATGGGGGCACCTAATGTCAGGTGAGGAATCTGGACCCTCTGCCTTGGAGAACCCAGGAGGAAGATGTGTGGAGTAGCCCACCCCTGTGAGCTCCAGAGTCAAAGCTCCCCCCTTTTTGGCTTCATGACCCCAGGCAAGTCACTACACCTCTCCGAGCCTCAGTTTCCACATAAGCTGTGATGAGGATTTAAAGGAGGATTGTGTATGTAGTGCTTGGCAGAGAGTATGGCACTCTGTAGGTGTTCAAGAGAATGCCAGCTGTGACCACGTGGTCATCCACTGCGGAGGGGAGAGACACCCCCAGCCTTTAAGCACACCTTCCTTTTCCTTCCTTATGATCTGAGACTACCTAGTGTTCTATCCCAGACCCCAGCCAACCCCACCCAGTGGACACATATTTATGGCGCCTCTGTCCTGTTCTCAGGACAAGTGCAGCTCTCAGAGTCTGTGGGGAGAGGGGAAAGTGTTCATGGCCTCCCTCGTGGAGGACTAGTGACGATGTGATTGGTGTTCCTGCTCTCCTGCCAGGGAGCCACCAGCTGGACCCTGGGCCCCTTTGAGCTGGTCAAAGTCTGTTGAAGGCACCACAGGTCACAAGGAGACATGGACAAGGGCTGACACTGGGCCTGGGGACACTGGGGTACCACATTTGAGGGGACAGGCTTGGGGGTGTTCATCCTGGAGACAGAGGCAATGGTCTGGCAGCCTCCGTCTGCTCCGTGCCTGCTGTGTGCCAGGCCCTGCTTTCAGGCTTTGCCACAGGGACCTTAGCCTGTCCTCAGATCCCCGCTCTGCAGTAGGGACCACACCATCTCCACATTAGAAACAGGACACAGAGAGGCAGGGGGTGAAGTCACTAGCCAGTGCAAGTCAAACCTGGTGTGCCTGTCCCCACGGCCTCTCATTTCTAAGGAACTGTCAGCAGGAAAAGGAGGTGAATTTTTCTGCAGGGCTCCAAGGGCCCATGGCAGGGAGGTGAGTTTGGGTTCAGTATAGGTAAGAGTTTGCAACAACTGAAGGCATTCCCCAATATATAGGTAGTAAGCACCCCTGCCTAGAAGTATTCAAGCAGAGAGAGCGGAAGTTGGATTTGCTGACTTCACAGTTCCCTCCCAGTTTAACAATGGGCTGTGCAGAGCGCAGGGTGTATGTGTGTCAGGGGAGGGGGGCCAGATGAGCAGTGGACAGGGGCAGAGGAAGGGGTGGGCCTGAGCTCCCTGTGGAGGAAGAATGGGCAGGATGTAGTGAATCATATGGGAGAGGGAGTCACCTGTTCTCATGAGCAGTGCTCTTGCAGGTAAGAGGTGGGAGGCCAGGGCGCCCTTGAGAGGGGCCAGATTCTGGGGTTCTCTGGAGATAATCACTGGTCCTTTTAGATGCTGGTCAGCTGTAGACAGATGGCAGTCCACTGTGCACATGGAGAGAGGGCCAGGACCAGCAAAGCAATGCAAGTGGAACTTACAGGCTTTGGCTCAGTGATCTGGGGGAAGGGGTAGCAGGTGAAGGCCTGGGGCACCTGGCCCAAGAGGCAGACAGAAAACCGGATACATGTGACCTGGCCAAGATGAGTTTCCCTGGTGTGGACCCAGCCCCAAGGAGGGGCTCTGGGCTTGGTGAGGGGCCTAAGGGATGTGGTCTGTGACTAGGGAAATGCTGGTGGCCCGGAACTAAGGCTCCCTAGGTCTTCGGCAGATCTGAGCTGGGTGGCTGGGATCACTGCCCCCGACTCAAGGGAAGGGGGGAGGTGTGCCCAGGCAAGGTTGCCTGCCTCCTCCGCCATACCCCTGTATCCCCACGCGCTCCCTGCACAACCAGAACGTTTCAGAGAGGGAGGCTAAGAACCACCAAAGGGCGAAATGGCCCCCCTTTTAGCCATGCCATGCATGAGCCAGGAAAAAAAGAGGGGGACACAGAGACAGGCAGGCGGGTTTCTCAGGCGCCGTAGAGGCGCAGTTCAGAACCCAGTCATTTATAATGGAGAGTACGCGGGCCTGGCTTGGAGCACTTCCCAGGGCGGGCTTGGTCTGTGGGGTCCCACCGGCTGGACCCCATTCGCAGGTCAGGGCAGCTTCCTGGCACGGGGCCTCCCGAGGTCTGGCGAGCTCCTGTCTTCAAGCCCAGGTTAAAGACCAGGGACTTTGAACTTTCCGGAGATCTTGTAAAGGGCCAGCCCCCTCGGGAAGAGTGACGGTCACCTCCCCCCTCTTCGCACAGCCCAGACCCTAGATTAGTCTCTGAGCGCCGGCCGGGCTTCCTGTCACCTCCTGGGCCACCAGGTCGGCTGTCCGGCGCTTCCCGGGATCCCGGGACTCCCCCATCCCGGCCGGGTGCACCGATGGTACGATGGTACGACCCAGCCCGCCCAGGTGGTAGCGCCCGCGCCAGCCTACCGTAATTCCCTTATGTCGCGCGCCCCCAGCCGGCACAGATCGGCGAGCCCGCCCCGCCCCGCGGCTCCGGTCCCCTAGCCCTGTGCGACGACCACCCCCCACCCCCGCCCCGGGAATTTGACAGCCTTGGTCGAGCTCCTGCTACAGGGGAGGAGACCCATTTCCCTAGGTGAGTATCAACGGGTAGCTGGGGTCCGAACTGGGGGGGAGGAGTCCAGGAGCCAAGACTCCCTTTAAATTAATGGGCAGAACCTGGAGTGGAAAGTCCCACGCGGCTCAGGCCCGCAGGAGGGTATCACTGGGTGTCACTGGCTTTACCTCTGAAGGGGGAATGCCCCCAAGTGTCTGTGCCCGCCTCAGTGACTCTGGAGGGTAATCGGCCGGCGATAGGAGCCGTGAGAAGCTCGTGGAGCCCCAGCCCAGGGATGAGTTTTGTTGCTTGGAGAGGCCTTGGCGCTGGGTGGTTAGGAGGCTCTGTGGACCCTCTGCCATCTGGGCATCGAACAATTGGTCCCAGGCAGAAAGTCCTCTGGAGGCCGGCAGGGGGCGAGGGAGTGCGCCTCAGGCAGTGGGGTGGCTGTGTGTGTGTGTGTGTGTGTGTGTGTGTGTGTGTGTGGCGGGGGGGGGGGCAGTGATGGGAGGGGAGAGGGAGAGAGGACAGATGAACTCAGGGGAGGCCATGCCAGCCTTGATCAAAGGCCGGGAAAAGGAGGCCAAGGGTCCCTGGGCCCTGCGGATTTCCCAATAACCTTCCCCCGGTTTGGGTGGCTGTAGGCAGATTTTACTGTTCCTGTGTCCCTTGACCAGCGTCCAGGCACCCATTAGGACCCAGCAGCCATCCCTAGACAGGAAATTCTAGAGAACTGGCCAGTGCCCTCTGCCCTTTTCGCACAGATGGGTAAGGGCAAGGTTCGGTAGGGACCCTGGCACATCTCTTCTGCAGCCCAAGCGTGCGTCCCTCCGTCCACTCCCCCCGGTCCCTCCCAGGAACCTGCTGTCTAGTGCTGGAGAGAGGTGCCAGGAGAAGGTGCTGGCTGTGACATTAGGGTCCGGGGCTCTGGGGTCAGACACATTGTGCGGGGACAGGGCAGGAGGTGAAGTTCGGAGACCACAGCCTCTGCCTCTCTCCCTAACACTGGATGCCGGCCAGACAGCTCTGTGGGGAGGATGGGGCCTCGCTGGGTTCTGGGGCCTATGCAGTAGGCCTGGGCTCTGGGTAGGTTTCTGCACCCCTGCCATCTGCCCAGGACAGGGCTTTGGGGCAGGCTCTGTCTCTACATGGGCCCCAAACCCGAAGGACAGGGGGAGGCCCAGGCCTAGGGGGAGGGAGGAGCTCTGTAGGCTGTTGGCAGAACTGGCCCAGCCCTGGCTGACCTGCCCACGCATGCAGCCTCCACCCCTGGATTTTCACTGTGCCCGATGGGGCCTTGGGACCAGGAGGCTCCCAGGGAAGCTTAGGCCAGGTGGCAAGCCCTTGGGCAGGTGTGTTTTTCCAGTCAGGGAGCCCCAACGCCTGATTCCAGGCTCATGTGCTGTGGGCAGAGCACAGAGCTAGCCCCAGACCTGTGGTCTCTCTGGGACAGAGAGCTCCCTCCCCATTGCAGACCAGGAAGGGCCTCGACCCTTGTGGGGTGGGGTGCCCACAGGCCTCTCTGTTTCTGGGGCTGGGGAGATGGAGCTAGGGGGAAGTGCGAGGGGGGCTCCTCGCCTTGGAGACTCCATTATTCATCAGCCCCAGCATCCGGTTTCTGGGTATCAGTTTCAACAAGCCAGTTCTGACTCATGAGCCTGGAGCTGGGGCTGGGCTGGGAGGGGCCCCCTCCCCAGCCAGTCAGAGGCTGGGACCTCTTGGGCCTGCTGTAGAGCATGGGCTATGTCAGCTCTGTCCCATAGAAAGCAGGTGGGAACCAGGAATTTGCAGAGGGCTCTCCTTTCTCTTGGTGCAGGATTGGGGCCTCCTTTCCGCCCCAACACTATAGGCTTCTTAACCCTGCACTCCTGGTGCCGGGACAGCAGGCCCTGGCCCTCTGGGAGCAGCAGCCCTTGCCCTGGCTGGAGGACCCAAGCAGGAAGCGTGACTCAGAGATGGCCAGGGCTTGGTCACTCAGGTGACTTCCATTGACAGGCCCTGTCTCAGCCCTGGTGGTCTCCATTTGATCTGACCTGGTTACCTGAGGCCAGTGGGTTCCCCCTAAGCTGGCTTTGGAATCTGCCCTGTCCCCAAGGTGCTGGACCTCAAAGCACCACTTAGCCGGTCCTTAAGCACCTCAGGCTGTCTTGTGTCTGAGATGTGATAGTGGTCCAAGGCACAGGCATCTGTCTTCCCAGTTACTAGTTGCTGGCTTTGGGGCAAGCCACTTAGCCTTTCCAAGCCTCCATTTCCTTGTCTTTTAAACGGGGATAGGAATGGTATCTCCTCCTCAGGATCTTGGAGAAGAGCGAACAAGATTAGCTGCCCCCAAACTCCTGGCACAGGCTTTGCACTTGGGAAGGCTCAGCAGTAGGGTAGTAGCAGGGGCTGTGGGCCTAGGCAAGACTGGCCCTAGCCCGCAGGGCCACGGTCATGGATGCCCGGAGGAAGGAGACAGCCTGTGGTCAGGCTGTGGTGAAGTCTTTGTTGACCGTTGGCAGCAGGAAGGGACATCTTGGCCAAGACCTTCCCTGCCCCAGGGGCCTTCTCTGGAATGAAGGCTGCCTGCTTTTGTTCATCTAGTCTTCATCTAGTCACCGTCTAGTCCCCACTGAGCGTGTCTGGGTGCCGGGAGTGCTTATGTGTTGAGGACGCAGTGTGGGCCAGACAGCCAAGGCCCCTGGCCTCTGGAGAGGCTGTGCTAGCAGGAAAAGTGATCATGAAGAAGTGACCCAAGGAGTAAAATAGCTTCAGGTGGTCATAAATGCTTAGGAGGAAAGAATTCAATTTAAGAGATTTGAGAGTAAGAGGGTAAAGGGTTATTATTCTTCTTTATCACCTGCAGTTCAGTTGTATTTTCTGCTGTGACAAACAGTTACGAAACCCTCCTCCAGCAACAGGGGAACAGTAGGAGTTGTGACTGCCAAAGGGCCAGCGTATTAGGCCCCGTAATAGAGTGGGGAACTTGTAGGAATCCATGCCCCAGGGGAGGACTCTGGGTTAATCTTAGCCCCTTTTTTTGCCGCCCAGCTTAATGGAAAAAAAATAATTAGGGAAAAATGTCCTGCATGGTTGGATAGGACCCACTAGGCAAAGCTGATGGAGACAGGAGGTGAGAGAAATTTGGAGTTGGCCAGCAGAGTCTTCGCCAGTCAGTTGGACAGTTAGGATGATTGTCAGACACTAGGAGCCTCCTCCTAGCTGCCCCTGAGTGGGGTTGGGGATGTGCGGCCAGGAACTGGCGGGCCACCTCTGCCCCTGTAGGTGACAGGAAAGGCACGATGAGGGAGAGCATTCGTTTTGGTGGCCTTCTGGCTGTGGACACGGCATGCCCCCCGGACCCTGGCAAGGCTTCACCACCGGGCCTGGGAGCATGGAGGTCCCTCTCAGGGCCCCTGTGACCTCCAGGGCCACCTGAGCTGCCAGGGCCACCTGGATGGCCCTGGCGGTTGACATCTCTGGTCACATGGTCTGCGTCTTAGTCTTCGGCCGGCATGGCTCCTCAGCCTGTGCTTCTGACCGCCCCATGCAGGGCGAGCCGCTCTGGGGCCCAAGGGGCTATTTATTTGGAGAGGAGCGTGAAGGTCTCCCTGGGAGGTAGCATTTAAGTCGGGGCACAGTGCCAGCGTTTGGGGGGTCAGGGGCACGCGGTGTTCCAGACAGAGAATGCAGACGTTCGGGCGAGGCTTGGAGCTGGGTGAGTTGCAGACCCGCCAGGCCATGTTGGGATTTTATTGTAAGCCACTGGAGAATTTTAAGGGGTGTGTGTGTGTGTGTGTGTGAGAGAGAGAGAGAGAGAGAGAAACACACACGACCAGGCTTTAGTTTTCAGAAACTCTGCCCATGGTGTGGACAGTGTGGGTGTGTGTGTGTGTGTGTGTGTGAGAGAGAGAGAGAGAGTGAGAGAAACACACACGACCAGGCTTTAGTTTTCAGAAGCTCTGCCCATGGTGTGTACAGTGACTGACCCAGGCTTCCAGAGGGGAGGCAGTCCTTGGAACCTCCCAGGCCCTACACAACTGCTGCCCTCCTCAGAAGCATGTTCAGAGATGACCCCCTCCTTACCCTCTTTCCTGGTGGCACCAGATTGATGGATGAGGAGCTGTCAGAGAGGTGGGTGGCATGGGGACAGCATGTTCCCCTCACCCCATGTCCTGAAGAGGCCGTTCCAGAACCCTAGAATCAGAAGCCTTAGATACCGTCCTGCCTGTGGACTTTTATGTCACTTTATGCCCCACACAATGGATAGAGGTAATAGTGCCCACCCTTGCCTCCTGGGAATGAGTGTAAGAGCACTCTGATACCCAACGGTGCCAAAGGACCCAGGCACAACACCCCATCCTGGAGGAGGGGTGTCTCCTGTTGGGGGGGGGGGTCTGATGAGCGCCCCCTGGCGGTGGGGCACGTGCCCACGCACAGCTGGAGCAGCAGGGACCTCGGGGAAGCCTAGATGGGCTTTGGGGTTTTCCTGACCCATCTCAGCCCACTCCTGGGGCTCCCAAAGGACTACACTCTCCGCCCTTTCCGCCCAGCGCCTCCGCCTTTCCCCGCCGCTTCCACCTGTGGTCACCGGGCCCCTCCGCCCCTCTGCCTGCGGCACTGGCCTGGGCAGTGGGAGACCTCTTGGGCTTTGGGGTGCCGCTAGATGACCCTCAGGAGGACATCTGAGCGCCGGATGTCTGCCTGGGAAGTTGGAGGTCAGAGCACAGAGGGGTGTTCTGGTATCCCCTCTTCTGCCAACAGCATTCAGGGAGCCCAGGGAGGAGCAGGTCTAAGAGGGACACTGTGAGCCGGAGGTCAGCGCGGAGGCCCGGGGCTGGCGGAGGGGGGCGGGGACTCCCCTATCGCCCCCTTCCCCCCGCCCGCCGGGGTCCCAGCGCTCTGCCCAGGCGGGCGCGGCTGCACAATGGCAGGAAGCGGGGCTCCGCGCTTTGTCCGGCGGGCGGCGCAAACCAGCGCTTCCTCCGGCCGCCATGGGGACCGGTCCCGGCGTCTCCGGGCGCCACGCGGCCTCCAGGCCCAGCCCCGGGGCGCCCTCCCGGGACTCCACGCCCTGCTGGGAGGGGGGTCGCGCCTGCGACCGGGAAGGCCAGGTAGGGGGCTCGGGGAGCTGAGGCAGGGACGGGGTGCGTCTCTAGGGCGGGTGGGGCACGCGGCGGCAGAGCTCTCTGTCAGGGCGCACACCGAGGGGACGGGGGCCCTAAGACATGTGTCCCCGGTCGGCCACCAAGGGGGCCGGGTGGCGGCGGAGGTGGATCGCCCACCCTCGTCTTTTGTGTCGGGGGCTGCCTCGGGACACACCTGTGGGTCCCGGGCCCGGTCCTAGGCCACGCCTACCCCCTTCCTTCCTCTGTCCAGGCTCTGCCACACCCCCTGCCCTTGGGTGATGGGGGAAGCCACTTCTGGTGTCCCATTCTTATGGGGCGCCACCTGACCGCGCTTCCGGAGGGGCCCCCCTTGTGTTTGTCAAGTTCTGGTCTGTTGCTGACTTTGGAGTTGCGGTGGGACTTGCCTGTACCATCCTGTGGGCTCTACCCTCTGGATTGAGTCCTGGGAACTTGGGTCCCTGGACCCCTGCTGCCCCTCTCCCACTATCTTCATAGGGTGGGGACGGTGGGCAGCAGGGAGGGAGGCAGTAGGCACCCGGGTCTGAGAGAAGGGAAAGGGACTGTCCTCTTTTAGTGCTGGGGAGACTCCTGCCCCTGGAGCTAGCTGTGGGAGACCCTGTGGTTTGGTGATGGAGGTGGGAGAAGGGGTGGGGAAGCAGGCAGAACCAGGGGCCTCTGCTCACCCAGCTACAGCTTCCCAGGGGGGCTTGTGGTTTTCCCTGGGGGTTCTGGAAACTTCAGCCACCACTGGACCTGCTGGATTCAGTGAGGATCCTGAGCCTAAGCCTCCCAAGCCCCTGGTGTCCCCAAGTTGGGGGGTTGCAGGGAAGATGGAGGCTGAAGAGGCTAGTTACCACACTGTTAGTGGTGTTAGTGACGTTAGTGACATAGTAACAGTAACAGGAGGGGGAGGAGTGTGGTGGTGGTGCTTACCAAAGCCCACCACAGTATTAGGAAGTGTCTTCCCAGTCTCCCCAGGGAGCCCAGTGCCTCCACAGGGTGGGTGCGTGGTAGGTGCTCAATAAATATTTGGTGAATTCTGAATCTGCCACAAGGAGTGAGTCTTTGTGTAAACTCTGCTGTCTATACATGGGATTGGTATAAAAACAAAATTGTGATATGGAACCAGGGACTTGGACTGGAAGGGTCCCAGAGATCCTCCCCAGGACCCCTGCAGCCTAGTGTGGCTCCTGCCATGTCACCCTCCACCCACTGTGAGGCCAGGGCCTGGGTCACTGGTAGGTCTGCAGCCCTGCCGCCCAGTGTCAAGGCTGGCACCAGCAAACAAAGCTGTCAGGGAAATCTTGAGAGGCCTGGAAAGGGCCCTGGGGGCAGCTGTGCCAGGCTGGACTCAGAGGGCGAGAGGGTGCAGAGCTCATTGATTGTGGAGCTCCCAGGAAGAAGGGCTGAAGTAGGTAGGGCAGGCGCCCCCACCAGATTCATTGTCAAGAGAAGATGCTTGCAATTGCAGGGGGGGAGTCTCTAAGAATTTGCAAAGCCAGACCCTCTGTCAGTGTGCACTCTGGGGACCTCAGTGGGGGACTGGCAGAGTTGAGGCTGAGGCTGGCAGTTTTTGCCCTTTCTTTAGACTAAGTTGCTTTGGCTGAGGGAGCCCCTCAGTCCTGCCTCAAAGTCTGAGAAACATCATTGAAAACCACTTGAAAGGGGTGTGGAAGTGGGGACACCTGGTGCTCAGGCTGCCTTCAAGAATCTGGGCTATAATGTCCACAGCTGCCTGCCTGGGGACCAGTGCCCCAAGAGCAACTGTCCTCCTCAGTCTGCCACTCTTTTGTCTTATGGAAGAGTGGAGGGACACAGGAGCCAAAGCAGTGAATGTCATACTACCACTGGTTTTCTTCTTGTCTTACGGAGACAGCCTCCCCCCTCTCCACTCTCTGTTCTCTGGCACCCAAAAGGTGGTGTGAATGTGGTGAAGATCTGGAATCTAGAGCTTTACATGCTGGGCTTAATCCTGGCTCCATGGGCTGTGTGACCTTAGATAAGTTGCTTAACCTCTCTGAAGTTTGCTGTTATCCTCTGTAAGACAGGGACAATCAGAGCCCCTGCTTTCTAGGGGGTGGGGGGAGGAGCCCTTGGTACAGCGTGAGGCACACAGGCGACCACATGGAAAGTGTGAATCAGACCTTTTCAGCCGCCTCCTCCTTCCTCTCTGCGACCTTGGTCCCCATTGTCCAGGCTGTCCTCACTCTGTCATCTTGAAAATTCTGATCCAGTTTTCCCCAGCCAAAAACGCTTCGGTGACTCTCCATTGCCCAGACTGATAAACAAATATTTATCAAGTGTGTAGGACTGGATATGGGGCAGTGAGCTGCTGTCCTTGCAGGGCAGACAAGGTGTGGGGGCAACAAGGTGCCACAGGCAGATATCAGATGCTGGGCAGTGCCAGGGAGAGATGGGGCACGGAGTGAGGAGGGAGTGTGGAGGAGGTGAAACTTTAGAAGGGCAAGCAGGTGACTTTGGAGTCAGGATGTGCAGGAAAGGAGGGAGCTGGTTGTTTCAGTGTCTGGGGACAAACACCTCAGATCAAGGGACCAGCAGACACAAGGCCCAGAGGTTGACATGCATCTGAAGTGAAGATCGATGGTCAGAGTGAGTTGGGGGACGAAGAGAACATGGGGTCTATGAAATCTGCATACTCGAGTGACGTGGAAAGCCACTGTGGGGTTTTGAGTGGGGATATGTGCCTCCCCTTGGAACTGGGTCCACTGTGTTATTACGGAGAACAGACTGGGGGTGGCGGTGGAAACGGAGACAGTTATGATGCCATTGTTGGAAATCAGCTGAGAGATTGGCAGAGGGGTGGGAGGGGAGGTTGGGGCCAGGGGGCAGCGCTGGGCTGGAGAATGTGACTGGGTTGAAGCTACAGATATTTGGTGGAGAGTTTTCAGACTGATTGGATGGGGGTATGGCTAGAGAGATCAAAGGTGACCCCAAGGTTTTTGTCCTCGTGTGTCAGTTTCCCAGGGCTGCCATAACAAAGTAACATAGCAGAAGTCTGTTCTGTCACAGTGTTGGAGGCCAGAAGTCCCAAATCCAGGTGTGCAGGGCAGGACATCTTCTGAAGGCTCTAGGGGACGGCCCTTTCCCGCCTCTCCCAGCTCCTAGAGGCCCAAGTGCTCCTTGGCTTATAGATATGTCACTCCAATTGCTGCCTCTGTTGTCATGTGGTCTTTTCCTCATGTCTCCCCGTCTGTCTCTTCTTCTTAGGACATCAGTCATATAATTACTCCATAGTCTATACTCTATGATTACAGACTCCAGTGTGACCTCCTCTTAGCTAATGACATCTGCCATGACCCTGTTTTTTTGTTTTTTGGGGTTTTTTTTGTATTTTTCTGAAGTTGGAAACGGGGAGGCAGTCAGACAGACTCCCGCATGTGCCCTACTGGGATCTACCCGGCACGCCCACCAGGGGGTGATGCTCTGCCCATCTGGTGCGCTGCTCTGTTGCAACCAGAGCCATTCTAGCGCCTGAGGCAGAGGCCATGGAGCCATCCTCAGCGCCCGGGCCAACCTTGCTCCAATGGAGCCTCTGCTGCGGGAGGGGAAGAGAGAGACAGAGAGGAAGTAGAGAGAGGGAGAGGTGGAGAAGTAGATGGGCACTTCTCCTGTGTGCCCTGGCTGGGAATCAAACCCGGGACTCCTGCACGCCAGGCCAACGCTCTACCACTGAGCCAACCGGCCAGGGCCAACCCTGTTTTTTGAGAAGGTCAGATTCAGAGGCTCTGGGAGTCAGGACTGAGCCTGTCCTTTTGAGGGACGTGGTCAACCCTTGACACACAACTAGAAGGCGTCAAGTAGACTGAGGTGGACGGAGCTGCTCGGAGAAGTCGGGAGTCCACATGTGGATGTTTGAAGTCTGGGATGGTTGTTAGAGTCAAGGGGAGGACGGAGATGGCGGTCTGGTGCCCTGGGCAAGGTGCCGCCTGGAGATTTAGGCCTGGGAGCCGTCAGCATGTGGAAGGTGCTTCCAGTCATGACACTAGTGGTGCCACCAGAGGGAAGATGTAGGTAAAGGTAAGAAGGGGTCTACAGGTGGGGTAGGAGGAGATTCAGCAAAGTGTGGGGGTCCTGGAGACGGAGGAAGAAACAGTGTCAGACCACCGATGTCAGATGCTGGGTTATAGGAGGACAGGCGAGTGGACTTAGAAATGTGGAGATCTCCTGCCTGACCAGGCAGTGGCACAGTGGGTAGAGCATTGAACTGGGATGCAGAGGACCCAGGTTCAAAACCCCGAGGTCACTGGCTTGAGCGCAGGCTCATCAGCTTGAGCACAGGTTCACTGGTTTGAATGTGAGATTATAGACATTTCCTCATAGTCATTGGCTTGAGCCCAAAATTGCTGGCTTGAGCAAGGGGTCACTCGCTGTGCTGTAGCCTCCCACTCCCGGTCAAGGCACATATGAGAAAGCAATCAGTGAACAACTAAGGCAGTGATTTTCAACCTTTTTTTTTCATGGCACAAACATACACTAATTACTAAGGTCAGCCTGAACAGGCAGTGGCGCAGTGGATAGAGCGTCGGACTGGGATGCAGAGGACCCAGGTTCGAGACCCTGAGGTTGCCAGCTTGAGCGCGGGCTCATCTGGTTTGAGCAAAGCTCACCAGCTTGGACTCAAGGTCGCTGGCTGAAGCAAGGGGTTACTCGGTCTGCTGAAGGCCCACGGTCAAGGCACATATGAGAAAGCAATCAATGAACAACTAAGGTGTCGCAATGCGAAAAACTAATGATTGATGCTTCTCATCTCTCCGTTCCTGTCTGTCTATATTCTCTCTGACTCTCTCTCTGTCTTTGTAAAAAAAAAAAAAAAAAAAAAAATTACTAAGGTCAGCGCCCCTGACTAAATACAACCATTTTCATCTCATGGCACAAATAAATTAGTTACTAAGGAAGAAGAGGTCAGGGCCCCTTTTTCTTTAGTAATTAGTTTATGAGTGCGTGAGAAACAAAGGTTGAAAATCACTGAACTAAGGTGCCGCAATGAAGAATTGATGCTTCTCATCTCTCTCCCTTCCTGTCTGTCCCTATATGTCTTTCTCTTTGTCTCACTCTCTGTCACAAAAACAAAAAAGAAAAAGAAATGTGGAGGTCTTTGAGGACCCCAGAAGAGTGAGTTTGGTGTGATAGGAAAGGAACAAACACTTGGTGGGAGAGGGTCTGAGAGGGAATGGGAGGGTCAGACAACCTCCAGTTCAGTCAGGCAGGAGTCTTGGGTGGATAGCAAAGCCCCAGCATGTGAGATTGCTGGGGAACAGGCTGTCTCAGAGTGTCACCCGCAGATGACTTGTTCATTGCACAGAGAAAAAGGGACTTGACAAAGGACAGCGAGGCCCCCAAATGGTCTGGCATCATGAGCATGCTGAAATCTTGCGGCCCCCTTATGTCCCTCCCTGCCCGGGGGCTCAGCCTGCAGCCCCTGGGGCCCTCTGGACACGTCCGCCGGGAGGGGCTCTCTGCCAGACTGCGGGCTTGCACACTTCAAAAATCTCAGTGTCATGAAAGGCGCCCCTCACCCCCTGAAAAAAAGTGTTGTGCCCTGGCCGGTTGGCTCAGCGGTAGAGCGTCGGCCTAGCGTGCGGAGGACCCGGGTTCGATTCCCGGCCAGGGCACACAGGAGAAGCGCCCATTTGCTTCTCCACCCCTCCGCCGCACTTTCCTCTCTGTCTCTCTCTTCCCCTCCCGCAGCCAAGGCTCCATTGGAGCAGAGATGGCCCGGGCGCTGGGCATGGCTCTGTGGCCTCTGCCTCAGGTGCTAGAGTGGCTCTGGTCGCAATATGGCGACGCCCAGGATGGGCAGAGCATCGCCCCCTGGGGGGCAGAGCACCGCCCCTGGTGGGCGGGCCGGGTGGATCCCGGTCAGGCGCTTGCGGGAGTCTGTCTGACTGTCTCTCCCTGTTTCCAGCTTCAGAAAAATGAAAAAAAAAAAAAAAAAAAAAAGTGTTGAGGCGTTTATTCTTAGAGGAATAACCAAAAACAACCAAAAGCATGTGCAAACTTTAATTGGATCCTGCGTGAGAAAAGCATCTATTTAGATGGCTGGGAAAATGCAGATGTGGACCCTTTGCTGGGCTGTATGTCCTTGTTCAAGGTGTGGTGCTTGTCTTGGGTTTTGTAAAACATCTGTGCTCGGAGGTGACATCCAGATTTCTGTGCCAGGGTTGGGGTGATGAGAAAGGTGAGAAAGCCAGTGTGGCAAAATGTGGACAATTGGGGAAGCGGGATGGAATATGTGGATGTCACTGTGCTAGTCTTACAGCTTTCTGGGGGTTTGGAGGATTTTAAAACAAAAAGTTGGGAAAGGGTGTGACTCTGTGATGGCACCGTGGATAGAGCGTCAACCTGGAATGCTGAGGTCCCAGGTTTGAAGCCCCAAGGTCGCAGGCTTGAGCGCGGGTTGCCAGCTTGAGCACGGGGTCGCTGGCTTGAGCTCGGGACCATCAACAGGATTAGCTTGAGCAGGGGTCAATGGCTCGGCTTGAGCCCCCCTCCCCCAGTCAAGGCACAGACGAGAAGCTATCAGTGAACAACTGAGGTGAACGGAAGTGAAGCAACTGAGTTGATGCTTCTCACTCTCCTCCCTCTCTCTCTCAAAATCAATTAAAAAAATAAGTTGGTAAGGATAGAGAAATGAGAGGCGAGAAGTGGGAAGTATTGAGCGTAGAGACCTGTTTGAGGGAGTTTAGCTGTAGAGGAAGGACGGGGACAGGTGTAGATGAGACGGAGAGGTGGTGTGCGGAGGATCAACCTGAAGATGTAGGAGAGGCCACATGCTGAGCACCTGTCCCCGCATCTGGCCAGAGGGGTCTGATCTCGGTGGGAGGCTGGTCTCGGATTGGAGCTGGGCCAGGCCCCCCGCCACCCAGGGCAGGGGGATGGACAGGTGGTGGGGGCTCATGGACCCTCGCCTCCTGATGGCTTGTTTCCCCAGAAAAGTAGGAAGCAGAGTCGCAGGGAGAGTGTTAGGGGTGAGCTGTGGGAGGTTGAGGGAAGGACGAGAAGCTAGGAAAGTCACCCATGGTGGTGGTGGGGAGCATAGGCCAGGTCCATAAGCTAAATCTGAGACCATGTCACAAAGCAACTGCATGGACACCGCATGGGCACCCGGACACCAACACCTGTCCCTGACGCCCCCGTAACCGCCTCCCCACTTGACTTAGGAATTCAGATAGGTCATAGAACCAAGGGCAGAGGCTTTGAGCAGGGAGGTGGGAGAGGCATCTGGTTCAAACCCCGAGCTCGCCAAATCGAACAGCAGTCCCCAATTTTACTTTTGGGTGTTCTTCCTGCCTGCACCCCAGGAAGAGGCCCTGGTAGCCACCCGCCTTGTGTTTTCTCACAGTCTGCCCTTGGCACTGCATTCCTGGGCAGGCCTTTCCATTTCTCTGCATCCTTCAGAATGGACACATAGTAGGTGCCTGTGAAATGTTTGTTGAGTGAATTACTGAGCATGAGACTCCCATGGGGAAAGGATGGCTGGGAATGAAGAGCAGACCCTTAGGGGCCGGGAACCCCACTTGGGCCCCGCAGTGGTCCGGGCCACAGCCTGACCCACCTCTCGCCCTTCTCCGCACAGGTATGCCACCACGCCGACTGCCAGCAGCTGCACCGCCGGGGACCCCTCAACCTCTGTGAGGCCTGTGACAGCAAGTTCCACAGCACCATGCAGTATGATGGGCACGTTCGCTTCGACCTGCCCCCACAAGGTGAGCACAGATCAGGGGAGCCCAGCCTGGCTCCTAAAGTTCCCTGGGGGTGGCTCCAAAGTCCTTGTCTGGGGCATAGTGTCCCGGTAACTGTTGGAACCGTGACCAGACCATCCAAAGGACAAGAGTTGACTGTGAATGATGAAACGCAAATAGGTTTCAGTCCTTTCTGTTCTGCAAGCTTTATAACAAGAGAAAAGACTAGGGATTGTGCCCCATCTCGAAAGCCAGCCTGTCTCTACCAGGAGCTGGGTCTGCACCCCGCCGGCTGCCCGGCCCTGGGACAGGGGTCAGCACAGAGAAGGTCCTGTTCTCCTTGTTCTTGGGCAGGGGTCTCCTGGGCCAACCTTCCAGCCGGGAGCAGAGGCAGTGGGGGTGGGAGTCTGGTGAGGGTGAACAGGTCAGAGGAACTTGTTGCAGGAAACAAGAAACCCCTCCTGCTGAATAGGGACCTGACCCAGGCCCACCGCCAGCTGGCTGTGCTGGGGTGCCAACCCTTTGTTTCCATTCTCAGCGGGTCGGAGGCACAAAGGGACTCGCCTCTCTGCTGGGGCCTCCTGGGACTTTGGGTATGGTCACAGGAGTGGGGGAAGGGAGGCCTGAGAGGAAGAGCCGCGGACCTTGGTCCCTTCCTGTAAGCATCCCAGAGGCTGCTTCCGATCCCTGCTTCACAGAGGGGAGAGCTAAGGCCACAGGAGGATTGATATCGAGGGCGCTACAGTAGCTGCCGGGTCACCTCAGGGCCCCTGTGTCTTTTTGAGTCTAAGGTGCTGAAGAGATGGCAAGCAGGAACAAAGTCCCCTCCTCACAGAACCAAAGGGCCCTGGCAGCCACAGGGTCAGTAGGAGGCCGCAGGCCCTCTGGAGATAGCCATGTTGGAAGGTGAAGGAGGGGTCAGGGAGGGAGCAGACACGCCCCCTGTACTCCACAGGCTCTGTCCTGGCCCGGAATGTGTCCACGCGGTCCTGTCCTCCGCGCACCAGCCCTGCAGTGGACTTGGAGGAAGAGGAGGAAAGCTCTGTGGACGGGAAAGGGTAGGCGAGGGGTAGGTGGGCAGAGTGGACACCTGAGTGGTCCCAAGGCTTGATCTCATGTCAGACAGAGATCCAGTGACCAGAGGCTTCAGAAGGGCTGACTGAAGCCCCCTCTTTGTCCCGGAGGCTGCCTGATTACCGGAGGAGGCCACCTAGCCTGGGCCAGCCTCCAGCCAGGGCTTCACCTGACAGGATACCCCTGGATGTGATTCCCATGTTGGCCAACAGAGGGCACACAACCCCTCGTGGGCCGGAGTCTGCCTGAGCGCACCTGAGTTCCCTGGTCAACTGAGGTAGTTGAGGTGTGGGTAGCCAGCCAGGGCCCACTCACAACACACCCTGGTGAGGACCCACAGCACCTCCAACCCCTGTCCTCACGGGCTTCCCTGCAGGGACCGGAAGAGTACAGGCCTGAAGCTCTCCAAGAAGAAAGCCAGGAGGAGACACACAGATGTAAGGAGCCCCAGGGCTGGCAGGAGAGCCCCAGCAGCCTCTGCCTCTCCTGGGCCCTTCCCCTTCCAACCCCGGAGGCTGGGCCTGCTCTGAGCTCCAGGACCTGGGATGGGGCCCCGTGTGTCCCTCCCTCCCTACCTGGCCCCACAGCCCAGCACTGCCCAACTTGGACAGCTGGGCGATGCTCAGGGAGCTCGTCCCTTGGGCAGGAGGGGCACTGGCCACCTACTTGGGACAGAGATGGGCTGGGGAGTCCCTGCATTCACTCCCCTCCTGGGGCTCGGGGTGAGGAGGGAGGGAGGGAGGGAGGGAGGGAGGGGAAATGGTGCACGGAAGTTGAGGCCCGTGTCCTCTTAGGACCCAAGCAAGGAGTGCTTCACCCTGAAATTTGACCTGAATGTGGACATTGAGACAGAAATCGTGCCAGCCATGAAGAAGAAGTCACTGGGGTAGGGCATGGTGGGCCCAAGTATGGGACTGGGTGTGGGCAGGTTCCCTCTCCTACTGATCGGACTGTGTGTGTCTGTGTAGTGGCCTGTGAGCACCGGTGTGTGGGAACATGTGACAGGGCCTGTGCACCTGTGTATGTATTCCTACCCTGTGTGCATGGCCCCGTCTCAGCATGTGGATGGCCCTGTGACAGTGTCCTAGTGTGCAGGACCTCTGTGGACAGGTGTGTGTGTGTGTCTATATACCTGCGTGTGACACCTGTGGGTGTCTCCCTTTCCTGTTGGGCAGGTGGGGCAGGACTGGGGCTGTTGATAGGGAAGGGGTTTGCGCGACTGCCCCCTAACAGACCTAGCTCCTGTCCTGAGGCAGGGAGGTGCTGCAGCCCATATTTGAAAGGAAAGGCATCGCACTAGGCAAAGTGGACATCTACCTGGACCAGTCCAACACACCCCTGTCCCTTACCTTTGAGGCCTACAGGTTTGGGGGACACTACCTGCGGGTCAAAGGTAAGCAGCTGGCTGGGCCTCCCGGAGATGAGCACGTCTTCCTGGGCTCAGGTTCCCATTGGCCACGGCCCTGAGCAGAGTCATTACCATACAGGTGTCTGCTGGGTGGTGGTGGCCTGTGCTGGCAGGGCGGGGTTCAGGGGAGGGCCGCTAAGCCTTAGCTTGATTCCTTGGGGGAGAGAGGACCAGGGCTGCCTCCCCTACTGGACCTAGGTGTTGAGGACCTCTCCTTGTCCCCTAATGCCACCCCAGCCAAGCCTGGTGATGAGGGAAAAGTGGAGCAGGGAGTGAAGGACTCCAAGTCCCTGAGTCTGCCCATCCTGCGGCCAGCTGGGGCCGGGCCCCCAGCCCTGGACCGGGTGGACCCCCAGAGCCGCCGGGAGAACCTGGACATCCTGGTGAGGAGGAGGGGTTGTGTCAGGGTTGGGGTGGGGAGGGGCTCCCGGGGAGGACAGCTGGGCTCCTCACTGCTGTCTCTTGGGGCTTTAATCTGTCCTGGATAAGGGGCTGGCTCTGAGAATAGGGGCTCTCTCTGGATCTAAGGGGGTGGGTCTGCCTCTGAGAGTCTGCCGATGCCCAGGGAGTCTGTGTGCACGCGTGCATGCGCATGCGTGTGTCCAAGCAGGCACTGCATGGGGAATGGGGCTCGTATGTCACTGGCTGTGTGCTTGTGTGTTGTGGATCCCCTTGGAGATGTGCTCCTGACTGTATGCATCTGAGTGTGTGCATCTGAGTATGTGTGGCTGCGTGTTTCTCCTTGCCTGCTCTGTGCCTGTGGCTGGCGGGCTAGGGGGTGGTCCAAGTGCCTGTGTCTGGATCTCCCAGCCCCCAGAGCACATGTGGGTCTCTGGAATGGTGTCATCCTAGGGTGGGCTGCAGAGACCCTCCCATATCCCAGGCTGCCCTGAGGTCTGGGAAACCCATTGTGGGCGAGGCTGTGGGGGCCAGCGGGGGTCTGGCCTTGACTGAGCCTCCCTGGCCAGGCCCCTGGCCGCCGCCGGAAGAACATGTCGGAGTTCCTGGGGGAGGCAAGCATCCCTGGGCAGGAGCCCCCTACGCCTTCCAGCTGTTCTCTGCCTAGCAGCAGCAGCAGCAGTAGCAACGACAGCTGGAAGAACCGGGCCGCCAGTCGCTTCAGTGGCTTCTTCAGCTCGGGTCCCAGCACTAGCGCCTTTGGCCGGGTGTGTGTTCCTCGGAGGTCCTGCGGCAGGGCAGCGGGTCTGGCCTTGCCCCCTGCCCCTGACCCTGGTCTCCTTCCAGGAGGTGGACAAGACGGAGCAGCTGGAGGCCAAGCTGCACGCCTACAGCCTCTTTGGGCTGCCCAGGCTGCCGCGGAGGCTGCGCTTTGACCATGACTCGTGGGAGGAGGAGGGTGATGAGGAGGAGGACGAGGACGATGCCTGCCTGCGGCTGGAGGACAGCTGGCGAGAGCTCATTGATGGGCATGAGGTGGGCGGCACCCAGGCCCTCCTCCTCCTCCCTCTTCTGGGTAAAGGGGACCCAAGCCCCCTATGTCATGGGGCCCTTCTGGGGACCCGGAGACAGGATGTTCTACCGGAGAGCCCTGCAGGCTGCTGTCACCCTGGGGACACTCTGGGGAAACTGCAGTGTGCCATTTACATATCTTGGTGGCAGAGGAGGGCTCACCCAGAACTTGGGGGACCTCCTGTCTCTACTGGGAAAAGGAGGTGGCATGCAAGGTTGCTCACCTTCCCCCTCTCTGGCCATCCCTGCATACTCTGGCTCCTGGTCGACCCCTGCCCTTCCCGCAGAGGCTGACCCGAAGGCAGTGCCACCAGCAGGAGGCGGTGTGGGAGCTCCTGCACACAGAGGCCTCCTACATTAAGAAGCTGCGGGTAATCACTAATGTGAGTATGGGGCCCGCATGGCCCCGAGCCACGCCATCTGCCTCCCCTGCCTGCTTTGTGCCCCAGGGCAGAGTTTGGGCCTTTGCTGAAGGAGTGGGTGCCAGGCAACAAGGAGGGCAAGGACAGGCTATACCATGGGAGGGAGGAGGTGATTCCCAGACTGGGACATGTGGGAGGGGCCTATGGCAGGTTTGACATGCTGAGCTGCATTAACACAGGCCTCATCCTTTGACTCATTCAGTGGCTGTTCCTGAACATCTGCTGGGTACCAGGTGCCCAGCAGCCCACACCCTAGACGTGGAGACAGTGGGCAGGCACTGGGGAGTGTGTATGTAGGGACTTTGACCTGAGGGGAGCACCTGTCCTGGGCTTGGGGGTTCAAGAAAGGCACCCTTTGGGCTAAGCCAGGGCAGAGGTGGGAGATAGCGTTTCAGGTGAGGCCGCAAGCTTCCCTCCAGGCGACCCTCAGGTGGGCCATAGAGGTTGGGCCTTTTCTTAAAGGGTGAACTCGGTCCCAGGGTGCCTCAGGGCCCCTGGGACGGGTATAGGGTTCAGGGGAGTCTTAAGAATCTGGGTGGGGCGTCGGGACTGAGACCGTCTGCCCAAGCTCAGCACCCCCAGCGCCCCTACCCCCACAGCTGTTCCTGTGCTGCCTCCTGAACCTGCAAGAGTCGGGGCTGCTGTGTGAGGTGCGGAGGGGCCTGGGGGCGGGGACCTTACCAGGAGGGGGCGGGCCTGGCAGCAGAAGGGGGTGTGGGGTGGGTGGGTAGTAGGGGCGGAGACAGCGGGCAGGACCGGAAGAGGGCGGGTCTAACAGGTGAAGGCCAGGGGCAGGGCCTGACTTCCAGAGACCGGTGTAGAGTTGGAGTTGAAAGGGTGGGGTGTACAGAGGCGGAGCTCACAGGTAATGTAGGCGAGGGGCAGGGCCGACCGCACCTCCCGTCCTCCGCAGGTGGAGGCGGAGCGACTGTTCAGCAACGTGCCTGAGATCGCACGCCTGCACCGAGGCCTGTGGGGCAGTGTGATGGCGCCGGTGCTGGAGAAGGCACGGCGCACGCGGGCGCTGCTGCAGCCCGGGGACTTTCTCAAGGGCTTCAAGATGGTACGGGCGGGGCCGGACGCAGGTGGGGGTGACATGGAAGCGGGACTGGGCGCCGATTCCATCTGCTCATCACCCAACTTCCCGTGGACCAGTGGCCACGCACGACTCCTAGTGGTCAAAGGCGAGACATTCCCAGTCGGTCGTCTGGGTTTGAACCCCACCTGGCCATCTATCTACCTTTGCTATCTGGCAGAGGGTGATCACTTTCCCTGAGGCTCAGTTTTCTCATAGGGAAAACAGGGACAATAAGCTTGCCACCTCCTGGGGTGGTCGTGAAGGTGCAGTAAGGAAGCTTGTGGCCTGACCAGTGGTGGTGCAGTGGACAGAGCGGCGACCTGGGACGCTGAGGACCCAGGTTCGAAACCTTGAGGTCACTGGCTTGAGCCTGGGATCATCAACATGATCCTAAGTCTCTGGCTTAAGCCCAAGGTCACTGGCTTGAGCAAGGGGTCACTGGTTCGCCTTGAGCCTCCTGGCCAAGGCACATATGAGAAGCAATCAATGAACAACTAGAAGTGAGACAATGCTTCTCATCTGTCTTTTCACTCTCCCTTCCTGTCTGTCTCTTGTTTTAAAATAAATAAAAATAATGAATAAGGAAACTTGTGCAGGGCCTGGCTCGCAGGGAGCACCAGGTAACGGGTTTGTTGCTCCCTGTGCCAGTTCGGCTCCCTTTTCAAGCCCTACATCCGATACTGCATGGAGGAGGAGGGCTGCATGGAATACATGCGGGGCCTGCTGCGCGACAATGACCTCTTCCGGGCCTATGTCACGGTGAGGGCGGGCTGGGCTGGCTAATGGGCAGGGGTGTAGGATGGTGGGGTCACCTTGGCTGCAGGTGCATGGGTGTTGGCAGTGGTGGGGTGCCTGGGACACGGCAGCCCTGAGCCCCCTCCCCTTCCCCCTCCTGCTGCAGTGGGCCGAGAAGCACCAGCAGTGCCAGCGGCTGAAGCTGAGCGACATGCTCGCCAAGCCCCACCAGCGGCTTACCAAGTACCCGCTGCTGCTCAAGTCCGTGCTGAGAAAGACCGATGAGCCGAGAGCCAAGGAGGCCCTAGTCACCATGGTAATTGGGGCTTCTGGAGGGTTCCTGCGCTGTTCTGGGCCCCTCCCTGACCCTAGGCCTGAAACTACCACCCTCCGCCCCCAGATCAGCTCGGTGGAGCGCTTCATCCACCACGTGAACACGTGCATGCGTCAGAGACAGGAGCGGCAGCGGCTGGCGGCTGTGGTAAGCCGCATCGACGCCTACGAGGTGGTGGAGGGCAGCAACGATGAGGTGGACAAGGTGGGCAGCCTGGCCCTGCTGGGAGGGAGGGAGGGAGGGAGGGAGGAAGGACCAAACTGCCAGGCAGGGGCCATGCAGCAATGTGGGGTGAGGAATCCTAAGCTGCCAGGGGAGGTCAGACACTGACCTCACTCACACCTGTGCTCACATTCCAGCTCCTGAAGGAATTCCTGCACCTGGACCTGACTGCGCCCATCCCTGGTGCCTCCCCTGAGGAGACTCGTCAGCTGCTGTTGGAGGGGAGCCTGAGGATGAAAGAGGGGAAAGACAGCAAGGTGCCTGCAGGGGCTACCCCATACCCAGGGCCCCCGTCCCACCCCCTCTTGCCCTGCAGGTTTGGAACACCCCTTCCTGGGCACCTCCTGGATGTAGTCAGTACTGTAGTTCTCAGCTGCCCAGTCAGTTGGGTGACGATTCAAGAACTAGTGACCTGTAGTCGTATGAGAGATGATTATCTGCCTGCAGTTTACTCTTTATAAATACAGCAGCAGGTCCTCTGGTTGGCTCAGTGGATAGAGCGTCAGCCCAACATGCAGACATCCCGGATTTGATCCCTGGTCAGGACACACATGAGAGGCGACCATCTGCTTCTCTTCTCCTCCCTTTCCCCCAACCACTCCCCTACCCTCTCCCCCTTCTCTCTTTCTTCCCTTCTGGCAGCCAGTGGCTCAGTTGGTTCGAGTGTTGGTCCCAGGTGTTGAGGACGGCTCAGTTGGTCTGAGTGTCGGCTTCAGGCGCTGAGGATAGCTTGGTTGATTTGAGCATTGGCCCAAGATGGGGGTTGCCGGGTAGATCCCAGTCATGGTGCATGCGAGAGTCTGTCTTCCCTCCTCTCACTTAAAATGAATGAATGAATGCAGCAGGTCCACAGCCCATGGGATACCAGTCTTGCCCACTTGCTGCTATGTGTGTTCCTCCTGCGGGGAAGGTGGGTGCACAGTCCATGAGCAGGCCAGGATCACCCAGACTCTTGCTACTGAGCTATTAACCCTTTAGGCACTGCTGTGTAACCCAGAGCCTGAAAATCATCATTTTAGAATTACCTCCCTTTTCTTCTATAGTGCCAGGTTTGTTTTTTTTCCTGTATTTTTCTTTTTGTATTTTTCTGAAGCTAGAAACGGGGAGAGACAGTCAGACAGACTCCTGCATGCGCCCGACCGGGATCTACCCGGCACGCCCACCAGGGGGTGACGCTCTGCCCACCAGGGGGCGATGCTCTGCCCCTCCAGGGCGTCGCTCTGCCACGACGAGAGCCACTCTAGTGCCTGGAACAGAGGCCAAGGAGCCATCCCCAACGTCCGGGCCATCTTTGCTCCAATGGAGCCTCGGCTGCGGGAGGGGAAGAGAGAGACAGAGAGGAAGGAGAGGGGGAGGAGTGGAGAAGCAGATGGGCGCCTCTCCTGTGTGCCCTGGCCGGGAATCGAACCCGGGACTTCTGCACGCCAGGCCGACGCTCTACCATTGAGCCAATCGGCCAGGGCCTTTTTTCTGTATTTTTCTGAAGCCGGAAACGGGGAGAGACAGTCAGACAGACTCCCACATGCACCCAACTGGGATCCACCCGGCACGCCCACCAGGGGGCGACTCTGCCCACCAGGGGGCGATGCTCTGCCCCTCCGGGGTGTCGCTCTGTTGCAACCAGAGCCACTCTAGCGCCTGGGGCAGAGGCCGAGGAGCCATCCCCAGCGCCCAGGCCATCTTTGCTCCAGTGGAGCCTCAGCTGCGGGAGGGGAAGAGAGAGACAGAGAGGAAGGAGAGGGGGAGGGGTGGAGAAACAGATGGGCGCTTCTCCTGTGTGCCCTGGCCGGGAATCGAACCCGGGACTTCTGCACGCCAGGCCGATGCTCTACCACTGAGCCAACCGGCCAGGGCCTAGTGCCAGGTTTTAATTGAAGTAAGTCAATTACATAGGTTGATGAAAGAAAATCATCTTGCTCTCCATTTTAATTTTGCTCTCAATTCATAGGGGTGCAGGGGAGGTGTTTCACAGAAAAGAGGGTGTAGCAGCAAACAGGCTGAGGGCCCTCACCGAGGCCCCAGGACCTGGCCCTGATCCCTGGCCTCTCCTCCCCTTCTCCACCCCCAGATGGATGTGTACTGCTTCCTCTTCACGGACCTGCTCTTGGTGACCAAGGCAGTGAAGAAGGCTGAGAGGACCAAGGTCATCAGGCCACCTCTGCTGGTGGACAAGATCGTGTGTCGGGAGCTGCGGGACCCTGGTGAGGAGCCTGGCCCCCTGCCCCTGGGCAAGGGCTGTGATGGGCAGAGGCTGTGGTCTTAGCTGATTTGAGCCCTTCCTAACTAGGGTCCTTCCTCCTCATCCACCTGAATGAGTTCCACAGCGCCGTAGGGGCCTACACATTCCAGGCCAGTGGCCAGGCTCTGTGCCGTGGCTGGGTGGACTCTATTTACAATGCCCAGGTGAGAGCAAAGGGATGCGTGCGCGGGCAGGGTGGCCTTTGGGGGCTGCTGCTCATAGCTGGCTCTGCCCTGCGCCCCTCCACCCACGCCTGCAGAACCAGCTGCAGCAGTTGCGTGCGCAGGAGCACCCAGGCAGCCAGCAGCACCTGCAGAGCCTGGAAGAGGAGGAGGATGAGCAGGAGGAGGAGGAGGAGGAAGAGGAGGAAGAGGAAGGGGGAGAGAGTAGCACTTCGGGTGCTAGCTCCCCCACCATCCTGCGCAAAAGCAGCAACAGCTTGGACTCCCAGCACTGGTATGCTTACCCAAGACCACCGGGCAGGGCAGGGCAGGGCAGGGCAGGATGGGCACTCCAGCCCCGGACTCCTGACCCCAAGGCCACAGGCAGTGAGCAGGGCCCAGCTGGGACCCCTTCCTCTGAGTGGCTTCCTGCTGTGAAACCAGCTGTGGGCTCAGTTTGATTGCTAACTTGAATTTGTTAGCAGCTGCCCTGAGCTGGGTGGAGGGCTCTCAGGGAAGAGCTCTGTGGTGGTGGTGGATGCTGTCACTGACGTCCGTTGTGGAATAGGGGGCATGTGCCATGTGCTTGCCGTCTCTGAGCCTCGAGTGCAGGGGGGCAGAGGCTGCAGGCCTGTGCATTGCCCAGCCTGGGGCCGCACCGTGATGGCTGGGTCTCCTTGGGGCTGACTCTTCCCTCCTGGCCCACAGTGCCTCAGACGGCTCCACGGAGACCCTGGCTGTGGTCGTGGTGGAGCCTGGGGACACACTGTCCTCTCCTGAGTTTGAGGGTGGCCCCTTCAGCTCTCAGTCAGACGAGACTTCTCTCAGTACCACTGCCTCATCCGTAACGCCCACCAGCGAGCTGCTGCCCCTGGGCCCTGGGGACAGCCGCTCCTGCTCCATGGACTCCGCCTACGGCACCCTCTCCCCCACCTCCTTGCAAGACTTTGGGACCCCAGCCCCAGTGGTGGATTCAGCGCCCCAGCCCCTGGGGTTACCCCAAGCCCCTTCCCCCCCACACTCGCCTCGCCTCCGCCGCCGCACACCTGTCCAGCTGCTGCCCCGTGTGCCCCACCTGCTCAAGTCCAAATCCGAGGCTAGCCTCCTCCAGCTGCTATCAGGGGCCACCACCCATGGAGTGTCCCCAACCCCCAGCCGCAGCCTGTCAGAACTCTGCTTGGCTGCTCCAGCCCCTGGCGCGAGGACTCAGGACTCCCCTCAGGAAACGGGGCCCGGCTGGCATTGCGGGGGGATGCCAAGCCCTGGCAGTGGTGGCTTCCAGCCTTTGGAGATGGAAGGCAGAGCTACCTGCCTGGCTGGGGAGCCTGAAGGACCCTCCGGGAGGAGCAGGGAACTGCCCTCAGGGGCCTTGCCCAGGGTCCAGCCTGAACCCCCCCCAGGGATCTCTGCCCAGCACAGGAAGTTGACGCTGGCCCAGCTCTACCGAATCAGGACCACCTTGCTGCTTAACTCCACGCTCACTGCCTCGTGAGTGGCCTGGCCCGGGACAGAGTGAGGCAGGTGGTCCAGCGCTCTGGCCTTGCGGGCCCTGAGCCCTTGGAGTGGGGAGGGGCGCTGCTCCATCTGTGCAGATGGCATCTGGGAATGTGGATGGAGCCCAAGGGGGCTCCGGAGCCCGCGGGAAGGTCTCCTCAGTGAGCAGTGGTGAGGGGGTCTAGGGATTCTCGTGGGGAGGAGAGGAGGCTAGAGTCCCTCTGAGTGGCATCAGCGATCGAAAGATTGTCTCTCCCTGCCCCTCCCCCTTCCATGCAGGGAGGTCTGAGCAGAGGGAGGCTCCCACAGGTGCCACTGACCACCGGACAGCAGACAGCATACCTCCTGGGGCATGCCGGCCCTGTTCCAGCTGCTGCCTTGTGTGTGTACAAACCAGAGTGCTGGGCAGGTCCCCTGCCACCGCTCTGGGCCAATTTGCACTTTGCCAGACTGGATGGAGATGGAGGAGGATTCCGCGGAGCAGAGGCCCAGGCCCAGGCTGCAGTGCCCTCAGGACCCCCCTCCAGTTGCCACCTAACCCCCACCCCCACCCCGCTCAGCAGGATTCCTGTCCACTACTCCCTGCAGTCACCAGCTCTGCTCCACTGGGCTTGTGCCAGGGCCGCCACCATCGCCCTCACCTGCCCTCGCGCACTCTCTCCCTCCCTGTCCTGCCGGCCACCCCAGGCTCGGGTTGGACTCTGTGTAAAGTTGCGTATTTATTGAGCTTTTGGTTCTTTTATAAAGACTTGTATATACTCGCCGGCAGAGTCCGTTCCTTTTGGAGTCCACCCCTTTGAGGACTCATGTGAAGTGAGCTCCTGCCCCTTCCATCTGGGGTGGCGCTGCCCTGGAAGAGACCATGGAATGAAGTGAATTAGGGTGCAGAGGCCACCAGACTAGCACCTCAAGATCAGTCCTGCCCCTGCCACAGTCATGAGTCCACTGTTAGAGCCCCACATGCTGCCTCAGATGGCTCTGCCCTGGACTGCTCCTGTGAGCTTATGCCAGGGTGGTGGCCTGTCTCAGACTCACTGGGAATGTCCCTAAGACTCCAGAAGGCCCCGGCACCCACACCCACACAGCGTATAGGGAGGGTGGGCCTTCCGCCTGGCTCGGAGGTCCAGAGTGAGTGGTGGTCTCAGGGTTGGGGCTAGAAACCAGGCATGGGGACCCAGAGGCAGCTCTGTCTCATGTGTACCTTGCCCACAGGGCATCTCAGGTTTGCTGGGGGGGGGCAGGTCCTCTGGGCTCAGGGCCCCACTTCCAGGGCCCCTTTGGGCCTGACCCTAGTCCCTATCTCGGAGGCAGGCGCACTGGGGTAGGGGGGGTTGGGCGCTGGGCCGGAACTGCGGTGGGCAGGGCGGGCAGAGCGGGGAAGCCCCAGGGACGCTCTCCTGTCTGCGGGGCCCAGAGCGGTGGCGCTGGGGGCCATGAAGCAGCAGCCCAGGGGTTGTCCGGCCCTGCTGGTTGCGGTGAGTAGGGACCCTGAGGGTGGGTGGTGGTCTCAAACTCCTCTGGGACTGGGTCCGAAGAAAGGGATCCCCACGAATCTTCAAATCTCCACTCCCAGACTTTCTGGACTCGCCCCCGCCCTTCTGACCTACTTAGAGGTTAAGCTGGGGGCGGGGCCCTTCCGCTGGGAGGAAGCACCCTCCCAGGGGCTCTAGGGGTCTGGAGGCCCCAGACAGAGAAAAGGTGGGATCCTTCACCATCTTAGAAAAGGCCCGGATAGAGGTGGAGCTGCCTGGTTCTGCCCTGGTGGAGGGAACCTGTGTAAGGGGGGCTGGAGGAGCCCTATCCCCTGCTTCCCCGGAGTCTGGCCTGTGCACAGGGGAAGGAAGTTAGTCTCACCCCCAAGCCGTAGGCACCCCTTCTGCCCAAGGATCTGAGGAGTGGGCTGCTCTGAGGGCAAGTCCTGGGGCCTCTGAGGTTGGGGAGACTGGGCAGGGAGAGGCCCCCTTGTGGGGAAACCACGCTGGAGCCAGCAGCACCTGTCTCCCAGGTCTCTCTCCTCCTCCTCCTCCTGCTGGGCGCCCAGGGCCGGAGCAGCTCACCCAGCCCCAGATGTGACTGTGCCCACAACTTACAGAAGAGGAATAGTCCGCTCTGTTGCAGGGGCTGTCCAGCAGGTGAGTGGCTGCAGGTGTGGGAGGGGTGTGGTGGGGAGGAGCGAGGGGAAAGCACGGTTGTTAGGCAGGGGTGGAGGAGAGGTGGCAGGCAGGCCAGGGAGGGGGGTTGGAGAGAAGTAAGGAGCCACAGATAGGAAAGGAGGGAGGGGAAGGTGGGGAGCCCCCTTTGGCTATCTGACCCCAGTCTGGGATCCACAGGGCACTACCTAGTGGCTAACTGCACAAGACCTTGTGGCAATGTCACCTGCCTTCCATGTCCCCTGGGCACCTTCCTGGCCTGGGAGAACCACCACGAGAAGACGTGTACCCGCTGCAAGACCTGTGACGAGCAGGGTGAGGGGCTGCCTCGTGTTCAGTGGGGTCTCCTGAGGATAGGCCATGGCCAGGGTCTTTCTGAAGGACTTGTCTGGCTTGGGCTACTTTCGTGTGTGAAGGCCCTGCGATCACCCATCTCAGGCCCCTCTACCCCGATCCTGCCTCAGGACGTCTCTGTGCCCTTTGTTCCTGGTGACCTTCCTGTCTGTACACACCTCAGCCTCTGGTCTGCGGCGACTCTGCACTTCTCTTTCTTTTGGGTGGCCCTGTCTCTGGTCTGTCCCCTATCTCTGCTCTTTTGGGGATCTGTCCCACCTCCCTGTGGGGGTCTCTGCCTCTAATCGCTCTGCTCTCCCCATCTCCCTGCGTCCCCCACCAGCCTCCCAGGTGGCCCTGGGAAACTGCTCGGCAGTGGCGGACACCAGCTGCGGCTGCAAGCCCGGCTGGTTCATGGAGTGCTCGGTCACACGCTGCATCAGCATCTCGCCCTTCCACTGCCGCCCGTGCCTGGACTGCGGGGCCCTGCACCGCCACACACGGGTGCCCTGTGAGTACCTTCAGGATGGGCTATTGACCCCCACACCCCCTTCTCCCTGCTTCCCTCTCTCCCATCTTGACCCACACCATCTCTTGGACTGCAGGTTCCAGCAGAGACACTGAATGTGGGATTTGTCTGCCTGGCTTCTACGAATATGGCAACAGCTGTGTGTCCTGCTCCATGTAACTTCCTGACTGCCCTGGGCAGGGGGGAGGGAAGCTGGGAGCAGAGGGAGGGTCCAGGGTCTGGGAGAGGGAGCTTGGCTCTATGGTGGATGTGCTCCTCTTCAGGCAGACAGGTAAAGGGAAGTCTGGGTTCACCCATGCCAGGCTAATGGTAATCCTTCTGGCTGCCCATTATGTATAGGAGTTGTTGCTTACAGAGAGAGTCGTCACATTGGTCAAATTTAAAAACGTGGGCTGAGATTCAGAACCCACTTGTTCTCTGCAGGATCTGGGGCAAGTTACTTCAGCACTCTGATATGTGACTTCCCCATCTGAGCATGGAGAGGGTAGGAAGTCCTCCCCCCGAGAGCATCTGCTATTTCCAGACACTGTTCCAGGTGCTGGCGATAGAACTGAACAAAAATCAGCAAATCTTGGTTCTTTACGGGGTTGACATTCTAGTGACTCAGTCTGGTCTAGAATAAGCGTGATAATATTGTGGTTGTTGATATTGTACCGGGGGACACAAGTGACATTTCAGCAGTACTTTGGGAACATTCTTGGGTAGAGTGAGGCTCCCGGGGAAGAGGCCTGGGAAGGAAAGAGGCCTTCAGGATGGAGAAGATACCGAGCAGTCCTGGGCAGCCCTCCTGGGTGCGGGTCCTCACTCCGCCACCCAACCCCGCCTCTTGCAGGAGCACCCTCTGGAGCTGTCCTGAGCCTTGTACGGCGGTCTGTGGCTGGAAGCAGAGTAGGTGGTGTGCTGGGAACGCCGTCGGAGAGCTGGGATGGGCCCAGGGGAGGTTGGGGGTGGCTACCACCCACCACCCACCAGCTGGCTCTTTCAGTGTTCTGGGTCCAGGTGCTCCTGGCAGGCCTGGTGGTGCCACTCCTGCTCGGTGCCACCCTGACCTACACATACCGCCGCTGCCAGCCCTATAAGTCCATGGTTCCTGGTAAGCATGTGCATGCACGTATACACGTGTGCCTGGGGTCAGGACGGGGAGCTCAGAGCCCACTCAGCCCCAGTACAGAGGGGGAAACTGAGGGACGGGGTTCTGGGGGGTGAGCATGTGCATGCACGTATACACGCCTGGGGTCAGGACGGGGAGCTCAGAGCCCACTCAGCCCCAGTACAGAGGGGGAAACTGGGGGAGGGGGTTCTGGGGGGTGAGCATGTGCATGCACGTATACACGTGTGCCTGGGTTCAGGACGGGTAGCTCAGAGCCCACTCAGCCCCAGTACAGAGGGGGAAACTGGGGGAGGGAGTTCTGGGGGGTGAGCATGTGCAAGCACATATACACGCCTGGGGTCAGGACGGGTAGCTCAGAGCCCACTCAGCCCCAATACAGAGGGGGAAACTGAGGGAGGGGGTTCTGGGGGGTGAGCATGTGCAGAGGAGCCTGAGAAAAGCTGGACCAGCACCCAGGTCCAGGCTGCCTGGCTGCCGGTTAGACCCTCCTGTCTTTCTCAGCAGACGGAGCTGGGATGGAAGCCCTGGCCCCCGGGCAGGTAAGACTCCGGAACGTTCTGGAAGAGGGTGAGCAAGCACCCAGGCCTCGGCCTGCTGGAGCTGAGAGATTGGGCCTTTTTCTAACTCATGGTCCCCAGTGGGTGGTATGGTGGCTGGCATGGAGTGGAGCTAACCACATGTACCAGGTCATTAGTGATGCAGCAGCACAGTGCCAGGCCGAAGGCAGTTCCTAGCTGGGGTCCGCAGGTAAACAGGAGCTACCAGTTCAGTGGGCTGAGGGCCACCACGGTGACGGAGGGGCAGGGTACTCGGGCCAGGTGAGAGAACAGTGGCTGACCCAGCGGAGGTGGCCCTGGGGCGTGTTTGGTGGCCAGAGACTCCAGCCCCGGGGCCTTAGTAGGTAAGCAGGATTGACCTGGGGCTTCTCCTGGCTTCCAGGCCTCCCACCTCTCGCCCCGAGACAATGCCCACACACTCCTGGTGCCACCCAGCGGCAGTGAGAAGGTCAGCACCGTCCAGTTGGTAGGCAACAGCTGGACCTCTGGTTCGCCCCAGACCCAGGAAGCACCCTGCGCGGAGGTGCCATGGTCCTGGGATCAGCTGCCCAGCAGAGCTCTTGGTAAGGAATTTAGTGGCTTGGGGCCTTGATACCACTCCTAAGTCTGAGGTTAAAAAAAAAACTGGTTTAACTGAGGCAACATTTGCCAGCTTCCTGCTCCCTAACTACCTTGGTGGACCTCACTGCCCCTTGGCTGCAGACCGCATTCCCGTCCGCTCTCTGGTCTGTCCCCAGGCCCGCCGCCGCCGCCACCACCACCGCCGCCGCCGCTGCCCCCTGTAGGCTCGGCGGCTGCCACGCTCCAGCTAGGCCCGCAGCTCTACGACGTGATGGACGCTGTGCCGGTGCGGCGCTGGAAGGAGTTTGTGCGCACCCTGGGGCTGCGCGAGGCCGAGATCGAGGCGGTGGAGGTGGAGGTTGGCCGCTTCCGCGACCAGCAGTATGAGATGCTCAAGCGCTGGCGCCAGCAGCAGCCTGCGGGCTTGAGCGCCATCTACGCGGCCCTGGAGCGCATGGGGCTGGACGGCTGTGCCGAGGACCTGCGCAGCCGCCTGCAGCGCAGCCCATGACGCGGGGCCCACCGCCCACCCAGGGGCCCCGGGGGCCCTGGCAGAAGCCTAAGTACCGTTACTTATGCGTGTAGACATTTTATGTCAGTTATTATGTATGCCTCTGGCACGGCTCTGCGTAGCAGCGCCAGCCAGCCTCTCCCCTGTGGGCCCTCAGGGTTCCGGTTCAGGCTAATAGCATCGATGAACATCGGGAGGGGATCAAGAGGTTGCTCCGCTGTTTCTTGGCCTGAGTGTGGCCGAGGCCATGATATTAAATCAGCGAAGAAAAGCTGCTGCTTGGTGTTTCCCCGGGGCTGGGGTGTTAAGTGGCCCAGGCTTGGTTTTCGGGAGGTCTCTAAAAGGTCGATAGTCTTGCCACCCAGGGGTTGGGGACCCGGGCCGGGCCCAGAATGGCCCTTAGTGCCCAAGCCTGCCTCTCCCACTCCACCCCCCCGCCCCCGCGCCAACAAGAGGAAGTCTGCAAGTGCGAGCGAGAGTGAACTTGAGCGAGCCCCGGGCGTCTGAGAGAGCTTTAATGGGGGTGCGAGGTGGCGGAGGCAGCAGTCAGGGACGGGTGCAGGGCTCCTCGCCCCCCATTCACCCCACCATTGCAGTGAAAGGATCCGAGGGCTCTGGCTGGGCGGTGTGCAGACTGCAGTGGAGGAAGGTGGGGCCCCAGGGCGACAAATCCGTCCCGACAGGCAGTTATCATCGTTTCTGGTAAACAAATGACTGAGAGGAAACCCTCGGCGGGTATGGGAAATGGGGCCTGCACTGGGCCTTGGGCCAGGCGCGCATATCTAGGTCAGGAAGGGAGGAAAACCCCTTCCCCTAGCGCCCGCGGGGGCCTGCCTCCGCCCAGGATGCACTAGCGATGTGGGGTTCTGGGGTGCGGGGGAGGGGGCTGCAGCCGGGTGTGCGTCCCGCAGGAAAACAAAAGTCACCACCCACGGGGCTGGGAAGAGCTCTGCACACGGTGACATTAAACGGAACATGCAAATATACGTAAATAGGCATGCAAATAAGCATCTTATGCGTCAACAACTTGGGCACTTTTTCTTTCTAGGCGACTGCAGCAATGGGCGCGCTTCAGCGTCCTCCTCAGGGCTGGGGATGCGAGGGCCCGGGCGGGGGTCAGGGAGGGGTTGCAGTGCTGGAGGGGGAGGGCAGCATGGCTCCCAGCCCTTCCGTTGGGGCTGGGCAGGCTGGGGCAGCAGGCTGCCTCCCCCCACCCCCACCCCCCGCCCAAGCTTGCGAGGATGCGGGCAGGAAAGCAGCATCTAGTACTTAGCGATGTCCCCCTTCTTCAGGATGATCTGTCGCTGCCAGGGCGCCAGCTTGGTCTCGTCGTAGCCCAGTGTCCGCAGCTTCTCCGACTGCTCCTTTTCCCGTTGCATCTCCTCCTGCTTCTGTCGCTCCTCCTCTTTTCTAGACAGGGTGTGGGGGCAGAGCCACCGCCAGGGTGAGCGGGTGGGCCAGGCACCTTATGGGCTCATGGGTGGCGGGGACTGGGTTGCTAAGGGCAAGGCCTGAGTTGCGGAGGACAGAGAGACTAATGAATGGTAGGCAGGGCAGTGGGTTCTAGGGGCAAAAGTGCTGGGTGACTGGGGACAGGAGGCATGTAGGGGGGATTGCTGGGGACGGGTTAGGGTGGGGGCACACATAGCTGGGTGAACATAGGAGCTGTGACTTAGTTACTACTGGCTGAGGGTGTTACTGCAAACAGGTGCTGGGTTACAGTGTGGCAGAGGGTGGGGAGAGGTTGTTAGGAGGGCAGGGGACAAGGAGCTGAGTTATTGGGGCTTGAGGTTTGGCTGCTGGGGAGCCCAGGGACCACATTATTGGGAGAGGGGGGCTGGGTAATTAGGGACAAATTGTTAAAACCTGGGGGCTAGACCTACACTGCTGACAAGGTAGCCGCAGAGCACAATATGGCTGTCGAGCATTTGAAATATCAGGATTGAGATGTGTTGCAGGCATAAGGTGCACATGGCATCTCCAAGACTTACACGTAAATGAGACCATCTCATCAATATTTTTAAAATTATATGTTGAAATACGTAACTTCAACTAAAGTTGTAATTACTGAAATATATCATTGAATTTTGGTATACTGGGGTATATATAAAATGTAATAAAAAAACTAAGTTCACCTATATCTCTTCCCCCAACTGGTCTACCATAAAGGTTAATACTATCTATGTGGCTCACATATTTCTATCAAGCAGCACTGGGCTAGATTACTGGGGAGAGCAACCAAGTTTGAGGGAAAGCCGATCAAGGCTATTGATACTGAGTCTGGGTAACTGCAGAGCAGAAAAGCTAGGTAACTGAGAGACGGGGGCTTGGTAACTGGGGACATGGTCCTTACAGTGTAAGAGCTAGACTCTGGGGGACAGGAGCTAAGTGACTGGTGGTGGGAGAGAGGGCCGGTAGCATTGCTGGGAACAGACAGGCTGTGTCTCAGGGCTGAATGACAAGGGGAGGTGCTCAAGATGGGGCTGGAGGAAGGGTGTGGGAGGGGAGGCAGGTTGGGCCCAGCCCCGCACTCACCGCTTCTGCTCCCTAGAAGAGAAAAGAGACATCATTAGTCGGCCACCTCCACCTCAGGGACCCACTCGATCAAGACACCCTTCCAGGCCCCAAATCCTTCAGAGCCCGGGCTCACCTCTCCTCTTCTAGCTTCTTCCGCAGGAGGTCCCGCCTCCAGGCAGGCATGTTGGCCAACCGAGCCTCCTCCTCCTCCTCCTGAAACACAAGCACAAAGCTTCAGGGCCAGCGGGGAGAGGGGGTACCCCAGGGCCCTGCAGGGGTCAGGGACAACAGGATACAGAGGGAATTGCAGGAAGAGACGCCTTTGATGTCCTTCTCTAGGGCAAGTGGATGAAGGTGCTTGGCCATAACGCCCCTGGAGGACGCTTCCTGTTCCTCGTTCCCCCTATAACTCATCTGTGTCCTAGTGACAGCACCACAATGGGCAGGGCTGAGTGGAGGAGGTGGAGAAGGAGAGCAGAAAGCGAGATTACCCAGGAAGGTGGGCAGATGGCCCTAGGACTGTGACCCAAATCTCTCAACAGACCCATACTTGGGTCCCCAGAAACCTGCCAGCTTCGAGAGGCTCGGGCTGGCTCCCAGTTCCCCTGTGAAGGGCCTTCTGGCCCACTCCTGTCCTATTCCCAAATGGAGTAAACACAACTCTGCACCTGTGGTGGGGGCAGCCAACACAGGCAGCTTAGAGCAAAGAGTTTTATTACTTGCATGTTACAGAGAACACGTCACACGAAACACTGCACACGTGGCTCCAAAGAGGTAACTGTGAACTCCAGTAAAAGTCCAGAGAGAAAGAGCCACACGGCCCCAGTGGGGACCCACAGTCCCTCACTCAGAGGGGCTGCTTTCACCTGGCTCCACACGGAGCCAGCCAAGGCTGCAGGGCCGGACAGGACACCTGGTTTGCCTTGTGTCATGCCTGGCCTATCCTGGCCAGCTCCCCACATTTGAGCCCTATGGGACCTCAAAGGCCAAGGCAGCCTGGAGCTGGGCATTCTAGCTTTTCCAAGGCCACCGTTCAGGGTTCCTCCTGACCGCTTCTGGCCTCCAGCGTGCATTAGACAGACATCCAGGCCGGGGGTTAAGATGCTTGAGGGTATATTCCGAATTCTGCCGCTCAGATATCAAAAAGCTCCGCCTCCTTCTCCTTCCAGAAGGAGAAGCTGCGGTCGATGTATCGGCAGATGTCCTCGTTGCTGAACTCGCCCATTTCAGACAACAGCTCCAGGGGGTCTTCAGTGGGGGCTTCGGAACTAGGAGGGTCCAACGTCGGGGGAGGCGCGGCGGGCGGGGGTGGAGGTTGCGGTGCAGGGCCTGAGGTCTCCGGCTGCGCCTCAGGCCAGTCCTCTGTCTGAGCTGGGGCAGCTTCTGGGGCCGGCTCCCTCTCCTCCTTCTCTTCTTTCTCCTCTTCCTGCTCCTCCTCTTCTTTCTCCTCTTCCTGCTCCTCCTCTTCTTTCTCCTCTTCCTGCTCCTTCTTGGCCTCTTCCTCCTCAGCCGGCTTAGCCTCCGGCCTGTCTCCAAAGAACTGGTCCTTGAGGTCCTCAAAGCCGTCGCTCCAGCCCCGCCGGCCGGCCTCCACCTCCTCGAGCACTACGCGGTGGAACAGGCGGATGAGCTCCCAGGGGTGGCTGCCAAGCCGGTCGAACATCTCGTAGCACAGCAGGTGGCGAAACTTGCGCTCCTCGCGGCTCAGGCCCATCTCAAGCAGCTGGAAGTAGCCAAGCATGAAGAGGTCCAGCGTGAGGCTGTCGTAAGTCGGGGGCGCGCCGCCGTCCAGGGGCGGCAGGAAGTGCTCGGGCCAATACAGGCCGTGCGCCAGCCCCGGGCCGCGGGGCTGGCGCTCGGGCACCTGCCGCAACAAACTCCGCCAGTGGCCCAGCAGCTTGCCCACGGTCTGTCTCTGCTTCAACAGGCGCCGCAGCCGCTCGTCGGGGCCGTCGCCCACGGGCGGTGGGGGAGCATCGACGGCCTCGGGGGCTTCGGGGACTGGCCCGGCGCCAGCGGCCACCACGCGGGGCAGCAGTCTGCGCAGGCGCGCCTGGGCTTTGCGCCCGTGGCCGTGGAAGGTCCACTTGCGCCAGTGCTCAAGGAAGAGGTAGACGATGCGCTCCTTGCGCATGTCGATGTAGTCCTGGACGCCGCGCAGCTCGGTGGAAAGCAGTGGCCTGCGCGCCAGCTGCTCGGGTTCAGGCGGCGCCATCTGGCGGCCTGGCGCCTCGGCCGGGTCCGCGTAGTGCAGGGGCTCCTGGGTGGACGGCTCCTGGGTGCAGTTGTTCGCGACGGCGGCGCTTAGCTCGCAGGGACCGGCCGCGACGTAGTCCTCCTCGAGAATGGGTTCCCGCTCCGGGGTGCCCGGGGGCAGAGAGAACTTGCGGCGCGGGCTGCGCGGGGGCGTGGCGCCCTGGGCGCGCAGCTCGTAGGCGGCACGGAGGTGCCGCACCGAGACGCCGCACTCGAGGATCTCGCGCGCCACGGCCTCGCGGCACCAGCTGAGCGAGTGCGAGCGGCCCAGGCACAGCGGGCCCGGCCTCCAGGGCGCGTCGGCCAGCGGCGCCAGTGGCTGGCCCGTGTCGGCGGCCAGCAGCTCGGCCAGGTGCGCGGGCCGGCCGCCCAGCGCGGCCAGCAGCGTGGCCATGTTCTTGAGCAGCGCGGAGATCTTGCCGCACCAGGCGGGCAGGCTAGCGGCGCGGCCGTGCATGCGGCGAGGGTCGACGGTGAAGCGCGGCGCCGACAGAGCGGCCGAGATGGGCAGCAGCTGCTCCAGCTCCAGCTCCAGCTGCCGCAGGCGCGCCTCCAGCTTCTGCGCCTTGTGCAGCACCTGCAGGTTCTCGATTTGCTGCTCGATGCGGAGGATGTCGGCCTCGGTCATGAGCTCGCCGAAGGGCCCGAGGATGCCATTGTACTCGCGGGAGTACCTCCAGCCCTCGCGGGGGTAGCAGCACGAGCTGGCGGATGTCAGCTAAGGCGGGGAAGACAAGAGAGGGGAGGGAGGCAGGTCTCCCTCTGGCCCGGCTCCCGCAGCGGCCACCGGCGGGCGCCCTTTGCATGTCCCAGGTGGTGTAATGGCTCCGCGGAGCTGAGTTTGCAGGGACGAGCGCGCCTAGCTGGCGGGCGTTTACGCTGGGGCGAGGCTTCGGCCCAGGCCACCGCTCCGGGCGCTGGGCAGTGTCCATTTTGGTCGCTGGCGGGGACACAGCCGGTCGTTGGGCGCTGTCGCAGAGGCAGGGTGGGCAGACGGGGCTCCGTGCCTGGCTTGGTTGCTCATTACACCACCGAAGAACATGCAAAAGGCACTGAGGCTGCGACGCGCGGCGGCCCTCCCACCTCATCCAAGGTCTGCAATTTTGAGGCTGTATCCCAGCGAGCCCTCTCCTCACCCCAAACTGATGGCCCCTTTTCAAGCTCCCCTGTGGCCTAAATCCTCTCTGTCGACGCTGTCAGTGTTTTATTCCTGAATGACAAACACTTAAAAGAGGCTGAAGCTGTGGCTTCCATTCCCACCCCCACCCTCCTTACCTCTGGAGTAATAATACAATTTATGGAGCTAGGCTTGCCGGGTTCCATACAGCCTCCTTCTCTCCTCACTTTTCTTCCCCTCTAGGCTGCAGCTCTAGTACGTAGCTTTTCCAGCTTGGGGGTGGGGTGGGGTGGAGTGGAGGGGGGCTGCCCTCACCTCACAACCCTCCCAGCTCATCCCGATCTGCACAATCCCCATGCACAAATCCAGTGATGTCATTTTCCAGTTTAACTCCTCCCCCCCAGGCTCCCCACTGCGCCAGGATAAAGTCCATTTTCTTCCCAGCTAGGCCTGGGTGACCTGACCCCCTCCTGATCTCCCCAGCTCTCTCCTTTCCCTCCCATAGTCCAGTCACTGAGCCACGCCCACTGACCTCCCTGCTCCTGCCTGCTTGCTCTTTGCCCGGCTCTTCTCATCCACCTCCGGCTCATCTTCCACATCTACCTTAGACCTCACTTTCTTTTTCCCTAACCACCCCAGGCCAAATGGGATGGGCAGCAAGGAGCTGCCCTGGTCCTCTGCATGCCCCACCATAGATGGCACTGCCCGGTTCTGGGGGCATTTGCCACTCTGCTAAGGTGCTGTGTTCGCTTGTTGGTTGACCCCCTTATCCTCCTCCTGCATGCAGTCCCCTCCAGAGCAGACCCTGATATAGTTCATGAATCCCAAGAGGGTACAACAGTATGTGGCACACAGACGGCCCCCAGGGAACGTCTATTGAATGGATCAATGGCAAATAATTCTGCTAGCCAGTGAAGATCAGCCAATCTGACGGATGAGGAAACTGAGGCCGAATAAGGCTCCATATCAGTGGCTGGAAAGTGGCAATGCAGGGAAAGAGCTCAGGCCAGTCTGACGGTGACCAAAAGCTTCCTGGCTACACAGAGTATGGTCCCTGGACCAGCACGGTCAGCCTCACTCTGGGGCTTGTTGCAGAATCTCAGCCCCACCAGAACCCCTCAATCAAAACAGACATTTTTACAAGATCCCGGACTACTGGGGGTGGAGGAGGAGGAGGAGCCTGGGAAGAATCCCAGGAGAGGGAGGTTGTCCAACCCTGCTTCCCCCAAAGGTAACGGGGTTGCCTGAGTTTGAAGGGCTAAGGCAGGTTGAGGTGATGGGAGGTGAGGGGCTGGAGCCCAGGTGCAGACCCTGGGGCCCCTTGGAAAGCCCCGCCCCACCCACCTTCCGCCTCTGCTCCTCTTCCTCTTGCATCTTCTGCTGCATCTTGCGGACCATCACCTGGCGCTTCCACTCTGGGATGGGCCGGCCCTGCTCATCGTGTGTGGGGATGAGTGCTTCCACATCGAGCTGCACACCCGGCGCAGGGGTGGCAGGCGGTGCTGGCGCCAAAGTGCCGTTGAGCAGTGGCTGGGGCCCTGCGGCTGGCGGGGTGGGACTTCGGGCCCTGGACGGTGCTGGGGACGCTGGCGGCAGTGGCGAGTCAGGCTACGGGGAGAAGCGGCCAGGCTGAGTGTGGGCTGAAGCACAGGGAACTGGGGCAGGGGTGGGGGCGCCTTTAGGATGGGATCGCCTACCTGGGAGGCCGGCTGCCCGCTGCCAGAGAACACCGTGGTCAGACCCTTGCTCTGCGGAGTGGGCTTCAGACTCTTGCCAGCCTTGATCTCTGCCAGTAACTCAGAGTTGTCGCCCGTTGGGGCCATCATGTTGAAAGACTTGGTGCCTGCGCGGAGGCAGAAGAGGCGCTGGCATCCGGTGGGGTGGCATCCCTGCAGGCCCCCACCCGCCCCTCTGCTGCCCCATTGCCAAATCAGGACTGGCTCGAAGCCTTCCCTTGGTCCCAGAGGGTAGCAATCCAGATCCTAGCCCCGCTGGCGGCTCGGCTCCTGTGCACCCGAGTGGGGTCCTTCGCTGGAAGTCTTGGGACCCCACCATTCTTCCAGCCCTACTCACGGGGCGTGGGGCCCCCGCCCGGAGGCCCCTGGGAGTTCATGATGACTCTTGAGATGGCCCTGGGGACGCTGGTGAATGTCTCCGCCTAGTGCACTGACTGCCCTGCTCCAAAACACTACCTGGGACTGGCCCCGACCTTTGTCCCTGGCTGGGCCTGCCAGGGTGGAGTCTCTCTCGGGCCCTCTCTCTGCATCAGCAAAGCCCAGTGACCCTTGAACTGAGTCCCATGGGCCTCTATGGCTATAGGGACTAGGAACCCTGGATACTGACAATCCAGCCAGTCCCCGCCTCCATCCCCTACAAACCCACAGACAGACAGACAGACAGACGCGCGCGTGCTGACACATTGGTAGCAAGCCCAGAGCACACTTAATGGCAAAGCGCTGCTCAGCTCTGGGGGACCCAGGAAAGTGGAGCCTTTACTAAGGATATGGAGTGGAGGCACTCCGGAAGAAGGACAAGGATGGTAACATGCAAATATCCGAGAGGAAAGTTTGCATTTTTCAACTAGGCCAGCAGAGGTGACCGGGGTTTGGAGAGGGTTGTCTTCAGAACCCAAGGATGAGGTTAGGTTGTGGGAGGGGACAGGCCAATAGCTCCTGGGTTTCCTGGGCTGGGGACCCCAGAGCACAGTAGCTGGAGGAGGAAAAAGGGAAGGATAGGGCAAGCACCATCAGCCAGGCCAAGAATTTGTAGATGTGGGTATGGTGGGGGTAAGAGGGTAGGTGTGGGGGCGGAGGCCCCGACTGTGGCCTCAAGGGCCTCTTGCCAGACACCGGCCCCTGCCCTGCCCTTTCCTCAAGTCCCTCACCCCTTTGGCCTTGCTTTTTCTGAGCGAGCCTTGTCCCCCACCCCCGCACCCCAGCCAGGAGCCAAGCACGGAGCTACTCACTCTTCCTGTGCCTCAGGACTCTCACTTCTAGGGACGGAAAGGAGAGAAGTGACAGCGGAGTTAGGACTGGGGGGGGGTATGGGGTGAGGCTAGGAGAGCAGGGACCATGAGAGAGGGCCTGGGAGGGCAGGAAGAGGGAAGGGAGACGTGCAGAGGAGGGGGAGGGGAGGTGGAACTTTCCAGCCTATCTGACTCTGGCTCAGGCTGCTGTGGGGTTCCGCAAGGGTGGTCTGCTCAGTTGCCAGCTTTGCTGGTGCCCTGAGGGCTGGACAGGGCTGCCATGGCCCCGGTCCCCTTAGCAAGGGCCTCAACCTTGGCATTGGGTTGGGATAGGGCACCCAGCCCAGGCTCTGCTGAGAAGGGGTGTCTGGGGAAGCCCAGACTCCGTTTTCCCTCCGTTCCTAGCTTCATGCTTGCTCTGGGCTGCAGAGGGAAGAAGCGGACCCTAGAGCTGGGGGCCCTTTCAGAGGGGAGGCTCAGCTGGTGCTGTTGTGGGCTCTGGTCTGCAGGGGCTGGGGCTCCCTAGGAACCCCAGGGAACACAAGCTAGCCCACCCCTGGACCCTGCTGTGCCCCCCTTGCACTCCTAGTCAGAAAGATGAAGCTTTGGATGGTGCCACTAAGTACGGTCCCTGCATTGAGTGGCTGGGTGAGGAAGGCACGGCCTGCCAGGCCGGGCTGAGACTACCTCCCTGGCCTTCCAGCAGCCCTGTTGGGCAGGCCTGGTGTTACAGAAGAGAAGCCCAGGAATCCTGGTCACCAGTCTAGCTCTTGAAAAAGGATGCCCAGGAGAGTCACCAGGGGGAGCAGACATGATGGGTCACTGGCCTTGTCCCCATAGCCAGGCCTGAGCTGACCTGGAGTCCCTGGGGGAGGTCTGGCTGGGAAGAGTCTCCGAGTCTCCGATGCACCTGAGAAAGGCTCAGGGCTGTAGCTAGCTGGCTTGGAGGAAGCCGAGAAGGAGGCTGGGAGAAACTCAGGATGGATGTGAGGCAGAGAGGAGGGTGGCCAGCAGCCCTGCCTCCTCAAAGCTAGTTCTACTCAGAGCTTCCCGATAGCACAGGCTCAACAGACAGCTGCCACCAGCCCTGGGAGGCCTTCCCCGCTGGACGGGCAAGCTGGAGAGGGAAGGGGATTTGGCCCAGGTCACAAAGCTCAGGTCTGCTCTGGCTGAGCCCTCCCTCCCCTAGGGTCCATCCTCACTGGGGAGGGCTGCAGGGAAAAAAAGTAGTAAATAAAAGAGGGAGCTCTGGGGCAGTGTAGCTGGGCAGGGGGCGTTGTCTGGGTCTCCCTCCCCCCTTAGGGCTAGCACCGCCTCCCACCACTCAACCCGCCCCTACTCACTGCCAGTAGAGGAGGAGGAGCGACGCTGCCCGCAGCCGGGACCGGCGCCCTCCAAGGGCAGAGGCGGAGCGGGCGGAGGCGAGCTCAGGCCCTCGGGCAGGGGCGGCGGCGGCGGCGGCGGTGGAGGCGGCAGCTCCCTGGACGCCTTGAGGTCCGCGGCGCAGCCGTTGTGCACGTGGTTCCCGGGGAGCAGCGCCGCCTGCGGGGGAGCGGAGGGGCCAGCGAGTGAGAAGCGAGCCGCCCGGCCAGGTCCAGGACGGCCAGCGGGTCCGGGCTGGCGGGCACGCACCTCCTCGCTGTGCGCCATGCCCGGGCGTGCGGCCGGCGGCTCCCCGGGACAGCGTCCCAGCTGTCGGTAGTAGTCCCCCGTGCTGGGCTGCTTGCTGAAGGCGCGGGGCTTGCGGGCGGAGTCCTGCCTCCGCAGCCCGTTGTGGCCGTTGCGGGAGCTCAGCTGCGGAAAGACAGTGGGGAAGTGGGCTTCAGGCCCCTGTCCCTTATGTCTCCCGCGCGCTCCACGCCCAGCTGGTCACCTTCCCCGGGGCTCACGGCCAGCAGCTGTCGAAGGGTGAAGCCAGCCGTGTTCCCAGCCCCTGTTGTTCTCAGAGCGGGGATGGGACGAGGGGCATAGGGACCTCGGTGGAAGGGCAGGCTCGGTTGGCCCTACAGGGAGGGGTTCTGGGCACCGGCCAAGGGGCGCCGAGGCCCCCACTGAGGCTAGAAGGGGCGGGCCCAGGGGCGGGGTGGCCCAGCCCAGACGCCAGGGGGAGCCGGAGAAGGGGCAGCTCCTGGTTTAGCCAGCGCTCAAGCCTCAGCCGCACCCCAGTCCCGGCTGCCACGCCGTTCCGCTCGTCCCCAAGTCCCTGCCGAACCCTCTAGCGGGGATCCCGGCCCGAGGGAGCCCTCTCGAAAGCTTGTGTCCTATGAAGCTCCTGTATGCCCCGAGCCCTCAGCTGCCCAGTCCGGGGCTGGGACTGCTCCTACCTGCGCCTGTGCCGGTGGCCCCCGCTGTGCACCTGGCGGCGGGGGCGGCATGGACCCGACACCTGCGCTACCTGATCCTTCCTCTCAGGTTACAGCCTCAGAGCCTCTGAGCGCCTACGAGCTTTGTCGGCCTGACATCACCCAGGCCCGCCAATCCTGGGCAGTGGGGGATGCCACGGGGGCGCCCACGGCTCCGCCACACCTGGCCGCTGCTCCGCGCCTGCCCTGCCGGCCAGATGTGGCTCCTCTCCCTGCGCCTCTCTCCCTCCGCTATATGCTACTGAGCACCAGGGCCTTCATTCTCCCCTTTCCCCATACCTCCATCTTCTGAGACATTAAATGCGGGCCTGACCGCGGGCAGTGAACCCCCTCCCTCACTTGGCCCCCTAGGTCCCGGGTCACGCCCCCGCCCTTCCCTTGCCGCATCTGGAAACCATCGCCCTCCGCGTAAGCGACACCGACACCCTGGACCAAGCCTCGGGTTTCAGGGGCGGCAAGGCGGCTCGGGTGACAGCTAAGCCCCCGCCCCGTGGCCGCTGCAACCCACTAAGCCCTGCTCAGAGAGGACGGGAGGCAGTGGGGCCAAAGGCCGAGTCAACGGGCGGGGGCCGTCTCCTGCCCCACCTCTCAGCTCATTCATGCCCGCAGTGGCCCCGGACCCTCCGCCCCACCTGACCAGGCTCACGTTGCAGGAAATCGGACACCGCAGGATTTGTTTTCTGGGCCAGCCCGCCCCCTCGGCGCCCCCTGCAGCCCCGAGGCGCAGACAGCACGACCCTGCTCTGGCCGCGGTCAGGCAACCAGGCCAGGGGGCTTGGGGCGCTGCGGGCACACAAAGGGCCCTTTGTGGAGCTGCTCGGAGCCTGCGGCCTGGCACGCACACACCCGGGAGGGGAACAGGGACCCGAAGTCCTGGCGCTCTGGCTCAGAGAAAGGGAGGGGGCATAAGTTGGCCACCAGTCCTGTGGCTTTTCTGGTGGGAAAAGTCCTCAGTCCCCTGCAGGCCTCTCCTGGGGCCACACCTTCTAGAGATGAAAGGGGGACCCGACTGAGCTTGGTCTGCGGTGGCATGGGAGGGGGCAGGTAGACTCATTGTGCAGGCTATGTCCCTCCCCTCCCCCACCCAGCGGCCTTGTGACCTGGGTCACCTGTGCGAATTGTTTACTTAGCTCAGCCATCCGGTGGCTTGCCTTGGGGTTGGGAGAGAACTACAGGGTCAGGGGTCCCACAGGGCACTCAGGAGCCTCCACCCCACACTCAGCCACCCGAGGACTTAGGTTGCCACCCAACCCTACCTCTCGAAGCAGTGTTACTCTGTCCGCGTGGCCAGTGCCCCAGAGCCCCTTCCATGCCTCCCTGCAGAGGGCTCACAGAGCTGCCCAGAGCAACCCTCTGTCCCCTGCTCCACTCCAGCGCCTCAGCCAGGGTCCCAGAGGCCCTACCACCCCAGGCACCTTGCTCTCAGCGTGCCCACACTGGACTCCTCCCCTGTCTCCCAGGACTCCCATCTCAGGCCTGGCCCTTCCACCCCTTTGGGACCCCAAGCCCCAAACTGGGAGTCAGCATCCGTTTAACCCCTCCCTCAGTCCTGCTGCTGCGCTCTCCTGGCCTCGGGCTCTCCTGGCCTTCCCCTCCACAACCACACTTCCCCGGGTCTCTCCCACCCAAAGGACACCCCTCCTTGGGGCCCTTCCCTGTCTGGGCCACAGGGATGTATAGGTCTGTGAAGGGGCAGTTTGTCCACATTCTCTGCTGACACTCCATGACTACCCTGCCACGCTGTGGAAGAGGTGGTGAGGACCCAGCCCCCCGAGAGGCACAACCATCTGGGTGGGTGTATGTTCCTAACTCCTCCTCTGCCCCCAGATCCCCAGTGGGCAGTGCGTTTGTCTTACCCATCTTCCTAAGCCCAGTGCCCAGCCCTGAGTCCCCAAGGGGGCTGGCCAGGAATGTGGACTCTTGAATAGGCCACTGGCCCTGGGACCCCTGCCCTATACCCACGAGCCAGGCGGTCCTTGGCCTCCGCCGCCTCTTGTCAGCCCAGGTCTCGTGCTAAAAGGCAAGCAGGCGTCAGCCCAGGTCTCGTGCTAAAAGGCAAGCAGGCGGGTGAAGGCCCACTACCTCCTTCCTGAAGGCCAGAGTCTCCACGTGGCGGAGTTTGCTCTTGGTCTGCATGTAGATCTCAGCCGCTTGCAGCCCCACTGGGGGCTTGGGAGCTGGGTAGCCTGGTGGGGGAGGGGGTGGTGGAAGGAAGCTGGGTGGTGGCAGTGGGGGTGCGGTTCTCTCCGCCTTGCCCGGGGCCAGGCTCAGCTCTGGGTGCAGCATGTCCATGTAGCTCTGTATGGCCGCATCTCTGCCGCTGGGAAGCACTGTGGAGGAAGGGAAGGCTGAGTTTGCGAGTTTGCAGGGAGGCTGTGCCCCAGGACTGAGACCCTCTACTGTCCATAAACAGCTTGCCTAGAGGCAAGGCAGACTCAGAGGTACAGCCCAGTATGGCCCCACCCACGCCCTGGCCCTGCCCTCCCCTCACCCTGCACCTGTTGGGGGAGAAAACACAGGTTCCAGTTTGGAGGGGACGCCCCAGGGAGCCTTGGGCTCCAGGGTGTGCCTGAGGAGCGGAGCCACCAGGAGGGTGGAGGGGCTGCTTCTCAGGGCAGAACTGGTAGGACAGGTGGCAGGAATATGGGTGGCCACACCCAGTCTTTTCAAGGTACCCTGCCATCTCTGCACGCCACCACCTGGTGGCACGAAACAGGCATCGCACGTGGACAGACACCCATGCTCAGGGTGTGGTCAGTGTGTGTGCACGGGTGTCTGGCTTCTGCTTGAATTTTTGTGCATGTGTATGTTTGTGGGTGAGTACACATGCTTCTTTGTATTTACGAATGTGTTTGTATTAATCTGTGGACATGGAGTGTGTGTGAGCACATCTAGGGTATAGAAGGGGGAGTTGTGTGCTTGTGTGTACTGTAGGTGTGTGCATTATAACTGCACAGCTCTGTATGTGCAGTCGTGCATTCATATCTGTATATTATATGTACACACGTACAAGTGTGCACTCATTTATTTATTTTTTGAGAGAGAGAGAGACACACACACACACAGGAAGAGAAAGGAACATTGAAAAGCTCCTGTGTGTGCTCTGACCGGGGAATCAAACTGGCAACCTCTGTGCTCCGGGAGAACAGTCCAACCAACCAAGCTATCCGGTCCAGGCTTAATTTTTATTGATTTTTAGGGAGACAGAGAGAGAAAAGAAGAGAGAGGGTAGTGGGAAGGGAAGCATTCATTTGTTGTTCCACTCAAGTCATGCATTCATTGGTTGCTTCCCGTGTGTGTCCTGACTGGGGATCAAACCTAAAACCTTGTTGTTTCAGGTCAACGCACTTAACCAACTGAGCTATTGGCCAAGGCCTACTCTTTTTTTTTTTTAATTTTATTTATTGGTTTTTAGAGAGAGAGAGTTTGAGAGAGAGAGAGAGAAGCAACGAGTTGATGCTTCACTTTAGTTGTTCATTGATTGTTTCTCATACGTGCCTTGATCAGGCAAGCCCGGAGTGTCGAACCGGCGACCTCAGTGTTCCAGGCCAACACTCTATTCACTGCACCACCACAGATCAGGCCAAGTGTGCGCCCTTGAGTGTATAAAGTCTGGGGGACAGCTTGTGCATATGTGAGTAAGGATATGATATTGTGGGAGGTGCATGAGGGTTTTGTCAGGGGGAGAGTATGTGTGGATGTACATGTATATTGCAATGGGAACACACAAGTATGAGAGTCTCCTGTCTCTCACCAGGACCAGCGTCCTCTCCTGGAGACCTGGGCAGCCTTTAGCACCAGCTGTGGGCAGAGTGGGCCTGGGGCAGGCCCTCGGGGCCCAGTGGCCTGGTTCCAGCCCTCCTCCCTCCCCCTCTTCCCGCCTGGCCCACTCACCATGCAGAGGGCGCCGACCCTTGACACTGGACTGGCTGGAGGAGCAGGAGTCGTAGTTGGACAGGGTGCTGGTGGGCGAGCTGAGGTCAAAGTTCAGCGGCTGGACTGACATGGTGGTATTGGGCGAGGACATGCCCGAGTCCGGCTGCTTGGCCTCCAGCTCAGCGGATGGGTCCCTGGACAGCACGCGGTGCTCCACACTCTGAGTAGAAGAGGGAGATGCTGTGAGGACAACCAGCCCCGAGACCAGTGTGCCCTGGGTCAGGCATGCCCTCGCTGTGTGACCTTGGCTAAGCCAAAGTCCTTTCTAGGCTCTCTTCCCCATCATGAGAGGGTCTTTCAGGCCCAGTCCCTCAGCAGCAGGACAGCAGGTTCCTGGGAAACTCCTACTCCTGGCCTCTCCCTACTCAGGCGGGCTGAGAGACTGATGGAAGAGCGACTCCTGGGCTGGACCTCAGGGGAGGACTGCACGGTGGCAGCCTTCTTCCTCACCGACCAGCAGAGGGCTTGGGCGTCAGTGTATCTTTGGGGAGAGGGCTCCAGCTCTGCAGCTGTGAGCAGGGAAGGGTATACAGGGCACCCACAACCTGCAGGAAGGACTGATCCCTCATTACTTGGCCAGTAACCCTTGTCTCCCCTGGCCCTATGAGGCAAACCCCGACACCAGCCCAACCCTGACTCCCAACGGGGCATTTGGGGAGAGAGTGGGGCCTGGGTGGCCCAGCTGAGCTAGGTGGACATCGGAGCCAAGGCTTCCAAGCCAGCCATTCCCTGCCACTGCCAGTGCCCCTGCCGATGGACCTGACCCTCCTGCGCTGGGAGCGGAATGGGGTGGGGGCCCTGCTTACGTTGCCCATGCTGGCCCTGCTGCCGGCAAGCCTGCTTGCTGTTTCTACCCAGGCCTGCTCCTCCTTGCCTGAGAAGTGTCACAGGCCCCCCGGGAGTGGGAGGCAGGCCTGGCCCGGCAGCCACACTCATTGGCCCGTTATCAGGGGATCTGCGGGACCGTTGGCATTTTCTGGGCTGGCATCTTCTGTGGTGGGACTCCGTCACTGCTGCCGCTGGGGCCCCCTTGGTGAGGGGGCCGGGGCTCCCCCACTCCACACACTTTGGTCATGGCAGCTGGGACCGGGGGAGGGGCCGCTGAAGATGCTCTTTGCTTGGCCAGAGCAGTGGGCACCGGCAGTGCCAGGCCTGACCCCATGGGTCACTCTCCTGCCCAGGAGGCTGACTTCAAGTTTTATCTCCCCCACTTCCTAGCTACCTGACCTTGGGCAAGTCACTTCTCCTTTCTGTAGCTGAGCTCCTCATCTATAAATGGGACAGCAGTACTTCCTGCTCCAGTATCAATGATTTTAAAAGTTAACATGATTTTATTTTAAAAAATGTACTTATTATTTTGAGAGAGAGGAAGGGAGCGAGAGAGAGAGACAGAAACAGCGATCTCTTCCTGTGTGCGCCCTGACCAGGGATGGAACCAGCACGGTACCCTCGGCCCTTGGGGCCAGAGCTAAAAGTTAAAGTGATTTTCTAAGTCGGTGAAGTGCCAGGGCATGGGGGTGTCAGCGAATGCTGTATGTATCCACCGTTACTGCTCACAGAAATGAGGGGATCAGGGAATGTGCAGGTACCTCAGTCCTTTTAGCCGTTTGTATGGTGTATGGTCACTAATGAAATACAAGTTGGTTTTGCATCTCATTTGCATAGTCAAACAACCATCCTTGACTTGTCATTTGCTTTTCTGATGTTCTTGTTTAATAAAAAAATAAATCAAATGCTTAATTTTTTTTATCGCTTTGTATTCATTTTGAAACATCCCCTAGTTTTTGTGAGCAGTGTATTATATTAGTATTACCGCGAAGACTGACTGAGATTACACCCTAAAGCCCAACACTAGGTACCTGCCGGAGTCAGATTTCAAGGAGTGCTGCTTATTCTTTATTGCCAGCAGCTGCAGTCTGGAGAGGATGTGGGGCATGGTGCCACCCCCTGTCCTCTACCACAGAGTCACCAACTTTTTCAACAGGAAGGAATTCACCTCTGGTGCAGGAAGGCCCCTTCCAGGGTGCTTACACCTGCTTGTGGACCTCGCTGACGAGGCCTTCACTATAGGTTGACCCACCTATCGTGGCCTTTTCTGGGGGAAGTTCCCCCTCAGGTCCAGTTCACTCTCTGGCGCTGGGGCCGGGCTGTGCTCTGCAGTCCCCAGAACCAGGGTGCCCTCCCCTGCTCACCAACCAGCCAGGCAGTGCTGAGGGCAAGGGACCATGCCCTCTTCTCTCCTCCGGGCCTCATTTGCACCCCTCTGGTGGCCAGGCTGCCCTTGGAGCTGATCAGTGTCCTTCCGATGGCATCTGTGAGGCCTCCCGCTTTCCTCTTCTCTCATATCCCAAAGCAGGTATGACACCAGATGACACAGAACCCTGAACTCGAAGCCACCCACACCTGCGCTCAAGTCCCAGTGGGTTCCTTCTCGGCTGTGGTAACCATGATCAAAGAATTTAAAAAGAGTACCACAGGCTTCCAAAAAAGTAGTTCACCATAAGTCAGGGGTCCCCAAACTTTTTACACAGGGGGCCAGTTCACTGTCCCTCAGACTGTTGGAGGGCCGGACTATAAAAAAAACTGTGAACAAATCCCTATGCACACTGCACATATCTTATTTTAAAGTAAAAAAACAAAACGGGAACAAATACAATATTTAAAATAAAGAACAAGTAAATTTAAATCAACAAACTGACCAGTATTTCAATGGGAACTATGCTCCTCTCACTGACCACCAGTGAAAGAGGTGCCCTTCCAGAAGTGCGGTGGGGGCCAGATAAATGGCCTCAGGGGGCCGCATGTGGCCCGCAGGCCGTAGTTTGGGGACCCCTGCCATAAGTGAACCTGTGGTGTCATGGTCCAGGGAGGCCAGGTCACTGGGCGCCACCATTTAATAGCTGTGTGACCTTGGGTCTCCCTGAGACTCAGTTTATCCTGAAACGGGGATGCTAGCGCTACCTACCTCAGAGGGTGGTGATGAGAATTAAATGAGCTGTACGTGTGGGCTGTGGCCAGCCTGATGAACTGACTTGTTGCCAGCCTTTCTTCTTATCAGGATGACCCTGGTCCTTCTTCTTGTGACCTTTTTGCCTCCACCCTCCATCCACCCCACCGCACTCCTCAATGGTCAGCGGTCTGGGCTGAGAAGCCCTGTGGGGTTGTGGCCTAGGGCCCTTACTCTTCGTGTGACCTCCTGCAAGGGGCTGCACGTCCTTGCACCCCGGCTTCCTCAGCAGTAAAAGAGGTAACAAGACCTGCCTCTGGGGGGAAGGGCGGGTCGGGGAGAGGGATGAGATAACGCGGGAGCAGCGTCCAGGTCGTACCAGGTTCTCCACAGTGCGCAGGTAGCGGGTGCAGTGGCTGTGGCCATTGTAGTCCGAGAGGTCGGCAGCTGTGTATCCGTCCCGGTCGCGGACGTCCAGCTCCGCGCCATTCACCACCAGGATCTGGCAGCACTGCAGAGGGCACGCAGGGAGGATCCCCGCCGCTAGCCCCGATTCCGGATCCCTGATCCCCGTGCCCCGGCGGGGCTGCGATAAGAGCGCGGTGCCGGTAGAGGGCGCCCGCCCTTCGGCTCAAGGCCCCGCCCCCGGCCCCGCCCTCACCTCCAGCTCCCCGTTTTCCGCGGCGTCGTGCAGTGGGGTCCCGCCCCACAGGTCAGCCGAGATCTCGCCGCCGTGCAGCAGAAGCCAGCTGAGCACTTTGGCGTGGCCGCGGCTTGCTGCAAAGTGCATGGCCGTTGCGCCGTCCCTGTCCTTCTCCGACAGGCTCACGTCGGTGCAGCTCACCTGGGCGGGAGGGGGTGGGAAAAGAAGGGAGGGGGCTTGGCGCCAGACCCCTCCTGGTCCCGCCCTGTCCCAGGCAGGCCCTGCTCCCTTCCGGACTCCATCCCGCCACCCTACCTCCCTGTCCCGGAGCTCACCAGCCACACGATGACCGGACTGTGGCCCATCTGTGCCGCAGCGTGCAGCGGGGTCATGCCGTCGTGGGCGCTCGTGTGCGGGTCCGCGCCGCACTCCTGCACCAGGTACTGCGTCACCTCCAGGTGGCCCTCCTGGCACGCCAGGTACAGGGGCGTGGCACCGTTCTTGGTTTGGGCATTCACTCCTCTGCGAACGGGAAGCACCCACTGAGCCTCTCAGCGCCAACCCCTTCCAACGCCCTCTTACGACCCTCATCCCCTTCCCGGGAGCTCTGGAGAGCTGCTGGCTGGGTCAGAGAGGGCCTATTCACTAGGCCCCACTGTTCCTTACTCCCTCTGGACTCAGACCGGTGCCAGCCTCCTTCAGGGGACCCCTCTGGTTTGCCCCTTCCCCAAGCAGCTTCCTTTCCCTGCACATCCCCCTGAGCTCTCCTTGCCCTCCAAAAATAGCCCACTTTCTTTATTTTTTAACCAAGATCTACAAGGACATGGTGACTTGGCCTCTCCCTACCCACTGTCACTTTATGTTCCCACACCTGCTGTCTGCTCTCTCTGCCTCTGATCCTGCCCCACCTCTGTCCAGAATGCCTTTCCCTCCTCCCTCCTCTTAAAGACTCAGCAGCACAGACCCCTCCTCCATGAGGCCTGCCCTGATTCTCCCAGGCAGAGCAGGCCTTTCTTACCTCTGTTCCCCATACTGCCCTGAGCCCACTCCATGGACCACCTGTCATGCCTGACTTTGGCCCCTGCCTCCCCCAAAAGGCTGAGTTCCCAGGAGGCAGAGTGGTGGGCTTGCCAGATAACACACAGAATGCAAAAACAAAACAAAACAAAACAAAAAAACACACAGAATGCCTGGTTAAATCTGAATATCAGATAAATAACACATCATTTAAAAAATATAAATATGTCCCAAATATTGTATAAGGTATCCTTATAGTGAAACACAGTATGTTGTTCGTCTAAAATTAAAATTCTAAAAAAAAAAAAAGAAGGAATATATACATAAAATTAAAATTCAATTGGGTATCCTGGTGGTGGCCATTAATCTGGCTACTGGCTATGGCCGCCATTCCCCAAGCACTTCTGGTGTGCTGTGTTGTGCTGTGTCAGCAGGCAGGTCTTATCGAACACCTTGATTTAGCTCCTGCTATCATTCCCATTTGCAGAGGGGCAGCTGAAGTGCAGAGGCTATGACATGCCTTGGGTCACACAGCTGGTAAGCGGCACATGAGTGCACATCTGCCTGGGTGATGCAGCCCCTGGGGCTTCCCTGGGGCCTAGCTTGCACCTAGGTGTCACTGCCCCTCATCCCAGTTCCCCAGCTCCCACACAACGGTCCTAACTGGGGAACTGGGAACCAACCCCGTGAGATAGAGTGTTGCTGGGGTTGTACCTGCTTTTCTGACTTCACAGTGGGGTGCGGACTGTCCAGAGTGCAGTTACCAGAGCTGAGCACGAGGTGGCGCCACAACCTTAGGCCCAGACTCATGAGCTGCCCACTGACCTCCCCAGTGGTTCTAAGCTCACAGTGAGGGCTGTCTGTGTCCTGCAGTGCTGGGCTCAGCCTCTGTGCCCTGGGAAGTGCAGTACTTCACGTGACTTCACCCTCTACCCACTCACTTCATCAATCACATGCTCCACCCCATCCATTTATTCACGCCCTCAGTCCCTCCCTCCCTCACCTAATTGCCAGCCCCTCTGTCCATCAAGGCTCCAGCCAGGCCACCCATTCCTCTCCCATATGCCCACTCACTCACCCTCCGGCACCCCCAACGGGACTTGGCTCCTCCCTCCCAGTCCTCCCACCAACCTCCCAGGTGACTTCTCCCTGTCCCAGGGGTCACTTCCCTGACCTCTGGTCCCAGGCCACCTGCAGCCAGCACTGAGCACCCAGTCCTTGCTCTCTCCTTCCTCCTGTTGTGGGCTGCCTCTCCCCAGACACAGAGCTGCCACTGGCTGGGGCATTTCACACATTTGGGGAGGAGCAGGGACCATGCCTGGCTGCCTTCCGTTACCCCACCGGTGTCAGGGTAGAGTGGCACCCACGAGCCAGTATTGCCGACACCACATACCCACATGCACACCTCTCCTCAGGGACACGCTGGCGCGGGGCCACCAGCCTCCACGCCCCACTGCCAGCATCGCCCCCACACGCGCATTCTCATGCTGGTGCGTCAGTAACAACCCGTTTAATATTTCATGACCGACACTTGGTGGCCTGAATTATTCACCCCGTAACCAAGGCACCATGAGTTCTGGGGTCCTGGGTATCCAAGGCTAGAGGGGACCACCCCCCAGGGCCCATCGGACTCTCTTTGGGGATGTCTGAGGCAACACACACACTCATACACTGCTAGTGCAGGCAGTCCGACCTGCTGGGGGCCCTGCCCTCCCAGCAACCCCTGGTTGGCAGGTATCCATGACCCAGGGGTGCCCAGCCAGCAGGAGGTCTGAGAAGTTGGCACAGAACAAGACTCAGGCAGGGAGGGGTGGTCGTGGCCTCTGGCCGAGTCTCCAGCTGGCGCTCTCAGCTGTAGTCCCTGGCCCAGAGGAAATGCTCAGTAAACGTTTGAGCTCCTCACCATGACGATTAGTATTTCAGCCTCTGTACTCCTGATCCCCATTCGGGGGCTACAGCTCCAGCCTGGGAAGCCCTCCGACATGGGACAGAGACACGGCTGGGCCAGGGTGGAAGATAGGCTGCTAGTCTTGTTACCTCTTCTACCTCAGCCTGGAGGCCAGAGGAGGGGTACCCTCATGTTACAAAACTATGGATGAATGTCAAGAAATAAACGAATGGACTCAGATGGGGAGAGGAATTTATAATAGTTATCGTAATAGTCATCATTCAGAATGGTGGTAGTGGGTACCATTTATGGGACAGTCTCTCTGTTCCAAGCACTGTGATGAGCATGACGCATGTTCTCTCGTCTCATCCTTGTAAAATGACCTCATAAGGCAGGCATTAGCATTGCTTTCCTTTTACAGATGGGGAAACTGAGGCACAGAGCTCTAAGATCACTCCATGAGAGAGAGACTGAGAAGGACCTGGCTTAGCCCCTCCTCCCAAGGTGTGCCAGGGGTCTTGCCTCTTGTGTTTTTGGCTCTTCAAAGCCATCAGTGAGTACTGGCCGGTTGGCTCAGTGGTAGAACGTCGGCCTGGTGTGCAGGAGTTCCGGGTTCGATTCCTAGCCAGGGCACACAAGAGAAGCGCCCATCTGCTTCTCCACCCCTCCCCCTCTCCTTCCTCTCTGTCTCTCTCTTCCCCTCCCGCAGCCAAGGCTCCATTGGAGCAAAGTTGGCCCGGGCACTGAGAATGGCTCCCTGGCCTCTGCCTCAGGCACTAGAATGCCTCTGGTTGCAACAGAGCAACGCCCCAGATGGGCAGAGCATCACCCCTTGGTGGGCATGCCGGGTGGATCCTGGTCGGGCGCATGCAGGAGTCTGACTGCCTCCCCATTTCCAACTTCAGAAAAATACAAAAAAAAAGAAGAAAAAAGCCATCAGTGAAGTGGAGGCAATATTCAACTGTGAGACGTACTCAGAGAGCCCTCAGCAAGTGCCTGGTACCATGCGGTATTTGGGGATCTCTCCTCCCTGTGCCTTTGTGTGTGTGTGTGTGTGGGGGGGTGCTGTTGGCCTGGGGTGTCCAGACCTTGCCAAGCAGGAGTCACTCCCTGGAGGAGAGGGGCGGGGTCTCCGGGGACCTCTGGACCACCTAGGGGTAAAACACTCTGCTCCTAGCCCTTGCCCCTTGACCTGGCCTCTGCTCACCCCCTGACTCTGTAGCTCACTGCACAGGGCCCCTGAGAGTTCTTTACCTTCCCTAGCCTCAGTGTCCGCATACAGCAAGTGGGCATGATAATTGTCTGGCCTCTCCATGCCTCTTGTGAGGAAGTGGAAGTTTTGCAAAGTGACATGTTTCCTCTGAGGGCAGGGTGCTACTGTCACAGGCTGACCTGCCAGCCCCCTCACCCGTCCACTGCTGGGCCATGATATCAACCCCCGGCAGATTTCCCATCCTCACCTGGCTTGGCCACGCCCTAACAGATGTCCTGCCCCTTCTCCAGAACACCTGCTTCTCCCGGCTTCCAGGACAAGACTCAGCCTCCAGTGCTGGGCTGAAGGGTTTGTGGAAATCTCTGTCCACGATTTGTGCTAGCCCATTGCTACTGTTGTCACAAGGAACAAGGAGTGACCCACCCACAGAACCCCACTCAGGCCCAACAGCCTTTTCAGTGGGCCCCCAATGTCTATAATTTCTGCCCCAAGGGAGGGCAGAGAGGGTGAGGTCTCATTGAGGGGTCAAGCAGTTCTGAACGGAAGGTTACACAGCCTTTGGTGACTCTCCCTCTCTTGTCCTCCAGTCCTGCCTCCTGGCTTATTTGAAAAGATCCCACTGCGGGGAAGACATGTAGCCTGATATGAAGAAGGTTCTAGAACAGTCAGCTTTACACTACCTCATCCACAAGCCTGGAATAGGTCACAAAGCCTACACTTCCCTGCCGCCTTCCTGGTGGCCCTTGCTGAGGCCGAGCTCGGTCCCGCCTCAGGCCTCTCCCCTGCCAGTGCTAGCTGCCACACCAGCACGCTCGATCGTTGCATGGCTCACCCCTCTTCTACTTTTTAATTTATTGATTGATTTTAGAGAGATGGAGGGGAGAGAGAAGCATTCATTTGTTGTTCTACTTAGTTGTGCATTCGTTGGGTTGCTTTTTGTATGCGCCCTGCTGGGATTGAACCTGCAACCTTGGTGTTTCGGGATGACCATTTTAACCCACTGAGCTAACTGGCCAGAGCCAGCTGACCTCTCTTCTTTTTTAAATTTTTTTAAAATTTAAAAATTTTTCTTGACTGGGGAGGCAGAGAGACGGACTCTTGCATGTGCCCCAACCAGGATCCACATGGCAAGCCCCCTACTGGGGATGCTCTGCCTATCTGGGGCTATTGCTCCATTGCTTAGCAACTAAGCTATTTTAGCACCTGAGGCAAGGCCATGGAGCCATACTCAGTGCCCAGGGCTAACTTGCTGCAACCCTGCTATGGCTGTAGGAGGGGAAGAGAGACAGAGAGAGATAAGGGAGAGGGGGAGAGGTGGAGAAGCAGATGGGCGCTTCTCCTGTGTGCCCTGGCCGGGAATCGAACCCGGGACATCCACATCGGTAGGGCCAATGTTCTACCACTGAGCCAACCAGCCAGGGCCCTGACCCCTCTTCTAATTCAGGGCTCAGGTGAGCTCTCTCATCTCTTCAGAGAAGCCTTCCTTCACCTCCTCAATCTAAAGAACACGCCAGTCGCTCCCTACCCAATGACCCCACTTCACGTCTCAGTGCTGGTCACTCTAGAATCGTCTCGTGCACTTATTTCACTCATTCCAGGGACACATCACGAGGCTTCCAGCAGCATGCGGAGATGGGCAGAGCCGCGGAGATGGACAGCAGAGGCCGACCCTCCCAGAGCTCGGTTCCACCTCGGCTGCCAGACCGCAACGCACCACCATGAGCAAATCAGCAAAAACTCTGAACGTGGCACCTGTCCCCAACCTGTCTCCTTGTTTGTTCCCTAGGAGTCAGCTCTGTGAGGCTGCAAGGGCTCGCCATGTCCCTGCAGCTGACCAGGCTGGGCCCTCAGCATGCGCTCAGTTGCTACTTGTTGAATGAATAAATGTGGGTGGGAAACGGATAACCAGGCCAAGAACTCTACGGTGCTGCTAGAGCCGGTTAGGTCCGCCTGCCAGGCGGGCCCAGGGAGGCCCGGGAGGGGGTTCTGTCCGAGGTCCTGTGCCGTGAGCTGCAGGCAGGGCCAAAGTCTGGGATTCCAGACTCCCCCTTCATTCAACAAAAATGGACTAGTGTCAGGCACTGAGCACGCAGGACGGGGAGGGCGAGGTTGTCTCGTTAGTGGGGACACACAGCCAGGCACAGAAGGCGATGCCAGGTAATGTGAGGGTGCCGGGGAAGGTGAGGCCTGAGGCCAGGAGACAGGGCGCCCACGTGCTACAACCTGAAAGCGCTCAGGGCAGGCTGTGCTGACAGGGGCAGGGAGCAGAGACTGGAAGGAGGGCGGGGCTCTGTGGGGAAGGGTTCCACGTGGAGGGAACAGCCAGTGCGAAGACAAGAGGGTACAGGCTTGCAGAAGCAGCACCGGTGGTTGCAACAGTTGCAACCAGTACAGCTGGAGGGGCAAGGGGTGGTGGCAGACCCAAGGTAGGAGGGCCCCGGGCCCGTTGTCAGTGACGGGGAGACTGAGGCCGGTCCACAGAGGTGGGCAAGCTGAACAGGTAGAGGGCAGGCACGGGCCAGGGCGGGCAGAGCCATTGGGCCCCTGGGACCTGCCAGGCTTGGCTAGGAGCTGCTGGTGGAGGTCAAGGCTGTCCCCACTGAGAGGGGTTCCACCTGACTCCACCAGGTCCCTTGGTCTCCAGCTGCCCTCTGGGTCAGACCCCGCCCCAGCCCCTGCTGCAAACAGCCAGGGTGGGTGGGCCTGGGCAGCAGTCACTAAAAATAAGTGAGCTCCCAGTGCCTGTGGCAGAAGCAGATGCCCAGCAGGGGAGGGGCAGACCCAGGCCCAGGCAGAGCCCTTCTAAGGGGGAGCTAAGCCCCAAGCCCTGGGGCCCCCTAAGAGGTGAGCCACTTGGCTTCCTGCATGGGGTGGGAGCTACCTGAACCCTTCCGGCTGGGCTGTGGAAGCAGCCAGGCTCCGCGAGCTTTGCACAGAGAGGGGAAAAGGGGGTCCCCGGCAAACCTGAAAGGCCCTGAGGGGTCTGGACCTAAGGGGGTGGGGTGTGACCAAGGCCACACTTGGACCAGGGGACCTCCGCAGTTCAGCTGGCCTCTCTGAGGTCCCCTTTCTGGGTCTGTCAGGTCCATAAGCAGGGATATTTGTTTGCTGCGCCAATGGGTCCCTGGCACTTAGGATACTGCCAAGCGCATTAGTCAAGTGAGTCAATCTGTAAAATGGGCTGATTACAGAGCCACTGCCTAAGGTAGCCGTAAGGCTCAGACGGTGGCTCCATGCCAGGCTCCTGCTAGACACTCAGCAGGTAGGAGCTGTGCAAGTTTACCCTGACTCCTGGCCAGGGTGCATTCTAATCTCTGTCCCAGGGCTGGGGAGGCCTCGGGCACAGAAAGCACTTGCAGGGAGCCGCCGCTGATACAGATCTTTGGGCAGACTGGTTTTCCAGCTATGACTGGCAGAGCATGGTGCCTTGGGGGAAGGAGGTACACAGAGTCCCATCCTATCCTCCCCAGCCTTGAGGTTCAGGCCAGGGGTCCTGGCTGAGCCCGGGGCCTTCCTCCAGCTTCCCAGAGAGCATGAGGTGGTTCCTGGGGCCTGGGACCAATCTGCAGGCGGTCGGGAGCTCTGTGGGATACCGGCTCCTCATGCTTCTTAGGCCCTGCTGGCTCCACACCACCAGCCACTCGTGCTGCTGGCCTTCCCAACCCAGGGTCTGAAACAACCCCGCCAGCTCCTGTCAGCCTCTGTGCCTCCAGCTTAGGGCTGGCTGGGAGAGGGTCCCCCTGGGCAGCAGGCCCCAAGGTTACTGTGGCAATTCCTTGGCCTCCGAGAGGATCTGCCCAATGGACTAGCATAGATAGACTAGAGGCGGGGAGGATGAGTTGGTGCAGGGTGTTCCTGTGGTCTGAAGCCCTTTCTGACACCCCAGAGTACAGCCTGGCATTCGCTGGGCCCTCCCTTGAGGTCGTCCAGCCATCCTGCTGCTCCACAGCTTGTCATTGCCATGGCCCAAAGCCACCCACAGCCTCCCTGGGTGGGATCAAGTTTCCCACTGGTAGGGCTGGGAGCCCTGCCTCCCTCAGCCATCCGCTGGGGAGAGCTGAGCCCTTGTGAATAATTCACAAGCTTCACAGTAGGCCGGAGGCTCACGAGAGAGCTGGGCAACACAGCCTCCAGAGCCGGGCTGCCTGGATCCCCTAACTGTGCCCTGTGGCCTAGGGCCCTACCCCTCCCTAGCTCCCTGCCCTGGCATCCCCAGGCTTGGGGAGAAGGAGTCCCCACCCCCAAAGTAGGTGGGTACTGGCCCACACCTCCTCTACTGGCAGTTCCCACCCCCCAATTCCCCGCCACCCCTCCCACCCAAGCCAAGTCTGGCAACCACACAAAAGTGCCTCCTTATCGGCCGGGACACATGCCACTGCTGCTGCAGGCATAGAGCCCATTGTCCACCTTCCTGAGATTCATAGTGGCTTCCGGGGCACTTGTAGCCCATCTGGCCAGGCCACCTGTCCAGAGTCGGCACTGGCCCAATCACAGCCAGCACCTGGTAGGGCCTGGGAGAGGTCAGGGTCCCCAAGGCCCCAAGCCTAAGAGGCTGTTGCATAGCACAGCCAGAGCCTAAGTAAGAAGGGGCTCCCAGGCCAGCCTGGGGCTCCCCAGCCTCTGGTCCAGGTCCTCACCGGCACCTCCAGGGCCAGGCTAGGAGCTCTCCCAGTCCACCGTTTGGGCTCAGTTGGCATTACCACCAGCCTGGGTTTTCGGGGCCCATTGTGTGTGAGGGGGGAGGCTGGCAGGCAGGTGCAAGAGGGTGGCCATAGGCCATCCCTCTCGTGTCAGGACCTCTGTGTCCTCTGTGTTAAGTGAGGGGATGGGACAGGAGCGTTAGAACCTCATCATCTCGGTGGGGGTGGGAGCATGTCACAGGTGCTACCCCCCTGCTGCTACCTAAGTTCGAGTCCGGAGGTGCTGGGGGCGCCAGTTCGGGAGCCTGCTCTTCAGTCTCTGGGGCCTCCCGCTCTAAATCCCACAACCTTTGACTTGACCCAAATCCTAGCTGGTCCAGAAGCAGAGAATTCACATGAAAATGGTACCAAGAGAACCTGGCTAGGAAGAGACCCTCTGGTCCGGGAGGCACACCTGTTGGTTACCTGCTAACCAAACCAGGGAGCCCTTGCTCAGCGAGACGACTGCAGCCTGGCCTGGGGTCTTGGGGCTTCCCTACGTCCACACCAGTGTGCCTGGGCCTGACAGGCTGCCGGCCACCTGCCACGAGGCCCTGGGGCCAGGCCGGCCTCCTGCCTGCTCCCTGGTGGCCAGCGGCCCTGCAGGCACTCCCAGGAAGGAAACTACTGGATGAAACTTGGTGGCTGCCACCCTGAGGCTGGTCCTCTGTCACCAGTTATGTCCTAGGCACCCACTCGGACTGACAAAGGTCACTGCTCAGAGCCTCATCTGTCAGGTCCCTGGAGTCACTGATGTCCCACTTCCTCAGACAGTGCCTGGGTGCTTTTCCTCAGGATTCTCCCCCCCTCCAGCTGCACCTAAGACCTAGCTCCCTCCCTCCCCCAGGCTTCCCTGGCTCCCCTGCCATGCATTGAGCCCTTCCTCAACATACCCCCCACCCCCACCCTGGAGAGTCCCCAGCCCAGCCACTCAGGCCCAGGGCCCCTGGGGCTTTGGGAGCCCCACCCCTTGGTAGTGGGAATGGGCTGAGTGGCCACAGGAAATGCTCAACTGCCCTGTGGACAGCCTGGAGAAGGGATTGTGGGGCCGGAGGTGGGGTGGGAATCTGAGTGGGCAGCCCTCTCTCTCCACTTCTGGGTAATTGCCACGGCCCCTCCTTTGTGTCCTCCCTGACTAGGGGTCTAGGAGATGCTCTCCTGTCTTCACCCCGGACCCTGCCCCCACTCAGAACAGACCTGCAGATTAGCACAGGCCAGAGCTAGAGGGAGCCCACCACTGTGGGCTGGTAAGCTTCCTGGTGGGGAGCAAATGATCTTGGGATGAGTGCCCAGCCTCCCAGGGGCAGCTCTGTGCTGGGGACTATCTGCTTGCAGGGCTCTGGGGCAAGTGGCAGTGGGCAGCCTGCCAGGGGACAGAACTCTCGGTTTGGGTAGCAGTCATCTCTGGCCTGGCCCTCCCCAGAAACGGCAGACTGCAAGCATCCCCAGAGTTCCGGCCAGCCCTCCCCAGAGGTCCCCCCGGAGGGGTGTCCTTACTCAGGGTGGTGCCCGATGAGAAGCCTCAGGGAGGGGAAGTCTCCTTTGGCGGCGGCATAGTGGACAGGCAGGGCACCCGTGTCTGTGGCCATGGTGGGGTCTCCCCCGCCATGACGCAGCAGCCAGTCCACCACCTCAGGGTGGCCGAAGCGGGCAGCCAGATGCAGGACTGTGGCACCGGAATTGTCTTTGTCCTGTGGAAGGAGAGCCTGTTAGTCCACTGGCCGTGGGGTCAGCTCTGTCCCTGGGCATCTTAACTGGTCTCTTTGAACTTCGGTTCATAAGTGCCACCACCTAGCCATCCACTCTGGGCTGTCTGAGAATTGCAGGTCATGACTGTGACATGTCTATATAACATAGGCTTCCAGGATGTGGCACCCTTGTTATCCCAGCAGGAGCTCCAGCGTCTGGCCAGGACCCGTGCTTGTTACCCAGGCTCATTCAGGGAACACGTGAATGAGCAATTGGGAGTTGCTAGACCAAGGAGAGTGCCCCTGCCCACTCTCCAGGACTCCCTGGTGCTTGGGGCTGCACCAGGTTGGCATCAGGGTCGCAGGAGCACCCTCCGCACCCAACCTTTGCTCCCAACCTCTCTCCCTCCTCAGGTGTCACTCAAGAAGGGGTCTCCAGGTCGGTGCCCCTCCAACAACCCAATCTCAGTACAGAGAACTGCCCTGCCTCCCCCCACCCAGCAGGAAGACAGGCTGACTCCTTGCCCTGTCCTTTTCTTGCTCTTTGGGGCAGTGGGCAGGGACAGGGCAGCCAGCCAGTGGTGGCAGGTGTGGGCTTGAGGCAGCCTCTGGGAGCGGCTTAGGCAAGACTCCCCCGGAACCCCCCCAGAGGGAGCAGGACAATAGTCTGGGCCCGGAAGTGCCAAATGTGCCCTCGTGAACATCCAGGTGTGTGTGTCCACTGAGGGAGGTGTTGGTTGGTCCACTGAGGGAGGTGTTTACAGGACCTGTGCGAGGGAGCAACCAGAGAGGACCCAGAGCCCGGCTGGCCTGTCTGGGAGCGTGGGCGTGGGTTCTAGAACAGAACGAGCTCCCAGCGCCAGCATGTGGGATGATGGAGGTGAGCGCAGGGCGCTGGGCCCGGGCAGCAGTGAGGGGTAAGCAGTGTACTGGAGCCAGGAGAGTGAAGTCCCTCTGCCTGGGGAAGGCACTGTGGGGATATGTGTGGCTGAGGCAGTGTGAGGAGAGCCATTGAAGCTCCTGTAAGAAAGTGAAAGGCAGAGGGGGGCTGGAGGGGACGGAGCCCAGGGTAAGGCCGACTAGAAGTCATAGAGGTTGTGGGGGTGGGCGGCAAGCTGACTGGCTGTGGGCCGCGGGGAGGGAGGCAGGGAGCACAGGGCCCAGGAGGATAGCCCTGGTGCCTCTTTGTGTGCTGGAATGTCTGGTTCAGTCTGTCCCCTGAGCCCAGGGGACACGGCTGGCGAGAGATGACCCAGGCAGGACCACGGTGAAGTATGCCCTGAGTTCAGCTCTTGCGAAAGGCCCTCACCTGGCCTTGGGGTTTGGGGGTCTGAAGCTACAGAGGGTCTTGTTGGCTCTGGCCTCTGGGTGGGGTTGGCAAGAGGAGGAGGAGCCCAGGCCGATGGGCTCTGGCCTGTCCCTGAACTTCCAACTGCTCTGTAGCCCTGGAAGCCTCCTGTGCTGTTGGCCTGCACCTTAAATCTGCTTATCTCCCGGGCTGAGCAGGACAGGACCGAGGTCATCGGCCCTCCCCACACACACACTTCCGCTCCCAGCACCCAGCCCGCTGGGGCTCAAGGGCGGGAGGCTTGATAAGCTGGGTACAAGGCCGCCTGCTCTTCCACCTCCTCTGCAGTGGCCAGGGAGGCTTCCGGCCAAGGCCGGACACCAGGATCAGGGAGGCATGCCACCTCCCAACAGAAGGGGCATGGACCATGTGCCAGGAGCTCTGATAACAGAGCCAGCCAGGAGATAAGGGGCCCGGCCATCTCCCAGGAAGGGTGGAAGGGAGGCTTCCCACCCTGAGGGCAGTAGGAAGGGCAGAGGTGTGGCCTCTCCTAAGGCACAACCGGCCAGTTCAGATGCTCCTGCCTCTTCTTCCACATCCTGTGAACCTGCTGGTCTTGCTGAGTGGTCTGGTTCCTCCCTCCACTGGCTTTCCCTAACCACCAGAATATCTTCCAAATTCCTAATTCCAGCCTCTGAGGCCCTCTAGGACTGGGCCCTGCTGGCTGCTCCCACCCTCAGCCCACCCCAAACACCCACCTTTTTGCTGCTTCCTCTATGGCACAAGGCTTCGTGTGCCTCAGGGCTTGGCACTTGTTCCCTGTGCTTGGAACTGCCTGCTCATCCCTGGGCCACTTCCTTCTCATTAGTGAAGACTCCCCTTGGAGGTCACTCCTCAGAGGGGCCTTCCCTGGCCACCTCGCCCAAGCAGCTCCCTGACATTCCCCATTGCATGGCCCCGCAGTACCCGATGGTACCTGGTTTCTGCTTTAGCCTGTGGGTTTACTGTCTGTTGCCCAGATGGACGGGGGCTCCCCGGAGGGCAGGGGTGCTCCTGAGTCCCCAGGCCTAGTGCCTGCTGGGCACTCTATTTCCAGCAGGAGAATTACACCTGAGGAGGGCCGCCTCCCCCTCCAGCTCGGGAGGGGTCAGGCTTACACCAGCCTGAGGTACACTGACACCAGATGGGGTCCCAGGGCAGGAAGACTCAGGCTAGGCTTGAGAAGCAGCTTGGAGCTAGGAGGCCAGACAGGCTGGTGTCTGTGGGTCAGCTCATGTCCTGGGGAGGCCCCCGTTTACCAGGTCCACCATCCTCTCCCCATGTCCTAGCCTTGGGGACACCTGCATTTCAGCCTGATCCTGGAGGGCATGGGCTTCTAATTCTGTGTCCAGGACCTTAGTGCCCCTGCCCACTCTCCAGGACTCCCTGGATCAGTGCTTTGCCCCACACTCCTCTGTCCCCCATCAGCTACCCAGTGGCCAGGATTTGATGGGGCATCTGCCTGGGTGCTTACTCTAAACCCAGGAACCTCCCTCTCCCCAAGCCCTCTGGAAGGAGCTCCAAAGCCGGTTCAGTTAGAAGGTGTCCAACCCCACCTACTAGAGCCTCTTGAATTACGGGGTGGGGGGTTCCAGGCCAGAACTCTCTCTTGGGGAGGAACCCCTGGGCAGCCAGAGAACGACGAGGACCCACCTGCACTCTGCAGTCGCCCTGCGAGAGCAGCCACTGCAGGCAGGAGAGGTGGCCAGTGGCAGCGGCGTCGTGGGCCGGGGTGGCACCGTTTCGCGCACGGGCTGCGGCGGGTAGGGCGGCCTCCTCCACCAGGAAGCGCAGACAGTGCAGCTTGCCGGCGCGGGCCGCGTGGTGCACCGGCAGTGCGTCTAGCGGGTCGCGCAGTGAGGGCCCCAGCTGGCCAGCAGCTTGCAGGGACTTCAGAACGTCCAGGTCGCCCTCCCGCGCCGCCTGCAGCGCCTGCTCCAGGGCCATCGTGACGCCTGCTGCGCCGCGCCGCGCCCCCAGCTCAGCGCTCTCCCCGGGGCGCCATGCGCCAGCCCTCGAGCACCGGGAGAGTCCGCGGCGCGGCCGTCGGGGCCCTGAGGGTTAGGAGGCGGAGCGGCTGCCGGCCCGGCCTCCGCTCCGCACTGCCTTGCTCGCTCCGCTCCGCCTCCGCTGCGCTCTGGGCGCGGGCCCTCGCGGCTCCGGTCTTAAGCCTCAGGCGCGTCCCCCGCGCCGCCTCCGCCCCGCCCAGCCTGCCCCGCGCCCCGCCCCGCAGGCTGGACTGCCTCTCCCAGGAGACAGGGGGCCAAGGCTTTACTCCTCCTGGTCCATCGGAGGAACTGTCCTGGGTTGGGTTTTGAGTAGCAAAAGGGGTGTTCCAGGCAGGGGGACTGCAAGGGCAGAGACCCGAGGCAGGAGCAGGCCTCCGTTACCCCAGGGGCTCTGGGGTCTAGGCCCCAGTGGTTGCAACGGGTGCTGGGCCCTCAGCCCTCCTGAGCCAACCAGCCCCCACTAACTGCTCTCAGAGCCTCCAGCAGGGAGGGGTGAGGGAGGGAGGGAAGGAGGAAAGGACGGAAGCGCTCGGCGCGCTCAGGCGTCTGGATCTAGAGGGGTGGGCTCAGAGCTGCTGCCCGGAGTGCGGGGAGTTGACCATGAGCTTAAGGGCCCAGGACGGCCAAATGGAGAGACAAGAGAGCGGGGTGCACGGCTGAGGGCAGTGAGGAGGGGCGCTAGGCCCCCTCCCAGAGGACGTGGGAAGGTCCCGAGAGGGTAGCTGGTCAGGAGAGCACGAGTGGAACACACCACCCTGCCTGCGTGGCCAGAACGTCTTCCTGAGAGCTGGGGGAGGCACCGCCCGCTGGACACACGGCCGCGCTGCCGGAAGGTGGAGGCTGCGTAGCTTTGGGAGCGCAGTCAGCACATCCTGTGACTTTGAAACAGTTTGTGCCCTGCCTTTCCTCCACACCCCCGCTTCCTCACCCAGTGGGGGTCTGGCCCGCGGCTGTTTCACGCAGCGCCTAGCCAGCTGGCACCGGGCAGCGCTCGGCCAAGTGGTGTCGAGGGAAGCTGCTTCCAGGGAGAGTGGAAGTACTAGCGTGGGATTCTGCGGCTGCCGCCGATACCATTCCCCGGGGCTGCCACCTGGTGGCGCTGTGTGGGATCGCCTTCGGAGCTCCAAGGTGCCCGTGTGCCTGGTGGGGTAGTTTCCAGGGACTTCTTGACCAGACTAGCCTTACTCCCTCCATGGGACCTGTGGCTAGTTTGGTCTGCAGACAAGGGGAGGGAGGCGTCTTATCCTGGTAACCTCCGTGCTTCGGCTGGTTCTTGGTGTCCACCGAAGCTGCCCGTCACCAGCCCACCCAGCTGCAGGCACACTGAAGCCTGAGAGTGGTGGAGGGCTGCAGGGACACAGAGCTGGGATTGCTTGTCTCTGGCGCCCCTCCCGCGTTCCTCCTCCACGACGAAAATCATGTCCTGCAATTCACGTCCTCCACTCTCAGGCCCTGAACACCCTCGTGTACCACATGGTTTTGTCATTCTGGGAGCTGGGTCTAACTGATGGGCTGCTGCTCTGGAGTTTGACAAAGCCAAGACACCCCCGAGCCCCTCCCTCGCCAAATGAACCGTCTCCAGGAAAGTCGTGTGTGAGCACCCACCCCTGCCGATCCCTCTTCTCAGAGTCCTTTAAGGACAACGCTCCGACTTGGGCTGAAATCCAGGCCTCCACTGTTCTCCCTGGGCTCGCGCTGACCCACCGGGTCCTCCCCAGCGGTCGGGGGGAGCCCACACCAACAAGAACATGTGGATGGAGGTCCTGCCGCTTGCCAGGCATGATGCCAAGCTTCCCGCACACACTTAACCCCCACAGGGACGTCATGAGACAGTGACAACCACTATCCTGGTTTTACAGCTGGGGAAATTGAGGCACAGAGAGGTGTTGTTGTTTTTTCCCCTTGTTTGTTTGTTTTAATGTATCTTGCCTGAGATGACACAGATGGGAAGGGGCAGAGCTCACTCTGGCTGACCCTGCTGTGCCCTTCTTCCCTCTGCGCCCGATGTGCCCTTTGCCCACTGCACCCCCACTGCCTCCCACCCTCTGGATGTCAGCTTAGTGCTCCCCCTCCTCCCCTGACGCAGCCTCTCCTCCCTCTGCTGGGCTGAGGCCATCCACTAGCCACGTGGAAAGTGCCTGTCCAGACCTCTTCCCACACCTCAAGGCAGAAGCCAGTGGTGGTGTGCTCCCCACTGCACCCCAGGTGGCCCCAACTTCCCTAAAGTCTGAACCCGCTCAGCTTGCACACTCAGACTTACCTAAGTTCCCTAGATTATAAACGACTCTTTCCTTCTGGTAACCAGAACCCCCCCCCCCATCCTTTGGTAGAAATCAATGGTGTGTTACCTGGTCACAGTCCTTTATGGCAATGGTAGAATGGAGGAGAGATGAAAAAATCTGGGGTAACTGGCACTGAAAAGGGAATTTGACCCCCCTCAGGTCTTTGTATGGTGATCCACAGGCGTGGAGGGGGTGTTCTAGGAGGAACATTCCTCCCCAGCCCCTTGCCCCAGGAGCAACTAACTATAACTATCAGGGACGCGCAGCAAGGACGTAGAGGTCGGTGCAGGATGGGCTTGTGAGCACCGAACTGAGTGAGTGGGCCAATGTGGCTGCGGTGAGGTGGGGTGACATGTGGGACATCAGCGATTGATCCACAAAGCCCTTTTCTGAGCCCCTCTAGAAACCTGGGCTCAAAGATGCAAGGGGGATAGAGGCTCAAGCACCCTCAGATCCTGCCAGTCCAAAGGTATTGAATGATTTATTCCCATTGAACTCTTATGGGGGTTAACAGAGGTGAGGGCCAAAAGCCCTTGGTGCACAGTACATGCTCCATAAATGGTGGCCAGTTGGCCCTTTGCGTGCTAGACAGGTCCCGGTGGCTGGAGCTCCCTCTCGCTCAGTCCAGCGAGTATGCTGTTTTTCTCGGGCTCTGCTGGGGGCGCACGTGGAGGACTTGGGGCGGGCAGCGGGGATGGGGCAAGAGACGGGATCTGGTGACAGGGTGGGGGCACGTCCAGCACCTTGGACAGTGCCTGGTTTTGCTCCACTCCGGGGTGCTTTCTCCGGGCCTGGCTGGATGGGCCTGCGGGTCAGTCCGCAGTGCGGTCCGCCGTGGTGGCCGTTGCCCCGCCAGCCGGTTGGGGGAGGGCGGCCTCGAGCAGATGGGCGGGGGACGCCCAGCTAGTTTGCTGCAGCAACCGCCACGCGGCGAGAAGGCGGGCCCGGCGGCGTCCGCTGGGGCCAAAGCCGGCATCAGGGAGCCGGCACCCAAGACCTCCCCGCCCAGCGCGACACGTGAGCTCCGCTTGGTCTGTGGGTGGGAACCGAGGGAGCGCCAGTTGAAATGAAAATGAGCTCCGAGGGCTCTTGGGTTGCCTGGTCTCCGCTGGGCCTCAGTTTCCCCATTCAAAACCGAAGGCGGGGAGCCAGATGATCTCTAACTCAGGAGAGCTGCTGGCGGAGTCTGTGGAGCCCGCAGCGCTCAGGACAGGCAGTCTGGCGATCAGGACCGGGCCTGCCTCGGCCGGTCTCGGCGGCCAGGGCCTGAGCAAGTTGCACACCTCTCTCCCGCCTCTCTCCTTCCTGCTCAACCCCTTCTCCGCAGAGCAACTGGTGGGGCGAGTCCCTCCCGGTAGTAGAAACCCGCAGGGGAGTTCCCTAAGTCCTAGGCCTCGGGTGTCCGGCCGCCCCTGGGTCCCCTGCCCCAGGCTAAGGCGGGGCTCGGAGGAAGTGCTGAGCGGAATGAATGAAGAGGGCGGAGCTGGACAAGGAAGGACCGCAGTCCGAGCGGGGCGAGGCCTGGCCCGGCCACATCCATGCTCCCCTGCCCGCCGAGTCCTGGCATGGACGGCTGAGATGGCGCCCACACACCACTGCAGGGGGAGTGTGGTCCCCCGGGCCCGCGACCCTGCCGCAGATGAGACGCGAATGGCTGGGGCGAGATCCCTGGGGCTCGAGCCGTCCTCCTTCCTGTCCCCCCACGTCACCCCAGGCAGGAACAAAGGCGGGAGGTGGGACCCGCGGGCGGCCCGACTCCGCGGGGCGGGATGGGTAGGGCGGGGCGGCGACACCGCCTCCTTAAAGCCCGGCTGCGGGCGTGGCGCTCTCCACTGGCGCCGGCTCTGGCTGAGCACTCTGGGGGCCATTCTGCGGGTCTCGGTCTCCGCTCCCTGTCGAGGCGCGCACAGGTCTCCCTGGCGCCAGGCCCGCAGCGGCGCCGCGCCCCCGCTGAGCATGGGACTGCCTAGGAGGGCCGGGAACCCGGCGGAGCTGCGTAAGGTAGGAGCCAGGGACTGGGGGTTGGGGACTGAGGATTGGGGTGTGGGGGCAAAGCCTGTGACTCGTAACTGTGACCTCCACGCCGCCCGCAGAGCCTGAAGCCGCTGCTGGAGAAGCGCCGCCGTGCGCGCATCAACGAGAGCCTAAGGCAGCTCAAAGGGCTCATCCTGCCGCTGCTGGGCAGAGAGGTGAGTGCGGGGCGCCCTGCGGCGCGGCGTGAGGAGGGAGGAAGGGAAGGAAGAAAGAATGGAAAGCTGAAGTGCCTCTGCCCCGGGGACAAGCGAGGGGGCTCCGCGGCGCCCAAGGCCAAGCCCGGGTGGGGCTAGCCGACCCTCCGCGGGCCTTGGAGCGCGCGGCACCCAGCTCCTGGCAAGAGCGCGGCGCTCGGGCAGCCTGCCTGAGATCGGTCTTGATTGTCCGCTTCTCTGTCACTCTCCCTGGTGGCCGGTCGCAGAGCTCCGGCTACTCGAAGCTGGAGAAGGCGGACATCCTGGAAATGACCGTGCGCTTCCTGCAGGAGCTGCCTGCCTCCTCTTGCCTGGCGGCAACCCCCAGTGAGTAGCCCGGTCCCAACGCCCCGCGCCCCGCGTCTCACCCCGCGTCTCGCCCAGCGTCTCACGTGCCTCTCCTCCCGCAGCGCCCTCGGACAGCTACCGCGAGGGCTACCAGGCCTGTCTGGCGCGCCTGACCTGCGTGCTGCCCGCCTGCCGCGTGCTGGAGCCCGCCCTGAGCGCTCGCCTGCTGGAGCACTTGCGGCGGAGGGCGGCTGGCGCCACCCTCGACGGCGGGCGCGCTGGGGACTCCTGCGGCCCACCCTCGCCCTCCCCGCCAGCGGCCCCTGTGCCCTCGCCACCTGCGCCTGCCGACGGCCCCGGCCTCTGGCGGCCCTGGTAGCCCCTGGCGATCTACGACCCCGCTGAGCACCCCTGGGGACTGAGGAAGCTCTTGGTGGCAGCTTCTGTTTCCACCAGAGGGATCAGTGCATCACCTGTAGCAAGGCCAGAGACGGAGGTCTGATCTGTGCGGCAGGCTGAAGGCTCCAGGAACTTAGCTCTAGGAAATGAGGGGGGAGGCCCTGCTTCAACCCCACCTTGGGGCTGTTCCGGCTGGAGGAGAAGGGACAGGTGACTGCCAGGGAGGAGGAAGCCCCTACCCTGGCTGGTGGAAGTCGCTCTAGGCCTGAGCCAGCCCCTGCTGCCCAGGCATCCAAACCCCTGTCCTAACACTGGTGCCAGCCCAAGGGCTGGACCAGGAGCTCACCTGAGCCAGGTGAAGCCTCTGCTCTGATTGGTCACTGCCCTCCCAGCCCTGCTTGGGCCTGCCTCCTTGCCATTCTGCTTGGGAACCTCTGGGCAGTCAAAAGCAATGCCCCAGGGGCTCTGCAGGCGGGAGCCTTCCTGGGCTCTCCTGTCCAAAGCTGACAGTGATAGGAACTGAATGCAGCCAGGGCTCCGTGCTGTTAGGGCTGGGCGCTTTGCTAGGTGGGCCTGGGGAGGATTGATTTCTCCAAGCATTAATTTAACCTGGTTTATGTGCCAGGTGTGAGGAGAGGGTGGGACAAGAATCAAGGTGCCCTGTAGCCCTAAGGAGGCCCAGCCCGGAGACAGTGCCAAGGGGAGTTGAGCAGGGCCATGTCACATGTCACAGAGCCTCAGAAATTCACTGGATGATAGCTGGTTAAGGACCAGGAAACACCTTTCCTCATTCTCTTTTGCCAACTACTGCCTGTTGCTCTTCAGGATTGGTTACTGGAAGCAACTTGTTCTTAAGACTTTTCTTTCTTCCCGTGGAAGTCAGGAGAGCCTGCGCAGGCTCAGGGAGGGGCCCACAGAGCCCAGGAGTGGTTGCCCAAGACAAGGCGGGAGCCGCACTGTCAGTCGTGTGCCCATTTCATGAGGATTCACTGAGCATCCTTGCGAAGGCGGAAGTCCTCCTCCCAGTGCCTAGTCCAACAGCCTGTGTGCCGGACCAGGGCACTGGAGGCAAGAAGACAGAGCTAACCGTGGGGGGAGGGTGACAGTAAACCTGTGAGGACTTCGGCACTGATTTGGATGGCACAGCGTGGGAAGCTGTTGGGGTCATTGAAGAAGTCACTGCTAAGACAACAGGGTGAGCCCCCAGCAAGGTGTCCTGTCCAACCATCCTCTCTGGGCCCAGCTGGCTGGACTGTAAGCTCATGGAGGGCAGGACTGGGGCTGAGTGCACCTCTGTGTCCCCAAGGCACAGGGTACACAGTAGGTGCTCAATAAACACGGTGAGCTCCTGAACAGATGATGTGACCAGACATGATGTACTGAACTCTGGGCAGTGTGATTTTTGCCACAGCTCCCACCCCAGGGTCCCTAATGTCACTTTGAATATTGGCTCCCCTAGGCCTCTGTTCCCGGAGAAAAAAGTGGGGAGGGTGTGGGAAGCAGGGAAGGCGGTTTCTCACTTGTTCCCGAGAGAATGCATGAAGTCAGGGACTGCTCTGCTGAGCTGTCAGGAAAGGGGAGAAGGGGCAGGTCCCCCACAGCCCGCACCCACCAGTGAGTTGGAGGTTCCCTCCCAGGGTCCAGGAGTGCACATCCAGCATCATACACTGGGCTGACCCCTTGTCCTTCTAAGTAAAAACTTTCAAGCCCCAGCTGGATTCCTGGCCCTGTGATTCTCTTTGACTTGACCTCCACCTAGTGATAATGCAAGCAGTCAGGGAGGAGGCGTGGGGACAGGCCAATGACTCACAGGGTCAGGTGTCCCGAGGCACCAGAGCTGGGCAGCCCGCCAGCCCTGTAGGAAGCAGAGGTAGGCTCAGATGGGTGAGGTTCTGGGCCCTGAGGTGAGGAGCCCACTTCCCAGCAGGGACGTGCAGAAGCTTCCCAGAAGGCCTTGGCTGGCACTCAGACTGGGCTTGTGAAATAGGGAAGCCACCATCCTCCACCATGGGTCCCTGCAGACACCTGCCTCCCCCTGGTAGCTCCCCTGGGATTCCCAGGACCCTGCTTGAGGCCACCGGTGAGCACAGGGCCTTTCAGGCTTTTTTCTGTGTGGGAGGGAGGCTACCTCACTCAGGAGGAGCGTGTCATGATACTTAACAAGGCCCACATCATGCCCAGTGCCTGGTTCCGGGGATGCCCTGTCTGTGACGGTTCCGTGACTGACTCTGTTTGGTTATCATGCTTGGTTGGAGAAAAGGGCCCCGTGTTCCTCATAAACCAGTGGGTGAAATGATCCCTTGACCCAAGGACAGCCAGATCACTGAGCTGTCTGGGAGACTCAGGCTGGAGCCAGGCCCCACCCAGCCTCTGGCACCAGTTAATATGGAGAGGTCAAATCTCCTTTCCGTGAGCCAGAATCAAGAGCGGGTTGCCAAGGAGAGTGCCTCCAATAAACATTTACAAATTGCTCTGCTCTGCCCAGGAAGCCCAGACTCTGTGGCTGAGTCTGTCACTCATTTACCTGGCACAGGAGCATAATGAGCATGTGGGGAAACGGCGGCTCTGCAGGACTCCTCTGTGCTTTGGGGGGACCACCCTGGAGCTGGTGGCGGGGTAGATAGAAGGGCCTTCCCCACCACGGGCAGCCACCTCCTACTTGAAACATCAAGGCCAGATTCACTTTTGAAAAACACATCCGGTGGCTCTCGCTGGTCCAGAGAAGAACTGAAGAACTACCCCCCCCCCCCCGTGGTGTTTTTTTCTTGGCTTTACTTTTTGTTTGAGACCCGAACCCATGTGACCCTGTCTCTGGGGTGCCGACAGTGTGAGTACTTCTGCCGCCAGCCAGGTGGCGGCCCTGCAGAGCTGCCTGGGCACGCAGTGTGGGGGAGAAAGCCACCGCCCACTGAGGGTTCCCAGTGAGCAATGAGTTTCGCTCTGGGTTTTGAGAGGCCTTGGCAAAGCCCCAGGCGCTTAAAGCAGCTGTAATAAAGCTTTGCAAGGTTTCAGGGGGCGTGAGAAAGGCACCACCAGGCCCGCCCTACGTGGACCTGCGGTGTCCTGTCACCAGAGATCCACTGGGGGGCAGCAGGGAGCAGGAACAAGGGACTGTTCACAGGACCCCCTGCTTATGAAAGAGGGATTCCCTGGCCTGGCAGCCAAGGAGAAAGACTCCAAGCTGGATCGGTGCCTCTTGCTGGTTCTGTAGTGAATGGTGGGCAGGAGAGCCACCCGGTTTTGTGTTCAGTATGTTAAAACCGAGAGGTAGGCCCAGGTTTAGCAGGGACTACATTTTGGCCCTCTGTAAGAAAACTAATATGAAAGTAAACTTATTCAGGACAAAAATATAAGTCCCATCAAACCACAGGTGTTTGCAGACTGGCGCCCCACCCTTCTGGGTTCTCTTTAAGCAATTTACCAGACACACACACACACACACACACACACACACACGTTTCCTGGTGACAGCGGGTTTCCCCTCAGCCCCCCGAACATTCTGCCGCTCTATGCCCTTGCTCCGTAAGCAGCCCTGAGCTTAAACCACATCATGAGAAGATACAAATTTTTACAAACATTGTCGTCATTTATGGCCATCTCCCTTCCCCTTCGCACCTCTCTGGGAAGCTCGTGGTGAAATGCAGGTCCCCAGGCCCCACCTCCTGGGTTCTGGTTTCCTGTGTCTGCGCGTGGACGGCCTCATCTCCCACTGCAGGCCAGGTTGATCTGTTGCAGTGAAGTCCCCTCACCTGAGAATGGTGGGGCCAGGGGCGGGGGTTAGTGTTCACTGGGGACACAGTTCTGGCTTTGCAAGATAAGAAGGACTCTGGAGACGGGCGGAGGTGAGGGTGGTACAACACTGTGAATGTGCTGGGAGAGGGGCGAGGCGGTGTCAGGGGAACACGGGGGTAGGGGGGAGATATATTCGGTGAGACACTTGAATCTATGTAAACACAATAAATTAAAATCAACAAAAGTTGAAAAAAATAGTTAGATGGTAAACTTTATGTGTTTTATACCACCAAAAAAAATATAAGTAAAGCCCTGGCTGATGGGCTCAGTGGTAGAGTATCAGCCTGGTGTGTGGAAGTCCCGGGTTCAGTTTCTGGTCAGGGCACACAGGAGAAGCGCTCATCTGCTTCTCTACCCTACCTCCTCTCCTTTCTCTCTGTCTTTCTCTTCCCCTCCCGCAGCCAAGGCTCCCCTGAAGCAAAGTTGGCCCAGGCGCTGAGGATGGCTCCATGGCCTTTGCCTCAGGTGCTATAATGGCTTCGGTTGCCACTGAGCAATGCTCCAGATGGGCAGAGCATCGCCCCCTGGTGGGCATGCTGGGTGGATACCGGTTGGATGCATGTGAGAGTCTGTCTCTCTGCCTCCATGCTTCTCACTTCAGAAAAATAAAATTAAAAATTAAAAAAAATATATATGTAAATAAAAAGGCAACTTCTCTGTAATCAGGGCTCCCATGTGACTAACTATGTCATCCTTTGGGGCCCATCGGGTTTTCACAGCGACTACGCCATCAGTTCAATGAGGTCTTTGAACAGCTACCTCTGTGGCCACTGCTCTGGGAATCAGACTGTTTTGATTTCCTAACTTGGCGGTGGGCAGTTTCAAGGTTTACATTAAAAAAAAAAAATTAAAAAAAAAATTTGTTAGTAACGTAATGTTAACTTAGCTTATTAACAAGCATACTGTTCATTTGATGGATGCTAATTATTCTTCCAGTCCAAAATTAACACTCATTTTTTTAATTCATTTTAGAAGAGAGAGAGAGAGAGAGAAAGGTGGGGAGGAGCAGGAAGCTTCAACTCCCATATGTGCCTTGACCAGGCAAGCCCAGGGTTTTTAACTGGCGACCTTAGAGTTCCAGGTCGAGGCTTTATCCCCTGCACCACTACAGGTCAGGCCCACTCATTTTTTAAAAATTGAGATGACCGGCCCTGGCCAGTTGGCTCAATGGTAGAGCATTAACCCAGTATGTGGATGTTCTGTTTTCAATTCCCAGTCAGGGTACACAGGAGAAGCAATCATCTGTTTCTCCCCTCCCCTCCCCTTTCCCTTTCTCTCTCTCACTCTCTTTTTTCCTCCCACAGCCATGGCTCAATTGGTTTAAGCGCATCGGCCCCGGCACTGAGGATGGCTCCATGGAGCCTCTGACTCCGGTGCTAAAAACAGGTCATTTGGGAGCATGGCCCCAGATGGGCAGAGCATTGGCCCCAGACTGGGGTTGTCAGGTGGATCCTGGTCAGGGTGCGTGCAGGAGTCTGCCTCTCTCTCTCCCCTCCTCTCACTTAAGAAAAAAAAAGAGATAAAAAAATTGAGATAACAGACTCGCGTGACAAGGCTTCCCTTCTAAGCACAGCACAACATGGGAAAGTCTCAGATGAAATTATTTTCCCATGGGGCTTTCATTCACTTTTCTTGTATCTATTTGACCTGCCTTGTTCTCTCTTTAACTACTCTGAGTTCTCCCTTCTCCCAGCCTCACAAGGATGACTCTGTCACGTGTAGCCCACAGACAGAAAGCCGCAGGGTCCTGTAATGGGGGTGAAACTGTGCAAACAGAATTCTCCTGTGACGGAGAGTTAAAATTCTCCCGTCAGAATACTCTTCCCTGCAGGTCAGATGCTGAACTCCAGGAAGCTGCTGAGTCAGAAGTTTACACCTGACTTTCCCCATGACACTAGCTCTCACCCCACAGGTCACAGGATTAATGTGGGGGCTGTGCCAAATGTCAAGTCTCTAGGTTCCGGTTATCTATTTGAAGGCCATAGAATGACCGCAGTGTCCACACACCCCGTGGATCCATGATGAGCCAGACGGGACCAGCACTCCATGTGTGACCTGGCCTCTACTGGGTCCCCACTCTAAAAGGAACACGTGGTGACAGTTTGGGTCTCCAAGGAGCATGTGAATTTGAACTCTGGGTCCAACACTCCTGGAAATGTTTGCATATCCCACCTCTCCTGGGCTAGTCATCCAAATAATGGAAAACACTGTTTCCCATTGATTTGAGAGAGAGGGGTAGGGAGAAAGAGAGGAAAAGAGAGAGAAGCATCAACCCCTTGTTCCACTTCCTGTGTTCCGGGAAGATGCTCTATCTACGGAGCCAGCCGCCAGGGCCTGAAAGGCATTTTAAAGTCAACTTTATCAGAATGATGGAAATGACCAGTTATTCCATTTCTCAGTGCTGCCCACTGGTGCCAGGGACTTTCCTGGGCAGCAGCAACAGGTGAAGCTCATCTGACTCTGCTTTGAAGACTCGGTGTAAATGCGTCACACTGGGTCCTCTGCCTACCTCAGGTGCGTTTTTTCCTCTTCTTCTTCTTTTTTTTTTTTCTTTTTGTATTTTTCTGAAGCTGGAAACGAGGAGAGACAGTCAGACAGACTCCCGCATGCGCCCGACCGGGATCCAGCCGGCACGCCCACCAGGGGGCGACGCTCTGCCCCTCCGGGGCTTGGCTCTGTCATGAACAGAGCCACTCTAGCGCCTGGGGCAGAGGCCAAGGAGCCATCCCCAGCACCCGGGCCATCCTTGCTCCAATGGAGCCTAGCTGTGGGAGGGGAAGAGAAAGACAGAGAGGAAGGAGAGGGGGAGGGGTGGAGAAGCAGATGGGCGCCTCTCCTGTGTGCCCTGGCCGGGAATCGAACCCGGGACTCCCGCACGCCAGGCCGATACTCTACCACTGAGCCAACCGGCCAGGGCCTTTTTTTTTTTTTTTTTGTATTTTTTTGGAGTGAGAAGCCAGGAGGCAGAGAGACAGACTCTTGCATGTGCCTGACTGAGACCAACCTGGTGTGCCCACCAGGGGGCGATGCTCTGCCCATATGGAGCGTTGCTCTGCTGTAACCGGAGCCATTCTAGCACCTGAGGCAGAGGCCATAGAGCCATCCTCAGCGCCAAAGAGGCCAACTTTGCTCCAATGGAGCCTTGGTTGGGGGGGGGGGGGGAGATAGAGAGGAAGGAGAGGAGGAAGGGTGGAGAAGCAGATGGGTGCTTCTCCTGTGTGCCCTGACTGGGAATCGAACCCGGGACTGCCACACACCAGGCTGATGCTCTACCATTGAGCCAACCGGCCAGGGCCTGTTTTTTTTTTTTATTTTTCTGAAGCTGGAAATGGGGAGAGACAGTCAGACAGACTCCCGTATGCGCCGACCGGGATCCACCCGGCACGCCCACCAGGGGTGACGCTCTGCCCACCAGGGGGCAATGCTCTGCCCCTCCGGGGCGTCGTTCTGCTGCGACCAGAGCCACTCTAGCACCTGGGGAAGAAGCCAAGGAGCCATCCCCAGCGCCCGGGCCATCTTTGCTCCAATAGAGCCTTGGCTGCGGGAGGGGAAGAGAGAGACAGAGAGGAAGGAGGGGGGGGGTGGAGAAGCAAATGGGTGCTTCTCCTGTGTGCCCTGGCTGGGAACCGAACCCGGGTCCCCCGCACGCCAGGCTGACGCTCTACCGCTGAGCCAACCGGCCAGGGCCTGTTATTTCTTTTTTTTTTAAAAATGATTTTATTTATTGACTTTACAGAGGGAAGGAACAAGAAATATAGACTGATAGTTGCTTCACTTTAGTTGTTCATTGCTTGCTTGTTGTTTTGTTGTAAGTGCCTTGACCAAGTAAGCCCAGGGTTTCGAACTGGCGACCTCAGAGTCCCAGGTCAATGCTCTATCCACTGCACCACCACAAGCCAGACCTCCAGTGTATTTTTGTGGAATAGTTTGCAATGTGATAAAAGTACAATACAGCTAGTGCTCGACTTATGACCACGATTGGTTCCGACAGACCCCTCGTAACATGATTTGGTCGTAAGTTGAGTAGGCTATATGTACAAAGTACTGTGAAATGATGTTATAAAAATCTTTAAGTCATATTTTATCATAATTTTCTTTCATTATTGTTATATATCATAATTTTCTTTGTTCACTTTATGCCATTTGTATCATCTCTACACCATTTTGTTTCTTATTTTTACATTTGTCAGGTTTAAGTAAAACACTGCATTACCAGTACAACTGGTTTAATATTTGCAAAGACAATTTCCTCTTGGTAGACATCTTGGGAGGGGTTTGATGAAAAATATCCAAGACACAAAACACAAATTGCTGTACTGAGTCTGGGATAACAGTTGAAATGGTGCACGTGGAGATGGTAGTGCTGCTGGAAGCTGGTCTGCATGTCGTATGCCCAGCTGGGCAACGCTTGCACTGCCAGAAGCGGGGCAGTCGTGGCTAGTGATTGTGGTCATAAAGTCGAATGGTTGTAAGTTGCATAGGTTGTAAGTCGATCAATATTTGTAAAGATACAGCAAATGTGAAAAAAAGTCAACCCTATGTGAATATGTTGGTATTTTACTATGTTAGAACTTAAAACAGAAAATTTAAAACTATTAATTTGTTAAAAATAACAACACATGCGGCCCTGGCCGGTTGGCTCAGTGGTAGAGCGTCGGCCTGGCGTGCAGGAGTCCCAGGTTTGATTCCCGGCCAGGGCACACAGGAGAAGCGCCCATCTGCTTCTCCACCCCTCCCCCTCTCCTTCCTCTCTGTCTCTCTCTTCCCCTCCCGCAGCCGAGGCTCCATTGGAGCAAAGATGGCCCGGGTGCTGGGGATGGCTCTGTGGCCTCTGCCTCAGGCGCTAGAATGGCTCTGGATGCAACAGAGTGATGCCCCAGATGGGCAGAGCATCGCCCCCTGGTGGGCATGCCGGGTGGATCCCGGTCGGGCATATGCAGGAGTCTGTCTGACTGCCTCCCCATTTCCAGCTTCGGAAAAATGCAAAAAAGAAAAAAAAAATAACACATGCATGATATGTTGGCATATATAACTTATTTTCCATAAGGAATATATCTTTCAAAACAAAAATAATGAGGTGGGGAGAGAGGCATTGTTTCACAGCTTTGCAAAGCTCCCTGCGACCTGCCCTTGCAGGGAACAGCTGGGTTCTCACGTCTGCTTCTGCGGTCAATGTGCCATGAGACTTGTTGTGGTTGAAGTGTGTAAAGAAAATCTGGGCTCATACAGGTATCTAGTTAGAAAAGGGAGGAATATTTTAATATTTTGTTCAGAAAACTGTAGCATTCTGGGTCAGGGCACACAGGAGAAGGGCCCATCTGTTTCTTTACCTCTCCCCCTCTTGCTTCTCTCTCTCTTCTCTTTCCCTCCCCCAGCCAAGGCTCCATTGGAGCAGAGTTGGCCTGGTTGCTGAGGATGGCTCCATGGCCTCCGCCTCAGGCACTAAAAAATGGCTCGGGTTGCAATGGAGCAAGGGCCCTAGATGGGCATAGCATCGCCCCCTGGTGGGCATGCTGGGTGGATCCTGGTCAGGGCGCATGCAGGATTCCCTCTCTCTCTGCCTCCCCTCCTCTCACTAAATAATACACACACACACAGAAAAGAAAAAAAAAACGATGGCTGTTTGTTTTTTTTTGTATTTTTCTGAAGCTGGAAACCGGGAGGCAGTCAGACTCCCGCATGTGCCCGACCAGGATCCACCAGGCACACCCACCAGGGGGCGATGCTCTGCCCATCTGGGGTGTCGCTCTGTTGCGACCAGAGCCACTCTAGTGCCTGGGGCAGGGGCCAAGGAGCCATCCCCAGCACCCGGGCCATCTTTTGCTCCAATGGAGTCTCGGCTGCGGGAGGGGAAGAGAGAGACAGAGAGGAAGGAGAGGGGGAGGGGTGGAAAAGCAGATAGGTGCCTCTCCTGTGTGCCCTGGCCGGGAATTGAACCCGGGACTTCTACACACCAGGCCGATGCTCTACCACTTAGCCAACCGGCCAGGGCTGTTTTTTTTTTTTTTTTCTTTTTGTATTTTTCTGAAGCTAGAAACGGGGAGACAGTCAGACAGACTCCCGCATGTGCCCGACCGGGATCCACCCGGCACACCCACCAGGGGGCGATGCTCTGCCCATCTGGGGTGTCGCTCTGTTGCGACCAGAGCCACTCTAGTGCCTGGGGCAGGGGCCAAGGAGCCATCCCCAGCGCCCGGGCCATCTTTTGCTCCAATGGAGCCTCGGCTGCGGGAGGGGAAGAGAGAGACAGAGAGGAAGGAGAGGGGGAGGGGTGGAAAAGCAGATAGGTGCCTCTCCTGTGTGCCCTGGCCAGGAATTGAACCCAGGACTTCTACACACCAGGCCGATGCTCTACCACTTAGCCAACTGGCCAGGGCTGTTTTGTTTTTTTTTTTCTTTTTGTATTTTTCTGAAGCTAGAAACGGGGAGAGACAGTCAGACAGACTCCCGCATGTGCCCGACCGGGATCCACCCGGCACGCCCACCAGGGGGCGATGCTCTGACCCTCTGGGGCATCGCTCTGCTGCGACCAGAGCCACTCTAGCGCCTGGGGCAGAGGCCAAGGAGCCATCCCCAGCACCCGGGCCATCTCTGCTCCAATGGAGCCTTGGCTGCGGGAGGGGAAGAGAGAGACAGAGAGGAAGGAGAGGGGGAGGGGTGGAGAAGCAGATGGGCGCCTCTCCTGTGTGCCTTGGCTGGGAATCGAACCCGGGACTCCCGCACGCCAGGCCGACGCTCCACCACCGAGCCAACCGGCCAGGGCCACTGTTTGTTGTTTTGACACTACACCAAACCTCAACAATGTGAGTGCTGTAAGGTTGAGCGGCAATGCAGTGTCTGAAGCCATACTGATGGACTACTTCCCATGCTGTTGAATGACACTGCCTTGGTCTAGCTAGCATTGTGAATGACTCTCTCACCCACGTGTGATTATGCAACATCATGCATTAGTCATCTGAAATATATTGGTTCCGTGAGTTGCGTTGATGTTCCAAGTAGTGACTCATCCTGTAGTGTAATCGCACGTCATGTAGCCTCTTGGAAAAACACTGTGTGTTTTTGGAAAAATGAGAATTACAAAATAGTTTCTTTCATGTGGACTGCCTGAAAGGGTCTCTCAGGGCCTGCTGGGAACTGCGGACTTAGCACAGGCGTGGTAAAGAAGACAATGTGGATATGGTGAGGAATCATCTAAAAAATCCAAAAAGGGCAGGAGGGGCCCTGGCCAGTTGGCTCAGTGGTAGAGCATCTGCCTGGTGTATGGAAGTCCTGGGTTCAATTACCGGTCAGAGCACAAAGGAGAAGCGACCATCTGCTTCTCTATCCCTCCCCCTTCACTCCTCCCCCCTCTTTTCCCCTCCCACAGCCATGGCTCTATTAATTTGAGCACATTGGCCCCGGGCACTGAGGATGGAACCCTGGAACCTCCCCACTTCAGGTGCTAAAAATAGCTCAGTTGGGAGCATAGCCCCAGATGTGCAGAGCATTGCCCCTTAGTGGGCTTGCCCGGTGAATTCTGGTCGGGTGCATGCAGGAGTCTGTCTCCTTATCTCCCCTCCTCTCACTTGGAGAAGGAGAAGAAAAAAAAGAGGGGAGAAGAAGAGGGATAAAAAGAGTAAAGGACAGAAGAACAAATAGAAAAACAAATAGCAAATAATAGCTTTAAACCCAAGTACATTGATTATTTCATTAGGTATAAATGATCTAATGCCCCAAGTAAAGGCAAAGATAATCAGACTGCATAAAAATATAAGACCTGGTTCTCTGTAGTTCTACAAGAAACACACTTATTTATTTCCTTCTGTGGGGCCCTTGTCCTCACTCCGTCCGAGCCCACTTCTTGTTTCTTACTGTTGTGGTAATGTTGGGATTTGGTGAGAGCAGCTCTGAAGGGTCTGGAGTGAGACCATGAGGGCCTGCCTGGGGTGATGAAGGTGAGAATGGAAAAGAAAATATGAAACTAAAAGTCAGTTTGGGCCCTAACTGCTCATTCAGTTAAGAGCGTTGTCCCAAAACAATAAGGTTGCGGGTTCGATCCCTGGTCAGGGTACACATGGGAAGCAACCAGGGAATGCACGACTGAGTGGAATAACAAAGGCTTCCCTTCCCCCTCCCTTCTCTCGCCTTTTCTCTGTCTCTCTAAAAAAGTAAAATCAATTAAAATTAAGCTCTGGCTGGATAGCTCGGTTGGTTGGAGGGTCATCCCTGAGCTCGGAGGTTGCCAGTTCGATTCCCCGGTCAGGGCACATACAGGAGCAGCTCAATGTTTCTCTCTCTCTCTCTCTTTCTCTCTCTCTCAAAAAAAAAAAAAAAAGTCAATTAGAAGGAGTATGGTCAAGCCTTGCTAACCAAACCAATAAAATATGGAGGAAGAAAGAAAAGAAACCAAACATGCTAGAGATGATCCCACGACTTGGAAAATGAGCCACCTTAATTAAATTCTTCAAATTTGCTATCCTGATTTGCCCTGAAGACTAACCCCAGTGTGAGCTGGTGAGGAAACACACTTTAGATACAGAGACGGGAAGGTTAAAGTAAAAATGCAGAAGAAGGTTGTCGTGGTTAATTTCATGTGTCAAGATGACTGGCCACGGGGTGCCCAGATTCAACATCACTCCTGGGTGTGTCTGGCAGGTGTTTCCCGGTGAGGTCAGCATGTGAGTGGGCAGACTCAGTAGGTTAGCCCTCCCCAGCGTGGGTGTGGAGTTACACCACAGGCTCCTTTGGTCCTCAGGCTCTTTGGACTTACACCACCAGGCTTCCTGGGGCCTTCAGCTTACAGGTGGCAGCTCACGGGACAGCGTAGTCTCCCTGATCGTCATGCCAGCCAATTCCTCAACATTTCATAAACTCTCTCCCTCTCCATATAAGGACCCACTTGTTCTAGGATTGCCCTCTTGGGTTATGGGTCCTGCTTCCAAATGGGTCATTGGTTAGTTTTACATTTCCTTGGAGGGGTTCACTCTGAGGTCACAGCCCTAGGGCTTGAGTGTAAAGGTGTTCGGAGTGGGGTACAAAGGTGGTCATGCCGTCCACCCTCTAAGCAGCCTACCTGATATATGTCTGTGGTCCCTTTGGGAACCCAGAGCTATGCCTCTGACTTTACATGGGTTTCCTGCTGGCAACATACTAGGTCTTGTCCCCTTAATTCACAAAGTGTCCCGTATCTATTACGGGGAAAACACGCATCTTTAGTAAAACAGCTAAATCTTATTAACAGGAGACAGGCTGTGTGAGCAGAAAAGCCAGTCCCTTCCCGGGCTGTGTCCCATCCCTGATGCCTAGGGGGACAGGCTGAGCCCAGGAGAGTGGGCAGAGTCCTCTAGTACAAACCCCAGCTTGAAATAATTGGGAGCCCCGGCCCAAGGTGATCTGATTCCAACTGGTCAAACAAACCATCCCTGCAGCCCCTGGGCAGCTTGGCTCCACCCAGAGCCACATCACAAAACCTTATAGTCTCCCCAATGCATTCAATAAAAAGGAAAAACAAAAACAAACCGACAAAAACAAAGCCTTACTTTACGCTGCCCTTTCTCTGTGCCAGGCACTGTTCCAAGTGCTCGGTAACATCGACCTATTTACCCCTTCCAAAACCGAGGGCTGCAAATACTGTTGTTCCCCCATCCCCCCCAATAAAAGAACCAAGGCACAGATGGATAAGAGATGCTCTAGCCACAGAGCCCGGGAGCGGGGCCCACCCAGTAGGGCCAGGTGCCCTGCTCACCATGCTCCACCCGGCTGCCCCTCTCCCCCACGGGCAACGCCCTCTGCCCCTGCTCCTTCCATGTCCACCTCAGAAGGTCTCCTGACTCTGTCAGCCCATCAAGCCTCCCTCCGCAGGAGGTGACTTCAGCGTGGCTTTTGGACACAGGCTTGCTGGCAGTTCCTCCTTTTTACTCAGAAGCTCTGCCCTCCACGTGAGGGAAGCAAGGAGCAGTGTGGCTGGGTGCTCTGAGCCCCCCTCCTGGGATCCCTTCCCTGGGGGGCCGCGGAGGGCCTGCTACCTGCCTCTGCCTCGCCCTGGCCCAGTGTGGGGTAGATGAGGGGTGTGGCAGCTCGTGTGAGTGCCAGGCAGTTTGGGGACTCACCGCCCTGTGCTCATGAGGCCGTGTCTCTGTCAGAGCTCTGGGTTATCCATTCGCACTCACACAAGAACCAGCTTCCTGTTTAAAAAATGATACTTGTTATGTTTAATGGCATTAAGGACACTGACAGCTGATGTTTTCGAATGCTTGCTGCTTCTCATCCTTTACCTGCACTTTCTTCCCACCCTCTGATGACATTACGGATGGAGCAACCAGGGCACTGAGTGGAGAGGTGACTTGCCCAAGGCCGTAAAACCATAAGAGAGAAGGCCCTGGCCGGGCAGCTATGTTGGTTAGAGCATCTTCCCCATATACCAGGCTTGTGGTTGGATTTCTGGTCGGGGTGCACACAAGAATCTACCAATGAATACATAAATAAGTGGAACAACAAATCAATGTTTCTTTCCCTCTCTCTCTCTTCTTCTCTCTTTAAAACCAATAAACAAATTAACATTTTTACAAAGAAAAAAAGAAAGAATGGAAGGAAGGAAGGGAGGAGGGAGGGAGGGAGGGAGGGAGGGAGAAAGGAAAGAAGGGAGGGTAGAAGAGAGGGAGGGAGGGAGGAAGGAAGGAAGGAAGGAAGGAAGGAAGGAAGGAAGGAAGAAATGGTATGGTGTGCTCCTGAGAGAGAGAGAGAGAGAGAGCACGCTGTTCTTAGAAATCTCAATGATTCAATATAGTACTATCAACTCCAGTCACCATGCTCTACATTAGGTCTTCAGACCTTACCCATCTTATAGCTGGAAGTTTGTACCTTTTACCAACCTGCCCTTGTAGCCCCCACCGCCTAGTCCTGGAAACCGTGGTCCTATTCTCTATGAGTCTGACGTTGTTTTAGATTCCACGTATTGAGTTATAAGTGATACATACTGAGTTATAAATTCAAACTTCAGACAAATCCAATGGGGCAAATACTGTTGTTTCCATCCCCCTTTTCCCTGATAAGAGAACCAAGGTACAGATGGAGAAGAGCTAAGCTAAGACCACATGAACCTGAGTCCGTGCAGTATCTGTCTCTGTCTGGCTTGTTTCACTTAGCACAATGCCCTCAGGATCATCCATGTTGTCGCAGATGACAGGGTTTCCTTCCGTTTTAAAGCAGAATAATATTTATGCACAGATGCATGATGTCTGCATATGTACAGTCATCCCTCTGTATCCACAGGGGATTGAGTCTAGGAACTCTCGGTGGACACCAAAATCCATCCATGCTCAGGTGCCTCAGTCAGTCTTCCCCACGGACAAGGAGGGCTGATTGTGTATCTGCCATCTTCTTCACCCATGCATCTGCTGGTGGACACTTAGGCTGTTTCCATGCCTTGGCTGTTGTGAAGAATGCTGCAATGAGCAGGCAAGAGCAGATATCTCCGAGAGAAAGGTTTTGTCTCCTTCAGATACATACCCAGAAGTGGAATTGATGAGTCACATGGTAGTTCTATTTGTAGTTTCTTGAGGACCCTCCACACTGTTTTCCACAGTGGCTGCACCAATTTACATTCCCACCAATGGCGTATGAGGGTTCCCTTTCTCCCAGTCCTTGCCAGCATTTGTCCTCTCTCATCTTTCTGATGACAGCTTGAATGGGGTGTTAGATCTTTCTGTGTGTGGCTCTACAGTATATGTATTTGGGATCTTCTTTGCCTCAACATTGTGATTCATTCTTGTTGTGTGTAACTGAATTTCCTTGGTTTTCATGGCGATTTGGTACCCCACTGATGCGTATACTACACTTTACTGGTCTGGTCTACTGTTGATGGACGTCTGAGTTGTTTTCAGTTTGGGGTTATCACAGAGCTGCCAGGAACTCCCTCTAGTCTAGAGCATGTCTGGCTACTCTCAGGCTCAATAGGTAGGATGTCTTCCTAGAAGTGGGATTGCTGGGTAAAGACTATGGCTAGTTTCAACTTTAGTAACTATTTTTAGCTTTCTCTCAAAGAGGTCAGAACCATTCATATTCCCACTCTCTGTATAAGAGTTCTTATGGCTTCATATTTGATACTCCATATTGACATGAGAAGATAAGAAAATAGGTGAGTAGTTAAGACAGGAACAGTACAAAAATATAAACATGAAAAGTAAAGGCCATACTCCCAGTCCTTTTCTTCAACAGTTAAAGAGTGTCAACACTGTCTTTCCATAAATATTATAAGAAATTATTTAAATAATGTTTTTATTTATTTAACTTACTGATTTTAGAGAGAGAGAGAGAGAGTGAGGAAGACAGAGAAACATCCTTTTATTTATGCATTCACTGGTTGATTCCTTTTATTTTAATGTTTATTTTATTGATTTGAGAGAGAGGAAACAAGAGAGACAGGAACATTGATCTGTTCCTGTATGTGCTCTGACCGGGAATCGAACCCGCAACCTCTGCACTTTGAGGTGATGTTCTAACGGAGCTATCCAGCCAAGAGTTCACTGGTTGATTCTTGTATGTGCCCTGATGGTTGATCAACCCTGCAACCTTAGAGTATCGGGATGACGCTCTAACCAACTAAGCTACCCAGCCAGGGCCAATATATATATTTAAGTTTTTAAAATGACAACTTTGGATAATATTTCTAGTCCAAAGAGAGTGTGAAGATTAAATATCTGCCATTGTTAAATATATTGCTGTTGGTGAACCCCAACTGATCCAATCATTTGTGAAATATCTATTGAGCACCTATTATGGGCTAAACACCCTTCTAGGAACTTGGGATATGGCAATGAACAAAGTAGTAAAAAATTCACACCCGCATGGAATACATATTCTAGTGGGGGGAGAGACACAATAAATAGATGAATAAAATATATGTTGAATGGTATTGTGTTAAGGAGAAAAATAAGCCAGGGAGGAGGAGGAGGGGGTGGTGGGGAATTATAATTTTAGAGTAAAGAACTGAGGGTATGAGGAGTGTGCCATGTGAGTCCCCAAGGAAGAGTGGTCCCAGCATATTCCAGGACTATCAGGGAGGTCAGAGTGGTTGGAGCTCAGTGACCAAGGGGACAGTGGTAGATCAGGCCAGATGTTTGAAGGTAGGTGTGGGCAGATTCCTGAATGGCACAGGGAGAAGTGACCCCATCCTAGACTTGTACTGAGTGTGAAGTCAGCAGGATTTGCTGATGGGTTGGACGAAGGGCGTGAGACCAAAAAGGGGCGTCAAGGATGGCCACTAGCTTAGCTTGGGCTATTGGAAGGGACTATAACTCACTGCACCAGGAGGGCTGCGAGGGGAACAAGTCCTGGGGAGTATGAGGATTCGGTGAGCATGAGCTGTGGCCTAGGCGGGGGGAGCACACGTGAGTCTGGAATTTCGGGGAGAGGTCTGGGCCACAGTATGTGGCTGTCATTGAATAGATGGGATTTAAAGTCAGGAGACAGGGTCGACCTCAAACCCAAGCACTACTACCTCTTTCAAGTCCCAAGAGGAACGAGCAGAGAAGGTTCAGCAGAAAGGCCAGAAAAAACCCAAACCAAACCAAACAAAAAACCCCGAGTGTGTGCTGTCTTTGGAAGGCAAAGGATAAACATTTCAAGAAGAGAGGGATTATGTGTGCTGGATCGTGGGTGGCCAGAGGTCAAACGAGATGGCTTCTGACATGCATTATTGGATTTAGCAACTTGGAAGGAACTAGTGACCTAGAGAATTAAACAGTACAGAGGAAACCCAGGAGGGAATGGGTTCTGAAGAGAATGGGAGGGGGGAGGAAGAGGAGCGAGGGTGTATATGTCTCAACAGCCCTTTGAGAAGTTTTGCTGGAATTAAGAGGGATAGAAATGGCCCAGTAGTTTGAGAGAGTAGAACAAAACTACAGCGGGAAGGTGTGCCACTGTGTAAGGGGTCATGGAAACCCATTGGCACTAGAGTAAAAATAACTCGGGATGTTTTCTGATAAGGGGTTGGACCTCTCCATTTCAATCCTTTTTTTTTTTTTTTTTTTTGTATTTTTCTGAAGTGAGGAGTGGGGAGGCAGAGAGACAGACTTCTGCATGCGCCAACTGGGATCCACCCGGCATGCCCACTTGGACGCAATGCTCTGCCCATCTGGGGCGTTGCTCCGCTGCAATTGGAGCCATCCTCAGCGCCCGGGGCCAGCTTTGCACCAATGGAGCCTTGGCTGCAGGAGGGGAAGAGAAAGAGAGAAAAGAGAGAGGGGGTTGGGTGGAAAAGCAGATGGGCGCTTCTCCTGTGTGCCCTGACCAGAAATCGAACCCGGGACTTCCACACGCCAGGCCAACGCTCTACCACTGAGCCAACTGGCCAGGGCCTCTTTGAATAGAGGGCAACCCCACCAACAATCAGTGGTCATACACAAGTGGTTCGTTCACCCTGCAGCACCGTGCTCTCTGTACTGTGCAGAATCCAGGGCACAATAATATCTGGGCTGAGCCGGTTCGGCCCCTAGCTCCCTCGGCCGTGTCCGCCGTGGGCAGTGTAGACCGACCCACGCCCTTGCTTCCCTCCAGCCCAACCCAGGATACGGATGCTGCTGCTGCCGCTGCAGAGGTCCTGGCTGGGGCCTGATGGATCCTGGCTTTCCGCTTTGTGTATCCACGTGCTTCCCTGCAGAGCCACACAGCAGTTAGGGCCTTCACGCTCGTTTACAGGAAACCGCCTTCCATTTCCTCTTGGGACAGATGTCAGCTGGCCAGACCCCGACACGCACCCCCGCAGGCCTCTCTGCGGCGCCACGGCCGCGGGGTCTGGGCGTCCGGCCTGGCCCGCTGGGTGGGCGCGTCGTGAGGCCGCGAGCTGCCGGGCGTGAGAGGCGGGGAGGCCTAGCACACACATGCGCCGCGCGGGGACAGGCTGACCCCAAGCAGTCCCACCCTCCTGGCGCTGCTCAACAGCCGCCGAACCTTCTGGAAGCGGCGCCCCGCCGTCAGAACCGGACGCCCGAGAAGCCGGGAGAGGCGGGGTGCGTGGGGGCGGAGCCTGCTTAGAAGACTGCGTCCGACTGGCCGCCGGCGTTCAAACCACGCCTCTCAGGCGTCACGGCCCCGCCTCTCCCTCCCCCTTGCACGGATCCGCCCGGGCTCATTCATTCCGCGCGGGCCCTGCCAGACACCTGCCCTCGTTTTCAGTCACCCGCCGCCGTCAGCATGTCGGGCACCGCCGCTGAGACCCCGTCCGCCATTCAGATCTGCCGGTAAGAGGTCGCGCGGCGAGCGGCCGGGATGCCGACGCACTGCCCGGGCCGGGCCCAGCGCCACTCCGCGCTCTCGTCGCCCTGGTCCCGGGCCCATCCCTGGACCCAGCCCCATTCCCCATCCCCGCGGCCCAGTGCGCCTCGGGTGCCGCAGAGAAGCGGCGCCGCGGTCACGCAGGCCGTTTGCGCGACGATAGGCGCGGCGCGTTTTCCGGGCTGATGGAGTGCAGCCCCCGCGCCCCGCCCCGCCCCACCCCGCGGGAGCCGGCGCACGCTAGAAGCCCCAGCTCAGGTCCCTCCGTGCGCCATCATTGGGGGTCGTTCCTCGGGCGGTGGTGTAAAAACCCAGCGGATCCCCGAGATGGGGGACGCAAAGTAACCAGCTCGCTCTCTGGTCGGCGTCCGGAACCGGCGAGCCCTTTGCTGGGTGCCCGAGTGGGCGGGGGCTGCGGATAGATGTCCCTCGTAGTGCCGGACCTGTTCAGTTTTCTTGGGGGGGGGGGCGTGGGGGGAGCCAGAGCTTTCAGGAAGAACAGAAAATGCCCTTCCCCTCTTAACAGTTTACTGCTAAAAAGAGGGAATGGTCCACTGAGCTTGGAAGCATCTTACACAATAGGGGCAAACGGTTGTTCTTAGCGGACCAGCCCTGCCTTCCTCCATGGGAACCAAGGAGATGGAGGTCTCTAGAGGACAGGGGAGATCGGGAGCTGGTTCTCTTTGCCCATCGGAGGACGGAGGGCAGCCTCAAGGTTACTCTCCATTCCCTTGGGCAGAATGGGAAGTGGGTAATGCTAGTATTTGAACATGAGCTAAGTAAGAGCAAAGTCTGGCAGGGCCGCACAGGCACTGGGGCCTGCCACACGGTCTGCCCTGCTTCAGGAACCACTAAGAGTGAGAACCACTAACGGCTTCCTGTTTTTGTGTGGGATCTACAAGTTTGGACATTGGGTATCACACTAACCTTGGGTTCAACTCAAATTAGTTTCCTGTGGATATCAACATCTCCCTGGAAGATTAAGTACTGGATCAGTGGGGCTTCCTGACTGTACACCTTCTTTCTGACCTGGTCCAGGGCCTCCACTGACCTCAAGGTCAGTTTTGACTTCTAGGGAGAGGAAATCTTTGGGGCAGCCTTGCTCCATTAGCTTTGTTACTAGCTTTGTGGCTGTCTGTGCCCCACCCACTCCCAAGTACCTGGAGCAAAAATAATAAGAGTAACATATTTGGAGAGAGACAGGCCTGGAATTGGGTCTTTGGATTAGGCTCTGCCTCCAGTTGGCTAGGTGACCTTGGGGTTCATCCTTCGCAGAGGGCTTGTGTATCTTTCCTCTCACATGGTTTGTCCACTTCTCTAGGAAGGAGGCAGGGATCTCCACCACTCGGCTGTGTAGAGGAGGAAATTGAGTTCGGGAGACCCAGTGCCTTTTTAAGATCAGCCATGAGAGCTGGAGGGGCCCTGTGTTCTTTCCACTGCATTCCCCCAAAAGAGAAGGTACTGATTTCAGTCTACTCATGTAAGGCTGGGCTTTTATCTACTTCATCAAGATGATGAGTAGCAGGTCTAAACATACTGTCTTTTTTTTTTTTTTTTAAGTGAGAGGAGGGGAGATAGACACTCCTGCATGCACCCCAACTGGGATCCACCCAGAAATGTCTGTCTGGGACCAATGCTTGAATTAACCTAGCTATCCGCAGCGCCCGGGGCCGATGCTCAAATCGAGCCACTGGCTGTGGGACAGAAAGAGAGAGAGAAGGAGAGAGGGAGGGAAAGAGAAGCAACTGGTTGCTTCTCATGTATGCCCTGACTGGAGATCGAATCCAGGACTTCCACACGCCAGGTCGACGACACTCTATCCACTGACCCAACTGGCCAGGGCCCATACTGTCTTTTAAAATGGTTTCTCACTTAAAATTTACATGATGTTATTAACTGATGTTACCCCAATAAGTTTCATTTTAAAAAATAATTATAGCCTGACCAGTAGTGGCATAGTAGTTAGAGTGCCGACCTGGGACACTGAAGTCCCATGTTTGAAGCCCCAAGTTTGCTGCCTTGAGTGCAGGCTCATTTGGCTTGAGCACAGGCTCACTATCTTGAGTGCAGATTTGCTGGCTTGAGCGTGGGATCGTCAACACAATCCCATGGTTCCTGGCTTGAGCCTAAAGGTCACTGGCTTACAGCCCAAGGTTGGTGGCTTGAGCAAGGGGTCACTTGCTTTGCTGGAGGCACCCCCCAGTCAAGGCACATATGACAAAGCAATCATTGGACGACTAAAATGCTACAACTATGAGTTGATGCTTCTCATCTCTCTCTTCCTGTCTCTCTCTTCTCTTTCTCTCTACATATATATATATATATATATATATATATGTATATATATAATTATAACCCTGGTTGGGTAGCTTAGTTGGTTGGAGCATCATCATCCCAATTTGCCAAGGTTGTGGGTTCAGTCCCCAGTCAGGGCACGTGCAGGAGTCAACCTCTGAGGGCATGGATGAGTGGAACAGCAGATCAATGTCTCTCTCTGTCTTTTCTCTCCTTTCCTCTCTCTGAAAGTCAATACATAAAAAAATTTAAAAATTATTTTTAAAAATTTGGCTTCTAACACGTAATAGATTTGGGGTAGCTGTAGACCCTTTCATGTGTGCAGAAGCCTGCTCACCCACTATGCTTTCTAGGCCGCCTCTTGCTTAGTCACAATTACATGTTGTCATGGCTGTGGGATGCATGAGCAGGACACCTGGCTAAAGTGAGCCTCAGGTGCCTGGCAGGACTGCCAAAGTGGGAAGGCTGTGATGAGGGCTATGACACAAGGACTTGGCCCAGAGAAACCCCAGGGCATGGGGAGAGTAGAAACATAAGGGTGGGGAGCCCTTTAAGGACATCTGAGCTGACACTCTGTGTTGAAAGAGGAGCCTCCTGGCCCAGGACAGCCAAGCCCATGAATTTAACAAGTTTCACTGGATACCTCCAAGGAGCAAAGTGCTCTGAGGGAGGGACAGTGACCTAGAAAATTTGGTCCCTTAGTTTGTGGGTTTCACAGTTCTGCGGGGAAAGGATGCCCAACCCCCCCACCATCCTAGACAACTAAGAATGGTCACATGCTCTGTGTTTGGAAGGAGGTGTTGAAGGGATAAGGCTCCAAAGTAAGTAAGTGCAGTGGTTAGAGACAGTTTTGCAGTCCCAGGCCTGGGTGTGAATTTGCTCTCTGTCCCTTGGCCGTCTAGCACTTATGTGCTTATGGGTTGTTCTGAGTGTTCAAGAAAGTGTGTTAGGGCCTGGCAGGGTGAATGGCACACTGTAAGTAAATGGAAGCTCTTTTTGTCCAAGAAGTGGCATGCAGGCCTGGGTCTGAGTCTGAGCTCTGCCTCCTGCAGGTGTGTAGCTTCAGGCATGTTCTTTAACCTTGATGGGCCTCAGTTTTCTTGTCTGTGAATGGGAGATAATAATAGTGCCCTTCTTTTCTTTTCTTTTCTTTTTTTTAATAGTGCCCTTCTTTGGGTGGATGTGAGGATTTCAAACCTTTGGCACAGTGTCCAGCATTTATAAATGTAAGCTCACAAAGGGAACCCTTTATCTTTGGGAGCCCAAACTTTGGATGGCCAGGCCACTGGGGGTGGGGGGGCTGTCGCCTCCTCCCCTTGGTCTAGCCCTACAGCTGCAGGTTTGAGGGCAGCATTTAAAATCTCAGAAGAGCCTGACCTGTGGTGGCGCAGTGGATAAAGCGTTGACCTGGAAATGCTGAGGTTACCGGTTCGAAACCCTGGGCTTGCCTGGTCAAGGCACATATGGGAGTTGATGCTTCCAGCTCCTCCCCCCTTCTCTCTCTCTGTCTCTCTCTCTCCCTCTCTCTCTCCTCTCTAAAAATGAATAAATAAAATAAAAAAATAAAATTAAAAAAAAAAAAATCTCAGAAGAGCATTTTTCCTTTGGTTTATTTTGAATAATATTAATACTGCTCACAAACATTAGGGGATATTTTATTGCTTCATATTCATTTTGAAATATCCTCTAATGTTTGTGAGCAGTATATTTAATTAGCGAATTACCTTTTTTTGTTGGACTCAGAGTTCTAGAATGTCAGACCCAGAAAGACTTTTAAAGGCCTCCAGACAAGCTCCATCATTTGTGTTTTTTTTTTTCAGAGACAGAGAGTCAGAGAGAGGAATAGATAGGGACAGACAGACAGGAACGGAGAGAAATGAGAAGCATCAATCATTAGTTTTTCATTGCGCATTGCAACACCTTAGCTGTTCATTGATTGCTTTCTCATATGTGCTTTGACCGTGGGCCTTTAGCAGACCGAGTAACCCCTTGCTCAAGCCAGTGACCTTGGGTCCAAGCTGGTGAGCTTTTGCTCAAACCAGATGAGCCTATGCTCAAGCTGGCGACCTTGGGGTCTCGAACCTGGGTCCTCCACATCCCAGTCTGACTCTCCACTGCGCCACTGCCTGGTCAGGCCAAGCTTCATCATTTTTAAAAAATATTTATATCTTATTTATTGATTTTAGAGACAGAAATGGGAGAGAGAGAGAAAGAAGGGGGAGGAGCAGGAAGTATCAACTCGTAGTAGTTGCTTCTTATATGTGCACTGAGGGTTTTGAACCGGCGACCTCAGCATTCCAGATCAATACTTTATCCACTGCGCCACGACAGGTCAGGCAAGCACTGTCATTTTACAGTGGGGAAAATGAAACTTTCAGAGGTTAAAGACTTAACTGAGGAGTCCTTGTGGGATAGCTCAGTTGGTTAGAACTTAGACTCAAAGTGCAGAGGTTGCTGGTTTGATCCCTGGTTAGGGCACATACATGAACAAATTAATCTCTCTCTCTCTCTTTCTAATGAATAAATAAAAATTAAAAAAATAAAAATACAGACTTGGCTGAGGAGACTTTGACTGAAGGCAGCTTGTGGATTCTTCCCTGCCCAATGACCTGGTGTTCTGTTCTGGTCTTTCCAGTGCTCACCCAAGCTTAGGTTTCTGTCCTATTGTGCGGCTTAATCACGGCATCAGTGTGGACCTCAAGTAGGAGGCCCCTGAGTATTTGTCAAATAAACTTGAAGGCATGTCCTGTAACAGGTTTCTGGCAAGTGTGGGTAAAGCAGTGCGGTCCATGTCTGCACTGCCCAGTAGGGTGGCCATTAGCCATACGGAGCCACTGAGTGCTTGAAATGTGACCAGGCATGGAGAAACTGAATTCTTTTTTTCCCCCTTATCTTTTCCAAGTCAGAAGAGGGGAGATAGATTCCTGCATATGCCCTGACCAGGGTCCACCCAGCAACCCCCATATGAGGCCAATGCTCTGCCCATCTGGGGCCATGCTTGCAACCAAGCTATTTGTAGTATCTGAGATGGAGGCTCCATGGAGCCATCCTCAGCGCCTGGGGCCAATGTGCTCTAACCAATTGAGCCATGGCTACGGGAGGGGGAAGAGAGAGAGAGAGAGAGAGAGAGAGAGAAAGAGAGAAGGTGGAGGGGGAGGGGTGGAGAAGTGGATGGGCGCTTCTCATGTGTGCCCTGACCAAGAATTGAACCTGGGACATCCCTATGCCGGGCTGATGTTCTACCACTGAGCCAACTGGTCAGGGCCGAGAAACTGAATTCTTAACTATATTCATTTAATTTTACTTAAATATAAATGTAGCTATCCTCCTGTGTTTGGTGGCTCCCTTATGGGACAGTGCAGTATGTAGAAGAATTTAAAGACTAAATATCCTGGTACGTCTCTGGGGGCAAAGGTTTCCTAAGAGCTCAGGAGCTCTCTGGGGACTGCTGTCAGCTTTCAAACAGCTGGTAGAGGCGGACCTTGACCTGGCCCACAGCAGGCCACCAGAATCCGTTTATTTGTAGGTAGGTGTGTGAGGTCTGCAAGGTTACCTTTTGCTTGCTGTGCTTTAGATGCAGATCTACTAGGATTGTCTTGAGCTGAGGGACTGCTGTACCCTGAATGCCCAGGAAAGTGCCTGGCATCTAATAAATATGCCAGTAAGTATTAGTGGAACGGGCCTGAGTTTTGGTATGCTATAGGGTTGCAATGTTTTTCGCTCTGGGTCTCTGTCTTTGGATTTGAAGTAGAATGAATGAAAACATAGGCCCTGATTTACAGAAACCACATTCTTGGTTGGCAGGCTGGCACAGTCTGTAAAATGATGCCCAGTGCTGGCACCTGTGCTGCTGGGCTGTGGGGCCTGGGTGAGGTTGGTCTCTGTAGCCCGAGAGCCCGTGGTTGGGAGGCCATGTCCACGCACTGTCCAGTCTCCCTATAAGCTGGCCGGGCAGCCTGGCATCCCATCACCCTTGGCTTGGCACTGCAAGTGACCAACTTCCTGGTTTCAGTCAGGCCATAGTTTGCCTTCTCCTGGGGGCAGGGCTTCCCCAGGTGGGGCCCAGACCAGAGTGACCACATGCCATGCCTCTGTCCATTTGGCTCTTTCTTTCACTCTGAGAGGTGTCCCGGGGAGGGAGATAAATTATATGGTCGTCCTGTATGGTCACTCTGCCCTTGACCCCTGCACTACTTACATCTGAATAACTGAGCAATCTTGTTACAAATACAGATTTTTCTGCATGCAGATTATACTTCAGTAGAAAAATCAAGAAAAATGCAGATTTTAAAACATTTATGAGTTATTTGGGGAAACTTGAATAGTCCCTTGACAGTTAATGATATTAAGGGATTTGTATTATATTTTCGGTGGGATAATTGTTTTGTTGCTCTGTTTTTAAAAGGAGTTCATATCTTCTATTGGGAATGCTGAGATATTTATGGCTGCCAGTCTGTGATGTCTGGCGCAGGTGGGGGCAGACAGGAACCAGAGTTGATCCTTTGGAGCTGTTTGGTGGGGTTTGAAGACTAATTCCCTTTTTTATTTACTTTCGTAAGCCTTTGAAGTTTTCTACAATTAAAGAATAAATAACAGGCCATGGCTGGGTTGTTTAGTGGATAAAGATCATCCTGGTGCGCTGAGTTTGATCCTGGTTGCAAGTTCGATCCCCAGTCAGGCCACATATGAGAAGCAATCAATAAGTACACAGCTAACTGGAATGACTATGTGAAACAATGAGTAGATGTTTCTCTTTTTCTCTCTCCCTGCCCCTTCCCCCCTTTCTCTCTCCCTCTCTCCTCTCTCCCTCCTCTTTCAAATCAGTGGCAACGTTTTTTAAAAAAGGAATGAAAGGAAAAATGGGGTCCCGAGCCCCCACCCAGACTTCTGCCCCTGCATCTTGGTGGTGGGGGTGGCAGAACCTTTCCCGGCTCCTGCTAGAGCCTGAGAGCTACTGTGTGAAGGCAGGCCTGTGGGTGTGTCTCCTCCCTCAGCCTCCCTGCTGCCCTGGAAGATGCTGCTGGCAGCCTCCCAGCGCTCCTGACACCTGCTCCTGACCCCTGCTCCCGACACCTGCTGCCAGAACCCTCCAGCCCAGATGCCCTGGCTCCTACCGCCTACACGCCTGGGGGCCTGGCGTTTGGTGTTGTCTTAGCTTATCAAACACCAGTGTTGTGTCTGCATCCACCCTTGTGGTTTCCGGGTCCCCCCTGTGGTTCTGATGATGGCAAGATGCCCTTCCCTGATAACCATCAGGGAACTTGGAAACCTTACTCACAGGATCTGGAATTACACAGCACAGATCGAGGATGACGTAAGAGTAGGAACTTAAAGCGTAGGCAGAGGAAAAACAGGTGGCTCAAATGGTCAGTTTTCCGAAATCAGCCAAGATCTCTAAAGCAGAGGAGGCTCGATGGGGGAGGCTGCTGGCCCTTCACCTAATCCGGTGGCTGGGGGCGTGTTTACGAGACAGCAGCCATCTTTGAAGTGGACACCTACCTGGCGTTGGCAATCAAAGCCTCAGCCAGGTGTGTGCAGTACAGAAAAGGGAGGCTCCCCGCACCTCATCTGACCCAACCCATGGTGAAGCTGCCTGAGCCTGGCATTGGGCCTGGCCTTGGGGTGTGGTCACAGCTCCCCCCCCTTTCCTTCTTCCCCACAGATGGACCTTGGCCCATCTTGCTTATGAGAGAGCTGTGTTGTATGACTTGAGGCGGATCCATGGTTCTCACTAAACTTGGGCCGGGGGGGGGGGGGGGCGGGCGGGCGGCAGCGCATTCCTGGCTGCCCTCCTGTAAGGAGGGCCCTGGGGAGACTCGAGTGGAGCCGTTCAGTGTGCAGGGAGCTGGCTCAGCAGTGATGGCAGGATAAACCAGCTGGCCTGGGCTTGAGGCCTCTGCGGCTTGCTGGTGGGCAGGCAGCTGCCCAGAACTGTCTGGGACCTGGGAGCTCCCAGGGCCCTCGGCAGGGATGCTGGGTTTCTGTCTGGGCTGTTGGAAGCAAGTCTGGACACTATGTCCCTAGAAGTTAGTATGACAGGGACACTGCTGTGCTCACAGTGAGGCCGTCTCCAGCAAATTAGCCAACCTGAGGAATGTGAGAACCTCTGGTTAACATCACGTTATCAGAAGTGCAGGTGCTCTGGGACCTGAGTGGCGTTCACGGTGGGGGCAATCGGTGGGACTGAGCCCTTCTCCGCAGGGTCAGCACTAACACTGGACACCTCTATGTCAAAACTACATGGAATTGTGGGACACCAGCTGGTGGTGGAGGCTTAGAGACTTGGCCGGTGTGAGCAAAAAACAAAAACAAAATAACAGTAAAAACAGCTCACCCAGGAATGGAATTGTTGGGTAATATAGCAATTGCGTCATGATAAGAAACATCCAAACCTGTAGAGAATTTTGATAAGACTTTATTTGCGCCAAACTGATGACATATGTCAGGGAGTAAAATCTCAAATGCTCTGAGGAGTAACAGTTTTACAGTTTCTTTTATGCATTTGAAAGTAAGGAGGGACCATAGAGAAGATTACATGGTGGGGGGGGGGGCAGACAGCAAGGCAGGGATTAGATTACAGGGAGAGAACAAAATTCTGTGCTTTCTTGAGGGTTAATACCCCATGCGAGGGGTATTACTGCTGGCTTCTCAAGTATGTGAACCTGGATGCACAAGAACACCGGATAGGGTTTGCTTAAAACCCACATAGTTCAGTTGGTTAGAACATTGTCCCAATATGCCAAAATTGCGGGTTCAGTACCCACGCCGGGCACATACACAAATCAACCAATGAATACAGAAATAATTGGAACAACAAATCTATGTTTCTCTCTCTCTTTCAAATCAATCAATCAGTGAATAAAAAGGAGTTACAGCTGTAGGGCTGACTACCTACTCACTACGACCTGCCCTGTTGGAAATGTATGATCAGATCACCCTGGGAGGTTACTTTCCATAGAGCCCCATTTTTTCATCCACATCTGAGCTTCACTGAGGAAATGCCAGACTGTTTTCTCAAGTGGTTGTACTATTCCACGTTCCCACCAGCAGCCTAAGAGCATTCCAGTTTCTCCACATTCTTGCCAGTATCAACTCATAGTTGCGTCACTTTAGTTGCGCATTGATTGCTTCTCATACCTAGCTTGACTGGGGGCTTTAGCCAGCGACCCCGGGACCATGCTGATGGTCCCACTCTGAAGCTGATGACCCCATGCTCAAGCCAGTGACCTTGGGGCTTTGAAACTAGGACCTCAGTGTCCCAGGTTGACACTCTATGTACTGTGCCACCACCAGTCAGGCATCATCTGTCCTTTTTCTTTTTTTTTTAGTAAGAGAATGAGAGAGAGAAAAGAACAGAGAAAGAGGAGAGGTGAGAGAGAGAGAGTGAGGAGCATCAACTCAGTTGCTTTAGTTGTCTATTGATTGCTTCTCGAATGTGCCTTGACAGGGGTTGGGGGGCTCAAGCCGAGCCATCAACCCCTTGCTCAAGCTGGTGACCCTACACTCAAGTTGGTGAGCTTGTGCTCAAGTCCACGAGCCCATGCTCAAACTGGTGACCCCAGGGTTTCTGTCTGGAGACCTCAGTGTCCCAATTTGATGCGTTGATGCTATATCCACTGTGCCACCACCAGTCAGAGAGAGGGAGAGAGAAAGAGAGAGAGAGACTGGGGGTCAGAGACTGGGCGTATTAGGATGATGCTCTAACCAAGCACGCTATCTGTCAGGGCTTCTGTCTTTTTAGTTCCAGCCATCCTAGTGGGTGGGAAGTGGTATCTCACTGTGGTTTTGCTTTGAATTTTTCTGATGACTAATGATTCTGATTATCTATCTTTTTGTGAGCTTATGGGCCATTTCTACATCTTTGAAAAATGTCACTGAGACCCTTGACCTATTTTTCACTTGACTTATTCGTATATTTTTGAGTTGTAAAGTTCCTTCTATACAGTATACTAAATACAAGTTCCTTCTCAGATGTATGATTTGCAAGGAATATTTTTCTCATTCAGTAGGTTGTCTTTTCACTTTATAAAAAATTGAGGTATACAGTGGTACCTTGAGATACGAGTTTAATTCGTTCTGTAACTGAGCTCATAAGTCAGTCAACTCGTATATCAAACAAATTTCTCCCATTTAAAATAGCTGAAATAGATTTAATCTGTTCCAGCCCTGTGAAACATCCCCAAACCATCCTAAATTATGAAAAAAGACGTTTGTTTGTTTGTTTGTATTTTTCCGAAGCTGGAAACGGGGAGAGACAGTCAGACAGACTCCCGCATGCGCCCGACTGGGATCCACCCGGCATGCCCACCAGGGGGCGACGCTCTGCCCACCAGGGGGCGATGCTCTGCCCCTCCGGGGCATCGCTCTGTTGCGACCAGAGCCACACTAGTGCCTGGGGCAGAGGCCAAGGAGCCATCCCCAGCGCCCGGGCCATCTTTGCTCCAATGGAGCCTCGCTGCGGGAGGGGAAGAGAGAGACAGAGAGGAAGGAGAGGGGGAGGGGTGGAGAAGCAGATGGGCGCTTCTCCTCTGTGCCCTGGCCAGGAATCGAACCCGGGACCCCTTGCACGCCAGGCCGATGCTCTACCACTGAGCCAAGTGGCCAGGGCAAAAAAAGACGTTTTTAATTAAGAAACACACATGTGTACTTTACCAATGCATAACAAAAGTATGAAATAAAAGAAAAAATGTTATTTATTTATTTATTTATTTATTTTTATTTATTTATTCATTTTAGAGAGGAGAGAGAGAGAGGAGAGACAGAGAGAGAGAAGGGGGGGAGGAGCTGGAAGCATCAACTCCCATATGTACCTTGACCAGGCAAGCCCAGGGTTTCGAACCAGCGACCTCAGCATTTCCAGGTGTTATTTAGTACTATATTCTTACCTTGGAGACAGACGAGTGCAGCTAACGGAGGTGAATGGCGGAGGAGGAGGGAGGGAGGAAGGATGCAGACACTGTAGACACATAAACTAAAACTGCATTTTCTTAACACTAAATGTAAACTAAAACTGCATTTTCTTTACTTTATCTTTTTTTTTTTTGTATTCCTTTGAAGCTGGAAACGGGGAGAGACAGTCAGACAGACTCCCGCATGTGCCCGACCGGGATCCACCCGGCACGCCCACCAGGGGGCGATGCTCTGCCCCTCCGGGGCGTCGCTCTGTTGCAACCAGAACCACTTGAGTGCCTGGGGCAGAGGCCAAGGAGCCATCCCCAGCGCCCGGGCCATCTTTGCTCCAATGGAGTCTCGGCTGCGGGAGGGGAAGAGAGAGACAGAGAGGAAGGAGAAGGGGAGGGGTGGAGAAGCACATGGGCGCTTCTCCTGTGTGTCCTGGCCGGGAATCGAACCCAGGACTTCTGCACGCCAGGCCGACGCTCTACCACTGAGCCAACCGGCCACGGCGCATTTTCTTTACTTTAAACAAAACTAAAACTGCACTTTCTTTACTTAAAATGAAACCACAAAAACTTAATTGTAAAAAAATGCACTTTCTTAACTTTAAACTTAACCTAAGCTTAACATTGTGTATTTTTCATTTAATCATCACCTGTTTTTGCCTTGTTGGCTGTACTTTTGGCACTTTCACTTGCAGGACTTTTGAATAAAAATCTATCCAAAGAGGTTTGCTTTTGCCTGCCTTTTAAAATGTTATGGAAATGTGACAAACAAGTGTCATTAAAAAGTGCTGAAGCATGACCAGTTGAAACTTTTTCTGAGTGTTTCTTTTCAATGAAACTTGAAAGCTTCTCCCACATTGCCAGCATGTCTTTAATTTCACTTGTAGAAATCACTTCCTCCGACTCTACCTCCTCCTCACTACTAATCTCTTGCAGAAGCTCCGTATATTGCATCATCTGTAGCTCCTTCAACTCCTCAGTTAAGAGTTCCTCCTCATGTTCCTCGATGAGCTCATTACGTCACCCTCATCTACCTCCAGACCCATAGACTTTCTGAGGGACACAATCTCCTCCAACGCTTCTACCTCGGTCTGGGTCTCTGGTTCGAATCCTTCGAAGTCCTTGTCTGCAACAACATCAGGTCATAACTTTTTCCATGCCGAGTTCAAGGTTTTTCTTATAACCTCTTGCCATGCCAAGTCAATAATGCGTCAACACATCATGATGTTGTAGTGACCTTTCCAAAACTCTCAAAGGGTTAGATTTGTATTCTCAGTCACTTCAAAGCAGCGGCGGAACAAATGCTTTGTGTAAAGCTTTTTAAAGTTGAAAATGACTTGCTGATCCATAGGTTGCAAGATTGAAGTCGTGTTGGGTGGGAGGTAGAGGAATTTCATGAATTTGAACTCATTGAGAATGTCATCTTCAAGACCAGGTAGGTGGGCTGGAGCATTTTCAAGGATGAGTAATGCTTTCATCGGGAGTTTATTTTCTTTTTTTTTTTACATCAGAAAAAAGGACTTTAAAAATGTAAAAAGAGACAATGTCATTGTATAATAATAAAGGGGTCAATACATCAAGAAGATATAACAATTGTAAATATTTATGCCCAATATTGGAACACCTAAATAAATAAAGCAAATACAGAACTAAAAGGAGAAATAAACAGCAATATAATATAGTTGGGGACTTTAATAGCCCATTCTCAACAATGGATAAATCATTCATAAGAGAACTAATAAGGAAACACTAGATTTGAATAACACTATCAACCAAATGGGTGTGTAGCTATACACAGGCATTCTGTCCAATAACAGCAGAATACACATTCTTCTCAAGGGCACACGAAACATTCTCTAGCATATACAGAATAGATTATATATTAGGCCATAAAACAAATTTTAGCAAATTCAAGATTAAAATCATACCAAGTATCTTTTCTGACCTCAGTGATATGAAACTAGAAATCAATAACAATGAGAAAACTGAAAAGTTCATGAATACATGGAAATTAAGCAACATTCTTGTGAATAACCAATGGAATAAAGGGAATAAAACAAATATCTTGAGACAAGTGAAAATGGAAACAATATACCAAAACTTATGGGATGCAGCAAAAGCAATTTTAAGAGGAAAGTTGTTGGCAGAGGGCGAGAGCAGAGGAGAGCACAGAGACGCTCACTGTCCCCAGGGATTCCGTCAGGTCCTCCTGCGATCTGGCTCAGCGCATGAGGCAGCACTGCTCTTCTCCCCTGGTTCTGACGTGTCCTGCTTTGTCTGAGCTAAGCCTCCAGGTCTCTGATGTCTTCCTGTAGCCTCTGATTCTGAGCCTGCACAAGAGTCACCTGTGATTCCAACTCCTCAATGTGAGCCTGAAGCTTGCCAACTCTTAGAGGCTGCTGTTTGACTCCAACAGACGGGTGAGCTCCCTCTTTGCCTCCTCCAGGTACTGACAGTTGGCTGTGAATTCCTATCTGTGCTTGGAGTCCAGGGACAAAGAGAGGCACGCCAGCTCAGCTCTGAACTCCCTCTCCAGCGCTGCCATCACTTCTTTCTTCTCCGCCACCTGCTGCTCCCTCAGCTGCTGCAAAGCCCTCTCCTTCTCAGCTCTCAGGGCAGCCTTCTCTCGCTGCTCTAAGGCCTCCTTCTCTTCTTTAAGCTGCAGCAACATTGGCTGGATTATCTGCTCCAAGTGGCCCTCTGGTTCTTCTGCAGAGACTTCTGTCTCTCTCTCTTCCTCTGCAGGGAAGCCTTCACCTGGGCCCTGATTTGGTCCTTGAGTGCTGTGCTGGCCTGGGCCTGGGCCTGGGCCTGGGCCCGAAGCTGAGACAGCCTCCGGCTTTCCTCCTCTCTCACCTGAGTCCCCTCTTAGTGGCTTTCTGTAGCTGCTCCATCAAGGCACTGTCCTCAGCCCCCAGAGGCTCTGGGCGAAGGCTCCCGGCTGCACGCAGCTTCTCTGGTACCACCACGTCTCCCCAGGAGTTTATTTTCTTGAAGATATTCCTTCACTGCAGGACCAAAGACGAGATTTACCCATTCAATAAAAAACTGCCACGTAACCCATGCCCTAGCATTGGCGTGCCACAAAACCTGCAGTTTTTCTTTAAGAATCTTGTGAGTCTTAAAGGCTCGAGGATTTTCAGAATGGTACACTAGCAGTGGCTTTACTTTACAGTCACTGCTAGCATTTGCACACAATGCAAGTGTCAGACGGTCCTTCATGGGTTTATGGCCTGGCAGCTTCTTCTCCTCTGCAGTGATGAAAGTCCTCTGGGGCATTTTTTTCCAAAACAATCCTGTTTTGTCACAGTTGAACATTTGTTGGGGAATGTAGCCGTCCTTTGTGATAAGCGCAGCAAAAACGTGAGATGTGCTCCTCAGCTGCCTTAACGTCAGCACTCGCAGCTTCACCATGCCTCACCACCGAGTGGATGCAGTCTCTTCTTGAAATTTTCAAACCAGCATGACTCGCCTTAAATGTATCTTCTGCTGCCTCTTTTGAGGTTGATGGTTCTTTCTTCTTCAAGTCGCCGTAAATAATACGTGTCTTTTCGCATATTACAGTCTCCATCACTGTATCTCCTGCCAGCCTTTTCTCTTTCACTCACACCAGCAGAAGTTTCTCCATTTCTTCATGGATCTTTGCCCTTAACTGGGACAGAATTGTAGTTCCTTTCACTGGATTTGTGCTTTTGATGGCATCCTTTTGTTTAAGGATGGTACAAATTGTAGATGTATTGCAGTTGTAAAGCCTTGCCAGTTCAATCGCTTGTACACCACACTCATGTTTTTCTATTATTTCTTGCTTCTATCAACATCATTCTCTTCTTCTTCTCACCACTGTCCTTTACACTCACTTTCTTCAGCCCCATGATAGCACACAAAAAAAGTTAGTAAAAAATGCAAAAATTATGCAAGAATGAGTATAGCGCATGAGATTCTACTTGATTCTGTGGATAACACGTGAGAAAGAACGAGATGCTGGTGTTGTGCTGCAGATACTGGACCTGTGCACCAACGCGCCAACTAGCGGCAGCTTCCCAAATCACAACTCGTACCTCGAAATTCGCTTGGATCTTGAACAAAAATATGGACCGAGTTGCAGCTCATATCTTAAAAAATTTGTATGTTGGTCTGCTCATATCTCAAGGTACCACTGTAATTAACATATAATTGTATGTAATATGTATATATATAATATTGATGTAATTATTCAATATTTGTATATATTGCAAAATGATCACCACAACAAGTCTACTTAACATCTTTCATCACTTGTAGTTACAGTTTTTTTCTTGTTTTTTTTTTTATTTCCAAATACAAGCAAAAGTTTATTTAGAAAGTCACAGAGGGCCTGACCAGGCGGTGGTGCAGTGGATAGAGCGTCGGACTGGGATGCGGAGGATCCAGGTTCGAGACCCCGAGGCCACCAGCTTGAGTGCAGGCTCATCTGGTTTGAGCAAAAGCTCACCAGCTTGGACCCAAGGACGCTGGCTTGAGCAAGGGGTTACTCGGTCTGCTGAAAGCCCACAGTCAAGGCACATATGAGAAAGCAATCAATGAACAACTAAGGTGTCGCAACAAAAAACTGATGATTGATGCTTCTCATCTCTCTCTATTCCTGTCTGTCTGTCCCTATCTATCCCTCTCTCTGACTCTGTAAATAAATAAATAAATAAATAAAATCTTTTTATAAAATGGTGAACAGTTAAAAAAAAAAGTCACAGAGGCAGAAGAAGTGAGCCAGCTAGACTGCATGGGCTCAGGAATTGAGTTACAGAGGCAAAAGAAGGGCCTGTGGAATTTAGGAGAGAGAAAAGCAAGGAGAACCTGCCCAGGGGAAGAAGGGGCGAGGGAAAGAGGTGGATGTGTTAGAGAGAGAGAAAAGGCCACCAAAGTTGTTCCTTGTGATAAGAACTTTTATTCTCGTAGCAACTTTCAAGTATGCAATACAGTATTATTGACTATAGCCACCAGGCTATACATCTATTCTCATGATTTAAATATTTTATTTCTGGAAGTTTATATGCTTTGACCCCATTCACCCATTTTCCCCACCCACCCACCCCTGCCCTGGTAGCTACCAATCTGTTCTCTTGTCTATGAGCTTGGTATTTATTTGTTTTTTTTAAAGATTTTTTAAGATGTAAGAGAGATCATAGGTTGTTTTTTTCTGACTTACCTTAACATAACGCCCCCAAGTTTCATTCATTTATAGCAAATGGCAAGATGTCATTCTTTTTTTTTTTTTTTTTGTATTTTTCTGAAGCTGGAAACGGGGAGAGACAGTCAGACAGACTCCCGCATGCGCCTGACCGGGATCCACCCGGCACGCCCACCAGGGGCGATGCTCTGCCCACCAGGGGGCGATGCTCTGCCCCTCTGGGGCGTCGCTCTGCGGTGACCAGAGCCACTCTAGCGCCTGGGGCAGAGGCCAAGGAGCCATCCCCAGCACCCAGGCCATCTTTGCTCCAATGGAGCCTTGGCTGCAGGAGGGGAAGAGAGAGACAGAGAGGAAGGAGGGGGGGGGGGTGGAGAAGCAAATGGGCGCTTCTCCTATGTGCCCTGGCCGGGAATCGAACCCGGGTCCCCCGCACGCCAGGCCGATGCTCTACCGCTGAGCCAACCAGCCAGGGCCAAGATGTCATTCTTTTTATGGCTGGAATAATATTCCAGTGTATATATGTGCCACGTCTTCTCTATCCATTAGTCCCTCGGTGGACACCTAGGTTGTTTCTGTATCTTGAATATTGTGAATAACACTGCAGTGAACATGGGGGTCAAATATCTTTTTGAGTTAGTGCTTTGTTGTCTTCAGTTATAAGCACTCAGAAGTGGGATTGTTGGGTCATATTGTCACCTGGGGTGGGTCTGCCTCAGGCCGGCTGGTAGTGTGTGGGTTCTTGGCTCTGTGCAGGAAAGATCAGGAAAGATTTCACAACATGAGTTGGGTGATTTTGTGAGCATGTTATTAAAGCTGGGGACAGTGAAACAAGGAAGGGCTTGGGACAGAAGAAGCAACAGGAGAGCAGAAGCGGGGCTGCTTTGGCCTCTAGAAACATTATAGGGGAGAAGTGGGCCACACTGGGCTACGTGGACTCACTGGGAAGTAAGTCACAACAGAAGCAAGACGAGGTGGGGCTGCTTTTATTTCATTAATTTTTAAATTTTTATTGATTGATTTTTAGAGAGATAGGAAGTGGGAGAGAGAGAGAAAGACAGAAACATTGATCTGTTCCTGTATATGCCCTGACTGAGGATGGAACCCACAATCTCTGTGTATCAAGATGACACTCTAACCAACAGAGCCATCTAGCCAGGGCAGGTGGGGCTGCTGTTAGCTCACTGAAAAAAGTCTAGGATAGAAGAAGGAACAGGAGAGAGCCTAGGTGGATCTCCGTTTGGCCTCTAGAAACAGGAGAGAATTGGACCACAGCAGGGATGCTGTCAGCTCACTGAAAAGTCAGGTACAAGGGGTCTTTGGAGACAGGCTCAGGGGGTACGCCCGGGACTAGCTGCCACTGCCCACTGCTCCCCTGGTTGCAAGTCTTGTGGGAACCCTTAGAGTTTAGGACAGAAGTATAAAGATGCCCACCTGAGAGGGAAGAAAGGCGTGCACACTCTGGAGAGAGCCGGCTGGGTGTGAGAGCTCTGACCTGTTCTCTAAAGATGGGACTTTTAGGGGAGGGTCTTGATAGAGTATTCATTGGCTTGATGACATGTGCCAGGAAATGGGGTTTATTCCCTTAGCTTCGTCTGTCCTTGGAGCGTTCACTAGAGGGCTGTAAACCGTCTGTCTCCGTTTCCCTGTCCCCTTGTCCTGGCTCACTGACCTGTCTCGTTATGGCAGCTCTTGCTTTTCTTCTCTGAGGAACCTCTATACCGTTTTCCACAGTGGCTGCACCAATGGCGCACAAGGGTCCCTTTTCTCCACACCCTTGTCAATACCTGTTCTTTGTCTTTGATAATAGCCATTCTGACAGGTGTGAGGCTATGGTCACAGTGGGTTTGATGTCTTTTTACTTTTGCTGTTATCTTTGAAGCACAAAAGTCTGTACATTTTGATGTCCAATTATCTTTTCTTTTTCTTTTTTTTTGGTTGCTTATGCTTTTATTGTCATATTAAGAAACCATCGCCTGGCCCTGACCAGGTGGCTCAGTAGATAGAGAGCATCATCCCAGTGCAGTGAGAGTCAAAGTGTCCACACATGTGGCTCTGGAGTGCCCTGTGGCCTTGGAGCCTTGTCTGTGCCTGAAGGTGACAGCTGGCCTTGGCCAGGCCCAGCATGCGGCCCTCTTAGGGGGTCACCGGAGCCCACTGTGATGGTCCGTGTGCAGTGTGGCCTCTTGGTTCAGGGGAGGGAGGTGGGGCAGGCTGCCGCCCCAGGCATGCCAGCGCATGGTCCGAGCCCTCAGCTCACCCGAGGGGGGCTCTGTGAGGCCCCTGGACTGGAGGGCCCGGGACGGGGGCCTCTGCCTGCGCACTCTCCAGTCTGACTACGGTCACAGCACTGTGCTCTGTTCCCAGCACTTGGTTCCCTGGCCCTGCCCGGCAGGACGAGCCCCAGAAGTGCCCACTCAGGATAAAGCACCCTGGGGTGCAGCCCAGGGGCTAAGGGACATCTGTCTTCCTGGCCAGGGACAGGACCCTTGTTGGGCTGCATGGGTGGGGTAGGTTTTCAGCCCTGATTGCCCCCCAGCTGGACATTTGGGGCATGGTCGACAGCCTCTGGCCTGGCTTCTTGGCTCTCAGCATCTCGGGCTCGACTGGCAGAGCCCAGGCCGCCTTGCCCCTTCCCGCCTGCCGAGGGCCCCTGGCTTGGGCTCACGTTGGGGTGGCCGCAGCCTCCCTGTGGGCCAACACTGTGTGCTGCCCCGTTCGGGGTTCCCTTTCTCTTTCTGCATGAAGGTGGGAGGACTGAGGGCCACGACCTTGAGCGTTTGGCAATAACTGATCTCTATTTAAGGAAGTCCTCTGACTGGTGGCTATTTAAAGAGGCAGAAGTACACTCATCTTTAATAAGAAATCTGATTAAACAAGAGTAGCAGAGTGTATGCTAACCCTAATTAGAACTTTGTCCTAACTTCAACTCTGGACATCACCTGCCAGGCTTGCCGCACAGGTCAGGTGGACTGAGGCCCAGGAGCCCAGTTAGGGTGGCAGTTTATTGGAAGGATTCAAGTGGTCCCCAGGCCGATGCATTCATTCACGCCAGTGGCCATCACCTAACCTGATGGACAGAGGCCGTTCCCATGGACTGGCTTGGGACTTTCAGTTCATTGCTAGCTGCCGATTCCCAGCCAGGTGGCTGGGGGCTGGGGTGAGGGCTGGTGCTGGGGCACAGCCACCTCAGAACACACCCAGCCTCCTCTCACCTGCCCAGGGCCACTCTGTTGTTCTACTGTTCTCTTCCTAGCACCCATGGCAGAGGAGGGAGAGGGAGAAGGGGGAAGTGCAGCCCTTCCTGGGACAGTGGAGGTCTGGGGGAGGGGGCTGTCCTGACAGCCCACATGGCTCAGCAGGGAGAAGGGGAGCGAGGTGTGTGTGGTTGTGGGGCAGGGGTGCCAGCCAGAGCAGAGCTGGGGCTGGTCGAGCTGGTGAGCTTGGCTTGGGGAGGTGGCCTTGGGGACAGTCTCAGATGCCTGCTCCCTTGAGCAGGAAGGAGGGGCTGAGCCCTGATGGGACCTGGCACCTAGCTGCACTGTTGTCAGTGACCCTCCAACTGCCCGCCTTTCCGGAAGCTCTGGAGGCCTGCCGTGTGGGTCCAGGGCTGGGCCCGGCCTTGGCTGAGACCCACGGAGGCTGCGAGGGTGCTGTCCTCTCCCACGGTCTCCCAGAGGCCTCAGAGGGGGCTCTGGGACTTCTTGCTCTCAAGGCACGGCTGCAGAAGGACTTGTAGATTTACTTCTTCCTTGTAATTATTTATGAGATGAGGTTTCTATGGTCAACTGCTCAGATGGGCACGACAGCCTCCTCCTGGTTAGACTGGTGCTCAGGAAGCCCGGTGCCCAGGAAGCCCGGTGCTCCCCACTGGACCCGCACGGCAGGAAGCTGTGATGCTACTTTCGGTGGGGAGGACAGGTGACAGCTGCAGCCACCCCCTCTCGACTCTGGGCTTGGGACGTCCCAGCCAGCATGGTTTCCCAGCTGAGCAGGTCCCTGCAGTTCCAGACTCCTTGTGTGAGGGCCACTGTGGCAGGTGGTCTGTCTGGGGGCACCTCAAGGGGTTGAGTGGCAGAGCGCAGGCGGCCCTGTGTCCAGCAGGGTGGCCGGTTTCATGTGGCCAGGAGCACCTGTGCTTGGCCCAATTCTTTTTTTTTTTTTTTTTAAATCTTTTTTTTTTTTTTTTTTTTTTTAATTTTATTCATTTTAGAGAGGAGAGAGAAAGGGACAGAGAGAGACAGAGGAGAGAGGGACAGAGAGAGAAGGTGGGGAGGAGCTGGAAGCATCAACTCCCATATGTGCCTTGACCAGGCAAGCCCAGGGTTTCGAACTGGCGACCTCAGCATTTCCAGGTCGACGCTTTAACCACTGCGCCACCACAGGTCAGGCACGCTTGGCCCAATTCTTGCTGACCTTGGATGCTAGGTGGCTAACCAAAGCCAGAACAGGAAGTCCAGACTCTGGTGACCACCTGGGCTCCCAGCCGGACCAGATTATGGGTGCTAGAAGAGTCAGGCAGCTAGGTGGGGCTTCCTCCTGGCCGAATCCCAGCCCGGGGGCGTGAGGGTGGCAGCTGCTCTTCCTCCTGGCCTTGAGCCCGGCTGCTTCCCTTTGTCACCTGGAGGGTTTCTGCGGTTGTGCTGAGCACTGCTGAGCTTCCTGCCTCAGCCAGAGATGTGGGGTTCGTGGGAACAGCGGGTGCCAGTTAGTGCGCTGCCCGGGAGCTTCTTCTCGGTCACTTACCGGTGCTGCCCCGGGAACCCTTCCCAGCCCCTGCCTGCACCCTGCCTCTTCTGGGGAGTGTGGTGAGGTCTCGGAGTTGGAGGGGCTTGCTGGAGCCTTTGTAAGCAGCGAGTTAGAGAGGGTAAGCAATGCCTCTTTTCATCAGGTCCCATAGAGAGACGGGGGGGGGGGGGGGGGGGGGCGTGTTCATGTGTGCTTGACCCTAGCCATCTGAGAGGTGTCCTTTGAGCTGCGGCCCTGAGGAGTCCTGCCTGGACCTCTGCTGCAGGCCCGGGGGTTCTGCTGGCTTTGGGCATAGGCGGAAGGCCTGAGAGGATATACCTGTTACAGGAACTGGCTGAGCTTGCTGCGGCCACCTTCCAGGTCAGAGGGGTGTTTTAGATGTCACTGCCAGAGAAACACCCCTCCCCTCGTCACCGTGGAGCTCACGCAGTGGTGCTTTCATGTTAGCGCTGTTGTTGGGGTCGGAGCAGAGATGCTGCCCAGTGCTGAGTGGCTGCGAGGGGTGGGGGTGGGCAGGGTCCAGCCCCCGGCACTGCCCCCAAGGCTGCCCGCGATCTGGGGCTTGTCCCTGCCCCTCAACTGCTGCCTTCTGGGGGTGGGGCAAAGCTCCCCAGAGGCGGGGACTGCGGGAAGGGGGGGCTTAGCCCGTATGAACTGGGGGGGCCCACCATAAGAAATGATTACAAACCTGGCGGATTAAAGCAACAGAAATGTATGCCCCCCCAAAGGCTCCTTCCTGGCCCCTCCCACCTCTGGTGACTGCCGGCTGTCCTTGTGTCCTCCAGAGCAAGGCCCGGGAACGACACCGCGCTTTCCCAGAGGTGGGCTCTGGGCTCCAGGAGAGGCTGGGCCTGTCCCCTTGTCTCCAGAACCCAGGTGCTCTGCTGTCCCTGCCCAGCCCCTACCCCGTTGCAGTGCCGTGTGGCACTGGGGCCTACAGGAGGACCAGGCTGCATGCAGAGAAGGACAGCCCCCTTCTTTGCTAAGTTGGAAACAAATGCAAAGGAAAAGAGGCCAAGACAGGAGTTTTGTTATTTAAGTTGGCTGCCTATTAACTCAGTATAATAGTATAAGCTTAAAAATTTTAAACTCAGTATATTTTTAATTTTTTTTTTAGTTTTATTGAGATATAACACATATAGCATAGGATTAGTTCTAGGTGTACAACATGATGATTTGAAATAGATACACACAGCCAATGGGCACCACAGTAGGTCTGGTTACGTCCATCAGCTCACATAATGACAAGTTTTCCTCATGAGGAGAACTTCTAATATCTACTCTCTTAGCAACGTTCAAATGCACGATCCATTATTGTCAACTGTAGTCACCATGCTGTACGTTACAGCCCCTGGCACATTTCTTTTACTTTTATTATTATTTTTCAATATTACTTAAGTGATTTTCTTTTTTTCTTTATTCATTTTTAGAGAGGAGAGAGAGAGGGAGAGAGAGAGAGAGAGAGAGACAGAGAGAGAGAAGGGGGGAGGAGCTGGAAGCATCAACTCCCATATGTGCCTTGACCAGGCAAGCCCAGGGTTTCGAACCGGCGACCTCAGCATTTCCAGGTTGACGCGTTATCCACTGTGCCACCACAGGTCAGGCAATGATTTTCTTAAAAGATTTTACTCACTGATGTTACAGAGAGAGGAGGGGGTGTGGACTGAGAGACATCAACTGTCTTTAGCTGTTCATTGATTGCATCTGGTCTGTGCCTCTGTCAGGGAAACCCAGGGCTTTGAACTGGAGACCTCTGCGTTCCAGGTTGACGCTTTATCCACTGTGCCATCATAGGCCAGGCGGCACATTTCTTTTAAAACTAGGGGTTTCTTGGCCCTGGCCGGTTGGCTCAGTGGTAGAGCATCAGCCTGGCGTGCAGGAGTCCCGGGTTCGATTCCCGGCCAGGGCACACAGGAGAAGCGCCCATCTGCTTCTCCACCCCTCCCCTTCTCCTTCCTCTCTGTCTCTCTCTTCCCCTCCCGCAGTCAAGGCTCCACTGGTGCAAAGTTGGCCGGGGTGCTGAGGATGGCTCTATGGCCTCTGCCTCAGGCGCTAGAATGGCTCTGGTTGCAACAGAGCAACGCCCCAGATGGGCAGAGCATTGCCCCCTGGAGGGCATGCCGGGTGGATCCCGGTCAGGCGCATGCGGGAGTCTGTTTGACTGCCTCCCCGTTTCCAACTTCAGAAAAATACAAAAAAATAAAAAAAATAAAAAAACCCCAAAAATAAAAAACTAGGAGTTTGAAGACCCACTTCACCCATTTCTCCCTGGCCCCCACCCCCCCCAGCTCTGGCGACCACGCATCTGTTCTCTGTATCTTTGAGTTTGAGTTGTTAGATTCCACCCGTGAGCGAGATCTTCCAGTATTTGTCTTTCTCTGTCTGACTAACTCAGCACACTGCCCTCAGGGTCCAGCCATGCTGCCCCAGAGGGTAGAGTTTCCTCCTTAGCTTCCAAAGATAAATTGATAAGCTCTAATCCTTCCACTCAGGGACTTTACAGTCTAATTGGGTAGGCAGGGGAGGGTTCTGGTGTGTGCCGCCACCTACTTCAGCTGCTTCTCCCGCGCACTGCTAGGTTGTCCCGAGTCTCAGCTGTTGTTGGTGACACTGCAGCTTGTGGGCCTGTGGCATCTCTGCGATAGTGATTACATTTCCTTCGGGTCAACGCCCAGAGGGCGATTGTGGCTCCTGTGATGATAGTTCTATTTTCAGTTTTCTGAGGGACCTGACCCTTTTTCACAGTGGCTGCACCCGTCACACTCTGACCAGTAGGACATGAGGCTTCCCTTTTCCCCACATCCTCTCCAACCCCTGTTACTTTTGTCTCTTTGATGGTAGCCATTCCCGCAGGTGTGAGGTGGTATCTCTCATTGTGGTTTTTGATTTGCGTTTCCTTGACGATCAGTGAATCGGAGCTGTGTACTTGCTGGCCGTGTGTACGTGGCTGTTTTTGGAAAAAATGTTTGTTTAGTTTCTCTGCCCTTTTTTAAATTGGAGTTTTTTGGTTCTTTATATATTTTGGATATTAACCCCCTATCAGACATATGATGTGCAAATATGCCTGCCCATTACTAGGCCGCCTTTCCCTCCAGCTGCTGGTTTCCTTTGCCGTGTGAAGCTTTTTAGTGTGATGCTCGTTTATTTTTGCTTCTGTAGCCTTTGTTCCTTAGTGTCAAATCCAAAGAAATCCTCGCCAAGACCAATGACCTGGAGCTTACACTCTATTCCAGGAGCTTTCTGGTGTTGGGTCTCACATTCAGTTCGTTCTTTAATCCATTGATTCAAACTATTTTAAAATGAACATCTGAGAGGCCAAGTGAAGCTTCTGTCCTGTGCTTGGTGGCTCCCTGGCCACTGCTCCCCCTGAGCCAGTGACACAGGGCAAGAAGCCAGGTGGCCTGGATAGCCTGTGATTTTTGTAGCCAAATCTCTCCCAGGACGAAGGGATGACATTTGGGCATGTGCAACAAGTACTGACAGCTGTCAGTCACCCAAGATGTCCGTACTCATCTTCTTTTTTTTTTCTTTTTTTTTTTTTTTTGTATTTTTAAACAGGGAGAGACAGACTCCCGCATGTGCCCGACCGGGATCCACCCAGCACGCTCACCAGGGGGCGATGCTCTGCCCCTCCGGGGCGTCACTCTGCCGAGACCAGAGCCACTCTAGCGCCTGGGGCAGAGGCCAAGGAGCCATCCCCAGCGCCCGGGCCATCTTTGCTCCAATGGAGCCTTGGCTGCAGGAGGGGAAGAGAGAGACAGAGAGGAAGGAGTGGGGGGTGGGGTGGAGAAGCAAATGGGCGCTTCTCCTATGTGCCCTGGCCGGGAATCGAACCCGGGACTCCCGCACACCAGGCCGACACTCTACCGCTGAGCCAACCGGCCAGGGCCTTGTACTCATCTTCTATGAAAATCGAGTTTCCTGGCCCTTTCTTGCAGTAGGCTGGCGAGATACTTGGGAAAGAGGAAAGACTGCTGCTGATGTACATTGATTTACTTGTTGCCTGTGTGCCAGGCACTGGTGTTGAGCTGCTGATCTGCATTGTCTCTGTGTGACTCAGTCCTCAGCCCCCAAGGGCCCTCGGTGGCTCTGTGTGCCTATTTTACAGAAGAGGAAAGGGAGGAATGAGAGTGTTGGCAGCTTGCCCAGTCATCTAGCTGGGAAGAGCTGCAGCCAGCGTGGATTTCAGAGTCTGCCTGCCTCTGAGCTGCTGAATGGAGCAGTGCCACGCCCGGAGGGCGGCCAAGGGTGCTGTCCTGGGGCCACATTGTCCGGCGGGGTGGAGCAGGCTGGGTGACCTGAAGGTGGATGCTGGGTGTGCTGGAACCATGGCACGTGCTTATTGCTGTCCCCCGCATGACAGGAATCCACAGTGGCTTGTTGGGATTCCAGAGACTTTGTGGAGCCCCCACCACTGGCTGCCCACAGCAAGGGTGTGGTGTTTCCTCTCTGGGGAAGTGAGTTGGCGGTTCAGTTCTCCTTGCCCATGGGGAACTCCCGGCTCTCAGTCCCATGGAGTTGGCCCAGCTGTGGGAGCTCAAGAGGTGTTTAGCACGCCAGGGCGGCCAGCTGGTGAGCAGCATCCACCGGCTGCAGGATTCCCGGCTGTGACGCATTTCCAGTGGTCAGAACAGCCGCTTCTCTGGGACTCCTGATGGGGGTGGTGGTCCCAGGATTTGTTTGTCTTCCAAGGGGTCACAGCCTGTGTCCTTGCACCCTGTGTCTTCTCTCTTGCCCGCCTAGTATCATGCGGCCAGATGACGCCAACATTGCTGGCAACATTCACGGAGGAACCATTCTGAAGATGATCGAGGAGGCGGGAGCCATCATCAGCACCCGGCACTGTAACAGCCAGAACGGGGTAAGAGTCTGGGTCCCCCACACCCTGGCTGGGAGCACGAGGAAGGTTTGGGCTCCAGGAGGCCTGGTGTTTTTTGTATACACGCTGTACCACTGGTGGGTCAGGAGAGGTGTTTGGGTGGAGGAACCTTCCCTTCCGCCATCCTCCGCTCCCAGGGGGCTTCTGGAAGATCTGGCCCAATCAGCCCTGGGCAGGACCCCTTGCAACGCTGTTTGGTTTTGGGCTCAGCATAAAGAGAGGGGTGGGGACCAACAGAAACTAAGCTGAGAGCACCTCCTCCTTTCTTCTGGAAGAGTCTTGGTTTCCAGAATCTTCCTGGAGTCCAGACCTCTCAGAGCCATGCCTGCATGGGCAGCAGTTTATTGTGAACATGAGACTGCCCTGGGGCCAACCCCTCCCTGGCCCTGACTGACCCGGAAGTCCAGCAGGCGCCCATGATGGTGTCTCCACTGACGGCTGGGGCAAGGGCAGGGTTCTCTGTTTTAGGACTTCAGGGCAGCTCAGGCCATACCTGTCACCTGCCATGTCCTCAGCCCTGTGGAGTCTGACATTTTCTCTGAAGTCCGGCCCGCAGGAGAGAGACCGCCCTTGGGTACTAGAGGGCGTTCTGTCTCACACCACTGCTGCCAACGTGGGCCCAGCAGGGAGTGCGTGGCTCTGTGTGCCTGCACCCCAGCCAGCCACCTGCTGTGTTGGAAAAAGAAGATCCAGCGCTGGTGTGTGTGTGTGTATGTGTATGTGCGTGTATGTGCGTGTATATGTGTGCGTGCGCGGGCACACAGCATGCATGTATGTGCTTGTAGAATAAACCAAGCCAGGTGACCGTGTGTTTGGATGGCACCCACCAGTTCTGATGGAATGCCCTGGGGGTGGGCCCAAGCCTGTTGGAGTCCTGGGAAATAGCAGCTCATAGGTCAGCGCAGTCCTGGGTGCTGGCCTGCACTGTCTGCACCTCAGCTGAACGTGGAGTCCCGCTTGCCCAGCCACCTCTCAGACCTCGTCGCCTGCAAAATAGTAAACACTGTGTAATAATAACACGAGTGTGGTAAGACTCCTGAGCGGCCACCCACTAAACGCAGTTCTCCCCTTTCAGTATGTTAAGCTGGGAGAGGGCCGAACTTCATGTTTGTAAGTGGCCTCTCCATTTGGGAAGAGCAGGCACGAGGCTGTCCCCGGGTATCCCTGTGCCCGGCCTGAATGCTCTGGACAGGTCTGGGTTAAGAATGTCCCTTGGGACATTTCTGAGAGGTGTTGTGCCCTCTTCCTCAAGTCATTCCACTCGTGTCGTGGGTTATGGAAGGAACACTAATGCCCTTTGCTAAAAATTCACGTAACTCTGAGATGTGGACTAAAAAGTGAGCCAGCCTGCTCTGTGTGTCCTTATTCCCGAGAGCCCGGGGCCCGCGTGAGCCAGCCTGCTCTGGGGGTCCTCACTGCTCCCGGAGAGCCCGGGGCCCGCGTGAGCCAGCCTGTTCTGGGTGTCCTCACTGCTCCCGGAGAGCCCGGGGCCTGGGGCCTGCGTGAGCCAGCCTGCTCTGGAGGTCCTACTGCTCCTGAAAGTCCGGAGCCTGGGCCCAGGTAGCCTTTCTGCCCACAGCCTGGGCCCCAGCTCTCCTCGGGGACTGCCTGCTCTCCCCTCTGCATGGAGTGCCTGCATCCCCACACCTTCTCTCACTTGACCCCTTGTCATTCAGGTCTCAGCTCCAATGCGCCCTCCCTAGAGAGGCCATCAGCCCCCTCATCTGAAGCTACACCCATCCCATACCACTCTCTTTAGGGCACCCACCACCATGTGGCACTGCCCTGTCATTTATCATGTGACCCATCTGCCCAGAGCCCAGGCCTAGAGCAGGCACTCTTACTCCCCCGATGCCAGCTTTGAGGGTGCCTGGATCCATGAATACTGAGTGAAGGGCGAGACCTGTGTTGCCATGAAAGGGCTCAGGTCATCCAAGGATCAGGTGCATGGAGATGTGAGAAACTGGTGTTTCCATGAAAGCTATTGATGTATATGGCGTGTTCATGCCACCATTTAGCCGCTGGGTCTTCAGGCAGTGCAGACAGCCATTGGGTGTGTGGGCGGTACAGGCGGCTACAGGGTGTGCAGGCCGAGTAGGCCGCCGCTGTGTCTGCAAGCAGTGCATACTGGACACTGCTCCCTCGTTTCTGCCTGCTCCGCTGACCTGCCTTTCCAGCTTTCTGCCAGTGGGTGGTGCTGTAGCCTTGTAAATGGACTTGAATGTGACTGCTGGTGTGACCTGCCTGGCACTTTCAGTGGGTGCCACATGCGTGTGTGTGTGCTGAGGCAGTGGGAGAGGTGTGGCCTGTGGGGCATTTATAGGAAGAGGAACTGCCCTGAGCCCCTGGCCCCGTGTGCCTGAGAACCACCCAGGAGGTGAAGACGGAGGTCTCCAGTAGCCCTTGGGGTGGCCAGGGACCTTGCATGTTTGTCAGGTGCTGGGTGAGCTCCCGTGCAAGTGGGAGAGCTGTGTGTTGGTGCTGCAGTGGCAGCAGGTGGTTGATGGCAGGGCTCAAAGGGTTCGTGGACCTTGAGGTCGAGTCTCCTGCCCCCCTCCCCCCTCCCCACCCACTCAGACCCCTGCTACTGTCCCGGGTCCTAGAAAACACAGCTGCTTTCTGGTAGGAAGTCACGAAATGCTAAGTGCCCAGTTTGGCAACGAAGAGCCAGTGTCTCCACCCAAACACGAGTGGCTTTCGTGTCACTCAGTTAGTACAGATGGAGATAAGTGTTGGTGTGGGGAGGTGCCGGGGCCACAACAGGCACCACGCTCCTGTTGAGAAAGACTCTGGAAACAAATGACAAAGCATTTGTCCTTTCCATCCAGGAAACAAGATATTAAAAGAATGCTCATCACAGAATTACTTACAGTCAACAACTGGGGAGACCAAATGTCTAAGAACAGAGTATTCCATTCTGTTTGGCCCCTGAAGTTTCTTGGCAGTGGAGAATTGGGACAAGGCAATCCTGAAAAGGAGTGAGGGTCCTTCCCATTCTGAGAGAGGATGCACTCCCTCTCCATGGACTGTGGGGGTCCTGCAGCTGGCGCCCCAGGGCCCTGTGCTCCCTGCTGTGTCCATCGGTTACTGAGTGCGTCCTAGGTGGCTGGTAGCAGTGACCAGAGGCACACGGGGGCTCTTTTGTTTCTTTTTAAATTTTGAGTCGTGTGGATGGGTTGTCTGGTTGAAGGATAAATAAAATTTAAGTAAAAGAACAGTGATTGCTAACCTGACCTGTGGTGGTGCAGTGGATAAAGCATCGACCTGGGATGCTGAGGTCGCTGGTTCGAAACCCTGGGCTTGCCTGGTCAAGGCATGTACAAGAGGCAACTACTACAAGTTGCTACTTCCCACTTCTACCCCCTTCTCTCTTTTCTGTCTCTTAAAAAAAAAATCAAAAAATAGAACGGTAATCGGTAAGAACTTGTCACAACACAGCCAGGTTGTTTGTTCCTCCTTTTGAGTGAAAAAAGCATACCGTGAAAGTGTAAATTTAGCTTTTACACGATTATTTAAGGATTGTAACTGCAAAACAGGGATCAAGGCAAAGGAACAAATGAACCAGTGGAGCCCCTATTCTTAGGGAGAAGCCTGGAAAGAAAGGTCCCAAAATAGAAGCCACGGTTATCTTTGGACGGGTGGAGCGGTTTTCCTCCTCTGCCTACTTTTCTGTATTTCCAAAATTTCCCTGTGACTGTGTGTGTATCTCTTTACCTTTCATCATGCAAGTAGTGCATGTCTTTGTAGAAACACCGGGTAAGAGAAAAAAGCCGCTCACAACCCCGTCACTCAGAATCACGGTAGTGATCTCTCTGGAGGGTCCCCACGGGATATTTCTGCACCTCCTGTGGTCTCGGATTTAGGAATGTGTAAAAGATCAGGGCAGTTTGGGGGGAGCATCTCCAGGACGGGGGCTTGCGGGCCAGGCTAACCCATGTCTGGTCTTTGCAGGAGCGCTGTGTGGCCGCCCTGGCCCGGGTTGAGCGCACGGACTTCCTGTCGCCCATGTGCATCGGTGAGGTGGCGCACGTCAGTGCGGAGATCACCTACACCTCGAAGCATTCGGTGGAAGTCCAGGTCCACGTGATGTCGGAAAACATTCTCACAGGTAACCGGTGCGCTCTCTCACTGGCTGGGCTGGGAGCAGCAGCCATGATGAGGTGGGAGCGGCCTCTTACATGGACTGAGGGTTGACTCTGCTTGAGGGGCTGGTTCTAACTCTGTCCACAAATGACCTCCCTTAGTTCCCACCGCCGCACAGACTGCTCACGCAGCGAGCTCAAGAGCGTGTGCCTGGAGCCCCGGCCTTTGGGCTTTGGTCCTGCGTGTGCAAGCACTGAACGCCCCTTCTGCGGCTTCCCCCCCAAACCTCTTCCCTTCCCTGCTCTCCTGCCTGAAAACCAGGTTTGGGCTGAAATTCACTGAGTGAACCTTTGACTCAGGTTTGATCTGAATATTCCTTCCTTGGCATGGTAACCATGGAAACCCTTTACATCCTCCCACTGGGCGCTGCAGGGGACTGTGGCTTCAGTTAGCACTGGTGCTGGCTCTTTTTATAACCGGCAGCTGCTGAGGAAGGCAGGCCCCCTCCCCCATCCCCCCCACGTTCCCTGGCTGCTCATACCCGCCCCCATTCCGGGCCAGCCACCCCATGGACAGGAGAGGCCACCTGGTTCTGGGAGAAGGAGCTGCTCAGGCCTTGCACCCGCTTCCTGGCATCCCTCCCTGGCTGAGGCAGCCTGCACTGGGCCGTGCTCAGAGCTTGGGGAGGGGCTCGAGGCTTCTCCCGCATGGGCCAGGAGCAGTTATCCACCAGGAACGTCTGGGGACCTCAGTAGGCCCAGCTCCCATGAGCACAGGGAGTACTTCAGCAGAGCAAGGGCCTGGGTGCGGGCAGTGGTCAGCATGCCTGTACCCACGTTTGTAGCCTGAACCCTGCACACGCAGGCAGCTCTTGCACTAAAGGGACCTTTCGATGAGGGTCTCAGGCTGTGGCACAGAAAGGGATGCCGGGCACTGTCTTCCCACATGGTGGCCTTTGCTCCAGGCTGTGTGGGGGGCTGGCTGCCCCTGCTGATGGAAGGGGAAGTAGCCACCTCTCTATTTCTCTGGACCCTTGAAGTACTTCTTCCTTAGCAGTAATCAGCGGTGTTGTTCTGTCATCGTGGCTTTCCAGTGTCAGTGGTTTTCCAGGGAGTCACTGGGCTCACAAAGAGGGGGAGCTGCCTTACAGATCCCACTGCGGAGTCCCCCCTCCCCCCCTTCTGGCCTCCATGAGGCTGTACCCTGGGAGGACCCCATGAGCAGGGTACAAATTGGAGGACAGTGAGTGGCCAGAGAGGCCCTCCCAGGCTCTCAGAGCGACCTCACCTGGCCTTTGTCCTGAGTTCCTGTCAGGCCCTTGGGAAATGGGAAAGAGAGGGTGCACCTCTCTAGGCACCCAGGGTCGGAGGTGGCCGCCTCTTGGTGGGAGGCGGGGCGGGTGGCCCCTGTGGCTGCTCTGAGCCTTAACCTCAGGGGATATGCTGGTCCGTTTTTGCTTGGCCAGCCGAGAGCTGCCTCTTTGAAGAGAATGTAACAGAATGTCCAGGCTGGGTGGGAGCTGTCTAGGGGCCCTCTTACTGAGGTCCCTGCTCCGTCCCTGCACTGCTCCTGATGGCCATGGGGACCAGGGAGGGCTCACTACTGCCTCCTAAACCTCTCCTTCAAGGACAGTCGCATCTCCAGGTTGTGCTATCTTAGCTCTGTGGCATACCTTGCAGGGACCCTCTGCCTGGCTTCCTGTCCCTGGACTTGGCACCCGTCCTGAGTCACCTGTGCACACCTGTGTATGCATCTCTCAGAGACAGCGTGCTCAGACTACATCATAGAGACACAGGGGTTCTGGCTCGACCCCAGCATTGTGGTTCTCAAGGGGACTTTTTGGTGGTCACAACTGGGGCAGTGCTACTCACCTCCAGTGTGTGTAGGCTGGGAGGGACACTGCTGCACACCCTACCGCGCACAGGACGGCCCCCAACCCAGAGTGACCCAGCCCCAGGGGTCTGTGGTGCTGAGGCCAAGAGTCCCTGTTCCAGTCATGAATTTCTGAGAGAAAGAGTCATGTCTTCCTTTTCGGGCAGTTTGGCTCAGCAGACGTAGACTCGGTGATGGACTAGTGAATGGATGAAGGAGGGAGTGTATGGATGGAGGTTGTCAGGAGGGTTTGGGCTTCTCCCCTGAAAACAGTGGGAAGCTGGCAGAAGGTGTTGAGAATGACACTCATTTTCTGAAGAATACTGCCCACCGGGGGTAGGAGTGGACAGAGAGGCAGAAGGCTCTCGCCCAGAGCCATGCAGGTGTGAGAGCAGAGTGGGCGAGGTGACCTGCCCATGAGGATGTGCTCCACCACCCCCAGCATCCGCCATCATGCCTTCCCTGCAGATGCAGGCAGGCTTGCAGGATGTGAACTGCCCACAAAGGGGCGAGCCTGCCGGGAGGGGCAGGCGTTGTTATCCTGTTTTGTCCTGTTGTGCGGATGAGAGACGGGGCTTAGGTGAGGCAGCAGAGGGTGGCACTGCTCAGGGTTCTGAGATGGGCTGGGTCCCGCAGGCTAAGGCTTTTCTCCACACCTTGGTCGTCTTGCCCCAGGGGCCTGACACCCTTCCCTTGCTCTCGTCTCTGGGTCCCCCTCTCTCCCAGCCCTGCGCCCTATCTCTCTGCATCCTCTCGCTGTCTTGTCTTTGGATCTGTTTGCGTCTCTTACTCTGGGGCCTTGGGTCTCTCAAGAACTCCCTGTCCTGAGGTGTCTTTTTCTGTCTCTACATCTCCTGGGATGCAGATCTCTGAGGACAGGGCTGGTGGCTGCCTTGTCCACAGCAGTCCCCCTGTGCCTAGAGCAGTGCCTGGCCCAGCGGCCTCCAGTGAACACAAGTTGGTGGGCGGGTGAGCTCAGACAGTGGGGAGACAGGTTGGAAGGCAAAAGACCTGACAAAGCTGAGCCAACCCCAGGAGGCAGGGGTCCCCTGTCCTTCGTCCCCCTCCATCGGTTGTGTACCCTGCCAGGAGGCCGTTGAACGAGAACACTCCAGGCAGACAACCAGTGAACCTTTGCCTCCGAGATGGCTCATTCATCTCCAGCAACTGTCAAAATATTAACTAACTGGGACGTGATTGCTATGAATTGCTCCAGAAAATAGCTGGGAGCTCTTAAGGTTTTAAAATAGATGTTTCTGATGCTGCAGTTGCCTTTTGACGGTTTTATTAAATGATGGAGAAAGTACAATTAGTGTGTTTTGCCTCATTTGCTCCATGGAGCTCATCTAGGTCTCGAGGAGTATGCCATTCGGGGTTTCCATAGAAACCAGCTTGTCAGGCTAGCTCTAGCTGAGTCAAACAGGAACTCTTATTCCCAAAAGCAGGTTGTCAGATTTGCTTTCAGTCAAAGAGCAGTGAAAATATTTTCCATATTTGCCTGTGGTTCTTGAGCCCGGGAAGGGAGCCTGTTGTTTGGGTGGTTCTGTTGGACCAGAGCCACTCCCACGGCCTCCCTCTTGTTCTAAGTGATCCCCTCGGGCTTGGCTTGGTCCTTGGCACTACGTTTAGGCGAGGAAGTCACAGCCCAGGTTCAGTGCAGGAGGACAGGTCAGAGGGAGCTGCCTGGGGGTGAGCTCCTGGCGGGACTTCTGGGGTCCCTGGGCAGGTCCCCCCTCCTCTGCTTCCTCTCTGTCCCCTGTTCCCCTGTGCACCTCTGCTACGCGGGACTCCTCCATGTTGGAGAGGCACTTTGTAAAAAAGACGTTCTTGTAAATACTTCTCCAAAATTACTGTGAACCAGAGAGCCTGGGTCTGTCTTCAGAAAGACTGCGAGGGGGACACTAGAATCCATGTAAACACAATAAATTAAAATCAATAAAAAAAATTCCCCCCCAAGAAAAAAGAAAGACAGAGTAGTTGTGTGACCCCAGGCAAACGGGAGCTCTGACTTTGGGCTCCCGTACAAGTGAAGGTTGCGGACTGAGTGGTTTCCTCGGGCCCTTGGTTTTCAGCAGAGAAGGTAGCTCTACTCCATCCTGAGGCCGGGCTCAGTGCCCCAAGGAAGGCTCTGTGGCCCAGCATTCTGTCCCGAGTGGACATCCGCAGCCCACAGCCTACCTCCCCGCACTCCGTAAGGAGGCTGCTGGCAGGAGGGCTGAGTTTGCTGGGCGCCGGCCTCGGGGGAGGGGGCGTTGAAGAGGTGCCGGGTCACAGAGACGAGGCTCGAGGCACAGAGACGAGTCTCGGTGGGCTGACCGCACAGCTGTGCTCTGGGCGCTCACCCGGCAGCCGCCCGCCCCTTCCCAGGCTGCCCGTGTGAGCTCTGCCTCCACGTCCCCTGGAGACCCAGCACCATGTGCTGCTGTTTTTCCCACCCCATCTGGCAGGAGCTCGTCCTGGCCACATTTAGACAGATGGGCAGATCCATCAGTGTGGCGACCTCGAGTTTCTCAGCAGGGGGTTCTTGAGTTGAGTTTGATATTAGTGTCTGCTGGGTCTGTTGGTGGAGACGCAGGCTCAGCCTGGTGCAGCCCTGGCTTTGTCTCCCTCTTCCCTGGGGGGTAGCTGAACGGTCTGCCCCTCCCCACAGCCCTTTTCTCTGTCTGGCCCTTCCTCAGAGGCCTCTGGTGTGTGTTAATGACCAAAGTTTTCTTTTGTCAGAACACCATCGGAGAGGAGCATGCCTGGCTCTGGAGGTCCAGGTGTGAGGCCACGTTAGCAAGTGCTAGAAGGCCGACAGGCCTGGGGACCAGCCCCTAGGCTTAAAGCAGATGGTCTGAGGTCCTTCCATCAGCCTTTGGAGAGTGGCAGCATTGTGGGGAGGGTCCCGTGGCCTGGACAGGGGGTGGGGGGGTTCCTGAGCTTGCACATCATGGCTAAGGGCCTTGGGGGTCGGGGTAAGAGATGGTGGCATTTCAGCCCACCTGCTAGGCTCCTGGTGCCCCGCCCTTTCTCGCCAGGCCATCCCTCATGTGGTCTTCTTCTTTGAAGGTTCCAAAAAGCTGACCAATAAGGCTACCCTGTGGTATGTGCCCCTGTCACTGAAGAATGTGGACAAGGTCCTGGAGGTGCCTCCGGTTGTGGTAAGGAGTCCTCTTTCCACTTCTCATGAGACAGGTAGCAGAAGCCTGTCACTCTGTGATTCTGGGGGTGTCCTGGGAGAGCAGTGGTGGGAGCAGTGGGTGGGTCCCTGTCCAGGATCTTAGCACAGGTTTACTTCAGGCTGGGAGTGGGACCATAGGCTGGCCCAGACGCCATGGACCCTCTTCCTGAGGACCCTTTATCACACTCTGTGACCAGAGATAAGGCAGGTTGGGGCCATGCCTGGTGAGGGTTCCTTCTGCCTTTGACCTTCAACAAATAGTCAGCCAGACATTTTTTCAGCAGAATGGGTTTATTTAGGAACAACAAAAAATTTGGGATATGTGGTCTACTGGTGAATCACCCACAAGTCCAGAGAACAAAAGGTGGGCTCTTTTATAGAAGGATAGGGGGGCGGTGCAGAGGGGCTGTTGCAAACAGAGTCCATTGGAGGAAACTGGGAGTCCAAAGTGTGGTAGCTTCTCATTGGCTGAGTGGTTGCCAGGCTAGGAAAAGATTCTCCTTCCTGCTGGAGTGGTAGTGTGTTCCTCTTGGAGATGGGGAGTATTTCTTCCTATTCTGGGTGACTGACAATGAGTGGTATGTGTGAGAACCCTCCAGCTCCTATTAATTAACTAATTTGTTTGTTTGTTTGTTTACTTATCTATTTGAGAGGAGCAGGGAGAGAGACAGGAACATTGAGCTGCTCCTGTGTGTACCCTGACCAGGAAATCAAACTGGCAACCTCTGTGCTCCGGGACAATGCTCCAGCCAACCGAGCTGTCCTGCCAGGATTTATTTATTGATTTATTAAGTTTTAGAGAAAGAGGAAGGGAGCGAGAGGGAAAGGGAAAGGGAAGCATTCATTTGTTGTTCCACTCAGTCGTGCATTCTTTGGTTGTTCTCTGTGTGTGCCCTGACTAGGGATTGAACCCACAACCTTGTTGTTTCAGGATGACGCTCTTAACTGACTGAGCTAACTGACCAGGGCCCCAACTCCAATTTAAATGAGGGTTCTGTTCATTAATCTTCATGTGCTAAGAGCCAGGACCATCAGGCCGCCCTGCCCAGGCCAGCCACTGCCGCTCTCAGTCCCACTGGGCCCCGAGGAAACGAATGTTAGGATAGCTCTGTTTCAGCCTCTTTCCTTGGTTTCTCTCAGTTGGGCTTTTCTGTGGACAGAGGCATCTTTGCATGGAGAGACTTCATTGTGTCTGTTCCCAGGTCCATGGTTAGGCAGGGTCAGCAGGCAAGCAGGCCAGTGGGCAGGAAGGGCCAGCGAGTAGGCAGGGTCAGCAAGCAGGGTCAGCGGGCAGGCAGGGTCAACGGGCAGGAAGGGTCAGTGGACAGGCAGGGTCAGCAGGTAGGCAGGCTCAGCGGGCAGGCAGGCTCAGCAGGCAGGCAGGCTCAGCGGGCAGGCAGGCTCAGCAGGCAGGCAGGCCAGCGGGCAGGAAGGGCCAGCAGGTAGGCAAGCCAGCAGGCAGGAAGGGCCAGCAGGTAGGCAGGGTCAGCGGGCAGGCAGGCTCAGCGGGCAGGCAGGCTCAGCAGGCAGGCGGGGTCAGCGGGCAGGCAGGCTCAGCAGGCAGGCAGGGTCAGCGGGCAGGCAGGCTCAGCAGGCAGGCGGGGTCAGCGGGCAGGCAGGCTCAGCAGGCAGGCAGGGTCAGCGGGCAGGCAGGCTCAGCAGGCAGGCAGGCCAGTGGGCAGGAAGGGTCAGCAGGTAGGCAGGCTCAGCGGGCAGGCAGGCTCAGCAGGCAGGCAGGCTCAGCGGGCAGGCAGGCTCAGCAGGCAGGCAGGGTCAGCGGGCAGGCAGGCTCAGCAGGCAGGCAGGCCAGCGGGCAGGAAGGGCCAGCAGGTAGGCAGGCTCAGCAGGCAGGCAGGGTCAGCGGGCAGGCAGGCTCAGTGGGCAGGAAGGGTCAGCGGGCAGGAAGAGTCAGTGGACAGGCAGGGTCAGCAGGTAGGCAGGGTCAGCGGGCAGGCAGGCTCAGCAGGCAGGCAGGGTCAGCGGGCAGGCAGGCTCAGTGGGCAGGCAGGCTCCAGAGGACAAACGATTGGCAATGGAGAGCAGTAGTTCATTCCTACAGTGATGGCCTCACCTCCTCCTCTTGTAACTCCCAAGTTTCTAGATGTGCTCCGTGGGGCCCACTGCTCTCTGCTCTCACGCCTATGAGTGGACAGTACTTCTTAGAAGGAAACAGATCAGGGCCCCAGCGGCACCTGCCCCTGTGGGAGCGTTTATTTTCCTGAGGGTGAGGTGGATAGAGAACACGTTTTTAAAAGCAGTAGCAGCCTGACCTGTGGTGGCGCAGTGGATAAAGCATCAACCTGGAAACGCTGAGGTTGCAGGTTCAAAACCCTGGGCTTGCCTGGTCAAGGCACATATGGGAGTTGATGCTTCCTGCTCCTCCCCCCTTCTCTCTCTCCTCTCTATAATGAATAAATTTAAAAAAATAAAAAATAAAAAAAATAAAAGCAGTAGCACTGGGAACCAGACAGTCAGGGACTGGTGCTTGCTCATTTTGCTTACAGTGCTCACAGCGAAACCGGGCATCACAGTCCCTGTCATCCTCCTCAGTGTCCCCTCCCCACCACAGGGATTCTCAGGTACAGGCCCTGTCCATCTGTGGGAGGCCACTCTGCCCTTCATCTGCTGCCTTTCCACGGCCCTGGGCCACCCAAGGTGACAGGGACTCACTTTTTGCACCCCTGCAGATGTAAGCCTGAGGGGGGCGCTCTCATGCCTGCCTCAGTGTCTGACCGGGGCCCCCAGCGGGCAGACGCAGCCTCTGTGGATGGCAAGCTGTTGTGTAGTCCAGACATTTTAGAAAAAATTGTGGTGACGGGGGAGCCCTCTCCACGTGGAACAGGAAGGTCGCTTAGACCTTGGCCTGGGCTGGCCAGGGGGTCCGTCCTTTGGTACTGTGAGAGCAGGGTGTGAGCGCCTGGTGCCCAGTCGGCACTGGTGGAGTTCCGTCCACTCTCCTCACGCAAGGAGAGCGGTGAGCTCAGGGCCAGGGTGTCTGCCTGTGAGTTTCCCAGGCTGCTCTGGTGGTCTGTAGGCTGGGGGCTTAAACAGACCGGGGATCAGAAGCCCAAAATCATGGTGCTGCCCCTCAGAAGGTTCTAGGGGGGAACCCTTCTTTGACTTCCAACTTCTGGTGGCTCCTGGTGACCCTTGGTATTCCATGGCTTGTGGCCACATCACTCCAATTTCTGCCTCCACTGTCACGTGACCGCCTTTCCTCTGTGTGTGTGTGTGTGTGTGTGTGTGTGTAAATCTTATATAGACATGTTCCAAATAAGGCCACACACAGAGTTTCCAGGTGGACTGGGACTGTGCCGACAGTGTTCAACCCCAGAGCACTGCCCTCAGTCCCCAGGCCCCCACTGTGCTGCCCGGGCCACCTCCCTCTGTCTCTGCTGCTCTGCAGGGGGGGGTCACCTCGTTTTCACACAGCACTGACTGCGGGGTTTGAGGCACAGTGACTGTTCTCTGTAGAAACTACTGTGTACCGACCCTCATTTTCATCTTTCCCGTGAAGCCCTTGGTGCTGAATTAGTCTCATCATGTGATGTCCAGGACTGAATCCCAGGAAGGAGTGAGGCAGGTGTGAAATGATGAGTGGCTGAGATCGTCTGTATATCGTTTTAACCAGGAAAACCAGGAGCCAGCTCAGTGCCCCTTTGTAATGGCTCTGTCACCTAAATGGTGTGAGTTGATACACCCAGTGGGGGAAATACTGCTGTTTTTACACTGCACAGACAGCATGAGAGAACTTTTTATACACATGGGTATAAAAATAGTTATAGGAAGGATGTCATCTTGGGCAAGGTTAGGGGACTACCTGAGACTTTCACCCTCTCTGTGTTTTGTTATGAATGTTAAATACGCGTTATCAGTAGAGGGATAGTTTTGATGATAGAAACAAGGGCCAGGTCCGGGAGGCCGGCTGCCCCTCTGCCCCTCTGCCCCTCTGCCCCACAGTACTCCCGGCAGGAGCAGGAGCAGGAGGGCCGCCGGCGGTACGAGGCCCAGAAACTGGAGCGCATGGAGACCAAGTGGAGGAATGGGGACATCATCCAGCCTGTCCTGAACCCAGGTAAGAGCCAGGGTGCCGCGGGGCAGATGGTCACGAGTGTCCTCCTGGGGTTCGTGTTGTCATACAAACCCCTTCCCTGTGTCACAGCCAGCTGGGATGCCAGGAGGCTCCACAGTCCCCCCGAGGCCTCGGTGCCGCGTTCCTGCAGGGATAGCGTCAGGCCAGGCATTGACTCTGGCGCCCGTGTGCCCATGTGGTAGCTCCACTGTCCGCTGAGGGGTGCCTTTTCATGGGACCGGCTTCTGGGTGGTCTCTCCCCCAGGGTCACTTGGGAGGGCTTGTGTGGTGAGATTTCCACCTTATGTAAAACAGAAGACAGCACCTTTTTCACACTGGGGAGAAGGCCCTGTGGGTGCACAGCCTTCCTTTCCTGCGTGGTCCTTCCCATCTTTCCTTTAAGTCCATGCTGGTCTGGCTTGAACAGAATGTCCACCCAGAATCCAAACAGAAGGACAATGGATGTTTTCCTCCAGAAATGTTCTCCCCAGCCCCTTCCCCCCAGTCCTCAACAGAGAAGTCCCTGGTGTGGAGGCGCCCTCAGGGCAGGGCCTCTGGACGTCTGACCCCCTTAGGACATGGTGAGGCCGGGGACTGTGGGTCCTCTGGTGACAGGCGTCACCCTCCTGCACACGGGAATAATTTCATCCGTGTGGACAGGGTTCTCGAGAACTTGCTCTGAGGCTTGGCTCTGCGTCAGGGCCCGGCTGCTGTGAGGAATGTCCCTGTTCTCTGCCAGTTCTGCAGGGCGACACCTTCCAGGGTCCTCCATCCCCACCTTGCACCCAGAGGTCCCCCTTGTAGCTGCAGCTCTCCTTCCCTTTTGAAACCAGAACCAGATTTCAGGCTGTTGCCTAGCAACCCCAGGAGGGGCCAGCCTCATCCTTCAGGTATCTTTTCAGAGTCTGGGAGTTCCTTAAAAACCCAGTTTTTCTTGTTTTCTTCATCTGACAAGAGAAAATGCGATGACCTTGAACCCTTGGCTCCACGGGAACCCTTGGCTCCCTCTGCATATAAAAATCTTTGGTATGTCAAACACCAACTCATTCAAATGACAGGCAATTTGAAGTAACTATAACAACCTAGACAAAGAGATGGCCCCCACTGTTGTGTAGTAATGTTTAAAAATATCAAATAAGCTATGTCTAATAATCTAATATTCCTAGAACTTGCATTGATGAGCTTTTTATAAATGAAAGCACCAGAATTCTGATGAGAAAAAAATACAGCCGCACCCCAGTCCACGGTGGGGACTGTTTGGCCATATGACTGACTGACCACCCATGGCAGGGCTGTCGGTTATAACAGAACCAGTCCTGCCTTATCCTGGGTGTGAAACAGTGCTCACCCCAGAGCTGGTCTCTCTGCCACTGTAGTGGGGGTCCTGGCAAGTCAGCCCAGCCTGGCCCTGCGCTGGGCCTGGGCTCTGCCTGCCCAGGTCCAGCCAGCCCTTGCCAGCCCCATAGCGCAGGTGATGGGCTCTGAGCGGCCACGCGAGTGCTGGGGGCCCATCTTCCAGGGTCTGGACAGGTCCCGTCCTCCTGCTCCCACCAGCTCTTGTTCTGAGGAGGGAGTGGGGGTCGGGCTGGGGACAGGGAAAAAGTAGGTTCCGGGGTCAGAATCCCAGCTCTGCCTCTTCAGTGGGATTTCAGCCTCTCTGTGCCGCAGTTTCCTTAGCTGGAGCCATAGAAAGGGGGAAATCTGTGTTTGTTGACGGCCGAGCCAAACCCTGCGTGTGGCTGCCCTAAGTACTCGAGTCCAGTCCCTGACATCCTTTTGAAATTTCAGGTTCAAAGATTGGGCACTGTACTCATCAAGGTCATGGTGGCTGCTAAACCCTGGAATCATAGTTCATAGCTCAATAGAGGTTTATTATAAAGTCCAAATTGGGCATTTCTAATGGGAGGGATCTCCCCCAGTGGTGGGGACTCGGTCCATCTCGGTGTTGTAGCCTCCCCATCTGTGATAGGTAGCTTTTGGGGTTACTTTGAGAGGGAACAAAGCAGGAGGACTCACACATCTGGGTCTTTAGACTGTTCCTACCCCTGTGGCATCAGAGTTGATAACCAGGGAAGGAGGAAGGGGTGTCGGGGTGCGGCTGTATTTTTTTCTCATCAGAATTCTGGTGCTTTCATTTATAAAAAGCTCATCAATGCAAGTTCTAGGAATATTAGATTATTAGACATAGCTTATTTGATATTTTTAAACATTACTACACAACAGTGGGGGCCATCTCTTTGTCTAGGTTGTTATAGTTACTTCAAATTGCCTGTCATTTGAATGAGTTGGTGTTTGACATACCAAAGATTTTTATATGCAGTTTTCCATTGTTTGAAATTTAAAAATCCTTTTGTCACTGTCCACATTCAGATCTCTTAGCTGTCAAAGCAGTTCCTGAAATTGGGCCATATTTGAGTCTTTTAGTTTCCATTCATGCTATAACATGGTTGCTTCCCTGTCTCTTATGCATGGGACACAGAGCCAATGAAAGCAGCGTGGGTCCTTGGTGTTGGGGCCTCACTGCTCTCGGCTCCCTTGTGTTGTGGAGGGACAGGCCCAAGGGAGACCGCTTGCAGTACTGGCTGGGGGTCCTCGGATGGCTGGGGCATCCTTCATGGCTCTTTGGGCTGTGCTCCACCTAATCTCCCAGGCAGGATCTGGGCACCTGAACCCCGGAGGCTGGTGGTAGGCGTGGTCCTGGGCACACCCTAACCAGCAGGGACTATTACCACCTGCCCCTCCCAGAGCACAAGGATTGCAGGTGTCTTTTCCACTCCAAGTGCCATTAAGAACTGGGAGGGCAGAGTCCTGGACTTTCCTCAGGGCCTTCTCATCCCGTGCAGCGGGCCAGGGCACACCCTGTTACCCTGTGGCTATCTTGGGCACTCCTAGGTCAGGGCAGTACCAGTGGACACTAGAGACATACAGCGTACTTTTCCTGGGAGCCTTTTAGTATGTGTGCTGCTGAAGCTAGCACTCCTGGGAGCCTTTGATGTTGCCCCCACCCCTAGCCCCTTACACAGACCTGGCCACACGAGGACCACTTGGTCACATGCAGACAATGGGCTGGATGGGAAGTCTCCAGAACATGGCCTCTCAGGAAGGAAATCTCCACTCTGCTGCTGCCCACCAGCGCCTGGCTGGATGGCACTGTGGCTTCCTGCACCCCAGCGCAGAGTCCTCCCGCAGGGCCCGGGCCAGGCCGAGGGAGCTCACATTGTGCTGGGACCTGACTCTGGAGGTTGCACCCAGTGGACTGGGAGAGGATGTGGGGAGCAGGCAGGTGGCCAGAAGCCCCAGCTATGGGAACTGAGAGTGGCTAGAAGGGAGACCCCTCTCCAGAGCCTGCGCCTCTGGTGGCTTCTGATGCTGCTGGGCACCTCAAGTCTCTAGGGCTGCAGGTTTGCTCCCTCGCCTCTCCCCTCCCCTCTCTCCCCTCCCCTCCCCTCCCCTCCCCTCCCCTCCCCTCCCCTCCCCTCCCCTCCCCTCCCCTCCCCTCCCCTCCCCTCGCCTCTCCTCCCTCTCCCTGCCTCTCCTCTCCTCCTCTCCCCTCTCCTCTTCTGCCCTCTGCTCTCCTCCCTTCTCCTCCTCTCCCCTCTCCTCTCCTTCCCTCCCCAGCCCCTCCTCTCTGCACAGCCCCCAGGGCAGGCGGCCTTCATACACAAACTTGGGACTTGAGTCTAAGTCGGTATGATCTGTAAGGCTAGAGAACAATCAGAAAGTCTTTGCGTTTGAAAGAAAATACCTACGGCCTTGCTCATCTGAGCTCCTGAGCTCCAGTCTTCCTGCTCCATGGCCCCTCAGGCAGCCACAGTTGAACCCCCCCCACCCCGTGGAGGAGCTCCACACTATGTCCCTGAGGCCACTGCTGTGCTGAGGGCACCCTGGCACCACCCTGTGCCGCCAACCTCGCCTCCCCACCTCCCGCACAGACTCTCCATCTTTGGCCAGATACAGAAAGGACCTTTCTCACCTGAGCTGGTCCCTGTGCTGGCCTGGCAGGCTGGCCGACCCTCAGCGTGGCATAGCCAGGCTGGGACTGGGCTGACCTTTCTGAGCACACTGTCCAGGCCAGAGGCAGTGAGTGTCGTCCTGCCCAGAGGCCGTGGGGAGGCAGAGGCGTGTGCAGCGCGAGTCTGCGCAAAGACCCCAGATCAGCATTCCCTGAACCTGCCGGAAGAGGTGGGCTTAGGCACACTCCCCACGCTCCGGAGGCTGGGCTTTGTCTTGTCTTCTGATGGTTCGGCAGCAGCGTTGCGGGAGGGGGGATTGCGCTCTGGGAAGGTGAAGGGGCCAGGGGAACGGGTCATGGGAAGGAAAAGCCAGCACATCTTTAGATGCTGTGTCTCTCTGGGCTGGGCCGGAGACTGAGGGTGGGCAGGAGTCAGGGTGGGTTCAGGGAGGCTGAGTCTGGCATCCTATCAAGTTCTGAGTCTCCACCTACCATTGCCTGTAATGAAGTATAAGATGAAACTTTTGGGAGGTTGTACCACAAGTTTCTGAAATACTGTTGGCACCTGTTTATTAAGTCGGGAATGAAAGTCAGATGGAAGGTTATTCTTACAGAGTGTCACCAAGAACCCCGAGAGCTTAGCGCCATGTGGTGTTTAGTGGCTGCCTGAGGGTAGGGGCAGGCCTTGCTGCAGATACTGGTGTCCCTAGAGGGTAATGTCGTGACCCACTAACAGAGTGGCTAATTAATCCTTGAAAGCCTTCTTCTTCGCCAGCTGGAACCTGTTTTGAGACCAGTTTTCCTTACAAGTTCCAGGTCTAAGTTGACAGTCAGCCCTGTGACCACATGAACGCTGGGTGTGAGCATTGTCCAACCGATCTGCCATGGAAATCTGTCTGTCCCCTGGTCTAATCCGTCTCCTTTGCAATTCCAGAGCCGAATACAGTCAGCTACAGCCAGTCCAGCTTGATCCACCTGGTGGGGCCCTCGGACTGCACGCTGCATGGCTTTGTGCACGGAGGTGAGTGTCAGGGCCACTGCTGTTCTCCCGCTCGCCAGCCCTGTCAGTCCCTGGGAGCCAGGCTGCTTTCTGACCCAGTTTAGCCTTCTGTGTTCAAGGAAGTCTTAAGAGGTTGCATAATAAATTACTGAAATACTGTGATGCTGGATTTGAACATTAGAAATGAAAGTCCGGTCGAAGACTGTCCTGACAGAGGGTGTCACGTACCCTGGGGAGCTTATGACCATGAGGTGTTTAGTGGCTGCTGGTGGGTTAGGGCAGGGCCTTTGAGGGGACCAGTGTCCTCAGGGAGTGATGTCATGACCACCTAACAGAGTGGCTAATTAAAACTATTTTTGCTGCTGATGTTTGCATTAAAGTTTTTCCTTCATCACATTCCAGCACAAGTAACACAGGCCTTGGCGTCCCCAGCTCGGCAAACATGGCTGGAACACAGAAGACTTAGCTGGGAGTTCCTGGCGGGACACTTTTTACTTTAATAGTGTGTAATTATTTTTTTGTGACTTAGGGGAATTTATGTAGCATACCAAGCCATAAATTAATGAATATTATCATCACAGATGAGATCAAAGTAAACTTTAAAAAATAAACTGATTTAAAGAAAAACACAAGAGAAATGTTAGGTGAGACAGATCGTCAAAGCTGTGGTGGCAGCGTGAGTAATGAACGCCTGGGCTATGCCACGCTGGGCGCCGAGCTGCCCTTGTTCCCCAGGCACAACGGGCACTTGCCAATGCCATTCATTTGCACTCTCATTCCCAGGTGCCTGGAATGCCAAGCTTTCCCTTTCTTCTCCTCTCAGAAAACATCTACTCATCCCTCAAAACCCAGCTCAGATGGCCCCATTCTGTGCAGGGTTGCATTGGTATTTCTCCCAGGGGTGTCTGAAGAGCAGGGCTCCAGGGTCTCACATAGACTGAAAGAGGCACTTAGCAGAAGCTTGTTCCACAAACGCAAGGCTCATGTCACGTTATGGTTGAGAAGTTTGGGGCGATGGTCCCTGGGCCTATTAGGATCAGAGAACAGAACCTAATGTGAGAGATAGTTTTAAAGTTCTTTTTTTTTTTTTTATGCATCCTCTTTTGTCTATTTCCTTTTTTTCAATTTCATTATTGTTTTCCTCTTTCAACTCCATACTGGCTGCAGTGCCCTGAGATCCCATTAACTTGGGTCCCACCCGAGGAAGGCTCTGTTTTATAGCAAACAGTACTTTGCAGGCTCATGAGTACTGTGACGTCAGTGTCTTTCCGCCCTCAGAACAGCACAGCTTATGCAGCTGTGTCTCATAAGCTTGCCTGTTCCTCTTTTTCACCAGCCCTTGTCTCCCCCCCCCACCCCAAGCCTCACCATCAGAAGCCCCGACTTCCGTAACCGCAGAGAACTGTCCTTGAGCTCACAGAGCTCCGCTCTACCTGATAACTATGAAACACCATGCTAGTTCATGAAATGTGGCATCTCCGCCATTGCCACCTACTTGGGTCCACACTCCACGCTGTCTTTCTGCCTCACGTGCGGAGGCTGCAGAGCAGGGCATGAGAGCCAGCTGCCCCTGGACGGGGTGCCTCACGGAGTCATGCTCACATGGGGAGCGTTTGGTACAGGCACATTTTTGTGTGTGTAAGAAGAATGTGCAGTGCCAATTTTAGCAGGGATTTTGTGCCCACAATAAAAAAAAACTAGTAATTTTACCCAACCCCATCATCTTTCCCAGTGCCTAGTAATTCTGCAGGCGTGAAGGACAGAGCATACCTGCGTGGGAACCAGGAATATGGGTCCTGGGTTTTTAACCGGGAGAATACTGTCAACAGGAATGGGATTGAAACTCAGTTAAATGAAAGTCTTCTCTAAACTTGAATTTAGTAGATGCCAATCGCGGGAGAAAACAGTAAACTGAGGTGTATGCTGGTTTGGCTTTTTTTCAGTAATTCTGGGCTATATGTGTGCTTTTGGTAAACTGCTCCCGTGCCCCATTTTCTGTGGTTTTCACATATGGGATAGTCATGATCTTGAGCCCTATCTCCTACCCTGCCACTCACATATACACACACCACACACACACACACACACACACACCACACACACCACACACACCACACACATACACATACACCACACTCTCAGATCTTGGCAACAGTAAATGGCTGGGAATCACAAATGCCAGCCTGGCTTTTGGCTTCTGGGTCCTGAGTGAATCGGGCAGGATTCTCCTTCCTCCCCTTGAAAGAGCTGGGATCTCAGCCCAGAAAAGTCCCATTTTTCCTCTGCGCTCCCCTTCCCCACTGTTGGTTATATGGCCAGAAGGGGCACGCGGGGGATACATATGGGGGTATTTAGGTACATGCAATAGCCAAGACCTTATCAATTCACCCAGACACCTGTCCTTGATGGAAAACAGTAAGAGTAAGTCACCGGTGCCTCCTGCATGTGATCAGACACATGCTAGCGGGCGTGCGGAGGGCCTGCCACTGCACTCAGGAGCAGGGCAAGGGTGCCCACTCTCTCGCTTGCTAACACCGTTTTGGAGGTTTTAGCTACTGCACTTGAACAAGAGGAAGAATTGCGAGGCACAGGAATTGGTGAACAAGAAGCACAGCTGTCTGTCTTTGCACATGGTACAGTAACAGACCCAGAGAGCCAAGATCCAGTGGTAAAAATAACTCACGTAACAAAGCTTCAGTGAGGTCCCAGCACAGAAAGTGAGTAGTACTTAGGAAAAGCTCATCTGAAGTAGGAAAATGACTTCATTGTTTCTGTTGGCAGGTCTGTTTATTTTCAAAGGTGTTTTTATCTCTCAAATTCTAACTAGATCATGACACATTGCTTTTTGGTAATTTGGTAAGAAGATGGGGTTTGCTTTTGTGTGTTTGTCTGACTCATCTTCTTAAAGGTCTTGTTCTTGTTCTTGGTTCCTGAGAGGCTCTGTGCTCTGATGTCCTTCCTCTGGGACCTGCCTTGCCTGACCCTCTGTTGGCTGTTTGCGTGAGGGCTGGGACAGTCCTTGCCCGCGGCCAGGCAGATGACAGAGGATACATGCTCCCCAAGTCCCAGCGGCAGTGGCCAGCCTTGGGTGTCCGAGGCTTCCTGGGGATGAGTCTGGGATGAACAGCGGGTGTTCTCAACAGGAATTCCTCACTTCCGAACTTTCCGCAGCCTGAGTCTTTCTTAAACACTTTATTTTTTATTTTAAAATTACTTTAACCAAAGTATTCTGTGGAGGTGGTGCAGATGGTATTTGACAAAACACAGCTGCCCCTCGTCCTCCCTTGGCTCCGGCCATGCTACTTCGCAGCCTTAGTTGCTGCCACCGGCGTGGGCTCGCCGCCCCACAGCAGCTCCTGGTTCTGTTGTGTCAGCATGGCTGTGCTGTGCCAAGTCCTACTCAGACCACGTGGCTCCAGCTTTGTTCTGCAGGGCCCCCGTCCCCACACTTCTCACACTGTCCCAGCCTGCCGGCTCACCCTCCAGGTGGCTGTGGTGCCAGCCTGTCCCCACGGAGACCCGCCTCCCCTTCCTCCGGGTAGGGTTGCTCTGCCTGCTCCCATGGGCTCTGCACTGTTCTCCTGAGGCACCTCACCGGGGCCGCTGGCCCTGACTTGTCCTCGAGGGCTTCCTGTGAAAGGCAATGGAGTAACCGTGACGAAGGCCCAGTGGCTGTGCTGAAGGCCCCAGCCAGCAGCGGCCTCACAGCGAGACGAGTATTGTGGCCAGTGCGATGCCACAGCTATGAGGTCCAGAGACGATTTGGCAGCTCTGGAGTTGGGGGCCCAGGGTGTCCTGCCGTCCCCAGGATCTGCCCTCTGTGTGCTGCACAATGACATGTCCCTGTGTCAGGGCTGCAGTCTCAAAGCTAGTAGACGGCACCCCAGCAAAAGCTCAGCCGCACTGTGCTCTTCCCTGTGGGCCCGTCAAGACCACACGGCCACATCAGCTCGCAGGGTGGTCTAGGTATGTGGACGCATGTCTGCTGCACCTGGTGTTCCTGTAGGAGAGAAGTGAGCGAGCTGTTCTCTGTTGTGGGCACAGGGCAGTGTTTCTGAACTTGTGTGTGTGAAACGCTTCCTGGCTGGCCTGGCATTCTCCCCCAGGACGGGGAGCCTCTGCCCTATTGTCTTCCAGAGTCCGAGGTTCTGGGTGGTTCTGGTGATCCGGGAGTCAGAGAAACATGGCTAGAATGTATATATGTCTCAACAAATACAGTGACCATGTCCTCACACCCCATTCCCTTGGCCTCGGCTGTGTTGGGCACCACTGACTGCCACCACTGCAGTCCCCCTGGTTTCCTGCCCCCATGCTCTCTGAAACCACGGTCCCCAGCCTGCGGTGGCGTCAGAGCAGCCAGTGGCACTGGGGCTGGGCTCAGGCATGTGCATGCTGACGGGCTTCCCTGCTGGTTCTCCCTGCCGCCGGGGAGGGTGTCTGGGTGGGTCTCCTGAGTCCGAGTGTTCCTCTCACCCGCCCCTGAGTGTACCTGTCCCCCCAGTGCCTGTCCTGGGTTTTTTTCTCCCCATGAGTCACCCAACTCTGTGGCTTCTGTGACCTCCATGACACCAACGTGTGTATATCCGCTCAGGCATCTCCCTGAGGTCTGGTGGCCATGGGCACTGGCCTGGGACGTGGCCAGTAGACCCGGCCTTTCCCTTGATTTTCCCACTCACCATTTTCTCACAGCTTGTGAAGCCATTTGTGAATAAATAGTGTCACCTTGGATTTGCACTGCGTCCTGGGGGACAATGCCGTACCGCCAGGGAGCATTTCACACACCCAGCTTACCTTCCCCGGGCCTCAGTTTCCTTTTAGGGGCCGAGTTGAGGGTTAAATGAGATGACACAGGCACAGCCACTGGCACATAGGATGCACTTTATAACCGTCTGCTGTTTTTATAGTTTTTGTTTTATTTGCTCTCCTGGTGTTGTTATTACAGGTACAGAGAAAGATGCAGAGAGAGGTCTGCACAAAGCTCATGGTGCCTTATGTCCCAGGGACATTTATAAACATGACCCTGTGCGTGGCTGCGGAGAGGGCTTTCATTGTAAATTCCCCAAAGGCCCTAGCGAGCCCAAACATCCATAGCAAGAGCAGCCTCTGAGAAGTTCGGACGCTTCTCCAGATAATTCCTGGTCAAAATGCAAAATCTGGACTTCCAAATTTTCCAGAAAACACTGAAAACTTCTTACTAAAATTGGGGTATGGCTATGGATGTTCTCAGAGAAAAAGTGGGTAACTTGGAGCTTGTGTTACTTAAAAAGAAGAGTTAAAAATACCTAAAAATGTTGAAACTGGAAAAAGAATAATGAACTCCACCCACGGGAAGGAGTGGGAGGAGCAGGAAGTGGCCGGTGTTCATGCCTTCAGACCCAGCCCCTGGCCCCCCCAGGTATGGAGCCTCCCGGTCATACAGTCTGTGCATTTTGAGCTGTGGGAGCCCTTTCCATCCCTGCCCCCTGCCGAGTCCTGGGCCCCCACCCATGGAGTTTCTCCTCCCTGACCCCCAGAGCCAATTGGTTTGGATGCCACAGGCCTCCCTGCTGCCTCCGGGATGCAATGCAGTATCGTGGCTCATGGCTCCCTTAATTCACCCTGTGACTTTGTTTCCCTAAACATGCCTCTGGCTTTTCTATTGCTGCTGCTCCGCCTAACTCCTGTCTGTTCACGGTGCTTCTCAGAGACTCCTCTCCCTTGGCCAAGGCCACCTCCCCACCTCCCTTGTGACCCATTATTGTTCCTCTTATACATTTTGGCCTGTTTGCATCTTTCTTTTCTTTTTTTTTTTTTTTTTGTATTTTTCTGAAGTGAGAAGTGGGGAGGCAGTCAGTCAGACTCCTACATGCGCCCGACCAGGATCCACCCGGCATGTCCACCAGGGGGTGATGCTCAGCCCATCTGGGGCGTTGCTCCGTCACAACCAGAGCCATTCTAGCACCTGAGGCAGAGGCTATGGAGCCATCCTCAGTGCCCAGATGGAGCCTTGGCTGTGGGAGGGGAAGAGAAGGACAGAGAGAAAGGAGAGAGGGAAGGGTGGAGAAGCAGATGGGCGCTTCTGTGTGCCCTGACCGGGAATCGAACCCAGGACCTCCACATGCTGCACCGTCACTCTACTGCTGTGCCAGCCAGCCAGGGCTGGCCTTTCTGTGTCTTAAGATAATGGCAGTATCAGGCTCATTTTTCAGAGACCATGGTCCTGCTGTCCTTAAGGAGCTCAGTGTCTACTGAGTGAAAGGAAGGAATTTTTGGAAAAATGACTTCTTGAGTTAGTGCTGTCGGATGGCTGCATCCCAAGCTGCTGGGAGCTTTTCTGTGAGAGCCATGGGCGTGTGGCTCCTTGTCCTTTATTGAGCTGTTGGGCGGGGCCTTGCCCGCTCAGTGGAGGGGCTGAGCCCCGGGCTCTGGTGCCCTGTGGAGAACCTGTGCCACCCTGCCAGAATGTGATGTGAGGGGACAGGGATCCCTACATTGGAATGCTTCTGCTTGCAGAACCAGATCAAGGCCGGGTTCGTTGGAACCATGCCTGCACCCTACTCCCGGTCACACCAGGGTAACGCATGACCACACGGCACAGTGAGCCATGAGTGTTGACCAGCATGAGTCTTTTCAGAAAATAAGAGCCCGGAATGTGTTGTTGCCTATCCTGAGCTTTCAGGAGTCTAAAGTCAGTCTGTACAGTTAGGACCCCTGGCGCTGGTGGTCTGGGGGTGTCTGGGAAGGTGCTGGCTGTGCTAGGGCTGGTTGCTAGGGCAGCTTTGCTGACCCTGCAGGATGCTGAGCTGCGCGTGTCACCTGCATTGGGGGAGAATAACGGGATAGTGACCACTGCTTGGGTCACTGGGACACTTGTCACACGTGTGTAGGCAGACACAGCCCCAGGGGCAGCACCAGGAGGCCTGTCTTCCTGCCCCCGCCCCACCTTTGCCTCTGCCCCTCCGTTCCACTTTGGTTCAGCACCTTGGACAGCTGTCTGCTCGCTGACCTGGCCCTGCTCTCGCCTTGGAACCTGGGCAGACACGTCCCCCTGTCAGGATTTCCTCTGGCGTTTTTGAGGCAGTGGGCACCTAGCCCTCCTCCCAGCCTCCTTCCAAGACCTCCCCCAGCAATCCTCACCTTTCCGTCCCACATCAGGCGCCTGGGAGCCCGTCCTCGCACCCGCAGACCCTCTGCTCTGTGACTCCTGGGGTCTCCCGCTGCCCGAGGCGGTGGGTGGCTCCTCAGGACCTCTGTGGGCATGGTGGGTGCACTGTCCCAGTTTGATGTCAGACACAAGGTGTCTGACTTCCTGAGCCCATTCCTCCCAGTGTGCCCAATTAAGTGGCCGCCCTGCCATGCCACCTGGCTGCCGAGCCAGAATTGCCGCAGTCTGGCCCCTCCCTTGAGACCCCCCACCTTAGCCTGCGGTCTGGCCCCCTCTTGAGGACCCCCCACCTTAGCCCCCAGTGTTTTGGCCTCTCCCTTTATAGCAAACCGGACTCTGGGCTCTCACCTGCACGGGACTCTGGGTCTGCCCATTGCACTGAAACGGCCTCTGACCTGTGTCCCAACCTCCCTGAAGGCCTATGCGCAGCGGCCTGGCCGGGCCTTCCAGAGCAGAGGTAAGGTCAGGCCCAGGCTGCGCAAGCCCCCGCAGCGGCTCCCGTCCTGCTGCAATGGAAGCATGTCTCTCACTGGTGCCGTTTCTTCCCGTGCAAGGCCCCGTGGAGCTTGTCTCCTGTGTGCCTCCGCTGCCCGTCACCCCTCCGCCCTCTCCCGTTGCTCCTGGGGCCCTGGGGGCACTACGCCTTGGGCTTTGCACTTGCCATGTCCTCTGCCTGGTTGCCGTCCCCAAGACGACTGTGCACTTGCCTCTTTTTCTTCAGGTGTCTGGAGAGAAGGTGGCTTTCCTGACCACCCTGGACACAACAGACCCCCGCCATGTCCCTGACCCGCATGCCTGTGTCCCCAGGCACCAGTCACTCCCTGGCAGACGTCCCTCCTGTTGGCTTGCTGCCCCTACTGGCATGGAGGCTGGCGGGGTGGGGGCTTGGGTCTCTGCTCTCAGCTTCCCTGACAACAGGGCCTGTCTCTGAGCAGACATGCGGGGTGCAGAATGAGACTGGACAGAGGGAGACAGGCCCTGTGTGAGAAGGAGGACTGCAGAACCATGACGGGTCAGCACAAGGTACGCCGCCACCCAGAACAGTGAGCGAGGCTGTGCACGTGCTGAGGCCTGGGGACACATGACGGCAGCTCCTTCCTCAGGGACTGCTCACCGAGCCCCTCCCGTGTTCCGACAGCTGGGACACAGCAGAGTGTGACTCATGTGCATGGCTGCCCAGGGGCCCCAAGGCAGGGGACAGCCCAGCCTTGCCAGGACCTGATGGCAGGGGAAGCAGGAAGAAACCATAGGCCGTGGGGGAGGGAGGCAGGTGGCCCATCAGCAGAGATGCCCAATGTCCCAAGCAGAGGTGCAGGAGGAGGCCTCCCACCCAGAGCCTGTGGCTTGGTTTTGGCGGCCAGTTGTGGAAAAGCTGTAGTGTGAGCTTGTAGGAGGAGTGATTTCACCAGAAAACACAGAGTGAGGCCCAACCCTCCTGTGCAGGTCCGTGACCTCACTCAGCACTCCCGTGTGGGCAGCGTGCCAGGCCCTGCTGGGAGAGGGAGACAAAGGGATGAGCAAGGCAGCGCTCCTGCTGTGAGGAGCTTCTGGCCTTGCGGAGTCACCGGTGAGGCGTCAGACGCTGGCTCAAAGCTGAGTGGCCAGTGGCAGCCACACATCTGCCAGTTCTCACTTTCTAAGAATCTCTGCTTTTGAAAACGTCATTCTCTGCAGCTAACTCTCCAAAGACCAACTTCATATCCATCTAGATAGGTCCAGGGGGTCGGTCGGAGTTGGGGGTCCAGTGATAACCCTGGAACCTCGCCCCTCTGCCCTGCCCTCACTGGTGTGAGATTTGAGCTCCACTGACCTGACCCAGGAGCTGGTGTCCTTCTGCCCACACTGGTCCTCTCAGCAGCCTCTTCCGCTGGGGGACATGTGGCTCTGGGCCCCTGCTGGCCAGTGGTCCTCCCTCTGCTGGAAATTCAAAGCACTTTGCTCCACCGGGTCAGCCATGTAGCATGAGGACATCCTTCTATACAAATGTGCTGAGATCTTTTGGTTTTGGTGCCATATTTTCTTTCAACTTTATTTATTGATTTGAGGGAGAGAAATATCAGTTTGTTGCTCCATCCATCCGTGCACTCATTGGTTGATTCTTCTATGTATGCTGACTGGGGACTGAACCTACAGCCTTGGTGTTATTTGGATGACGCTTGAACCGAGCCACCTGGCTAGGGTGTTTTTGGCGCCCTATTAATTTGCTTTTGCTTCCGCTTTAGCTGGGATCATTAGGGACACACATGGCAGATGTCCCCTAACAGTATCTTTTCTCTTATAAACGTGCAATTCTTTTTTTTTTTTTTGTATTTTTCCGAAGTTGGAAACGGGGAGGCAGTCAGACAGACTCCCGCATGCGCCCGACTGGGATCCACCCGGCACGCCCACCAGGGGACGATGCTCTGCCCATCTTGGGGCGTTGCTTTGCCGCAACCAGAGCCATTCTAGCACCTGAGGGAGAGGCCACAGAGCCATCCCCAGCGCCTGGGCAAACTTTGCTCCAATGGAGCCTTGGCTGTGGGAGGGGAAGAGAGAGAGAGGAAGGAGAGAGGGAGGGGTGGAGGAGCAGATGGGTGCTTCTCCTGTGTGCCCTGACCGGGAATCGAACCCGGGACTTCTGCACGCCAGGCCAACGCTCTACCACTGAGCCAACCAGCCAGGGCCATAAACGTGCAATTCTTAAATATCACCCTTCACCCAACTTCAGCCTCAACTCCCTTGAGGAAACTGACACCCACTGGAATGGTTCTTGGCCTTCAAAGATGTGACCTTGACCTGGTATGGCTGAGGCCACAACCCCCCAGAGCTGGGGTGGGCAGGGCCTTCCGCACACTGCTGCCGGCTTTCCCAGGCTTTGTGTCGCTGGAGACAGGGACTTGTGTGCCCTGCTCTCCCTGCCGCCTTGCTTAGGAAAGTGCCAACGGTCCTACAGCAGTGGGCGGGTGAGGTTCTGACTTTCTCAGTTCCTTAGATGGAATGTGAATCCCCTGCCTGTGCTGCTGACACATGGAGCCGCTGTCCTGCTGTGCCAGATGCCTTCGCCAGAGTGCCCCTGTTGACATTTGGATGTTAGAAACCCATTATTTTTACTACACTGTGCATTAATTGCCAAAACTAATCTGTAGTAATTACCGTAACTACTCTCCCTCTGCCCTCGGTCCTGGTTCACAGAGACACTCGCAGCTACATTTGGAACCTGGGGAGGAGAAGTCACAGAGTCTTGAGAGACTATTGCTCACCTGGCTCTTAGAATAACCCCTCCCTTGTAATTACCAAGGGGGCTCTTTAAAATAAGATGAACTTATTATCATTTTCTTAATATAGGAGGCTGCCACCCACACTCCGTTGCTTGGAATTAAATATGGAAATGGGGGCATCTCAGATCACCACCCACAGCGCAGCCAGCACATTGGGCTCTGGGCTGCTAGCGGCTGCTCTGGGTCCACGGGCAGCCCCGGCGGCGGCTGGCCAGGGACATAGAATTAGGTCTCTGTTTTAAGCCAGTCAACATGTCAACACTTAAAACAGAAAAATTTGTAAGCACTTAGATGTTGGGTTCAAAAGTATCCTTAGTGCCTGATATTTATCTACATATGTGTCAGCGGCCAACCAAGTCTTTCCTTCCTGTGACTTCTGAAATGAATGCGGGACCCAATAACGGAAGGGCCTGCAGTGTCGCTGTCCTAGTTCCCATGGCGAGTCCCAGCCGCTCACAGCGATGACTGTGATCTGTCAGTTACCATTCCTTGGTCAGTGGCACCTGTTGTACCTGAATGGAAAGAAATTGATGTGGTTTTTCTGTAAGAACCTGGAAAGGGGCATTTTGGGGAGAACTTAGGTAGTTGACTTTTTTTTTTTTTTTTTGTATTTTTCTGAAGTGAGAAGCAGGGAGGCAGAGAGACAGACTCCCAAATATGTCCAACCGGGATCCACCCGGCATGCCCACTAGGGGGTGATGCTCTGCCCATCTGAGGCATTGCTCCATTGCAGCCAGAGCCATTCTAGTGCCTGAGGTGGAGGCCATGGAGCCATCCTCAGCGCCCAGGCCAACTTTGCTCCAATGGAGCCTTGGCTGTGGAAGGGGAAGAGAGAGACAGAAAGAAAGAGAGGGAAGGGTGAAGAAGCAGATGGGTACTTCTCCTATGTGCCCTGACCAGGAATCGAACCCAGGACTCCCACATGCTGGGCCGATGGTCTACCACTGAGCCAACCAGCCAGGGCCAGGTAGTTGACATTTTTAATTAAAGTGTAAAAAGTAAAGAGCTAGATGGTGACTCCCAGAGTCAAAGAGGGCTGGTGGCTCCCTCTGGCAAGACGCAGGGCCCAGGTGGCAGACTTAGGAGGAAACCAGGCTCAAACCAGGCAGGTGGGTTTACACTTTCATTTTGAACAAAACATACTTTTCTCACTTGATGCCTTTATTGCAATACACTGTGTCACAGTCACACATACTTATTTTATGATAATCCCTACAGATGTTGTGATGAGATGAGGTTATGTGGATTTTAGTTACCATTATTCTGCAGGGGCCGTTTGAACTGTGGCTTTCTCTTAGCAACAGGCAACGAGACTGTCAGAAGCAGCCCCAGCCACTGACAGGTGCGGGCTTGCTTCTCACCGGGAAGTGGGGAGAACAGCTAGAAATCAACATGTTTATGATCATCCTGGTTTTAGAAGATCAGTTCTAAGTCCGTGATGGCGAACCTATGACACACGTGTCAGCACTGACATGCATAGCCATTATCATTGACACATGGCTGTATGCGGCCGCATACCACAGAAGTATGGGGCCGCATGCTGAGAAGGATGTTTCATCCTCGGCTCCTGCACAGCCAGGTGCAGGAATCGAGGATAAAACATTTGTTGTAGTGTAGACACTCTGTGCCGGAGGTCTGTAGGCCAAAACAACAGAACTCTGGCACAGAGCATCTAGTTCTGGGACTTCTGGTTAGGCTGTTTATCTCAAAGTGACACACCACCTGAGATATGCTCGTTTTTTTGGGAGAATTTTGACACACTAAGCTCAAAAGATTGCCCATCACTGTTCTAAGTAGTCACCAGAATTCACTCTGTGCACAGAACCCCAAAGGGCCATGGGGATGCTTTCCTGTGTCCAGGTTCACTGTAGCGACGCTGAGATGTCTGTTGTTTGTGACAGCACCAGTCCAGGCGGCCAGGAGCCACTGCCGCTCCCCGCGAGGCCCGCTCCCTGGCAGAGACTCCCGCTGCCGTCTCTGAAACCCAGCGGCCCTCAGACTCCACAGCACTCGGGCCTCCCTTTCCCAGGCCAGCACTGGAGTTTGCCATGTACTGAGCCCGAAAGTTTGCCTTGCTGTCACGTCTCCTGATGCCACTGTGGCTTCCTTGGGAGATGAATGGAAGTGGGCAAGCCAGTCCAGTGGGGACAAACGCCGGAGCCCCTGTGTCCTGCAGGGTGTGTGCTGGCATTCCTGCCGCCCTCATCACGCACAGCTGTTCCAAATGGCTGGGATCAACCCCCGATGTTGTCCGAGAGTCCGCGCGCTCAGTCCCTGCCAGTCCCTTTCCCCGACACTGGGGTTCATCTCAGGTTTGCAGTCACCCAGCCCCTCCTCTGCCACAGCTCACCACTGGCTGTCAGGCTCAGGACGGGGCTCTCTGTAGATGTCACCACCCACAGACATAGCAGGATAATTTTGAATTTCAGTTTTGTTTTCTGACAAGTCGTCTAGATCACCCAGCTCTGGGTTTCTGTGGATTGGATAAGCAGCCTTTTCCTGGCTCACCTTCACTGCACCAGACTGTTGCCTAAATACAGGCCCAACAGCTGGCTGTGGGAGCTGGCTGCTGGGGAGGGGGGGTCCACTGATTGAGCTCCCTCCCTCCTCTCTTTCTCCCTTCCTCAGCAATCCTTTCCTGAGTTTTGTATGCCAGGTTTGGAATTGGGCACGGACATAAGGACAGTAAGGCATGCCCCCACCTGGCGCCTGCTTCCATGTCACACGAGATGCAGGTAGCCTGGGGTCCCAGGCCAGGGCTGATGGGGCATCTGGCATCAGCACGCCCAGTTGCTCACGCCCTCTCCGTGGCAACCCTGGGCACAGAGCCCGTGCTGCTGGTCTATGCTTTGGGTCCTGCAGTGTCATTTTTTACAGGGACAGAGAGAGAGTCAGAGAGAGGGATAGACAGAGACAGACAGACAGGAATGGAGAGAGATGAGAAGCATCAATCATCAGTTTTTCCTTGCGAGATCTTAGTTGTTCATTGATTGCTTTCTCATATGTGCCTTGACCGCGAGTCTTTAGCAGACCGAGCAACCCCCTGCTGGAGCCAGCGACCTTGGGTCCAAGCTGGTGAGCTTTTGCTCAAACCAGATGAGCCTGAGCTCAAGCTGGCAACCTCGGGGTCTCGAACCTGGGTCCTCTGCATCCCAGTCCGACGCTCTATCCACTGCGCCACCGCCTGGTCAGGCTGCAGTGTCATTTTAACAGTGAAGTCCCTGTGGAATCTCTGCCAGCGTTTGGGATAAATGGGGCACAACCGCAGTGAAGGAGCTGATTCTGACCTCTCTCCTTTTTTCCTCTTTTAACAGTGTCTGCCTTTCAGGGATGCAGGGAAGGGCTAATTGTACCTTCTGCATTGTAGACATTACTTCTAATTTAAACTGTTCCTTTTCACCCCCCCCCCTCCTTACCCTCCTCCTGCCCCAGAGAGACCCTCCGAGTTGATGGCACTGCCCGGTGGCCCGAGCTGGCAGTGCTGGGGCCACGGCCTCCCACCCTACACACTGACTGTGTAGACCCCTCCCCCCACCTCCCGCTGTGATCCTGAACTCCCTTTTCCATAATCATACTGTAGTGAGGAATGTCACTTGGAGCCCCACTCTCCCCTGTCCTGCATGGAGAGGTAATGCTGTGTGACCTCTGGTGCTCTGTGATCATGGGCTGGTCCCCACTCTATCCCAAGTGAATTCTGTGCCCTTGGACATGTGCCTCTCTGTGCCTCCTGTTCCTGCTTTGACAGATGGGGACAGTGATAGTGCCTGCTCCATAGGGATTCTGTCACGGAGGAGTTCGCATTCATTTATTCACCCTGTGTCCTGTATTTGTCCCGATCTCACCCTGAGTGGATATGTGGCATACATCAGAGAATGACAAAGCCCCCTCCCTCCAGGGGCTGACGGACCTTGGCGAGTCTCAGTGTGTGACCAGTGCCTCCCGGGCCCTCAGTAAACGCCGGTGGCTGTCCCTGCTCCCAGGGGCATCACTGCTTCTCTGGTCACGGGCTAGGGGCTTAACTGGCAGGCCCCTTGCTGTGGGTGGACAGGGCAGGGGCCTCATGCTGGTCTCAGGCAAGGCTGCCCGTGTCCAGGTCTAATAACTGTTTAACGCAACAGAGACTCCTTGCAGAGCATATTGGGACCCCGTGTCTAGGCCCTTAGAGCGCTGAGCTGCTTAAAGCCAGTTGTCACATTGCCCTGCCTGGCTGCCTCAGCCTGTGTGGCCCCCGGCCTCCATCACCTGTGCCCCTTTCCATCTAAAAGATCAGTTTCCCCAGCGTTTCATTTACCCTGTCTCTACATTGACTGTGAGCCTTGTTGGTAATTTGAAGAGTGGGGATGCTGGCCCCTTCCCACCCAGGCTGAGCAGGACAGTCCCCTCCCTCCCGGGCTAAGCAGGACAATCCCTCCCGCCTGGTCTGAGCAAGAAGGTCCCTCCCTCCGGGGCTGAGCAGGACAGTCCCCTCCCTCCCAACTGAGCTAGACTGAGCAGGACTGTCCCCAGGACAGTCCCTCCCACCCGGGCTGAGCAGGACAGTCCCTCTTTCCCAGGCTGAGCAGGACGGTCCCTCCCTCCCAACTGAGCTAGACTGAGCAGGACTGTCCCCAGGACAGTCCCTCCCACCCGGGCTGAGCAGGACAGTCCCTCCCACCCGGGCTGAGCAAGAAGGTCCCTCCCTCCCAGGCTGAGCAGGATGGTCCCCTCCCGCCCGCCCAGACAGTCCTTCCCTCGGGGCTGAGCAGGACAGTCCCTCCCTCCCTCCCTGGCTGAGCAGGACGGTCCCCTCCCACCCAGCTGAACGCACTTTCACATGGCAAGTCCCGACTACTCTGAGTCTGCGCCCCATCGGTCATGTCTCGTTGTCACCAGTTAGCAAGATCTTCCTTAAGAAAACACCATGGTAATAAATGCATAATATTTTTTTTACCAAGAACACTAATTTTTAAAAACATTTCTTTATTCTAGAACTGCTCAAATATACAGAGAAGTAGGGAAAGGACAGTGGCCCTCCCTGTCTCCCCCGTTCTTCTGCGTGAAGCCCTGGCCCGGGGCAGCGGGAGCTTCTGTTCTTCTTCGTTGTACTGTATTTTGTTTTCCTCACAGTAGACAAAGTTTTCATTAATCCAATGCCTAAAAATTGATGGATTCCTTATAAACATGCAGATTCTAGACTGGTAGCTCAGGTCCCTCCTCCCTGGGGTGGGGGTGGCAGTAGGCAGGGCCCAGCAGCAGCTGTCCTTCAGGAAATGTCCCTCCAGCCTCCTGGTCACCTGCCTGGCCCCACAGGCGGTTACATCTGCGAGCTCCTTGTCAGTTACACAATTCCCCGTGAGCCTGGCTGGCAGCAGTGCATGGGGTCTGGTTTCTGCCTCTCTGGATTCTTTTTTTTTAAAGGTTTTATTTATTGATCTGAGAGAGAGAAGGGTTGGGGGAGGAGCAGGAAGCATCTGTTCATAGTTGCTTCTCATATATGCCCTGACCGGGCAAGCCTGGGGCCTCGAACCAGCAACCTCCACATTCCAGGTCCAGGCCTTTTCCACTGCGCCCCACAGGCCGGGCTGCCTCTGGATTCTCAGAAACCATTCTGTATCCTGGGGCAAGTGCACATGACTCTAAGATTTCTGGTAGCTATTAGGTTGGTGAGTATCTTTTCTGCTTTTATAGGTCAAAACTGTTGAATCTTGGCATATGGTTTAAGTTTTAAATATGGAATAAGTATAATATTGTGTTGTACTGGGGGCAGGATCAGGGGCTGGGGGGCTAGCAGGTATGCAGTCGGGATCCCATCAAATAGAGGGGGGTGCAGCAGGTGTTTCAAGACACCTGGGCCTTCCGTGAGCCTGCCTCTCTGTTTGTGACTGTTTCCTACAGTAGCTTTATTGAGGTATACAGTTCACGTGCCATGCCCGTCACCCATTGCAGGACATTGATTTTTAGTGCAACCAGAGTTACAGTACCATCCCCACAGTCAGTGTTAGAACGCTGCCGCAACCCCTACAGAGAAGCTCCGTGCCCCCAAGCAGCCGCGCCCCACTACCCCTGACCCCAGCCCCTGGCAGCCACCAGTCTGCTTTCTGTGTCTGGAGTTGGTCCTGGATGTCTCACGCACCAAAACCGTACCATATCGGTCTCCGTGTCTGACTCGCTCCCAGCACAATATTTTCAGGGCTCACACGTGTCACAGCATAGTGGCTCTTTGTTTCTTTTTATTGCCCTGTGACGTTCCATTGTGTGGACGGGCCATGTCTCTTTGTCCATCAGTTGATGGACATTTGGGTTGTTACTGCTTTCTGGCTGTTGTGAGTGATGCTGTCATGAAACCGTGTGCACGTGTGTGTGCATTATCACCCTTCTGAGTGTGCACCCAGGAGCAGCAGTGCCTGTTGTGAAGCTGCCACCTGCTTCCACAGTGGCTGCAGCTGCTCCACTCCCATCCCCACTGGCAGGGTCCAAAGGCCCTGATTCCACTGCCTTCTTCCCCACACTCAGGTGTGCAGCACCTAGGGGGTATTGTAATGCGACTGCCCTAGCAGGGTAAAATCTCTGTGGAGGTTAGGGAGAAAGACTGTCATTGTATTAGTGGCCTAGAACATCAGCTGAGGTCAACTTCAGAAGTTCCCGAGAAGGCCCAGTTGATATCAGCTTCAGTGGTCCCAGCCCGCGCGCCCCAATCCTGCCCCGCCCCACCCCGCACGCCCCCAGCGCTGTGCGGCTGCTGGGGGGTGTTTACCCTGCTTGTTTCTGGGATGGGAAACCGTCTCGCCTCCCCCATGTCGAACCTGCCACATGCCTCTTTTATGCACAGGTGTCACCATGAAGCTCATGGACGAAGTGGCTGGGATCGTGGCTGCACGTCACTGCAAGACCAATGTAGTCACAGCTTCCGTGGATGCCATTAACTTTCATGACAAGATCAGAAAAGGTAACGGAACTCCGCCGACAGGGGGAGGGGCTGCCTGTGACTGCTTGGGTCCCTCCTACCATTTGCTTGTGGTCCACACCCAGGGGCCCCGGCAGTGACCCATTTGGCTTGAGAAACAGGAAGCCAGAGTCGTGCCCTGTCCGGACAAGCACCGAGCCCAGGATTTGTTCATCCGATTTTTCAATCTGATAAAAGTTCTCACTCCAATGCGATTGGAGCCTTTATCTTGCTAAAAAATGGCATAAGCTCATCATCTTAAAATGCCCCCTGAATGGAGTGAGCGGCCCTGCAGAGGGCCTGCGCTCACAGTAGCTGTGACGATTGCCTGCAGATCTCAGGGGGCATGCTCCCAGTCCGGGAGGAGTGGGGAATCTGCAGTGTGGGTCGTAGCAGGGTCAGTGCAGGAGAGCCCCCTGCCTGCAGCCCTCAGCCGCCCCTCCCGCTCTGCCTAGGCATTTTTCTGACACAGAAATGCGGTCCCGGTGACCAGGGCTGGAGACGGAGCTTGTGTATCTCGATACATTTCCTCTGTGACCTGTGTGGGCCCAGGTGCTCCCACTCATCTCAGATCACTGCTGCTTTGAAGATTTAAAGCAAGTGTCCTCTCCCGACATGGGGCTGTTTCTGTCATGTTGTGTCTTCTGAGAGGAGGCCCTGTGCCCCTGAAAAGTAACACCTCACTGGGGTGCAGGGTGGTGTCAGGGCTATGGGAGCCTGGTGTTGATTCTGAAGAAGCCTCGCTGTGGAAACGGCACATTGGAAAAAGCTGTCAGACCAGACTGGTCCCTGGCCACAGGAGGTGACAGAGTAGAAGAAAGGCAGGCCTGACGCTCCCGCCACCAGCCCCAAGGAGCACGTCTGAGTGGAGCGGTGCATCCAGATCCGCAGGGGCCGCACCAACCCCTAGGGCGCTGCCGGTCCCGCTGAGGCTGCCTGGCCCTGCTGTTCCCCCCACTGCAGGCCACACCTGGCAGCAGCATCCCCTGAGTGCTGGGCTTGAAGCACCCTGAAACTGAGGGCGGAGGGTCCCCTCACCTCTCTGGCATCACTGAAAGCTGGTGAAGCTTCCTTACTTACCCAGGTTAGACTTGGGTGCGTCTGCGGTCAGGAGAAGGACATCTGCAGCCCCGGTCCCCTCTGCTTTGCAGGTCTCCCGGGGACGTGGGCCACAGTGTTGCTATAGAATCTGCCCTGAACGAGTGGCTCTTGTCCATCTTGGCTCATCCTTCCTGGCCATGGGCGTTGTGTGCGGTGCTGGTGTGAACTTGGGGAAGGGTGCCAGGCCTGTGTCTTTCTAGGGCAGCTCCCTGGGTAAATCCCGGTGACCGGGGCTGCCCTGTCAAATACACTTCACAGCCCACAGTGGAAAAGGCATCAACTTCCCTTGGGCCTGCCCTGTGTAGCAGCTCCCCAGCCTCTGAGGTCTCCTGGGCAGGAACAGAAGTCTCCTGGTGCCTCTAGTCAGCAGCTGCGCTCTGTCCTCCCCCGAGGCTCCCAGAGATGCAAAGCCGGCCTCGGTTACAAGTGCAGAGCCCCTTACAAAGCCCCGATTGCGCCCTCCCTCCTCAACCACCAAAATGAACTCTCGAGGGAGGTGGAGGTGGCAGGAGATGCGTGGCTGCCTGGGGTCAATGGAGATCGTGAGTTTCAGGGAGACCGCGACCTCGAGCTGGAGGAGAATGCTTCATCTGGGGATTGATTTAGCAATCTAGACCACACGGGCACCTGATGCAGGGCTCTGCTTCACAGACACACACACACCCCCATTTCTGGGAGCCTACTCTCGTTCCCTGACGCAGAGAGGGGCATTCACGCCCAGAAGCCCATTTCTGGCAGACATCCCCCCTGTGACGGGCTCCCTTTGGGCGGTGAAGGGTGAGGGCTGCCCCCATGGAGAGGGGTCCCTGCCTTGGCCTGTGTTTGGCTGGTCTGTTTTCTCAGGTGATGTCTTGTTTGCTGTGTGAAGGGATTTGGGCCAACAACATAACAGTTATGGAACCTGGCCGGTTTCTGGGCCAGTGTCCCCCAGGGGCTGTCAGACACTGTCACACGGTATTTGTTGTTTCCGGAGGACTGTTCCCCTGTGAGGTGTCGGCTCTGCTCTGTGCTGTGGCTCTGGCGATGGTCACGTTCGTGTTCGGGGGCTGAGGTCTCCGTTCTGGTAGCACAGGCTTCACCGTCTGCAGAAATGGAATTGTCACATTTTGTCTCCAGTTCCACAGGGGAGAGGCCTCTGCAGGCGCTGTGGCTCCACCAGCTCCCCCTGCCCCCCACGTCCTGTGCTCCTGCCAGGAGCAGGGTGAGCCTGGTGGCCGCTGGTTCCGGAGTCTTGACAACAGGCATGCCCGTGCATTGGAAATGCAGCTTGACATTGCTGGTTGTTGCATTCTTGATTTTCTGATGCGAGTCTGCTGAGATCACATTAAACCTGCGGGCTGCTCCAGGGCACAGCCTCTGAGCCGCTGAGCCCTGGGTCCTCTGTCCCTGCCCCCCGTCACGTTCTCTTCTGCTCTACTGTGATGGGGCCGAAAGGGCCAGATCTGCTGCCACTCCGCGGGCTAGGCAGCCGCACCGCGGAGCCCCGGGGACCACTGGCGGGCACGGAGCCCCAGCACACGTGTCCACGTGCGAGCAGTGGCAGTTGAGTGCTGTGAAGAGCGGGTATGAGTGTCCCCAGGCTGCACGACACATGATGACAGACTTAAAACAGCAGGAATTTTCTCTCCCAGCTCTGGAGGCCCGGAGTCCACACCGAAGGTGTCGGGCTGTGCTTCCTCGGAGGGCTGTAGGAGGAGCCTGCCTTGTCTCTACTCCGGGGGCTCCGCGCATCCCTTGGTGTGTGGCCTCCTCACCCCAGCCTCTGCCTCCGACGGCATGTGGCCCTCTCCCTCCTCTCTTCTACCTCCTGTAAGGACACTTGTTGTAGGGTTTAGAGCCCACCTGGATAACCCAGGAGGATTTACATCTGTAGACCCTTATTTTAAATAAGGTCATATTCTGCGGTTCTCAGTGAATTTATCTTTGAGGATACCATTGAACCCACCACAGATTCCATCCCTCCTTACAGTTGATTCTGTAAAGTCTCCTCTGTGCCTCTTTGCCCACGTGGTTGTCAGTCCCTCCCTTATGAGGACCACCGGTAAACTCAGGGCGTCGCCTGTTTTTTTTTGTTTTATTTTTGTGGCACTTTAGTTGTTCATTGATTGCTTTCTCATACATGCGTTGACCGGCAGGCTCCAGCCGAGCCAGTGACCCCTTGCTCAAGCCAGCGACCTTGGGCTCAAGCCAGTGACCTTGGACTTTAATCCAGTGACCTTTGGGCTCAAGCCAGCAAACATGTGGTCATGTCTACAATCCCACACTCAAGCTGGTGACCTCGGGGTTTCAAACCTGGAACTTCAGCATCCCAGGTCAACACTCTATCCACTGCACCAGCTCCTGGTCAGGCAGGAGGGTCCAGTTCTGCAAAAGGCAGTCCTGCAGCTGAGGTGTGGGGGTAGCCCCAGTACCTGACCACAGAGAGAGCCCCCCTAAAGCCATATTCAAAGGCTCTGTGCGTCCCCAGCTTGGGGCCCTGAGGAAGGACCAGTGACTGCATGGCCAGGAGACGAGGTCAACCCCCAAAGTAAGAAGAGGAAGCAGCAGGGAACCGGGCTTCTCGGTGAGGACAAGGACAGTGTGGACCAAGGGACAGCCCCTCTTTCTGTTGGGGCATAGAATTAACTCGTTCCTGAGTCAAGTGTGAAACGTAATCTGTATAAGGACTACTTTACGAGGAATGATGAAAGTGTTGGCAGGTGGTCCCGGGCACACACAGGCAGACTGAGTGCCCCGGGGCTGTGCCCACAGTGCAGCAGCTGTCCACGGCCAGCTCCCGCCTGATGGTGATGGGCGATACTCCACCTCGTTTGGGAAGGGCTTGCCTGGCACCTCGCCACACCCCATCTCTCAGATACACAGCCTTGGAAGGTACTCCTCCCTCCTGCCAACACACATGAGCACCCCTCTCCTGGTCTTCCTGGGATGATGCCCCCGACTCCCCGAGACTGACCTGTCTGTACGGTGGGGGAAGCCCAGACGTTAAAATGCATTGCCAGCCGCACATGCCACCTATGTGTGAGTTCCCTATGGCTGCTGTCGTGACTCACCCCTGGTGGCGGGAGGTGACACAGACTTGTTCTCTTAGAGCTGTGGAGGCAGGAGCCGAAAGGTGCACAGCCTGCCTGCTTCCCGAGGCTCCAGGGCAGAATAGTTTTCTTGATTTTTCCAGCTGCTACAGTGCCCGCGTACTTTGGCTCCTGGCCCCTTCCTGTAGCCTCTGCCTTTGTCACCCGTCTCCTCTGACTGTGACCTCTGCTTCCCTCTTATAAGGACCCTGTGGTGACATTGGGCCTACCTTGATGATCCAGGGTCATCTCCCCATCTCGAGGTCTTCAACTTAATCCCATCTGCTAAGTCCACAGGTTCCCTGGATCAGGACCTAGGTGTCTTTGGGGACCATTTTCCTGCCAACCGCAGGTGGTGTCTTAGCAGATGGAGTGTGGCTCTCTGACTTAGCCGTTTCAGCACATTTCACTGGAGAGAGAGCTGGAGTGGACGGGAAGTCAGACCCGGGGTGACTGTTTCAGCAGCTATGAGGCAGGGGACTCTTAGCTCTATCTCCATTCAGCCTCTGGTAACACTTCCTACTCTGAAGTGCTGCCCTTTGGACGGAACCAGCCAAACGCCAGGCTGGGGCCTCATCTGTCAGGAAGCAGAGCCCACATCTCTGCATCCTGAGGACATTGCCCTGAAGGTCAGAAGGCAACATTGAGCTTCGGCCACGAAGCTCACACATGAAGGATGTGTGCTGAAGAGGGAGGACTCCATGCGTCCACCCCGCACACCCTGCAGCACTCTGGTGACCTGTGCCGGGACTGGACGCGCGGCAGCTCTCTGGCGGGGTAGCGGGCTGATGTTTACAACCAGGTGCTCTGGGATGCTGTCCCTGCTAGACCAGCCCTCGCACAGTCTTTAATACTGGTGACCTGTCGTTTCTCTGCTCGTGGCCGGGATGGCTGCCATGGCAGGCCATATTCAGCCCTGTCCCCCTGACCTGGTGCTCAGAGTCCGCTAGGGCCTGGCCCCCTTTTCACCCACGTGCCAGCCGGGTTACAGGCAACTCAGCAGGTGTGCGCTGAGGACACTTTGTCTGTGGTACTGATTGGTGTTGGGCCCGATGTCACTGACCCTTTGACTTGGAAAATGGCCACTGACAGTGAGACCACCAACCCAGGGGTTCTCACCCGGCACAGGTGTGCTGAGTGCCCCGTGTGGGACGCAGGGCCGGCACCGCCAGGGCGGAGGTGTGGGCGGTCCCAGTGGCGGGCTGGGTACTGGGATGCCAGCGTCACACCGGGCAAGCCCATGACGCTGAAAACCGTGAGCTTGCTTAGTACAGGTCACTGGCTTCAGTTCTGGTTTTTTGTTGGTTTGTTGGTTTTTAGTTGAGACAAAAGACTGAGGAACTGTTGGGAAAAATCAAAGGGAGAAAATAGGTACCTTTAATATAATGGTTGGGAAGCCTTGGGTGTGGAAACCTAAAGCTGAAATTTTCTTGTTCAGAAGCGATCTCTGCAGACCGTTGAAAATGAGGAACCTTCCAGAAAAAGCTGTGTGTGTTATGTAAGAAATACCAAAGTTACTGCACCGCCCCCCTGCTTTTTGTAAGCAGGTTCACTGCCATGGCTCTGTTTGGAGATTAAATGCTAAGCTGCTTTTAAAGATTTTATTTATTGATTTTAGAGAGAGGATAGAGAGAGAAAGAGGTTCTATTGGGGAACATCAACTCATAGTAGTTGCTTCCTGTATGTGCCTTGACCAGATGAGCCTGGGGTTTCAAACCGGAGACCTCGGCATTCCAGGTCAGTGCTTTATCCGCTGCGCCACCACGGGTCAGGCTGCTGTTAAAGTCTGAAATGCTTGGCAACTTCTTAGCCTTGGTAAGAGCAAATTTTTTATTATTCTGTTTGCTTTTCCAAATCCCTGGCATCGTGATGAAATGTGCCCATCTGCTGGGGAGCCAGGGCGCATCTGCCAGCCCTCCTGGGTCGTTCACGGCGGGCAGCTCCACGTGGTTCAGAAACAGAAGTTAGTGATGGTTGAGGAGGCGGGCAGCCGCCACAGATATGCGCCAGCCTCACTCCTGCTTGCTAATTCTGCTCCCTGACGAATGCCAGGCTCGGATTCAAGTGCTGTGTGATGTGCCTTCACAGCCCAGTGAGACCGGAGTCCCAGTCTCCTGATCCGGACACCACCCTTGGCCCTGAGCGGGACCGCAGTGGAGCCGGGTGGTGGGGCCAGGCAGTTGCTCTGATGTCTTCTCACCCCGGGTGTGAACAACATGGGATCCACCCAAGGGCCTGGGCTCAACTTCAGCAAGTGATGAGTGCAGCCTCACAGGTCCATCTTTGATGCTTGTCCTGGGCTGCCCAGTGGCGGCTGTGCCCCACGCAGCTGTGCGTGAACCTCATGGTTTCCTACAGTGGCCCAAAAGCATTGCTGAGGGTTCTCACAGGCCATGGCATCTAGCCCCAATGGTGGCCATGCCCTGCTCTGTCCCTTTCACTGGCCTCCGCCCAGGGCTCTCCTGCTGAGTTCAGACAGCTCAGTCTCTGCCTGTAGGCTTAAAGTAAGTGAAATCAAATGTGCCTTTTCTCAGTAGCACCCACCACATTTCTGGTGCTCAGTGGGCACACGTGGCCAGTGGCTACTGTGTGGTGCAGTGCAGACAACTTTCTACCCCCGCAGAGTGTTCTGTTGGGCAGGGTGGTCTCCGGGCCGTGGGCTCAATGCCCATGTCCCAGTGTTGGGCATGGCTGCCAAGATGCTCCAAGAGGAATTTTCTTAAGCCCCAGTAAATCCTGTGAGGAAGGCACTCGGTCATGGTGACACTGCCCCGTGACTGCCCAAACTCATCGGGACCTGCGTGCCGAGCCGTCCCATGAAGCCCCTCTGCCTGTAAACTCAAGGTCAGCACTCATCCGCACAGTGAGCGCCCTCAGACGTTGGGGCCGCGTTGGGACTCACCAGCCTGGGCCAGCTTCTTGGTAGTGCTCACAGGCTCTGCTTTTTTGTGGAACTCAGAGGAATTTAGTTTTAGGTCCAACTCCCAAACTCAGTTGGGAATCAGAGAATTGGCACCAGCACCGAGTAAGAGACTGACAGAACTTACAAAGAAATGTCGGCCCTAGCTGTGGCTTAGTGGATAGAGCATCGACCCAGTGTATGGATGTCCCAGGTTCAATTCCTGGTTAGAACACACAGGAGAACTGACCATCTGCTTCTCTCCTTCTCCTCCTGCAGCCAGTGGCTCGGTTGGTTTGGGCATCGGCCCCAGGTGGGGTGGATCCTGGTCAGGGCACATGCAGGAGTGTCTCACTATCTCCCCTCCTCTTACTTAGAAAAGGGAGGAAAAAGAAAAGAAAAAGAAATGTCACATTCAGCAATAGAAATGCATGGTTGAGATTTTTCAAATGTTCTTTGAGCTCCATAACTTAATGCACTCCTGACTTATCCTTACAATTTAATGTAACAGCCAGAAAAACAAGGAACTAACTACATTAAAATTCTCCAGTTTAGCTTCCACCTGGAAAAGTTCTATGGTTGCTGTAACAACTTATCAAACATCCAGTAGCTCAACAACTCAAATTTGTCACCTCACAGTCTGGAGGTTAGAAGTCTGACGCGGGTCGCATGGGCTAAAATCAAGGTGCGGCAGGCCAGTTCCCCCGGGGCTATGGCTGAGGACCTGTTTGATGCCCCTTCCAGCCTCAGAGGCCCCCAGTGCTCGCTGGTGGCCCCCTTTCCTGCTCCCCAGTCAGCCGCACAGCATCTCCCACACTCCTCCTGCCTCACTCATCCATGTAGGAGGACCCTAGCGATGACGTGGGGCCCAGCTGGGTCATCCAGGCTAATCTCCCACTTTAAAATCTTTAACTTGATCACATCATACAGTCTCTTTGTCATATCAGGTCACATAATTCACAAGTCTGGAGATTAGGACATGGACCTCTTTGGTCCTCAGAAATGGGCTGTTGTCCCACCTGCCCTGAAGAGGCAAGTAGCATTCCCACACGTTTCTGAGCTCTGCCTTTACCCCACCCTGTCTCACCCTGTCAGCGTGTGGGGGCAGGGTCATCCCTGAGGGTCCCCACAGTGAGTCTGCCTCCTGACCATCAGGCTGCCCGCATGCCTGGCCAGCACTTCTCACCTATGACCATAAGACCCGGGGAACACCAGCCAGGAAGCAGGGGCAAGCCCTTCCCACGAGAGGAGACCTCAGGGCGCTGCTGTGGGGACAGCAGTCCCGGGACTGAACACCTGCTGTTGGTCTGAAGGATGCCTGGAAAGGCACCTCTGCCTTGTCCCCGTGTAAGCACCCCTCTGCCGCCATGCCACACTCGTGGCTGCTCATGATTGACTTCAGGGTTAGGAACCTAAACATCTAACTTTAATCAAAAACTATTGTATTACAAACAACACACTAGGCTGACTGTGAGCATTAGACACAAGAACAAGAAGAGCGCGCCCTCAACACGGTGAATAACATTGGAAAGCTACGTGTGGTCCCAGGCGGGCACCAGAAATATTGGGGGGACACTGTAATTGTCTAACCACTGTTCTGTACACCTGAAACTCATACAAAATAACATTGAATGCCAACTGTAATTGAAAAAAAGAGAGAGAACTCTCTTGAGTGCCACAGATGATGCCCAATATAATGATTCCTTCCTAAGAGTCTAGAAACAATTCCGTCACAGACCAAACCCCAGCCTATCTCCTCTCAGAAATGGGACATCATTATTCTAGCAAGTCACAGGCTTTGACAATGACGGTCAGGCTACGGGAAGATGTCAAAAGCTGGAAATGTGATTGAAGGGCTGGGACCTACTTTGAAACTGATTAAGTCCCAGGTGTGGCTGTTATGAGGACCCCAGAGTGTGCCCTGGGTGCTTTGTTTGCGACTCTCTGTACCTTTATACTCACGTAATGCCACTTGTCGTTGACCATGTGGCCTTCCTTCCCCAGAAATGGCTGTGTCCAACCCGAAGTGCTCCCTGTAAGTATAAAGTTGACTGTGGCATGGAACATTCTGGAACTTTATAACATAGAATAACTGCTACCACTTCTAGCCTGCCCACACACTCACCCCTAACAGTCACCACGCAGCCCTAACTTGTCTGTGTCCCAGGGTCTCTCTGTACATGTCTGTGGGGCTCATCTCCATGGAGCTAGGACGTCGGGCTCCCAAGGCAGCACCCCTTGCAGGGACTGCGTCCTAGCATTATGTCCCAGACTCGGACAGGCATTTCCTGGAGCCAAGCCCAGAGCGAGGCCACGGTGAGGGTGGGAGGAGTCTGGCCACATGTTGCTGGAAGCACAGCCAGGTGTCTGCCCCTCCCTGGAAGCCCCTGAGGATTAGGGCTGCCTCATGGCCCAAAACAATGCTGTCACTGTTGAGGATGATGGTGACTGCACCCACCAGGCTCGGGGCTTGGCACCTGGCTCACTCATGTCATCCCCAGCGTGACTCCATGAGATTGAAGGATTTAGTCAAGGGAAGAGCTTGTGACCTGGAGGGTGAGGGGCAGAGAGAAGCTTTAGGTCAGGAAGCAACTAGAAGGGTGGATAGTCACAACCCCCAGAGCCTGGAAAGTGCAGAGAGGTTGGGTTAGGTTGAGAGACAGAGGATGCAGGGACCCTGCTTTGGGAACATGGGGTTTTAGACTTTGTCGTAATCCACAGGGAGACTGCAGGAGGTAGTAGGCACCCAGGGCCTCTGACCAGGGACAAGGTGAGGTGCGTCTTCAGAAGGCAGATGGCCATCGCTCAGAGGAGGGCCTGGTGAGGTCCTGCCTGGATGGAGGGGTGGCTGGTGTGCATGGGCTGCAGTGCAGACTGTAGCTCCAGGGGGACCTGGGACCATGGTCAGTGTGGCAGCGTGGCCTGAGCAAGTCACATGAGCCCTGCAGAACAGCGTGAGGAACATCGTGGCCAGGGAGTTTGGGGGAGCCTGGGAAGTGGAAGGGGTTTGTTTAATGGTGCTCAGTGCAGCATGGTGGGGCAGCTATGGGGCTCCATTGGACACATGGGGCTCCAGGCCACACCATGGACAGTGCAGGTTGCATATGTGACCATCAGGGGTAGAGCCAGCTCCCACAGGGCTGCCTGTGGCTTGGGCCTACCCCAAGGAGCAGGAGTGACCAGAGGCGTTTTCTCAGCAGACAGTGCCCCTTCCAGGGGATGGAGACCCACCCTTGGGCAGGGGGCTACGCGATGGCCCCAAGATCCCTTCAGCTTTAACTTCTTCCATAAATGGTGCAAGTATGTGTGTGTTCACTACACTAGAAAGATGAACCATCGTGAACACTAATGTTCTGTTGTTTTAATGTCCTATAGTTATTAAAGCGATCCATGCTACCTAACCAGGTGTCTTCTGATGTCCTCAGTAACGCTGATTTCTGAAGCCTTCCCCAGTCCGGCCCTCGTCTCCCTGACCACTGTCCATGCTCCGCAGGATATGTCATCACCGTCTCTGGCCGCATAACCTTCACGAGCAATAAGTCCATGGAGATCGAGGTCCTGGTGGACGCCGACCCCGTGGTGGACAACCTGCTCAAGCGCTACCGGGCTGCCAGTGCCTTCTTCACCTACGTGTCCCTGGGCCCGGAGGGCAAGCCGCTGCCTGTGCCCCAGCTCGTGGTGAGTGGCTCCCTGGAGAAACTAAGTCACATGCGCTCATCCTGGGCAGTTGGGCCCCTGTCTAGCCACATACGTGACCAGCGACCTTGGCTGTGGTGCAGGTCAAACATGAGGGTCCTCAGAGGTTTATAGGGATGGGACAAGGAGACAGGGTGAGAGGCCCTTTCTTGAGGTCCTCATTGGCGGCACTGCCTCTGAGGGGCAAGCTCAGTGCCTCGGGACCCTGCTGCTGTGCAAATGCTGGACTGGGGGTCAGGATCCTTCCCAAGCGCGCTCCTGGTGTGGACCTGTCAGCCCCCTGCACTCTGAAAATACGTGTCCTACTGTGCAGAAGGCCTGGTCTGGTCAGGAAGGAGATGGGAGGTGCTTGGAGGGGTAGGGGAGTGTGCCTGGCCAGTGACCTTCCAGCTGGGAGGCGATGTAGTGCAGCCTAGGAGTGGGCGGGGCCCTAGGAAACTGGAGTGGGCGGGGCCCGGGAAGCCTGAGTGGGGCTCGGGGTGGGGGCAGTGTTAGAGGTTCAGGAGCTGGAATCCCGATGACAACTGGGCTGACATCTGGGCGTGCTGGCCACAGGGGAACCATAGGCAGCTGAGGGTTCAAGGCGGGGGAACAGGGAAGTTGGTGAGGATGCTTGGCTGGCAGGCATTGCTCAGTGTGTGTGGAATGAAGGGAGGAAAGACCCCTAGAGATTTCCCCTAAATCTGATGATGGTCTTATAATTAGCCTCACGGAGGCCTTCCCACTGGCTCCTCTCAGCTACCCTCAGCCCCGCCCGTTACAGAGCAGGCAGGCCCGGACCAGCCCCAGACCAGTAGCACCGAGGCTCTTGTGGAAGTGGTCATGAGGAACCAGGGTCTGGATCTGGCACAGACTTTTTGTCCTGGGGAGAGAGCCTCTGTTCGGTCTGCTCCTGATTTCTCCTGGAACCAGACTCTGTCACTAGGGCCAGCTCTTCTGGGCCAGGAGGAACACAGAACTCTGGCCCGGCCACAGTCAGAGCACTGCCTTCTGTAGGGTGGGGGAGCAGAGCGGCCTGGGCTGGGCAGAGTCTTTGGTGGCAGCCGCCGGCCCACCACGCAGGCTGGGGCCTAAGGCAGTCAGCCCTGCTTCCAGAAGGGCCTCGGGCCTCTGTTGCCCCTGCCTGTCTGCTCCCCACCAGAGCTTGTGCACCCTGGAGAAAAGCACGTGCTGACAACCTGTACAAACAGACACATTGCACTTAGGATCCATTTCCTCCCACAGGCGGGAACAGGGCCTCCACATGCTACTTCCTGTGGCTGGGGGTGACCACTCTGCAGCTGGCCCGGTCTGAGAACATGGTTTCTCAGTGGCCACTGAGGCCCTCGGGGTGCCTCCTTGGAGATGCTCGTCTGCCCCCGTTGTGGCTGGAGGCACCTCAGCCACCTGCAGGGCCCTCTCCTGTCCCTCCCCACCTTTGCTGGGATGGGTGCCCTTGAGGCTCCAGTGAGTCAACTAATCCTGAGACCCTGGGGACGGGGGCGCACAGAGGAGGCCTGTGAACCTGGCGTTGAAGGGCAAGAGGGTTCAACCAGCTTGGTAGGAAAGAGGAAGAGAGCCAGGAGTCTTCCTCAGGCCCACAGGCGCTTACTGCATTTCCAGTCTATCACTTGTCCACTGCTACTCCATCCCGTCTGGTGGCCGGACCCACTAAGTCAGTGCTTTGCCCTACTTGGGTTTGGGGGGGCACAATTTCCTCTGTCAGGCTGGGAGCACACACTTGGCCTCCTCCCCTCCTCCCCAGTGTCTGCAGCCTTACCTGCTTCCTTGTGGGAGCCTTGTCCCCCCCTGGGGGGGCAGGTGGGAAGCCCCATGCAGCACTCCTTACTTGAGCCTCCATCCTCCCCGGGGCCTATCTTGGGGCCTACCTTGCGGCAGGACAGGCGCCAGCCTCATAGGCGGCTCCCCCACCACCACCACTCAGCAGCCTTGGCAGGTGGCCCCCGCCCCACCCCGTTCCCTCAGCTGGTGCACATGTCTTCCTCCAACCTCTCCAGCCTTGACCTTTGAGCCACATCTCTCTAGGACTTGAACCACTTCTCCCAACCTTGCCAGTTCCCTTAGGCCCTCAGTGTAGACTTGCCTGGACTCTCTCCCAGACCCTTGTCCCATCTCTTTCTACATTTCCAGTGACTCTTGGGAGCATCTGTTAGTGAGGCCACCCCCAGCATCTCTGTCCTGCATGCTCAGTTCCCACCACACACTGGAATCCATGGCCTCTTCCTGCTCCCCCCAGTCCTTCTGGTCTCCGGCTCCCGCAGGGTGGCCAGGCCCAGGACACTCTCCGACTTCATCATGCTGGGCCTCCCTGGTTCTGGCATGACTCCCAGCCTCAGTGAGGTCTGCGCGCCCTTGACCCAGGACTCTGCCCTGCCCAGACGGCCACCCTCAGACCCCCTACACATGAGGCTCTGACAGGTGCTGACCTGCACCCTTCCCCAACTTGGGCGGTTGGGTCCAGGCTCCGTGCCTTGTCTGTTCACTCCAGCACCTACTGTGCCAGCTCTGTCTCTCTCCCCGGACCTCTGCCACACCTCAGACATGATTTATCACACGCTGAGCTCATTTCCCCCATCCCTCCCCCGAGAAAAAATTCCATTCCTCCTCATGTTCTATCCCTTGGGGAGTCTGGGAACCTGGCTGGCTCCTGTCTCCCACTCAGCCCGGCACCCAGTGTCTATAGGCCCTGACCCTGCTGCTGGGTCCCCTCAGCCCAGAGCTGTCCTCCGTCCTCCATGCCTGCGGCCCCCCATCCAACTCTGCACTGAGCCATTGGCTCTGTTAAACAGAATCAGATTCATCCCCTCTCCCACCTAAACCGCCCTTGTCACGGGTCCTCTGCTCCTCAACCCCAAACTCCTCCCTGCCTCAGGGCCTTTGCTCATGCTCTTCTGCCTGGACATGTTTTCTTAGACCACCACCAACCCAGCTTCTTCCCCTGCTTCTGAGACATTTCCTCCTTGGAGGGCCTTCCCTAACCACTCTGAGTGAAGCCTCATTGCTGCCGCCGCGCCACTGACCTGCTACTCTGAGCTGTCTGTAGGCATCAGGCACTGTCTGAGGTGGTCTAGTGCATGCACATCAGTTAAGTGTCCAGCCCCAGCCCAGGGCATGACAGTAGGACGCCTGTGTAGAGTGGAGTTCAGGGAAATCCTGGGAGTGGTCACAGGCTGGCTCACCTCTCCAGCCACAGCTCCACCCCGACAGTTGGAGTGGCAGCTGCAGGCCCCACCCACCCTTAGGCCCCTCCCCTCAGTGTGTGGACCCTGCACATGCTACCGGGCCCACAGGTACTAGTTTGATCCCAGGCAGTGCTTCCGTGGGCCTCGGTGTCCGTATCCGTTTATGCCACAAAGGGGATGAGGGTCCTGTGAGCTGGTTTATGTCCTCTGACCATCCTCACTGGTGCTGCCGCCCTGCTGGAGGGAGAGGCAGTAACAAGTAGCAAAAGAGCGTGTTAGATGTCAAAGCAGGCGGTGGGGTGGGTGTTTTCAGGGAGAGCATTGCAACTTAAATAGGTCCCTTTAAGGAGGTGAGAGGGTGCGATTGTTTGGCCTGGAGTTGAGGAGAGAGGGAGCCATTTCTCAGGACTCCCGGGTGGAAGGAGCTGCTGATGCAGGCAGGAGAGGAGGGGCCGACAGGCGCCTGGGGCCGCCCAGCTGACAGGGGAGGCCTGCAGACCCCCAAATGGGCAAAGACCAAGGTAACCAGGGGCTGTGATGTCTTCGTTTTGGAAAGGCTTCTACTGAGCAAGGCAATCGAAGGCGTCCCCGACTGGGTCTGCAGGGCTGGCCGCAGCCATGAGGTGCTGCCATCTGGGAGTCCAGCGCCACCACAGCTACTGTGACACTTCCCAGAACTAAGCCAGCTGGGGACGCTGGTGCTGCGGCCCGGAGGGTCAGCGTCTGTGGACTCTGGGAGGAAGGCCTTGGCACCCCAGGGGCTGGTCTCCCATGAAGTGGCCTGCAGCCAAGGAGCCCTTTAGGGGGGACTTGTGTCCTCCATGGAGCTGGGGAGCAGTCCTGGGGCTGGGCCAGTGTGTGTGACTGAGGAGAGGGTGCTGGGGCCCAGAGGGCAGGGCTGATGGGGTGAGCAGAATGACACCTGCTCGGAGGAAGGCAATGGTGGCGGAATCCCTCAGGTTTCAGGACCAGCACTTGGCAGTGACCACACCTTTCTGCTGGCCAGCCTGGTGTCAGTCCAGGCTGTAGTTTCTCACCAATTAAAGATGGTCTTTGATTCTCTGCTGAGGTGGCCTGGGCCCACTGGTGTTGATAAAAATAGCTTCTGGGGAGGGTGGGTCCACTCCTCGGAGCTGGGTTTTCACTCCAGCCCGGTCCCCACTGCCGCCACGGTGTCGTGTGTCTCAAAGCACACATGCTGCGCATGGCCCCGTGCGCGTGCCAGCGGCACCCAGCCCTCCACCCCCTGCCTCCCCCGCTGTCAGCAGTTCTTCAACCTCCCGTCTATTTTTAGCTGTCGTCCCCAGGCCGCTGACTCGGAAGCAGCAGCCTTGCCGTTTAGAGTATTTCTTGATGAATATTTTATGCTGGGGCGGGCGGGTACCGCGTCCTGTGCTGCTGGCTCTTTCCAGGCTAATTGTTAGAAGAGGTGGACGTGGCGCACGGAGCCCGGCTGCTGGCTGGACACCAGACCCAGGCTCCGCCGCCCTGCCTCCCTCTGAAGCCTCCCTGTAGCCATTCCCTCTGACCTCAGCGTGGGGGACAAGCCCCAGACCCCTGACCAGGGCCGGAAAGTGGAGGCTCCCTGGGGACCTGGCACTGCTATTGGGTGATTTTTTTCCGGCCCAGGTGTGGGAAGCCAGTGTGTCTCCAGAAATGTGAGAATCAAATTGTGTCTGTGTTGAAGCCAAAGCAAGTGTCATCCTGGATGCAGCATCTACATCCTGTCCCCAGTCAGACATGGCTGTGTAGCTTCTGAAGGTCCCAGGGGGCTGTGTGAGGACAGAGGTGCCCTGTCCTGGCCTGGCATGGGGGGGGGGAGGGGCTGGGCCACTCCCCGCGCTTGATGTCGAAGGAGCCGGAACTCCTCTCAAGCATGCGGTGGACTCAGGGTTTGAAAAACAGCAGCTTTCGTGGATCATTTGTTCCCAATGAGCCATGCCACGTGGGCAGAGTCTTTGTGAAGCAGTCTTGCTTTGCTCACAGAAAACCATCCTCCAGCGTGAGCTGGCCCAGCTGGCGCACAGGCCCTCCCCCTGGCTCCCCATGGACAGTGACACTTAGGGGACAGGGGCCGAGACCCAGAGGCTCAGTCGTCGGCCTGATGACTGTTTTCTGGATTAAAATGGAAGGCAGTGAAGAAATCGGGGATGCAGCCCTACTATCACTCTCGTATTTTTTCTCATGTTTTTTATTGAATTTATTGGGCTGATATGAGTTCACATAATTACACAGGTGTGAGGCGCAGTTCTCCAGCACGTCATCTGTACTGTGTTGTGTGCTCAGCACCCCGAGTCAAGTCTCCGCCATCACCGCCTGCACTCCCCTTAGAGAGAGGCTCCCTGGGAGTCAGCGGTGTGCCACCAGGGTCACCGCCGTACCACACTCCCGTGCCTTGTCAGCATCGAGGGCTCCCACGGTGACATCAGGTCCCCACCTTGGGGAGGCTTCAGGGTCGGGTCGTTGGCGTGGTTATCTGAGTGCCCACTCACAAGGTCGGCCTGCCTGCCGTGACCGTTCCCAGTCTCCTGGGAGGCGCTGGCAGGGTGGGTATCCCAAGTGTGAGACCAACAGCTGGTCACGGAGAGCTGGGTGTTCAGACCGCCAGCTGCTTCTGCGCTGTGGTGTCTGCATCCTGCAGATAGGTGACCGCGGCACAGAGAGGGGAGGTGACTTGCCCAAAGCCAAATGGTCACCTCTGGCCAAGGACCTACTGCAGGACCCTGAGCCCCTGGCTGTGACTGGCCCCTTCATGTCTCAGCCTCAGTTTCCCTGCTGGGGCCACCACGTGCTGGCGGTTGCTCTCTGCGGTTCCTCCACACACTATCTCTGTGGCAGTCTAACTGGGAGCCTCCACGTTCCTTGGCCCTGAAGAGGAGGCACAGTCAGTGCCACATTCCCCAGGTCTCGGGCTGGAGCTGGGCACATGGCAGAGGGCCCGGGGTCCTCCTGAGGGTCCCATTCCTCAGATAAAGCCTCAGCAGCCAAGGAGGCCCAACTGCTCCTGGCCATACAGTCAGGCCAGCTCTGCACACCCAATATCCCACCCCCAAGATGTGGAAAGTGGGTCCTCATACAGGCCTTGTCAGGGGCCGGGGCCCAGGCAGCTCCACGCCTCAGTGTCCTGGACACTCTGTGGGCTGGAGTTACATTTAACTGCTCCCTAACAAGAAATTCATATATCCCGGAGAACGGCAAGATTGACGTGTCCATTCCTGGAAGGCTGGGGAGCCCAATTAGCAAGGGTAGCTGTGGTCCTGCCTGTCCCTGCTGCCAGTCCCCGGGAGAGTCAGGGACGGGAGAGTCCTGATGCTTCCTGACCAGTGTTCTCGCTCCCTGGGTGCCAAGCAGAGACTCTGCCTTGTGATGAGAGAATGCCAGAATCCTGTGCTGCTCCTGCCACCTGAATGGTTGGTGCTAATGCCCTCCCAGTGGCCCGTGAGTCACCTCCCATGCACCAGGTGTGGGTGCCTCGGTGCATGGATGAGAGCCTGTGCTCCCCCAGTCTGGCTCTCACCCTCACTCTACCAGGAGCCTGGACTCTGCCTTTGAGCATCTTAACTAGTCCAGTCTGCAGGCCTCCTCTGAAAATCCACCTGTCTCCACACTGGCCTCTTTGCCGGAACTGCCAGTGCTTTGACCACCACCAGTTAGTGTTCAATAGCAAGCGCTCTGGAAGAGACGGCACATCGCAATGACGGCACCTTTTCTCACTGAACAGTAGAGGTTGCACAGGACTGTTGGCTTCTTGTTGCCTCTGTGATGTGTCTGCAAATCCATGCCACTCCTCACTATTTTGATTTCTCCAGAACATGAAGACCCGGAGGCCGGCTCTCAGGGGCATTGTTAGGCTGACCCTGGGTGGTGCAGGAAGATGGCTACGGGGTGGGGGGGGGCATGGGCAGCACCGGCAGAGGGTGCAGCAGGAAGAGGGTCCTCCCCGGAGTCAGGGCATCCCTGCCCCACTGCGGCAGCTGTGGAGGGCGAGAGAGGGGTCGGGGGAGAGGCCAGTGAAGACCTTCGGGCTTAGAGCGGGTTTCCCAGCAGGGCAAGATTGTGCCTGCTGTGTCCTGGGGTGAAAAACAGGCTGCTCCGAGCTCAGTGCCGTTTCTGGGCGGTGGGGATGGGCGATGCCTGAACGTGTGTCCATTGAGCAGAAACCATCTGGAACTGTTAACCCAGACCCACACCAATGTGGAATTAAGGCTTTCTTACTTTGATCTTCATTTGTTTGATCACTATTCATTCAGCAAGTGCTTCTCACACCCCCTCTCATGTCCCAGGCACAGTGCTGGCCTCAGACAGGGCAAGAAAGACGGTCGCGGCAAAGCATGAGCTTGCGGGGCCAGAGATGCTTGAGAGCGCGGCGGGGCCCTGGACCGGCCCGTGGGAAGCGCTCAGCAAATGGCAGTTAGGACCTTTAGTATTGTTGTCCAGCAGGGACGGCCATGTCAACACAGTCACACAGAGGAGAGTGCCGTGACCAGACATGCAGGGTCTGTGGGAGAAACCGCTGAGAGGCCCACAGGACGTGACCAAATCCTGGTTCCTCTTGTCAAAAGAACAAAGTCTCCCCCTTCACTGCCTTTCCTTGGGCGGTGCCCAAGCTCCCTGCCCTGTCCCCAGCCCTCATAGGGCCCTCACTCGGGACACTTTCAGAGCCGCACTGGAGGGTGGTGGTTTGCAGGCTGAGCTGGGGCTGCTGGTGAGCGGAGCCCCTCTTGTCATTGGAGACATCTCTCTGCTGGAGGCTGCCCCGGTATCACCCCATGTAGGCGCGCTGAGGGTTTCCTGAGTCCAGCCTGCGGCCGCTGAGAGCAAACAGGACAGTGAGGTCCTGGGCTGCCCCCATGACAGGGGCTTCCCGGGGCCTGGCCCAGACCCACTGAGCTCAGGGTCCCAGGGAGGAACTGCACTTGAGGCCGCAGCTGCTTGGGAGCCCCATGGGTCCTGGGAGCCTAGCCTGTCCTTGCCTGGCCGTGAACACTGCCCTCACCAGGCCCCGCTGAGGGGCCCCAGTAATCAGAAGACCTCTTCACTGCCTGTGTGAGTGTCCCAAGGTGCCTCTTGCCTCCATTATGAAGATGAGAGAGGGTGTGCTGTGTGGCTGCCTAATTAGGAAGGCCTGGGTCCCTCTGGCACACAGGAAGTTGTTATGTCACCACTGGAAACCCTCTTCACACCAGACATTTGTTAATTACAAAAAGGACAAGCTATTGATTTTACCGAGGGTGGAACTTAGTCACTCACTTTCTGTGCCAAGTTCCAAATGTGTGTTCTCAAAGCACGGAAAATGGAAAACATTTGGTTTGCACTGTTAGGCTCTGAGAGCCGCAGGCTCCCCCCAACGCCCCCAGTGGAAGGGAGCCCAGAAGACAGCAGTTGGCAGGAAGAGTGAGAGGAGGGGGGAAAGAGGCAGGCTGGAGGCCCCTGCAGCCAGGGGAGGGCCCCTGAGCAGAGGGGCAAGGACACTTTCCTCCTGCTATGCTGGGACCCTCCCCGCACCCTCCTGTCCCTGAGCCTGGGTGTGAGGCTCCAGAGGCCCTGCACCTTAAGATGACCCTCAGAGCTGCCCACCGTCCTCCCACAGCTGTGCTGTGGTATGAGACAAGGGCACACTGATGCGTACGCACACACGCACATGCACAATGGCATGAGGAGCCCACCTGTGCGGGCACTGCAGAAGGCACCTCGCCGTGTCACCTGCTTGAGTTCCCATTTTACAGGTGGAAGCTACTGCCCTTGGGAAAGTGGCAGCATCCCTGAGGCCACACAGCCAGGTCCCTCTGACCCAGAGCTGTGTCCTCCACTGTCTCTGTCCCATGCTGCCCCCTCCCTTCTCCCCGGCATGTGTGCAGGGAGCCTCCCGAGGCTGTGGACTGTGGATGCAGGAGGACTGCTGGGAGGCAACTGCTGGTGGTCCCCAGCCCTGCTCCCTGCCCTCAGCTTCAGGCACTTGAAAGAAAGTCACTTCCCATGGAAGCTCTTGCTCTTCCCCCTCCCCGCGCCACCAGCAGCCCACTACTGAAAACAGCAACAGCCAACAACTTATGTATTTATTTACTTTGCTGGGTGGAGGAAGATGGGCTGCGAGGAGGCGGCAGCTGGCTGTGGGTGGGGCCGTGTGCAGGGAGCCATCTGTCTCCTAGTCAGCTCCATGCCCAGCGGGGAAGTGGTGGCCCCTTAGTCACTTGGCCAGCAGGGCTGTTTACTCTCAGCGTGTGCTTGCTTCCACTTCCCAGGGGTTCGCAGGAGCCTTGCTGCCCGTGACCGTCTTCATAGACTGGCCTGGCTGGACACCTTCCAGGACAGCCAAGTGAGGAAGGTCGTCAGCCTCTTGAGGTGGCAGCCCTCCTAGGGTGGGTTCTTGGTGCCCTGACGTCATCCGAGCCCTGCTCTGTGGCCTGGCCGGGCTTCTGGAGCGCGGAACATTCAGCCTGTGCCCCGTTGCCAGAGACAAAGAGAGAGATGAACCCTCAGCCGGCTCCCTCCTCCCAGGCCTTGCCAGCAGCCACAGCCTCAGTCCCGCCTGAGGGCAGGGCCTGGCAGAGGAGCGGGAGGCAGGGTGCTAAGCATCAGAGATGCAACGAGCAACATCAGGCCCAGGCTGGGTGCCGGCCGCACCTCCTTCTGAGCAGACAAGAGAACTTACCATGCTTGGCGCCTACACTCCGGCCCCAGCTGCTCCTCTAGTGAGAGGTGCCCCCAGAACCTTGGGGGCACACATTGTGGGACTCTGGGTGGCCTGTTGGTGGCGGGGCTGGGTAATTGATGGAGGGCTGGGCTCCGGGCCTGACCGGAGGACACACTCGGGAAAGCTTCGCCAGGCTGAGTCGTCACAGCAGCACTTCAGGTGGGACAAGGGGGATAAGCAAGGTGCCCACCCGCACGGGCATGACCCTGACAGGCACCAGGGCCTGTCGCTCTGCTCCCCTGGCTGCCAGATATTAGTGTTCCCATAGGGATGTGCCCCCCACCCACTCCTCACTCCTGAAGTGTGTGTCCTTTGTGCCCAGGGACAGGGAGGGCCTGATTTCCTAGGGCTGCAGCTGCCCTCAGGATCTAGTCTATTTTTCTTTCTCACTATAGAAATTTCTAATATACACAAAAGTAAAACAAAGAAACAATTCCTATGTCATTATCAGTGCAGGACCAACCTTCCCCACTTCCCCACCCGGCTCCTTGGAAGCAAGTCCCAGATCACATCATCACCTCCATGCATTTCAAGTGTGTCTCTGAGAGATAGGGCTCTTTGTCATTGGCTTATTCTTATTGGTGGGCTGGACTCTGGCCAGCGCAGCCTGGGCAGCCCTTTACGCCACAGAGACCCGGCCAGGGCTCCGGCCTCCCTCCTGGCTGCTGCAGGACCAGCATGCCCAGAGTCAGGCTCTTGCTTATAAATGCAGCGTTCCCCTCATGCTGGGAGACCCCCGGGACCCAGAGGTCACCCCAGTGGCAGATCACCTGTCAGCTAACCGGGGCAGCACGTGCTGAAGCCTCCAGCTGGGGACGGCACAGGCACTCTATCTGGTCCTTAAACCCACACAGACCAGGAGAGACGGACTCTCGCACTTGACCGATGAGGAAACAGGCACAGGGTGAAAGGATTCAACGAGGGTCTGCCCTGGGGCCGCTCCTTCCTGAGACATGCCCTCTGCTCCTTCCCAAGGAGGCCATTCCCAGGGTGGCTCTCTCTCCTCCAGAGGCCCTGGCTCTGCCATTTGCTGTCAACAGAGGACCCTAGGGACTGAACGCCTGTGGATCAGAACCTTCTCGGGAACCCCTCCTGGCCCTTGGAACCCCAACTCTGCTGTGCTCATCTTTAGGCCACGTTGTCACCTCCCTGCACATGTGTAACTGCCCAGGTTCCGTGTGCTGTTGGCCAGAGGCTTGACGCCGGTGTCCGCAGATGGTGCCCTGTGTGCAGAGGTGTCGTGTGCCTGGGGGAGGCGGGGGGGCAGGAGGGAGCCCTAGCCGCGCTGTGGGGCAGACGGTGCTTGTTTTATTGAGCAAGTGTTTCCTCCACCCTCCTCCCGTGTGCCAGGGTTCGGGCATGGGTGCTGCCACCCTGACCCTTCCGACATTCTGTAAACTGAGGGGAGTGCTCTCACCTTCGTGGTGGCCTGGTTTAGCACAGCTTTGCCGATTCAGAATCGTGTGCTGTGCAGTTGTGCCGTTTGCCGAGAGCAGTCGGTGGGTTTTGGTGTAGCCGCAGAGTTGTGCTGCCGTCACCGCAATCAATTATGTAACATCCCATCACCATGAAAGCCCCACACTCCCAGCCATCAATCACCCTTCCCCAGCCTGCGGCCACCAGGATGTGCTGCCTGGACTTGCCTGCTCCAGACATTTCACGTTGCAGACAGACTTGTGTGCAGGCCTTTGTGCCAGGCTTCTTCCTATGTGCTGGTTCGTAATGCCTGGTGCTCAGCGGGGACAGCCAGAAAGACCGCGGTCCTCACAGCAACCCTGCAGAGTGGATACTGGCCCGTTTTGCCAAATAGGAATGTTGGGGAGCCTATGGGGCCTCACAATCCAAACCAGGCGGGCTGGTCCCCCCAGCGCTGGCCCTGGAGGGGAGTCCAGGCTGGGCTGGGGGCCGAGTGAAGAGGCCATTCCAGGAAAAGGGTGTGTGATGTGATGGGCTCCCAGGTAGACTGGCTTGTCCCTGGCCTCGCTCTGCTGGCCTGTATCAGAAGTGCCCCATTCTGGAGGCTGGCAAGTCTGGTCACTGTCCGTCCAGGCCAGCTCTGAGGGTGGACAGGCAAGCAGATGGCCGGAGCTTATGGACAGCACTTCTCATTTGGCCATCCCCAAGAAGGGGTTCCTTAGGAAAGCGGTCCCTGGCCAAATCGGTTTAGGAAAGCCCAGGTTAAATAAAGTTATACAGATTTATCTTACTTCAAGATTTTCAGGCCCTGGCATGTCGCTCAGTGGATAGAACGGCAGTCCAGCATACAGATGTTTCAGGTTCGATTCCCAGTCAGGGCACACAGAAGAAGCAACCATCTGCTTCTAGCCACTTCCTTCTCCCCCTTCTCCCTCTTCCCCTCCCACAGCCAATGGCTCGATTGGTTTTGAGTGTGGCCCTGGCCTCTGAGGATAGCTTGGTCGGAGCACATAAGCTTCAGGCCCTAAAAAGTAGCTCAGTACTTGAGCTTTGGCCCCAGATGGGGGGGCCGGGTGAATCCCAGTCGGGGTGCATGCAGGAGTCTGTCTCCCCTCCTCTCACCTAAAAAAAATAGATTTTCAGAACCATGACCCAGTGGGCATTGTTTATTGTGAGAGGCCCATTAGCGTGCAGGTTCCCAAACTGATTTGGCCACAGACCCTCAGAAAGTCTTCTTGCCCCATTCAGCGTCAAGGACATCTGCTGCAGGTTTGCAATAAGCGTTCACACACATGAAATGGTGATGCACGTTCTCAGGGGAAAGAACCAAAGTGGATGGTGTGGACAGATGGACAGAGGCAGACAAACAGACAGAGTACTGCTTGCAGAGGGTGAGGCTGCTCCCTGGTGGCCCCCGACCTGGCAGCCCTTCCTTCGCCTCATGCCGGCTGCCTTCTCCCCGGGGTCCTGGCCTTAGGTGGTTCCTGCTTGCCGTCCAGGGCATCCCGCTAATAGCGCCTAAGCTCATGCCATCGGCTCCACAGGGCCTCCCTGGGCCCCCTCCCAGCTTCCTGAGCCACAGAGCACCTCGCTGGTGACCCGGGGACTTGGGGACAAAGTTCCTTGCTGGAATGCCACATTTGCCAGTGTCCGGGAATGCCATGGGCTTGGCAGAGGGCCAGCAGCTGTCACCCCCAGTGCGTCACCCACACTCTTCCTTCTGGGAAGCCTTTTTCCTCCCAAGCCTCCTGCCTTCTTCCCCAGCTCCAGGGATGGAAACTCCAGCCGCTGAAGGGAGGCCCAGCTGCTATGAACCTGCGCAGAGGGCACTGGGCTCTCAGAGCCAGGAGGAACCTTAGCTTGTGGTCCGGCTCTCTTGCTCTCTGCCAGGCCCCGATCCCCACTTCTCTGCTCCGGGACCCCAATGGGGTCCTCTGTGAGGCAGGTGGGAAGTCCGACTGCAGCCTTTTCTCCCCCTAAGGGAGGGCCAGCCATGCTGCTCCACTGACCCAAGGCCTCGGGCTGCTGTGGACGGGTGGAAGCCACACAAGCAAGTTCCTTGCTGTCCTGGCCTAGTGACCTTGACCTTGCATTCTTGGCCATGTTGGCTGTTCCCAGTTTGGGGTAGGAATGGATGGAAAGGGGAAGGACTGCTACTCAGAGTGGTCCATGGACCAGCAGTATTGCATTGTCTGGATACATATTAGAACTGAGTCTCAGCCCCAGACCACGGGATCAGGGTGCATTCACAGGGTCCCAGGCTGGAGAAGCCCTGCTCTAGCACATTCTGCCTGGTATGCATGGAGGCCTTCGGCCGTGCCAGCAGGATGTGGCCTTGTCCTTTTGGGGCGCTTTCAACAGCAGGGGCTGGGCTCCAAGTCCAGTCTTGCCCCCTTAGACTGCCTACAAGGCAGAACATTTTGTTTCCCTTTGCCTGTTTCAGGTTAAATTGCAGAACCTCAAATTTCACTTAAAAAAAAAGCCAGAGATGACACCGGCACCTTCTTCAATAAAGCATCTTAGAAAATCCACTGTTTTCCACACATCTCCAGAGATTCTTCAAACGGGCAGCAGAGCCCCCGTAAGGAGCACGTTCCTCATCTTGAGATATCCGAGCTCCTTTGGTTCCAAGCCACCAGGCTTTGACAGTTTACACCTGGTGGCGTTTGGAGAACGATTTCTGAGAAGGCTAAGAGGATATTTGGTCTAACCTGACATTACATCCTCAGCTGCTTGCTCTCTCTTTTGCCAATATACCATTAGTCTGTAAAACACTTGGGCCTAAAAATAGCTGCTGGGGCCTGGTGTCATTGTGGCTGAAGGGCAGCTGCCCCATTTCTTTGGCTTTCAGACACCCTCAAAGTGTCGCAAGGAAATGTCACCCCAGAGGGATTTGCATGGCTCTGTAAACCTACATCCCCAGCCTGGCAGGCAGCAGAGAGCTCCGCGGCGGGACAGGGGGCCCCAGGAGAGACCATCGGATGCTGTCATGGTGACCTCTGTATGGGGGTCACACCACTGAGCAGCCAGGCCCCTCTTGAGTGCGTGCTGGCCCTGGTCAGCAGGCGTGAACCAGCACCCTTCCCAGAAAGACCCAGCCTTGGCCACATCCAGCCTGGTCAGCTGGCTCCTCCCCTCGATGCGAGGACCCTGCTTCTCAAGTTGCTGAGAGTTCAGAAGCAGCAGAGAAGGGGAGATGGAGACGAAGGTGACACTTCCTGGGCATCCACACTGTCCAGGGCTCCCTGCCCACAGTGTTCACTGTTGCTTCCAGTGAACCAGCCTCCTTGAGGTCACATGGCCAGCACAGTGCTCGTCCCCACCGTCCTTCAGGGCAGAGACTGTGAGCAGCTGACTTTCTTAGGAATAGAGCAGATGTGGGGCGCCAGCCTCTTGCTTGGCTCTGCTGTAGGCCTTCATGCCCTTGTTTCAGACACCACGTCTCCAGTGAAGTTCACTGCCCGAGAGGCACCCAGCGTGGGATTCCCCTGCCATGGAAGGTGATGCGGGCTGCCACAGGGCCCGGCCATTCCCCTGTTGTCTGTGTCCCTGCAGCCCTACAGGGCCTCCTTCCTGCTGTCCCCACAGCGAGCTCGGCCATGGGCAGCTCCCCAGCCCCTTGCGGCCTCTTGGCTGGCAGACAGGATACCAGGAAGTCCCTGGAGACCAGCAGTGCTGGGATAGGGCCCACAGCCCCAGTTCCACGTGTCTCTAACCAGCCTGTCTCTGTGTGTGATCCACAGCCCGAGACCGAGGACGAGAAGAAGCGCTTTGAGGAAGGCAAAGGGCGGTACCTGCAGATGAAGGCGAAACGACAGGGCCAGGCCGAGCCTCAGCCCTAGACGCCACCCCTGCCTTGGGGCCTGGGCAGCCCCAGCGCCTGACCACTTAGAAGTTAACCCCTTGGCCAAAACCCACTTCACGCTGAGAGCTGGTGTTGTGTGCAGTATTTGTCTCACAGTGTTCACCTGTACTCCTGAAAACCTGTACACCAAAGCTTTATTATTTATATCATTCCAGTGTACGTGCTACACAGTGTTGTCCCGGGGCCCGGGAGCAGTCCGCGGTCTCCGGTCTCCGTATGGTCTGTAAAGATGCAGCGCCACAGTAAAGCTGCTGTTTGGCTGACCTCAGTCTGGGATGGTCTTTTTGTCTTGGGGGCTCCTGTGGGCTCGCCCCCCGCCTTCTTCCTATCCCCCCTGCTGACCCCAGCCCTCCAGCTGTCGGAACCTGGGTGTACCCCAGACCCTCAAGCACAGCAGTGCCCACTCATGTTTGCCTGATGACTTGCTGACGGCAGAGAACACCCCTTTCCCTGGGGCCCTGGTCCCACGGCCTGGCCCTAAGGCCCCACGTGGCGCCCCACTTGTTTTCTGTCTGGCATATGCAGGCTGGCAGCAGAGCCTGTGTGGCCTTCTCGTAGATGGGGGTGGGTGCTTAGGGGAGTCAGAGGTATGATGTGCAGAAAGGGCTGGACTCGGCCCACTAGAAACATCCCCACCCCTCAGCTCTCCTCAGAAGCAAGAGGCAGGGGCTCTGTGGGAGGGGACCACCCAGCTGGTGCAGAAGCCTGTGTCTAATGTGGAAATCTCCCCAACCTTTCCAGCAGGGTGTTGTTGGCATGGCCTGTGGCCAGAGGGGCACTGTTAGTGGCCCCAGTGTGAGGCTGGGTGGGTTTGCATTTGTGTGTGTGTACATCCTGTGTGCATACTTGTGTGTGCATCTGTGTCTGTGAACTGCCGAGGCCACCACAGGAACCAGCCCCCAACCCCACCCACAGCTGAGAAAACCCCTCTACCAAGCACAGCTGGTGGCGGTGCCCGGGGAACGTTCCTCACTCAGGCTTGTCCCTAAAGCCTGGAGATGGAGACTGGCCGCCAATAGCTGCCTCACAGGCTCCCTTGGCTCCAAGAGGAACCCAGCTCCAGATGTGCAGAAACATTGGCCAAGAGCTTCGGAATCTGTCTTAGGCCCCAGTCCCAGCTGATGGGGTTATTTCATGCCTAGGAGCAGGGGGAGGGAACCGGCTCATCACAGGAGGTTGCAGCAACCCACCGTGCCCCTTAACCGCTGGAGGGTCTCCCCAGCTCCACCCACGCCCTGTGCCAACCCCCTGAAGCCTGGTAGTGCACTGGGCTAGCAGCAGTAAGGCCTCCACAAGCAGTCCTGGACCGTCCAAACCAAGGACTGTGAAACCAGAGCCTGCCACGCCAGCCCCACAGGACCTGCCTGAGCTCTGGGATTTCCTGGGGAAGGCGGGGGCCCAGGGCGCCTTACATTCCTCATAAGATGGTAGGCCCTGGCCTCAGACTCTAGTTCAGTCTTGGTTTGGCCACTCCTCTGTGTGGCTTTGGGAAAGTTAAGTACCTAAAATTCACCTCCCAGGGCAGCTGGGAGGAGCCCAGACTAACAAAGCACTTAGCCCAAGGAGCCCAGGGTGCCCACGGGAGGACCACCTACCACCCATCCCCAGAGCCTGCTGAGCCCAGGCAGGGGCACTGTTAGGCTGCGGTGGGTAAGCAGGGCTGGTGGGTGGCTCTTGGAGCCTCAGGCCTGGGGCAGCAGCATGGCCCAAAGCTCTGGATGGCTGAATCTTCTCTTTGCCTTAGAAATGCCACACTTGATTACCAGCCTCCCTGTGCCAGCCTCCCACTGCTGGTGGCCTGCATATAACCAGGGCCACCAGGGCAGGAAGTTGGCTTGTCCACCCTGAAGCCACACACATGGAGTACATGGCTCTCCCTTCACCAGTCCCACTTCATTATGGAGCCTTCCTATACAACACCTTTCTTTGGCTCAGAGCACTGACTCTGAGGCACCCCTGAGCTCCCGAGAAATTGCTCTTCAGTCTCCATTTGCTCGAGGGGGTGGAGATGGCGTTGGCAGGGGCAGGAGCCAGGCTATGGAGTCCTGCAGACAGCACTGGCTGCATTTGCTTGGGTCTTGTTCTGGGCAGTGCCTACCTTCCTTTAGACACAGGACCACTTCCCAGCTGCATAGGCAGGGTGGTAGGGGACTGGGCAGTCCAGAGTGACTCCGCAGGCCTTGTGCCCAGGGTATGAGTGGTCACAGGTTTCCTGAAAGAGGCAGGTAGGATCCTCTGCCTGGGTAAGAGGCCAAGATGCCAGTCTTGTGACTCAAGCGGTCGCCAGAGGCCCCTATCAGGGGGACTAACAGGTTCCCGCCCCAGACATCCCCCAGCCTATGGATGACAGCTAATGGGGGAGCTCCTGAGGAGGATGGAAAGGAGAGGGTCAGCGGTGCTAGTCACAGCTCATGGTCTCTCCCAGCTGTGTGGTCGTGGTCCCAGCTTGAAAGAACATTTCTGAGCCTCAGCAGGGAAGGGGCAACCATCTGGTAGCCCCTGGTGGATTCATTTGACTCTCACAGTGAATTCCTAATGCCCAAAGATAGACCTGTGGTGGCGCAGTGGATAAAGCGTCGACCTGGAAATGCTGAGGTCGCCAGTTTGAAACCCTGAGCTTGCCTGGTCAAGGCACATATGGGAGTTGATGCTGCCAGCTCCTCCCCCACTTCTCTCTCTCTCCTCTCTCTCTCTCTCTCTCTCTCTCTTGTCTCTCCCTCTCCTCTCTAAAATGAATAATAAAAAAAAAAAGTCTGAATCCTTAGCTGGCTCAAACTCGCCTCTCTCTCCACCAGTGCTTGACCAGAATGACTTCCCAGTTCCTAGAAGTTGCTTGTTCTCAGTCCCTGCCCCCCACCCCGTCCCCGCCACCACCTGCTGTTTTCTGTGTCCACTCCACTGTTCACCTTAGATGTGGCCTCTTCCGGGAAGGTCTCCCTGAACCTCCCACCCCTGGTCCGAGGTTCTCACTGTCCATTCCTGTCCCAGGACCTCTTGGCTCCCGGCCTGGGTCGCCCCCCAGGGGGGTCGGGGTTAGCGTCGGGAGTGTGGACCGACCGAGGATGGCCGCGATGGGCCGCAGTATATTTAGCCCAGGCGCTGCCCTCTCTAGGGCGCCTTTCGCCCCGCGGCGGATCTGGGGACGCACCGCGGAACCACAGACGCTCCGACAGACCAACGCGGCTGGCCGCGCCTCCGGGGTTTGGGGGCGCGGAGGCATGCGTCCTGCTCCGCCCCCCGCCCGCGGAGCGCAGCCAGCCGAGAGGCGGGAGCGGAGCGCGGCGGTGACGGCGGCGCGCGCAGGGAGGGAGAACGGGAGGGAGGGGCGGCGGGGCCGCGTCGAGCCGAGCTGAGCGGAACGCTCCAGCCACGGGCGGCCGCCGCCAGGATGCTCCGGCCCTCGGGCCGCTCCACCGCCAGCCATTCCTGCTGTCCCCGGCGGCCTGCCCTCGGTCCAGGGGCACGGGAGCCGGAGCGGGAGGCGGGAGCAGCGAGCAAGAGCTGTGGGCGCCTGAACGCTGGGTGAGCGCAGCCGCCCTGGCTCGGGGGCTGGCGGGCGGGCGGGCAGAAGGACTCTGGGTGGGGAGGGGCTGTCGCGTCTGTGGTCGCGGCGTCTGTCCGAGGGGCCTTGGGCACTGCTTGGGGCTGCGCACCCTCCCAAACTTGGGGACCTTCGGGGTAACTTCCCCGGGGCTGGCCCCTTCCTTTGTCCCACAGCCTCCGGACTTAGCAGCGCCGCCCTGGGGTCTTGCTTGCAAGGGGTGGGCATGGCCATTCTGGGTGGGGTCCTTACCCCTGTCCAGCGGAGGCCGTAGGGGCATCTGGGGACCGCAGTCCCACCTGCGTCCGGCTCTCTGGCCGTCACTTGGGCGCGCCCTCGGGGCTGGGCAGGGCTGAGGGGCCCGCTGTGGGTTGGACTGGCAGGCGGGGTCGCAATGGGTCGTGCGGGGGGGATCTGAACATGGAGGAGTGAGGACCGCGGAAGTAGGGGGCGTGCCGGAGATGCGGAGGCGCCTCGGTACGATCCTGGGCGGCGGCAGGCGGAGCCTTGCGGGCCGGACCAACAGCCCGCGACGCGGTCGGAGAGCAGCCCAGGGCCGCTGACCAAGCCCCGGGGAATCCTTTCAAGTTCTGGGTCTTCTTTGTTGCGCAATGGAGCCCTGGGGCCACGCGACATCATTGGCCGGAGGCCGTGACGTCACTCAGGGACCCTCCCGCAGACCTTGCAGAGGGTGTCTTCTGGGCTGGTCGGTCTCAAGTCTGTCACGCACATTTGTCTGTCGCCTGCCCTTGGACATGGAGGGGGCGATTTCCGTCCTGAAATGCTCTAGGGGTGCTTTGAGTGTGATGCAGGAGAAACTTCCCAGTTGGGGGTGGTGACGCCCTGGGTGCGGACCCCACTGGAGGGATCCCAGCCTGGGATCTGGCCCTAAGTATCCGCTGTGGTGGAGAAAGAGCAGCAGGTGTGTGATCTGTGGTCACCATCCTGGAGGAAGGGGGACTCCCTGTTCCCACAGAGACACTCTGAATCTGGAGATCTTGGTAACTCTCCCCACCCTCACTCTTGGGACATTCATTTGTCTCCCATCCCAGGATCACCACGCTCAGGAGTCCTGGCCCCAAACTGGCCTTCACACTTCCCTCCCTGTTTTGCACTGGGCTCCAAGCTGTGGTGTTCCCCTCTGCAGTCTGGGGACAGTGGGACCCACCCTGCAGCCGTAAAAGGCTCAGAAAGACCATTTAACTCGAGAAACAAAAAAAGCCTTGTTCCCAAGCATTTTGGGGTTTGAGAGCCCAGGATATTTTTGTCAGGCAGATGGACTTTGGATCCTCACTCGGTCACATACTAGCTTGGGCAAATGGCTTTACTTTTCTCTGCCTCTGCTTGACCACCTATAAAATGAGGATGATGACATTATCCAGGACACAGAATCACTAGGGTGCTCACCACGGAGTGGAGGGCGAATGCCTGTTCACAGGAGGATGCTTCCTCCTTTCCCCCACAGGGCAGGTTCCCCTGCCTGCAGACCTAAAGCCCCGCCCTGCAGCAAGGCGCCGTTAATGCTGGTGGAGGGGATCACCTGGCACGTGAAGGCCTGTGCCTGTGCCGGCGGGGTATGGCTCCTTCCCCAACACCCAGCCCCAGGGTCACAGGTGTCAGACAACCTGCTTTGGGCATCTCAGGGAAGGCCTCCCAATCTGCTGACCGAGGCGGCCCAGTGCAGGCAGGGAAGGGGAAGAGTGCCGGCCCACCAGGTGCGTGCCGAATCTAGTTTCCTATTTGGTAACTCGGAGATCACTGGCATCTGCAGCCTCTGGAGTGCAGGAGCACACACACTCTGCCCACTCTGGACCCCCACCAGGCATCCCACACAGCTGGGGACAGCCCTATGGCCTTCTCACCCCCAAAGTTGGGCTGTTCCCAAGTGCTGGGTGGGGAGACTGTGTGTCTGCCTGCAGATCTGAAGTCACCCACACCTGCAAGCCCAGTGTCTTAGTCCTTAAGACACAGCATAGCTCCGTGAGCTGGGAGGGCCTTAGGACAGACATCTATGAGGCAAGTATCTATTGAGCGATTACTGTGTGTCCGGCTCCATTCTAAGCACTTTCCTTGGCATAGCTTACTGACTACCCACAATGCTTTTCAAGGAAAGGGCTATCATGTCCAGCTTACAGATAAGAAAACCAAAGCTCGGCTGTGCCAGGTAATGGGTAGGGAGCTGGAGCTGGACTCAAGCAACTCTTAGCCCACACTGTGTGGCCTCTGTATGCTGAGGTCAAGGAGGTTTGCCGGACTCGGGAATGGCTAGTTGGAAGTTCCGACAGGGCCACCCCCCTCCCACACTGGGTTTGGGGTGGAGCAGGGAAGGCCATTCTGCAAGTAGAAGCCTCATGTTTGAGAAGGAAGTCCCTGCCCCCTGAAGTCCCCCAAGCTCCTTAGGAGGCAAGGGGCACTGGTGTTCCCAGAATGGACTCCTCCCCTGAGCCAGGGGTCTGGGCAGGTGCACAACAGAGTCACGAAGATGAATGAAGCACATCCCTCAGAGGTCCCTCGGTGTCCTGGGGGAGGGGGGGTCAGGTCACAGACCAAAAAGAACTTTAGACAAGACCAGCATAGGGGCCTGGCCATGTGGGCAGTGTGTGTCCTCTGCCTGAGTGCCAGGGTCCTGCAGTGGCCTGTCCGTCCCGAGCTGGAACAGTCCCTGGGGGATCACGTGGCTCTCTGGTACTGTGGGCCCCCATAAGTGTTGGGGCAGAAGTGCAGCCAGTGAGCCTAAACGGCTTCGAGGTGAGAAGGTGCAAGTGTAGACAGAGCACACTGTGGGCCTGCACTTGGCATATGCATCTCCCCACACTGCCCGCTCCAGCTGTGGCAGAGGGGCCTGTCATCGGGGCCTCACATCAGAGATCAGAGGGACAGGACACCGCTCCCCACAGGAGGCAGCTGAGGGCTGCTGGCTGGGCAGGGGGAGGGAGGACTCACCGTACTGCCCTCCAGCGGGATAGGGTGCCTCCCCAACGTGCACCTCCTGCCCAGCATCCTGTGTTCACAGGCTGTCAATAGTTCCTCCTTGGGTCAAGGTCTGGTCCCTGGGCGGTGCCCAAGGCATCTGCAGCGTACCACTGACCACCACCCAGAGCACCCACTGTGTGTAAGACCCGCCCACCCCAGCCTCTCCCTGGAGGGAGTATCATTGTCCCATTACAGTGTAGAACATGGGCGCAGGGAGCTTGCTCGAACCACACAGCTAGAATGCTGGAGCCTGTAATAGTATGGGGGGGGCCCTCTGGGGACTCACCTGGGCACAGCAGGCAGCCCTGTCCCAGGGTGGTGTGAAAGTGGTCACCAGGTCACCCTTCCTCACAGTGGAGGGTTGGGAGACTCACCCTCCCGGGCACATCCTCCTTTTGCCAAGTGAAGTGGGACAGATTAGGGTGAGGGCTCCCAAGTGCCTGGGGAAGACTTGCAGTGGCTGTCCTAGGATTTGAGGATGTTGGCGGGTGAGGAGGTGCCAGGGCCATGGCACACACAAGGCCAGAAGGCCCATCTGGGCCCAACCTGGCTGGTTCCCTGAGGGTGCAGGTGGTTTGGAAAGAAGCCCAGATTTCATGCTTTGACCAGAAATGGCTGGAAGTGATGAAATATGCCCTTACATTGTTAGACACCCCGTGTACATTCCTTGGGGTGCCAGGGACATGGGCAAGAGGTCCCAGAGAGGAGAGTGAAGCAGCCATCCCAAACCCAGACCAGACAGGTGATGGCACAGTGGGGGAACCTCTCCATCTCTCACTCTCAGGAGCCCCATGCTGTAGCCAGAGGGGTTGTCACTGAATATTCACTGGCTTCTCCCCCACTGCAGATGTTCATGGTCCCCGGCCCCCTAGGTGTGAGGACTGCTGCTTGGAGCTGAGGCCTGGCTCCCAGGAGGATGCCCGAGCTGCCTGCCAGCTCCTGCCTGCACCATGAGTGATGAGCGGCGGCCGCCTGGCAGTGCCGTGGGCTGGCTGGCGTGTGGAGGCCTCTCCCTGCTGGCCAACGCCTGGGGCATTCTCAGCGTGGGTGCCAAGCAGAAGAAGTGGAAGCCCCTGGAGTTCCTGCTGTGCACGCTCGCAGCCACCCACATGCTCAACGTGGCAGTGCCCATTGCCACTTATGCAGTGGTGCAGCTGCGGCGGCAGCGCCCCGACTACGAGTGGAACGAGAGCCTCTGCAAAGTTTTCGTCTCCACCTTCTACACGCTCACCTTGGCCACCTGCTTCTCGGTCACCTCCCTGTCCTACCACCGCATGTGGATGGTTCGCTGGCCGGTCAACTACCGGTGAGCTCCCGGCATGTGCACGTGTCCACTTGAATGCCTGCTGCTCTTGGAGGGGGGCACCCGTGGGCATGGACACAAAGACCACCCGGTGTACTGATGTGCATGAGGCCCTTGGTGTGCTGGCATGCCCCACGTGGGGTACCACACCTGTGTTGTGCTGGGGGAGGGCAGGGAGGCTCAGGAGGGGCTGCTCTGGGCAGCGGGGCTGCACACGTTAGGATGCGTGGGTATGCAGTGTCCAGGGCAGACATGCTTTTGGGTGACGGACACACAACATAAGCAAGAGCTCAAATGCTATAGAGATGTTCACCTGAAACCTATGTACTCTTACTGATCCATGTCACCCCATTAAATTAAATTTCTAAATAAAAATTTTTAAGGAAATGCTTGATCAGAGGTTGTGTGACAATGTGTACGAGTGTCTCTGGTGCAAGGGACAAAGCCCCAATGCTTGTTGTGGCATGCCTGTAATGTCCTGGGGGCCAGGGCCGTTGGGAATCCTCTGCAGGTCCCCAGGGACCTGGGCAGACTCTGTGAGTGACCCTGGGTCCCTCTGTCCTACCCCCACCCCATTTCAGGCTGAGCAATGCCAAGAAGCAGGCGGTGCACACAGTCATGGGCATCTGGATGGTGTCTTTCATCCTTTCGGCTCTGCCCGCTGTTGGCTGGCACGACACGAGCGAGCGCTTCTACACCCACGGCTGCCGCTTCATCGTGGCTGAGATTGGCCTGGGCTTTGGCGTATGCTTCCTGCTCCTTGTGGGAGGCAGCGTGGCCATGGGCGTGGTCTGCACAGCCATCTCCCTTTTCCAGACGCTGGCTGTGCGGGCAGGGCGCCGGGCGGACCGCCGGGCCTTCACAGTGCCCACCATCGTGGTTGAGGACGCAGAGGGCAAGCGCCGCTCCTCCATCGATGGCTCCGAGCCCGCCAAGACCTCGCTGCAGATCACGGGCCTGGTGGCCACCATCGTTTTCATCTACGACTGCCTCATGGGTTTCCCTGTGCTGGTGGGTGAGCCGGTTGGCTGCGGGGAGCCTGTCAGGAGTTGTGGGCTCTGGGACAGCCCTGGGGCAGGTGCAGTGCTGGCATTACGCAGTTGAATCCTTATCCCCAGTCCTTTGAGGGTGGCATTCCCTGCATCCCCATTTTACAGGCTTGGAAACCAAGGTTCAGAGAGGTAAATAACCCTAAGTCAGGGCAGTCGTGGTGGGACTTGCACTCACCTCAGGTAACTTCACAGCCAGGTAGGGTCTTTCTGCCACATTGCAGGGGACTTCCTTACCTGAATGAGGCCCATTCAGTACAGAGGGTGTGGCCGGTGGGGTAACGTGCCCACAGGCTCCCTGTTGGGTCCAGGTCCTAGGATGTACAGAGTGTGGCAGAGCTGTCTTTGGTCCTGAAGTAGAAGGCAGGGCAGGTTTTGAATGTCTGTTGGGGAGTGACTTGATCTCAGGGGCTGAGGAAGGTCAAGGTGAGGGCTGCTCTGAGGAAGGCCCTGCCAACAGGGGCCAAAGTCCAGCAAGGGGTCCTGCCCATGAGCCTGGGTCTGGCCTGAGAATGAAGTCTGGACCCAGTAGCCAAGGCTTGCCACCCATGGGTCTCTAGCCCTGCCTCCTGAAGGGCCTGTAGCTGGATAAAGAGGGTTGTAGGGACAGGGACCAGCCCGAGGTTTCACCCAAGCAGCTGGGTAGGGCTGTGTCCTTGAAGACATTGTAAGACATGTTCAAGAAGGTGACGGGTGGGGTGGCAGCCTCATGGTCAGGGACACAGCCCCTAGCCACTCTTGCTCCACTTTCGGTAGGTCCAGTACCCCCTAGGTATGGGGTCCTCCTGTGTACAGTGGGACCCGGCATTCCTCATCCCTATGCTGAGGGAGGGAAGGAGTGTGTATGAAATTGCCCCCAGCTTCTCTTTAAGGCTGGAAAGGGGGTACCATTTGTGGAGCCCATTTTGTGCTGCAGGCCTGGTACAGTGTCTGGACCTTTGGCTTCACCCAGTGGGGTGTTCTTGGCCCATTTCACAGATGAAGAAACTGAGCCCCCGAGAAGTTCAGCACGTTTCTGAGGGGCATGCAGCTTGCGTGGCAGGACCACGTTATATCTGTGTCAGACCCTCTTCCTCTCTGATGGGGGAATATCAAAATATCACTCTGGGCGGGTGAGTAGATGAGGAGGAATGAGGTACCCTGTACGGTGACCCAAAGGCCACCTGGCTGGGCCCTCTGATCCTCAGAAATTGCTCTGATTCTCCATCTCTGCGGTTCAAGGCCTAGACCCCAGAGTAGGGACAGGGCCAAGGAGGCCACTGGCCATGCAGAAGTGAAAAGGGCAGAATGGTCCCTGAACTGGGACCTGGTTCTCCAAGCCTGTTTCCTCTTCCCCTAAAGGGGGTGGTAATCCATGCTCCCATCTCTGTCCTCAGGCAGTCATGAGGGTAACATGAAGGTAGATATGCCCAGTACCTCCTGGTACACTACAAAGGGCCATGTGCACTCAGGGCCATGACTTTATCTCAGCAGCCAGGAGTTCTCAGTGGGCAGCGACTTCTACCCTCACACTCGGGCTCTCTCCTGCCCTAGAGCCTAGAGTTCTGTCTGCCTTCACCTCCTGTCCTCCGGCAGGTGGGCAGTCAGACCTGCATTCTAGACGGGAGAACTGAGTCTGGGAGGGGAAGCTATGTGTTGGGGGTCCTGCTGGGTGCCAGGCTGAGCACTGTGCCCACAGGTGGTAAGCTTCAGCAGCCTGCGGGCAGACGCCTCGGCGCCCTGGATGGCGCTCTGTATGCTGTGGTGCTCAGTGACCCAGGCCCTCTTGCTGCCCATATTCCTCTGGGCCTGCGACCGCTACCGTGCCGACCTCAAGGCCATCTGGGAGAAGTGCATGGCCCTCATGTCCAATGATGAGGATTCAGACGATGGTGAGGATTCCCGGAGAGTGGCCCCTGAGGAGAGGGACCCCTGGGTGAGGTCACTAGAGTCATTGGGATAACAGTTGTAAGGTGACCACCCCATGGCACTGAGGTGAACCCATTGTCAATTGCTAGACACCACTTGTATTACCCCCAAATGTGCTTGAATCCCTAAGGGACCCAAGTGTCCCATAGGGCATTCTCTCCCACTTGACTGTCCCAGAAAGTAGCTGTGGATGCCAGACTGCATGTGTTCCAAGCGTCCTACCTTAGGGTCCCCAGTGGCTCCTGCAGATCCAGGTCTCCTCTCCCCAAGCAATGACAGTGGTATCCTAAGCTTTAATCTTGCTACATGCCAGGCACTGTCAGCCCTTTGGGTGCATTAATTCCCCCCTAAGTTCATGAGGTAACCTTAGGTCGTACCCCCGTTGACGAGGCAACTGGCTCAGTGTGTGACCTTCCCTGATCCCACAGCTAAAATGTGGCAGAGCCAGAATCTAAACCCAGGACCTGCCCTTTCTCTTTTTCCACTAACCAGCCCTTTGCCCTGTGCATGCCTGATGGGGGTCCCTGAGCTCACTCGCTGATGCCCCCAAGTTTCTATGGCCCTGAATTTCTGCTCCACCCTGCAGATACCAGCCTGGAGGGTGGCATGCCCCCGGACCTGATGCTGGAGCGCTCCCTTGACTACAGCTATGGGGGTGACTTTGTGGCCCTGGACAGGATGGCCAACTATGAGCTGTCCCTAGAGGGGGGCCTGCCCCAGTTCTACCCGCTGGGGCCCTTGCAAGAGGACAAGATGCAGTACCTGCAGGTAGGGGAAGGGCAGGGCTGCGAATGTGTGCGCTGGGGCAGTGGCGGGGGCTGCCATCAACCTTTCCCAGACCTTCCCCCTCTGAGTTTGTTTCAGGGCCAGGCTCGGAGCCTGTGCAGCTGGGGTCCCCCAGTCCTTATCCTCGTGTTCCCATATGCTCTGGGAGAGTGGCCCATCTGACGCCTGTTATATTCTTGGGGCTCAGCACCCCACTCAAGGGATCTTCTCCCCAACCACCCACGATACAGATGACAACACTTAGACTCGAAGATCGACACGAACCCTTAAGAGAACCAGGGTGCTCCGCCCCATATGTCGTTGCTGACCCACAAGCCGCCCGCGTGGGGACGCATGGGTCCCTGTTTTCCAGGAGGGCAGCCCAGGTTAACCCCGCCGTTCCTGACAGGTGCCGCCCACGCGACGCTTCTCTCAAGACGATGCGGACCTGTGGGCCAGCGTCCCGCTGCCCGCCTTCCTGCCGCGCTGGGGTTCCGGCGAGGACCTGGCCGCCCTGGTGCTGCCTGCCGGGCCCGCCCGGCGCCGCGACAGCCTGCTGGCCTTCGCGGAGGAGGCGCCCCCGTTCCGCCCGCGCCGCCGCTCGGCCGAGAGCCTGTTGTCGCTGCGCCCTCTGGCCCTGGACGGCGGCCCGCGCCGCTCCCGCACCTCGCCCCCCAGCAGCCCGCGCCACCGTCCCGGCCCGGGCGCCCGCTCCGCCTCGGCCTCGCTGCTGCCCGACGCCTTCGCCCTGACCGCCTTCGAGCGCGAGCCGCAGGCCCTGCGCCGCCCGCCCGCCCCGCCGGCGCTCTTCCCCGCGCGCGGCCCCGACGCCGCCGGCCACGCCCAGCCCGCCGAGGACGCGGCGCCCCCTGCCGGTGCCGGCGCGCCGCGGAGTCCCGGGCCGCGCTCGTCCGCGCATGCGCACGCCCGCTCCCTGCGGACGGCTCTGAGCGCGTCGTGGGGCGAGCCCGCGGGCCTCCGTGCGGCGGGCGCGGGCGGCGGCAGCACCAGCAGCTTCCTGAGCTCGCCGTCGGAGTCCTCAGGCTACGTCACGCTGCACTCGGACTCGCTGGGCTCCGCGACCTAGGGGTCACCCGCAGGGCCAAAGCCCCAGAGATGCCACGGGACCCGGCCGCACTGAGTCCGCCAAGGCACCGGTACGTGCGCCAGCCCCACCTGGGCGGCAGGGCACAGCGTTGTCGCCCAGGGAAGCAGGCATTGCCTAGGGGCGACAGCTGGCCTGGACGATTGTGCTAGCCACATCATCTCTGGGGCACACACAGTGAGGGTGGGATTGGGTCAAGACTGGCTCTGCACATTCCCAGCTCCGGGACCGGGACCACTGGGCCGGGGTGGGCGAACCCGGGAACAGGGCCACCACCAGACGGAACAAAGCCCAGCTCTACAAAAGGGGTGCCACCAGACTACACCCGGCTTTCCACTCTGCACTAGAACTGCCTCATCTCAGGCGGTGGGGTACAGAGGGTCTCTAAGCACAGGGGTCTTCGGAGCCCAAACAAGTTTTCAAAGCAGGGTCTACCTGCTGACCCATTCTGCCGCTGATTCTCCACCTGTGATGAGCAGGTAACCATGTTAACTCTCAGGACTGAAGAAGTCTGCTGGTCCGAGTGCCCTGGAGTGGCTAGGGCCTGAAAGGTAGTCTAGGGCCCTCCCTGGGTCTTTTGTGGAGATCATTCTTCAGTGTGTGGCCTGGCATGGCCCCAGGCCTGAGACTTCCTACTCTCAGTGCCCCTGGCCAGCTCGGGAATTTACTCCACACCCCAACTAAAGCACAACACTTTGGCACCATGACCATTGTCACTACATAACCCCTTGCCCCATTACTGCCCACCACGTCAGCCACCTCTGTGACTCCCACCATGAAGGTTGTGGGTACATAGTAGGAAGGACTGAAGCAAAGGAGTGGGCTTCCTGATTCTAGTGCCCACCCAGGCCTCATCTCCTACCCTGCAGGTCTGGTTAGAAGGGATCCTGGCCCACAGAACCTCCCCCGGCCTGGGTTTAAGGCCTGGTTTCTAGCGAGGGTCCTCCCCAACCCTGTGGGAAAGGCTCTTCTTTGCTTTCCTTCCTGGCAAACCCTTTGCAGGATTGGGCTTTGGCATGGGCCCTGGGGAGGAGCCTGCTGAGTCTTCTGTCGGGGAAGCCGCTAGACAGGCTATGGAGAGGCCCAGGAAAGGCTGTAACCTTGAGTCGGAGGGACAAGTAAGTACAGAGGCTGACTCTTCCTGACCCCTGCCTCCAGGCACTGCCTCCAAACAGGAAGCTCCGCAGTAGGTCCAGGGCTAGTAGGAAGCCTGCCTGCACACTGTCTCCTCCCCCTCTGCCTCTGCCCCTCCAGTGGCCAAGCACTTCTCCTCACCCCCTGGACTAGGTCCCAGCCCCAGAAGAGGCCACTGGAAGGGGGGAGAATGAACTGCCTGGCTCCATCTTTTTTTCAGAGGCCCCTGAAGCCCCTGGCTGTGGGGTAACCTTGGGGATGAGCAAGGCAGGGAACTGCAGTCCATCCTGGCCAGTACTGCTGTGCCTTCAGGGACCGACATGTCATGAGGTCATCAGCTAGCTACTGTCCCCCCTCAGGCTGGCCCATTTGTCACCTTGGGTTTTCACTCTATTTCATATCCAATGGCAATACTCGCAGGGGGACAGGGTATCTGGAAGTCCCTCTAGTCCTGGTTTTTACAAAAATAAAGTGAAAGGAGGTCCCCAAGTGGACGCCCCAGGGGCCTGGGGCTCCCTTTCACACTTGTCTCAGCCTCCAGGCCCATCTGCTGCATTGACAAGTAGCTTGACCCTGGGCTTAGTGGGGAGGGAGTTCTTGTCTTCATACCACCTCCTAGCTCAAAGCCAGAGATCCGTTTGTAGTTTTTTGTTTTGTTTTGTTTTTGACAACGGAACATTTCTGTACAGAATCCAATAAAAAACTTCCTATGATTTGCACCTAGCATTTCTAGGCTGGTTTCATGTCAACACTTTCACAGAATCTAACAGCATCCCTGCCTGGCCAGCTGCCCCCAATGTCTCTCGCCCTGGGGCCCAAGTTCCTGTACTAGTGTGCTATTTCTTTGGGGTGGACTTGCCCTTTTCCTTTGTCATGGCCTCACCCAGAGAATCTGACGGTTCTGTAGCAGTGCGGTAGGCACCAAGGTCCTAATAGCAGAAGAAGCCTCTTCCCGGCGACGGCTTCAGGAGCCGCTAGCCCCTGTGAGGTTGATTGAGGAGGGCAAGAAGGCAGAGGGCAGTTGGAGCCAGGGACCTCGGACCTGTTGTGCCAAATGACCAGCCGGGCTGGCCCGGGCTGGAATTTGGAAGTTCAGCCCTGGGACTGCGGTGCGAGATCGCCACCCGGCGGCCGGAAGAGAGACTAGAGCCACTACCCACACCTCTGGCTGGAAGCTGAGACCCAACAGGCAGCCCCCAAACCGCCACAGCCCTGACCCCGCCTCCGCCCCTGTCTGCGCTCCGGAGAACCTGCTGGGTGAGGTGGAGGCGCCGGGCCTCCCTCTCCCTGCAATCTGGCCAGTACAGGTTTAGCACACGAGCGAGAAAGGGGCATCCCAAAACGAGCCATATTTTATATAAAGTCGGTATGTGTAGTTCAAAAAGGCGCATTTAAGTAGGCGTCGTGGTGGCGGGTGATATGAACTTTCGTAGTATCTTCATACCCATTTCATAGGTTCGAGCTGTCTTTATTCTTAATTTCAGGCTGGTGGGAGGAAGGGCTGAAATCTCTTCCTGGGCACAGAGCGAGAACCCTATCCCGCCCCCACCCCAGGCTCCTCCTCGTGTGCTGGGACCCCCCAAAAAAGGTACCCAGCGCTCCGAGGGCTGTCGATGGTCGTAGGCTCCCAGGAGTCCGGAGGCGGGGCTCTGCGGGGCTGGAGCTTTTCCCAAGAAAAGAAGAAAAACTCTTAACTGGGGTGACGGTGCGCCCGGCCGAGCGTCTGGTGGGCGGGGAGATGGGAGGAGCATCTCGCGGCGCGAGGCCAGAGCTCCGAGAAGGCTGCGGAGCAGCGGCAGCTCGGGGACGTGCGGCTTAGAGGGGCAGGCCTTGGAGCGCGCGCAAGCGGCGGGGGTGCAGCGCTGCGTGAGGAAGGGGTGGGGATCCGTGGAAGCCGAAGAGTTTAAAGGTGGGGGTGGCCAGGGGGCCCTCGGCCTGCGAGGCGGGCCCGTCGTGCTTTGTGCCGGTGGGAACCGGGCGTCCCCAGCCGGTTGAATGGACCGGGGCGGGGCAGCGATTCTCCTCGCTGCGAGGGGTCTGCTCCGCGCCGCTGCCGACTGCGACCTTCCCACCGCGGCGCTGCTGCGGGGCGGGAGCGAGGGCGGGCTGCCCGCCCGGGGGCCCTGGGAAAGAGGCTCAGCCCAGGATACTCGCTCTCAACCACTTTAGAGGTGGGAGAAGAAGAGAACGGGTCCAGCCTCAGTAGGCGGGGATGTGGTGGGGTGTGGATTATACCTAAGCGCGCAGACCCGGGTCCACGGTGGCTCTACATATTTCCCTGCGTTCGCGGGCACGCGGCACCGTCTGGCCACCCTCACCCCGGGACCAGGACGGACGTTTGAGGTTCCCGCCGTCAGTACCCGCGCGCTTAAAACTGTCTCTGCGCCCGCAGACCAGAGGGGGGCCCCCTTGAGTCGCAGACCACGCCTGGGCTTCACCAGGGCCGCCACAGGTGCAGCCCCGACCTCGGGTTCTCGGCGCAGTGGCGAGACACCGGCTGCGGTGCCGAGACGCTGGTGGACGGGCCGGGGAGACTGCCGGGAAGGAGAAGCCGGGGTGGCGGGGACCATGAACCGGCGGCTGTTGGATTAGGGGCCCAAATGGCGGGGGCGCAGGAGCCGCGCCTCACGGGCACCTCGGTGCCGGGACTGACGCTGTCCATGGTACTGTCAACCGCGCGCGCTTGCACCAGGGGGCAGCGCAGGCCGCCGCCGCCGCCACCCTCCTCTCCGTGCCGCAGAAGCTGGCTCACGACGGGCAGACAGCCGCGGAAGCCCGGCGGATTCTCGGCTTCGCTGGAGACCCACCAGAACCCTGGGAAGAGGAGAGCGGACAGGAGAAATGTGGAGGGTAGGGGACAGTAGAAGAGGGGAAGAGAAAAGCAGAGTTGTAGAGAAGAGAGAGAAAGGGAAGGGGAAGATTGGAGCGGAAAGAAAAAGGAGAAGGAGGGAGGAGAGGGGAGGCAACCTGAACGTCTCCCCCGGGGTCCAGACCTTCTGCTCAGATTACAACTCCGCAGCCTGCCAGGCCTTTGACGCCTCCCTCCACCAGCAATCCGGGGTCCCTCTTCTCCCAGGTGCCCACTGCCCTGGGCTCTCTTCTCCATCCCTCCTTCCCTCCTTTATCTGGCCTTGTATTATGCATGGCTCTGACCCCACCAGGTCCCCCCTCAACTCTTCTCTCCCAATCCTCTAGGGTCCACCTCTACCTTGCACAGAGTTCTGAAGGCTTTTCATATACTTGACGCTCAGCTCCAGTATGTCAGCCTTCTCCAACTTGCGTTTCCGTATCTGTGCGTTGGTGGAAAGGGCTCTCAGCTGGGGAGCCCGGGTTGGAGGATATAAAGCTGGAGATCATATCACCCACCACCACCACTGCGTCCCTGTGTCTCACCTGATGCGAATAGTGTTTCTCCAGCAATGACTTGAGTTGCTCCAGCGACACATTGATGCGTGCCCGTCGCTTCTTCTCCATCAGTGGCTTGGAGAGCTGTGGATGAGAAGCTGTTATAGGGCAGGGCCCAGCTCTTTCACCCTTTACTCCCTCACCCTGAGCCTTTCAGAACCCCAGACCTTTCGGAATCTGCCCACAGGGCCACCAGAGCTGCCCCGAGTCTCAGGATCAGTGCCCATGTTGTCGTATCTGCGCCTCGAGGAAGGCAGCACAGCCTTTATAAGGGCCATTCGTTTACATGTCAAAGAGACAATCCTGGACTGCAGGGACCCTGAGGGGGAGGGGATGAGAAGGGGACCTACCCGCAAATTCCCCACCCCCTTCTGCCAGACCCCCTCCCACAGCCCAGGGTTTAGCCTCCCCCCCTCCCAAGTGACCCTTTTTACCCTTTCTCAGTCTTTCCTTTATCCCTCATGCCCCCACCACTTTCCCAGGCTGGGGTCCCCTCTCATTTCCATTCCTGTCCTGTTCCAGTGTCCCTAGGTTCCGGGACTCACCACCAGGCCTACTGGCCTAATCTTTGCTGCTCTTGTCCCAGTGTTCTTGAGGGGATGCACCCATTTGGGGGGCCCATGGGCCCAGGCAGCTTGGAGCCCCACTAATGACGATGACAGAGCACAGGGCTCCTGCCAGCTTGATGAAGACGCGGAGGCAGGGCGCACCCGCCAGCGAGGCCTTTCTGCGGGCTTCACGCTCTGGCCTTGCTGGCAATGCCGCATTAGCAGCCCTAACGTCGGGACAATGCAGCGATTTTCTGCCTGTGGCCGCTCAAAGCCGGGCACAGGCCAGGCCTGCGGGGGCCACACAGTGACATGTGTCCCATTAAAGCGTGCAGCCCGCCTGCAGGGCCACAGCCAGCCTCCCCCTCCTCGCTGGGGCCTCGGACTGGGAGCACTCCTGCACCAGGATGCAGCCTGGTCTTGGGTGCCCTCTGTCTCTGTTAGGTACCATGCTTTTCCATGGGAGAAGATGGGCAGGCAGCCTCGGGTCAGGGAGGGTCAGAACGGCCTTCCCCACCTCCATCCCTGGCTTTCAGGCTGTCTGGGCTGGACAACTAAGGCTCTGAGAACCCTTTCTCTTACAAGGAAGGCCTGGGAGTTTATTCCCACCGGCCTTCTCCGGGTTCCAACAAATAGGAGGTGAGGGTGGGGAGGGCCACTGATCCTCCAAGAAAGCATCATTCTGTGCTTTTAGAGGCATGGGACCTGACCTCTTTTATAAAATTAAAAAAAAAAAAAAAAAAAAAAAAGCCTGACCAGGCGGTGGCGCAGTGGATAGAGCGTCAGACTGGGATGCAGAGGACCCAGGTTCGAGACCCTGAGGTTGCCAGCTTAAGTGCGGCTTCATCTGGTTTGAACAAAGCTCACCAGCTTGGACCCAAGGTCGCTGGCTCGAGCAAGGGGTTACTCGGTCTGCTGAAGTCCCCCGGTCAAGGCACATATGAGAAAGCAATCAATGAACAACTAAGGTATAGCAATGAAAAACTAATGATTGATGCTTCTCATCTCTCTCCATTTCTGTCTGTCCCTATCTATCCCTCTCTCTGACTCTCTCTGTGTCTCTGTAAAAAGAAAAAAAAATTTTAAAAAAGATTTTATTTATTGGTTTTCTGTGGGGGGGGGGGACTGAGAAGTAGTTACTTCACTCTAGCTGTTCATCGGTTGCTTGTTGTATGTGCCTCGACCAGGAGTGAACGAGGGTCCACTGCACCACCACAGGCCAGCCCCAACCTCTTTTCATTATTCCGGCTGTAGCTGGAGACCAAGGGAGCCCGAGGGAGGAGGTAGGTGTCTGGCCCAGGACGGGCTAGGCCCTACAGAGGACTCCGGAGCAGTCCCGGGTTTGGCTCCTGGAGCGGGACTCCAGTAGCTATGACTGACAGGAAGGGTGAAGTCCACGGGAGACCTTGGGTTCAAACTTAAATATTTCCTTTTACGGGATTCGTATAGGCTCAGTTTCAGTGTTTGTAAAATGGGGTACTGAAGAATGCGGGCCCCCACAGCTGCATTCCAGGGCGATGGGTAGGTCGCGTGGACGCAAAACTTCCGCAGTGGATCTTTGCGGCAGAGGAACGAACAAATTGGCCTTTGCAGGAGGTGGAGGAGAAATTGCTTAGTTCTGGGTGCCCCCCCCCCAGCTCCTTGGAGCCGAGGCATCTCTCCCTCTCCGCCCCTGCCCAGGGTATTGAAGGGCCCTGCCCCGGCAGTGTCCTCCCAGGCGCCAAGCAGCGTGGAGGATGGCGCCTCAACTTCTTTTCACGCTGAGGCTGCGGCGACAGCGGCCCTAGGGTGCTCTTCTGTTCCGGCCTCAAGGCCCGCGGGCCAGATCCCGGCCGGGCTCAGGGCGAACGGCGGGGCCGAGGCCGGACAGAGGGTGCTGGCACGCGCCGGGCAGCTTTGAAGCGCCGGGGCTGGCGGGGCCCGAGCGGCCTCTGTGCGCTCGTTCTGGTTTGGGGCGGTGGCGGCGCGATACAAAGGCGCCGCGGGGCGGGCGGCGCATCCCGGTACAAAGGGGGCAGCCGAGTGTTAAGGCCATTGTACCGGTCCCAGAAAGCCGCTCCCGCGCCCGCCCCCTCGGGGCCAAACTCCGGGCGCCCCGCCGCGCGCAGGCTTCCAGCTGCAGCACATCTGCACCGAAGCTGGGCGCGCGCCTCGCTCTGGTGGTCCCCCGGCATCCCCGCCTCCGCTCTCGAGCCGCGGGGCAGCGGGGCAATTTGTCCTCTAATTACGATCCCTTCCTATAAATCGCCGCCCGCGCCTTTCAACTCCGGCGCAAGGACACACCACAGGCCCCCAGCTTGGCTCTCGCGGCTCGCAGCAGGAGCTGGGAGCCCGTTCCCTCTCCAGCGTTAGGGCTACCATAAAGGGGCCCGCGGCCCCCTGGCATCAGCAGCTACTCGGGCCGTGACTCTTCTGGCGCCGGTGCCCAGGGATCCCGGCCGCGCAGGGTGGGGCCGATCACGTGGCTGGCTGAGCGTTTCTTAAGCGGTGGAAAATTGACCGCAAAATGCTCTGATTCGCAATGTTCTGCTTTGGCGCCGGGGAGCGAGGCCGGCGGGGGCGGGTTTCTCAGCCGTCAAGCTCCGCCCCGCCCGCTTCAAAATCCTCGGTCTCTGCCTCCGCCACCCCCACTCCTACCCTGGTACGGCTGGCTGCGCTTCTCCACCCTGGGCGCGTCCTCTAGCTGCGGTTCCCCCGCTCCCGCCCCCACTTTCCGAGCTTCTCCTCTCCTAGTGCGGCTCCCTCGCCACCAGTCTCGCCACAGGCCGGTTGAGGGTCGCACAGAACTCACAGCTGAAAGGAATTCCGTCATACTTTGCCCCGTGCAGCTTCCCCCACCCCATCCCCACTTGACCCCAATTCGGGCTCTTAGGAGCAGCTACTTTCTCCACTAAGTTAAAAGCAAGGTAGTTGGAGAAGACGTAAGTCTCCAGAGAGATCCCTCTTGAAGACTCGGGCTGGGGACCCAATTCTGCTCCCTCTCCCACGCTGCTGGCCAGTCCTGCGTCTGGGCATCCTACGCACATTCAGGCAGACTAGGCCCCCAAGACAAGCAGGGGCGGGGGAGACGTTTTCTGAAGTGGGGGCGCGGCAGCGGGTTCACCCCGCGTCCTCTGCAGCACTAAGGACGAAACGCTCTCGAGCTGCCGGAAAGGGCGTGGACCAACTCAGAAACCGGGCTTATGCAACCTGGGATGTAGGCCACCGACTGCCTTTCCATCTTTAGGATCCGGGGTCCCCTGGGCGCTTGGAAAGGAGCACAAGTCCAGGCAGAGCGTTGGAAAGACTGAGGCTGCCCTTGCTTATTCAAGGAACCAATTTCCATCTATAACTCCGGAGGGCTCTGGGAGGCTCCCAGGACTACTCAGAGCCCGCTGCTTCCTCGGGCTCGGGAATTTAAGACGAAGAGTAATTTGTATCTTTGCCCTTCCTTCTCCCACTGGCTTTCTTGACTTTGGAGAAAAAAAAAAAAAAAAAAGGAACATTACAGAACGAGTCAGGTCTGGAGACGAGGTGGGGAGGTTTACGAGCCCCAGAACAAGAGCCCTCTTAGACGTTCCACCAGCCATCCCAGGTGACAGCCCTGTGCAGCCTCTCTGCCTTGTGCCAGAGCCCCTTCCTTCCTGCAGCCCCAAGAGATTTAAAGCAATGCTCAGTGGCTGTTTCGAAGGCCACTTCGGGTGTGGTGACTGCTGGGAGAACACACCACACCGTCCCCCTCCGCAGATGCATTTCAAAGTGGGATGGAGTGATGGCTCCGTGTAATTAACTATTGGGACACAGCAAAAACCCTGGGATGACTCAGCCCATTGTCTCCAGATGGGGTTGGAGAGGATGCGATTGTTTAACTCTCTTTAGCTGGGTTGGAACTCCGAATAGCTGGGCAGCCAAGGGTCCTCCAGGGGACAAAGGCTGGGACTCCAGTGAGTGCATCAACACTGAACCGGGTTGGCCTAGCTCCGGGAGAGTGAATTCAGAGAGATCCCCATTGTCCCAGCCTTTTCTGTTTCTACCCAGCTGGCTCTAATCTTTAAATATTTACCCGGCTGCTTTGTGCACGTATGACTTATGCACTTTGGGCTGATGTGCTCATAAATTACGCGTCATTTACCCATTTCCAGACTAGAGAGAGAGGAGGCTTTAATGCCTGGAGCCCAGAAGGGATAGGGGAAGGAAAAGAAAACTTTTGGAGTACCAGGGTTCCCTTCCTCCTGGGAAGAGCTGCAGCCACACTGGAGAGCTCACCCCCACCTCCACGTGGGAACTGGAAGAGGCCTGTGAGTGACAAGGGGCCCAGAAGGCCACTCTAATAGCAACTGACTGGGGATCCACCAGCAGGGAGGAGGGAGAGGCCTGTCCCTGGACTTTCCCCTTCTTGGTGCCAAGCGTGCAGAGGAGCAAACTTTTCATCCTGGGAAGCCGGTACGCCCATCCTTGCATCTGCCTTCTGCTTGCTCTGTGTACCTCTCTCCCTCTCTTCTCTCTTGCTCAGTAAAGCAACCCGTTAAATAAAAGCCTAACTTGATTTCAGTCTGCAGTTTAACTTGGAAAGGTCAAAGTGGTTCTTAGGACTCTTTTAAACAGGAGGGATCCCGACTTCAGCAGAGGATGGAAAGCCATCTCAGCTGGTGGGTGGATGGGAGGATGGATGAGGGAGGGGGGGGCTGCAGAGGGACCTTCCTGCATGAGAAAGAGCTCCCTTTGTGCTTGCCTTGCAGCTCCTAGAACAAAACACATTCAAATGCTTATTTACAAAAGAAGGCTAGTCAGGCATCCCAGGGCTGAGCGGTCTTTTATTTTCTTATGTTTTTGTAGGCTTGTTTTTCCCCTAGACTGGGGGGGGGGTGACAAACTGGGATGACATTGGAGAGCTTGGTGCAGAGTGGGTTTGCTTGATCAGATTGCTTTCTTGCGGGAAAGGGTGAGAAAGCAGTTGTGTGTGTGTTCCTGTTTCTTTGTGTGAATTACCGTTTCTCTGTGTGTCTGTGTATCTCTTTGTGTTACTCTGGATCTAGGCTAGTGTGTGAATATATCTGCTTACTTGCCTTTCTCCTCCATCACTGGCCTGTGATCCCTGAGCCCTGGTAGATTCAGAAACTCCAGTGACTTCTAAAAATTCCTATCTAGGAAGAGATAGCCTCCTCTTTCTCCCTTCTCCAAGACGAGGCTGGTAGGGTAATAAGGGGAAGTGATGGGCAGAGGACAGAGGAGGCTCTCCAGTCTGGATTACTTTTTTATGTGCCCCCAGAATGAGAATGGTCCCTGGGCGAAATCAGGACAGTGAGTCAGCATGGAAAGCAGAAGCCAATGGCCAGATATGGAGGTTCCTGGGAGCAGTACCTCTCTGCCCCAGTACCAGACTCAAGCTCAGGAATGACGGTGCAACAAGCGCCCTCTAGTGGCCCCGAGGCTTCCTGGCCCAAAGGGAGAAGTCTTGAGTCTGGGGGAGACCAGAGAAACCCTGGCAGAGGCAGGAGCTCAGCTTAATTACCGAAGCCTCCTTCCCACGTGGCACTGCAACTGGGAGATTTTGGACTTTAAACATTAGCCCCGACCTGTGATGGAGCAGTGGATAAGACATCAATCTGGAATGCTGAGGTTGCCGGTTTGAAACCCTGGGCTTGCCCTGTCAAGGCACATAGGACAACCAATTGATGGAACAACTCAAGTGAAGCAACTGTGAATTGGTACTTCTCAGCCCCGCCCCCTGTAAAATAAAAAAATAAAATCTTTTTTAAAAGAACCACTAAATCTTCTTTTAATTCTGACCGAATTTAGGATATATCTTCTGAACACCATTTAAACGTGGTACTGGGCTTTACAGAATGTTATTAATCCCTGACTTTGAAATCATGATCCCCATTTTACAGAAATCGAGGCTTGTAGTGTTGATTTGCCCAAGGTCACAAAGCTGAACTGCATCAGCCGTGGGGCCCGGATGCCAGCCCAGGCTCTCCATGCTTCCCTGAGCCCAGCTGCCCAAATGCCAGGTGTCCTGCCAAGTCCTTAGGGGACAGAGGAAAGAGGGGCAGCCAGGGGCTCAGAGGTGGAGCCTGGCTGATGGCAGCCCACAGCCTGGCTGTCCTCCACGCTGTCTGGCCCACTACTCTGGGCTCCAGCCTCCCCTGGGGCCTGTCCCCTATCCTGCTTGCGCTTGCTTCCTCCTGTCTCTGACTGCGAACTCCGTGCCGCCCTCCTCCCTTCGTCCTTTTAGACTCTCTTGCTCTCATTTCCAGTGGCAGATGGGCTGCCGGTCCCCGAGGGCCCCAAGGCCTAGCTGCAGCGTCCCTTCCACCCAGAATCTTAACCCCCGAGCCCTCTCATCCATGGACCCTCCTGTGGTCCCTCTCTCTCCATCCTTATTTTGCTGCTGCCCACTCCATCATAGTTTTCTCTAGTTATTTGTTGACTTACTTTCTCCTCCACCATTGCTCAGTAGCTCCTGGGGGGGGGGCGTTATTAACCGTTTTAAAAAGTAAAGGTCAGTTTCTGGTTATAAAAGTAATATGTTGATTGTGGGCAATATGGAAAATACAGAAACATAAAAAGAAGAAAATAAAAGTCCCCCAGAGTGTTGCCACCTGGAGTTAACCATTGTTAAGTCATCTTGGATTCTATTTCAATCATTTTCCCAGGCTCACACGAATGATTTTTTTTCTCTCCAGTGCAGTCAGGATCACACTGTCAAGTTTTGAATTCTGCCTTTTGAGAAACATAATATATCCTGAGTTGTTCCAACATCGGCCAAATGGGTGTCATCCCAATGCGTGGATGCGCAGCACTTAGGGTGACTGACGCAAGGGCTGTGTCCCCGAGGCAGCCGCGTGGGCTCCAGCGGGCGCTCGGGGACCCTGCTAGGGGCCGGTGTGGGATCACCGTGCTCCGTCCCTGAGTGCAGACCCCTGGAGGTGGAGGATGGGATCGGCTCAGCTCGCGGCTGCGCACCGAAGTGTGTAAATTATGGGGAGTACTACGCGGGGCCTGCCTGAGGGTGAGGTTGCTTCAGATTTTACGTAATTCTTTGGTCAGGGACATTTTGGAGTTCGGTGGCGACTGCTCCGCCCGAGATCCAGGCAACCTGCGGCCCCGCCCCTCCGGCCGCCTCTCAGCCTAGGTCAGCACAACCCAGGCTGGGGCGGGAGAGGCGGGGCATTGGGGGGGGCGGTCCCTGGAGGGGAGGGGCTTCGGCGGGGGCGGAGCACTCCCACCAAATTCCGGCCCCAGCCCCGCGGCGCGGCAGTATCGCGAGAGCTCACGAACGGCGCGCGGCTCCTTTGCGGCGCAACGCGCAGGTGCGGCGGGCGGGTTTCCCCGGGCTACAGCCGGCGCGGTCGCCCGCTGCTCCGCCGCCCTGCGCCATGGCGGGCTGCGCGGCGCGGGCTCCGCCGGGCTCCGAGGCGCGCCTCAGCCTCGCCACCTTCCTGCTGGGCGCCTCGGTGCTCGCGCTGCCGCTGCTCACGCGCGCCGGCCTGCAGGGCCGCACCGGGCTGGCGCTCTACGTAGCTGGGCTCAACGCGCTGCTTCTGCTACTCTACCGGCCGCCGCGCTACCAGGTGCGGGCCGGGCGGGGTGGGCGCGGCCCCTTCCCCGGGGCCCGGGGAGGGCTCGGCTGGGAGCGGGGCCCCGTAGAGGGGCTCCTTCCCCCTGGCGTGTTCTGTAGCCGCAAGTTCAGGCGGCAGGGGCGACCGCGCCTCGCCCGGCTCGGGGGCGTGGGGCCCGGACGCCTCCACCCGGCAGCGGGGCGGGTGCAGAATCGCAGTCGGTGTTTCCTGTTCAGCAGCTGCGGCTGATGCGCGCGGAGTGAAGAGGGAGCGAGCCCACGAGTTCTTTTATGTAACTTAAGGTGTGGGCATCTACCTGCTGTCAAGTCGGAGGTCAGAGGCCCCGCAGTTACGTGGAAGGGGGCCGGGCACAGAGCCCCCCACTCAGTGCTCAGACCAGATTCGCTGCGGAAACTTGGGAGAAGCCTGCCAATAAATTAGGTTCACTAATTAGTTAACTCACAGCCCTGAATAAGAATAGCGACAATTCATAATGACAGCTAAAACTTATGTAGTCTTCCTTGACCCTTAAGTGCTTTACGTAGGTAATCCAACAGGCAGTTCTAAAAGGTGCATACTGTTATTCCCATTCTGTATATAGGTGGGGACATCGAGGTCCTGAAAAGTTAAGTAACTTGCCCAAGGCTACACCGTGGAGAGTGGTGAGCACGGGATTTGAACCCCGGCTCGCTCTCGGTGCCTGCCAGGGGCCTGCTGGTGGCAGGAAGTAGGATGTGTATGCTCGGGGAACAGGCAGGTGACTGCACTTCCTTTGGGTCTCTTTTAGATAGCCATCCGAGCTTGCTTTCTGGGCTTCGTGTTCGGCTGCGGGGTGCTGCTAAGTTTTAGCCAGTCTTCTTGGAATCACTTTGGCTGGTAAGAAGTACTCTGGGAACAGTGGGTTTGAGGCTAGGGTGGGTGGGTCAGAGGTTCAGTAGTAGTTATTTCATCAGGCCTGTGTTTCATCTGGCTGGCTGAAAGCTGGTTAGGGTTCTGTGGAAATGAGCTGTCTTCCACCTAGCTTCCTCTAGCTTGGACCTTGAGAACTTGTGCCCGTTGGCCACCTCTGTTGCAGGCAGAAACAGGTCTCCTGGGCACCCTCCCCACTGGTGCCCTCCCCTGCTGTGACATCCTCCCAGTGGGGAAGGTGCATCTTCATGGGCCTCTTCCATCTCTAAGTTCTGTTAGGTCACATCTAGTGCATCTGCCATGGCTAGGGTAGGATTTTTCCCTACACTGTGATTCCAGTCCCTTGAGCCTTCTGGTCCCCGACCTGGATATGAACTGTGAACCAGTGGCTTCCAGGTGAAAAGCTTTGTCTCCCGTTGTCAACACTGAACTGTGATTCTTTGTCACTGGAATTATTTCAGTATTTTAAATTTCTGTATGTGACATACATTATTGCTTTGTTATTTCCCACTTTTACGTTGACTATGCGGTGTCATTTTAAAAAGGCTGGAGATAACCTGTAACGCCTTCCTGACCTGTTTGTTGGTTGTTTTTTCCTGTGACATTCAAAAGCGCAGTCTCTTTAAAACCCTGCTTTCTGCAAACCTGAAGGAGGAATATGGGTGCCTGAGGTCCACTCTCAGACAGGTGACAGTAGGACCTCATCATAGAATCCAGGGGCAGTTTCATAGACCCAAACCTGTGCTCTGGTTTATAGCTCTTTCCTTACCTCAACTAACTGCTCTCCCCTCCCCCCTTTTTAAAGTTTTTTCCCCCAACAGTTCAAATTTAACCTCTCTTTCTTTTTGTTTTGCATAGGTACATGTGTTCCCTGTCATTGTTCCACTTTTCTGAATACTTAGTCACCGCCGTTAATAATCCCAAAAGTCTGTCCTTGGATTCCTTTCTCCTGAACCACAGTCTGGAGTACACCGTAGCTGCTCTTTCTTCTTGGATAGAGTTCACCCTTGAAAATATCTTTTGGCCAGGTCAGTGTGCCTTGCTCTCCCCTCTGCAGGGGGACATGTGTGGCTTCTGCGTGGGCTTGACGACAGTCATGTGGGTTCACCTGTCAGGTCTAATCTCCCTGAGTGATTTTCCTCTATCCTCACTGATCTCTTAATAGGGGATAGGGCTGTGGATTTCCCTTCTGGATTTTGCCTGGAGGACATGTTGACCTTTTGCTCGAAGTCTTGTGGAGGTAGTGTAGGCTGTGATACAAAGGCCCTGTCTTTGATAGCTGTCATCCTAATTTTACAGTCAAGAGGACTAGGGGGATCTATTAATTTTCCGTGGTTTGAGACAATTCATGGGAAGATTTTATTAGCAAAAGCCGCTGTACCAGGAACCTATCTCAAGTTGAACTTTCCCCAGCCAATTAAATGAAATGTATGTAGTTCCCCAGGATTCCGTTCATGGCCAGAGCGGGGAACACTGGGTCCTTCTCTGTTTCACTTAGCTGTCCCTGTCCCCAAGGGAAGGATGGGAACATATGGCGGGGAATGTGGGTGGATGGCCCATCAGCTCTTTTGCCATGATGCTCTAATTGAGTTGTTGGCACTTTAAATGGATGAATGGATGAATAGCACTGCTTGGGGGGGGGAGGGTTTGCTTATACTTACATTTTAATGCGATGGCAAATGCTGATTGGCCACTAGCATGTTTTCCACCGTACCTGTCTGTGGAAAGGTAGATTCATTTTAAATGTCCAAAGGGAGTACTTAGCAGTCCAGTGTCTCCAGTTGCCGTCTGTCGCCCTGTCTCCTGCAGAACTGAAGCAGATACCCTGGCTCAGTGCCACAGGCCTGCTGATGGTGGTCTTTGGAGAATGTCTGAGGAAGGCGGCCATGTTTACAGCTGGTTCCAATTTCAACCATGTGGTGCAGAATGAAAAATCAGAAACCCACACTCTGGTGACGAGTGGAGTATATGGCTGGTTCCGGCATCCATCTTACGTTGGGTGGTTTTACTGGAGTATCGGAACCCAGGTAGAGTATCACATGTTGACACCCATCTCCTTTAATAAGATTTTTCTTAAAATATATATTTTTAAAATATTTTAATTGACTTATAATTCACATACCATAAAATTCACCATTTCAAAGTGTACCGTTCAGTGGTTTTCAGTATATTCCTAAGGTTGTTGGTCCTCTTTAAGTAGGTACACGGGCTCCCTGTTATGTTTCAAGTGATAACTAAATAAACAGTCAAAAGAACCAATTTAGTCCTTAACATTTTTTTTGAGTTTTTAGTAACTTTATTTTCTAAAACTACCTCCTACAAGTAGGTTTCTTTCCCCCATACATCTTCACTTCTTTAAAAAATAAGTAGAAACAAAGACAAAAGCTTAACTTCATACAGGTTTAGAGTCAGCCAAATTCAGTTTTTAGAGTTAAGGTCAAAGCCCTTAATGTTTTACCATGTACTTGAAATCTGGGCACTCTAAATTTGTAAGCTTTTGGTGATTCTAGGTGCTGTTACCCCATTTTGGATCTGAAGCACCCCAGAGGGGTGAGGACAGAGACGGGGCTCCCTCTGAAGTGGCAGCTTAGCTGATTTTCATTAGAAGCTGCTATTGATGAGGCCAAGGTCATGTATAAGGTTTAATGTGATCTGTGGAGGTTGGTTCTATCTCAGGCTGCAGACTGAGCTTTGTTTCTTGACAGTTGTTTCTTGAATCTGTTCTCTGGGTTCCTGGAGGACTTGGCCAGAGAACAGGAATAGAGCATAGGGAACTTGCTGCTACTTTGGGCAAATCCTGTGTGGGCCCGGGCCCCCGCCCCCAGGCGTTCCGGTGCAGGCCTGCGTGGCCCGTGGGAACTCCTGTGACCTCCACTGATGTAGTAGGGGTAGGTTACTGCCTTGCATTTGTTTTAAAACTTGCATTTCTAGGGGTAGGGGAGGGGAGGGGCACAAAGAAAACCAGATAGAAGGTGACAGAAGACAATTTGACTCTGGGTGGGGGTATACAGCACAATCAAAGGTCAAAATAATCTGGAGATGTTTTCTCTCAACATATGTACCCTGATTTATCAATGTCACTCATTAAATTTAATTTAAAAAAAAAGATGCATTATACTAAAAAAAACAAAAACGCATTTCTGAAACTAAAGACTCCCACATTAACAATTATATTCCCTGAAACAAATTGAATATAGTTGAATCGTGTAATTTGCCATAAATGCTAGCTATAAACCTAAGTAAGGACTTGAGTTTTTTATACTTCTTTGACCATAGGTTTTTTGTTGTTTTTTTTTTTTACACTGTGACATAGCACACACGTGTGTAAAAATAGTAAGTCTTTCCTGAGACAACACTTGCCATTGACTGTGTGCATAACCTTTTCTACCTTATCATCGTCGTCATTATTATTATTATTTATTTATTTTTTTTTTTTGAGAGAAAGGCAGGGAGGGAGGGAGACAGGAACATTGAGCTGCTCTTGGATGTGCCCCGATCGGGAAACCGGCAACCTCCTTGCTCTAGAGCTATCCAGCCAGGGCTTAATTCTTATTGATTTAAATTTAGAGTCAGAGACAGGGAGGGGGAAGGGAAGGGAAGCATTCATTTGTTGTTCTACTCAGTTGTGCATTTGGTGTTTCCCGTGTGTGCCCTGACGGGAGATCGAACCCACAACTTTGTCCTTTTGTGACGATGCTCTTAACCGACCGAGCTCAGGGCCAAGCTTTTCATCATTTGTAACACTGCTTGTGGTGCATGGATTGATTTCCTGGCTCAGGAATGATTCAGCCTGCGATGAGGAGACCCCCACGCCAGGTCGTGCCAAGAGGCCACATATGTCTGCCGCTGTGAGGGCACCGGCTCTGAGGTCTCCGACTGGGCCAGTCCTTACATGAACATTGCCTGCTTGGCCTCCCTGTCCTCGTGAGTCTCCTGGGGACAGCAGCAGCCCCAAAGGCTTGCTGTGGGGCTGAGTGACTTACTGGTCAGTCATGTGCCAGGAACGCGGAGGGTGCTTGGCAGGCAGACAGCGGTGAGAATAAGAAGTGGAGGCTGTGTGCCCTGTGTAGTTCTCTCAGTGGAATCATCCACTTGGAGAAGACACACGTCCGGTGGGTCAGTCAGAGTGGGCACGGTGTGTTAGTGGGTCCCCAGCAATATAGGACGTTCCCCGAGAGTTAGGTGAGCTCTTGGCCTGGAGGGACTCTTAGATGGGTGAGTGCGCAGAACATTCTCAAAGGTGGGAAAACTGCGTGAGTATGAAGGTCAGAGGCTGACCAGGTGGGCGCAGCCAGTGCTGGGGCAGGGTTGTCTCCTGCGGGGCTGGTTGGGCCTCAGAGCTTTCTGAGCAGTGGAGGGGTTGATGAGAGCAGTGGTGTCAGATAGTTAGGTAGCAGTGATGAGGACACAGGCAGCCTGTGCAGGTCTAGAGACAGAGAGGCAGGCGGCTGTGAGGTGGGAGGGGGTGTGTTAGGAGGTGGTCACCCAGGACAGGAGGGTGGGGTGCACTGAATGAATGGGAATTCACTTGTGTGGACTGGAGGAAGAGTTGTCCTCACCCCGGCCTGAGGGTTGCCATCCAAGAGGTTGATCTTATCTTTTGATGTTTGGATGTCCTTCAGGTAAGTGGGACAACAGGACGTATGTGATAAAAAGCCACAGTGATGACTTGTTCTAATGTGGCAGTGATGGCGTGACTGCGCTCAGTGGTGCCCTGGCCACGGCACTCAGAGACCCTAATTGCGCTTCATATTTTGCGAGTCTCTCGGGCCCTTGGCGGGAAGTGCTGTGTGGGTGCTGAGAGCTGCCGCTTCGGTGTGCGGCATCATCCCTGTGACCCTGACCAGCCTCCTGTTCCCTGCCAGGTCATGCTGTGCAACCCCATCTGCGGCGTCGGCTATGCCCTGACAGTGTGGCGATTCTTCCGCGATCGAACAGAAGAGGAGGAAATCTCATTAATTCACTTTTTTGGAGAAGAGTACCTGGAGTATAAGAAGCGGGTGCCCACAGGCCTGCCTTTTATAAAAGGGGTCAAGGTGGAGCTATGACCCGCCGGGTGCCGCAGAGCCTCCCACTTAGTACAGTCCAGGGCAAAACAGCCTCTGGTTGGCTGGCCGCTCTGCAGAATGGATTTTTCTTGATCATTTTCTATGTCACCATTTACTCTTCTGGAATATATCACTCAAGACCAAGTGGTCAGGAGGCCTTAGGACCCAAGGACCCCACCCCCACTTCCTGGACTGATCTGCTCTTGGGTTGAATCAGGACGGGATGCAGAGTCAAGACAGACGAGGAGCAGACAGCAGCAGTCCTCAGCAGTGCCTGTCCGGGGCGCCCTGGGCGAGCCCTGACCAGCACCAGCTTTCGCAGGCTGTAACCAGGACCCCTTGGGAGAGGTGACCCCGTTGCTCTGAATCGGGCTTCTTTAGCAGGAAGGGGATGTGGGCACCAGTGCTTCTTAGCGTCGGAAACACACGGAACGTCTTTGACTGAAACACCGACAGCACAGCTTTACCCTCCTTGTTTCTGTCCTTAGTGCATGAGCATCTGTACTGTTCTGAAGACACTTGTAAGGCACTTTGGCTCTTCATACATTTAATCGAATTTACATATCTATTTTTTATATGTAGCAGTATAAATTCAGAGAGGACTCAGTGTTTATAGCTCCAGCTTCTATTGGGCAGAAAGGAAAGAGTTGACACCCAGACGATTGGGCCGAGTGGCTTTGTGTTACCAGGGCGCCCCGGCCAGGGAGCCCACAGCCCCTGCGGCTTCCCTGGGCTCTCCTGGCTCCTGCTCTTCTCCCAGGCCGGGTCTGTTATCAGTGACAGGTGTGTCAAAGATGCATTGTTTGTCCTTTTTCTAAGAAATGGCTTAGGAACACCTCTGTGCGAGGCATTGTTAAACACTGAGAAATACTGCTCTCCATTTACTTGGGTTTTAGTCTTGTGTTACCATAGCATACCATCTGTGTTCTGATTTAAACCTATTAACTATTGATTTCTATGTTCTCAAAACTTCATAGTCCCTAATGCCATTTCAAACTGTCTTCCAAAGGGGTTTGAAAGCCCACACCAGTACAAAATTCAAGGCAACTGGTCAAATAGAGCAAATAATCCCAACCCAGAGCTAGTCATATTTTTGTTTTTCAAGTTCAGGGAGAGTGGTTGGCTTTGAGTCAAACATAGAAACTTGAAAGACCCTCGTTTAATTCTGGACTAGACAGGAATGCGGTCTCGCGTGAGATCCTTCTGTGCACTTCTGCGGTGGTGCTGGGACGCGTGAATGTGAAGGCAGCAGGGGCCCTGGCCAGAGCGCAGCCCTGCTCCACGCCACGCGGTCGTGGAGGAACCACCTCATTTATCCGTGCCTAGACATCCCCATCTGTAGAATGGGGTCATACCACCTACCTCACAGGGGTGTTGTGAAGACTCGGAAGAACAACATCAAACATTTTTCATGCGTAGATGAGAAATGAAATGATGTTAACAGGATCTCTGTATGAGTTATGCAAAAAATGGACATTCGGTTAACTGGACCAGACACCGGAGATGTGTATTCAAAAGAGTATTTTGCCAACTCAAAACAGTATTAATTTCTAAATTTCATGGCCTAGTTAATTGCGTTATTATATATACCAAAGAGGTGTGCGGGTTCATCGATTGTTGGTGTGAGAACCAGAGAGACTTGGCCCTCGGGAGGGTCATGCAGTCAGACCGGCCAAGGCTGCTGCTGGTGCCCTAGGCTGTGGGTTCCTCGGGCATGAACACTCCCCGCTGGGACGTCAGCATGTCCTTACTCCGTGAGCCTGAGTCGGATTAGCTCTGAACCCGTTTTCCAGGCCACGCTTAGCGGAGCCAGCGTCACTTAGGACCGCAGAATGGTGGAGAGTAGGCAGCCTTCACCAGCTCTTTGAGGGAAACTTCTGCATGGAGCAGGCATGGGACCCAGCTTTAATGACACTTTCGGGACCCATGAATTTGTCTGTTTAATCGCTGGAGAGCAACTAATGACTGCCCCTGGCTCTGTGGGTAGTAAGTGTGAGGTGTTGGCTTGAATGACCTGTTCCTCCACCGGCTGGCTGGCTGAGTTCACTAGGCCCGGAGCTCAGAAGGCAGACCTGGGTGTCTGGACACTGACATCCTCTGCCACCTGGGCCTTGGCCTTCTGACGGGCTTTTGAGAGCAGGCCTGTGGGTGAGATATGAGAATACTCACACCCTCGGTGGTAATCCCAGGACAGCGGCCAGCAATTACTTAGGGATAAAGGATGAACTATTTTGGGACCAGTTTTGGCAAGTGACTTGACTTTCATCTGATCCTGAGGTCTTCAGATTATTTTTAACTATATAAATTTAGCAAGGCCGGTGCGCAGGGCAGGGAATCAGGTTAATAAGGCTCTGCTTTCTGGGTATTCCCCAAAGCTTTCTGGGCGAAGGCCACGTCTCAGTTCCCTCAAATTAAACTGTCGGGAGTTTTCTTTTTCTACTGCAGGTTTTAAAGTGTAGCTTCTTAAGCGGGAACAAAGGCATAGCACAGAACAAAGCTCCTTTGAAGCCATGTAAAAAGACACAAAGTTATACAGGGGTTTTCAGGCTGGGCTGGGAAGGCAGCAAGCACACAGCAGAGGGAAGGAGCAAGCCTGGCAGAAAGCAAAAGGCCGCCCCGCCCCCCTGCCCCATTAGCCCCTGCCCTCAGCCCCTCACTGATGTGAGCTGCTGCTGCAGCCCAGGAGTGAGCTTTATCAATCCCTCTCCCCATCCACTGAACAGTCTGAGTGAGGACCGACCAGGGGAAATCTCCCTAAACTAATACCTTGTATTAACAGATGAGGCTCAGTGAGGTCTGAGCTGCAGCTCATTTTGGTAGACATCCCTCCCTAACAGGTACAGGAAGCCACTGTCCCTTCTCTGCACTTTCTTACTGCCTTAGATAGCCGAATCTCCCACCATTTTTGCTTCTGTAGTAACTTGGCAAGAGGCAGCGACCCAGGCCTTGCCCACGTGGCTGGAGGCTTGCTCTCTGTCCTGCTCTGCCAGCTGGCCAGCTCCTCCTGGGCCTGGAAGACTGGCCGACGTCAGAAGCACTTGCTTTCTCTCTCTCTCTGGAAACCCATCCACAGCTAGGAGAGTGATTAACGGAGTAATTATTCTACTCTTTTACATGCAGAAATGTTTATTTAAATATTTTAAATTGGATTTTCTTTCATAGATACTGATATTCTTTCCAAATCTGAAATAAAACTATACCTGATTTCACTACTAGCCACAGTGTGATTGTATGAGGTGTAGAGACTCAAGGCCTGTCACGTCCAGCTAAGAAATGTCCAGAACCCACAGCGTGCACCAGATGCAGTTTGCTGCCTCCTTGATTCAGGTCAGTCCCTGCCTCTAAGCAGTCCATGATGCCAGTTGCCCCTGCCCCGCAAGCTCCTGTGGCAGTTTGTGATGTTTTGGCCGGGGGACATCAGTTCCCTGAAACAGCGAGACCAGGGGCGTCGGATGTTAACGGATCGACATGCGAGCCCACCTGGTGCGTTTGAACCACTGAATTCAAGATGGATCTTTGCCTAAAATGTGACTGACTCTCTTGGGCATAAGTTTGCCTCCAGAACTTGAAATCTTAGGTCATGTAGGTTAATTTTTCTTGTTTTAAAAAAGCGCAAAGTTCCACTTACAGAAGGGGGACTGTGGAGGAATGGGAGAAAAGCCGCTGCCTGGACTGCTTTCATGATCAGGGGAGGCAGGCAGGGGAGCCAGAAGGCACCTGTGAAGGGGGCAGGGTAGTTGTTACCGGGGTCCTCTCCTGGCACACAGGTGTGCTGCTCTTGGAGCTTAGCCCTGGCCGGGAAGGGGGATGGCTGGGGCTTGGGTCTCCCCCGTTGCTGAGTCAGTCAGTGCTTGGGTGACTGGGTGGACCCTCCCAGTGTGCCCGGTTAGCAGTGGGGCTGCGATTCAGGAGAAGCTGGATTCCTTGGACGATGGAGTCTTGTTGCCTAAGTTCAGAGCAGCACGTCCTCATGGGCATACGGATAAGCGCCCCTGGCACCAGGGAGAAGCTGGACCAGTCAGGGGCTTGAGGCTGGGTGTCCCCTCGTTTAACCTCGATGTGGAATGGGATTCGAGACTTGTCCCCCGTCCCCGTGGTGAGAACGGAAACTTGGTGCCATATGAACATAGGAAGATGAAGCCTAGCCCAAGCCAAAGAATCGGGGATGAGCACCGTGTAGCGAGTCTCTGGCTTTTACTGCTGATAAACGGTCTCCTTTTACCTTTGAAAAATCAGCTTGATGGGAACCACCTTTTCTTTTTCTTTTTTGAACCACCTTTTCTTAGTGTCCCGGGCTTGATGTGCATGTTGTAAGAGGCTCAAGCCCTGGAACCACGCCCCTTGGCTAAGTTGGGCGCTCCCTCCGAGGGGGGATGTCACCGCCGTTTCTTGCTTTGGGTCTGTGAGGGTCTTTGGTTTTCGATGGAGCCTCTTCTATGAGGCTGTTCAGGGTCCGGCTGTTTCCTCTGGGCTCTGAGGTCCTCTCTCTCTTGTCCATGACACCGACTGGGTCGCTCCTAAGGGAGCACGTGAATGTGAGCTCTGGCCCATGACGCTGCCCGGGTTCCCTGTGCCCCAGCGCTGAAATCCACTTGGGGCGAGGCTCTTGGAACGGGAGCCCTTTCTGGAAGGCACCGGGTGACCGCATCATCAGCCAGAGCTGGACGGTCTCCTGAAGGACTGTCACTTCATTTCTGACTACTTTTAGTTGCCCAGGCGGCAGCATCTTAGGCTCTCTGAGCAGGAGCTTGGAGTTGACACTCTCCTCCCTGAGCTAAATGGTGCCTGAAGGGGTCGGGGGATGGTGTTGATGCGTTCTCACCCACCACGGCAGCAGACCTGCCCACTCGTGACAGCTCTGACTTGACAGCCTCGCTCTCTGCCCCCCGACTAGCACATTTCCCTGAGCGCAAGCCCAGCTGTGACAGTGACAGTCTGCTGTGACATCCTCTTCTTCCTCTGGCAAGCATTTTGGCAAACACTGGCTGCAGTGAGGACAGCTGCTCTCACACAGAAACCATCCCCAGGGGAAGTGAATCTGGGCCGCGTGGCGTGTCAGGAGCCAGTCTGAGTGCTGGCAGCTCTCAGAGGTGTCGGGGTGCGGGCAGCCACCATGCACCGATAGTTAGAACACATGGGTCACGTCTGTCAGAGTCCCATCTGTCCCCTCTGAGTCACTGTCTGTGAAGTCCCCCTCCAGAGTACAACCATCTTTGAGCCCCTATTTCACAAACCGAGGCCCTGCTGAGGCCGCAGAGGGGACCACAGGGGAAAGGAGACCTGGAGTTCTTGCCTGTGGCCCACACTTGTCCCTGGGATGGAGCCGTTTGCCTGCCCAGGGTGGACAGGATCACTTTACCTGGCCTGGGTCTCGTCATTCGTGCTGTCTTCGTCCATGTTTTGCAGGTGCTCTGAGTCTTCGTCCACAGGAGCCTGGAACCTGCGGGGAGGGAGCAGAGCCCAGGGAGCTGGGAGGTGGCCTGGCCTGCCGCTGCGCGTCCTGAAGCTCGCTCTCTGCGCAGAACCAGACTGAAGCAAACGCTCAAGGGCCCCGCCCAGGGCTGTGGTCCTCCAGTACAGACTGAGGGCAGGGCTGCGGCCCTGGCAGGGAGGCCAGGCCCTGCTCTCCTGGAAGCCACATTCTGGTTGGGAAGGAGGCCCCCGCAGGGCCAGGTGGGGAGTGACAGTGAGCGGAGACCAGCTTTAAAATTGGGTGGTCTGGGGAGGCCTCTTTGTTGCCATTCGAGACCTGAGACCCTAGGACCCACAGAACAGTCTAAAGCAAGGACGTTCCGGGCAGAGGCTGCAAAGTGGGGGCCAGTTTAGCTTCTTTGAGGGAATGAAAAAATCCGTGGTGATTGGCATGTGATGAGGGGCTGCTGTGGTCAGAGCTGGGCAGGGAGGGTCCGGGAAGGCCTGTCAGGCTTTAAGAAGACCACTGGCTGTGTGACATGCCGGTGGACTGGGGGTCGGTGACAGTGGTGACTTGGAGTGGGGGCAGCAGTGAAGATGGAGCAAGTAGACTGAGACAGTCTAGTCAACAGGACTTGGGGATGGGTTGGATGTGGGGCGAGGGGAAGAAAGAAGTCCAGGATCTGCCCAGGCTTTTTGCTGAAGCACCCGGGTGATGGCAACGTCATTTACTGAGGCAAACCTGGGGCCGAGTGGCAGGAGGAGGAGATCAGGGTCTGCTGGCCCTGGTGGGGTGTGTGGTGCCCATGAGGCACCTGAGCAGACGGCTCCAACAGGGGCACCTGGAGGGGAGTCTGGAGCTCTGGGGGTCTGCGCTGGGCTGAGGGACTGGGGTCTTCTGTGTCGCTGTGGGGGCAGGAAGCCAGGGGCCTGGGAAGAGCCCCTTAAGGAGAGGGTGGAGGGTGAGGAATGCCCAGGACTGAGCCCTGGGAGAACACATCTGGGCATTGAGCTGAGGAGGCAGAGCAGCCCGAGGCTGAGAAGGGGAAGCTAGAGAGGCGGGTCCACGTGGGTGGACCATCTCAGATGCAAGAGAAGAGGGTAGCGAAGATGACAACACGGTCCACACGTGTGTGTGATGCTGGGAGGCCGGGCGGTAGCTGGGTGGTGGCTGGTGATGGGATGAGAGTGGACCTGGTGGGTGGGGCTATAGAGGGCAGCCAGCAGGGGAGGGGACAGGAAGGTGGCGCCATGGAAGGTGGTGTCATGGAGGAGAGCAAGGAGGCCTCCCTTCTCGCCCCAGACCTCCAGGAGCCAGGCCACAGCCTGAGCTCATTTCCCTGGGCTGAAACTGACCGCAGATGCCCTTTCCCTGCCCACACGCTCGGGCTGTGCATTGCCCCTTGCAGGCAGGCAGGAGCACACGCTACTTATAGCCAGCTTTCACCAAAGCAGAGCACACAGAAGGAAAAGCATGCGAGCAACAAGACTGTGCCTCGGTACAGGCTCACAGCGTGAACAAGCTGAGCAGGCTGCACCCAGAGTGTCACCCCCACCCAAAGGCACCCCAGGATAACCCCCATCCCAACTGCCAACAGCAGAGGTCAGTTCTGCCCAGGTTTGAGGTTTTATAAACGGAATCACACAGTCTCTGGAATCAACTACTGTACTTTGAATGTTAACTTAGAAGGAAACACCACAACTAGTCCTGGGTGGACAGGGATTTGATCAAAATTGTGCAAAAGATATGAGTTTAACCCCTCACATGACATGTAAATTGTCACTTAACAGGTGACTTGGCAGTTCTGGGCTAACATGGCAATTGCATACACACACATACACACATTCTCTCTCTCTCTTTCTCTTTCTGTCTCTCCAATTTTCCTTCTCCAAACTCGCCAAAACTAGTAAAGTGACCAAAACAACAAGGGAAAAAGACCTCTCTAGGTCAAGACCAGGAAAGGATAACACCAGCTTTGGGAATTGGAGAGCATGTTGACGCAGGAACTAGCAAACCTGAGACACCTGCGTCCAAAGGGCACCGCAGGCCAGGCTGAGGCCCCTCCTGGTTCACACCCCTGACCCCGCAGGGGGCCAGGAGCTGGCAGCAACAGGAGGTGGGGCTGAGATAGGGAGGGCAGTGATGGTCAAGATATCTACCCCAAGCCTGACCTGCGGTGGCACAGTGGGATAAAGCATCGACCCGGAACTCTGAGGTTGCCTGTTCGAAATCTTGGGCTTGCCTGGTCAAGGCACATATGGGAGTTGATGCTTCCTGCTCCTCCCACTTCTCTCTCTCTCTCTCTCTCTCTCTCTCTCTCTCTCTCCCCCCTCTCTCTCTGAAAATCAATAAAAAAAAAAAGAAATATCTACCCCAAGCAGCAGCCCCTCTCCCACCCACAGGAGTCTGAGGGATTAGTCTCTGAGAGGGTACAGCTCACACGTGAGAACTAGTGCAAACCAGAAAACCAGGGGTGCCTACAAGTGCTCCATCATGTGACCTTCCAGGAGGGAACTGGGCAGAGACCTACAACTGACATTGGGGCATTCAAGAAAACAAACAAGGCCCTGGCTGGGTATCTTGGTTGGAGTGTTGTCCTGATACGCCGAGGTTGCAGGTTTGATCTTACACCGGGCATGTGTAAGAATCAACCAATGAATATATAAATTAGTGGAATAACAAATTTCTTTCTCTCTTTCTCTCTCTCTCCTCTCTCTAAAATCAACCAATAAATACAAATTTAAAAAAAACCCAGCCTGGATCACCTAGAGTGAAGCATCACCCATATGATCAGAGCTTCCAGTCTGCCTCCATCCTAATATGAACAGATCATCAAAGATTTCCTGACATCTGAGAAAAGCCTTTAACATAGAAGATAGAAACCCAAACAAACAAAAAATAATTTGGAGGAAACAGACTTCAGGGAGGAAACTTAAAAAAACTATTGGCCTCAGAGAGGTAAGATCTCGTGTCTATGAAACAACAGAATGTTATGTAAAAGGAACAGTCAGGGTCCAAGAGACCTCTTGGAAATTAAAAAGTTTCAAAATTTAAAAAGCTCTAGGAATTTATTTATTTGTAAATGAACTATATGAATGGTTGGAAGATAAGTGAGGAAAGCTGTAGAAAAAAAGCAAAAAGACAAAGAGCTGGAAAACAGGACCAAAAAGGTAAGGTTAATCAGAGAGGGCCAACATCCAATAATAATCCCAGAAAAAGAAAAAGTAGAGAACTCAGTTAACAAGTTCAGAAAGAAACACGCTCAAACTGAAGCACGTGAACTTCCAGATTGAAAGGACCTAGCAGTCCCCAACCTAATGGATAGAAATAGGCCCTTATCAGTGTGAAGTTTTAGAACACTGGGAGCAGAGAGGATTCCGCAGCTTCTAAAGAGAATCTGTTAGGTCACATGACAAGGATTAGGAATCAGAAGGCTTTCAGACTTCTCAAAGACAACCTTGGGAGCCAGAGGACACTGCTGTGCATTGGACCTACCGGGCAACCAGCCCACCTTGGGACTGAGTGACTCAAGAGATAGGCACATTGAGGACCTGCCACCAGGACTTTTCTGCCACTGTAACACCTTTTGATGCCCATGTATGGTGCTTAAGAGCCTGGTCCAAGTTCTTGTCTAGACTTGACTTAGCCAGGCACAGAGAAAGTTCTACTCTCTGCTTTGTGTTCTGCTGCCTGCATTAGTCAGCTGAGGACCCTCATTACACTCCCGAGAAGTATCTTCTGGGTTGACCTACTCCCGAAGGCTAGGGGTGGGTGACTGTGTGCCTAGAAGCAGAAATTCATAGCAGCCCGCTCATTCTGTTTTTGCAGGTGTCTAGCACCTGGGCTGTCCAGGTGCCCAATGAAACCCCCATGACCTGGCCCACTGACTTCCGAAAGGGGCTCTTCCCAACATGTGGCATTTTCCCCACACACATTATATATATATATATATATATTATATATATATATATATAATATATATATATGTATATGTGTATATGTGTGTGTGTATATATATATATATATATATATATATATATATATATAAAAACAGTTTTTCCTTTTTTTTTTTTTGTATTTTTCTGAAGCTGGAAATGGGGAGAGACAGTCAGACAGACTCCCGCATGCCACCGACCGGGATCCACCCGGCACGCCCACCAGGGGCGATGCTCTGCCCACCAGGGGGCGATGCTCTGCCCCTCCTGGGCATCGCTCTGTTGCGACCAGAGCCACTCCAGCGCCTGGGGCACAGGCCAAGGAGCCATCCCCAGTGCCCCGGCCATCTTTGCTCCAATGGAGCCTCGCTGCGGGAGGGGAAGAGAGAGACAGAGAGGAAGGAGAGGCGGAGGGGTGGAGAAGCAGATGGGCGCTTCTCCTGTGTGCCCTGGCCGGGAATCGAACCCAGGACTTCTGTACGCCAGGCTGACGCTCTACCACTGAGCCAACCAGCCAGGGCCCTTTTTTTTAAAAAAAGAGACAGAGAGAGGGATAGACAGGGACAGACAGACAGGAATGGAGAGAGATGAGAAGCATCAATCAGTTTTTCGTTGCGCATTGCAACACTTTAGTTGTTCATTGACTGCTTTCTCATAGTGCCTTGACCGCGGGCCTTCAGCAGACCGAGTAACCCCTTGCTCAAGCCAGCAACCTTGGGTCCAAGCTGGTGAGCTTTTGCTCAAACCAGATGAGCCCGTGCTCAAGCTGGTGACTTCGGGGTCTCGAACCTGGGTCCTCGGCATCCCAGTCCAATGCTCTATCCACTGCGCCACCGCCTGGTCAGGCCCCACACACATTCTCAAGTGTCTTTGCTCCCCTGGGGACAGCCCCTGGTCTCACCTGGGCTCCAGCCGCTCCTTTACTTTGGCAATAGAGCGGACGTAGGGCGTGATCTGCTTGGTGATGGTTGTCAGGTAGGCATTTTCCTGCTTCAGCTGAAGAAGGTCATGGAGCTGGGCTGTGGGGGCCGAGGCCAGCGTGTTGGGTCCTATTGGCTTTAGATCCTTACTCTACAGCCTCCTACCATTGAAGTATCCCAACTATTTCCATAATTATCTCTTTAATTAAAGAGCAAGCTAAGACTCGTGAGGGCATTCTACTCACTGAATTCTGACCTCAGACACATCATTTTGGGGCCAGTTAGCAGCCGTGAGGCAGAGTCAAGAGCTAAGGGGAAGGGCATGGGGTTTTCGCATCTGGTTAGTGGGTAGCTGTCTTCCTACCCCTACTGGCACACGGGTTAGCTCCAGGATGGGCGCACCCAGCAGCGGCTGCCTCAGACCTTCATAAATCTCCTGCTCATTAGCCACCCGCTGATAGGCTTCCTCCCACATCTGAAAAAGAGAGGGAGTTGGACTTTGCACACACTGTGAGCTGGAATTTCTGTTGGTGGCACTTCTGTCTTCTGGCTACTCAGAGCCATGTGGCACCCCGAGCTCTTTCATGGTCCCAGGCAGGAAAGACCCAGGTTCCAGAGCCTGCCACACCAGGCCTCGGGGTACTGGCCAGTGTCCTCTTTCTCCCCCTTCCTGTCTTGGGGTAGCCTGTGTGTCTGCTGACAGGTGGGCTGCAGGCAGGGGAACTAGGACCTCAGAAGGGGCTACCTCCTGGAAGACCGCTCTCATTCCCTCCACCGAAGCGTACTCCGAGGTGATCTGCGCGTCCACCTGCAGGGCCTTGTGAAGAACGTCTCCCATGATCTCGGCCTTGATGAGCGCGTGGTGCTTGGTGAGGTCCCGGTGCAACTCCTGGACCTGGTCCTTCAGGCTCTGCGTCTCTGCCTGCAGGTGCTGTGGGAGAGACCGTGCATTCCGCAGGTGGAGTCACTGCCAGGGCCTCGGGGGAGGGGGGTGGCTGGCTTCCAGGGTGGTGGGGGCTAGATTTGGCCACCGTGCCTTGGTGAGGAAGGGGTGGGGCCTTTCTCAGACCACAGGGCCCTAGCGGGCCCCCTCACCCGGTAGGCATCCTCATAGTGGCGGCAGTGCTCCGTGAAGGGCGTGTCCTCGCCCTCTGCCAGCAGCACCTTGGTGCTGATGGACCGGTGCATTGTAGACTTTTGGACTGGTGACCCCAACATCTTCCCCACCTGGGAAGGGCAGCTGGACACCACCAGCACCTTGGGACCTGAGACCGCTGTTAGCCTGGAGAGAGAACCAGTGTAGATGCAGATGGGGGCAGGGGCGGGAGGGTAGCTCCCCCCCAACCTCCCAGCGCCTCTCAGCCTTCACACCTCAGGCTGCACCCCAGAACCATCACGCGAGCTCCAGAAAAGCCTGCTGCAAGGACGCACCCAAGACCAACGACATCACAGTATTTTAAATACTTCCTCCCAGAGTGATGTCAATGTGCAGAAAGCAGTCCAGAAGAAAGACATCAGGGCTTGCCCCGAGTAAATGCTGTAAGCCCTCATACACACTGGGGTCCCGGGCCCTTGGCACTGGCATTTCTCCTAACTCCTCCCAAGACTCGGGCTCACTAGAGTCCGGTGGGGACGTCAGGCCCCACCCCAAGCTGCCCCTTGCATTTGGCGCTGAGGCACCCCAGCCCGGGAGGCCAGGCTGCAGCGCAGTTGGGCAAAGTCCGCGTCCTCCGCGTCCTTTCTGTCCTCCCCTGACCAGGCTAGCTTCGGATCCGTGCGCCCCCGACGGGCTACCTCCCAGACTGCACCCTTGCTCTGCCGCCTGGCGTCGTAGACGCAGGGGCTCGGCGAGCCAGTTAGGGCAGCGCTCCGCCTGTCCCGGCCTCTCGCGTGCCCCACCCTGCTGGGGAGACCTTGTTGCTTACTTGTTGGTACTGCCCCCGGCACCCGCCGCCCAGCGCGGCCCCGGCATTAGCAGCGGCTCCAGGCAGCGCGCGAACTCGGCGCGGTGGTCGCTGACGATCTGGGCGGGGAGACAGGTCGTGAGTCCCAAAATCCAGCGGGCCCCATCCCAGCCTCATGGGGCTCACGCGCACCTTGCTGCTCTGCGCCGGCCGGAGGCGATGCGGCCGCGTGGCGATGCTCTGCAACCTTTCCATCAGCTCCTGCGGGGTAGGGGTGGGGGTGGTAGTGAGCGGAGGCCCCGAGGGCAAATCTGTCTTTGGCACTTTACATGGTGTTGGAGGCTCCAACCGATCCCTGGGACTGGCTGGGAACCCCTACATCACCTGCCTCCAAATCCACAGGAAAGGCTGGGGTGGCTGGATACCAGTAGACACTGCACTTTGGGGGAATAGAGGCTTTGCTGTCCTTTTAAAAGGGACTCAGCTGGCCCCTGAACGGTTTGTAGATGGTGGCCTGGAGGTAAGCCCAGAGACCCCGGTACAGCCTCCAGGTGACAGGCTGCCAAACCCTGAGGTGGCAGTTTCAGGTGTGCAGGGTGGATTCCTAGTGGAGAGGGGGAAACCCACCGGAGCTGGGGCTACTCACATAGCCCAGGTCCAGGAACTCGGCCATGTTGGCCAGGCTGAGGAAGGAGGAGCAGATGACCAGGTGAACCTGCAGGAGGGATGCTGCTCAGTGCCTGGCCTGGGAGGAGGCCCTTGAGGCAGGGGTGCCCAGGCCTGCACCCCTGACCCCCTTACCTGCAGGGTGGGCAGCAGAGTGGCCAAGTGGGACAGCTGCTCCTTGAAGGCTTTGTCCTTCTCCTCATACTGGCTAGGGGAGGGGTCGGCAGCCTCATCTCCAGAGGGAGGGCTGTCAACCCTCCTAGGGGGCCTCAAGACCTTTCTCTGCCACCCTCCCTGTGCCCTGAACCCCCCTGTCCTCCGCACTGGGTGGATACCTGGATGTTTTACTCCCCACGGTAGGGCAGGGCTTGCCCAGGCCCGGGCTGTGAGCCACATGTACGGAGGCCATTGGGCAGGGTGGGGACCCCATGCCCACTCACCTCTGCACAGCCTGCAGCAGCAGCGCTTTCCTCTCTGCCAGTGTGTCCTGGGAGGGACAGGTTGCTGCAGATTGGGCACACCCAGCCTGGCCACCTCCCAGCACTGCCCTGGGCTCCAGCGCTCACTGGTTAGGGGGCCATCTTTCCAACCTGCCAACCTGAGACCTGAGCCAGGGGCTCCTTCTGGCATCCTGTGGCCTGAGAGCCCCAGTGCCCTCACCTTAAATGCCACCTCCTGGAGGAAGCCTTCCCTCACCATGCCCACCACCAGCACCGGCTGCACAGGCTCTGGCCTCCCTTCTGGAACTTTCCTGTCAACTGGATTAACTTTTGGAAAGCAGTTCAATGCCTGCTGCCCTAATACACTGGAAACTCCACAGGAGCTCTGAGTGGCGTGCCCCACACTGTGCGCCCGCACCGAGTGAGAATGCTCAATGCTCAGCCCATGTTTGTCCCGGTCCCCACCACCCCGCACCTGCATGCTGCCGAACAGAGAGTGGATGGCGGCCTCCTCCTCAGCTGCGCTGCGCCGCACCTCCTCCACCATTGCCTGCAGCATCGCAATGGCCTCCCGTGTGGCCGTCTGCAGGGCCTTCACAGCCTGGGGACAGGCGACTTCAGCCTCGTGGGCGTGGGCGTTCCCAACCCTGTCCCTGAGGCGCGGACACCCGTAGCTCACCAGCACCGCCTGCTCCAGCCGCTCGCAGCCCTGCACGTAGGCCGACTCGAGGTCTACACAGTGAGCTCGGCTCTCCCTACGGGGATCCTGCGGGTGAGCCCAGCTCAGCGCCCCTCTCCCCCCAGCCCCTTCGCCCTCCGCTCCCTGTACCCACCCCTGCATGTCCCGGAAACAGCGGATGCACAGCAGCGACTTCTTGTCAGTGGAGAACATGATGTAGGGCTCCGCGTGCAGCGCTGCCGAGGGGGCTGTGGTGAGGACTGGGGCAGTGCTGGCCCCTGTCACCCTCCCCTCGCTCCGTCCCCACCCCGCGCGCGCCTCACTCACTGCACTTCTGGAGCATGTCGCGGCTGCGCTGGCCCAGGGCCACGATGTCGTGGCATGAGAACATGCGTGCCCGGTGCGTCTCTTCCCGGCAGCGCGCGCACAGCGGCTGCCCGCAGGTGTTGCAGAAGTACGTGGTCTCAGCGTCCTGTGGACCCAGTGCAGGCTCAGCCCGCGCACCCATCCGGAACCTGAGCCAGACCACCGCCCCTGTGGGAATGGCAGTCTCCGCCTGGGGCAGGCGGCTGCTCAACGCAGCCCTTTCCTGCCAGGCGTCTCCAAACTACAGCCCGCAGACTGCATGCGGCCCCCTGAGGCCATTTATCCAGCCTCCTACCGCACTTCCAGAAGGGGCACCTCTTTCATTGGTGGTCAGTGAGAGGAGCACTGTATGTGGTGGCCCTCCAACAGTCTGAGGGACAGTGAACTGGAGCCCTGTGTAAAAAGTTTGGGGACCCCTGCTCCCCACGTTCTAACATACCCACTCTACAGATGAGAACCCTGAGGCTTGGAGGGCAGGTAAGAGCTTCCAAACGGGGCAGGTACCGGGAATGGGCTTGGGGAGGCAGGATTACATAGGACTGGGGCGGGGGCGGGCAGAAACTGCATTTGCAAACTATTTTACCTACAAGAAAAATTGTGTGAAGACCTCTCAAGTCCCCCTTGTCATTCTCAATAATAACCAAATGGCAAATGGCGGTGCCCACCCTAACCAACCCTCCCTAAACTGAATGGCCTTGACCTCTGCCACTGTCTGGCTACTGACTCAAGTAAGTTACTTGTTCCAGACCTTAGTCTCCCCACCTGTACAATAGGGCCCACATTTGGGACCTAGGATGACTTAAGAAGGTGTTGGAGGACCCCCTGGTGGATAATGCTCTGAGGACAGGTTGGGTACACTCTGCCAGCATCGGGCCCCTGCAGCCTGCCTGGCACCCTCCCCTCATTTTACCCCCCCCCCCCCCCCCCCCCGCGCCCCTGCCTGCTTGCTGCATTCCAGGTCACAGTTGGCACAGTGCACCACCTCCAGGCCATCCCCGGAGCTGTCCACGAGGAACTGCAGCAGCCGGTCCACTGGAGGGAGCCCGTCAGGGCCTTTCACCACCGTCTGGTGTCTGTGGAGAAGCTGTAGCCAAGATCAAGATGCCCCTGCCCCACGGTTCCCTACCCGTTGCCACCCCCACCTTTCAGCCTGGAAGTAAAAATAGGGCTGGAGGTGGCGCGTCCAGCAGGCTGGCATCCGCTACAAATATCTCAGCCACTGCTCACACAGACCGGGTACTGGGTGAATCCTGGGAGGTCAGGGGGTTGTTGATTTGGGGGGACAAGACAGAAACCTGCCCTCAATCCCCTCTCATTGCATTGGGGACATTTATGGCCACGCTTGGGTATCTTGAGCCAGCATCACCTGTTTATGTTGACGAGAAGATTCAGGGACCCCCTTCCCACATACACACACGAGTGAGTTACTGGGAGTGTCTTCACACAGGACTGAGATCGGGTACTCCATCTTGTAGCAGTAAGTCTCCACATGATGTGCGCTCTAGCCCTGCCCTTGCCCCTGAGTTTCTGTGAGAGGCCTTGGAACCGTAACCCCAGGCCTCGGTTAATGTGACCTGCAAAATGGGCAGGAGCCCCTACGTTCTCCCGCGTAGAGGTTCGGACTAGCTGTGGCTTTTCCCATCGTCTCTGCTGGGCGTCAGAGCCTTGCCCTCCCCGCACCTAGGTTACCGCCCAGGCGGAGCCAGTCTTCCCTCCCGGGGAGGGGGTCTCTTGGGGCTTCGGGGCACTCACTGGCACAGCGGGCAGGCAAGCCGGCCATCGACGGCGCGGCCGCGCAAGCAGCCGGCGCAGAAGTGGTGGAAGCAGTCGAGCAGGCACGGGCGTTCGTACTGCGTGTGGCACAGAGGGCACACGAGCGGGTGGCCGCTGGCAGGGTCCAGGGTGCCTGGGTCTTCTAGGGGCGTGAAGATAGCTCCCGACATCTACGCGGATAGCGCAAGGCGGCGGAGGCGCGTCCGGCGGTCCGAGCCCAGAGCTTCAAGCGCCCGGGGCTGGGTCTTGGAGCGCAGGGCGCAGGGAGAGGGGGCAGGGAGGCGTGCGGAGGGGTCGAGCCGGTACCTGCGCTGCCAGCCTTTCCCGCACCCCCGCCCGCGGTGGCCCTGGAAGGTCAGGCCGCTGGACCTGGCATTGCTTCCTACCCAACGGCTAGCCGCCCATGCCTCCACCTCTCCCACCAACCGTCGCTCCCACCCCAGGAATTCCCCTCCCAGTGTCCTCTGAGTGACCTGCAGGCGACACCCCTTCTGCGCTGGGCCGCACCGTTGCTCGGATGCGGTGTCCCGGTCCACTAACCCCAGGCTGGCAGCTGTCTCGCAGCAAAAGCCAGGACCAGTGTTCTGCCGGGGGGTCCGGCCAAGACTACGGCCACGGCCACTTCCACTTCATCCCCAGTCCGCGAGGAGGAGAGGCGGGGACTCTGCGCCTGCAAAGGACCGCGCTGCACGAGGGCCCGAGGCTCGGAGAGAATCCCGCCCAGGAAGACAGAGCCCTGAATACGCAGCCGCAGGAGCGCAAGGACCTTTACCCAAAGGACTTGAGCAGGGACAGGGGTGGGTTCGCGAGGCCCCATTTCCTCTACGGCCAGTTGGGGGCGACAGAGAGCAGCGGACGCCCCCTTCACAGACGTCCCAGTACTGGCGAGAAGGCGTGAGAAGGCTTGGAATCAATCCCGTGCCTCCCTTTGGTTGGTTGGGGGTTCTTGGCCAAGTTAATGACCTCTTAGAGCCTCTGAGTTTGGGTAAAACGGGACAGGCCTCCCAGGGATGGGTGAGACATTCATGAAGTGAAATGCGCACACTAGGCTTCCAAATAAGTAGGCTCCAACCCCATGCTCAGGCGAGTTCCCAAGGCCGGTGGGGTGGGGGAGGCTCCGAGCCTTTGCTACACACCCTTCTGCCCTTCTAGGCCCGGTGAGCGCTGTTAATCCCAGTGTGACTTTCTCCAGACTGTCCTTCATGCCTAGGTCATGATCTGCTTTCTTTGCACACTGAGCTCTGGGAAAACGGCCTCTGTCCTTGCCCTTCTTGAAGTCAAAGAGTCAAGTTCAGAGCCTGACCCACGAGAGGTGCTCAATAAAGTCTTACTCATTAGTTAGAAGAAACTAAGAGATAATATTGGAGCTGGATTTTGCAGGATGTGGAGTTTGCCCCGGGTGGTGGTGGGGTGGAGGAAGGAAGCGAACTCGAGGTAGATACAACCTATTCTTTTAAGGGTCCTCCCTAGCCCTGGTTCCATTTGTGCCCCAAGCCATGATAACAATAATAATGGCTGATGTTTAGGGGCCAAAGTACTATTCAAAGTTCTTTTACTTGATCTTCTGACAAGTTTAGGATGTAGAAATGTTACCCTGGTGAGCAGTAGAGCTGCTAAGCAAAACTGAAGGGTGCTTTGTAAGTGAATGATGTGTTAGTTTCCCTCTGGAGGGGTGAGATGGTTGTTTGTTCCTGATACTCAGGCTTAATCTATCTGTTCCCGTCTTCAGCTAGTTGGACAGGATTTATTGAGCATCTATCATGGGCCACACACATGGAAGGGGACACACCAGCCAAGGTTAGTCAACAAAATAAACAAGAACAACCATGGCAGGCCGTTTTACATGCTTAGAAGGAAACGATCAGGGTGATGTGATGGAGGGCAGCTGGGAGGGGGCTAAGCTGAGGGCACACCTGCCACTTATGGGTGCAGAGGGTCAGAGGGGCATTGAGGCTGAGACCCTGGAGGATGAGGAAGATCGGACACAGGAGGAACCAGGAAGAGTTCAAAGCAGAGGGAGCAGCAAGTACAGGTCCCAAGAGCTGGAGTAAATGTACAGGACAGAAAAGAAGACCATTTGGGTGGAGACGAAGGGACTCAGAGTGGGGGGTGGGGCCGAAGTGAGGGGGTGAGGTATGGGGAGGGTGCCAGTTGGCAGGGGGCGGATGAGGTGGTCTCTCTGACACTCCAGGCCAGTGATATCAGGAGGCTGCTGATTAGATGAGTCAGAGGTCCTGGGAGGGTCAAGGCTGCAGACACACACGTTGGGGAGTTGTATTTAGAGGCATGAGCTGGGGTCTTGCCAAAGGTCAAGTGTAGAGGGAGGCTAGAGGAGCCCTGTGCCTTGCAGCACTTCTAGTCCCGGAAGGAGGAGGGAACAGCAAGGAGGAGAGAGGGACCTCTAATGTCAGATGCTAAGAGAAACAGAAAGAGGAGGACTGAGACCTGAATCTGGTGCTTAACAGACCAATGTCACCAGGGACCTTGACAAAACTATCCAGTTGGCTGTTGGGCAAAGGCATGACCAGAGTGGGTTCCACAGAAAACTGGAGGAGATAGATTGCAGACAGGACTCAGGGGCAACTCTTCTAATAAAGCTGTAAAAGACAGAGCCTTGTTCAGGCTGCTATAACAAAATGACCAGACTGGGTGACTTAAACCACAGAAATGTATTTCTCACAGTTCTAGAGTCTGGGTATATTTGGTTCCTGGTCTGGAAACTCTTCTTGGCTTGTAGCCAGTGGGCAGCCTTCTAGCTATGTTCTTACATGTTAGAGAGATCGTGTGTCTCTTTCTTTTATATGGGCATCAGTCCCACTGTGGGGCCTACCCTCATGACCTTCCCTAAACCTAATCACATTAGGTGTGGCCTAATACCCTCACCCTGGGAGTTGACTTTAACATATGAATTATAGGGGGATAAGCATGCAGTCCATGGAATGGTCTAGAAGAAAGGATACCTTTATGATTTCATGGGAAGGGGCAAGGCTGTTGGAGTGATGTTCTCAAGTAGGCAGAAGGGTAGAGATAAATGCCTAAGTGTCAGTGTTGGCCTCAGATGGGGGCCAGGACAATTTACCATAATAACAGGAGGGAAGGCAGAGTCCTGGAGTATAGCTGTTGCTGGGTGGTTAGGTATGGAGGCAGGAGATCTGTAAGTTCTCTTTGGATTGGTTCAGTATTTTCAAAGAAAGAGTAATGGAAGTCCTCAGCTAAGAGGAAGGTTTGGGGAGGAGTGCCCAGCATTCTGATCAGAGGTGTAAAACAATCAGGAGAGGACTTCGGGATTGGCAGGTACCCCGAGGGCTGGGTTAGGAGTGGTATCAGGAGAAATTTCACTTGTTTGTAAAAGATTGTTAATTAGGAATAAAGACCTGTAAGCCAGCCTACTGAATGGGGTGAAATAAAAATGGTAGACATTGCAGGAAACATTATTATTATTATTAAAATGTAGAAGTTCCTAGAAGGGGTCCTTCAAGGAGGGGCTGCTCTGCCGGGGCCTCTGAGGGACAGAGTATTGGAGTAAGTGCCAGCTGGGCTCAATTGCTGCTTCTGGAGTTTTCCGACTGCCACTGCTCAGAGGAAGAAGGAAGAGTGGGTCATGCCCACAGAACAGAACAAGCAGAAAGCGAACAGGAAGGAGTTTTTTCTTTCTTCTTCAGCGGGATCTCTCCCTGATCCCCCACTGACAGGCACAGCTGGCAAAGCAGTACTATGGTTTGCAGTCGAGAAGAGCAGGGTGGGTTGGAGCATGGTCAATGGCACAGAAGGCCTGATTTAAAGCCCAGAGCAGTCAGCCAGTGTGGTGCTTCTTCCAACAGTTGTAAAGCCAGGATTAGGCTTTGGCCAGGTGACTAAGTCGTGGCCAGGTAACGAGAGTAAAGGGTGTTTGCAGCTGAGTGATTATAAGGCAGGACCCCTGAATGTAATTGATAGGAACCGGAGGGTGAGGGTGGGGGAAAGAATTCCAGTTAAACAAAAACTTTAACTTCCACCACGGAAGGTCTTTTTAAAAGAAAGGGTTTATTAGGACATTGCTAGGAGAAAAAAAGAAGACTGGTCTTGGGGCATGCAGTCTAAACCACCAGCAAGCCCATGGGAGGAAGATGTAAGCCCTTCAGAAGGCAATGTAAGCCCTTTTGAAAGGATTTATATCACCTATAGGGGATGGGAAAGGCTGTGGGCCAGTTCTGCAGAGTCCACAAGGAGGAGCAGTATTCACTCCTGGGGATTAGCTGTGCTCAGCAGATGGGAAAGTTCATGCGGAAATAAGCGGAGGCTCCTAGGGCTCGATTATCACAGAAATAGCCACCTGGAAATTAATACTAAAATTTTTTTCATGACCAATCTAAGTTATTTATTTAAGCCATCTCCCGACGTAAAGAGATGGAAGATGAGTATAGTGTGTGTGTGTGTGTGTGTGTGTGTGTGTGTGAGAGAGAGAGAGAGACACACACACACACACACACACACAAAGGCAGAGAGACAGACAGAAAGAGATGAGAAGCATCCATTCTTTATTTGGGCTATTTGTTGCAGCTCCTTAGTTGTTCATTGATTGCTTTTTCATATGTGCCTTGACTGGGGGCTCCAGCTGAGCCAGTGACCCCTTGCTCAAGCCAGCGAGCCAGCACTCAAGTGGGATGAGCCTCTGTCCTCCCTCAAGCTGGAGACCTTGGGATTTCCAACTGTGGTCCTCTGCTTCCCAGTCCGAAGACTGCACCATTGCCTGGTCAGGCGGAAGATGGGTATATTCTGGTCATCATCTGATACTAGATATACTTTTCTGGTCCGTGTGCAGAGTAAGTTAAGTGGTCCAAACCAGGGCTATGGTCCCCACTGGGTCGTGGTCCAGGTTCTCTTTATTCATCTTCATAGACAGTTGGAAGTGGATTCCCATGAGGATTAAGTAATAGAGCATGGTTACCATCTGTCTCCCCAGGGAAAGGGGTTGGACCTGATGCGGAGACTGGAGTGGGCAACACTTTCAGAAACATTCAAGTATGCTCACTCCCACCCCGGGAGCACAACGAAGTAGGTGAGGGTGGCGCAGTGGACCCCACTGGACATAGGCAATGCCTGCTGGGGCTGGAACCGACCTAGTAGCCCAGAAACCTAGGACCCAGACGCCGCTGCTGCCATGTTTGACCACGACCTTAATCCTAAATTCTGACAGAGGAAAGGGAAAGCGAGCAGTTGTTTGTCAGAGCGGGTCCGCAGTTATTAACAGTATAACTGTCCTCTCTTCCTCTCACTCTCCAGCTGCTGTAATTCTAATTGAGAACATCTGTTTTCTTCCCTTCTTGTCCCAGTCTGTCTACTGTACCTGGGAAAGAAGACCCTTGCTACTTAACTTGTGGTCCATGAACCACCAGCAGCAGCCTCTCTCTCCTTGGGAGCTTGGGAGAAGTTGCACTGAGACCCTCACTAGGATCCAGGACTAGGAGTCTGCATTGTAACGGTGTCCCCCAGGAGAGACTCCTGCCTCCACGCCACTTTGAGAAGCACTGGCAGAACTGGAGCCAGGAGGTGATCACTGGGTGGGCGGCCTGTATGAGATGGTGAAGGGGTATCCCGAAAGAGTGCAGCAGAAAGGGCCACCGCTGCGAGACACAGCCCCTGGGCACCTGTTTCCAATCTGAGCATTAGGTAGGAAGATGCCAAAGTGTTTTTGGGCACTGGGACCCCAGGGCCATAAGGGTCTGGCCTTTCCTCCCCAAATTAATGGGTTTGACTCCATCCTATTAGCTGCTAACTTATGGTCTAGTGCAGGGGTCCTCAAACTTTTTACACAGGGGGCCAGTTCACTGTCCCTCAGGCCGTTGGAGGGCCGACACATACAGTGCTCCTCTCACTGACCACCAATTAAAGAGGTGCCCCTTCCTGAAGTGCGGCGGGGGCCGGATAAATGGCCTCAGGGGGCCGCATGCGGCCGCCGGCAGTAGACTCTAGTGAATTTCTTTCTTTTTCTTTCCAAGACACAGACACGTAGAGCGTGTCTCTCTATTTCTCTTTGGGCAGGCTCGCTCTGGCTCCCCGACTCCGATCCTTAGCAATGAGTCAGGCCACCTGCCCGGGTCCTCAGTCTGCTGCCCCCACGCCTGCGACGACGACTGGACCGGTTTTGCAAGCAGGGAGAAACAATCGCTCCCCGATTGTACGGATCAGGGTGCGTCGACGGCGACCAAGGGGCGTGGCGGATTGATTGGTACGGCCTGAGCCTGACGTGAGCTACGCGCTGTGGCACTTTGCGTCTGCGCACTGCGCTCAACTCCCTTTCTCCCTCCGCTGCGGCAATGGCGCCTGTGGTTAGTATGGCTCCGCGTGAGGCCTCCGCTCCGAGACTGGCACGTGGGCCCCGCGGGCTCTGCTCTTACGCGGTTCGCAGGGGACGGCGTTCTGAATCGTCAGCCCGGGGCTGAACTGGAAGGCCGGCTGGGTCGCGTCCGGGCCGGCGCTGGGCGCAGCGCGTTGTGGGCGGAGGAGGCCGCGGCCTGGGGCCGGGGACGGAGACCTGCACGCAGCTCGGGCTCGAGCTCGGACCCCAGCCTGCGGCCATCGGGGAACTGGCGTGCTGGGGCTGCGGCCTGGGAGGGTCTGCGGCTCTGGGAGCCCGGCCGGCGTGAGACAGCCGAGCGTCTGGGCCTGGTTAGCGGGGCGGAGGGCGGGGAGGAGAAGGGGACCGGCCACCCTTGGGGAGCCGCACATCCGGGAAGCCTATGGCCAGGACTCGGGGACGAGTGAAAATGCCCACGGGAGGTGGTCTGATTTCCGAGGCAGGGCCGAGTGCGAGGACCTCTGTAGCGTCCCCCGAGGACGTTGTTAGTACGGGGCGCAGGTGTACAGACCCTGAGCCGGGCCGGGGCGGCGCGGCGTCCTCGTGTCCCTCTGCCTGCAGGTGCTCTCTTCCCAGGTCACCTGGGGGAGAGTTGGGAGTCCTACGCTCACGTTTTTTCGGTTCACCTGCTCCCCTTGGGTGGACTTGTTATGCTCATGCTTCAATGCATTCGTATGTTTTTGTTTAAAACCGTGATGGCAGGTGTTGTTTTTTTTCTCCTTTCCCTTTTTGATTGTGTATTTTTTTGGTCCTAGATCGTAAAGCAGCCCTTTCGATCGTGACTAGGAAGGGATGTCTTAAAAAAGGGGGGAAGGTGTCGGTGATTTTTGCAGTAGTTAAATGTTTGGAAAGGTGACCCAGCTCATGCACGGTTTATGAAGTTCTTTGCAACATTAAGTGGGGCGGGAGTTAAGGTGTGTTTGTGTCGAGGTCTTTTTAGATTTCTGCCAAAGAAAGAATTTTTTAAGAGTGGAATTACAGGTAAGTAGGTTGTACAGATGCCTTTTGAACGGTGTTGGGAGTTTGTAGAATGTCAGCTTCTTTGTGAGAGTAGAGGAGCTAGAACCTTGTGGGATAATGTGCCAGCCGAATGTTTGAAAGTGCTAATTCATAGATTAAGTTAGTGGAAAGACCAGAAATTGTTGACAATAGAATTGTAGTTAAAGCCTATGTCGGCCTTTCTCTTGTCCTGGCTGCTACGATGTACTCTGAGGCAGGTGAGACGGTCAGGACCCTGGTCTAGAGGATCAGGACAAGTATTGATTTTAGATTAAAATTGTTTTAGGTAGGCAAGACATTTGTAGGCCTGTGCCTGAATCCCGGGGTGAGTTATTTCAGGAAATGCTATGGCACATAATAGGGAAACTTCATTGTGTTGTGCTTCATAAGCTAACAGACCTTCCTGCCTGAAGAGATTGGGGAGTCTGGAAAGTGTAAATGGGTCGAGTGCTAGAATGATTTCCCCTTCAGAAGGCCTAATCTAGGGTGTTACTCCTCCATTCTTGGGCAGAGGATGGCTCTTGGCACCCTTGTAAGGGAACACAGCTCCCTGAGTTTTGCATTTGTATGGGCTTGTACACCTTTGGTGTTTTTGGTTCTTTTACTCTTTTTTTTTTTTTTTTTGGTGGGTGGGGGCTGGTTGTGCCTTCATCTGTGTTTGTGTACTTTCTTAGAAAAAGATTGTGGCGAAGGGGGGTAAAAAAAAGAAGCAAGTTCTGAAGTTTACCCTTGACTGCACCCATCCTGTAGAAGATGGAATCATGGATGCTGCCAATTTTGTAAGTTGGACCCTTGGTGCCATTCTGGAGAGCCGAGAACCTTTTGAGATTGTACTGAGAAAACACACAGGAGCCTGTTTCTGCTCCCAGCTCCTAGGCAGCGCCACAGTCTGGCTCTGTGTGGACTTGGGAGCGAGGTCCCGTTACCTGTTTCTCAGTCGTGGGATCCCTCATGTGTGATGGGGCTGTGAAGAATAAGCAAGTTGGGCTGTAGCACATCGGTGCTAGAGAACTGCCTCCTCTTCTTGTCTTGCTTTATGTCCAAAAAGGATTTTACTTAAAAAGTTATCAGGAAATGGACAGACTTCCTCAGATTCATGTCCCCTTTGCACTCTGCTGTGTTTGAGTATAAGAGATGGGCCCTGATGCTCAGGGACAGGGCTGCTGGGGTCCTGGCTCTCCTGCTGGGCAGATAGCAGCGTCTCCTCGAGCTTTCCGTGTTCCTAAAGTACAGCGTCAAGTGTCCCGCATTCTGACTTGTACTTGAAGCTTGAGGTTTTTTTTCAGGCCTTGCTCTGTACTTGTTTTTTGCTCTTGTGTTTGGCCCATTCCCCAGTATTCCTCTATTTCACTTAAATCTAGAAAAATCAACCTTGCCACTTTTGTTTTGAGAAAGAGAGAGGGACAGACAGGGAGGGAGAGAGATGAGAAGCATCAACTCATAGTTGCAGCACCTTAATTGTTCATTGGTTGCTTCTCATACGTGCCTTGACCAAGGGGTTTCAACTGAGCCAGTTGTGACCTCTTGCTCAAGCAGTGACCTTTTGGGCTCAAGCCAGCGCCCATGGTGTCATGTCTAGGATCCCACACTCAAGCTGGCAACCTCAGGGTTTTGAGCCTGGGTCCTCAGCATCCCAGGCCCACGCTCTGTCCACTGCATCACTGCCTGGTCAGGCAGCCTTTGTCACATTCTGACTCTGCAGCTTGATTTGGGTGTTTTACTCTTCCTCTCTGGTCACCACCCCAGAAGAATTCAGGCTTCTTAGTGTGCAGAAACCTTCCAAAGTTACCTTTGTTCTTCTGCCTCCAGAGCATCAGCTACTGCCAAAATAACATCACAACATGAATAGTTTCCAAATATAAAAAAATGAAAAGCTCGGCCTGTGGCCACTGATGACACAGGAGGGAAACTCACTTGGCTTTTTAGTGTCTTCTACATCCAGTGTTTCTTGCTTTCTTCTGTGGCTTCTTTTCCCTCCTAACCTTTGTGGTGGCCCCAGTTTGTGTCTGTCATGGCCCTGCCCACTCCCCCCCCCCCCCGCCACTTCCCTGCACTCATCTGTGTGTGTGACCACTTTCCCTTTTTTTTTTTTTTTTTTAATTTTATTTATTTTTTACAGAGAGTGAGTCAGAGAGGGATACACAGGGACAGACAGACAGGAACGGAGAGAGATGAGAAGCATCAATCATTAGTTTTTCATTGCGTGTTGCAACACCTTAGTTGTTCATTGATTGCTTTCTCATATGTGCCTTGACCGTGGGCCTTCAGCAGAGTGAGTAACCCCTTGTTGGAGCCAGCGACCTTGGGTTCAAGCTGGTGGGCTTTTGCTCAAACCAGATGATCCCGCGCTCAAGCTGGCGACCTCGGGGTCTCAAACCTGGGTCCTCTGCATCCCAGTCCGACGCTCTGTCCACTGCGCCACCACCTGGTCAGGCACCACTTTCCTTCTTAGGGTAGAAAACTTGAGTCAGGAGTCTCAGGTGCAGGAATCACAATTTCTGATCTAGTCACATTACCCCATCACCATTTAGCATATTATGGTTGGAAATTTTAAATACAGGACTGTAGGGATTTGCAGCTGAAAGGGACTTTATATCATTGCAATAGAAAGAAAATGAAAAAGAATATTAAAGAAAAAAACCAAGGGAAAAAATCCTAAGGAAACCCAAAAGGAAAAAAGTAAAGAATACCAAAAAGAGCCCTCCTTTGTCTTTGGACAAAGACCCCCCAAAGCCACGTAGGTGGAGCACCAGCCCCCGCCGCTGCCGGGCTTTGCCGAGACCCCTCTGGGCTCCTGGGCTGCCCCTGTGCCATGCACGTGGCCACGGAGCGGGCCTGTGATTGTTTTGGTCATTTTATGTTTTTGCTCCTTTTACTAGGTTGAAGAGAAAACTGTGCTGAGGACAGTGTTTTTATTCTCCTTAGATTCAGAAGTTGTTTGCAACCTTGGTTGCCTGTACCAAGCTTGTAGCATTTTGGCCCCGGATTTCCTGTCTACTCTTTACCTTTGACCCATGAGTCAAAGGCTTCCATGTAGAGACACATTTGACCTTGTGTGGAGCAGTCAAGTGTGTTCATACTAGGATTTTGTTTTCCTGTTGGATGTGTAAATAAAGTGGATAGTGTCATTTTCTAATTGTTGTTCCTAGATGTCAGACCTTGTATATATTAATAGCTAAAGATTTGTTACCATTTTTTTTTTTTTTTCCATTTTTCTGAAACTGGAAACAGGGAGAGACAGTCAGACAGACTCCCGCATGCGCCCGACCGCGATCCACCCGGCACGCCCACCAGGGGCGGTGCTCTGCCCCCCAGGGGGCGATGCTCTGCCGTCCTGGGCGTTGCCATGTTGCGACCGGAGCCACTCTAGCACCTGAGGCAGAGGCCACAGAGCCATGCCCAGCGCCCGGGCCATTTTTGCTCCAATGGAGCCTTGGCTGCGGGAGGGGAAGAGAGAGACAGAGAGGAAAGCGCGGCGGAGGGGTGGAGAAGCAAATGTGCGCTTCTCCTATGTGCCCTGGCCGGGAATCGAACCCGTTGTTACCATTTTTTTAAAAAAGATGGAACATATTACATATTATGTTCAGTGTTAAGGAGGATGAATAATAGATTCTGCTGGTGGACGGGTGAGCTTGTCACTTCCCTCATGGGTCGATTTGGTGGTTTTTACAGGAGCAGTTTCTTCAGGAGAGAATCAAAGTGAACGGGAAAGCCGGGAATCTCGGTGGAGGAGTTGTAACCATCGAAAGAAGCAAAAGCAAGATCACTGTCACTTCTGAGGTGCCTTTTTCTAAAAGGTATGGGGAGAGAAGAGTGCCACCAGCCTGCGTCCCTGCAGGAAGATGCCGGCCCTCAGCCAGGACAGGAATGTGGCTGTCTGATCTGTTGTTTGAACTTCGGTAGCCGTGCCCAGGACGAGGCACTGAGTGAATGGAGGCTGTTACGGCAGTTAAAAGTACGCAGCCTTGACCCTGGCCGGTTGGCCTGGCATGTGGAAATCCTGGGTTCAATTCCCGGCCAGGGCACACAGGAGAAGCACCCATCTGCTTCATCACCCTTCCCTCTCCTTCCTCTCTCTCTCTTCCCCTCCTGCAGCCAAGGCTCCATTGGAGCAAAGTTGGTCAGGGCGCTGAGGATGGCTCCGTGGCCTCTGCCTCAGGTGCTAGAATGGCTCCTATTGCAGCGGAGCACCGCCCCCTGGTGGGTATGCCAGGTGGATCCCAGTCCTGCACATGGGAGAGCCTGTCTGCCTCCCTGCTTCTAACTTCGGGGAAAAAAAACAAACCCCAAAAAAGTATACAGCCTTTGGTAGCTGTAAAAATTGTTTTTCACAGGCTCAGGTGTTTCGAGCAGTCAAGGTGGGCAGACTCGCTTATATGGCATTCTTGAAAATGTAGACTTTCTCTGCCTCTGGGCCACATGGAAGAGCTTGCGTTTTTAATTTTATATATTTATTTTTATCCTTGTTATTACAATTGTACGAAAAGTCTGAAGTTTCAGTTTAGACTGAAGTCACTCTAATTCCTGTGCAGTTCATGTTCTGAGTCAGACATTGGTTCTCTTACCCAGCTGTATTGCATAGTTTTGTTTGGAGAATGAAGTTAAAACACTTTAGAAGTCGTGAAACAATTGGCCATGTTTGTATGTAGCTCCTAGCCCAGAGTTTGGCGTATTCCTAGGAGTTTCTTTTTTTTTAAGGTGAGTAGAGAGGCCTGACCAGACGGTGGTGCAGTGGATAGAGCATTGGATTGGGATGCGGAAGACCCAGATTCGAGACCCCGAGGTCACCAGCTTGAACCCAAGGTCGCTGGCTCCAGCAAGGGGTTACTCGATCTGCTGAAGGCCCGCGGTCAAGGCACATAGGAGAAAGCAGTCAATGAACAACTAAGGTGTTGCAACGTGCAATGAAGAACTAATGATTGATGCTTCTCATCTCTCTCCGTTCCTGTCTGTCTGTCCCTGTCTATCCCTCTCTCTGACTCATTCTCTGTCTCTGTAAAAAAAAAAAAAAGAAAAAGAAAAAGGTGAGTGGAGGGGAGGCAGTGAGGCAGACTCCCACGTGTGCTCCTTGCCCTGATGGGGATCTTCTGTGGCAGAGGATCGGAGTACCAAGCTATTTTTAGTGCCTGAGGTTGTCATGTTCCAGGGCCCGGGACCAGCTTGAACTAGTTGAGCCACTGGCTATGGGGAGAGGAAGACTGATAGAATGGGGAGAGGGAGGGGGAAGAAGCAGATGTTCGCTTCTCCTGTGTGCCCTGACGGGGAATTGAAGCCAGGATATCCATAGGCCAGGCTGATGCTCTATCCACTGAGCCAACAGCCAGGGAAAAAGCTTTCAATCAAACTGTATCAAATAGTAGGAAATTTGAATGTGTGTTAGGACAAATTTGGTTATAGGTAAGCCTTTGCTTTTATTTATTTTTTAAACTTCTAATTTTTTTAAGGTTTTTTCTATTATTATTTTTTTCCAGAGATAGTCAGAGAGAGGGATAGGCAGGGACAGACAGGAACGGAGAGATGAGAAGCATCAATCATTAGTTTTTTGTTGCATATTGTGACACCTTAGTTGTTCATTGATTGCTTTCTCATATGTGCTTTGACCGTGGGCCTTCAGCAGACCGAGTAACCCCTTGCTCAAGCCAGCGACCTTGGGTCCAAGCTGGTGAGCTTTTGCTCAAACCATATGAGCTCGTGCTCAAGCTGGCGACCTCAGGGTCTTGAACCTGGGTCCTCAGCATCCCAGTCTGACGCTCTATCCACTGCGCCACCACCTGGTCAGGCTAAACTTCTAATTTTTTAAAACTAAAAAAATTCCATTGATTGGGGGGAGAGTGGGGGGGAGGGAGAGAAAGAAGCATCAACTCATTCTTCCATTTAGTTGGTCTGTTTAGTTATGTACTTATTGGCTGCTCTTCATATTCCCTGACTGGGGATCAAACCCATGACTTCAGTGTGCCAGGATGACACTCATCCAATGAACCACCCATCCAGGGCCTACTTTTATTTTATTGTATATTATTTTATTTTTTAGAGAGAGAGAGGAAGGGAGAGAGATGAGAAGTATCAACTTGTGTCACTTTAGTGGTCCATTGATTACTTTTCATTTGTGCCTTGACTGGTGGGGACTCCAGCTGAGCTAGTGACCCCGCTCAAGCCGGTGACCTTGGGGTTTCTAACCTGAGACCTCAGCATCCCAGGTTGATGGTCTGTGTACTGCACCACCACCAGTCAGGTAGTCCTATTTTTATTTTTAAAGAGATCAGTCAAGAGATGATTTAAAGTGTAAGTGAAGGAGTCCTGTTTTGCCTGGCTGAGTTATTTTATTTGCGCTGAAGGCAATTTGAGCCCTGGCAATAGCTCAGTTGGTTAGAGCATCATCCTGATACGCCAAAGTTACGGGCTCTATTCCCCAGTCAGGGCACATGCAAAAATCAACCAGTGAGTGCATAAATAAGTGGAACAGCAAATCTGTCTCTTTGTCTCACTCTCTTTCTCTTCCTTTCTTTCCTATTCTCTCTCTAAAATCAGTAAGTACAAATTAAAAAAAAAAGGCAATTTGATAGAGATTATTGCATCTCCTGACATAGCTTACTTGAGTTCCCACCTATTTTCTGATCTTCACCCAGTGGCAAAAGAAAGGAGTCTTCTATTAAAGCTTTCCTGTCTTGCTGATAGATCTGTGTTTTCTTCAGACATTCAAGGTGCTCCTGATCTAAAACTTGCTTCTCTCAACTTCTGCAGCTCTCCACTTAGCTCTCCTCAACATTCTAGTATGAAAATTTTCAAATCCCCTGAACTTTCGAGTTAACCACTTCACCTAAATATGGTAGAAATAATAAAAGAAACAAGAAAAATATTTTTTAAATGGAACAACCATATTGGTTTGTTTTTTTATGTAGGGAAAAGTGGATAGATTGAATTAAGATCTTCACATCTTTGTGAAGATTGCTGTTGTTGTAAGTAACACTGTTGAATGGTATTCATTTCTTGGAGATGTGAGTTTGTTATTACATTAACATTTGGGTTCTTGTTACTATGCCAGTTACCTGTGCGTCTCATTCAGTCTTCCTACAGTGTAAAGAGATGGCTGGTATCACGAGTCCTGTTTTATAGATGGAGAAACTGTTTGGAAAGGAAAGGTTACTTTGCCTAGCAGTGGGCCTTTTTTTTTTTTTTTTTTTTTTGAGAGAGACAGGAAGGGAGAGAGATGAGAAGCATCAACTCGTAGTGTGGCACTTCAGTTGTTCACTGATTGCTTCTCATATGTGCCTTGACCGGGGGTTCCCGCCGAGCCAGCGACCTTTGGACTGAAGCCAGCAACCATGGGGTCATGTCTGTGATCCCATGCTCAAGCTGCTGAGACCGTGCTCAAGCTGGTGACCTCGGAGAACCTGGGTCCGCAGCGTCCCAGGTCGACACTCTATCCACTGCGCCGCCACCTGGTCAGGGGGGTTTGTTTGGCATTCCATTCCCTGTCCTTGGCTTTGGGAAGGTGCTTGAGGAGACACACCGCAGGGCTTCCTAAGCAGACAGGTGAGAGGAGGAGTGCTCACTGCAAAGCTGGAGCCAGGGTGGTGGGGGCAGCCTGTCCGGGGTGTTGGGGAGTGGGTGTCACAACAGAAGTGAGGGTGTGTAACACGACTCTAAGAAACCGTCCCCAGAGGCCCTGGCCGGTTGGCTCAGCGGTAGAGCGTCGGCCTAGCGTGCGGAGGACCCGGGTTCGATTCCCGGCCAGGGCACATAGGAGAAGCGCCCATTTGCTTCTCCACCCCTCCGCCGCACCTTCCTCTCTGTCTCTCTCTTCCCCTCCCACAGCCAAGGCTCCATTGGAGCAAAAGATGGCCCGGGCGCTGGGGATGGCTCTGTGGCCTCTGCCCCAGGCGCTAGAGTGGCTCTGGTTGCAACATGGCGACACCCAGGAGGGTCGCAACATGGCGACGCCCAGGATGGGCAGAGCATCGCCCCCTGGTTGGCAGAGTGTCGCCCCCTGGTGGGCGTGCCGGGTGGATCCCCGTCGGGCGCATGCGGGAGTCTGTCTGACTGTCTCTCCCTGTTTCCAGCTTCAGGAAAAAAAAAAAAAAAAAAGCCGTCCCCATAACCTGAACAACCTCCTTTAGAGGTCTGACTCACTGAGGTGACGTGTAGGAAGTGCTTGCTTGGGGCTCAGTGGAAACCTCGTGCTTTCTCAATAAAAGCTACTGCAGTTGTGTACTTGTCAATTAACCACGGCATCTTTCTCCAGTGGCCACTAAAACTATTTTGCTGCTGTTTCATGGCCAGCTCTGACATCTTACCAGTTCTCCCCTTTATTACCAGTTTAGATGAACTGTGACTGTTTATTCTTGTGAGACCATTGGCTGGGTATATGCCTTATTTTGCCATTTTTGGAAGATGAGAAAACACTTTGAAGTGTAATGCCTTTGAAGGCAGGGGTTCCATAAAAGGTACAGTGTTTCAGAGTGCAAGAAGGCTGAGTGTCTAGTGGCATTCTCAAGTGTTCTTTTTCTGCAGGTATTTGAAATATCTCACCAAAAAATATTTGAAGAAGAATAATCTACGTGACTGGTTGCGCGTAGTTGCTAACAGCAAAGAAAGTTACGAATTACGTTACTTCCAGATAAACCAGGATGAAGAAGAGGAGGAAGATGAGGATTAACCCTCGTTTACCTGGCACGTTTTGTATGTGTTCTTAAATAAAATCAAGGAACCAAATTGGTGGCTTTCCTTGTATCTCTGCAGTGTGGATTGAACAGGAAACTGGAAATCGTAGTAAAAGGGCTTCACTTGGGCTGCTGTTCACTTTGTCATTAGACTTTTCCCCTGCTTAAAAATTAGTTTTCATGGTAGTCATACCAGAATAGAAGAGGGGTCTCCTAAGGGAGCTGACAAGGATTTGACATGGAACAAGTGGATCAGGTGTGGAGGTGTGAGCCTCAGTAGTGATTCACTGCAACAGGGATGGTTTGATCTGGCGCTGTCCTCACATTCAGGAGTACAGGTGTGGGGGCTCCTGAGTCAGCAAACCAATGCCTTCTGTGTAGGGCCTCCCTGTGGGAAAAGGGGAGGGCTCTGGGGTGTTTGTCTTTTTATTTTTTGGTTACAAATTACTCTCGATGTCCATAATTACTCTGTCTGTTAAATCTGTTTTCTTCTAGAAATAAATCACGGTTCTTTGTTGTTGCTGCATACTCTGCTGCCCCCAGGAAAGGGTTTGGAGAGCACCTCTTAAAAATCCCAGGTGTTAAGTTGAAGTACAGTGCACAAAAAAGAATTTGTACATAGACGTTTCTCCAGGCCTTCGCAGCACACAGTCTGTCACTTGGGCCTCCGGCAGGGGGAGCTGGAGGTGAGGAAGAGTAGAGCTTTCAGATGTCAGCAGCTGTGCAAGTCCTGGTGGGAAGTCTGCCGCTCAGGCCTGAGTCTTTTGAGTCTTTTCATGGGTGGTGGTGGGGGGGGGGGGGGACGGGACACACGGATTGGGAGGCAGATGGTTCTGCCTGAAAGAACCGCTGAGATGTTCGGGATAGCTGCTCCCATGCCATTTAGACCATGGCTGGATTTAAGGTCAAAAGTCATTCTACAAACACACTTAAGCAGGACCAAGCCAAGTTTTGTTCCTGCGTGGTACTGGGGTAGAAAGCGAGCATGGTTCCTTGTCCTGGGATCTTAGAGGCTGGATGTCTGGGGAGACTCTCTTAGGCTGTGAGGAGGGACTTGTAGCTGACAAAAACCAGCGTTTTCAAGTGACTTTGGGAAGAGACCCTGATGCCTTATGGTGCCCTTGTGAAATATAAATAGTTCTGCAGAAATGTCTGCATTGTCTTAAAATTATGGTGAATAAAATTCATGTTTTTACAGAGCTTGCCTGTAGCTAATTTTCACACCTGAAATTCTTGGGCTCTGCTAGTTGTTTACCTGAAATGAGATGTTGGGGTCCTGCCTTGGCTCCAATTCAACATTTGGTGCACCTTGGGTTGAATTTAACTTGAGGCTTTGAAATTTCATTCGTGGTAAAGGCTCTAGCATTTTCTATTTCTATGCAAATTTCCTGAAGCAGAAATTCCTGTCTCTCTGTCCCCCAGAAGGCGGGCTTCTCTCATTGGCTGAGACATCAGTTGCTCTCCAGCTCTGCCTTACCACGTCACTGTTAACTAAATTTATGACTCTTCTTGATTGTTGCATTGATGCTCCCCTGTAGTAATTATTAGTTTGGTTGTAAAATATTAATTCTGGGCTGAAATTAGCATATATGGTTTTTTTTAACACCCAGATTTTTAGAAACTTGTAATAAAATCAGAACATTGGTTTTTCTATGCCTTTTTGAACTCTTGTAATTGAGTTTTGATCACATTTTATATTAAAGTGGCTAACACAGCTACTGTTACTGTGCAAAGCTTTTTTTTTTTTTTTTAAAGGATTGACATGTTAATCTGTTTAGGAGTGGAAATTTTGCCCTCACTGATTAATTGCTGTATTGACAATGACCTTGGTCTTCATTAAGCTTGAGAAGATGTCGTTTATTCCCATTTTCTTCCCCGTAGTTGTGCCGCTGGGCCCCATGAAGCTCTGCAGCCGAGCAGAGCTGAATTCTCCGTGTAGTTTCTTCGGGTGTTTGTAAACGGGTGGCATCTCTGATGGGGGGACGGTGTGGGGGTCCGAGTGTTCGCTCGCCTGATGCACAGCAGTGCCTGGACCACGGCTCACCTGCTGGAGCTGAAATCCTGTATTCAAGGCCCAGGAACAGATTGGGTCACAGAGCGCTTCAGGCTGAGATTTAAGACCATCAAAGACATGAAACGGGAAGTCGGAACAGTCTTGTTCTCAGCGGACTAGTTATCACCAGCACGTCTGCCTGGGCTTGATCAACACCATCCCTAGCTGGAAGGGGGTCACTTTGCTCCGCGACCCCCTTCTCCGTGGTGACATTGACAGTCGTGAGTGATGTCCCCATCGCCCTTCTGGAAGACCCAAGTGTTGCAGTACACAGGTCCTAACTATTGGTGCCCAGCACGGAGCCAGGAGAAACACTCAGAAATGGCGGTGGGGAGTGAGGGGAGCAGGAGGGTTGAGTATCAAATACATTTCAAGATGGTCAGAATCACAGAATGTTCTGGGGTATTTATATCTGAGGCTTTATAGGGGATGCTTGATTTCTGGGAGGCTGTAATGGTCTCTGGGTCAGATCATTGATGACCTCAGGGGAGTCTGCAGGCTGGCTTTGGGGTCACCTCCATTTCATTTCCTGTTGCTGCTGGAGTCCCTGTGACTCCCCTGTGCCCTCCCAGCTTATCAAGTATTGGAGACTGAGCTGTGTACAGGCCCCTTTCCCAGGAAGAAGGGACACGGTTGGGATGTGGGTCCCTGAGGAGACCACTGCAGCTTTGGCAGTACCAAGGAACCTCCCGTGGGACCCTGGTCTAACCACAGCTGGCTGGGGTCAGAAGCCTACTCAGGGAGAGCCTGAGCAGTCTCGCGGGAGGCGTGGCCTGAGCCGCAAGTAAGGGCCTCCGTGCTGCAGTCAGCTGTGGCAGTGACTTCTCCCCAGAGGTGAGGCAGAGGCCGGTCTGGGGGGTCTGTTTCCCGCAGGGCGCTCTGCTGAAGGACGCAGGAGGACCGCTGTCTAATGATGACATGATGGTGCTTATCTCACAACAAAAACCGAAGAACTGGTCATTCAGGCCTTTTCCTACCTGAGAATTTGAGAACCCACATTCTCTTTTCTAGGCTATTTCAGGCCAAGCTGAAAGTGTCTAAACTGCTGACCAGCTGCTTTAAGGCCAATACACACTCTCAGGTCCAGGGCCAAGGCCAAGACCAAGGCCAAGAATCTGCCTTTCTGAGAAGCCCCTTAGCTCTCCAGCAACCCCACGTGGTTGGGAGAGGGACAGGCCTCCTCCCCCAAGAAATGGGCTTGGCGTGCAAGTGAGGTCTTGGTGCACAGGGGTGTTCAGTTCGGTGACTCTGCCCAGGAGGTGGGTTCACCTGCTCGAGGCCAGGTCAGAGCTGTGACCTGCGTGACTGGCTGTGAGGGGTGGAGGAAAAGCACTTGAGGCCCTTCAGAGGCCTAGTGTGTCTGTGTGTGTGTGTGTGTGGGGGGGGCTTTATGGCGATAGGGAAATACTGTGTGTCACTTTCTCTCAAGTGGGATAGGGAACCTGTGGGAGTGTCCTGACCTCATCCTGCAAGCTGGGAGGGGCCGGGGGGCTGGTAACTGAGGGGTGGGCATGTTTGGTGGTGCTTAGGGTTTTCTCCTGGCTGGATAACCAGCCTGGAGAGAGCAAGGGAGCATTGTCAGGGAAATGCAGGCCAGCTAGAGCGATTTGGGGTCCCTTGGCTAGTTCCCCAGTGATGTGAGATGCAGCCTTGGACCACCAGAAGCCCTCTGCGTTTTTAGCTGTCCTCCCTGCTGCCTGTCGTTTTGCCCTTGCTGGCCACCTGCACTGGGCGCATTCATCTCTCTCTAGTGTGGTTTAAAAACGATCTGCGAGAAGAAGAGATTCCTGGCACCCCGTGCCGTGATTCAGGGGGCCACATGGTCCTGCCCTTGCCCAGCAGCGAGTGAAGAGAAGCTTCTGCTTGGGGCTGGCTGGCGATTAATTTGGATGGGAACAGGGAGGCAAAAATGGCTACACTTCTGCCTGACCAGGCGGTGGCGTAGTAGATAGAGCATTGGACTGGGATGCGGAGGACCCAGGTTCGAGACCCCGAGGTCGCCAGCTTGAGCGCGGGCTCATCTGGCTTGAGAAAAAAAAAAAAAAAAGCTCACCAGCTTGAACCCAAGGTCGCTGGCTCGAGCAAGGGGTTATTCGGTCTGCTGAAGGCCCGCGGTCAAGGCACATATGAGAAAGCAATCAATGAACAACTGAGGTGTTGCAACAAAAAACTGATGATTGATGCTTCTCATCTCTCTCTGTTCCTGTCTGTCTGTCCCTATCTATCCCTCTCTCTGACTCTCTTTCTGTCCCTGTAAAAACAACAACAAAAAAAGGCTTCTTCCCAGGCCATCCATTGCCTTCTGGTCACAGCTTGGACATGGCTTAGACTCACTGGTTTAGCTTGTGACCACCTCCTTAAGAGGTCTTGCATAGGCAGGCACAACTCTCCTGGTTCCCCAAAGGCCCTGGGAAAGGAGAGCACTCCTGGTGACGTCAGTGTGGCAGGGATGGGGTGCAGATGCTACAGAGGAGACCCACCCCCGCTTTTGACTTCCCAAGTCAGGCAGACGCTGCAGGTGCCTGGCAGCGATGTGCGGCCCCAGTGGATTCCCCAAGATGTTTCTGGCCCTGGGGGCAGTGAGGTGAGGCAAGGCTGCCTTCCCTTTATTGCCCATTGTAGGTTGGGGAGCTGGCTGTCATGCGGGCCACGGAAACTTTCGCCTTCTTAGAGTAGCTTTGAGGCTTTCAGCTGTGACGGTCTTGGCGGCACTCATTTAAAATTCCAGTCTTGCGCCCGAGGTCTTTGGCCTTCATCTTCACCTTTAACAACCGAGGGCTGGTGGCTTCTTTCCCGCTTGGCGACAGGTGTGGCTTCTGAGAGAGAGAGATTTTGCCCAGAGAACGCTGAGCCGTAGCATCCCCAGGGGTCTGGATCCAGCCTGGAAGGCTTTTCTGGAAGAGGGCACTTGGGCGGTGGGAGCAGGGTGCACAGATTCTTCTCAAGGAAGACCCCCGGTTGACGGAGCGCCCCTTCCCCAAGTGCGGAACACATTTTTCTTCTAATCCTCTTTAGAAACTGGGTTAGAAGCGTGTCGGGGCCGGAGCCGGGTGTGGAAAAGCGACGGTCCCGGTGCGTGTGAGAGGGACGCGGGAGCTCGCTGCGCGCCGCACGGGCGCCCCCGCCCCCACGCCCTTGGGGACCCAGGCCGAGCGCATTCCCGGGCGGGGCGGCGGCGGGCCCTGGCCCTGGCGCGCACGGGCGGCGTTCCCCGCTCCTACTGGGCCCGCTCGCCCGAGGCCCGGCTGCCCGCGCCGCCGTCGGGTCCCCGGACACGCGGGCACCTCGACGGCTCCCCCTGCCGGAGCGCTCTGTCCCCACCCTCCGCCGGGCTGCCCAGGACTAGTCTCCCAACTTGTTCTTTGCTGTTAACTAGTCGCGCTGCCGGAACGATGGGATGGGGTTGCCACAGCAACCAGACTGGACGTCACAATCCGGGCATGTGTGCCCCCCCCCACCCCCCGCCGTGCAGCCGTGCCGCGGGCGCTGCCACCGCCACCCTCCGCCGGCTGCGGACTCGGGCTGCGGGGCGCGGTGGGCGGGGCAGCCCGGGCTTTGCGGGAGCAGAGCGAAGGCGGCCTAGAGGAAGGGGGTCGAGACGGGGAGGTGGAGGTTTGGGGGGTTGGGGGGGCAGGCGGCCGCCATCTTCTCGCCGAGGCCGCCGCGCCCGCCGCGCGCAACAGTCCGGCAGCTCACGGGTTAAGGCTGGCACCGCGCCCGGCGGGAGGGGGGGCGCCCACCTCCCCTCCCCCCCGCGCCGGGCATGCGGGGCCCGCTGGGCACCGAGGAGGAGCTGCCGCGGCTGTTCGCGGACGAGATGGAGAACGAGGACGAGATGTCAGGTGAGCGGGGTGCCGGCTGCGCCTGGGGCCGGGGCGGCGGGGGAGGGGGCGCGAGGACTGGTGGGGTCCAGAGCCCCGACCGCGCGGGCGGCGCTGGCGGCACGCATGTGGGGGTGCCCGGGCGGCGCTCCCGCTCTGCTGGTAGCGCGCGGCCAAGGGCGCGGGGCAGCCAGCACCGGGGCGCGGCGCGCGGGCGGCCAAGGGCGGGTGCGATCGGGCCACCCGGGCCGCTGCGCGGGCTTGGCGGAGGCGGAGGACGGTGCGGGGCGCTCCGCTGGGCGCCCGGGGCAGGGAGGTGGCGCGGCGCCGCCAGGGTCAGCCCGCGTGCCCTTGAAGGGGGCGGGAATCGCGCTTGGCTCCTGGAGCCGCTCACCCCTGCTCTCGCCCCACGCGCCTCTGGCCTCCCAGGGGCTGGCCCATCTCCGCCCAAGGGTGGGCTGGGTGGGGCCCCAAGTGGGGCTCAGACGGGCCGTGCTTGGGAACCCTGCGAGTGCCCCGGCTGGGGCGGCTTCCTTCAGGACCCATGAGGGCCCCAGGCCGGGGGCGTGGGTTCGAACTCCTACTCTCCTCTTCCAGCCTCTGGGTGCTGTGACCGCGGCTCCCAAACACTTTGCCCGGCCGCCGGCGTCGTCCTGGCGCGCCTTACAGCCGCCGGCGTCTGCAGCCCAGGGCCGCTGGGGCAGTGCTGTTCCCAGCCACCCTGCTTTGGCTGTGGGCCTGCCGCCCAGGCCTCCGCCCCTGCCCTTGCCATTCCTTTCAGAATTCAGCGTAAAGATGGCTGGTGCGTCAGGGGTAACCTTGCAGGATCATTCTTTAGTTAACTGCTGCTTACCGTTTGTTTGGGACGATCCCCTTCCTGGCACAGCTGGGCAGGGCCTCCCCCTGTCCACCAGCCTTTCTCCCTCCCTTCTGGGGGACTCGGATACTTCTTAGCATCCCGCACCAAGTCCCTGGCCTCTCCTGTGCTCCCGAGAGACCTGTGGGATGTCCAGGGGCTCTCCCTGGCCCAGCAGTGTGCTCTCTGGCGCCAGGGGTGCCTTTCGCAGGGAATAGAACATTCCACAAATTGGTACTCCAACTCCTATGTGCAGGAGATGAGGAGAGGGGCCTAATAGACAGCAGCTGCCCAGGGTGCTCTGTCTTCCTGCAGAGGGGATTCCCATCAGGTGGCCACACCCACTGGGGGCTCCTCCCCCTCCCCACTTGTTTTGCTTGCTTTGACCTAGTGGCTGAGGCCCCTTTAGGAACCTGGCCTCACGCCACCTTTCAGACAGCTGGCCGACTTTGCAATGGGCCTGCTAAGGTGAAAGGAGCTGGGGTGAGGTGGCCACATAGGCGGGGTCCCTGGGACAGTAGTAGTGGACTGTTGCATCCTGCATCCGGGAAATCAGGCCCATTTTCTGGGAGGAACACAGAAGCCCAGCGCAGGCTTGGAAGCCATGGCTGATTCCTACCCAGGAGGCTGCTGGTTCCTTGGTGAGTTGTTCACAGTGGTTCTTGATGGTGCTCTGGGCGTGGCCCCTTTGTGGCTCTGATGGGGACACTGGACAGCTGAACATGCATTAACGAGATCATTCCTGGGACTTCACTGACCCCCTGGTGGGGTCCCCTGTCCCCTTTTCCTGAAGACTTCCTCTCCCTGGTTGTGTCAGGGTGCCAGATGTGGGGAGGGGAGGAGCCCCAGAAATGCCGTTGTGCCGGTGGACACCCAATTCACTCTGTCTGGGCCAGTGTCATTGGTGCTCAGTCCGAGTCTGCTGCCCGCCCCCTAGTCTCCTTCTCCCTCCTGCTTGTGCCTGTTGCTACAGGGGTGCCAGTAGGCTGCCCCCAGAGGCCCGAGGAACACCCCCAAAGGCCTGCAGCGGAGAGGTCCTGCTTTGGCCCCTTTGGCCTGGGGACTACAGTACCCCCATCAGTAAGAGCACGTGCTCCACTTGCAGAATATGTCCCGAGCCTGCCAAGCTCCTGGCTCCTCTCCATGTCCCCAGATCAAGCCACTGTCCCCTCCTGCTGGCCCACTCCAGAGCTTCCTAACAAGTCCTCACTGGCCACCCTTTACTCAGAAGCCAGAGTCACCTTTGTAACACAGATCAGACCCCAGACTCCACCGCTCTAGTGGCTGGTGCAGCCCCGCCCTGTTCCACCCTGCTACCCCCATGACCCATTCACATTCTGTGGCCACACTGGCCTTCTCTCCACATCTGGAGCCCCCCAGATTCCTCCCTGTCCTTGAGCACCGGCTGTGACCTCTTCCTCATCTGCTCTTCCCTCTGCTCGCCGCTGCCTCCTTCCTGTCATTTAGGTCCTGCTCAGTGTCACCACCTGGAGGCCCTCCTTGACCTCCCAGCTCCAGCCTGGCCCCACCCCTGTGGCTCGCAGACCTTTTCTCATGCTTTATTTTCCCGGCTGCTGTCTGCTCCCTGGAATTTTATCATCAGTTTGCTTCTGTGTTGATGGGCTCCCCCTTGTGTGTCTCTCATGGTCACCAGTTGTGTCTGGCACCTGGCGCTGTGCATGGTCGTGAGATGGCTGCGGTCTCAGTGTCTGAGGGCTGGGAGTCTCTAGGTCACCCCTGGCCCCCGACACCATGACAGCCTAAGCTCAGGCCTTGGTCTCGCCTGAGGTTCCCCAGCTGGCCCCCTGGCTCTCCATTACAACTGCTCTGTAGCCCTCCACCTGAGCCTGAGCCCATGGCCATGACCTGCGTGGACCTGGAGCCAACGGGTTCCAAAACACCTTTCAGACAGCTGGCCGACTTTGCAAAGGGCCTGCTAAGGTGAAAGGTGCTGGGGTGAGGTGGCCACATGGGCGGGGTCCCTGGGACAGTAGTAGTGGACTGTTGCATCCTGCATCCGGGAAATCAGGCCCATTTTCTGGGAGGAACACAGAAGCCCAGCGCAGGCTTGGAAGGAGGAGGAGCGATGGGAGGAACCAGCAAGTTGGGAGCCATCACGCTAATTTTGAATCAGCAACAGTTGGACTTAGTTGTCAAAACCACTTTCTTTTCACTTGCCTGTCTCCTACCTCCCCTGCAGCGGTATTCCTGTTGTCCACACAGGGCTTTGTCCGACCAGCTCTCTGGCATAGAGGCAGGTGGGCGAGCCAGCCTCCAGGGGAGGGCTTGGTGGGTGCCTGCCTCTCTGGCTCAGGGACCAGCAGCTGCCAAGATCTCCTGGAGGCCCAGGCGGCCAGCAAAGGGAGTACTCAGGAGGCGAATGGGTCCTGGCTCTGTCTGTTAGCTGCCTGACTTTGGGCAAGCCCCCCAGACCCCTCTGCCTCAGTGGAATGGGGATCTAGACTCGTTACCTCATAGAGGCTTATTATGAGGACTGCTGAGACAGTGCCCTGGAACATTTAGGTCACAGTGCCCAGCACATAATAGGTGCCCACTAAACTGTGACTGTTATCATTGGCACCATCCGAGGGGGGCAGCGGACCTGCCTTGCCCAAGGACATGCTTCCAAGACTTGTACTCACATTCAGTAAGTTGGGGTGCCGTGGGAGTCGGGGCTGGAGGGGGGAGAGAGGGGCCGGACACCTGGGTCTTTTCCTCCAGGTTCCCTGCCTGGTTGACCCAGCCCTTCCTCAGCTACACAACCTTGTCTGTCAGCCAGAGGGGTGGGTTTCCCAGAGCAGGTGAGCCCAGGCTCTCCCCTGGCCAGGCAGTGTGGCCACTCTAGTCCCAGAGACACTTGGATGGCCTAGGTCCTCCGTGCCCTCAGGACCGGCCCCGGGCACATGAGCATCTTAGGTTCCCTGAGCTGAGGGGCCCGGGGGGAGTGATGATAGCCATGACCCCAAGGCCAGGCCTTCTTTGCTTCCCTCCTCCCCGCTTTGGGGAGATGGGGGTTTGGTGGGGTGTCTCAAGGAGCCTGGTGGTATTTAATACTCTGCTGGGAGGAGGGAGGCAAAAGGACCAGCACAATTTGCTCAGTGGCCTGGCCTGTGGACTATTTACCTCACTCTGAATTGATCAGCGACTAAGATCCATCCAGCATGTCATCAGTTCATTCAGTCACCCACCCATCTATTAATCTACCCACCATGTGTCACTCTTCTAACTAGACATCTTCCCGTCCAACCATAAAACTAATCAACAATCCACTCTCCACCCACCAGCCATCTATCCAACTTACTTTCAATCCATCTATCCACCCTACCCACTTGCCATCCACTATCCATCCATCCACCACCATTCAGCGATTCTATCCTTCCATTTATGTATAATACATCCTAATCACTCTCTCCATCCATCCATCCATCCATCCATCCTTTCATCCTTCCTTCCATCCTTCTATCCATCCTTCCTTCCATCCATCCTTCCTTCCATTGCTCCTTCCATCTCTCCTTCCTTCCATCTCCCCTCCCTCCCTCCCTTCCTTCTTTTCTTCCCTCCTTCCTTCCTGCCCACTCTCTATTTGTCCATCCATGCATCCTACCCTCTATCCATCTACCCATCCATCCATCCCTCCATCCACCCAGCACAGATCTTGAGATTATCTTCCCTGAGCGAGGTACTGGGTACAGTGTGTAGTGTCTAACTTTCTGGGGCTTTTACAGGTCAAACTTTGAGACTTCCCACCTTATCTCTTTGGCTCTGTCCTAATTTCTTTCTCCCTCACTCTGTCCTCACGTCGAGCCCTGTCTGTCTCTAAATCTGCCAGTCTGTCTTTTCTGAGTCATTGGCTGTCCCTCTCTCTTATTCTTTTGTCCGTGTCTCTCCCTGGCCCTCCTGGAGTGTCACTCCATTTCCTCCCTCTGCGCCTCTCTTTCCTCCTCCTCCTCTCTGCCAGTGCTCTGGGTTTGCATGTCCCCCGCTTGTGCTGGGCCCCCAGCCTCCCCCATCACCACTCCCACTGCCCTCCGTCCCTTACGGTAAAGCCTCCCCTATTCCCAGTCCCACCCCCACCTGCCTGCTCACAGTGCTTCAGTCTGGCGCTCTCTCTGATGAGATGCCAATGAGGTGATGTCTGGGTTTTGTTAAACGTCATCAATAAATTATTAATCCTGTCTTGGGTGGAAATACTGTCCCCCCATTATCAGCAGAGGGCCTGTGATGTGGGGGGGGGGGCGCTCCACGGACTGATGGGAACCTAGTCTTGACCAGCCCTCACATAGCCCTGAGAACTCCTGGTCCAGCAGTGCCTGAACCAGAGACCGTTCACCCTCTGCCCTCCACCCCCACCCCTTTGCTACCTCTGTCCTAAACACCTTGGGGACTCCCTAGTGCCTGCCAGCCATTGCCAGGCACCTCTGGGCCTTGCATGGTCACTTTCCACTCCAAGTTTCAGATTTTCCATCACCCACGAGAAAGGCAGTAATAGACCTATTGTAAGGATAGGGATGAGTGCAGTGGGGTGACCCTGCTGAGAAGGGGGCTGTGGGTTGCAGCCTGCGCTCCCCTGTCCCTCTTGGCCGCCGGTGGTCTTGTGCCCTGCTTGGTGCTGGGTTGTGGGTGGGGAATGGAAGGAGCCCCTCTCGCCAGTTCTGGAGAGGATGGTGGAGGATGTTGAGATGGCTGCCAGTGGTCTTGTGCCCTGCTTGGTGCTGGGTTGTGGGTGGGGAATGGAAGGAGCCCCTCTCGCCAGTTCTGGAGAGGATGGTGGAGGATGTTGAGATGGCTGCCAGTGGTCTTGTGCCCTGCTTGGTGCTGGGTTGTGGGTGGGGAATGGAAGGAGCCCCTCTCACCAGTTCTGGAGAGGATGGTGGAGGATGTTGAGATGGGTCCCCATCACTGTTAGATTTGCTGTCCTTTCTGGACCCTGGTGAGGGAGCTCTTGTCCTGGCTCCTGACTCGGCGGCCCCAAATCCTTGGACCACCCCGGATCAGATGACTTGACTTTCCTGACTGCAGCCATATGTCGGACTTTTGCTCTGATCACGTTGTGTTCACAGAGCTCCCTGGGGGGCTGCGTTCTTGCCCCTGGGCTGGGATCTGCTGCTGTCCCTCTGGGAGGAGGGGGGCGGAGCTGGTCAGAGCATAATCTGTGGGGTCCGCCTGGGGACTTGTGTGGACTAGCCCTACTGCCCCTGAGGGACCTGTATGAACTTCTAGGCCAGAGGGTAGCCTGAGCCACCTCAGTGTCCTCAACCTTGGCACATGGACCATGCTGGTTAAGTGTTAGAGGGCTTCTTTTTTTTTTTTTTTTTCTTAAGCTGGAAACAGGGAGAGACAGCAGACAGACTCCCGCATGCGCCCTACCGGGATCCACCCGGCACGCCCACCAGGGGCGACGCTCTGCCCACCAGGGGGCGATGCTCTGCCCATCCTGGGCGTCGCCATGTTGCGACCAGAGCCACTCTAGTGCCTGAGGCAGAGGCCACAGAGCTATGCCCAGCGCCCGGGCCATCTTTGCTCCAATGGAGCCTTGGCTGCGGGAGGGGAAGAGAGAGACAGAGAGGAAAGCACGGCGGAGGGGTGGAGAAGCAAATGGGCGCTTCTCCTGTGTGCCCTGGCCGGGAATCGAACCCGGGTCCTCCGCACGCTAGGCCGAGGCTCTACCGCTGAGCCAACCGGCCAGGGCTTAGAGGGCTTCTTAAGTAAACATTGGGGACAGTCTACACTCTGGGAGGGTCCCACGCCTGGAGGGAGGGGCAGGGTCGGTACTGCTCTGGCGCTGTCACCTGCCCAGCTGTGGAACTGAGATGTGGGCAAGTGAGGTGGTCCCGGGAGCCTCAGTTTGCCCATCTGCACGTGTGGGGGTAATAGTAGTACCACCTCCCAGGTCGCTGTGTAGCTACTATAAATCCATGTCCGCTAGCTGCTTTGCCTGGCACAGGTGATGTGCGGGAACTTCCAGCATTACGTCGTGGTGCCCTGGGCTGCAGCCTGTGCGGGGAGATGGTGAGGGGCTGGGGGTGAACTAGGAAAAAGCAGTACTCCCCATTGCCCTGGCAGATTCCCTGCCCACTGGTCTCCCTCCTGTCCATCCCCCCAACCCTGCCCTCTCCCCAGGCCTGCTCTGACTGGGGAGCCCAGCAGGTAGGAGAGCTAACAAGGCTAATGGGTTCTAATTATAGCCTGTCTTGGATCGATGAAGCCTTGGGCGTGGAGGGGCAGGGCTGGTGTGCTAGGGCCTGGCCGGGCAGCTGTGGGGCAGCCAGGAGCTAGCAGGACACAGAGTTCTCTCCCCCCCTACCCCCGGGCCTTCACCCTGGGTGAGCGGGATCCCACCATACCTCCGGCTGTGTGCCCCGGGGACAGGGCCCGGGCCTTCACCCTGGGTGAGCGGGATCCCTCCATACCTCCGGCTGTGTGCCCCGGGGACAGGGCCCGGGCCTTCACCCTGGGTGAGCGGGATCCCTCCATACCTCCGGCTGTGTGCCCCGGGGACAGGGCCCGGGCCAGGGCTTCGGAGGGGTGTTGGGTGCAGGGAAGGGTTGCTTGGGTGAGTCCCCAGGTTTGGTTTTAGCTCAGAGCTCCGGCAGGAGAGGGAGGCAGTGGGAGGGGGGGGCTGCAGGGAAGGCGGGCTGCGTGGGCATTGGAAGGTTGGGGGGGGCAGTGTCCCCGAAGTTCTGCCCTGGGTTGTCCTCTGGGCCACCAGACGCTGTGAGGGGAGAGGAAGAGTCCTTCTGAGATGGGGATGGCAGGGTGGGGTCCCCGGGTGGGGTCCCCATCTTTAGGTGACAGCCCTGGAATGTTCTTGGAGGAGGGGTTTAATTAGGCAGAGGGGCCTGGGCCTTGAGGTCTTCAGGCATGGAGGACAGGGCTGCCCTTGGGCCGAGGGTTTAGGCCTTATCCTCTGAGGCTTGTTTTGGGCGTGGATTAGGGCTAGAGTGGGCTGCCTCCTCCCCGGGCAGGGCTGGGTGCAGCCCCCCACACGTCACAGTCTTCCTTCTAGAACCTCCTGCAGCCACCTGTGCGTCTCCTCTGTTCTGCTGGTTAGCCAGTGACTGTGCACTGGGCCGGCCTTCTCAGTCTGGGGACCACCCTGCGGAAGGGACAGGGGCATCGGGAGGTGGCCAGAGGCGGAGGGAGAGGCCCCCTCTGGATTGCATCAGCCTGAGTGCGTTACATAAGGTGCTGGGCAGCGCCTGGGCGCGGGGGTGGCTCTGCCCAGGCGGTCTCAGTCTCCCTGCCGCGTGGGGAGCGGAGGCAGCCCCGGGAGTGAGCAGGTGTGGACAGGCATCTGAGTCTCAGCCTGGCTCCCAGCCAGCCCCGTCAGGGCCCCCCAGACTTCTCTGCTCCAAGACGATTCTGGGGGTCCCCATGCACGTTTTCAACTGGCCTGAAAAGTCTCTGCCCCTCCCACATCATGGCTGGCTGGGGTACACAGGGTCCCTGTCCAGCCTCCGCCTGCCCTGATTCGAGCAAGGCCTGCCCACATGAACCCAGCGTAGGGCCCGCCCCTCACTGCCGGACCTGCGCCCCCTCGCCTGGGCCCAGGCCACAGCAGCTGTTGCCTTGCACATGGCCCTGTCCTCAGCAGTGCCCTTCTCTGCTGGTCAGGACCGCCAAGCTGGCTGAGCGGGTCCCCCAGGATGGCTGGCACGCAGGCCCTGCTCAGGCCGCCGCCTCTGGAACAGCTCCCCGTCCTGCCTGGAGTCTGCTTCTCTCCAGGTCTGTGCCCAGCAGGATGGGGAAGGGGCTGGGATAGGGCCCTGGGGCTGGCTGTCCCAGACAGGGAGGGGACCTGCGCCCTGGGTGGGGAGACAGCAGGGCCCTGGGCCACCCTGGAGGGGGGCCCCGGTGCAGAGGGTGGCCCAGACGGTGGTGCGGCCCCACCTTCCCCTGGTAGGGGTGAGTTGTGTGGGAGCCAGCCCTGTGGGGCCGTGGGTGTGGGAGGGGCGTTCACTGAGCCCCTACAGTGACCAGCACCCTCTAGCTGCACCCAGAGTGTGGCCGTGGGAGCCCCGAGACCCAGGGTGGGGGTGTCCCAGACAGGGGCGGAGGAGTGGCTGTGTGCAGGAAAGGGTCCGGGTGGGGGGGCTAGATGTGGGTGTGTCCTGGGTGTGCACACTTGTGTCCCAGCATCTCTGGAGTGTGGGTCTGACAGGGGAGCAGCCTCAAGAGTAGAAGTTTCCTGGGTTGATTCCCCTTTCCCAGAGAGTCTCCCGGTGGCCCTGGGACTGCACCCGTCCTCAGGGCCTCCTGGGTGGCAGGCCTTACACTTGTGAAATGCCCCGTTGTGCCCCTGGCAGCCCGGGTGGCTCTCTTCTTTGCCCCCCTGGGTGCTTGTGGAGCAGGGCGGGGACTGTGTAGGACAGGCCGGCTTTGCCCCAGGCCTCTGGCTGCTTGGAGCTCTGGCGGTCCTGCCGCACCTGGCCCGGCTCCCTGGGCCCTGGGGGCACAGCTTGTTTTCCCTTCAGGGTGCTCACGGTTGCAGTGGCTTCTTGCCATGCTCACCCCCAGGAGGTCCCTCCCTGCCCTGCCCTGCCCTCCATGGCCCATGTCTGGTCCCTGGACACTAGGGGCTCGCTGCCTGTCTGGGTGTGACAGGGTGTGTGTGTGTGTGTGTGTGTGTGTGTGTGTGTGTGACTGAGGGTATGCTTGTGTTGGTGTGATGGGGGGTGTACCTGTGTGGGTGTGACATTGGGTGTGTATACCTCTGTGAAGGTGACTAAGGGGATGTACTTGTGTGGGTGTGACTGTGGGTGTATGTATACCTCTACACTGGTGTGATGGGGGTGAACCCGGGTGGGTGTGACTGGAGGTGTATATATCTGTGTGGGTGTGATGGAGGTGCACCCATGTGGGTGTGACAGGGGGCTGTACCTATGTGGGTGTGACTGAGTGTATGTGTGTATACCTACATTGGTGTGACTGGAGGTGTATATACCTGTGTGGGTGTGACAGGGGGCTGTACCTATGTGGGTGTGACTGAGTGTATGTGTGTATATCTGCATTGGCATGACTGGAGGTGTATATACCTGTGTGGGTGTGACTGAGTGTGTGTGTGTATACCTGCATTGGTGTGCCAGGGGCGTACCTGTGTGAGTGCGTGGGGGAGAGAGGCAGCACGGTCCATGATTCCCCATTAAAGGGCCCTGGCACCCTCCTGGGTGGCCTCTCCCCCAAACCCCCAGGCACTGGCGGCCCAGCACCCCGTGGTTCTGGGTGATGTGACCTCTGTGTTGCCGTGCATTCATGAGCTCCCTCCGGGCCACACTGCGGGGCTCTGGGGGGCGGAGATGGCTTTGTGCTCCTGTGGTCTGCTTTCTCCTTGGGTAGCCACACCCACCAGGTGTCCTAAGAGTCGCCCACTTTGTCTCAGCACCAGGCTGCCTGGGCACTGTCCTACAGGGGCTGGGGGGCGTGGTGGTCACAACATCCCATTTTTCTCGTGACGGGGGAGAGGCCCACCAGAGCTAGGCTTCCACTCACTCGGTCTGTGGGGCTGGGAGGGGCTGGGCAGGGTGACAGAACTGTCAGGTTATCAGCCCGGCAGCTACGGCTGCCAGCTCTCAGGGTGCAGCTGGGGATGCCTGGTGGCTGTCACCTGGCAGGGTTGGAGACAGAGGAGCTGGCTGCCCCAGAAGGCCCTGCCCCCTGCTCTGTGTCTCTCGGGGTCCCCGGAGGGGAAGTGGCCGAGTAACACCCCCCCTTCTGATCCCTCCAGAAGAAGAAGATGGTGGCCTTGGAGGCTTTGAGGACTTTTTCCCTGAGGAACCTGTGAGCCTTCCCAAGAAGAAGAAACCCAAGAAGCTTCCGGAGAACAGGTCCAAGGGGAAGCGGAAGAAGAAGGAGGTGCGTGAGGCTGGGGCCGGGCACGCTCAGGCTGGGTGGCTGCCGGGGGCCTGTAGAGCCAGCCTGGGCTCCCCACCCCCAGGGTGGCTGCCGGGATTTGAGTCTGGGTGAATTGTGTGTCAGGGGTCATTTGTTCTTTAGCCAGCGTGGCTGTCCTGGACCGTGATGACGGTCCCTAGCATTGGTCCCTAGCATACCCCTTGGCCCAAGGACCCACATTCCTGCCTGCACCGTGGGTCCCCTGCCTCCTGTCTGTCCCTTTCCTCTGGATGGCACACCTCTGTCCCTCTGGGAAGCTGCTTTCAATCTGTCAAGTTGGAATGCTGATAAAAATGAAATAAGGGAGAGGAAGAGTCACAGTCCCCAGTATGGGACGAGGTCCCCTCTGAGACGTGCGTTGATGTCTGTGGCCTCATTTCCAGATTGTTCCATATGGACTCCCTTCATCCTCAGGTCAGCCTTGGAGTTGGTGGGGTGGGGTGGTTGTCGCCACTGGGCAGGTGGGAGAGCTGAGGCCGACCTGCCGCTCACAGCCCTTCCCACTTGGACGAGTAGGGATGGTGACAAGACAGTGTGACAGCTCCTGTCTCACCAGGTGCCAGCTGTCCACCTCTTTGGGCATCCTCCTTGGTCCTCCAGGTGGCCCTGTGGGGAAGTGGTGGTGTAAACCCACGTTACAGATGAGGGAGTGTGGAGGCTCAGAGACAGACTTGCCTAGGGTCACACTGTGACCACAGATATTTGGCCCTAGGGGCGGTCAGCCCTGTCCAGTGCTGCCCCCCTGACCTGGCTCTCCGCCAGCCCACCTGCCCAGGGGTAGCCTACCTGGTCCAGCCTTGCAGGGGACAGGCCCAGAAGAGGCGGTGGGAGGTGCAGGAACCCTTGGTGGCTCTGGGACCGTGGCCTTCTGACTCAGAGGGAGGATTGGAGGGGGCAGCACCTTCCAGGCTGAGGGTGCAGGTGTTCTGGGGCTGGTGTGAGGGACTCAAGGCCAAGCAGGCCTCTCACCTGTCCCCTGAGTGACATGGAGTCTCTGGAAGGCTTTGCACAGAGAGCTCTGAGAACAGAGGGCCATGCAGGTGGGCAGGCGAGAATCTGTCTCTGAAGCCCCTGCCTGCACCTGCCCGAACCTCGCTTCTGTCTGTAGTGCGGGGCGGGGGGTGTGTGTGTCATCACCCGTCCACCTCCTTTGCTTGTTTTGGGGGCAAATCAGATGTGGACCAACAGGGCACCTTCATGTGAGGGTGCTGCAGTGAGGGCTGGCGGCACGTGGGGGCGTCCATGGTGTCAGTGTGGACGGCAACGCCTACCCTAGCTTGTGTCCTGGTCCCCATCCGACCTCTGATGACCTCACCTTGGCCCTGCAGATCTGTCCTGTGGGCAGAGGCTGGCTGGCGGGGCCCGGGGATGCAGGGGCCGACTTCCTGGTCGAAGTTGTGTTCTGCCGCCACTATTGCCCTCATTGTACCCAAGGCCCCGCGTGTGTTGGGGTGGCGGTGGAATCGGGGTCCCGGGGTGCAGTAGTCCAGGGCAGGGCCTTTGGCACCCCTCTCTCCTCCTGAGTGTTTTCTCTCCGGCAGCTTCTTTTGTGGGACTGGGCAGAGGCTCGGTCTGGACAGGGCATGCTGTCTGGTCCTTGGTCTCAGGCCTTCAGGCTGGTCTCCCTAGTTCCCAAATGCGCATTAGGGACCATGGGGGGGCATGGGCCTGTGGGTACCCCGTTCTGCCTCTCCCAGCCCTGGGCCCTAGGCAGGCCCCAGGGTCAGCAGGCCCCTCCCCATGGTCCCGGCCGGGAAGGAGGTTAGAGGTGGGCAGCGTCTGGACATGGTAGGCTGGTGGCTGGGGTGGAGAGAGCTCGGCAGTGGGGATGTGGGGGCTGCTGGCCTCTAAGGTCAGGGAGGGCTGGTGTCCCCCCCCATACCCAAGCCATGATCACTCAGGTCTCTCTTCTTCTGGAAGCACCTGAACACGTTTCTGTCTCTGTGCCTGGCTCTCTGGCTCGGGTTGGTCTGTCTTTCCGTCTGCCATCTTCGCTGTTCCTCTCCCTCAGTTGGGCCTCCGCCGCCACCATCTCTTGTGTCTGATGTCTCCCTTGCCCTCTTCTCTCTTCATTTCCTCCCTCTCCTCACTCCCCCCTCCCTCTCCCTCTCATCCTCTCTCCCTCCCCTCTTCCTCACAGTCTCTCTCTCCCCTGATATCAGGGTGGAGGCAGGGTGGCCAGGAGGTTTCAGACAGGCCCCCAGGGCGATGCTTGTGACATTGCTGCCCCCTCCTCTGCATTCCTGAGAGTCTGGCTTGGCCAACTGGCTCATCTTAGAGGGTCTGGAGCATGCTGTGGCCAGAGGCTGGTGGCTGTGTGCCCACGCCCCTTCCGCCTACCCATAGACCTGAGTCTTCAGCAAGTGGGGAAGGGAATTGCAACCTTTGCACCCCTCCATGTCCAGCCAGGCAGCCCCAGGCCAGGCGGTGGGCAGGGGCAGCGGTGTTGTTTCTGTGTGTGTGTGTGTGTGTGTTGTGTTCGCGCGCGCGCACGCACACACACACGCCCGCTTGTTGGGGGCCGGGAGGAGACAGGCGGCAGGTCTGGATTCTGATTTACATAGAATAACCGGACGAGGGCCAGAACCTGAGCATATGTAGATGAAGCTCCTTGTCAAACCCAGCGCAGGAGGGAGAAATGATTTCAACCTGTACTGCAGTGGTTACCATAGCAACCAATTATTCAGTGCTAAATTATAACTGTTTATAACAGTCGTGAATGGGGAGGGCTCATATTTGATGCCTTTTCCCTATCAATCTTGAAGGACCCCAAATCGCCAATGACCCAACTCTTCTGAGCCCTTCCCTTTGAGTTTAAATGCCTAATTTTTCGAGACGTGGTGTGTGATGAGCGGAGAGGGAGAGGGGGGGAGATGGGAGGCCTGGATCCAGAAACATCTGCAGAGCTGGGGGAGGAGGAAGGGCAGGCAGGGACCGCTCTCTCAGGTCCCCCCCCCAGTCTACCGTGGTGACATGCTCTGTCCTCTGTGGGCCTGGAGCTCAGGACAGAGACCCCTCCCGCCTGCTCCCCCACACAGCCTGGGTGTGGCGGTCAAGGCAGCTTTTGCCAATGAATTCTGTTGGTTACCTCAAGTCCACTAAGATCCTTCTACACCAAGTGCGTCCCCCAGAGTCATGCCCAAAGCTGCCACAGCCCCAAGGATCATGTCAAGGTCAAAACCCAACTGCTGTCCGGACGTGTGGAGCCCGTGGTATAGCTCAGGGCTGGGGGGGGTGCGTCCCGGGGCATCCTTGTTCCGTGCCTGCCCCTCTGCCCCTGAACATGGCGTGGCCTGCAACCCCCTGTGTGGTTCTCCGTCCCTCCTTCCTTTATCGCCACTGGCTGAGGCTGGCTTCCCCTAGGTCCCACTGATGAGTGACTGCCCTTCCCCTCATCCTTTCTCTTCAAGGAAAGATTTTGAGGAGAAAAAAGGAGGCTCAGGTCTAGAAGTGTCCAAACATCTGGGTGCAGATGTATGCTGTGGACACAGACATTGTACCAGTGCAAAAGCAATCTCTAAAGACTTGTCCTGCATCCCTACCTTCCACCAACCCCCGGGTGTGGGCAGCAGGGCTTGGATGAGATCCTGGCACAGGTGGGGGTGGGCCTGGGAACTGTGAGCTTCATTAGGTTGAGGGATGAGGCCGGGCGGCACAGCGAGGACCACAGGCCTTTCCCCAGGGCGGGTGACAAAGGGGGAGCTGTCTCCCCTGCCTGCAAGTGAGGGAGCCTACCGAAGCTCCAGCTCCTTCCTCGAGGAGGTCTTTCCCTCTTGCTCTCCCAGGTCGTCCTGGAGTGACCGCTGGGCCCGAACACCTGGCAGGGGGCCTTCTGCCTGCCTGCTTCCCTCCCTCCCTCTCCTTCTGGGCTCTGCATTTGGAGCTCTGCTGGCCGCTCCTTGCCTCTTCTGCATGTGAGCTGTGGCAGGTTCCCGTCCCCCCAGGTGTGCCCACAGCAGCCCCTCTATGGCATCATATGGCCGTCTGCACTGTGGTTGTGTTCTCCAGTGTCCCATCCTAGCGCATCTTTGGCTTCCAAGCAGAGTTGGGGATTGTCATCCAGGTACTGGGGACACTCTCGTTCTATTATTTATTTATGTATATTTTACTGAGAGGAGGGGAGGTAGAGAGACAGACTCCTGCGTACACCCTGACCAGGATCTACCTGGCAAGCCCCCTACAGGGCGATGCTCTGCCCATCTGGGGCGTTGCTCCATTGCTCAGCAACTGAGCCATTTTTTAGCTCCTGAGGCAGAGGCTGTGGAGCCATCCTCAGCACCTGAGGCCAACTCGTTTGAACCAATTGAGCCATGGCTGTGGGAGAGGAAGAGAGAGTGAAAGAGGGAGAGAGGGAAAGGAGGGGTGGAGAAGCAGATGGTCACTTCTCCTATGTGCCCTGACCGGGAATCAAACCCGGGACATCCACACGCTGGTTCTACCACTGAGCCAACCTGCCAGGGTGGGGATGCTCTCATTTCAAAATGTTTAAGGCCTTCTCTTACTTCATCTCCTTTGTGCCGTTTATCACCCTGTGGCATCCCCGTCCTGCAGATGAGGGAGCTGAGGTCAGGGTGCTAGCAGGGATCAGAGCTCTGAGGCATTCTCTGCTGTGCAGCCTCCCCAGGACCCACCTTGGGTCCTCCTCTCTCATCCCTGGTCTGGATGGTGGGGTCCATCCCAGGGCAGCTGAGAGCCTGCCCTGGGCCCTTATGTCCCGCAGCCTCTGTCCGTGGTGCTGAAGTCCATGGCACCCTTCCCACCTCCTGTCTTTCCCTTTGCTGCGGTGAGGGCTGGCATAGAATCTGTCTCTCAGGTCTCTCGAAGGGTGTGGTTCCTCCAAGCTGGCTGAACTCTGCACCCTGGGGGGAAGTGGGCATCCCTGCCTGACCCCCACCTCCCCGAAGAACGGAGGCCCAGCTGGCCGTTGTAGCTGTTAGTCCTGGGAGCAGGAGCCATCGCCGGGCTGTCCTGCCCCAGGCAGGCTCTGGCAGCAGCCTGGACCTGCACTGCCCCTGGTGCTTGGCATGGCCAGTCAGTATTGGGGAAGCACCAGGACTCAGCAAAGGAGGAGAGGCTGGCCAATCGGCAGCCATCACACACGGACTTTGTGCCTGAATGGGGACCAATGGTTTGGGAGTCAGTGGGGAGCCCCGATGTGGGAGCTAAGAGCTGGGAGCCCAGAGCTGGGAGCCCGGAGCTGGGAGCCCGGAGCTGGGAGCCCAGAGCTGAGCCCAGGAGCTGAGCCCAGGAGCTGAGTGTCCGGGAGAGTTCGGGGAGTATGGGAGCCTGTGGGTGGGTCCTTTCCCAGATGCATCTCAGGGAGCGCCTCCCTCCTGGGAGAAGACTCAACTCCTTACAGCGAGGTCATGAAGGCCAGGGACCAGCCTTTCAGATTCTCCAGAAGACCCCACTCTTCTCCACACCCTCCTCCTCCTCCTTCTCCTCTATCTCACCTGCTCCCTTTCCTTCTCCCTCCTCTGTCCCTTCCCTTTCCTCTTCCCTTCTTCCCTTTTCCTTCCCCTTTCCTCCCACGCCCCTCGCTCCCCACCGCCCCTTCTGCCTGTCTCCGTTTGCCATTCCCGAATTCATCTTGCAGGAATTCCCCGTGTTCTCCTCCATCTCTTCCCTGCCTCTTTTTGCTCACCTTGCAAATAGTAAACAACCAGGTGACCCTGCTGGTCACCAGAGCACCAGCGCCCAGCCTCTGTTCCTGCAGACCCAGCTAGGATGGGCTGGCAGAGGTTGCCAGCCTGCTCGCATGTCTCTGGAAAGGCTGAGAGCACCCAGCTTTCTCCGAGGGGCAGTGCCTTCTTGTGGGGAGGCTCTGGCTGCAAATGCTCTTATTTCCATATAAATGGGCCATTTTGTGCCTATATAGAAGGGGAACTAAATCAAGGAAGCCAAGCTTAAGAGCTGCCTAAATGACCACCTCTCCCATTATGACACCGTGGTCAGGGTGGGGGTGTAGGTGTGGGGAAGGTGGGCTTGTGCACAGCAGCTTCCAGAGAGCCCACAGGCAGGTAAAGCTGGGCTGTGGTGCTCTGTGCTGGTCACAGCTTGCACTGGACATACGCAGTTCCACGGGAGGCACATGGAGCCCAGAGGTAGATGCTCCGAGCTGCGCCTGAGCCAGAGGCTCCTGCCGCTCCTCTGGTGCACTCAGCTTTTTTGGAACCTGGTGCACTCTGCTTTTTCGGATCACATCCTCTGCTTTGAGCTCCTGGGTCCAAGCACCATCACACAAGACTCATTAAAATCCCAAAGTCCACAGAAATCCTGATTCTGACTGGAGCTTAGCCCAGGGCGGTCCCAGCAGGTGGCCCCTGAGCTGGCCCAGTAGGGAAGCCTGACTTGGGCTTCCTTTACAGCGGTGGCCTGGCCGTCAGGATGAGACCCTTGACCATGCTGGCTCTAATGCCGAGCCCTGCGCTGCCAGACGCTGAATGATCTAGAAAGCACGGCTGACTGGCTGTGCCGGAGGCCGTTCTCAGGGCAGGCCTGCTGCCCCGGGCTCCAGGTTTTCTTGGGCCCCTGTTGCCCACACCGTCCCCCTTTGTTTTGCAGGGGAGCCACGATGAGCTGTCGGAAAACGAAGAGGATCTGGAAGAGAAGTCGGAGAGTGAGGGCAGTGACTACTCCCCTAACAAAAAGAAGAAGAAAAAACTCAAGGACAAGAAGGAGAAGAAAGCCAAGCGAAAAAGGAAGGGTGACGATGAGGATGCCAATGACGATGGGTGCCTGAAGGTAACCCCTGAGGTTGAGCCAGGCTGGGGAGCCCTGGGCTCCTACAGGGCAAACCTCCTGGGATGGGCGGAGCCTCGTGCTGGGGTGGGCGGAGCCTCCTGCTGTCACTTGTCTGTCTTCTGCTCTAGTCTGCTGGGTGACAGGGCCAGAGCGTTGTTCCCCACGGGTGGCAAATGGTGTGGATCCCTCTGCAGGTGTGAGTGTGTATGTGTGAGCACACATGTGGAGGTTGGTTGCATTTTTATGAGAAATACTGTAGCCACAAGTCTCAGTGAAATAACAACAGACAAGGTTTAGGAGCTTGAGGAGGAAGTGGTCCAGCTCTTGGATGTCTTATCTGTGGTCCTGCCCAATGGACTGTCAGGAACCTCTTACTTGGAGCCATCTGGGAAAATCAATCAGGAAGTGGAGTCTTTGCCAGCGAGAAGCAGCCAGGCAGCTCGGCTTAGAGTAGAGGGGAGTTTGTTCCTCAGCACAGGTCTGAAGTCCTGCCCATGTGAGCCTGCAGGACTGAGCTGGCCTGGCCCTGCCAGGGAAGCTGTAGGAAGGGCCTGGGGCTCCCCTGGGCAAAGCATCTTCCCTGTGACTCGGGGGAGTGATGTGTATGAGCCACACCCCGGGGGCTTGCGGGAGGGGAGGGTGGTCCGAGGGTAAGGGCTCTGGGCTCAGGTCTTGGGCAGGGGGCAGAGGACTTCCAGTCACCCAGGACCACCCAGGACCAGGCTCCCAGGCTCAGTTTGGGCGAGCCTGGATTTAGAGATAAGTGCTCTGTAAATACTAGTGCGGTGGCTGTTCGGTGGGACAGAAATGGTGACTGTCAGCACCTGATGCTAGGCAGCCCTGGTGATGTCCCTGCACCTGGAGGGGACTTTGCTCAGTGGCAGGTGTGTTGTGAGCCATCTGTGAGGGATTGTAGCTGAGGGGCTGACAACTTTGAGTGAGGAACCACAGAGTGATGCGGGTTATTCTGTGACAACATTGTCAGCACGCTCACAGGCTGCTCTGCATCCTGGTGGGAGCCAAGGCCTGTGTACCCCCCGAGAGGGGCTGTATGGGGTGCCAGAGGGGATTCCACCTCCGAAGTGTCACAGAGAACAGGTGGCCAGGAAGCTCTGGGCACGTCGGAGAATGGACGTAGTGGCAGCTCAAGGCTTCTTTTCCACTCACGGCCCCATCCAGCAGGAGGGACAGGCCTATGTCCTACAGCAGGCCACACTGGAGCCCCAATGTGCTCTTGAGTGGCCCAGGACTGCGCCCTGGGGTGGCGTGTGTGGATTGGCAGAATGGGTTAGTGGATGGGGCTGGGTCAGGGGTACTTGGAACAAGCCAGAAATCGGGCCCTGTTCCAAGCTCCTCCTGTAAGGCAGGTGCTGTTGTCCCAGTTTACAGATGGGGAAACAGAGGCATAGAGAGGTGAAGTAGTTCGTCCACCTCTCACTGTCAGCATGTGTCAGAGCCAAGATTAGAACCAGCATCTTCCTGGCTCCAGGGTCCAAGCTCATAGCCAGCACCCCACCTCACCCCATCCTAGCCAACTCAGGGCCACCCTGTGATCTGTCACCTGAGGCTAGCTGTCTCATGAGCTCACTGTATGCCCTTGGGAAGTCACATGCCTCTCTGGGCTTCAGTGCCCCCACCTAGAAAGTGAGGCAGTAACTGAAGGACCCTCCTGGGATTGTCCTGTGCCCCTGCTCTGGCCAGGGCACACCCTGCTGGCTCTGGAACCTGGCAATTGCCTGTTCGTTCTGGGGTCCCTGCATGATTGTGCCAGGGGACAACCTGGAGTGGCCTTATTTCTCCCCAGCATGCCTTAGGCTGCCCTTGAGCCTGCTGCCCTCCCCCAGGGCCATCTGCTCCTAAAACCCACCTTTAGGCTGCTGTTCTATCCCAGAGCCCAGACTCCCCGAACGTATTCCTCCCAGAGAGGGAGCCCCACTATGCCTGCCCTGGGCACACACACGGCCTTCCCCGCAGCCCCATATTAACCCCCCCAGGCACCTTGCCTTGTCTCCCCATCAATGGACATCTGAGCTGGACCCCCATCAAGGGTTTGCAGGTGGGGTGTTTCAGGGCGCTTTTGGTGGTGGCTGAGAACGCTCTTGTTAAGTTGCATGTACGATCCCTGCCCTTCTCCCTGTTCCAAGGCCTCCTAGGTGGGGGCCCTGGGGCTGGGGGTGCTGATTAGAAGGACCCCGCCTCTGATTTCACCTCTGGCCTGTGTGTCTGTAGGAGCCCAAGTCGTCAGGGCAGCTCATGGCTGAGTGGGGCCTGGACGACGTGGACTATCTGTTCTCGGAGGCTGATTACCACACGCTGACCAACTACAAGGCCTTCAGCCAGTTCCTCAGGTGGGCTGGGGGGCAGGCATCCGTGGGGGGGCGGAGGGACGGTGCCCAGCCCCTGGGGTGGGGTGTGGCTGTCAGGCACACTTTGGCAGACGGTCTGCTTCCCTTGCCCATTCTGCATCTGGGGTGGTGGTCCTGGTGGTCCTGGTCGGTCCTGGTCCTCACGCCCTCACGCCCCTCTCAGCCAGGGGAGACAGCAGCACCCGCTGCAGGCCCCTCTCTCTGGCTCCTCAGGTCCTGCAGGTTTTAGAAACCCAGTTATTTAGAAAATTGCCATCCACATACATAGGGACTTGAGCAGTGGTGGGATTCAAGTAATTTAACAGCCGGTTCTCTGCCCTAATGACCGTTTTAAGTATATAAAAAACGATATACCTAAAGGTAGTTTATTATTTCACACACTGAATACTTAAATAAGAACAATAAAAGAGGTATACAAAACTAGATTGTCATAAGAGTTTTAAAATATTAATAAAAATATTAAATAATACTTGACAAAAACCAATAAAACTTAAGATATTCCCATACTGCTTCTTGATTGGCATCCTCACTTGCAATTCTTTTCACCCGTGGGCGAATGAACATGACTACGGGCACTTAGAATACGCTGTTGTGCTGATGAACGTTAAAAAAGAGTAAGGGATGTAAATGTGTGGTTTCCACATTGGGGGGCTTCCCAGGCACCCACCCTAGAGAGAACCCCGATGACAAGTGCCATTTTAACAGCTGGTTCACTGAGCTCAACAAAAAATTACATATTGGTTCTGCCAAACCACTGTCAGCCGGCTGAATCCCACCACTGGACTTGAGCATTTTGGGGTGGTCTGCAGTCCCAAACTTTGTCTTCTCCTGTCCCCTCCCTGGCCTTTCTGTCCTTCTTCCCCACCTGGAGCACGGATGGAGCTGTTGTTCCCAGTCCCAGGTGTGGGAGGAGGGGTGGGTCCTGCCGGGGTCACACGGGCAGTCTCACCCCATCCACGGCATTGCCCTCACCCTCTTGCCTCTCCCCACACACAGGCCACTTATTGCCAAGAAGAACCCGAAGATCCCCATGTCCAAAATGATGACTGTCCTGGGTGCCAAGTGGCGGGAGTTCAGTGCCAACAACCCCTTCAAGGGCAGCTCGGCCGCAGCGGCCGCGGCGGCAGTGGCTGCAGCTGTGGAGACGGTCACTATCGCCCCTCCGCTGGCGGTCAGCCCCCAGCAGGCACCCCCGCCTGTGCCCATCCGCAAGGCCAAGACCAAAGAGGGCAAGGGTAAGGCTGCAGGTGGATGGGCACCTGGCCTGCTGTCAGGAGCCCTTCCTGACGCTGCGGCCTCGGCCAGCTGGGGTGGTCTCTGTCAAGGAGCCAGTGCCTTGGTTGACCTTGGCTCACCTGGCCTTTCTCGGCTGTATTGCAGCATCATTGAAGCTGCTGTCCCGCCTCCCTTTAGAGCAGGGGTAGTCAACCTTTTTATACCTACCACCCACTTTTGTATCTCTGTTAGTAGTAAAATTTTCTAACCGCCCACCAGTTCCATAGTAATGGTAATTTATAAAGTAGGGAAGTAACTTTACTTTATAAAATTTATAAAGCAGAGTAACAGCAAGTTAAAGCATATAATAATAATTACTTACCAAGTACTTTTTGTCAGATTTTCACTAAGTTTGGCAGAATAAATCTTTATAAAACAACTTACTATAGTTAAAGCTATCTTTTTATTTATACTTTGGTTGCTCTGCTACTGCCCACCATGAAAGCTGGAATGCCCACTAGTGGGCGGTAGGGACCAGGTTGACTACCACTGCTTTAGAGGCTGGGGGAGGAGCGGGAGATGGTGCTCAGAGCTTTGGGGGTTTTGCTCTGGCCCCCTCCAACTTGAGCATGGAGGAAGGGGGAGGGGAGGCCCAGGCTGCTGAGAGTCCAGATATCTTGAATTTGAGGCTGCACCATTCCTAGGGAGAAGGGGTCCAAGGTTAGCCTGTGACCCCTCTTGCGTGATCAGTGGGCTCTTAGGATAACAGAAAACAGACGTGCATGGGTGTGGTCAGGGCCAGCTTCCGGGGAGTCCTGGAGGGAGGTCCAGGTACAGAGTTGGACTCTGTGGGGTGTCTAGGTGAGGATAACAGGGACAGCAGAGGCTCTCTGCGACCTCCCCTGGGTGGAGGATATGTGGCCCCATTGCAGGTAGGCACATGGATGTCCCCAGGGCTCTCAACGGGAGGGTTACCAGCAGATCAGCCTTTCTGGGTACCCTGATTGGACTCTGATGGGGGACTAAGGGGGCTCGGGGACTCTTTGTTTCAGCTCCGAGGAACTTGGCTCTCTGAGACGGTGTGCCCCTTTGCCAGGTCCCTGCAGGCCCCGGTGGGCAGAGTGACATGGGTGAGGGCTGGCCTGCTCCTCCTGGCCCCTTGCTGGCCTCTGTCCTGGGCCCACCCTGCGTTCTCATTGCCTCTCAGATTCCAGCCAATGAGCTGGATTCCCTGGGCTGCCTATTTAGAGCCTGAGAAATTGAAACAGACTTCCAGGTGGTGCTGAGGTTACAGCTGGGCCCCCACCCCGTCTCCCTGTGAGTGATAGGTCTGGAGAGGGCCCCGGGACAAGGTCGCCTGCTGCTTGGCCCCATCTCCCCACTTCAGCCCAGGGGAAGGGGCTGCTGGGTGGCCATTACTCCCCAGGTGGCTAACTGTTCTGTGGCCAGCTCCATAACGACAGCCTCCACCCTGCTGGCCCCCAGTAGCCAGCATTTGGGGCAAGGGAATGGGGGGACTGATAGAGGTGAGAGCATTCTTGACGGGTGCCAGTGGTGCCTGGGGGTGGGGATAGCCCAGAGGCTGGCAACTTTCTGCACCAGGGCATCCCTCCAGGTTCCAGTGTGGCTTACAGGTGGGCAGGCCTGTGGTGGTCCCGCTGGCCATGGCTCCATTGGGAACAGCATTCTGGGGAGAGGGGACAGGACAGGGCTGCTCCCGAGATGGCTAGTGTTTCTGCTGTTTGTGGATGAGGGGCACCCCAGTGCCTGGGGCATAGCCTGGGTCCAGGTTATTCTCTGGCGCCCCCCCTTGACATGCTGTGTAATTGTAAGCAAGGTATCAGTCTTTGCACCTGTAAGGGCCATGACAGGAACGGCCCTTTCCTTGTTGCGTTCTTGCGTGGGCTGGATGTGACAGGGCTGCTTATTCCTCCGTGACTTTCCAGGGCCTGGAGTGAGGAAGAAGATCAAAGGTGCCAAGGATGCCAAGAAAAAAGGCAAGGGGAAGAAGGTGGCCGGGTTCAAGTTCCGCTTCGGAGGGATTGGCAACAAGAGGAAGAAAGGCTCCTCGGTGAGTGTGGACACGTATGTGCAGGCATGTGTATGTGTGAATGTGTGTGATTGTGTGGTCATGTGTATGTGTGAATACATGTGTGATAATATGTGCAGGCATGTGTATTTGTGAACATGTGTGTGATTCTGTGTGGGATGTGTGTATGAATGCACATGCTATCATGTATGCAGACATGTCTGTGTGAACATGTCTGTGATTGTGTGTGCAGCATGTGTGAAAACACATGTAACGGTACACGTGGGCATGTGTGTGATTGCATGCACGGTCATGTGTATGTGTGAATGCGTGCATGATCACATCTACAGGCATGTGTATGTGTGGACGTATGTGATTGTATGTGTGGTCATGTGTGTGAACATGTGTTATTGAATGCAGCATGTGTGTGAATGCACATGTAATTGTATGTGTGGGTGAATGCATGTGATTGTGCAGTTATGTGTGAATGTATGTGTGATCATATGTGGGCATGTGCATGTGTATACACGTGTGTGATTGCATGCGTAGGCATGTGTATGTATGAATGCATGTGTGATTGTATGTGGGCATGTGTGTAAACACATGAAATTGTGTGGGCATGTGTGTATGAATGCACATGTGATTGTATGTGTGGGCATGTGTATGTGTGGATGTGTATGTGATTGTATGTGCAGGCATGTGTATGCGTGAATGCACATGTAATAGTATGTGTGGGCATGTATGTGTGAATGTGTGTATGATTGTGTGGGCATGTGTATGTGTGAACACGTGTGATTGCATGTGGGGCATTGTATATGTGTGAATGTGCATGTGCTTGTATGTGTGGGCATGTGTATGTGTGAATGTGTGTGTGATTATATGTGTGGGCATATGAATGGGTGAGTGTGTGTGTTTATGAGCATGTGAGTGTGAGCATGTGTGTGGGTGTGTGTGAAAGAGGGTGGACTGGAAGGTGTCTGTGGGTGTGAGGCAGTGAGTCCACGTGTCTCTGGCATGTTAGTGGGGTATGTGAGGAGCCGAGGTGCACTCCTCACGCGTGTGCAGAGTTTGGGGGGACTGGAAAGCAGGGCTGTCATTCCATCTCCTGAAGTGGACTGGGCACGGATACTCCCTCTCTCCAACTCCTATCTCATGCTCCCTGCAGGCCTGCTGGGCCTGGGTTTCCCAGCCTGACTGCTGAGGGCTTTGGACCGGATCCCTGCCAGGGCCTTTGCAGCTTGGACTGTGGGCGTGGAGTCTGCCCTGCTGAGCTGGGGACTCAGTCCCGGCTCTTGCCGCCCCAGCTGCTACCTCATCTTGGCAGCATGTGGGAGGGTCCCCTGGCCCTTAAGGGTACTGATGGGGCCTGGAAGCCCAGGTCTGCTGGGAGGCCAGACCCCTGGGAGAAAGGTGGCCTGGAGGCGGGGTCCAGCTGGGCTCCTTTGCCCTTGCAGGGCCAGTGTTGGCACCAGGTCAGGTTGACCCTAAGGGAACCTGTCCCAGGAGCACTTTGTATTACTTCTCTGTAGGGAGTGCCATGCCCTGCTTCCTCCCTTCTCCCTAGAGGGGACATTTATACCCCTACCCACACTGGGCACTTGTTCCTCTCACCTTTTCCCCACCCTGTAGAGGGGCAGAAATGGAAGACCTTTCTCTGTCCCTTGGTAGGGACAGAGACCATTCATACACACATGCCCATACAATTTCATGTGTTTACACACATGCCCCACAGACCTTTCTCTGTCTCCCTTAGTTGCCCTGGAGGAGAATGTGAGAGCAAGTGTGGCCCAGCCCAGAGCTGAGGGAGAAGCTCCTCTCAGCAAATACTTAAAAAAAAAAAATTTATTGATTGATTTTTAGCGAAAGAGGAAGGGAGAGAGGGAGAGACAGACAGAGACAGGAACATCAATCTGTTCCTGCATGTGCCCTCACCAGGGATCCAACCAGCAACCTCTGAGCTTGAGGATGAGGCTCCAACCAACCGAGCCATCTGGCCAGGGCTGCAAATACTTTAAAGCATATATTAACATGTTCACCTCTGTGCTTAGCCATGGTTGGCCCTGCTCCAGACACTCACAGTCTGCAGGGGGTTTGAGTGTGCACACTGGCAGAGAGCCGGTGACAGGCAGATGGGACAGGCCAGATCTGGCACACAGGCTGTGCAACAGGTTCAGTTAAGGAAAGATCTGGGAAGGCTCCTTGGGGGAGGTGTCCTTAGTGGTTCCCTTTCAGGGATGAGTACAAAGAGTTTGGCAGGGTGGAGGGCACACCCTGGGAACAGGTATTACACTGGAAAAGGTGGGGACTCTCTTAGGGCTGGAGAGAAGGGCTCAGGAGGATGTTAGGATTAGGCTTGCCCGTGGGGGTTTTAGCTGGATGCAGACTAGATGAACCACAGAGAGAGCCCTGTGCCTCCAGAACCTCCATAGTGCCCTGCCCCACCTTCCTCTGCCCAGGCCAGTGAAGCCCTCTGGGATGAGCCCCCAGAGCAGGCTCTAGGCTCACAGGGCCCTCCCTTGTCCCGGCAGAGCGAGGAGGATGAGCGGGAGGAGTCGGACTTCGACAGCGCCAGCATCCACAGCTCCTCCATGCGCTCTGAGTGTTCCGCAGCCCTAGGGAAGAAGAGCAAGAGGAGGCGCAAGAAGAAGAGGAGTAAGATTTTCCGTCTGCAGCATTCCCATGACCGCCATGTGGATGTGGAGGGTGCACAGGGCCCTTGGGAAGCAGGGCAGGTGTCCCCATGCCTCAGCCTCTTCTGGCCTCAGCTAGGCAATTCCCCTGTGCTTCCTCAACCACCCTGGTGTCTGTGGTTAGGAGAGAGGGTTCCTGGTGTCTATGGTTAGGAGAGGGGGTCCCTGTCCCAGTGAGGCTAAATTCAGGACCTATGTTGTGAGTCACCCCAGGGCATTTGCACTGGCAGAAGGAGGGGGCACTGGGGAAGGAAGTGTTTCTTAACCTCATCCATCACCCACCCATTCAGTCATCCACTCCCTTACCCATTTATTCCCTCTCATCCTCATACCCTACCTATCCCATCTCTCTTACCCCTCTTTCCCTCTCTCCCTTCCTTTTATCCATCTATCCATTTTTATATCCATTTCTTTCCTTTCTTCCTTCCTTCTTCCCTTTTCTCCTTCCCACCCTTCCTTCTTTCCTTTTATCCATCTTCTATCCATCTTCTTACTCCTTTACTTCCTAAACCATTATCCCCAACATTCAGTCACCCTGTCTCTCCATCCGCCATCCACTCATCCAACATTTATAAGCACTTACTATGTGCCACTGTGGCCTAGGATGGAGACTGGATGGGCGTTGGGAATGGGGATGAAGCATGCACGACTGCCTCTGCCCCCCTCCCAGTTGATGATGGAGACGGCTATGAGACAGACCACCAGGACTACTGTGAGGTGTGCCAGCAGGGCGGGGAGATCATCCTGTGCGACACCTGTCCGCGGGCCTACCACCTGGTCTGCCTCGACCCAGAGCTGGAGAAGGCTCCCGAGGGCAAGTGGAGCTGTCCCCACTGCGTAAGCCCTTGGCAGAAACCCCGGGCAGGATGTGGCCTGTGCCTGGCTCCCGGGACCCCAGTGCTTGTTGTCTTGGGGCAGAACTCCAAGTGGGAGGGAAGGAGTCCCCATGTAGGGGAGGGTGTCCCCATGTAGAGTAGGGTGTTTCTGCCCAGGGTGCCTCCACCCGCACTCCTCCCTCCCTTAAGGAGAAGGAGGGGATCCAGTGGGAGCCAAAGGATGATGATGAGGAGGAGGAGGAGGGCGGCTGCGAGGAGGAGGAGGACGACCACATGGAGTTCTGCCGCGTGTGCAAGGACGGCGGTGAGCTGCTCTGCTGCGATGCCTGCCCCTCCTCCTACCACCTGCACTGCCTCAACCCGCCGCTGCCCGAGATCCCAAACGGTGAATGGCTCTGCCCGCGCTGTACTGTGAGTGTTAATGCCCGCCCCGCGCGGAACGCCCCGCCCTGCCCCGCCCTGCCGGCCAGGCCCCGCCCGCCACTGCAAGGCCCTCCCCTCCTGGGCTAAGCCCTGTGCCTAAAGACCCCGCTTCTGCCAACTCAGGCTACGCCCCACACAAACCCCGCCCTCTTTAGCCAGGCCACGGCCACCCACACTGCCCCGCCCACTCACCAAAGACCACGTCCTCTGGTCCCGCCCCTTACCAGCTTCTAGTAGTTTAAGCCTAGCCTCATCCACCGCTGGTTCTCACCCTCCCTGAGTTCTGCCCACTGCCTCACCCGGATCCAGTCTACTTCTCAATCCCTTTGACACTCAGATGCAACTTTCTCCCCCAAAATCTGAAAACAGAGCTGTCCTGAAAAGAAACAGGTGGTGGTGGTAATCCTAGCTACCCACCACAGCCACTGTTTACTGGGCATCCCTTGAAGACCTGCTCAGTTTCCAAGTACCAGGCCTTTTGTTATTCCCATTTTTAGATGAGAAACCTGAAGTTCAGGGAGCCAAAGTGACTTGCCTAATGCCACACAACCATAGCACTGTCTACTCAGACCCCCTCAGGACCTGGCTTCTTCTGTTCCAGGGCTGGGGGTGGTGAGAGGGTGGCGGGCCCCTGGGGCTGGAGTCTCAGTTTCTGCAGAGAGGGGAGCACCCTGGGTCCTGTGCTGTGCTGTGGCCAGCCCTCCATTTCCTGTTTGCATCTGAGCTTCTGTTCTGTGTGCGTGTGTGTGCGTGTGTGAGTGAGTGAGCATGCATGCAGACCCACACTGCCTGTCTCCTGTGCGCACTGCACACGCGGGCTTCTGAGGACAGGTCTGTGGCGGTGCTTTCTGACTTGGGAAGCAGTACAGCTCCCCTGCCAGCTGTCACAGAAGCCTCAGTGTGAGGCTGCCGCTAAGGACCCTGCCGTTAAGCCCTGACCCTGGGGATCTTCCTCTATCCACAGTGTCCCCCACTGAAGGGCAAAGTCCAGCGGATCCTACACTGGAGGTGGACAGAGCCCCCTGCGCCCTTCATGGTGGGGCTGTCAGGGCCCGACGTGGAGCCCAGCGTCCCCCCACCCAAGCCTCTGGAGGGCATTCCGGAGAGAGAGTTCTTTGTCAAGTGGGCTGGGCTGTCCTACTGGCACTGCTCCTGGGTGAAGGAGCTACAGGTGCGGTACCTGGGCAGGTGTGCTAAGGCTCAGCTCCCTGAGTGTTGGGGCGGGGGAGGTTGAAGGTGAGGCTTGTCCTGTCTGGGACCCTGGCTGGGGGGATGGAGGTGCTGGGTCAGAGAGACAGGGGGGCCACAGCCCATCTCCCTCTGGTAACCTCTGTCCCCTCTGGGAGCAGCTGGAGCTGTACCACACGGTGATGTATCGCAACTACCAAAGAAAGAACGACATGGATGAGCCACCGCCCTTCGACTATGGGTCTGGTGACGAGGATGGCAAGAGCGAGAAGAGGAAGAGCAAGGACCCACTCTATGCCAAGATGGAGGAGCGCTTCTACCGCTATGGCATCAAGCCTGAGTGGATGATGGTCCACCGTATCCTGAACCACAGGTGTGTGCCCAGCCTGGTACAGCCCTGAGCCTTCCTGGAGGTGAGGTGGGTGTCCACAGGCCGGGACGCCCTCCCCTTCCCTACTGAGCACAGGGCTATTACATGTGCAGTGGGGGCAGGAGGAAGAGGCTGAGGGACCCGACTGTCAGTGATTTGACCGTCCAGCTAGAGGGGTTGTCATCTGCCTGTGGGCACACATGTCACACTTGTGGTGGGAGAACAGTTCCAGAGCTATAAATATAAAGGGGCAACTGAATGAACCTTTAAACTAATAGCCTGTGAAATTTGCACAGAGTGGGACACACCACTGAGTGCTGTCTACCCCAAGAAGTGGGTGTTTTATTTCTGCCTCTATTACGGATGCGAGAGCAGGCCCAGCAGGTTGAGTCACTTGCCCAAAGTCACACAGCCAAGAGGTGGTGGATCAGGGGTTTGAACCCAGTGCTTTCTGATAGCAGGACTTGCTTCCTTGGCCACTATTTCAAACCCCAGTGCTTCTGTGAAAATTCTGAGTCTGGCTTTGGTTTGGTGGGTGGTGAGAGCTCAGTGAGAATTGGCAGGGGCTGACAGGTAGGCAGCCCGTGGGCGCTGGGTGCCCATTGCATGGTTGCAGGCTCAGAGCCTGGTACTTGGCACCCCCATATGGACACATGGGCTCTCTACCCTGGAGGGACTTAGGATCCAGCAGACCACAGGCATCCTGAGAGACAGCGGGTGGGTGGGTAGAGCATAGGTTCCCATCCTGGCTTCTCGTTTTCTATGCTCTGTGTGTGTGTGTGTGTCTGTCATGTAAAATGGGATCACGAGAGTACCCCCCACAGGGCTGCTGTGAGGACTAAGGGAGCCTGCCAGCAAGGGGGGGGTGAGAATTCAAAAAAGCTGCCCACCTCAACTATGAACCCCCCCTTCTTTTTAATTCCCTGCTCTCACTGAAGATGACCCTTAAAAAGGGGGTCAGTTCCTATGGAAAACCAAGCTCCTCATGGACCGATCCATAATGCATGTTAAAAACATAAATGGCGCCTGACCAGGTGGTGGCGCAGTGGATAGAGCGTCGGACTGGGATGCTGAGGACCCAGGTTCGAGACCCTGAGGTCGCCAGCTTGAGCGCGGGCTCATCTGGTTTGAGCAAAAGCTCACCAGCTTGAGCCCAAGGTCACTGGCTCGAGCAAGGGGTTACTCAGTCTGTGGAAGACTCGCGGTCAAGGCACATATGAGAAAGCAATCAATGAACAACTAAGGTGTTCCAACGCACAACGAAAGACTAATGATTGATGCTTCTCATCTCTCTGTTCCTGTCTGTCTGTCCCTGTCTATTCCTCTCTCTGACTTTCTCTCTGTCTCTGAAAAAAAAACAAAAAAACATAAATGGCAATTTTTCTCAATGCCTCCAAAGCAGGGCAGGTGAATTTCTCCCCGGTTTTTTTTTACTCGAACAAGGTCTGAATAACAACCAATTCTTTATTGAGAAAAACCCATTAATTTCTATGATGACTGGGACTGGTCTTTCTCTTAAGGGTCCCCAGGCTGCTCCTGCCATTTAGGGGAGAATACAGCTCCCTGCTCCCCGGCAACTCAGTTGCCGATCAACTCAGGCTGGGTGGGAGGCTCCGAGGCCCCCACCCAGGGCCCAGGATCAAGCCCAAGCTCCCTGTGCTGCTCTGTGCTGCTGGCTTGGTCCTCAGGCCCCTGTGTCCTGGGGGGGGGGGTGTCTTCAGAAGAGGACCCTCCGCCTGCAGGAATTGCATCCTTGTCTACTTTGTGGACAAGGTTGAGTACCACTCCAGCTCTTCAACTTACAAGTTAGCAAACAAATGCCTTTGGTCAGCGGAGAGGACTGTCCAACACAGGACTTCATATTTCTGTGTCCAGACCCCATGGCTGATGTGATTGGCAGCCGTAACAGAGGGTTGCTCCTCTGTTCCGGCGGCCTCTCCGCCACTCCCTCCCTCCCTCCCTCTCATTAGTCTTGTGGCCTTGGGAGGGGGTGCTGTTTGTATCCTACAAGGTGTCCTTGCTGGTGATTCGCCCTCCTCCTTCTGTAACCTGTCCTCCTCCACCATCTGTCTACTGTGTTGCAGCTTCGACAAAAAGGGGGACGTGCACTACCTGATCAAGTGGAAAGACCTGCCCTACGACCAGTGCACCTGGGAGATCGATGACATTGACATTCCCTACTATGACAATCTGAAGCAAGCCTACTGGGGCCACAGGTGGGGCTGCTGGGTGGGGCCCTTCGGGGAGTGGGGGGAGGGGAGGCCCTCGGGGTGGGGAGCGGGGGATGGGGGGGGGCGGGGCTCTTGCCTTCTGCTGGCCTGAGCTTTGCTCACCTGCATCTCACTTTCCTTCCCAGGGAGCTCATGCTGGGAGAGGATGCCAGGCTGCCCAAGAGGCTGGTCAAGAAGGGCAAGAAGCTGAAGGATGATAAGCAGGAGAAGCCTCCAGACACACCCATTGTGGATGTGAGCGGGGATCGGCCAGCAGAGTGGGGTGACGTGGGGCCGCCACCCTAGGCTTGGCCCCGGACTGTGTTCTCCAGGGGACTCTGCCTTGGGCCCTCGTGGTCTGTGCACATGGGCCTCATGCGCTCATGTAGTAGGGGGTGTGCCGGCCGGGACCCTGCACGTCAGACCATACACAGGCCAGGCACCCGAGGGTACACGGATGACACAGGCCAGGCACCCGAGGGTACACGGATGACACAGGCCAGGCACCCGAGGGTACACGGATGACACAGGCCAGGCACCCGAGGGTACACGGATGACACAGGCCAGGCACCCGAGGGTACACGGATGACAAGGCCCAGCTCCTGTCTTTAGGAGAGAGCTGACACCCTGGGGTCTAGGCCCCAGCCACCTGATGTCAGGGTGGGGGTGCGGACTGAGGCCATGGCTCCCTGTGCTGGTTGAAATGGGAGTTACTGGTGAACAAACTGGGGGTGGGGCAAATGGTCTCTATTCAGCTCATGAACTTTCATTACTTTAGATGAGCTAATCCCAAGCATTTAAATCAAATAGCATCTCTAACGGCAGGAGAACCACAGCCAGTTACACAGCATGCGTATCTGTTCACGAGGAGGGACCCCTCCCTCCAGTTTGCCCCTGGGGGCTTTGTGTTCATCAGGAACTGGATGGTTGACTTGTATTCACTTAGCAAACCTCTCTGGGGTGTCTGCCAGCACCTAGTGCCGGGGAGGGGGCAAGGGCCCTGGCCCGTTTCAAGACCTGCTTGTCTCCCAGGGGTGCATGGCAGGTACACACAGAACTTGGGGGTTCGGCCTGGACTGTGGGATGCCTGGAAAGGTGAATGGGGCTGGTACATTGAGGGGACTTCCATGGGGGAGGTGGCCTTGAACTGCGGGATAAAAGAGGCAAGGGGGATGCTATTCTGGATCAAGTAGATGAAGTACTGTTGGCATGCATCAAATAAATGTTGACTGGATGCCCACCATGTCCCAGGCACTGTATAGGACTCGGAGGAAACAGAATTGAACAGAACCAGTGTAGTGACCACAATCTGGGCTCTATGTCAGAGAATCTAACAATTGGGAAACTGTCCAGATAGGAGAACTACAGGGTTGCCATTCTAGGACATGGTAGGAATGAGGGAGGGCTTCCTGGAGGAAGAGGCATTTCAGCTGAGACCTGAAAGATGGTGATTCATTTAGCAGGAATGCAAGGAGTGGGAACTGTGCGAATGGGAGGGTAGGCTCTGGTGGCCCAGGATTCAGGCTGTGTCTGAAGCTCTGTCTACCCCGCAGCCCACAGTCAAGTTTGACAAGCAGCCATGGTACATCGACTCCACAGGTGGCACGCTGCACCCATACCAGCTGGAGGGTCTCAACTGGCTGCGCTTCTCCTGGGCCCAGGGCACCGACACCATCCTGGCCGATGAGATGGGTCTGGGCAAGACAGTACAGACCATTGTCTTCCTCTACTCCCTGTACAAGGAGGTGTGGGCCGGGTGGGCACACGGTGGCAGGGTGGGGGTTGGCAGCTGCACTGGCCATGGGCAGGCAGACTCACCGTATCCGTCCCCCTCTTAGGGGCATTCCAAAGGGCCGTACCTGGTCAGCGCTCCCCTGTCCACCATCATCAACTGGGAACGCGAGTTTGAGATGTGGGCACCTGACTTCTACGTGGTCACCTACACGGGGGACAAGGAGAGCCGCTCCGTGATCCGAGAGAATGAGTTTTCCTTTGAAGACAATGCCATTCGGAGTGGGAAGAAGGTGTTCCGCATGAAGGTGAGTGCCCCTTGTCCCTGGGGAGGGCACTGGAGAGGTGACTGGTCTGCCCTGGGGCACAGGGGCTCTGCACTGGTGACCACCGGAGGCCAGTGGCCGATCAAAGGCTTTTTTGTGTGTGTGTGGCAGAGACAGAGAGAGACAGAGAGAGGGACAGATAGCAACAGACAGACAGGAAGGGAGAGAGATGAGAAATATCAATTCTTTGTTGCAGCTCCTTAGTTGTTCATTGATTGATTTCTCATATGTCATTGATCGGGGGGCTACAGCAGACCGAGTGACCCTTGCTCAAGCCAGTGACCTTGGGCTCAAGCTGGTGAGCCTTATTCAAACCAGATGAGCCCGCACTCAAGCTGGCAATGTCGGGGTCTCGAACCTGGGTTTGACACATCCCAGTCTGACGCTCTATCCACAGGCCCAAAGGTTTTTCTTGAGGCAGTTACCAGCTCTGTCCATGTTCCAGGGCCCCTCTGTAACAAAGAACCATAAACTGGGGGCCGTAAAACAGCAAACTTACCATATTTCCCCATGTATAAGATGCTCCCATGTATAAGATGCACTTTAATTTGGGGGCCTGAAATTTGAAAAAAAAAAAAGTATTACATAAAGTTATTGAACTCAAGTTTTTATTCATCATAAAATTCACATAACTCCTCATCACCGTCAAAACTCCCATCCATTACCTTGTCCTCATCTGGGTCTGATGAAGAATCACTGTCTTCAACAATGAGCGCAAAAACAAGCGCAAAAAAGTGGGAAATGCTAGTTAAAAAATCCTACAGCCACTGTATAAGACATACCCAGTTTTTAGATCCCAAATTTTTCGAAAAAAGGGTGCACCTTATACATGGGGAAATACGGTACGCCCTCCTAGCTCTGGAGGCCGGGAGTCTGAGAGCAATGTGTCTGGAAATTATTAAGAATTTCAAATTGGCAGTAGCACAGTGTTAAGCCCCAAGTGCAGGGTCCCCTTCACTGTTCGAGCCTGGCCCTGCCATTTGTTGGCCATGGGGCCTGGGGAAAACTACCCAGCCTGATACAGCACTAAATGCAAATGGGGACACTGAGGACATAGCTGGAATGGTATGGGGGGAGAAGGTGACTGTGCGTGAGGGACCAGGCACAGCCCCCTCACACAGCCGCTTCCCCACGCAGCCATGCGGCTAGTTCCATACCCAGCACCACCTGCAATGGGTGTGGCTGGTGCTTGGGGCCTTGGCTGAACCCTCCCCCTCGTGGCTGGTGTCCTCTGCCCAGTGCCTGGGGACTCAGGGTTCTTCCTCCTTGCTCCTCTCTGGAGACCGGGATCCTCTCGCCTCTCCGCTCTGCCCCCCCCCCAAATGCTCCTCTTCCTTCCAGAAAGAAGTGCAGATCAAATTCCATGTCCTGCTCACCTCCTACGAGCTCATCACCATCGACCAGGCCATCCTGGGCTCCATCGAGTGGGCCTGCCTCGTGGTGGACGAGGCCCACCGGCTCAAGAACAACCAGTCCAAGGTAGGGGGCGCCAGCCCCTGCCCCAAGCGGCCCTGGCTGCGTTGGACTGACTGCTCTGCCCCTGACGGCCCTCTCTCCTCCCTTAAGTTCTTTAGGGTCTTGAATAGCTACAAGATTGATTACAAGCTGCTGCTGACGGGGACCCCCCTTCAGAACAACTTGGAGGAGCTGTTCCATCTGCTCAACTTCCTGACCCCAGAGCGGTTCAAGTGAGCCGGCTGTCCGGGCGGGGCGGGGTGGGGGTGGGGTGGGCAGAGCGGCAGGAATAAGTGTGGGTGTCCTGCTCTGGGGGCTGCTGCTAGGTCTGGGTTTCTCATCATTAAAATGGGAGCATTTGTGGTATCCACTTCAGATGACCTGACCTGCGTGGAGGGGAGCACCGGCCAAGCACTCAGGAAAAATCCTGATTTTTCCTGAGCTCTTCCCCAGATGACCCATCCTCCAGGGGTCCTGTCTCTCCCCCTGTACCCCAGGTTGCTTTCTCCCTCCCCACACACAAAGACCAGAAGCGACCACATGGGTGATGGTGATGGGAGGGAGAAGGCCGGGGGTGGTGGATGAGAGGGGTTTCCAGACAGTGCCGGTCAGTGGAAACTCCTTCCCCGGCCGTCTTGTTTCACCTGTCCCCCATTTTCCTGTTCAGCATGGGGGGTTCAGGGCGGAGGACCGTATTCTGTGTGGCTGAGAGAGCTGTGATGTGTAAGGGGACCCAGCACAGATTGACACTGAAAGGACACTTCATGCAGCACCAGCACTCCCTCTGGCTGTCCTGTTCCCTTACCTTAATCCTGACTCCCTCTGCAGAGGGGCTTTGGCCTACTTCTGGCTCTCATCCCAGCTCTCATCTTGCAGCAATCTGGAGGGCTTCCTGGAGGAGTTTGCTGACATCTCTAAAGAAGACCAGATCAAGAAGTTGCATGACCTGCTGGGGCCGCACATGCTGAGGCGGCTCAAGGCTGATGTATTTAAGAACATGCCAGCCAAGACGGAGCTGATCGTCCGTGTGGAGCTGAGTCAGATGCAGAAGTGAGTGGGGGCCACTGGCCTGGGGGGGCTTCCCTGGAGCAGCCTGCCCCATTTCCCCTGGGCTTGCCTCCTTAGTCACCCCTTCCCAGAGGGCCCCCACCTAGCCTTCCTGGGCTGCTTCCCCCCCTGGGGGGGGATGGGGGTGCTCTTCAGCTTCGCAGAGGCCTTGACTCCCCTTACCTACAGCGTCCTTCTTGAGGCCTCTTCTCTGATCTTAGCGACCACAATCTGGGGCTGCCTGAGTTTTTGCAGTGTCCCCCAGCAGCTTGCTGGGTGACTCTAGACCTGAGTCTTCACCTCTCGAGGATTCCCCTTGTCTCTCTATAAATGGGTGCTGACCCCCAGTCCCCAGCGCTCCTGCGGACAGCCCTCGCCGAGGCTGGCATGGACAGGTGCGTCCAGCCCGCCCCTCCTTGGTGCCCTGCTGTAGGAAGTATTACAAGTTCATCCTCACACGGAACTTCGAGGCGCTGAACTCCAAGGGGGGCGGGAACCAGGTGTCGCTGCTCAACATCATGATGGACCTGAAGAAGTGTTGCAACCATCCCTACCTCTTCCCTGTGGCTGCGGTGGTAGGTGCCCTGTTGCTGCCGAGGGTGGAGCCCCATGGCTGATGTGGGAGGAGCTTGTGGCTGATGTGGGAGGAGCCTGTGGCTGATGTGGGAGGTGCTTGTGGCTGATGTGGAAGTTCCTGGTGGCTATCATGGTACATGTTCATGGCTGCTGTGGTGCTTCTTGACTTTGAGGACCAGAGGTGATGTGGGTCCCTATTATGCCAATTTCTGAAAACTTGCCTTCATATACTGCCTGGGCAGGCCCTCTCCTTCTTTTGGCTCCTCCCGTGACCCATAAGTTAATGGGGAGCATTGTGTCACCCCAAGGTTCCCCCCAGGCCAGGGTTCTGAGGGCTAACCAGGCTGAACTCAGTCACCAAGAGAGTCAGAGAAGGCCGCAGAAGAGGGGCCAGGCAGCTGATTCTGATATGCAGCCCTGGGAGAGAGATGGGAACCTGGGTTGCACACGCAGTTCTGGCCTGGTGATCTCAGCAAAGTTAATGGTCCTCTCTGAGCCTCCATTTTTTCTCTTTAAACTGGGTCAATGGCAGCATATACCTGGAAGGGTGAGGCCCAGACGAGACAGCCCACAGAGAGAGCTTGGAATGCCGTTCTCAGAAACATGAAGCCATTGTCCTTGCGTTTGCCGCCATTCTGGTTCTAGTGTAAACCCTCTACGGTTTACCCTGCCCCTGACAGCAAGGCCAGTGCAGAGTTAGGGGCAGGGCGCCGTGCTCTGGGTGACTCCGGACTGCTCTCACAACTCCAACAAGGCAGAGGCCTTCTGACTGACGTTTCGCTCAGCTGGGCTTCAGGGGTTGGCCTCATCTGGATGCGCCTGACAGTTGTGACCATGGAGACCAGGTCACATTCCTCCTGGGGAGGCTGGCTCATCTGAATGCACTCTGTGTCGTTTGTCCTTCACTGGTGTGTCTCTGGTCCTGGTGGGGTGTGGGCAGCAGGGAGACTGAGCCCTGCCTGGGACCGTGGTGCTGGGCGCATGTGACCCAGGTGCATCCGTCCCTGCTGAGCCTGGCCTGAGCCGGACTTGGGGTTGGTGTTCAGCCCATTGCTAGGCCCCTTGGAGCAAGGCCAGAGAAGAGAGGGTGGCCCCAATGCCCCACCTTCTGCTGTGTCTGCAGGAGGCCCCCGTCTTGCCCAACGGCTCCTACGATGGCAGCTCCCTGGTCAAGTCTTCAGGGAAGCTCATGCTGCTGCAGAAGATGCTCAAGAAACTGCAGGATGAAGGGCACCGCGTGCTCATCTTCTCCCAGGTGAGCCGCCCTGGTGGCTGGCCGAGTCCCCGCCCCCACCCCACTCCACCCCACAAAGTGTCTGATGCCTGTTATCTGAGGGCTCAACCTGCTGGCAGCCCCTCCGGCCTGATGCTGTTCCCATGTGGGTTGCAAGTCAGGTCATCCCCCTGTGCCCTGGTGTGACACAGCCAAGGGGAGCTGGCTGGCTGCCCAGCTCAAGGCTCTCAGGGCACAGAAGGCTGCCCCTTCTGGCATTCTCCTAAAGCAGTGCGGAACATGCCTTCATGTCCAGGCTGGTACGATAGCACCCCTTATCCCTGCAGCCTGGCTTCCCACGACCATGGGGCCCTCGGCGGGGTTTGGGAGGAGCTCCCAGGTGGTGCAGCAGTGGGGCCCTCTCTCCAGCTCCATCCTGAAGTTACCCCGGCAGCACTGCATTTGGGGTGGTCAGAGGCCGGGCTGTCCAGCCTCGCTGGTTTGTGGGTCTCGCTTTTGTTCCTTTGTCCCTTGGTTGCATCTGTCGTATGTCAAGCTCTGTGCTAGGATGCGAGGGGCGCAGGTGCTTGTCCTCGAGACATGCATAGTATTAATGGGAGTGTGAGGTGAAGAGAGAGTTATCCAACCCTGTGGTCAGCTCTGTGGTGGAGGTCACAGTGATGGTGTCGTAGGGTCCTGGTGCTAACCACGCTCCCTTAAGGTGGGACCAAGCCATTGTTCAACCCGGAGGCTGGGAGGTGGCTCCCCTGTGCACAGAGGTTACCTGGAAACAGCAGCTGCCGCTGGCTGCAGATCACGGAATCTGGAGAAAGGTGACCAAGGCAGTGACTGTGGGCTGGCCTGAACGCAGGATCCACAATCCTCCCCAACTCCTCTGCCAACATAAGATGTGGTTCTGGGCTGAGGGCTCGAGAGGCGAAGTAGGACTGCACAACCCCTGGGAATGTTCAAAGAGCACAAGTCACAGACAGAACCCTCCTGTCCAAAGTGAGCCTACAAACCTAGTGCCAAAGCTCACGGCAAACCCAAATGCTAAGATGTCCCACAAAACAGTAAGCTGAGCCCAGTGGAAAGATTAATAGAAAAGCCTAGCAAAGACTTAGATAAACATGTTTAAGATCCTCAAAAAATAATGATTAATAGCCCTGAGTCAAGAATACCTCAGTTAAGCACAAGCCAGAAGAAGTGAAGCAAGAATGGTTGCTTGTTAGACACCCTGCATGGAACTGAAAGGAGACAGTTCTACAGACTGGATAAACTCCACACCGTGGAAGAGAATGCACATGAATGGGAGCCTGGCACTGAGGGATGTCCTGACAAGCACCCCAGAGAGACAAAGATGAAAAGGAGCAGGAGCCTGGAGGACACCCGGGGAGGCTCCCACAGTCACCTCAGAGGAGTTGCAGAAGAAAGAGAGAAAATGGTGATGGAGCCAGATTTCAGTGGGAATTGGCCGACCTGGGAAAGATGTGAACACTCAGATCTGAAGTGCACTCTGGTGCAGTACTGAGCAAGAGAAATATAAATTATACATAAACAAACCTTTAGGCATGTCCCAGGGAAACTGCGGCACGTCAGACCTCATACCTACAAAGGAATGACAGTCACTGCCCTCAGCCTTCTTGTCAGTTGGTAGCAGGAAACGACTGCAAAATGTTCAACACGTTGTGGGAAAATGGCTACTGATAATTTTATATCCAGCTAAACTATCTCTCAAGAATGAAGGGTTATGGGTACTCACAAGGAACTGCCTTTCTCTTCTCATAGGGAAGAGTGAAATCAGGGAAGACCTCACAAAGGAGGTGCTGTTTGAGCTCTGTAGTTAGTAAGGGTGTGGGCATCCCAGGTAGAGAGAGTCCAGGTCATTTGGGATGTCTAGGGGGTATGAAGGAAGCAGTTGGGAAATGAAGCCCAGATGGACGGGGCACCGAGTCCTGCCATCCTGGAATGCCAGGGTGAGGAGCTGGGGTTTTATTCTGTGCGATGAGAGCTGAGAAGCTCATGCTCAGATTTGTGTTTTAGGTGGACGGCTGTGGGACTGCTGGGATGGGTGGCTCTGGGGACCCAGGTTGGAGGCTGTGCTCTTCCCCAGAGAGCCCATGTCAGGTCTGCTGGGAGCTCACCCGTCTCCCCACTCAGCAGGCTTCCCTGCCCTCCCAGAGCTGTTGTGGGGTCCCTGCTCTGCCGCAGCTCCTCAGGCAAACCATGTTCCCTGCAGATGACCAAGATGCTGGACCTCCTGGAGGACTTCCTGGAGTATGAGGGTTACAAGTACGAGCGGATTGATGGTGGCATCACGGGGGGCCTCCGGCAAGAGGCAATCGACAGATTTAACGGTACCCGCACCTCACCCAGGGCTCTTGATTGGGACCCCAGAAGAGCAGACCAGTCCTTCGGTCCTAACGGCTGCTCCTTAGTTTTATGCTAAAGGGGATTCATTCCATGGAACCTTCTAGGGGACTGCTGGGTGTTAAGGGGTTCGGTAGATGACACCTGTTTAGAACTGAGAAACAGACAAGGAGGAAGACTGAGGGGGAAGAAAGTACCACTGTTGTTACTAAACGGAGCTGGTGTGGAGGGGCTGGCTGGCACCTGTGGGCTTCTAACACTGACACCGGATAGAATGCTAGTTACAAGCAGCGCAGGACAGAGCTGAGCCCGTGCCCACCCTGGGCTGCTTCCGAGAGAACCAGAGAGGACAGGGCAGGGCCACATGCCCACGCTTGTCAGTCTGCTCCATTCATCCCTTGGGGAGGAGCGTCCAGGGCAGGGAGGCCAGGAGCGAGCTCGCAGTGAAGGGAACTTGGAGTGGGGAATTGGCCAGATGAACTGGGGGCATCTCTAGGGGCAGGTCTGCAGCAAGTAGCCATGGGCTCTATTTCCCTGGGGTCCGTGAGTGTTTCCCGGCTTCCATGCTCAGAACCGGGCCGGGGCCTCACTGCCCAAACATGCCAAGCAGCCATTCCTGTTGCCCACTCATGTCAGATGTAGAGCAAACACAGAACTATTAGACGTGGCCATGGCCACATGTGGAAGCAGGAATGGCTGAGGCACTGGGCAGATCTTGGGCCTGTTTGCAGCTCCTGTGGGTGCCACAGTCAGTCCCAGGTCACTTCATGAAGGGCCCCGATGGGCCTGAGAACCTGGGTAGGATTGCTGTGGGGCAGCCTGGGCCCTGGAGCTGTGACCCTGGGCAGTCCTGGTGTCCTCACAGTGTCACGGGCGGGGGCAGCCAGGAGGGCACGGAGGACCGAGCTCTCCACGGCCTCGTCAGGGGCTCTGCCCTGTTTGCTGACTGTTAGCTATTATGCCTTTGCTTGTTTGGGCTTAGAAAGCTGACTTCCTCCTCATTCTGGCTCCTCCTGTTGGGTCAGGGCTCAGAGAGCAGCTGGGGCTCAGTGGGCGCAGGTGGGCTGCTCTGTCCCCAGCCTGGGGCCCAGGCCTCCTCAAGCTTTGCTGAGTGCGGTGTGGCTCTCGTTGTCTGTAATGGAATCACAGCTCCCACCCCTCCTTCCCTCTGTCTTCCCCACGCCCTCATGTCTGCCTATACCCGTCCCCGCCCCCTCGCTCACCTGCCGGGCACCCACCTCTCTTCTCCAGCCCCTGGTGCCCAGCAGTTCTGCTTTCTCCTCTCCACCCGGGCAGGTGGCCTGGGCATCAACCTGGCCACAGCAGACACGGTCATCATCTATGACTCGGACTGGAATCCGCACAATGACATTCAGGTCTGTGGTTCTGATGCTAGATTGCTGAACCCTTGTGAGCCCCTCGCTGCCCCGAGTTTTGTGGGTCTTCCTTCCTTACCCTCTGCCCCCCCCAGTGTCTCAGGGCTCACTTTCTCCTGGGCCAGCCCGTGGAGTCTCAGCCCCAAGAGGGGCCTTGAGAGGCGAATGGAGGCTCTGCCCACCCCTCCAGGTCCTCAGTTGTACAAAGGAAGAAGCAGGTCCAGAGAAGGCAGGGGATGTGTCCAAGGACACACAGCAATGTGTTTGGCTGCTAACCCCTGGTCTGTCCCATCACCCTCAGGACCAAGGCCATGAGAGAGACAGGATGAGGGAATCAGTCTTGAGACCCAAAGGGGGCCAGTTTAGGATTCGACAGGAAGACAGAGTGGGGGGACAAGGCCTATTGAGGCCTGGGGGGGGAGAGATGGAGGAGGGGCAGATGAAGCTATTGAGGAAGGATAGGAAGTTTGCGAGGTTAGGGGCCGTGGGAGCAGAGACACAACCTACTGTCCCCAGGCCATCCCACTTGGGGGCGGGACACACACACATACACTTGTGCTCGGGCATAAACACAAGCTTGTGTCTGATACACACAGTCACCTACAAAGTTTGATTACACTGTGTCACTGCATGCAGGGACCCAAAGCACAGAGCCTCGGCCTCGTATCAGTCACCCTGCACAGCTTCCGGGCCTTGCCGCCCTTAGGACGCAGTCATGCGTCTCCAGCAGTCCCGTATTGGCTCACTCTCCATGACCTTCTCCTCTGTGGCTTGTCTACATCCAGCTAGCTCCCTTGCCATGCTGCCCCTCACACATACACCCCTCTGCATCCCTGCAGTCATGCTTAGTTCTGGCTGCACAGACACCTGGACCCACATGAGATTGTGCAGTCAGGAAGTGAGCGCAGCGACCCTTGATGTGTGCACATCTCCATACGGAGTTCCATGGCCCGTCCCACAGCCTGTCCCACATAGAACGTATTCATGCGCATGCTTGCATGCCTCCGCCCTCCCCCTGCCCCCCCCCACGGTTCCCGGCCATGTGCTCCTCACCCTCGGGCGAGCCCTGGGTGCTGAGCTTGCAGGTTGTCCCCAGGCCTTCAGCCGAGCCCATCGCATCGGGCAGAACAAGAAGGTGATGATCTACCGCTTCGTGACGCGGGCCTCGGTGGAGGAGCGCATCACGCAGGTGGCCAAGCGCAAGATGATGCTCACCCACCTGGTGGTGCGACCGGGCCTGGGCTCCAAGTCGGGCTCCATGACCAAGCAGGAGCTGGATGACATCCTCAAGTTTGGCACTGAGGAACTCTTTAAGGATGATGTAGAGGGTGGGTGTCCAGGCCATGAGAGCATTGGGGTGGGGCTGCCTGAGACACACCCATCCCAGGGCCCGCCCCCACACCCGTTGTGCCGCCCCCCAGCCTCTGTCTGCTCCTCCCTCCCTGTCTCCCGCCGGGGTGGGCAGGGCCTTCCAGGTCTGCAGCCCTCTGCCTCTGCCCTACAGGCATGATGTCTCAGGGCCAGAGGCCCATCACGCCCATCCCTGATGTCCAGTCCTCCAAAGGGGGCGCCCTGGCCGCCAGCGCGAAGAAAAAGCATGGCAGCACCCCGCCAGGTAGGGCCAGCGCAGCCTAGCCCCCGCGCTGCTTGCGCTAGTGACTGCGCCTGGAGAAGAAGGGGTTCCCTCACCCCGCTTCACCTGTCTGGCGGTGTTGCGTTCCTCTGCCAGCCCCCCTGACCCCCACTGCATGCCCACGGACTGTTAGTGGGTGGACAGTGGGCTGTTGCGGTGCGGGTTCACTCTGGGGCCCAGGCTTCCCTGCTGCAGCCCTGGCGAGGACTGGGAGGAACCATGGTCTGAGTCTGTTCCCATTCCCGTGGGGCCCCGTGGCTGGACCTTGCTGGGCACCCCCTGTCCCCCGTCTTATCCCCTGCTCTGTATCTGTCTGCTCACAGGTGACAACAAGGACGTAGAGGACAGCAGCGTGATCCACTATGACGATGCGGCCATCTCCAAGCTGCTGGACCGGAACCAGGATGCCACAGACGACACGGAGCTGCAGAATATGAACGAGTACTTGAGCTCCTTCAAGGTGGCGCAATACGTGGTTCGGGAGGAGGACGGTGTGGTAAGTCTGCTGGCCACCAAGGCCCTGCCCACGGCCCCCAGTCCGGGGCCCGCCCCCACCATAACCCCACCCACAGTAGCTCCGCCCCCTCCGCGGACCTAGTCTGCATACAACAAACGGTTTAGGGATATGGTCTGGTGGTCAAGCCCTTCCCAGCTCTGCCCGGTGCCCCTGTAGCTCCGTGCCCAGTGCCATCAGGGCCCCGAGGACCACATCCTCTTCCAGGACACACCAGCACCCCACCCACCACACCTGTCCACCCAGAAAACCCCTTTTGTCCTCAAAGACCAGCTCCTGGGGCTCTCTTCCTCAGCTCCCAGTCCCTTCCACAAAGACTCTGGGTGCAAATTGTCCTTCCACATGCCCTTTTATTTTTGTTTTTGTTTTATTGTTTTGAAACCGGAGGCTCCCTGAGGGCAGGGTTGGTACTACTACGGCACCTGACACAAAGCCATGAAATACTTGGGGAGTGAATGAACGAATGGATGAATGTGTGGATGAAGGATGTTGACTGTGATGGGAACAGAAAACAGGGCAGATCCAGGAAGGCTTCCTGGAGTAGACAGGCTTTCTAATTCATCCTCGAGGCCCTAAATGTGAGATATGGTGGAGGCAGCATGAGGCTTCCCGGTGGGTAGAGGTGCCTACCAGTGGACCCCGTCCCCGCCCTTACTAAGCCCCCGGGGGCCTGTGTCTGTAGGAGGAGGTGGAACGGGAGATCATCAAGCAGGAGGAGAACGTGGACCCCGACTACTGGGAGAAGCTGCTGCGGCACCACTATGAGCAGCAGCAGGAGGACCTGGCCCGCAACCTGGGCAAGGGCAAACGCATCCGCAAGCAGGTCAACTACAACGACACGTCCCAGGAGGACCAGGGTGCGTGTCTGGGCTCGGGCTCGGGCTCGGGAGGGTGTGGTGGTTCAGGGGCGGAGGGCCTTGGCGGAGGATTCTGACTGGTCGGGGAGGGCATCCCATGGCAGGAAGCCCCTGGGGGCTGGAGAGCAGGAGCTGTGTGGGTATGGCCTAAACTGGGAGCCCTTAGGAGGGCTTCCTGGAGAAGGGGGGCTTGAGGGTGGTGTGACCTCAGGCATGCCTCAGTTTCCCTACCTGTAAAATACGGCTGATAGTGGTCTAACACCTTAATAGTGTCGGGTTGTTGGCTTTATTAAATGAGCTCACAGGAAGGTGGTCTTCGTGGTCCCTGTTATTGGGCTGCAGTGCAGGGCCTTAGTGTGGCCCAGAGTCTAGGGGCCTTCGGTGTGCTCTGCCTGCACAGCTCACTCTGTGCCCCTCTGCCGGGACCCCCAGAGTGGCAGGACGAGCTCTCGGACAACCAGTCCGAATATTCCATTGGCTCCGAGGATGAGGATGAAGACTTTGAGGAGAGGCCGGAAGGGCAGAGTGAGTCATGGTGCTGGTGACCCTGGGCTGGGGCCAAGGCTGAGTGTTGGGGAGCTGATGGCCAGGCTGGGGAACTCTGGAGTCATCAGGACAGGCTTGAGGGCAGCTTTGGAGGTCATCCTGAGGGGTCCCAGTCCTGGGCGAGTTGGTGGATAGGATAGAGTCAGGATGCTCTGGGTCCTGCTAAAAGGTTATGGTGGGACTGCTCCCCAGGTGGTCGGCGACAATCCAGGAGACAGCTGAAGAGTGACAGGGACAAGCCCCTGCCGCCCCTTCTTGCCCGCGTTGGAGGCAACATTGAGGTTGGGGCCCATCTGCACTCCCACATTCCCAGGTCCCCTTCCCTCAATTTATCTTGTCCCCTCTCAGAACAAAGAGCTCACCCCTGCTGCCACCCCTGGGGGATGGAGGATAGGTGGGGTCTGCCCAGGGTCACACCACGTAGAGGTGGGTTGGGGCAAACCCTGGGTCTGGGTCCCCTCTGTGTCCTACCCCAGCTGGGGATGCCTGCCTTCTCTCTGCCCTCTCCCTGCTGCCTTCCCCCATGCCTTGTCCCCATGCCTGAGTCCTCTGCGCCCTCTCCCAGGTGCTGGGCTTCAACGCCCGGCAGCGGAAGGCCTTTCTGAATGCCATCATGCGCTGGGGCATGCCCCCCCAGGACGCCTTCAACTCCCACTGGCTGGTGCGGGACCTCCGAGGGAAGAGCGAGAAGGAGTTTAGGTAAAGGCTGAGGACGTGGCCCAGGACGTGTCTGTCCCCTCCGCAGGGGTCAGGCTCCAGCTGGGTGAGCCAGCGCCGTGGGCAGCATTTCTGCTCCTGCCAGGCTCAGGGCACCTGGAGAATTCACTGCCATCTGGTTTCTGTGTGGCTGGGGTCCAGGCCTGAGCAGGGCTGCTTTGCAGAAGGCGCTGCCTTGGCCGCCTCCCCGGAGCAGCTGTGCTAACAGAAGCGAGAAGGATGTGGGTTATCCAGGGCGAGGGCTGTCCTGAGAGGGTGCCCTGCCGGAGGAGGCCCCCTCTGCCCTTCCCTGGGGGTGTGAGCCAGGAGGCCTGGCTGGGAGGCAGGGGATTGGGTGATGATTCCAGCCTGGAGGTCTCCCTGGGGGTCCTGCCAGTCCTCGCAGAGGGTCCTTGCTGGCCCCCCACTCCCTGAGCCCCAGTCCCCCCCATCCCAGAGCCTATGTGTCCCTCTTCATGCGGCACCTGTGTGAGCCGGGGGCTGATGGCGCGGAGACCTTTGCGGATGGCGTGCCCCGTGAGGGGCTCTCGAGGCAGCACGTGCTCACGCGCATCGGCGTCATGTCACTGGTTAGGAAGAAGGTGGGTGAGTCGGCTTTTACTGGGTCCTTTCTTGTGGCTGCCTGTGGCCCTGGCAATTTCCTGGGGGGGTCAGTGGGCAGAAGGCAAGTCCTGGCTCAGGGTCACACAACTGCCTGGGCTCTGAGCCAGGCCAGAGGGACTGGCCCAGAATACCTCTCAGAGTGCAGAGTGTGAGAGACCAGGATCAGGCAACAGGGCAGGGGACACAGGGAGATTCAGGTTGGCGTGGGGCCTGGCCTGAGCATTTGTGGTCATAAGTACTCTGGCTTGGCCAGCCTTGGGCAGAGGTGTCATTCACCATAAGCCTGGGACACCCCCAGTTGCACTGGCAGCTCTGGGGCCCTCACACCAGACCTGTGAGCTTCCTCCCTCCCTTCCTGTCGACCCCAGGTGCAGGAGTTTGAGCACGTCAACGGGAAGTACAGCACCCCGGACTTGATCCCGGAGGGGTCCGAGGGCAAGAAGCCGGGCGAGGTCATCTCCTCGGATCCCAACACACCAGTGCCCGCCAGCCCCGCTCACCTTCTGCCCACCCCACTGGGCCCGCCAGGTCTGAGATCAGATGAGCAGCGGAGAGCGCCTGCTTGGGTTGTGGGAGGTGGCAGGCCCCTGGAGACCCCGAGTCCTCTGCACACCCCACAAAAAACGGCTGCCCTTCCTCCCAAGGATTCTGCCTGCAGCAGCATTGCTCTCCTGAGAATTTTCTTTCTTTTTTTTTTTTTTTAAGATCTCATTTATTGATTTTACAGAGAGAGGAATTGGAGGGGTGAGAAGTATCAACTCATAGTTGCTTCACTTTAGTTGTTCATTGCTTGCTTGTCATTTGTGCCTTGATCGGACAAGCCCAGGGTCTCAAACCAGCAACCTCAGTGTTCCAGGTCAATGCTTTACCCACTGTGCCACTACAGGCCAGGCAGAGACTTTTGCTTTTTCAATGACAGCTTTGAGATGTGATTTACATATCATGACATTCATTCTTTAAAAGTGTACTATTGGGTAGTTTCTAGTGTATTTCACAGGCATGTGCTGCTGTCAGCTCCAGAGTATTTTATCACCCCTCCTCCCCAGACGAACACATACCCTATTAGCAGTCTTCAGCATCCCCAGTGCCTGGCAACCACAAATCTCCTTTCTGTGCCTCTAGATTTGCCTGTTCTGGACATCGCTTGTAAATGAAGTCATCCAATATGTGGCCCTTTATGCCCGGCTTCTTTCTCTCAGCATAATGTGCTCAAGGTCCATCCGTGTTGTAGTGTGTCCACATTTAATTCCTTTTCGTGGCCGTGTAACATTCACTGGGCGGGTAGAGCACGTTCTGTTTGTCCATTCATCGTCAGCTGGTGGAGTTGGGGTGCTTTCCTCTTTCTGGCTGTTGTGGACAACATCGCTGCGAACATTGGGGTTTCAGTTCTCCTGTGTTTTTGTTTCTCTTGGGTGCACGGCTGGGATCGGCACCTCCGGGTTCCTTTCTGAGGAACCGCTGGCCTGTTTTCACAGTTACCACACCATTCTGTTTCGCCGGCTGTATTTGAGGGTTTCGAGTTTCCCCACATCCTCACCAGCATTTGTTCCCTGGCTTTTGGCTTCAGGCTATTATAATGAGTGGGAAGTGGTTCTCACTACGGGCCATTAGTCCATCTCTTTGGAGAAAGGTCTTTTCAGGTCCTTTGTCCGTCTTGAATGAGTTTATTTCAACCTGAGTGTCTTTTTGGTGACCTGTGTATTTGTTTGGGCAAAGCAGCTTCTCTTAGGTGGACCTCTCAGGCCCCGGGCAGACCTGAGGTGTCTTCCCTAGGTGACAGGTGAGGCTCCGAGAGGCATGGGCCCCCGAGGACATCCTGCTTCTGGACACAGTGTACCCTCTAGAGGTGGACACTCCTGGGTTTGCTTCCTGACCCTGTGTGATTTTAGGCTCAAGTCACCTGTGAGCCTGTTGTCTCCCCTGTGGTGTGGGACGGGACACTGCACACTTCCCAGGGCTGTTGGCAGCCCACGAGTCACTGGTACGCCGTGTGCTGGGAACTGACTCGGTGTGGAGGAGGCACCTGGCTGGTCAGCCAGCCTGAACCCTGGACCTCGGACGTTGGCTCCCAGCCCGGGCCTCCGTCCACCTCACTTCCCTGCTTCCAGATGGGGGCCCCGTGGTGTGCGGCCCTGCCTGTCAGTCCCTGGCTTTGCGTCACTGGGCCTCCCAGAATCCCCACATCGCAGGCCTGGCCTGGGCTCTCTGGCTCCCCTGGGGGTCCCATCCTTCTCCTGGAGGTGCCTGGTCTAGAGGGCGCCTCCTACAGGCCAGACCCTTCTCTCCTCTCTGGTGTCCCTGTCTCCAGCCCGTGCCCACGCGTCTCACCTCTCCCTCTTCATCTTTCAGACAAAATGGAAGCCCAGCTGGGCTACGTGGACGAGAAGGAGCTGGGGGTGTCGAAGCCTAAGAAGCCTCCAGAAATACAGGTTTGGATGATGCTGGTGTGTGGGGCCCCTGGTGGACGTGGGGTGAAAGGCTGGGTCTGGGGACCTCCTCTGGCCTTGCCCAGAACCTTCTTCTGGCTCCAGGTTTGAGCCTCTGAGTTTGGAGGAACAGGTTGGGAGCCAGGAGAGTGGGTCCCAAGCCCAGTGCCCATTCCTTGTCTTCCACTCCTGTTGAGACCCAACCCGTCACCCCTAGGCCTTGCCGACCACCCTGGACAGAGTAGAGGGTGAGGACAAGCACGAGACCTCAGATGGCAAAGAGAGGGCCCGAGAGGAGCGCCCAGAGGAGACGGAGAAGGCCCAGCCCTCCCCGGAGCAGCTGCCGAAAGGTGAGGGCTCTCCTTGGTCACCCGCCCCCGAGCAGCCTCTAGCCTCATCAGCTTGCGCTGGAGCACGGCGGCCAGGCTGGGCTTCATTCCGTGGCTCCCTGGCCGCGTGGGGGATTGTGCTTGCTCTGTCCTCACACGTCTGACCCCGGGGAGAGCTGGGGGCTTGGTTCTCTCCTCGTGGGCATCCACTTTTCCTACTGTACAGAGTTTGGGGGCTTTGTTTTTGTGTAACAGAGACAGAGCGAGACAGATAGGGACAGACAGGAACAGAGAGAGATGAGAAACATCAGTTCTTTATTGCAGCACCTTAGTTGTTCGTTGATTGCTTTCTCATATGTGCATTGACTGGTGGGCTACAGCAGACTGAGTGACCCCTTGCTCAAGCCAGCGACCTTGGGCTCAAGCTGGTGAACCTTGCTAAACCAGATGAGCTCGTGTTCAAGCCGACGACTTCGGGGTCTTGAACAGGGTCCTCCGCCTCCCAGTCGGACGCTCCATCCACTGCACCACCGCCTGGTCAGGCTCATGGGCTTTCTTTTTACTAGTGATTGCCTTGTGGTCTAAACACCGGAGTCTGTATGGGATCATTTTATATGATATCGTCAAAACCTGTTTTCTGACTGGATGGCTTAATGTGGTCAGATTTTGCAGACGCTCACGTGTGCTTGAAAATAACGTCTCTTCTGTAAGTTGCTAAGCGTGAGGTTCTGCTTCAGTAATGCTTGTTGTGTTGTTTGGAGTTTTATGTCCTTACTCATTTTTGATTTGCTTTGATCAGTCAAGTCTGAGGGACTGAAAACCTTTCACTACGATTGTGAGTTAAGTTTCTCTCTCCTCGTAAGGCCACACGTGGCTCTGTGCTGTTGGAGGCGAGGCTGTGAGGCGGGCACCAGTTCAGTTGTATTTCTATTTTTCTGATGAAGTGTGCCTCTGATTCTTATGTAATGGCTTGGCTTTAGTCGTCCTGATATGTTTTGCTTTAAGGTTTATTTAGGCTTATTTAGATTCGTCTTTTGTTGGGTGTGCAGTCAGTATTTCTGTTTCTGTCCCTTTAGTTTAAAAATACATATAAATAACAGCTTTATTGTGATATAATTCACATTCTGCACAATTTAAAATGCATCATTCAGTTGTTTGTAGTATGTTCACAGAGCTGTGCAACCATCAGCACAATTAATTTTAGAACAGTTTTTTCTTTCTTTTGAGGAAGGGAGAGAGAGGGTGAGAAGCATCAATTCGTAGTTGCTTTTCCTTTAGTTGTACATTGACTGCTTCTCGTACATGTCTTGACTGGGGTGAGCCAGTGTTCCCTTGCTCAAGCCAGTGATCTTGGACTTTGCATGCCAGCAACTTTTTGGGCTCAAGCTGGAGAGCTTTGGGATCGGGCGGACAATTCCACTGCTCAAGCCAGAGACCCCGTGCTAATTGATGAGCCCCCCACCCCCACCCCCCTCAGAGCCCGCGACCTTGGGGCTTTGAACTGGCCGCCACAGCGTTCCAGGTCGACACTTTATCTACTTCACCACCATGGGTCAGTCAGTTTTAGAACTTGTCATGATTCCAAAAAGAAACCCTGCACCCATTAGCTGTCACTCTCCATTTCCTCCCCCCCTGCTCCTCCCTCCCCCTGCTCCTCTCCACCCCCCCCAGCCTCTGGCAACCACAAATCTACTTTCTGTCTGTATGGATTTGCCTATTCTGGGCCTTTCTTGTAAATAGAGCCATAAAATATGAGTCCTTTTGTTTCTGGCTATACTTAGAATAGCATAGTGTTTTCAAGGTTTATCCATGTTGTAGCACGTGTCAGTACTTTGTTTCTTTCTTTTATGGCTCAGTCACATTCTCTTGTGTGGGTCGACCACATTTTGTTTATCCGTTTCTCAGTTGATGGACATTTGGGTTGTTGCTAATTTTTGGCTCTGCGAAGAAGAACCGCTACTGTGAACATTTGTCTACTTACTTTGTGTGTGTGTGGACACAGGCTTTAGTTCTTTTAGGTAGGAGTGGAAGTGTGGTATTATATGGCAACTCTTCTGTTTAATATTTGGAGGGACCTCCGGAATGTTTTCAGTAGCAGCTGCGCTGTTTTCTGTTCCCACCGGCAGCGTGCGAGAGTTCCAGCTTCACGTCCTGGCCGGATACTTGTCATTTATCTATCTCTTTTATGGTAGCCATCCCAGTGGGCGAGGAGTGGGATCTTAAGTGATTTTGATAAAGATGTTGAGCATCTTTTCACGTGCTTGTTGGCCGTTTGCATATCTTTGTTGGAAAAAATGTCTTTTCAGACCCTTTGCCCATTTTTTTTTTATTGATTGACTTTTTTAGCTAGAGAAGAAGGGAGATTGAGAGAGAGAGAGAGAACAAGAACATCGGTCCGTTCCTGTCCCTGACCAGAGATCAAACCAGCAACTCTGTGGTTTGAGCTGATGTTCTAACCAGCCAAGCTGTCTGGCCAGGGCCCCTTTGCCCATTTTTAAATTGGACTATTTGTCTTTATTATTGAGTTGCAAGAATGCTTTGTAGCTACATGTACCTTATCGGAGTTATAACTTTGCAAGTATTTTCTCCTGTTCCTGTAATTTTAATCTATCTGTGTATAGCAGGATTCGTTATCTTAAATCTAATCATAGAGTCTCTACCTATTAGCTGGCAAGTTTAATTCCTTTACATTTATTGTAATAGTGAGATTATTTTAATGAATTTCTACCGTGTTACCGTGGGCTTTATTACCTTTGCGTTTTCTTCTTCTTTTTTTCCTCCTCCTCTGCTGTCTCTTAGATTGATCAAGTTTCCTTTATATATACCTTTCCCCCTTGACTCCTTTGGAAGGTTTCTAGTCCGTTCTGTTTTGTACTTCTAAAGTTTTTGTATGTACCTCTCCTGAATCCTATGAGGACTGCTAGGCAACTTGAACTCTAACCCACGCTCTTTCCATCTTTCCTGTACTCTATCTGTTGCTCGGTGTTTTAGTTTCAACTTGTTTTAATTCCCCAGATTGGTTATTAGACTTACTTCTAAATTGTTAATCCCTATGTAGACCTTTCCACATTCTTAGCAGTTCTGTGTTTGCTTGTCTGTTCGCTGCTGCTTCCTAATGTGCCGCGTCCTAAAGCATACCCCATTTTAATGATGCTTCCAGCAGATTTATGTGAAGGGCACATTTCTTTGTTGTGTGCAAAATTCAAGGTGGATAGGGGTTTCTCCTCACTGCTTTGGAAATGTTAATTCCTTCTGGCTTTCTTTGTGGTTGTGCTGCTGAGGAAGATTCCTCTTAGGGTAATTGTTGCTTTTATAGGAAATCTGCCTTTTCTGTTATTTTCTAACACCAAAAGACCACTTTTAAGATATTGTGTTTGTGTTTGATAATGCGTATTTTTACAGCCCTGAAATTTTTTATTCATCCTACTTCTGGACTGTGATTCTTTTTTTTTTTCTGAAGCTGGAAACAGGTAGAGATAGTCAGACAGACTCCCGCATGCACCCGACCGGGATCCACCCGGCACGCCCACCAGGGGCAACGCTCTGCCCCTCCGGGGCGTCGCTCTGTTGCGACCAGAGCCACTCCAGCGCCTGGGGCAGAGGCCAAGGAGCCATCCCCAGTGCCCGGGCCATCTTTGCTCCAATGGAGTTTGGCTGCGGGAGGGGAAGAGAGAGACAGAGAGGAAGGAGAGGGGGAGGGGTGGAGAAGCAGATGGGCGCTTCTCCTGTGTGCCCTGGCCGGGAAACGAACCCGGGACTTCTGCACACCAGGCTGACGCTCTACCACTGAGCCAACCGGCCAGGGCCTGGACTGTGATTCTTAAAGATGAATATTATATCTTTCATCAATTGTATCAATAGGTAAATTTCTGATCACTCTTGCTTTGAATATTGCCTTGGTCCCCATTATGTTTTTTTTTTTTTCCTGCCATTCCTGTTGCTGGTCAATTCTTTCATTCATCCGAGTAGTGTACAGAGGTGGGAAAACGTCAGTTGACAGTTGTGTGTACGCAAAACACAGAGTTAATAAAGCTGTTGTAATAATCATGACTTGTGTGTCTTTTTCCGTACGCACAACTCTCAACGGACTTTTGCCCACCCCTGTGTATTGAAGGCTTGCCGTGTGTTACTTTGTTAGGTACTGGGCTCACAAAATGAACGGAAAGAGCAAAAGCCTCTTGGACATGAAATTTTTATTTTAGTGGGGGAGACAGGCAATCAGCAAAAAACGGAAGTGTGTTTTGTTCAAACAGAATAGACTCCAAATGCAATAAAGAAGGGGAAGCAGATACAACGTTAGCAAAGATGGGCTGATGTGTCTTAACACATCTTTTACTTCTTTGACATTTCCCATCTCTCCACAAGAATTTCTTTTTAAGCCTGACCAGGCAGTGGCGCAGTGGATAGAGCGTTGAACTGGGATGCGGAGAACCCAGGTTCAAGACCCCGAGGTTCAAGATCTGGTTGGAGCAAAGCTCACCAGCTTGGACGCAAGGTCACTGGCTTGAGTAAGGGGTTACTCGGTCTGCTGAAGGCCCGCGGTCAAGGCACATATGAGAAAGCAATCAATGAACAGCTAAGGTGTTGCAACCAAAAACTGATGATTGATGCTTCTCATCTCTCTCCTTTCCTGTCTGTCCCTATCTAATATCCCTCCCTCTGACTCTGTCTCTGTAAAAAAGAAAAAAATTTTCTTTTTTAGATTTTATTTATTGATTTTACAGTGAAAGAAAAGGGGTAGCGAGAACATCAACTCATAGTTACTTCACTTTAGTTTCATTGATTGTTTGTCATATATACCTCAACTGGGTAAGGCCAGAGTTTGGAATCGGCACCTCAGCATCCCAGGTTGATGCTCTATCCCCAGGCTCTTGCCAGGCTCTGCAAGGCTTTCTGAGTCATCCTGAGGTCTAGCTTCAGCTCCTGTTTTCTGTGCACAGTGGTAGGTTTTTAACCTACCCATTTGTATCATTTTCTGTGGCTGTGAAACAAATTATATTACAAATTTAGCTGTGGAAAACAACACCTGTTTGTTAGGTCATAGTTTTGAGGCTCCAAAGCCCAGAGTGGTGTGGCTGGGCTTTCTGCTCAGGGTCTCGCGGGACTGAAATCAAGTTCTCATTTGGAGGCAGGGGGGAGGGGCAATCTGCTTCCAGGCCCATTGTTGTTGTTGGCTGACTTTGGCTACTTGAGGTTGGAGGACTGAGGTCTTGTTTCCTCACACTGCCAGCTGGGGGCTGTCCTCCACACCCAGCAGCTGCCCGTGCTCCCAGGTATGGGCCCACTCTATCTCTAAGGTAGCCATGATGCCCTGGGTTTGCCTTGTGCTTCGGATCTCTGACGTCCTTTTCAGTGACCAGTCTGAGAAAACTGTTTTTAAAGGGCTGGTGTGGCCCTTGCCGGTAGCTCAGGAGATTGGAGCGTTGTCTCAATACACCAAGATTGCAGGTTCAATACTGGTCAGGGCACATACAGGAATCAAAGAATGAATGCATAAGCAAGTGGAAAAACAAATTGATGTTTCTCGCTCTCAAATCAATAAAAATAAATTTAAAAGGTTGAACCCAGCACGTCTGTGGACCTGACCATCATGCCAAGCTTGTTCTCTGGGGCCAGGCAGTCTTAGAGGACATCTTAGAAATCCACAATGGAAATGTTTAGTGATAATAGTTGTCTCTTTTATGTCTCAACGTTTTATCTGGCTTTTCCAGGTTTTTTTTGTCTTGTCTTTTCCTGTGGATTCTCTTTCTGTTTCTCTCTCTGGCAGGTAGATAATTGATTTCTTTTCTTTTTTCTTTTTATTCAGTGAAAGGAGGGGAAGCAAGGAGACAGACTCCTTCATGCGCCCGATTGGGATCCACCCAGCAAGCCCACTAGGGGGCAATGTTCTGTTCATCTGGGGCCCTTGCTCCATTGCTTAGCAACTGAGCCCTTCTTAGTGCCTGAGGTGGAGTCTGTGGAGCCACCTAGGTGCCCATGGCCAACTCGCTTCAGTTGAGCCATGGCTGCAGGAGGGGAAGAGAGAGAGAGAGAGAGAGAGAGAGAGAGAGAGAGAGAGAAGTGAAGGGGAGAGGGTTGGAGAAGCAGATGGTCGCTTCTCCTGTATGCTCTTACTGGGAAATGAACCTGAGACTTCCACACACTGGACATTCTACTGCTGAGCCAACCAGCTAGGGCTGATAATTATTTTCTGATTTTGGCTGGGTGCAAATTCATCAGAGATTCTTTTATCCATGGGAACCCATGTCACCAGTCTACAGGAATGTCCCCCTTCTATTTCCTGACCCCAAGGCCCTGTGATCTCACTGGGGGTTTTGTCAGGCTGGGACCAGTCTCTATGGCCTCTCCTTGCTGGGGTAGCACAGAGGGGACAGTACGGCCTCTACAGCCCCCTTTGCGTTAGGTGTGGAGCCACTTCATTCCACGTGGGAGCCAGGCTTCCTCAGCCTGGCCGTGGGCCTGCGGGTGGAGCTTTCTCTCTCCCTCAGAGGGCACAGTGTTTGGGGGGCACTGGTTTAATTCCAGTTCTTTGCATCACTGGGGCTTGAAGCCTCATCCTCCCTGTCTGGCTGGGGAGAGACGGCCCGAGCCCTCCAGCCCGCTTCCTGGTGTCCACTTCCCGCCCGCCTGGGCCCTGCTTGGGCTTCTTAGCTTCTGTTCTCATTTATGGCACCCGGCCATCTCCTTTTCTTCTCGGGAGCTCACACGTGTGCTTCTTCAGTGCGATGATGAGAGTTTGCCTGATGTTTCAGGTGCTTGTAAGAGGGATTGTGTGTTATCAAAGGTGCACATCGCCCGGAATGTTAGTGCCACGGTTATTGTTGTGGGAGGGAGGATCTCGGGGCTGTGCCTGGAGGAGTTCAGGCCAGGGTGCTGCTGGGGCAAGGGTGATGGTGGGGGCCCTGTCCCCGCCCCGCCTCCCTCGACATCTCCTGGGTGGCACCTGTAGGCTCCTCAGTAAAATGATGGAGAGGGGCTTGTATGTGGCTAAACAGTTCTGGCCACCAGCCCGGAGTCCGCTCTGCCCTTCCCGGACCCCTTCCCACCTCACAAACACCCCTTGTCTTGCAGAAGAAGGGCTTCCTGAGAAGGAGAAAATTCTGGATAAGCTGGAGCTGAGCCTGATTCACAGCCGAGGGGACAGCAGTGATTACAGGCCAGGTCTGGGGCTCTTGTGTGCGCTCTGCCCTGTGTCCCCTGGTCTCTCGAAGGTGCTATCTGGACCCTGTTGGGACTTCTGCAGCCTTCTGGGCACCGTCCCCTCGGCTCTAGGCCCCAGCTAGAGCTGGGGGGTGGGAGCCTGGACTCTCGAGCTCCACTTGGGACTGACCCCTGTCCGCTCTCCTGACTCCTCCATGGCCACCACCGGGAGGAAGGAGGGCTGGCGGTAGAGCTTGACCTGGAGCATTGGGGCTCAGCGGGAAGCTTGGTGTGCCTCCAGGTGCTGGGATGTTCTGGAGCAGGTGTGCTCTGCTCAGACCCTGTGCTGTCATTCTCAAACATAAGCCACACTTTTCACAGGGCCGTCCCCCTGTTCCCAGGTGGTCCTGACTTGGCGAGGAAGGGGCCCCCGGGCGGGGAGCCAGCCCTGCCTGTGTGGACGTAGAGAGGGGGCAGCTGGTTTGTCCACTTAAAGTTCGCCTCTGCAGTGGTCTCCTGGAGGATGGCGAGATGTGTTTTCCACTTGCCTTTGGGCCCCCAGCACTCGGCAGAGAGAGGCCTCTGGGCAGCGCCTTTTGGATGGATGAATGAATGCGGGTCTGTCCTCCCACAGATGATACCAAAGTTGAGGAGAAGGAGCCCATTGAAACACAGCAAAATGGTGACAAAGAAGAAGATGAAGAGGGGAAAAAAGAAGACAAGAATGGGAAGTTTAAGTTCATGTTCAACATTGCAGATGGAGGCTTCACAGGTATTGGGGTGGAGTGGTTGGTGTCATAGCCTTCCTGTCTGTGTGGATCCTGGGAGTCCGGGCAGATGGTTATTTTATACTAAAGTGTGAATGGTTGATAAGAGTTCACTGTATAATATTTTCTAGCAATGCTGAACCTCTAGGGATGGGAAGATATTGGGTAGTGAGGGGATCCTGGGCCCACCTCTGTGAGGGACTGTGGGGCACCTCATTCTGTTCCCCTTGGCCGGCTTCCCAGAGCTGCACACACTGTGGCAGAATGAAGAGCGTGCTGCTGTGTCCTCGGGGAAAATCTACGACATCTGGCACCGGCGCCATGACTACTGGCTGCTGGCAGGCATTGTGACGTATCCTTGGCTAAGCCCGGCTGGGCAAGACTCTGGTATGGTCCTCTGTGGACCTCTGGGTGGGATGTGAGGCGTGTGGGGTGAGGAGTCAGGAGCCACTGCTCCTGACCAGATCAAAGGCCCTTTGCTGGTGATGATGATGGTGATGATGATGATGGTGATTATGATGGTGATGGTGGTGATGGAGATGATGATGATGATGGTGATGATGATGACGATGATGATGATGATGGTGATGATAATGACCATAGCCACAGCTCATTCCTTCACCCTCAATATTCGCTCCACTTCACAGCAGCTTTCCACGAGGGGCACTACATGGTCCCTGTTATTCAGAGGAGGATACGGTTGCTCAGAGAAGCCAAGTGACTTGCCCAGAGATACACAGCTAATAAGTCATAGCCCATTTATCTGACTGCACAGTAAATGCTCCTCTTACACAACACAGACCTTACCTTGTCCCGGCAGTGACACCTGAAGGCTGCTTCACGATTTACGAGGGCTTGCATTCATTCATTCATCACTCATTCACTCATCCAATCTTCAGTCTCATCTCTGTCGATCACCTGCCATGTGCCAGGAATGGAGGCTGCGGCTGTGAGCAAACCAGCCCCTAATCCTGTCTACCCGGAACTCACATCCCACTGGGGTAGCTGGTGAACTCTCTGAGTTACCAAAGTGTGCGGTTCAGCGGAACCCAGTAGGGCAGGGAAGGGGCACAGGGAGCATTTGGGGTGGGGGTTGCATTTCCAGCGGGATGGTTAGGGAAGGTGATGTTTGAGACCTCCAGGGGGCAAGGAGAAGGCAGCTATCTGGGGACAGCCCCCCAGCAAAGCTGGCGGTCCTGAGAGCCTTGAGTGCAGCTGTTTGTCATGACGAACGGCGGATGTCGTTGGCAGGCGTTGGCAGGCCATTCCTGCAAGGAGCCAGAGAGGGAATGTCTCAGGTTTTGCAGAGTGACCACCCTGCTTCGCTGTGGTGGCCAAAGTAGCCGCTGACAGTGCAGACGCCAGTGAGTTCCGGTAAAACTTTATTTACAAAACCAGCCTGTGGGCTGTAGTTGACTGATCCCTGTCATGGAGGCGAAGGTGAAGAAACCCCGACTCTGCCTCTCATAACTGAGGGACCGTGGGCAAGATAACATTGTGCCCCCTGTTCCCTCAGGAGGCTTTGGGGAGGACCCTTCCCCACTTCTCCCCTGCTTTGGGGCCGGCCATCAATCCCTGGCTCCCCTTGGTTTGCAGCTACCTTACCCCAGTCTTCCCCAGTGTTGGTGTGTCTGTGTCCAAATTTCTTCTTTATAAGAGGACACAGGTTACAGTAACCCTAACTCAGAATGACCCCTTCTTAACTCAAGTACATCGGCAAAGACCCTATTTCCACATGAGGTCAGTCACAGGTACTGAGGTTAGAACTTGAACATGTGTCACCCTCTCCCCTGCTCGGGTGGCTGGGATGCAGGCGGTCACCCTGCCAAGCCTCAGGGCTGTGTTTGTGTCCCCCATGGGTGCCCGGCAGTGTCCACTGGTTGTCACGTGAGCGTCATCAGCATGCTTGTCCTGCAAGCCAAGGTCAGTGGCTTGCCGAGAACACACACAGTCAGGACTCTGTCCCCTGCCCTGTGGTGGAGTTCATCCTTAACGGTGCCCAACCAGGCACGGCTACGCCCGCTGGCAGGACATCCAGAATGACCCGAGGTACATGATCCTCAACGAGCCCTTCAAGTCCGAGATCCACAAGGGCAACTACCTGGAGATGAAGAACAAGTTCCTGGCCCGCAGGTTCAAGGTCAGAGGCTGCCCCGGTGGGGGAGGGGGTGCTGCAAGCGGGGCCGGCTATGCGCAGGCCTGGTGCAAAGGAGTTAGAGAGCGGCAGGTCTTTCCCCATTTATCCAGATGTGGGCTGGGCTGTCCGCAAGGGGGAGTCAGTCAGTCAGCTGACAGGGTGCTGGGTCCTTGCCCAGCGTCAGTTCCCGCTGGCCGAGTGTCCCTGCCCTGGTTGATGGGTGTAGAGAAACCGGCTTGGTGAGGGCTCTGAGGGGGTGGCCAAGGTCAGATAAGGATGGACCTCTTGGTGGGAGTGTGCCCTTCCTCCCTCCTTTCTGGCCAGGGCTTTGGTCTGGGGGTGGGGGTTGTAGGGAGTGAAGGGGGACAGGCCAATGCTCATCCCCCCCCTTCCTGCCCTCCAGCTGCTGGAGCAGGCACTGGTCATCGAGGAGCAGCTCCGGAGGGCAGCATACCTCAACATGACCCAGGACCCCAACCACCCAGCCATGGCCCTCAACGCCCGCCTGGCTGAGGTGGAGTGCCTTGCCGAGAGTCACCAGCACCTGTCTAAGGAGTCCCTCGCGGGGAACAAGCCTGCCAATGCTGTCCTGCACAAAGGTGAGCAGGCTCACTCCCCACAGCTGTCCTGCCCGCCTCTCTTCTGCCCAGTGGCTCGCTGGCCACAGATGAGGGTGCTGATGGGGGCACGGGGCTGGGGCAGAGCGTCAGCCCGAGGACTAAGCCTCCTGGCCAGCCTCCAGTCCGCCGTCCTGTCTCTCAAGCCCTGACAATATGCTTTATTTATGATTTTAGTGAAGGGGGTGGGGAGAGGGAGAGGAACGGGAGCCTTGATCTGTTCTGTATGTGCCCTGGCCAGGGATCAAACCGGCAACCTCTGCGCTCCAGGACAACGCTCTTGCCAACAGAGCTACTTGGCCAGGGGACATTATGCTTTAAATACGTTCTCTCTCTAATCGTTATGTTCTGAAGTGGTGTGGTTTATGAGCCCATTTTAAAGATGAGGACATGGAAATCAGGGGTGAATCTGCCCCAGGCTTTCTGGCTGCAGACCCTTGATCCGAGTCTACAGGATGCTCCAGTCTGGTTGTTACAGGGAGGGACTCCCCGACCTCCCTGGCCCCTGTTCTGTCTGGGAGATGTTTCTAGAGGCTGCTTTGCCTGTGGGCCCCCCCACCCTCAATCCTGTCCCCAGTGGGGGTTGGGGGGCTGCTGCAGTCCTCCCTGGGAGCCCCTGGCCCAGAGCCCTGCCTCCACTTTCCTGTCACCCCTGCCTTACTGAGTCGTGGGACATGGCCTCTGTCTCACCCCTACTCCCTGCCCAGGACCAGGAGGGAGGCTCAGGGTTGGGGTGGGGCCAGGAGAGGGGAGCTTATCCCCGGTTCACCCTAGCCCCCACCAAGCTGGCTGAGGGCCCAGAGGGAAGCCCAGTGTCAGCTCAGTCTCAGAGTTTCGGGCCCTCTTTGCTACAGCCTGAGGCCCCGGGGAGACGCTCTTTGGGGGAGCCCTGCTCTCCTTGGTAGCATGTCTCAGCTTGGTGGGGCTGGGAGGGCTGGGCGAGGAGCACCACCTGGTATCTGCTACCCTGAGAGCATTGTAGCACTCCCCTCATGAAGAAACACTAGCTCTGCCCCCTCTCCCTGCCCCTCCCTCCCACAGTCTTGAACCAGCTGGAGGAGCTGCTGAGTGACATGAAGGCGGACGTGACGCGCCTGCCTTCTATGCTGTCCCGCATCCCCCCGGTGGCTGCCCGCCTGCAAATGTCAGAGCGCAGCATCCTGAGCCGCCTGACCAACCGAGCCGGCGACCCCACCATCCAGCAGGTCAGCGCCCTGGGCCGGAGGCCCCATCATGCGCGCCCCGCAAGTGCCCTGGCTGCTGGGGATGGGGAGTGGAGTCCGTGGTGCCGGATGACACGGGACGATGACCTTTGAACCTGGGTCCTTGCCTCCAGGGCGCCTTCGGCTCCTCCCAGATGTACAACAACAACTTTGGGCCCAACTTCCGGGGCCCCGGACCGGGAGGGATTGTCAACTACAACCAGATGCCCCTGGGGCCCTATGTGACCGGTAGGTGCCCGTCTGCCCCCGGGCAGCATGCACAGGGGTGCCCTGCGGGGCCCTGCCTGCCCGCCACTGCCCCAGGCTAGCCGAGGTTTCCTCTCTCCCTGACAGATATCTAACCGTCCCAGTGACTTCCCTCTCGCGCCGAGCTCCTTCCCAGCTGAGGTGAGCTGCTCGTGGGTGCTCCAGCATCCCTACGCCTCTCCCTGTCTCGGAGGGTCGCACCTGGCCTGGCCACAATCAGCCCTGACCCCCCTGTCTTGACTCACAACCCTGAGGCGTGAGGCCTCTCTGCCTTCTGGGGCCCCCTGCCCCTGCCCCCGCCCCCTGTGCCCCGAGGACCACCTTGGGGCCGGTGTGTCTGTCCAGGGTTCCAGATGCTTCCCTGGGAGGCTGGGAAGGCAGGACGCAGAGGGGCGGGCTCCTATATGTATACATGTGTCCGTGGCAGGAAGTCAGCCTGCCCCCGCCTCCCCTGGCCCGGAGCCCTGCCTCCACTTTCCTGTCACCCCTGCCCTGCTGAGTCGTGGGCAGTCTGGGACATGGCCTCTGTCTCACCCCTACTCCCTGCCCAGGACCAGGAGGGAGTCTCAGGGTTGGGGTGGGGCCAGGAGAGGGGAGCTTATCCCCGGTTCACCCTAGCCCCCACCAAGCCCTGTCTGTCCCGTAAGAACTCCGCTTTGGGGTGCAGGTGCGGAGGGCAAGGCGTGTCCAGACTGGCCTCCCCCGTGGGCTGCTGATTCCTGGGGCGCTCTCTGGGGCTCTGGGAAGGCTTGGCTGGGGGGCCTCTGATTGCAGCTGCCCGTGTCAGGCTGTGGGTGGGGTGGCGACAGGGTGTAGGGTGCTACTCCCACAGAGACCTCACCGCCCACCTGGGGGTAATCCGTCATCTACTTCTTGCAGCCACGCCTGCTGGGCCACCCGCCCTACCCCCACAGGAGAGGAAAGCTACCGCCCTTTTAGGAGCTGTTGCCACCGTGGGACGGAAGGGGCACCTGCATCATGCCATCATGTGGGGGACGGGGCCCCGCAGTGCCACCTCATTGTAACCCACGTGTCCCACACAATGTTACACCCTCATCACACGGGACGCCCTCCTGGGCCACCTTTGCCAGGATGACTTCTTAGGGGAGATTTCATTTATTTGTACATCTTTTGCACTTTTCCTATTGAAGACTTGAACAAGTTTGTCTTGATAAGAGTTGAGTGGCATTTGGAGGAGTCTGACCTGCAGCCAACGTCTCTGTCTGTCCATGGGTGGCAGATTGGACGGACGCTCCTGGAAGCCTCGCTGCTGCTCTGGACTCGGCCCGGCCGGGAGGACACAGTGCCCGCCCCGGAGCTCTCGGCGTGCCCCCGCCCGCCCGTCTCCTCTGCACTGCCTCACTGCCCTCTGCTCTGCCCCCCTGCCCACGCGGGCCCCCAGCGCCAGGTGGGGCAGCATGGGGGGCAACCGTCCAGCCCGATGGTGGAGACCTGGTTGGGGCAGGACTTCTATTCTGCTCCCTTCCTGCCAGGGCTGGAAGCTAATGTGTGGTCCCTGGGGGCAGGGGCTGTCAGCAGCTGTCTGTTCCTGGAGTCTGTTGGCACACGTGGAGGGCCTGTGGCTGCTACCCTGCGGGGCAGGCCCAGTGCGTGGTCATGGGAGTGGGGGCCAGGCCTGCACGGTTGTGGAGCCCTCATCTCGGCTACCTGCTGGGCGCGGTTATGGGCAGGTGGTTGTTAGCGTCTTGCCAGAGAGGTCACAGCAGCACCGGAGGTGGCCCAGGAGCCCTTGGCCCTGTCCTTGCCCTGGGAGCTCATCACACCATCTCTAGGTGCACACTCCCCCGTGCAGTCTCATGGTCTGCAGATAGGGAGAAACAGGCCACCCCCTGGAGCCTGCCCTTTTTTTTGTCCAGAGAGGCCTCAACCCAGGCTCTGTCAGCCAGGGCGGGGCCATGGGTGTCCTCAAGGTGTTCTCAGATGGCTTGGGAGAGCGCCCCCCCCCCCCCCCCCCCCCGCCGGAGCCTCCCAGGCTGCTGCTTTGTGTCCTGGCCCTCCTCCAGCTGCCCCAGTGTGGGGATTGGGGTGTGGGTCCGGGCCTGTCTGTGTCTGATGCTCAGCCTGGAAGGGATTTCCAAGCCTCAGGCTTTCTGGGGAGATGCCCTGGGTAGGAATCCTGTTTGAGTGACAGGCAAGCTGAGCCTGGGGGTGGGGGTGCCAGGAGGGGCTTGGGCTCACAGCTCCTTAGGCTGGGTCTGGGGCCAAGAATTAGTGGCTCACCTTGGGGACAGCTGGGTGATTGGCCAGCCCTTACGGAGCCCCAGACGTCCTCAATTGTAAATGGTTCTCTCTGAACCCTGGAGGGCTGGACCCCCAAGGACCCTTCCATCTTGGTTGCCCCATATTCCATCTTGATTAGTTCCCAGGGCAGACCCAGGGCTGGCGTTGCGGGTGGGGCGGGGAGTCGAGAGGGTCCTGGAAGTAGCCCGCAGGTTTCCAGGACACACATGAGGCAGCAGCTGACCCCGCCTCCTGGGAATGGTGAGGTCATTGCAGTTCACTGTGGTTCACATGCGTGTGTGTCCCCTAGTCAGTGCCTCCCTGCAAAGGCTCCTGGCTCAGGCCACAGGTGAGGTGACTGACACGAGCCGCCCTCCACCCAGGGGCCTTCTTGTGGTTGGCCTCACTAGAAACGGTGCCAGCCTTCCCTGGCCACAGTGGGTGGTCCCGAGTGTCAGGCTCAGGGCACATAGCAGCAGGAGGGGGTCTGCATCAACTGGTCCAGCTCAAGGGTCCATGGGCCCTCCCTTCCAAGCCTTCCTCCCTCTGTCCCCTCTGTCCCCTCTGTCTGCACACCCTTCCAGGCCTTGCTAGTGTCCCCTGGGCCCTGCTCACCGGGGCAGAGCCAGGCACCCACAGATGGCCAGCAGGGACCGGCACCCCTGAGGCCCAGGACGGGGGCTGTGGACAGTTGGGGAGTGGGTTTCTGTTATCTGCTTTAGGAGAGAAAAAGGATCTTAAGAGCGTTTTCTTGGTTTATCAGTTATCTCCTGCCCAGAGCGGTATGTGGGCACCTATTGTCTTTGGCATCTCCAGGCTGGGTTTGGTTTTTGCTGCTGGCAGAATGAGGGTTGTCGTGGGGTGAGCGGGACCCCACAGCGCCAGCCTGCGGGTTTGTTGCCAGCCACCTTATTATTTAAACCAGTGCGAGCAGGCTTTCTGTTGAACTACCTTTGGGCTGCGGTCTCCGAGTGCATTACCTGCCGTGCTCCTGGGCAGTGAGGGGAGTTTGGGTTGGACCAACCGTGTCTGGAGAGCCCTGCCCCCACTCACACATGCCTGCCACGGAAGCACATCCCGAGACCCCTGCCCGTGTTGGGAGAACTGCCCCGCACGCCACCTTTAGGAGCTCCTTTGTTTTTCTGCAAATTGTGATCAAGGTCCTGCACGGCTGGTGCAGGTGCCACCGCCACCAGGGGTCCCTTGCCAGGGTCCTCTGGGGGCTTCCCTGCCCAGGTCGGGGGCTGGTGACATCTGGTGCCCTTGTTCCCAGGTGTTGGGTACCAGGGCTTTTGGCCTGGTGGGGGGTGACTGGTGTAGAGGGAGGGCTTGGGAACCTGGGAACAGGTGGCCTGTGGAGCATGGGGGCGGGGGAAGGGGCCTGGGCACGATGTAGGGGCTGAGGTTTGGCCTGGCCACGGCCTGGGGTCTCCCCACCACCGTCTGCATCGAGGGACGCGGCTCCAGCCCCGTTTTCTATTTCCGGAAGTTTACAGGTTGCGGCGTATTAGCCCAAAGTCATTGGCGTTATGTGTTGGGTTTTTTTTTCTTAGTTTTCAGATTTTTTTTAAACAAAAGTATTTTTTTAGGTGCGATAACCCAGAAAGGGCCTGTCGGGTGTGTGTGTGCGTCCTGAGCCCCTGACGTGGACACGGGAGCCTGAGCCCCCCCAAGTGGAGATGAGGGAAGGGACCCCCCACCCAGGCGGTACCCGGTCCAGCTGAGGGGCCGGGCCCCTTGCCCTGGGACAGGCCCAATAGCTGGAGATGCTTCGGGGCAGTTGGAGGGTCCCATCTGGGGTGTGGGGGCTGGAGCTTTGGAAGCCGAGCCCCTGTAAGTGGTGACCTGTCCCACCCTTGGGAGGACATGCGGCTCTCGACAGAGACTGTTGCCGACACGATCCCTTCGCTTTGTACTCCGTGTGTATGTCTTGGTTTTCTGTGTTTTAATAAATCCTTTGGGAAAGGACTGAATCCAAGTGTTTCCCCGAGCTTTTCACTGATCCAGGAAGGGGGTGAGGGCTGGGGGCAGGAGACAGGTGTGGGGGTGGGAGATGTCCCCTGAAGCCATACCCTACCTGAGAAGACCTGGCCCAGTGGGGTTAGGGGACTCACCGGGGAGGAGGGCACCCCAAGACAAGGTATGCATGGGTGGTGCCTGCTCCTCCTACCTGTACCCCTAAACACCTCCCTCCACTGTGTCAGAGAAACACTGCCCCCCTTCGGACCCTGACCTGTGTCCACAGAGGCCACAGCAGGCTCTCAGCAACCAGAGTGTGTGTGTTCTGGGGGCACCTCCATTCCTGAGTCACTTGGGAGAGATAGGGGTGTCTCAGCCACCATCTCATCTGTTTCTCCCCCAGGGCATATTTCTACCAGCCCACCCTCCGCCTCAGCCTAAGCAGTGGTTGCCTCCCACCCCCAACTGCCCAGCCCCCACCTGAGTGCCCAAGCCCCAGAAGTGAGGGGAGCAGAAAGCCACGGGCCCGAAGGGCTTGGGTTTATTTTGTCATTCCATAAATACGGCGCCGGAGCCTCGGCCGAGTGTCGTCTGATTGCGCGGGGCGGCGGCAGTCTCGCCCATGGAGGGGTACAGGGAGCCGAGAACCACAGTCGTTAAAAAACGGAAGAGAGAAGCGCACTATTTACAAGATGGGGAACAGAGGATGAGGCCTTGGGCCTGACCAGCACGTGGGACAGGAGAGGGCGGGGCCCTGCGTGTCACTAAGCAGGATCCCGGCCCTGTCCCCCCGTGTCAGGCACTCCTGGGGGGCAGATCCGCTTCACAGGGAGGGCAAAAGGCTGGTGGGCGTGGGCCCGGGCCCAGGCCACTCCTCCAGGCTGGCTTCTCCCAGCTCTTCCCTCTCTGACCGCCCCCCTACCCAGGCATCTGTCCCACTGCCTCTCCCCAGCGCCCTGCTAAGTCGGGCCTGTCCCCCAGGAAGCAGGGCTCTAGCCTCCCCGTTGTGTGTGCCGAGGACAGTGCCCAGGGCTGAGCCAGCTGGGCCTGGATACTGTTCTGTTGGCCTCTGCTGAGCTCAACCTTGAGGGCCCTGGTCTCCCTATGTTTGGCCGACAGGGGATTGGCCTTCTCACGTGTGGCTCATGGGACAGCAGCAGTGCCCACCTCTGGCCCACTGGAAGCCTGGTCCTTGTGGGTGACCTCTGGGGCAGCAGAGTGGAAGAGGACCAGCCACTCTGCCCTGTGAGAAGTGGGCAACCTGGCTTACTGCATGGGCCTGGGACAAAATGCCTGCCACAGGACCCTGTCCTTAGAGCAGGGTGCCTCCACCTGGGTGTGGGGAGTGGCCGCAGGCCAGGCAGCTCGGCCGGGACAGGCATTTTCCCCTCCCCACACCCACAGGGTGAGCTTGTAGAGATTAGTTGGGAAAGAACCCCCCAAGGGCCTGGTCTACCGGGAGGTGGGAAACTTTCAGACTCCAGGGTCAACACAAGGGCGGGAATGGAGAGTGCTGTCCCCACCCCACCCCACCTTTGTGGCTTTCCCAAGCCACAGCAAGGCCAGGACTGACGGCAGGACAGATGGCAGGCCCTCTGAGAATAGCAAGGAGGAGTCTTTGGGGACAGCAGCTTCTCTGAAAACAGGACTCCCTGCGCTCCCGCCTGGCATGTGAGGGTATAGGGGTGCCAGGGGGCTGGCCAATGCTGCCGGCCCTGGACAGGGGGCACACAGGGTCCCTAGAGAATGGGTTGGCACATCTGTAGAGCCTAGCTCTACCTGGCCACCCACATAGCCAGCAGAGGCTGGGGCACCTCTCAGGGTCACGGGGGCTGGGGCTTCTGGCTGCAGGCCTCCCTCCCTCCCCCATCCCTCCAGCCTCCCTCTTGGGCTGCAAAGGGGCTCTGTCTGTCTGTCCTGCCCTTCCTCCCTGTCCCCGATCTGCTCCAGGCTGGGGGTGGGGTGGGGTAATGGCGTGACAGTGAGATCCTCACTTTTCACAGGGTGTGCGGGTCCCAGGGGTAGCACTGCTGCCCCTCTGCCCAGCCCACAGCTCTGAGCACAGAGACATTAGCACCCCGAGACGGAACACTTCAACACTACCTGAGTGGGGGCCTCGCAGGGGTGCCTCTCCGGGGAGAGGCTTCTGGGGTCTTCTCCTACATTATGGGGGCTGCGTCTGGGTGTACAGGCCTCCAGCCCCAGGCACGCAGCACAGAAGACCCTGGGGGCCCTCCCTTGAAAGGGTCAAAGTCTCTCTACAGACTCCAAGGCCACCGCCTTGGGCAGAACAGAGGTGCCCTCTCTCGGGAGTGGCGGGCAGCCACAGTCCAGCTAAGCATGCACAGCCTTGGCCCTTGCAGGATAAGGACAGAGGGGCAGCAGACCGGGCACCGGGCAGGGGGGTGGGTGGAGGGAACTGGGCCGGAGCCGGCTCCACAGGAACCCTGTCAAACCCACCAGCCAACCTGGCCTGGGACTCATCAACCGTGCAGGGAGCAAGACTGGGGGGTGATGAATTTGAAATGAGACCCCCAGACTTTCTGTGGGTCCCCTGGATCCCTCCCCCTCCAGCCAGGGAGGAGGCAGGGCTCAGGGAGCAGTAGGAAGAGCCCCTGGAGCAGGTGGTGGTGGAGTAGGGCTGGGAGAAATATCTGAGGTCAGGCCCGTTGGAAAGTCCTTGGTCACAGGGAGATCAGACCGGTCTCCTCTTCCCTTCCCCAACACCAGAGAGGCCCCAGCTGGTCCAGCGCGGCCTGGGCCCGAGACGGCTCCGAGAAGGGTCACGGCTGGGATGACACGTGCTGGTTTCTTCTTGGAGGTGAGGTGAGCAGAGACTGCAGGCTCGGGCGGGCCCGCTCGACCGTCTGTCTAGTGGTCAGCACCGGCTCCCCGGCGTGACGTGGGTCCCGCAAAGCGGCAGATGGTGCGTTGCAGCGACTTTTGAGATGTTTTCCCGATGACATCTTGGCGTGTGTTTTCTTCTCGACACCAACTGTATTCTTGACTTGGCTTCGAAACAGCTTAAGCAAGCAGCGGACAGAGACTAGGAGGGGAACGGAAAGTGTCCGGGCCGGCGGCGGGGCTTCTTAGGACCTGTAGTCCTTTTTGCTGTAGGGTTTATTGCCCAAAATACTGTCAATCTCGTGGATGATGGAAGACGACAGCTTGGGAAGGATCTGTGCATCAAGACAAGAGCCAATCAGAACTCCACCGAGGCCGGCCGCAGGGGCAGCGGCCCAGGCCCGTCCTGCCCTCCTGGCTCTGAGCTCCAGAGAGGAAGTCTGTCCGCTTTGTGCTTTGCCCCTCAAACTCCAGAATGCTTTAGAACCTTCTGGAAGGCACAAAATGCAGACCCGCCCGGGGCAAGACCCCCGATTTCCACGTTCCAAACTGCTTTCCCCATTCTGACTCAGTCCCCCCATATCCAGTCTGTTGGCCATGTCTGCCGGCCCACCTCCCAAACGTCCCGGGTGCACCCACCCCTCCCAGCACATCTCCCTGCTCCCAAGTCTGCACTCAGCAGCCAGAGGGGGTGGGGGTACACTTCTAAAACCCACACCAGACCGCGCCCCTACTCTGCTCGGGATCGCAGGGCTCCCAGCGCAGGCACAGTCGTCACCAGAGTCCTCAGACGGTGCTGTGTCTCATGGGTCCGCTCACTGGCGCCCGCCCCAATACGCTGGGCTCCTGCCCACCTTGGGCCTTCCATCTGGGTCCCTGCTGCCTGGACCCCAAGTATGTGCGTGGCCTCCAAGCCTTTGCTCACATATCACTTTCTCCCCAAGCCCACCTGACAGCTCCTTCACCCTGGGCCTATGGCACTACCTCCCCCTCTGCCTCACCGGACACCCTGCCCTTACTCGAGCCCCCCGTCCATAGTGCTTATCTGACACCTACTCTAATTTCCCTAATTGTTGATTTCATTGTGCAGTGTCTGTTCTGGCTGGAACGGCAGCTCTTCCAGAGCAGGGCTCTCTGGTGGCTTGCTGAGGGAGCCTACGTGCCTAGCATAGTGCCAGGCACATAGTAGGTGCTCAACAAACACCTGCTGGACAGATGACTGATGGGATCCTGAGCTCTGCCCGAGGCCCAGGGGGCCAGTGCCCAGCAGGACCCCTGCTCACCTGTATTGCTCCGATGTTCTCCATTAGCTGGTCTGCACTGGAGGCCCCCAGCAGCACGGAGCTGACCCCCTCATTCCTGAGGCACCAGGCTGCAGGCAGCAAGACCAGAGGTGAGGGACACACACCCATGGCAGGCGTCCGCTGTGGTTCTGCTCTGCCTTTATTGGGCCAGAGACACCCAGCCTCTGGGTCTGCCCTGCCCTCACTGGGCCAGAGACACCCAGCCTCTGGGTCTGGGGGGCGGAGGGTGCTTAGGAGGGGCCTGGCAGGCCCAATGCTCAGCAGTGCTGGGTGGGGGGTCTGGGGGAGACTTGGCACAGGCTGCCCCTGGGGAGACATGGTCCACGTGCTCAAGGCGCCTGTGCTCTCCCCGTGAATGTGGGACCCCTTCATACCCATGGCTGGCTGGTAAAAGGGCAGGACCAGGCATCAAGGACTCCTGATGTCTCCCAAATTTGCCTCTACCCCATAGCCCTGTTACCTACGGCCAGTGCCCCCTCCCCAGCCCCGTTACCTGTGGCTAGTGCCACCCCCCCAGCCCCGTTACCTACAGCCAGTGCCCCCCCCCCGTTACCTACAGCCAGTGCCTGCCCCCTCCGGCCCCGTTACCTATGGCCAGTGCTCCCCTTGGCCCCGTTACCTATGGCCTGCACCTGCCCCACTATGGGGAAAACAGCTATGGTTTGCTTGTTGACTTCCTGGCTGCAAACACTTTGCATGATTAGTGTGTGAGTATGTGGCAAAGAGCCACATATGGCCTGACCCATAGTGGCACAGTGGATAAAGCATCGACTTGGAACGCTGAGGTTGCCGGCTGGAAACCCTGGGCTTGCCCTGTCTGCCCTGTCAAGGCACATCCGACAAGCTACTATGAGTTGATGCTTACTGCTTCTTTCACCCTCTTTCTCTCTCTAGAAATCAATAAAATCTAAAAAAAAAAAAGAAAGCCACATATGTGTCTATGAAAAGCTCTGGGGGCTTTCCCCGGGGGTGATTCTCCCAGATCGCTCTCCAGGCAAAGTGAGGTGCGGTTCCCTGACTTCCTCAGCCTGAGGGGCAGCGTTCCTGATCCTTGGCCCCCCCACTGTGAAAAGCGGGGTGGGGGGGGTGGGGGGTGGGGGGGGTGGGGGGTGGGGGGGGTGGGTGTTCCTTTGCTCTTTGCTTATTCACTTACAGGTCTCTGCGAGTCTCCAATCAATGGGAATGGCCCAATGCTTTCTGGCTCTGCAGTTCTCTACCCTCTGACCAAATTCAATGTGAACGTGCCTGGCCTTGGCCGCTGGCATTATATGTCCTCTGCCCCGCTGCCTGTGGCCCGACCCGGCCCCATTACCTATGGACAGCTGTGGGAGGGTGCAGCCCAGGCGCTCTGCGATGGCCTGCAGCTCCTTCAGCTTGGCCTGCTGGCGCCGGCCCTCCTCGCTGAGGATCTTGTCCTTCAGCCACTGGTAGCCCTGGTCGGAGGAGGGGCGAACACAGCCCACAGGTGAGGGCGGGTCACCAGTGTACACACAGCTGACGACAGGCCAGGGCAGTGCCCCTACCACGTCAGCCGTGTCCCTCTGTGGGCACAGCTGGAAGGTGGGACCTGCTGCACTTGGAAGCCCGCCATCTGTGGGGCGCTGAGGCCGGGCCCCTGAGCCAGGACAGGGAGGGGGACCACCGCCCCTCCTTCCCCCCCGGGGACCTGGTGGCTCTGGGAGATGTGCTGCTGCCTTTGGTCTAGCACTAAGGGGGTGCAGTCTCTCTGACCCCATGCCAGGGTTGCGGTCTCTCTGCCCCCACTCCCGGGCTGCAGTGCCTCCCAGGGGCCCCCTGACTTTGCAGTGGGGTGGGGAGGGATAAGGGGGGCAGGCCATCTGCCCCTGAACCAGGGCCAGGGACTTAGGCACCGGACCTGCCCTGGCCTGGGCAGGCCTTTCTCTGCCGGCTCCTTGTCCCTCAGACCCTGCGTTCTGGAGGCTCTCCTCAAGTCCCCTCTCTAGAGGGATGTGTGTGGGGTGCTTGTAGTGGGGAGTTGCCTCTGAGTGACAACTGAAGAAGCCCTGCGGCCCCAGGTGCTGAGCTCAGCCCAGCGTGCGTGCACGCATGTGCGTGCGTGTGTAAGGGGGGAGGAGCATACCAAAGGCACAGGTAGACCCAGTGGAGGGTGTGAATGTTGAACAGAGGAGGATGTTAAGGGGGTGCAGGGGAGTGAAGAGACCTCTTCCCCTGGACATGTCCCATGAGGGGGCAGCTCTTCCAGCCATGGGCTCAGGCCAGCCAGGGCTCCAAGTGCCCACAGCCTGAACCACCCTGCGGGCAGGGGCCCAGGGAGTGGTGTGGCACCAGGGCTGTCTGCCCAGAGGCCGCCCCCTCTACACAATGCCCGCCCCTGCCTGTCCCCCCACCTCCCTAGCCCAGCCCCTCCTGACCTTTAAGGAGGCTCTGGAATAGGGAGGGATGCCGCTGTCATACTTTCCAGAAACGATGCCACAGGCCAGAGGGGACCAGGTCATGGCGCCCACCCCTGGGGAAGAGAAGCCAGGTGAGGCCTAGCCCTGAGCCCCTGGGGTGGGGGCCGGGCGGGGCGGGCACCCACCGATCTTGTGGAAGAGCTCAGGCAGCTGCACCTCCACCTTCTCCCGCTGAAACATGTGGTACTCAGCCTGCTCGCAGATGGGCGGGATCAGGTTGAACTGCCGGGCCACCGAGTAGGCCTCCTGAGGATGCAAAGAGGGAGCGGTGGTCCCTGCCCAGCAGCGGGGATGGGGCTGGCCGGGCAGCAGGGAGGAGACACAATGGCATCCCGGGGAAGGGCTGGCCTGCCTGCCCATCCGCCCTTCTTGGCTCTCCTGGGAGTCCGCTGGGTCCCCACCATGAGGTGGGGAAGGGGCTGGGCCGCTGGATCCCACGGCTGAGGAGACTGAGCGGAAGTGCAACCTGGTAGTGAGACTTGGGTTCTGGCATTACTGGCCAGGGAGCCTTAGGCAAGGGGCTCACCCCTCTGGGCCTCAGTTTCCCCATCTGTCGCGAGGGTCAGATGAGCCCGTGTTGTTCATGGCCCTGACAACGGTGCCTGGCATGGGCGGGCAGGCGCCCAGTGCGTGCCGGCTGCATGGTTACCATTTTTGTCATGATTGTCACTCCAGGGCCCTGGACCCAGGAGGATCACACTGGCAGAAAATGCTAGGTTTGCAGACTGGCCCTCGGGGATGCCCTGCCTGCCTGCCTGGGAGGCCGTTTCCCCTGCGGCTGGACGCTCAGCTTTCCCATCTGTGAGATGGGGAGAAGCCACCGCCGCCTCCAGGATGCCAAATGCTCACTGAAAGCCGACAAGGCCAGGGGCTGCGGAGGTTGCCTCGAACTAGAAAGGGAAATCCTGCTTAATTTCTCTGCTGAAGTGGAAAGCTGGGAGTCATTAGAGGAGAGACCCAACTCAGGGACATCGGAATGCGGGAGCTGTGGGCAGGGAGGTAAGGATGAAGGCTGGGAGGGGCCTAGAGGCGAGCGAGGTGGATCAGTGTGAGAGAAGCCGGCAGAGACTCTGCCCATCCCCCACTCCAGTCCCCCCTCCCTCTGAAGAGCACAGGGCCCCCTGGCTGACCCTTCTGGGATATTCCAGAAATAGCAAGAAGCATCTGCTGTCCTCGGCCTCCGGAGGCTCCCGTGGAGAGAAATGACAAAAAAGGGGACACTCTCCTGAAGTGCAGGTGGGGTGGGGGACATTATGGATTATGAGACAGATGCCCGGGGTCCCAAAGCAGCCCACATTCTGAGGCAGCCAAGACTCTGAATGGTGCAGCCTAGGCATTCTTCTCTGCATGAGCTGTGTGACTACGGGCATGTTACTTAACCTCTCTGTGCCTCAATGGGCACAACTGAAACACAGGGTGACAGCAGCACTCACCTCACAGGGTGCTGTGAGGATTAAATGTGAGTTAGTCCACACGAAGCCCTTCAATCTAACGGTACTTGGAAGGCCAGAACGGCTCAGTGCCAGTGCCTGAGACTGTTGTCACCTGAGCTCCGGGGTCTGCTGAGAGAGCTTCACCCCTGCTCTATCAGCTAACTCTCAGAACAGTGTCATGAGGAGGAGGTCGCCCTAGCGGTCCTGTTCCACTAGTGGGGAAAGTGAGGCCCAGAGAGGTGCACCGCCATCTTTAACACAGAGCAACCCCACCCCAGGGCTCAGGCCAAGACCCCTGCCCGTGGGGCCTGCGCTTGTGATCGCCCCATGTCACTGTTATCTGAGCCACGGGGACCACCAGCCCTGAATCTGCCAGAGCCCCAGATCTCCACCCCAGAGCGGGGCAGGTGCCCACGCCCGTGGCCGCCCCCATGCCAGCGGTCGCTATACCATGATCTCCATGGAGCTCCAGCGCGATGTGCCCCAGTACATGGCCATCCCCTGGTTGATGACGTGGGTCATGGCGCGCACAGTCTCTGTCGGGAGAGAAGGGGAAACCACAGATGTGTGTGTGTGGGGCGGCCAGAGGCACAGGGCCCGGCCGGGGGACTTTCTGCAAAGATAGGCGCGGCACCGGGAGCAGGGACAGGGTGCTGCAAAGACGTCTTGCAAGCAGTGTACTTCCTGGCTCTGAAGTCGGGTGTGGCGGGGGGCGGGAGTTCTCTGGGGCAACAGAGGAAAGTGAACCTCAGTCCAAGAAGTCGGTCTTGGAAACGACTTCCCCTCCTAGTTACAGGCCTTGTGGAATCTTTTGAAAAATGGGTTCTGGATGGAGTGGGATGTTTCTGTGACGACTCGAGGGGTGAAGGGAGCTGAGACCAAGAGATGGGATTCCAGAGTCTAGCAGGGGCAGTGCTCTAGTCCGGGGAGGGGTCAGGGACCCCACTCCTCAGGCAGAGCCAGGCAGCGGGTTAAAATGACAGCTGGATTGGTGGGAGGCCACAGGAAGAAACATCTGCCTGTTTCTGGTCTGCGATCTCGGTGACGAGGGCACCTGTAGGGACAGAGGATGTGGCGTGGGGCCCTGGGTGATCCCCGAGGTGGGGCCGCAGGCTGGAGCCCCCCCCCTCCCACGTGGAAAAGCCAGAGGAGACACGGGCAGCACCGTAGGTCAGCCATGTCTAGGCTGGAGAGTGTCCCCCAGCACGGGGCAGTGGTAGCTTCTGCTCCTAGGACAATGGGGGGGGGTCTGGGTGCCCCTCCTGTGGAGGCCCAGGTCCTGCAGCAGGACGGTCAGTCTCCACATGCTCTGGAAACAAGCTGAATATACAGGACAGCTGAGAACCGGACCCCCCTCCACCCGGACAGGGGGACGCTTCCTAAGACACAAGAAAGGGTCCGAGGAATAAACCTCTGACGAGTTTTGTTCCTTCCTGGGCTGTTTCAGCTCTGGGGAGATGTGATAGTTTTTAAAACAGAACTTGGCCTCAAATTTGTAGGTGTCCAATGTCTCAGTGTTACAGGGTGGGGGTGTGCCCGGACCTCTCCTCGGCGCCCGTACAGTGCTTGCAAGTCCGACTGCCCGAGGCCGTGTGGGAAGTAGAGCTGACAAACAAGTGTTTCTAAAACCAAGCACGACACTGACCCTTGGCTGAGGTCCCCTCTTTCAGGGCAAGGCTAAGGTAGCTGAGGCTTCTGGGGTGGTGGTCTCTGTGGGCTCCCCCAGATCCCCTAAAAATGACACCTGGACTTCTATACCTGCAGGCCAAGCCCTCAAGGGCAGGGAATGGGCTTCTTCGCCCGTCCAGGGAGGAGGGCTGGCTGGCAGGGGAGCCCGGAACCCCCGGGCCACCACTGGGCCACCACTTGAACTGCCGACACTGGCCGATGTGAAGGACAAAAGTGTCTGGTTGGAGAGGCTTGTGGATCCCAGGAAGATATCTGGCCACATCCAAACCCCGAGCCCAGGCACCCGGCCTGGCTCCCCTTGTCGGGTTCTTTAGAAACACTCTTGGGGGGGGGGGCGCACCTGTGACCATGCAGCGTAAGTGCCTGAATCTTTCCAGCCAAGGCTTCGGTCCACATGCTGAGAGAGGGAAGCCAAGGACACCCCTGTCCCCCAGCCTGTCTCCCTGAACAGCTCCTTCCTAATGGGGGGGCGCACAATGCAATGCCCTTCCATGCAGAGGGGAGTCCACCGGTGCCTGGGGGGACTAGGCCGGCCACGGCAGCAGCCGGCAGGAGCCTGCGGCTGGCCCCTGAGGGTGGGGGTCCTGGGTCCCCTGCGGGTCCCAGGCAGTGGCAGGCTGGCTGTGGAGCCCCCACACAAGAGCATGGCACTCGGCACTTCTGCCCAAGCGTGATGTCAGTGACCTCAGAAACAGGGACAGTTAGGGACAACTGTCCTTCAACCTCAATATTTAATGTCGCTGAACAGAAGCAGCAGGACCCAAACCGTGCCGCTGCTGCCAAAACCCCTGGCATCTCCTGCCGTGTTACAAATAATACATGGGAGGGGTCAGGTGGCAGTGCCAGCTGGCAGGCAGGAGCCCTGCCATCATGGAACACAGCCTTGTCCCCAGGGAGACCAAGTCCCCGTGGTGTGGGGTCCTGGGGGTCCTTAGCTCAGGGGCGGGCAGAGACCACACAGGGCCAGAGGCTGCCTCGGGTCTCGAGTTTCCTGGCTCATGTAGGTGATATTCGAGGGGGACCATGGTTCATTCCAGGGGGGAGGTCGGGCCACACAGCAAGGGCTGCGGGTGGCAGGTGGCCGAGCCCGCCCTGGAACATGAGTGCCACACCAGCCAGGCGCTCACAGAAGGGCCCGTGCACTGTGTGCAGAGTGGCTCGTGCTGGGGTGTGTTGCTTCGGTTTGAGGCAGGAGCTCGGAAGACAAGACGTCTTTTTGTGGGGTCCCTGATGGGCTTGCTCCGGTGGGGACCTGGCTTCCCTTCCTAGCTTTCCCGTAGCCCACCCAGGGGTCAAGGTTTCAGGCACTGATCAGAGCATCCCCAAGTCACGAGGAGGCCCCGGCCGGCCCCCAGGGGTCGCAGCGATGCCAGGCAGGGTGGGGGCATGCGCAGGAGGCCGGGGAGGGGGGATGGAAGGTCAGCGTGGCCTGGGCGGGGCTCCTCCTTCACTCGCCAAAGGTTCTTGGAGGGTTCTTATCTTTCCCTTGTGCATTTTATGGAGAAGTCTGTCATGGGTTGGGGGGTAGGGGGTGGGGAAGGAGTTGTGTAAATAAAATCACTGTCTCATAAAATGCAGCTTGGACACAGAAGTCAATAGTCGGGCCGAGGGTACTGTGTACCTTCTATGATGAATGTCCTGGACTTGGAGGAACTAAATGGGTCCCCTGGTGATAAAAGAAAGATTTAAAGAGACCAGAGTTTATAGCTGTGGGGAACACGGACAGGTGCGGTATGACAAAGGGCCCAGGAGGGAGGCACAAATCACTCTCGCGGAAGACTCGTTTGTTTAAAAAGAAACAAACCATCAAAACAACCTGTGCACGTATATATATCCACGCGTGCATGCACAGTATATATATACATCAACAAACGAAGGAAAGAGTGACTGCACACGACTTAATTCCCCGAGTCCCTGAAGCAGGAAAGCACAGATGAGAAGATACCCGAAGCAGGATGTGGGGGGAGCCGGGAGGGGGTGGAGACCCCGATACCCTGGGAGTCGAGAGAGAATAAATAAACGCCTGAGAAACCCAAAGTGCTCTTGCAAATGCCCTGCTGCCCTGCCAGGGTTTCCCCCTCTAAGTAACAGAGCAGAGACCTCCCGCCGAGCCTCCCAGGAGAAGGTGGCTGAAAAGAAGGAAACAGTTGCAACCAGTCATCACGTTGTGACTTCATGTGGTTATAAAACGGGAACAGCTAGGAGCAGAGAACATTCCACATGATTCTAAACCCAGGAGGGGTGGGGAGCCGGGTGTGGGTCAGGCGTGGACCCAGATGGGCTGGGGCACACCTGGGAAGTGTCAGAGGCTGAGCTCAGCCTGCTCCCCAGCCTGCCCGCTCACCCCCCACCCCCAGAAGGCCTGGCGCTCCCCACCCGCCCGGCCTGGCCTCCTGACCGCAGGCCTGGATGCCCATCAGGGCCCGTGTCTGCAGCCCTCATGGCCTCAGGTTCAGAGCTTCCTGGCCAGCTGGTGGAGAGCCTACCTTCCATGGGCGTGTTGGGGTCTGGGCGGTTGGCAAACACCACGTCCACATACTCAAGCTGCAGCCGCTCCAGCGAGGCCTTCAGACCTAGGGGTGGAGTTGGGAGGGATGGTCACGGTCACCAACTTTTCTGGGCCCGCACCCGAGCCAGAGACAGACGGGACGAGGCGGTCGGTATGGGGCTATGCGCTGGCAATTGCCAGCCGGGGTTGTGGAAAGCCAGGGTAGAAGTGGAGGCATCCCACCAAAGAGGGTTCCATCCGGTGCAAGGACATGGGAGGTCCACAGGCCAAATGTCCTGTGACTGAATCAAGGGGGACCCTCCTCGGCCTTCCGGTGACCCGCGGGGTAACTGGGAGAGCTAGGTTACACAGCGGCAACGAATGGTTTAGGACAGAGCCACGGAGAGGGGTGCTGGCTGGGGGACGGGCGGGGCAGGGGCAAGGTCCTCCCTCCTGTGACTGTTGGTGGACCAAAGTGGACGTGGGTCGGGAAGGCAGGAAGATAGGAGAACCAGCAAGAGCAAGGCGTGCTTGCTGAGCCCTCTACGGGCTCCCTGTGCTGAGACCCTCGGGGCTGTGTGTCCGACACCCACCCTCACCTGGGGTGCTGCCCATTCCCAGTGACCCCACGGCGGGGTGTGCTCTCCGTGCCCATGTGACCGAGGCTGCGTCGGAGGCCTGGGGAGGTGACGTCCCTCGCTCGTGGTCAGCAATGGAGGGGAATCCAGGCCTATCTGTGTCTTCCCGGGAGGCAGCACTGTCCCCTCCCTCACCACACGGAGGAGAGAGTAGGACCAGAGCCCTGTGCCGCGTCACTGGGAGGGGTGGGGTGTGCGCCCTCATTTCGTGTCCCCATCCCAGGAGGTAGCACCTGTAGAGCCAGAGCCCCTCACCTTCTATTATGTGCTTCCTGGACAGGCCCCTCTCCGTCTCCGCTCTGAAAAACAGGCCAACAGTGCGCATGTCTGTGAGCTGTTTTTTTGCATTTTTTGGGAAAAATGTTTATGATGCAAATGTTAGGCCAAAAAACTAGGTCAGCTCATGCCACGTGCGTGCGGGCTGATTCCGCTTTGGGGTGACACTGCAAGGCTACAGGGGCACTCTCTTGCAGGCCAGGGGTGGGGGAGGGGCCCGGCTGAGCCCCAGCTGGCCGGGGGCGGGGTGGGGAGGTCTGGGAGGGCAGGGTGGCAGTGGGGATGGAGGGGCTTGTGTTTTTCAATGTACTCTTCTGCTTGGCTTTTTTTTTTTTTTTAAAGATGAAGAATGAATCCTATTTATAATTCCCATGACACCAATTCTGTCCAGCCCCACAGAGGACATGGGGCCAGGCGCCTGAGAGGGGTGCTCCGTGGCCCTAGGGATGATGTTGTGGTATGGATAGTCCACACATTTTCTGTGTTTTCCAGAATTTTTAGACTGTTACCTTTGTAATCAGAAAAAAAAAAAGTCCATGAAAGAAAAAATAAAAAATAAGCAAGGTTCGAATAGAAGACAAACTCAGCCACAGCTGCTTGTCTGGAACCCGATGTCCCTGGGTAGGGACAGGTGCTGGCTGGGGCCGAGGGCTGCACAAAGGCCCGCCTACCGCTCGGGCACCAGGGCACAGGGCACTGCGAGGGGCTGGCTCCTGCCCTCGAGGGGCTTCCTGGCCCCGGCTGGTCTGTCCAGGATGATCACTGCCCTCCCCCCACCCAGGAGCCCCAATTCATGGTGTGGGCAGGTCTCGGGGCTTCGGCCACGGGACCAGGCCCCGTGGGGCATCGCCTGGGGCGGCACCTACTTTCCTCCCCAGAAGATCTTGGTGGTGATGACCAGGCTGGACCGTCTGTGGACAGAGGAGGAGGGGCGTTACTGGACGGGATCCCTTGGGTGGGTGGGGGTCCTAACACCCTTCTCATCCGGGAGCGCTGGTGGTGACAGGGGGTACCTCCCTGTCATTCAATGTCCCCAGTATGTGGAGTCTGGATCCTGGGGCTCCCCACGGTGCCAGGGGACAACCCACGAATGCGACTCACTGAGCACATAACCGTAAGTTGGGTGTGGGGTCCGAGGGGGATGGCCCAAAAGAGGGGGCATAATTGGCAGAGGGAGAATGAGGGTGGGGGACACAGCCCAGGGAGCAGGGGGCAGGTTGGGGGAGGGGAAGGAGCAGAGAGTCAGAGAGGTCAAGTGAAGGGCTGCAGGCCATGGAGGAGGGGCTCGGGTGGGTGGTAGGAGCCAAGGGTGGAGGGAGGGAAAGGGGCCCATGGAGAGAGGGAGAGGCAGGGGCAAGGGCAGAGCCTGGGGGGGGGGTGAGGGGAGGCTGAGCTGGGATGGCTGGGAGCCTGGGGGGGTGGGGGGGGGGAGTGGGGGGGGTGGGGGGGCAGGTGGACAAAGGGATTGTTCTCCTGCATTAAATCCCCACGAGCCAAAGGTGGACCCCGTAACTCTGTCCTGCAGGGACCGCTGGGAGACAGTGATGGGTCTTCCCAGTGGAGTGGTTAGAGTGACCTCTGGGGCTGTGGCCTCGCCCAAGGGCGGCTCAGGAAACAGCTTCTCAAAGCCCCGTGGGAGGCTCCGGGCTGGGAGGGGGAGGCCCAGCCTCGTAACTGCTTCTGACATTCCTGAAGTAAAGACACTGAGGCCACAGGGTGCACCTGCCACTCAGAGGGAACTGGGCTCGGGGTGGGGGCCCGAAGTGCTGGTATCAGCCTGTCCTATCCTGGGAGGGTGGGACTCTGCCTGCCAAGGGGCGCTAGGCTCCTGGCCTGCTTCCCAGGGGCCAGCTGGGAGGGACGCGGTGGGTCCTGAGGTGGAGGTCAGTCTTCAGGGCTGCCACTTCCCAGGCACAGACAAGTGTGATGCGTCCAGCCCTGGGCTGGGGCTGTCTGAGCCTCTGGACAGCTCTCCCAGGGAGACGGGACAGTGGTCCCTTTACAGGTGGGGACCCCACACCCCTATCCTCTTGGGAACAGCCCTGCCATACCTGGGGCCCTCCAGAGTTCTCATGGCCAACTCTCCTTGGCCTAACCCAACTTTGCAACCCAGGACCCTGGCCCTCTGAATCCCTGTGGACAGGCTGTTTCCCAGGGGAGAGGCGGGGACAGAGTTGGGGGGCGAGGACCTCCATCCAACTGCCCACTCAAGCAGAGACTCTTTCGGTCTTGGAAGACTGAATCGGGCACCTCATCTGATGACTCAGTGGAGACCCCCACCTCACCACAGCCCCTGGCTCCTTGAGGGCGGACACCCAGTGTGGCCCTCGCTCTCTCTGGAGGAAGCTTGGGGCTGCTTCTGTTCTGGGATATCCTGGGACAGCCTTCCCTTTCCAGGGAGGAAAATTCTGGGACTTCCAGGTCTTAGAGATTGTCTGGCTGCACAAAGGCCAATGACGGCCCCACCCCTGGGGGCTCCTTAGTAAACAGGACGGGAGAGCAAGGAGACCCAAGCCAAGGCTCTCCCCGGGCAGCCCGACCGCCCAACCCAGACCCCGGAGCGCGTCTGCCTCTCACAGAGCCCCCTTGCGTCCCAGCAGCTCCTCCGGGCTCTGCCTTGTGTGTGCGCCCTGGACACCCACCACAGAGACAGTGGGTATTACCTCCATCCTTTCTTCTTAATGATGTTCCCTAAAACCACTTCAGCCCTGCAAAAAAGACCAGACATGGAGATGCCATCACTGCTCAGCAGAAGTGACACACCCTGCCCCACTGTGCCAATCGGCCGCTTGGTCCCCTCTGGGCAAATGCCACTGGGGCCAGAGAACCAGGCTGTGAACGCCTGCCTTGGCCTGGCAGCTCGTCCAGAGAGAGGAGAGAGCCTGGGAGCCACGAGGGTGGCTGTGGCCCGTGTCCCTGCAAGTCTCGTCTGAGCAGCAGGGGCTCTGGCTCTCGCAGGGCCAGGAGGAGCCAAAGTCCTGCTAGGCAAGGCCAGCCGCACGCCGTTCCCTGGTCCACTGGACGTTCGCCCAGGAAAATGCTTGGCAACATTACATGGGCCAAGTTTCCAGACAAGTATGTTTTCTAAAAGGTAAATTATTCATCTGTTTTCAGAGACAACCAGGGCCAGGGGCCGGGTTTCCAGCAGAGTGCCCGCGGGCATGTGGGTGTGGGTGTGCGTCCCTCTTGCTTTTTGCTTTTGAGCAGGAGGGAGACACTTGCCCTGCTGACCACTGTCTGTTCTGTTTGGCATCACTCGGGGCCCTGCACCAAGCTCGGGGCTGCTGGCCTCATGGGCGCTGTTCCAGTCCAGCTTGGCGCTGCAGCAATGGGTTTGTAGCTTTTTAATTTGTAACTTCTAAGAATGTTTAGCTTGTAGCAAAATGTTTCCAAGCAAAATCCACCCAGAGAGAACATCCATACCCAGTGCTAACTTCCAACTCTGAAAGCACCTGAGTCATCCACTCAGGAATAATGGGCTCTAACTTGCAAGCTGTTTGGCATAGGTCCAGACAGCTCTTCGCCTGCGGCCGAGATGCACGGGAGTCCACTCCACTCTGGGCCCCTTTCTTTATTCCCTTGTCCCTTGTTTGTGAGACAAAGGCTCAGGAAAGGAGGGAGAGAGAACGGACAGCCATGGTCATGGGGCTACAGGAGCTGTCAACAGAGTTAACCAAAGCCCGTGGCGCATGCCCGTGGATTTGGAAAGGTTGGCACTGCCCAGCAGGGCACAGAACTCCTGCAGCTCTTTGGGAAGTGCCCACGTTAGTGTCAGCAGGAGCAGCAGGGGGACTCGGCAGGTGATGAGACCGGCACTCTGGTTGGCGAGAAGGACAGTGCCTGGCCCTGCACCCACCGGAGCTGCCTGGCAGCCTGGGGCCCCGAGCAGCTTCTCCCTGCCTGGCCCTGGGCACAGTGCCCGGCTTCCCCATGTGGGTGGCCACTGGCGCTGAGGCATTGATGGGGGTGAGCAGGCAGGTTCCGAGGCCACGGAGTAGAGGGCAGAGTGAGGGCAGTGGGATCCAGGGGGAGCTGTTCCCGGGTCCTCGGCTTTTGCCAAGGGGCTTCCGAGAGGCCCAGCGGCAGCCCAGGACCCAGGGTGCCTGTCCCCAGCATGCTCTCCCTGGGTGTCCCTCACCAGGGGAGTGAAGATAGTGACACACAGTGCGCTGGCCCGTGCATAGGGGCTGCACAGGGCTGGCTGCCTCCCACGTGCCCCCTCGGGCAGCACGCCACAGGTGCGGGACAGAGAACAGGCTAGGGCGCTCAGGATGGGGTGGGGACTGCAGGCACGGCTCCCGTGTGGGGCTTCCCCGCCTCTGACCCTTCAGCACAGCTCACCTGTCTGAAAAGCTATTTCCCTTTGATGGGGAGCGGCCACCAGTCTGGAGGGGCTGGGAGGGGTTGTGGCGTCAGGAGGGTCAGTGAGCTGCTGATGGGGAGGGTTGGGGGAGATTTGAGGGTGCCAGTGGAGGCCCCCAGGGCTGTCAGATCCTCAGACCCTGGGCCAGGACTTGAGCAGAGGCCCAGCTGCTTTGGGGCCCATTACAGGCGGCAGGCGAAGACCCAGAGCTCGGAGCGGGGCAGGTGCAGCCGGCCCAAGCTGCTGGGAACATGGCTCGCCCCAGGCAGGAGGGACCGGAGGGAGGGGGGGAAGAGAGCCAACAAATGACTTCACAGACAAAAGCTGACTTCTGGGAACCCGATGCAGGAGAGTGGATGATTTGATTACAGCCAGTCTTTAAAACCGAAGCCAGCAGCCTTGGCTAAAGAGGGCCTTTTACATAATTGAGTAGGAAAGTTCATTGCCAAGGTGGGAAGTGCTTCCTACCGCGCTTGGCTCGCCAGCTCCTACTCTCCCCAGCGCCAGAGGCCCCGATGCCCTGCAGCCCTAACTGCGCCACGAAGATGGGAAAATGTCAGGTGTGCGGGGCCGGCTGCAGGTCACGGCACGGGCCCGGGCACGGCAGGGGCCCTGGACGACAGCTTCATCTCTCCGACCTCGCCCAGCATGGCACCTCTCGCACCAGAGGGACTGAGGTCATCTTGAGTGTGTGCACGCACGGGGAGTTTAGCAAGTGACCAGTGTCCAAGTGTTCTGCCCAGGGTTTTGGCTCCATGGAAACAACACATCCCTGAGCCATTTGGAGTTCAGAAAAGCCAGTCGAGTGGGGGAGGCATGCGTGTGTGTGAACCCTCTTGGGATGAGAGCACCCCTCTCTCGTTCTCGCAACAAGGGACACGTACTTGCCCGCTGCGTAGACTTCTGCAGTATCGAAGAGGTTGATGCCATTGTCATAGGCCAAGGTCATGAGCTGCTCTGCCATCTAGAACGAGAAACCGGGACTGCTCGCAGGTGGTACTGTCCTGCCAGCCCAGGGGGAGTGCCCAGAGGCCCGGGATGCACTGGGGTCCCCTCGTCCTCTCCTTCCGAACGATGGTCATGGAGGCAGTGCTCAGTAATGGGCCCAGAGAGAAGAAAGGGGAAGAGAAAGAAGACAAAATGGCCTGACCAGGTGGTGGCACAATGGATAGAGCGTCAGACTGGGACGCAGAGGACCCTGATTTGAGCCCCGAGGTTGCCAGCTTGCACATGGGCTCATCAGCTTGAGCGCATGGTCACTGGTTTGAGTGTGGGATCATAGACATGACCCCATGGTTGCTGGCTTGAAGCCCAAAGTCACTGGCTTGAGCAAGGGGTCACTCGGTCTGCTGTAGCCCCCCGGTCAAGGCACATATGAGAAAGCAATCAATGAACAACTAAGGTGCCAAAACGAAGAACTGATGCTTCTTATCTTTCTCTATTCCTATTTGTCCTCCCCGCCCCCCACCCTGCTAAAAAAGAAAAAAAAAAAAAAGAAGACGAAAAGAGTAACAGCTCTGGATTGTGACTTTCTTCTGAGCAGGGACCCGTCCCCGTCTGTTGGGTCATGGTAGGGCTTTGCACCTGTACTGGGTTGAATGGTGTCCCTTTCAGGTGCATGTCCACCCAGAACTTCAGAATGTGACCTTATGTGAGAGGAGGTCTTTGCAGATGCAATGTGTTAAATTAAGATGAGGTCACCATGCATCAGGGCGGACCCTAAGTCCAGTATGAATGGCGTCCCTATAAGAGGACACACACAGGGAAGAGGCCATGGGGAGATGGGGGGAGATGCTGGGGTGATGTGCGCACATGCCATGGAACATATTCCGTTTTATAAAAAAAAAAAGTTAAAAAAATTTAAAAGTGGTAAAATACACACACAAATGATCATTTTGGCCATTGCACCTGTGCAGCTCAGCGGCATGAAGCGCACTCACATGGTTGGGCAACCATGACCACCACCACCGTCTCTAGGACGTTCCCACCTTCCCCGACTAGAGTCCTGCCGCCTTCACACTCACCCCCCAGCCCCCAGCCCCCAGCCCCCAGCCTTCTACCTTCTGTCTCAGGGAATCGAACTCCTCTATGGAGCTCACCCGAGTGGAGTCAGCTTAGTATTTGTCCTTCTGTGACAGGCTTCTTTCACTTAGCATGATGCCCTCAAGGCTCATTCATGTGGCAGCACATGACAGGGTTTACAGGGCTGGGTGTTGACAGGCGGGTAGGAGTTTGGCGGGTGGGCAGGGGGAGAGTGGGTGGGGGAGGGGGCGTGGCACGCAGGGCGCCTGGTCTGTGCCGAAGAAGGCAGCCTGCTGTCCCTGTTGCGCCTGTGGCCTTGCCCGCCCTGTGTTCAGATCATACACCTGGGTGCCCTCTTTCACGCATCTGTCTCTGACTCCTGCATGACACCTGCAGCTGACCTTGCCAGCTCCCCCTTGCAAATGGGTCCGGAGTCCGACTGCTACTGCCGCCTCCACGGCACCCAGGCGGTCCACGCTGAGCATCCCTCAGAGGGTGTTTTTGGTAGACCCTCCCCCCCGCAACGCTCTCTACCTTTGCGTCATGACACCCTGGCTTGGCAAAGTGTGGGCCACAGACCATCAGGGTCAGTCAGCATCAGAAATGCTGGCACCTGTGAATGTCACTTTAGGTAGGAAAAAGGGTCCTTGCAGATGTGATTAAATTCAGGGTTGAGATGGGGAGAGTCTCCCGGATGAGGTGAGTGGCTCTTAAATGCCACCATCAGGGGTCCTTATAAGAGGGAGGTGAAGGGAGAGTGACCCAGAGGAAGAGAAGAAGAGGTGTGACCACAGGGACGGAGGCTGGAGGGATGCAGCCACGCCGAGGGTGGCCACCAGCGCTGCAGGAGGTGGGGAGAGATCCTGCACTAGAGCCTCTGCTGGGAACAGGCCTGCCCTCACCTTGCCTTCAGTCCAGCGGTGCGGACTTGGGGCTTCTGGGCTCCAGACTGCGAGAGAGTAAGTTTCTGGTGTTCTATCTAAACTGTGCAGTAGGCAGTCAACGGTGACAGTGGCCACCAGACTCGGATACACCCTCATGGCACCTTCAACCCTCAAGGGTCAGATGCGCTTGCTGTCTGTGCCCCTCTCCAGAGGGCGAGCAGCTCAAAGTCAGGGCCCCGGCACTGGCGGGTGCTCAGCAGGCGTGAGCCAAACAGAGACCACACGCCCGCTGGCTGGCTCGGGCGGCTCCCAGACCTGCCGCTCTGATCGCCCCCTTGCTGCCCCCCACTCCCAGGGAGGCCTCCTCACTGATGGGGACACAGAGTCTAGACTCTAGAGCATGACCACACGGACAGGCCCGCCTCCCTCCAGGGAGGGGGAAGCTGCCACTGGCGATGGCCCGAGGCTTGGCAAGCAGGTGAGGTCAGCACGCTGTCACGGAGGACACCCTTCTCATCTCACTTGTCCTTGCACAGAATGACAGACATGACCCTAACTACACCCAGAACAGTGCCTGGGACGATGGCAGAAGGAAAGAGAATGAGGGAATGTGGAGCTTTTGGGGGCTGTTTCCTTTTTCTTTTTAAACCTCGGCCAGGGTTTGCTACGTGAACATACGCTTCTTCCCTACAGAACTGCAGCTCTCTCACGTAGTTCCCCGTAGCTGCTGCTTTCCACGTGTGCTCCCTCGGGGGCCCTTCCCAAGTCACTGCCCAAAACGTGACTCCTACACAGGCTTCCACTCTGCGGCTGCAGCCGGCTGACCTTAGGAAACGGAGCCTCTATTTTGTGACTGTTCCATTATTTCCCAAGTCAGAGTCCCAGAAACTGGAGGCAAAGGGAACCTCAGGACTTATGTGGGCCACCTCCCTGTCACCACCACCTGAGGGGTACCCTGTACGGTTACCCCAGAGCCAAGAGCTGGAGGCCAGAGCCCGGGGGGAGGCGCCCTGTTCATCTCCCTCCCAGTGTGACCTTGGACACCGGCTCAGTCTCCAAGGAGCCTCTTTCTTGAAAAGCGAATGAGGAAACTCCCCGCCCTGGTTGAAAGAGGACTGAATGCTGTACTCAACGTCAAGTTCAAGCTCTTACTTAGCTCAGGCTAATGTGAACACATGCTCTGGGTGGGGGTAGGGGGCTTGGGGGGCGGGTTTCTCCCTGAGCCAGCGGTGTGAGGTCACAGAAGGGGCAGTGAATCTGGGGCTGGAAACCTGACTCTGACCAGGGCAGCGTTGAGACTTGGCCACGTGACCTGAGCTGTACTGACTGTCTGCTTCCTCTGTGGCCAGCTCCCGTCTGTCCGGCCCATGGGAGCCTCCCTGCCCGGGATGGCAGCCCCACAGACGACAGCAGCTGTGACCTCACAGGACAAAGGACGGCAAACCTCTTCTGTAAAGGGCCAGAGTCAAGCAGCCGCAGATAATCTGTAGGCCAGTGGCTACCTGCCAAGCAAACTTGATTTGCAAAAATGGGCTGCGGCGTTGACGGAGCCAGGGAGTGCGTCAGAGGTTGGCAGGGGCCGCAGTGTTGCTGCTTACTTGGTATGGGGCTTCTGTCTGGGGTGATGGAGAATTCTGGAAATGGCCAGTGGGGATGGTGGCCTAGCAAAGAGAATGTGCTCCATGCCATTAAACCCTACACTTACAAGCAATTAACAAGTAAATTGTATATTATGCATATTTTAGCCACAATAAACATGGCCGAAATGGCAAATTTTACGTTTCATATAGTTAATATAAAAGGAGAAACTAGGCCTGACCAGGTGGTGGCGCAGTGGCTAGAGCGTCGGACTGGGATGCTGAGGACCCAGATTTAAAACCTCGAGGTTGCTGCTGGCTTGAGTGCAGGCTCACCAACTTGAGCACGGGGTCGCTAGCTTGAGTATGGGATAATAGACAGGAGGACCCCCATGGTCACTGGCTTGAGCTCAGAGGTTGTTGGATTGAAGCCCAAGGTCGCTGGCTTGAGCAAGGGGTCACTCGCTCTGCTGGAGCCCCCGGGTCAAGGCACACGAGAAAGAAGTCAATGAACAACTAAGGAGCCACACAAAGAATTGATGCTTCTCATCTCTCTTCCTTCCGTCTGTCCCTATCTGTCCCTCTCTCTGTCTCTGTCAAAATAAAATAAAAGGGCCCTGGCCGGTTGGCTCAGCGGTAGAGCGTCGGCCTAGCGTGCGGAGGACCCGGGTTCGATTCCCGGCCAGGGCACATAGGAGAAGCGCCCATTTGCTTCTCCACCCCTCCGCCGCGCCTTCCTCTCTGTCTCTCTCTTCCCCTCCCGCAGCCAAGGCTCCATTGGAGCAAAAGATGGCCCGGGCGCTGGGGATGGCTCTGTGGCCTCTGCCCCAGGCGCTAGAGTGGCTCTGGTCGCAACATGGCGACACCCAGGAGGGTCGCAACATGGCGACGCCCAGGATGGGCAGAGCATCGCCCCCTGGTGGGCAGAGCGTCGCCCCCTGGTGGGCGTGCCGGGTGGATCCCGGTCGGGCGCATGCGGGAGTCTGTCTGACTGTCTCTCCCTGTTTCCAGCTTCAGAAAAATGAAAAAAAAAAAAAAATAAAATAAAATAAAAGGCGAGGGTCAGATGTTTGCTGATGTTGGTGGAGTCCGGCCGCAGAACACCAGTTTGCCACAGAAAGCCTACTGTTTTCTCGGTTCTGCCCCGCCCTGGTGCCCAAGTGCGGTGTCCAGCACACGAGAGGTAACTCTAATAATAGGATCCTGCTCCTTCTGGATTTCTGGGCATGTGCCTTCCTTCAGACACGGGCTGAGCAAGGAACCTGGAGTTCCAGACGGGGCCACCCCTCTGGAATGCCCAGTAGGCCATGGCCTCCCTGGGCTGGCCAGCGCACCTGTTCCTCTGCAGCCCACGAGGGGCCCTGCTGCCCGGGGCACCACCCCCACTGGCTCAGACCCAGCAGGCAGCCAGCTGAAGACTACAGCCCAGGCCTTCCCGTTCTGACCATGGCGAGGTGGGCCCCTCACACCTGACTCACGGATGCCTTTCGACATGAACGGTGAAGATGTCACACGGACATGCTGCTCGCTCCTGCGCTCAATCATTTTTGTCTGCTGGGACCTTTTAGAATCCTGAATCTCTCATCTACTGTGCCCGCTATCCACCCAGCGTTGTGTCCTCTGGATACCCCTTCCAGTGCTGTCTTACACGTCACTATGTCCCTGATGGAGAGGAGGCAGAGGTGGCCTGGGCTGCCCTCGATCATTCATCGATGACTCTTTGAGGGCGGTGATCTATTGGTGAAAAAGTCACCTGGTTGGATGGTCGCTGTCCACCATGTACCTTTCCCACAGGGACATCACAGGTAGGGCAGCAAACACCGTGTGGAAACCAAGTCCCACCCTCCCAAAATTCACGACCTTAGTAGACTCTACAGATTTAGTAACCACATCGGGAGGGAAACAGGTGAGGCAGACATGACTTATTTTTGGGAGCCACGTGGGCTCTGGGGCTCCACCTTCTCATCTCAGGGCTCAGCACCAACTTGGTGGTCGGAGAAAACAGCTCCCTGGGCCTTAAAACTCCTGCCTCCGCCCTGAGACCACCCAGACCCAGATCCTCAATGCAAGACCAAAGAGTTCTCGAACCTGCCGCTGTCATAACAAGAAGAAAAAGGGACAAAAAACCCCACAAATTAAATGCACCTAGATTTTAACAGAAGCAAAGCTTTTCCTATGAAAACTAACCCGGCGATCACAGCTGACAAGCTCTCCGATGAAGTCACGTATTAATTTTTAAACGCAACCTTTCCAATGGTAAGTAGGGCGGATGGGAAGATGGCTCCCTGAGCAGGTGGCCAGAGCTCTCCTTTCCTAGACATCCGCTCACTGCCCCGAAGGGCACAGCCACCGCCGGGGAACCGCTGGCCCCTCCAGGACCAGCCCCAGGGACGCGGGGCTATGCAGCATCCCAGCTGTGAAGTCGGAAGCCCCAGCAGGCGCGTTTGCGTGCAGGGCACAGGACTGGCGACAGCTCTGGGAACTGGGCGCTGGGACCAGGTGGAACGGCATCTGCCTGGTCTTGAGCGTGCAGCAGGACTAGTAGCGCCTGCACGCTCAGTGACCTCAGCGGACAGGAACTGAAGTTTCAGGTCCACACCGGCCTCCTCTGCGGGAGCGACTCAGAAACCACAACTGGCTTTGCAACCCAGAACGGCTGCACTCCCTGAATTTTCCTGGCACTCTGCTGATGAGGAGCCTGAGTCTCTGGGACTTTGAGGGACTGGCTGAAGCCCCAAGGCACCGGGCTGGGCTGCGAGGTGTGGTGCCCGGGCTGTGGCTGAGCCTGCCTGCCCCAGCAGCGCAGGGCAGAGTGAGGGCACACTGCAGAGAGAGGGAGGTCCTAGTGGCCACTGGGAGCAGAGTTGCGGGTGCATTTAACAAGCTTTACTACATGCCTGTCAAGGGGGCGGGCACCTTCTCTGGGGCTTGGGGGAACGAGGGAGCCCCATCTTACCTCATCGGTGATCTGGCCTCCGAAGGTCACCCATGTCCCTGGGAGAAGACACACAAGCTCAAGTTAGAGAAACCTCCCCAGGGAGCCCGATTCTCCCATTCCCGGGGGTGCTGGGACCTCAGGCTGCGGGGCCCAGGGGGACAGCCACAGGCCTCCACGCCACTCCGCTCCGTGGCGAGTGTGTCCTTGGCATGTGTGGACGCTTGGCCTTCAGGGCAAGTCTCTCTCTTAGGGTCACCAAACCGAGGGGACAGGAAGTGCCCAGAGCAGGCAGCTGGCTGTAGGGCTTTGAGATGCTCGTCGGGGCTCAAGCCGAATGACTCCTGTGCAGGGACAGGCTGCCAGGAGCAGACAGGGGCGTCTCCCTGGGAGCGGGCAGGTCCTTGCTCTTGCTGGACGGTGTGTGTGTGTGTGTGTGTGTGTGTGTGTGCGCGCGCATAGGAACAGTGTGACCCAGGAAGAGAGGTCACATTTTGGGAAAGAAGAAAAAGGCTTCACCTCCATCCCCCTCCTTCTCCTAGGCACCCCCTCCTTGTTACCATGGTAACAGACAGGTGCCCATCCTGGCTCTGGGTGCAGCCCCCTCCAGGTCTCCCACTGCCCCTGCTTCCCTGTGTGGCTCTGGTCAGGGCCCCATACTCACCGAGCCCCAGGCAGGAGACCCGCAGGCCCGACTTGCCCAGGTTCCTGAAAAACAAACACTGTGTGACTTCTCAGTGGCAGGCCCCCACCATTCCTCATGCCAGCTCCGTGAGCCCCCCACCCCCAGCCCGGGCTGTCTGGAGGCTCTGAAGGCAAAGGGACCTTCAGAGAGAGGCCTGCTGCTCGCCTGTCCCCAGGGGGAAAGGGCCAACGGTCTCCCCGCACCGCACGCGCATGCACACACACACACACCATGGCTCAGCCATGGTGCTGGGACAGGCCCTGCTGTGGCCATGCTGGAGCCCGGGCAGGGCCACCTCAGAGAGCATAATGGAACCGACGTCTCTTGTGTCCCAGCTGAAATGAGACTGACTCATGCCGGTGCTCCAGGCTGCGGGCGTCCTCTTGCCAGAACTTTCTCTTTCCATTTGCTCAGGGTCATGTTTGTGATTTTGTGTTGTCTTCATTCCCGCTCAGAGGTCCCCACATGGCCCGGCGACCTGTCCCTCTGCAGGGAGCTCCATTGTGGGTGCTGGCTCCTGTGTGAGCCCCTGTCCCCCAGCCAGGACCACCTAGGAGGGCGAGGTCCTGCCCCTCTGACAGCATACTCCCTAGTCAGGCCCGGCGGACATAGCTGCACGGGCGGCTGGGTTCCGTCAAGGGTCCTCCAAGGTGCCCGCTAGACGGGGTACATCCCCGGGCTCACGTGAACTGGCTGAGGGCTGTCACCTACGAGGTCATGGAGGGTAGGAACGCCCTGTTGAGGATCGGGGTGCCCGTCTGTCCTGATACAGGCTCACTCTGACCCTCTACACGGCTGTGGTGGGCACGAGAGCAAGGCTCCACCCGTACTGCAGGCAGTCGTTGGCGGCGGTGGTGGTGGGGGAAGGGTGGATCGCATAAACTTGTAAGCAGTTTAAAAACAGTTTAACATGTTACCAAACTGAAGGTCATTTGAAATGGCCCAGCTTTCTGGTCAAATTTCCCATGAAAACTGGCCCATTGTTCCTACAGGAGGAGGGGGTTCTCCCTCATGAGGATTTCTCTTTTGGAGAGACAAGCAGGTCAGGCAGAGGCTCTGAAGCCAGAGCTCAAATCCTGGGTTTGACCTTCTGGGCTGAGCGCCGCTGGGCCTGTGGCCTCGGTGTCCTCCTCTGCAGGATGGGCTCACAGTGTTGGCTGCTGCTCTTATGAGGCTGCCGTGAGGGTGGCACAAGACAGCCCTTTGCCGGGGCCCAGGGGCCCAGGACGTTGACTCTGCACCTGTCATTTCCAAGAGAGACAGCACAGGATGCCAGGCGAAAGCCTTTTTCTTTATACGGAAAAACGACAGGCAGATCAAACAGGCTTGAACTACTCCGGTGTTAAGAAGGGAAGAGAAGCCTCCCCTTGCCTCTTCCCCATACGTCCAGGAAAGCCTCTAATGGTGTCTCAGCCTCGGTGAGGTGTTCCCACCCGAGACAACCCGTGTGCGTGACTGCTGGACAGAAAGGATCAACCCCACCACTGACACCCTTGCACCAGGCCGGGCATTTTTAGCATTGGAGTCATTTTTCACACGCTGGCTAGGAAGTCCCTATGATGACAAAGAAGTTAGAGCCTCGCTCCTAAGCGGTCTGCTACCGGAGTGAAAAGGAATGAAGATTCCAATGAGTGATTCTCAACAGTTCTGGGGTGACAGAGCCCTTCGAGAAAGCCCTCTTCCTGGACATGTGCACGGGCACGAAAACCCCTAGTACCTTGTTTGCAGTGCCCAGGTGTTCAGAGCCCCGAGCACCTGGTTGAGATAAATTCAGGTGCTGGAGGAGGACCAAGAGGCAGGACATGCTACGTATTCAGGGGGCGAGCGGCTTTAGCCACAGACAGGTGAGGACACTTCACCCGGTGGCTGAAGGCAGCGCGGCCTCTCACCCGCCTACTAGACGGCCGAGTTCCCTCCTGCACCTGGGGTGGGACCCTGGGCGCGTGAGGCTCTCCAGCTGCCTCCTCACCGCCCACAGGAATAACTTGGCAAAAACTAGGACACTGCGTGATATGCCGCAATTACCCTGCTCAAAGTCGCTTCCCCGTTAAAATGATGGTATTGGTTCTGCCATCCGCTGCCAGGCCTCGGGAGAAGAAATGAGAAGGGACAGGCTGTCTCTGGGCTAAAAACTTTATACATCTGCTGCTCAGTGGGGGAGGGGCTCTCAACGAATCACCGCCTGCTCCCCAGTGGGGACCAAGGCCGGTGAAACACGCCGCCTCTCCAAAACTTTCAAAAAGCGAAAGTCATTTCCTACAGACTTCCCTCCCCTAATTAAAATGTGACACGGTGATAAGACAGCTGGCTAAACCTCTAAACCAAAATGTTAGTCTTCATTAATTTGGCTCATGTCTCTCCTGTGGTCCGGAAAAAACGCTAATGAGGACTTTCGGGTTGAACCTTTGCAAAGAAAAGCAATGAGACCTGTCACCGGACGCCCTGTGTCCCTAAACACAGCACCTTGGACTTGGGGCAGTTACACAGTCTCTTTAAAAAAAGCTCAGGGTCTTTCCCGTCAGCCATCTGGGCAGAGGACCACATTCTGATCAGGAGATGGGAAGCAACATGGCTTTGATGAGCTGGTCGGATGAAGACGTGACCAGAACGTTTCCCAGTCAATGAGGGGTGACAACCTGTTAACGAGTCTGCTTCTCTCAGACTCCAGGCTCCCTGAGGCCGGGCCTTGGTTTCCTGGTCGCCTGGCAGGGACAGGGTCCCAAGGGTGTGACTGGGGTGGGGTGGGTGAGCAGAACTGGCCCGGCTGCAGGCCGGATCTAAGGATCTAACGCTGGCCTCTTCCGTATTCATGCGCTTGACCCCCTGCTCTCTTTGCACTGAGTGCCTTCTGGGCCGCCTGGCAAGAATAAGGTACCTGGTGTGGGCTACACACCTTTAGTTCTCTTAACACTGACAGGTGTGGCTGAGGCCTGGTCCTGGATCACGCCACTGGGAAGGGCCAGCTTCCCGAGATGGTCAGGGTGGGGCAGATGGCCATCAGGCAACCTGTGGCTCCACGGGCACCCTGGCTGTGGCCCTAGGTCAATCATGACGGAGCAGCCCCATGGGACAGCTGGCTATAAGGCAGGAAGGAACCCCGCGGGGCCAATTCCTTGTGAGGCAGGTACCTGTGCCCAGCAGAGGTGTCCCGTGGTTTGAATTCTGACTTCCGTTTCAGCTGCTATGAAACGGGATGAACCCACCCCACCTCCTGCACTCCAACGGAAGCCCGCCTGGCCCAGCCACATGTAAGGACAGATGGGGTCCCGCAGTTAGGAAGTGTCGGCGCTGGGATCTGAACCCATGACCTCTGACTGCAATCCTCCGGCCCAACGAGCATCTCTCTCCGTTGACTGTCTCTCTCACCCTCCTGCTTCCAGCATGGGCCATGCATGCACACGTGGGCCCAGGGATGCACACACATGTGCACACATGGCCATCTTGAGTGCTCAGGCTCTTTGAGATCTACTCCTTAATGGATCTTAGGATCTCAGGAGGGAAATCACATTAACAGCCATTTTTTTTTCATTGACAGAGCACTTTATATTTTTAGAAATGGCCTCACTGGCATAATAAGCTCCTTTAAGAATACTAGGACTGACTCAAAAATCGCAGCAGGTAACAGGTATCAAAGTAGGAAAAGTATATTGTTTACTCCTCGTTTTCGATCCCCAGTTGACAGGAGACATGAACCCCCAGAGGCCCCCGGAATAGAGAATTCTGGTCAGGATCATCCTCACTGAGCTCAGAGGATTAAACAGAAGCCTTTTACCCAGAGAGTCCTTACGGAACGTCAGACCTCCCCTCCCCCAAGGGCCCCGGGAAGGAGGAGGAATGGGCACAGATGGCCAAGGACTCAGTTACGGCCGAATTCATCTTGAGGGGGCACGGGCTTGTGACGTGGTTCCTTCACACGAGATCCAACTCTGAGGGTCGCGTTGGTTTTGTGGAGGTTTAATCTACGCGCGTGGGTTGTTAGTGTTGGCAGGATCGGTCCTCTCACTGTCGAGTTGCCACCCCTAGCCGCTAACAACGCACACGTTCTCCTGAAATCCAACTCGAATTTCTGGGGATGGTGGCCCATGGGACTCTTTGAATCACAGACAGAACGAGAGACACTTTCCTGCAAAACCTAGGGGCCAGAGACCGACCCGGCTTCTCCAGATTACGCAGGTGGCTGGTTGTAAGAACTCCTCTTTCCCTAGGAACATTGTTCTTGAAGAAATACGGGCTCTAGGCAGAGAAAGACTCCTGAGGACTGAGAAAGGACAGACCCCCAGCAGGGTGCCCCATGATCCTGTGCCCCCAGGGGCTCTTTGTACAAAGCTGGACCCTCCTTTTCCACCTGGGTGAATCCACTGAGCATCTGGGCAGGGCCCTGGTGGGGATGCAAGGGAGGGCAGGAAGGTCTCTGCCCCTCCCCCCCCCTCCACATACTAGACACACGAGAGAACCTGGAGCCCTGGAGACCTGAGCCAAGCAGAGGGACCCTCCCGCCTGTGGGGGAACTTGGGCCTGGGGTCTGGCTCAGGCTGGGGAGGCAAGATGAACTCCATTCCCTGGTTCACCCAGTAGTCTCTGACTCTCAGACCAATGCCTATCACCGTGGCCGAGCTGCAGGGACATCGGACCACCCTCTGGACAGTTTCTGGGGGCCTGTGGTCAGTGCCTGGGGAGACAAAGTGTCACAGGGTCCGACGCTGGGGGGCTTGGCTATTGTGACCCTCCCACGCTGAACAGAAACAAACGAGCAGAAGGAAGAGACGCTGTCATGCACCTTCCCTCTCTCCCTGCAGCCATGAGGGAACCGGGGCGGCCCGAGCCTCGAACTGATTTCTCATCCTGCCTGCCAAGGCTGGAGGAAGCCCCTCCTGGCCTCTGGGCTCGGAAACAGCCCGAATCTGAAGGGGTGTGCAGCTTCCACCAGCTCTCCCAGATGGAGTGGGGGAGGGCGGCCCCTGCCCGGCCAAGCCCTCTAAGCCTCCTACCTGTATGCCATCCCCGGTGGTTTCATGCTGGCGTCACCGGCGCTCCGGTGGCCCTGCGCCGACAGCTGTCCCAGGCTCCGGGCCACCATGGCCACAGCGCGGAAGCGGCCACGGGTTCCCAGGCTGGGGCTGCTGGCGGCTGGCCGGCCCAGCCTGTCGTCGGGACCCCGGCCCTTGAGGCCATGCTCCGAGCACACGAAGGACACCTGCATGCTGAGTTCGTGCTCAGCTCCAGGCCTCACCCGCCCTCCATCCGGGCTCCCAAGTCGTCTGCCTCTGCCCGGTGAGACTCGGTGCCACAAAGGTTTCCAATAAGGATGAGGACGAGGGAGAAAGAGCCTGTGCAGCCTCCAGGGGCGAGGATATCAAATTTCCAGCAACGTGCTGGAGAAGACCTCGTCGGAGAGACTTCGGCAGGCAGCCGGGTGGGGGTGCCACTTTCTGCCCCCTCTCACCTCTTCCTCGTGTCTGGGGTCCCTCCTCTGTCCCCACCCTGGTCTGGCTCTCTGCTGCCCGGTCCCCAGCAGTGTCCAGCAGGGCTGGGCTGCCCGCTACTCCTGACCAATGAGCAACACCGTGGCCTCTGACGGGGGAAGGGGAAGGGAGGGCCGCTCTGGGGCCCGGGGCTGAGTTGGGACCGCTCTCCTGGGGCGGCAGCCCGGGGCTTTCCGGGAGCAGCTGCTTCTCCAGGCTTCCCAGAGTCTCTCGGAGAGAGCCTGGGGTTTAACTCCCCGGGCTGCACACTAGGGGGCCGTTGGGACTCCCACCAAGTCAATTAGGTGACTGGTGAGAGGCTCAGCAATGCGCCCGGTGATCCATTATTAACGAGGCTGCGTGCACTAGCTGCTGCCCTGGCCGGGCCCCGAGGGTGGCACTGGTTGCACCGGGCTGACGGCCACTCACCAGGACCGGGAGATGCAGGCTCTGAGCCAGTGGACAGCGCAGCTCGCAGGCGGCGGCCCAGGCGGGCTCCATCTGCCCGTGGGGCTTGGCACCAGAAATGAGGAGAAAAGACCACTCTGTCTAGATGATAAAGACACAGATGACCCGAGGAAAGAAACCCAGAGACCTCAGAAGTTCCAGCACTTCTCAGACCTCAGGTCCCAGCAGGTGCCCAAGAAATCCTTCTGGAACAAATGACTGAGCTAATGAATGAATGAATGAATGAATGAAGACCCCCATCCCCATTCCATCCTCCTTTCCCACACTCATGGCTCATGGGGTTTCCTGAAACCCAAAGCGATGTCCCCACTGGCAGGAAAGGCTTTGCCCTCTGACCCCCAGCATGACACGCACATCCTGTGGCGTGGGCTCTTGCCAAAGCTGACTTTTGGGTCGGTTCCTGTCCTTTGGGGAGGGGGAGCGCTGAGAAAGACCACTGGACAGGAGGCAGGCAGTCAGGGGTCCAGCTCAGGCTCTGCTGTTAATTCGCTGTGTGATCCCAGTGGACTTCCTGCCCACTCTGGGACTCCTGGACTCCAATGACAAAATGAGGGAGGTGGCTAGAGGAGCCATTCTGTCCCTCCTAGCTTGGACCCCCAGGGCCCTTCCACCCCTGCCAGCTGTCCGCCCTCTGCTCCAACAGGACCCAGAGAAGAACCCACCCAGAGATGTTTGTGGTGACGGTGGCTGCACTTGCTCTCGGCTCCAGGCCTGCCTTTTGTACACAGAGGTCAACAATGAAACCTTGTTCGGTCCTGGGCTCTCTGCTCCTGAGCTGGGCAGCAGGGGGCAGCGACTTCCTCTCCAAGCCTCAGTGCTCTCAGGGTCCAGTGCAGACCACCAAGGCACGGTTGGGGCTCGTCTGCAAAGTGCTTACTCGGGGTCTGGTCCTCGAGAAGTGTTCAGAGGGTGTGCCCTCCATGGCCCCGCTGCAGAGAGGAGTGGCTCCCTGGAGGCGGGAGTCAGTGGGGGCCCACGTGTGAGATCCCTTCGCCACTCCCTGCCAGTAAATGGACCCCGCTCTGGGGTCTGACTTGGCTACAGGAGACACTCCCTGAGAGTGGGACCCCGACACACCTGGGGACAGAGGGTCTGGGAGAGCAGAGCTGGTGCCTTTTGCCAGGGGGCCCTGGCTGGTCACAGATGCCACCTATGGAGGCCAACGGGGCTCCCTGGACCCACAGGCTCAAGTCCGCTTTTCTTGTCCACTTGTCCAGGTGAGCACCTCAGATGGTGGGGGATGGGAAGGTGGGTGGCTGCCTGCAGCGCTGACCCCCTCACCAGATCCTGCTTTGAGGACAACACATCCTGGCCCCCAGGGAGCCCACAGGCCTGCTGAGGGGGCTGCAGATGGCAAAGACTCTGCCTCTGGCCCTTCCCAGGGCTCATGGTACACATCGTTCCTGCTAGGGCTGCCTAGCACCTGACCAGAACACTAGGGGGAGCTGGTTACAAATGCAGATTCCTCGGTCCCACCAGACCTACTGAATCAGTGGTTCTGGGGTTGGGCCTGGGACGCTGTATTGTTATCAAGAGCTTTGAGAGTGGCTATATACACCTGTCCCAGGGGATGCTGCATCTCACGCTTCACCCTTCCTTAGACACTTCTGTGCTCTGGCAAACGATCGGATCCCACAGGGCTGGGACTTCCTATTTCTCAGTGGTGTGCTCTAAGGAGCACCGACCTCAGTGAGCCCCACAAAGACTTAGGCACCACAGTGTGCAACACGTCACCTGCGTCACCACGCGACCCAGCAATTCCACTCCTAGCGGTGCGCCCAGAGACCTGGAGGCAGATGCCCACACACAAACTCGAACACAAGTAATGCCCACAGCAGCATTACTCGCGACAGCCCAAAAGCGGAAGTACCCATGTGTCCATCAGGTGATCGGCGGGTCCCGAAACGAGGCCCATACACACAATGGAATGCTATTCCACCGTGCAGAGGAGTGAGGTCCCGACAGGTGCCACAGTGGGGACACACCTGGAGAAGACCATGCGATGGGAGAGGCCACACGAATGACTTCATCTACGTGCAGTGTCCAGAATACGCAAATCCACAGAGACGGACAGTGGATTCGTGGTCACCAGGGGCTGGGGGAGGGGATATTAGGGCGTGACTGCTAATGTGGATACAGGGTGTTTTTTAGGGTTGGTGGTGATGAAAATGTTCTAAAATGGATTGTAGTCATTTCTGCACAGCTCTATGACTTTACTAAAACCACTGAATTGTACATGTTCACTGTGCATATGGTATGTAAATTATAGCTCAAGAAGGCTGGTACCGAAAAAAAAAAAAAAAAAAAGAGTAAAATCAGTTATCCAAAAGCCTCCTGGCCTTCACACGTACTGTTCCCTGTGAGAGCGCCCTTCCGGTTTCCCTGCCTTTGAACACATCACATGCTGACATCAGCTCAGACAGCACCTGCGGTGTGAAGCCAGCTCCCCCTCAACCGCCCCCCAAGTACCAGTGATATCTCCCTTCCCCAAGTGCCACCGCCCACACTCTCCCCGGTGACAGCAGGGGGCGGGGAGCCATGTGCTGGTCCCTGCAGCAAGAGGCAGCCCCCTCACCCTGACGTCGGCAGGAGTCAAGACTTCTCCCCTCAGGGCCCTGCTAGAACCCCAGGCCACTGAAACTTGTCGTGGGGACGGCGGGGGATGAGTCTCTGACCTCGGGACTCTCCTGGGGCACCCAGGATGAACACGCTGCACCCAGCACAGGACTGCCACATGGAGAAGGTGGGCAGGTGAGTTTGGAAAGGCTGGCCAGGGTTGGTCACTTTCCACTTGCCCAAAACAGGGCTCATGACTCCTTATATTCTTAGAATCTCACAAGAATGAACGAGAATGGAAAGCAGAAAGCTTAAAACCTTGACCTGAACTTGCCAGTTTAAATGCCACCCCCCAAAGGGTTTCTCCTTCCAAACGTGTTTTGGTACAGGGGAGGGTGAGTCCTGTTTGACTGGAAATGGGCTCTGGGCCGAAGCATTGAGCGTAGATGGTTGATTTTGACCCCTAACTGATTTCTGGGTTCTCTTCCTGCCTCTCTGGTACCCATTCTTGTTAAAACAAAGCAGCGTTCCTGCTGTGATTAATCAGAGGCGCGGCCACCCTGATTATAAGCTCTGCTCTGTGTGCACAGAACGCCCCCACGGAGAGCCACTGGGAACAGAAGTGTCTGGCTCAGCTGCCTGGACCCCACAGTCCCGGACTGCCCCACAGAGACAGGAAAGCTGGGCCCCGCACGGTTCATCCCCCAAGATGGGGACAGGCTCACGGTAGGCGGGGGCAAACACCCTCCCTACACAGACTGCGGCAGCAACTCTAAGAGCAAGGACGAGTGGCTGTGCTCACGGGGGTGTAGGGGCTGGCGCTGCCCCCATCCCCCATACCAGTTAGGCAGCGCTGACTGTGGTGAGTGGAGCATGGTTTGCCCAGGACACTTGTCTGGGACCTTTCTCCAGGGCACTCATCACCGTGTGGCTCCCTAGACAGGCCCACCAGCCTAGCCTCTGCTCTTTCTCTCCTGCCTCTCCTCCTGCCACTGTGTCCTCTAAGGCATATTCGGGTTTCCAGCTCCTCCAGGAAGCCCTCCATGACTGAGTCCTTGTGAATGACTGAACAACTCAGTAGAGTCTGATCAGTGGACTTGAACAGAAATCAGGTACCGCCCCTTGGACTTCCTGGCTTGCTGGAGGGGTCCACGCAGGCCTCCTTGCCCTGCCGGAAGCGCACGGCCAGGGCTCCCTGGCCAGGGCACCCCGCCCTCTCCCTGTGGGCTGCGGGAGGGGCTCAGGCGCAGCTTCCAGTCCTACTGTTGCGGAAGCACCAGGAAGGAGACACATCTCACTGGGAAATATTCTGGGAAAGTGAGTTATACCCAGACTACTCAACACCATCAGCCGGTACTTACAGAGGTTTGGAATGTTCTAGGTGCTGGGAACAGACAAAGGTCCTGCTCTCAGTGGGGTGCAGAGGGGCAAAAACAAGATGAGAGAGATAGTGGGAGGAGTGGTGATGACCATGAGTCAGGATGGTGGACGCAGAATGACTCCCTTAAGGCATTTATTTGGACAGGGTGGTCGGGAGAGTCTCTTCGAGGACTGGGGTGCCGATGACGGGCATGAAGCCAGCTAGCTGTGCAGAAATCTGGGGTATGCGTCCTCCACGCACAGGGAACAGAATGTGCAAGGGCTCCGAGGATGGAATGAGCTCGGCACATGCGAGCATCCTGAGTGGGAAGGAGAGGGGTCCACGCTGGAATTGGAGGCGTGCATGGGCCATGCAGGGCCTTGTGGGCAGTTTGGGCTCATTCCTGATGCCAGGGGGGAGCAGAGGAGGGACACGACGAGCCAAGGTCTGGTACCCGCCAGCGCCACCTGGGCCGGGGTCACAGACTCCAGCCTCCCGTGGCTGCAACTGCCACTCCGTCTGAGGCCACATCTCTGGGCCCTCTGTCACTAAAGCCGGGTGGGCACCCGGAAGGGCAGCATACCCAGGGACTGTGAGGATTTAAAAATCAAGTGCATTTATTTTAAACAGCCAGAGCTGGGGCCTGTCACCACGGGGGCTGTTAACACAAGAGCTTCCCGGGCTGCAGGGCTCTGTTCAGCTGATGAGACACCCTGGCTGAGCGGCGCTGATCTAAAGGAGTTATTTTCTTACGTTAACCAGTTTAACCAAGTCCTGGCCCAGCGGCAGAGGGGGACCCGTAAGTGCGAAACGGCATTTATCTGGGATCTTTAATCACTGGTGGCAATAGTCGGGAAGGCTCCGTTTCCGGATAACTGCCTGGCTGCTGTAAGATGAACTGCCTCGGAAAGAGAGAGAGGGCCCCCAGGTGGGACGACATCCGGCCTGTCTAGTGCTAAAGGCCAGGCGGTGTCCTTGTCACCTCTGTGCCTCTGCAGCTAGTTCCCCAGGGTATGTCGACCCCACAGTGAGTTCAGCCCGTTCCAGGAGTGGCAGATGTTCCTTGGGGTGTCAGGCAAATAGGAGATTTGTCCCTGTCCCTTTCCCCATGTTAGTTTCTTGAGGCTTCTATAACAAAGTCCCACAAACTGGGGAAGAGAGGGGGGGCCTTCCAACAACAGAAATGGATTCTCTCCCAGCGCTGGAGACCAGAAGTCGGAGGAGATAAGGGTGTCGCAAGGCTGAATTCTCTCTGAGGACTTGAGGGGAGGCTCCTACCTGCCTCTCCCAGCTTCTGATGGCCCAGGTGCTCCCTAGCTTGAGGTCATGATCACATCACCCCAGTCTCTGCCTCCACCATCACATGGCCTCTTCCCTGTGTGTCCCCACATGGCTTTCTAAGGACACCAATCTTTGGGCTTCAGAGCCCACCCTTCTCCAATATTAAGCCCACTCTGTCTTACCTAATTACATCTGCAATGACCCTGTTTCCAGATAAGGTCACATTCTGAGGTTCTGGGTAGACTGTGTTTTGGGAGACATGATTTACTCTAGCGCCCCCTTGATCACAGGTCACATCCACAGGGGAGGGAGCTGGGGTCTTCCCAGGGGTGCAAGACAAGCCCTGGCCAACCGGCCTGGTCCCTACTGCTCTTGTCTCCCTCCTTGTGGCTTAGCCTCCAGGCTTTCTCTCCTCTCCTCCATCGTGCCCTGTCCCTTGGCCCGGAAAGTTCTTCCCCACATCTCTAAATGTCCCTTCAGAGGCTGCGATGTCCACTGTCCCTGGCCTCCCCTACTGCTTAGGTGTGACTGGCTTTTTCTCTGCCTCCCCCAATGGGGGCATTCATGTGGCTTCAGCTGGTGGCCTGGAGCCAAGGAGACCCTTCCTCAATACGCATTTACTGAATGAAAAGCACCAACGACTAGCCCAAAGCGGAAAATAATGTGGTCTTACCTCTCTCTTGAGAAATCTCCCTGAGGCCTCATTAGCTGATCTGTGTTCCTCCCCTCACAGCTGGGCTTATGATACAGAGCCTTCAGAATTCTGCCATCTAATGGATTTACTGCAGAACTGTCCTATTCCTTTAAATCACAACCACGTGTTTAAACGATGAGCTAAAGGCCCAAACACAAGGTCGGTTGGAGAAAATGTTACCGCGCCAGGGCTGGCCCCTGCCCTGTCCTCCAGCGACCGGCCTGACAACCTCTGGCCTGTGTGAGGTGGGAGCCAGACAGCTAATCTGGGACACCCAGTGAGATCTGAACGTCACCTACACCACGAATAGCTTTTTAGTATAAGTATGTCCCAAATATACTGCTCACAAAAATTAGGAGATACTTTATAGCTTCATATTCATTTTGAAATATTCCCTAGTTTTTGTGAGTGGTATATCCCATGGGACATGCTTCTACTTAAAAAAAAAAAAAAAAAGGTGTTTCTTTGAAATTCAAGTGTAACTGGGCATCCCATATTCTTATTTGCTACATCTGGCAATGGTACACAGACCCGGTCTGGGGCGGGGGTGGGGGTAGGGGTGGAGTGGAGGTGGGGCGCAGGTCCCCTCTGGCTGACATTTAGGAATGCAAAGGTAAGCTGGTTGGGGGGAGCCTCCGGCAGCTCTCTGAGGCCTTCAGAGGAGCAAGTGGGCAGCTGGAGTGCTGTCCCAGGTGCTGATTTCAAAGACGAGAGAGTTAAACAGGATGTCCTTGTGAAACTCCCAATAGTTCTACAAGCCTGTCATTCTAAGAACAAGGGGAATTTACTCCATGGCCTTTGTCACGACAGTTACAGGTGTAGCTGCATAGTTGCAGCAATCAACCAACCACCTGTTGAAAACCACTCCCAACGAGGACCACCCAACTTAAGGACCCGCCCTGGGTGGATCTGTCGTCTGACATGATGCATTAAGCTTTTCCACTAATCTGGGAGCCATCAACCCCTAACAATTACTTCGTTCCAATGACGCTTCAAGAAGACAAATGAAAAGCATATCTATCCCTTCTGCACAATTTCCCCCTCTTGAAACCACATTCTCTTTTCACACAGAATGAACCAAACTGAACAGTGCTTATCTCTGGAGGACAGGGCCACGCCGACTTCCATGTTCCTCTTTCATATATTCCTACATGGTTGGGACTTGTAAACACATAGAGCTATTTACCCCAGCGTTGTACAATCAGGCTGTTATGTGGGCTTCCTGGGCCGGGGCTCCTGCGGGTGTCCCGGAAACCACGCGCCCACCAGCCTGCCTGCGGGCCCTTACCGGTACTTCATGCCCGTGCGCCGGGCAGTGCAGCTGTCCAGGGAGAGGCCGTGCATGCGGAGGAAGCTCTCCATGTTTCTGGCCTGGGCGGCCGCCCGCACCTCCCGCAGCCGCTGCAGCTCCAGCGTGTCGGTCTGGCGGACGGGCTGCAGGGCCCAGTCCGAGTGGCACCTGCTGCTCACGCTCCTCAGGCTCTCGCTGTACGTCATGGACAACATGGTACCGCCCGGGAGCCGCCACTGTCCGGACGGGAAAGGCCGAGTGGCCACCGGTCAGAGAGCCTGCTGCTGTCCCCACTGCCCAAGCTGGACACTGGCCCGGGGCAGGTCAGCCTCAGAGACACATCCTCCAACGGGAGAGCGGCCACCAAGGGGTGCGGGCACCTACAGACAGGGTCTGGCCCCTGGGTATAAACCCCTCTTGTTCTCCGGTGGGATTCTTGGTCCTCGAAGCTGCGCTGCAGAAACTGCAGCTAAGCCCCGCCCTCTCCGCGCAGTGAGTCAAGCACAGGCGAAGCGCATTCCAGGCCGCAGAGCTCAAGGCGCTCCGGAGAGCATGCAGACAGTGTGAGCCCGTGAGTCCAAGACACGACGGCACAGTGCTCCCTGGAGGTGTTGCTGGGTATGACCAGGGAAAGGGATGTGCTGGGCAGCAGCTGAGGCCCACTCCAGCGTGGTTATGCCAGGCACACCTGGAACCCAGCGCTAGCCTTGTGGAGGGAACGCCATAAACACACACACACACACACACACACACACACACACACACGCTCTCGTCTTGGGGGACATGCTCCATGCTCCCTGATCCCTAAGTAAGTCACAGTCCACAGGTTCTTGAAATAGGGACCCGGAGTGGAATGCAATTCAGGGAGAGTGATGGGAGGTGGGGGGTGGGGATAGGTTTAGAAGGGGAATTTCAAAGTTTAAGTATTAAGAACCATTGCTACATGGTCATCCTACATGGTGATGACGCTCCCTCAGAAACAAAAGACACCATACATGCCCATCAACAGGGGATCTTGGGACATAAATGAGAGTCGCCCATCACATGGGAACCCCTGCAGCCTTCAAGGGCGAGGTCTCTCTGCACAACTGACAGGCAGTGAGTCCCAAGAGACGGCGGTTCAAGTCAACGGAAAAAGCGTGAATGCAGGATGCGACCACTGTGGTGAATTCAGAGGCAGTGAGTGCATCAGTGCACGCGCACCATGGCTGTGCCACCAGGTCCTGCAGCATCTCCAACCAGTAGTAACAAGGACACGGTTGCAGGGGTCGGGGTGGTCTCCAATCCAGGGCACTCCCCTGCATCTGACCACAGCCCTCTGCCACGGTGGCCCCACCAACGTCACCATCACTGAAGAGAGGAGGTGAGAGGGGCTAGCTATAGAGTGGGACCCTGGAATCCAGCGCTGGGAGTTGGAGGAACTGGTATTGTCCCCAGCTCTCTAGTTCCCATAGGAAAACAAGTTCGATTTTCCCTGGGAAGGCCTGGAAGGGTTGTTCTGGGAACAGAGGCAGCTTCAGAGGCTGCTGCTTGGTCCCCGAGGGCAGAGGTAGCACCGGAGCCCCTGGTCAGCCTCTTCCTTGGGTGAACTCTCCACCCCTACCCTTCTCCAGCTGTGACTGTTCTCCATAGCACCTGTCGTCACCTAACCTGCTAGTCTTCTCTAATCATCTTGTTTGCTGCGTTTGCTGATCTGCCACCTGGCTCTCCCGCCTCCTTTCGCCGCTGAGTGCTCAGTGCCCAGCAGGGACGGGGTGTTTCCCTGGCAATGCCCTCCAGCACCTGTCAGGCTGGGCTGGCTTCCTGACTCAGGTTTGGTGGGCTGCCTTCTCCTGGGGGCAGGGTCCCCCAGGCCTGGACCTGCATTCACCATGGCTCAGAGCCACAGGGAGGGGGCCTGTGGGGTCTGGACTGAGGTCACTGATGGGTGCTAAAGTGGTCAGGGATGCCCCTGGCATAAAAGCCCCACTGCCCAGAAGACTCACTCTAGGGGTAGGAGAGGGGCCTGGGGCTCCAGGTGGGAGTTCGTTGTAGGAAAGCTGGCAGCACCAGCTCCCTTCTTTCCTTCCCACCTCCAAGCGCACGCTGGACAGCATCAGGCAGCTGCTTCAGAGGCGGCTGTGTGGGCTGCTCCAGCTCTGTGTGAGCTGGAAGCAGGCTGGTCCTGGCTTCCCTTGGGTCTATGTTCCCAGCGGGCTGGCTGCAGCTGCATGGAGGGATGCTTCTCAAAAAACAGGGCCCACATCAGGCATTTGGCCCGAGCCAGGCTGAGATCAATAGCCATTAGCTTTCAAGACATTACCCACAGAAAAGCACCCTGATCTGGCGTGGCTCCAGAAATCTAGTGAAGGCCCCAGGGCGGGGATGACGTAGTGACACGCCCAGGTTCCGGACAGGAAGGCCTTGCTGGCCACCCACTTTTGTGATCCAGGCACACACCTGACCGCTCCGAGCCTCAGTCTCCACGTCTGCGAAGTGGGACGGGCAGAGGCCTCTTGTAGAGGTTGCTTTGGACTGCATGGGACCAGGCCAGAAAGCTGGCCAGGGGCCGGTGTTGCAGTGGGAACATGCCTTGTCTGGGTAGGCGATGCCAACCACAAGGTGTGGGACATGACACCAGTTATAAGTGGCGTGGAGACAAAAATACACAAGAGCGGGTGAAGGGTGCAGGGGCTGGCAGGCCGGGCAGGCCTCTCGAGAGGGCACAGCTGAAGGCGGAGCTGTGCTGGTAGCAACCATCGCTAGAAAATGTTTGCCAGGACGAAACGCAGACATTACTAGTTACCCTGTCCTGCAGGGAATACAGGTTCCTCATGAGGTGGGTGCAGGGAGGGCTGTGCCAGGGTTTATAGGATCTCCCCTGCTCACGACCCTTCCTCACAGCAGCTCAGAGAGCGAGCCCAGTCTCCTGCAGGGGGCGTCCCATGGTGTCAAGCCTGCGGGGGGCCCGGGTCTGCTGGGAGAGGTGGGATGTGGGCCAGCATGGCAGCCCCTGGCAAAGGTGGAGAGGGGAGGACCTGGCACCCACGAGGCAGTCTGTGGCCAGTGGGCCATGCACAACATGGGAGAAGGGGGGAAGCTAAGAAATGTCCCCCCTTCTCAGGCCCTCCGGGGAGGCATGACCCCACAAAGGGACCTCGTGGTCCCCAGGGTTGCAGAGGACAGAGCCAGGCTCCCTGCACTTCCCCACGCTGGGGCGTCCTCTGTGGGCACCCGGAGCAGGGTCAGGTCCTCAGACAAAGGGGATCCAGGACGAAACCACCCAGGAGAAGGGAGGGCACGCCCATCCTTGAGGCTCCCGCCAGCTGTCCTGCTTCTCGGAGCTCAAAAGCGCAGTGACCCCAATCTCCCCCTTTTTATCACCACCCTGCGCCCCATCTCGAGATAAATCAGCTCCCCTCTGCAACAGCCACTGTGATGACGGTGCCTGCAGGTTCTCCCACGCTGGGGCCTGCCTTTGCAAACTCATTCTCGTGGAGGGCCAGGGGGTCTCAGGGGAATTCACGTAATGAGCCCGGTGACACGGAGAGAGGAAAGGAAGGAAGTCGTCAACCTGATGAAGTCAATGGGAGTGGCGACAGCCCTGAGGAGCCTTCACCTGAAATTCCTGAACTGTGGTCTGTTTACCCGAAGCCACCAAAGCACGAAGTTTGGAAGGAATCCCGAACATTTCTTTCAAACCATGATGTCTGCCTCAATATTGGAGAAACCAGCCCAAATTCCGGAGAGCGGGGACGCGGAGGGAAGCGGCATGGGCGCGGAGCGGGGGTCTGCAAGTGCGGCATCACGGCGGGGCAGGGACGGAATGACTTTGGCCTGAGGACAGCCAGCAAGCCAAGGCCCAGCTGAGCAGCCCGGCACGCTCAGGCCCGCGTGTTTCTAGCAGACAGCCACTAAAACGTCTCTCTGTCGTTCCCGGGAAAACCGAGGACGCTGTATCCCAGCGGTAAGCCCAACAAGGTGCGAGCTGGACGCCCAGGTCTCCCTGGACGGGGAGGTGCCCGCAGGTCCGGGAGCAAGCAGGCGGCAGCGGCAGAGCCCCCACCCGCCACCCCAGGCGCTCATCTCCGTTTCCCAGGGCCAGCTTTTGGGGAGGTTCCCTCCTTTAAAAAAAAAAAAAAAATAGAGGGTCTAATTTCCAATCTTCCAAATGCACTTCCGAATACCATCCCTCCGTTATTCCGTCCCCGGGATGCTTGTCCCCAAGCTGCTCCCTCTGCAGGAGACACTGCCTCGGACTCCAGGAACCGAAGGCCACTCACCTGCCTTCCTGGCGCCTGCTCGTTACAGAGTACCCAGTCTAGCTTATTAGGGCTCACCAGGCGCTCTGAGGGTCTGGTGCGGTTCCGTTTCCATCAGGGAGTGTCACTGCAGAACGTCAGAGGCAGTTGGTGAACGAGGGAGAGGCCCCCAGGGGTCGGGCTTGGAGGCAGCAAGTCCATTAGTCCTATTAGGGCATCTTCCTCTCCGTGAAGCAGGCTGAATTATTCAGGAGCGCCTCTGCCCCTGAAAGCCCGGGAAATGCAGATCCGCTGTGCCGCTGGCCAGGCCAATTCCTGCGGTGGGGCTGGAGGCGGGGGGCGGGGCTGGGGGGCAGCCACTGGGTCCTGCCATGCCCGTGGCCCCTCTGTATGCCTCCATGGCAACCAACCGAGAGCCAGGGACAAGACCCTGGGAACCACTGGACGAAAGGGGCCGGCCAGGCTTTTTGTTATTTGAGGACAGGAGCCCACTGTGCAGCACCGTCCTCACCACAGTCTTCACTGTGTCTGTGGTGGGGAAGCCGGGGCCCCACGGCGTGTGACCACCCCCACACTGCAGGAGTTGAGACCTGTCTTCAGCACATGTGGATGCTCCTCCTCCCTTGCACTGGATGTGCCCCAGATTGGCACCCAGTGCCTATAAATGGCCGGAAGTTTCCTGAAGCCTCCTACTGGCTGCCACTTCCTCAGGTAGGGGCGCAGGGCCCCGTCCTCACAGCACACGTCCTGCGCTGGCGTTTGGGGAAATGCTTCAGGGCTGAGCCCTGGGGTGAGGCTATGCTGAGTGCCCATTCCAGGGTCATCATGACCCCACAGGCACTTGAGGTTGGCCCAGGATGCCAAAAAGTCTCAGCATGACTTTACTTTTCAGGTAAAATGGAGGCCAGTACATGTGGGATTCTGGACAGAGGCTGCTGTTTACCCCACGACAAACCTGCTACCAGCCACGGGGCGGGAGGGGGATCCCTGTCCCCCCACCCACCGCCGGAGTAGAAAGTGCATGAGACGCAGACACAGGACCGGAGAGCACATGAACGGAGGTGACTGGCAGTGCTACTGTCTCGAAGGCCTCGGTTGTGGGAAGGGGATTTTTTTCTTAAAGGCCTAAGCGACTACGTCACGTGTCCCCCAGCTGGATGTGGCCCTGGGTCTCGCTGCAGCTCGGTGGTCATCAGCCTGACGTGTTGTCAATGAGGACCATCTCCTTCCCCTGGCCAGTGCTCCTCTCTGTCAACACAGCGCTGTTGGTCGACACGCCCATGGACATGGCTCCATGCCACGCCCCCTTCACTCCCTCTTCCTGTGGTTCCTTCGGGTCGGCCCTTCTCTGTCTCTCCTGGCCTCCCCGTCTAGCCTCTCTGTCCCCCACCCTACTCCCTGCTACATGCCTTCCTTCCTACAGCAGAGCCCTCATCCCGGTCCTGCTCAATCACCACCTTTGGTTCCCCAGTGCCCTCCCAGAACGCAGCCCCAGCTGCTTAGCTTGGCATTCGAGGCCCTCCCTCATCAGACCCCCATCCGCCTCTGCAGTCTGGCCTCTCATCACTCTCTGTCCTGTCCCTGATGACCCGTGTCTGTGAAACCACTGTTTCCTGTCCTCGGTGCACCTCTCCAAGGTGTGGCTCAGCTGTCGCACCTACTGGAACATTCTTCTTGGCTTCTGTGTTGAATCCTGTCCAGACTTCCAGGTCCAGCTCAAAGCCCCTGTGGTCTAATTCCCGGTCAGCCAAGTGCACCCCTGAAAACCCAAATACCATCCCTCCGTTAGCCCATCTTCTCCGTGGGGCCTCCCTGACTCGCAGCAGGCTGTGACTCCCTCCTCCTCGGAACCCTGGCAGCTCTTTAGACTTCTCCCAGACACGCTTTACCTTCTGGACACTACTGGAGTATCTGGGCTCCGGAACAGGTCGCATTACTGTTGCCAACCCTCCGTCTCTCTCTGTGTCACGGGACTGGTTCCTCCCATGGTGGGGGTCTGGGGGAGTATGTTTCCTGCCCTCTGACATCATGAGATTCGCTTTGGCTGAAACCGTGAGCAGAAGCGACCGTGCGTGGTTCTAACCTTGGCTTTCAGAGACACTGCAGGCTTCTGCTTTTCTTCTGGCTTGTCTGCCACAAGAAGAAAGGGCCTGGGACAGCCCCTGGTTAGGAAGGCCGGGAGGGCTGAGTCCAGCCGAGAGGGACTGATGCTAACCAACCCGCCGACCTATAAGCAAGACACGGATGTGCTGGTGGTATAGCCGTGAGTTTGCGTGTTTGTTATGCGGCATTCTGTGTGACTCCTGACAGATGTGGGGATGGGGGCAGGGCACTCCCTGAACACCTTCACCCTGTTCCAGGAGAGGTGCCACCGTGCTGATTTACATAACCACCGAGAGCCACGTTGGTGCCTGGGTGACAAGGATGCCCCACTGGGTGTGGCACCCGGTATCTTGGGCAAAGATCCCACCCTCTTAGAGGTCCTCATGAGAGGCGCCACAAGAGGTGCCTGAGTGGCCATGTGAAGAAACCACACCAAGGTCCAAAGGCTGGACCACCAGAGTCTGTGGTATCACACGTGGAGCTCAGAGGAGGAGAGGGACATGGGGACTCGGCTCTCCAATGGGGCAGGACGGCCTCGTGGGGACAGGCTGCTCATCCAGAGGGTCCCCACAGAGGTGGACAAGACGCTGGACCCTGGATCTGTGGCATTCTGAAGCCAGCGAAGGGCGTGGAACTGTTAGTTCAGTTGTACAACCTCCTCGGCCCCTCCCATGGGCGGGCCCTCTCCACTGGCTGGCTGGCCCGTCTGACCCCTCAGGGTCTGCTTATCTCATGTCAACTCCTTCCCTCCTGGGAGTGAGGCAGCTGGGATGTCTGAGGACACAGTTTAAGCACATATTTGCATTCACTGGTCAAACCCCGCTGGGATGAGTGACCCATGTTCGCTCTGACAAGGCTGGGCCACTGCCTACAGACACCCCGATGGACATTTCACACAATACATGCATTTGTAATGCTCAGACCTAACTATTTCAGAAAGGCATATCGAGCTCTCTGTAAGGAGGGAGATGGCACGGGGCACGCTGAAGCAGCAGCCTGGACCATGGTCATGGTCAGAGGTGCCAGGGCTGCAGGAAGGAAGAGGCACAGGGGGATCCAGTGCCAACCCTGCAGCCGCTGCCCAAGATTCTTGGAGCATCGCAGGAACTGCTCCAGGTTCCGTCATGGGTGGGCGGGCAGGACGGTGGGGCACTGGTTCAGGACCCAGAGACCTCCCAGGCCCAAATGCCAAAATGCACCACAGACATCACGGTCCCCAAGAGCCGCAGGGAGTCCTCACCCAGTCCCCAAGCTGGCGGAGCTGACCTGTGGGTCCCCTGCCCTGACATAGTCCTGATCAGAGAAAAATGTCAAAGTAAACACCTCGAGTTAGAGACTCTCTTGGAAGCATGTGTCCTCCTGGGCGCCCTCCCTGATGTACAGGTTAGGAAGAGGCCATCCAGAGGGTGGAAGGGACTGCCCAGAGGACCCTGCTGACTGACTCGCCTGTCTCCTGGGGACACGGCCTCGCTGATTTGGCAACAGGGATGTGCATCAGAGAGACGTCAGTCAGTTCGCCCCTCCCTAAGCCAAGGGAGCCGCACATCCCCGGGAGGGGGAGGTACTGGCCTTTGGTTGCTCCGAGGCTGCAAGTCCGCTCAAGTCCAAGGTTAGGGGACAGCAGACGGGGCTGGCCACAGTGTCTTCTCCTCGGAGGACCCACAAAGCACAACCACGACGAGCAAGCGCCCCCTCCGCGGCCCAAGGGAGGCTTTACGACGGCAGAGCCCGCGGGAGCTAAGCGGGTACCCCCAAGTGCCTTTGCACATGCCCTAGACCAGCACGGGGACCCCAAGTTCACGTTTTTTTCACCTGGACAGTGCAAACGCACGGGACTGCGCACCGGGAGAGGACAGCGTTGGACCTCGTCGGCGGACTTGCACCCCCGAGACACCGCTAGCACACCCCCACCTGCGCGCACGGCCCTCCCCCCTCCCCGCCCCCCGCCCGTAGCTTGCGGAGTTAGGGAAAGGGAGAGCTCGTTACCTGTAGAACTGGAGCTGTCTTTTGGGGCTCCCATACCGAGTACTGCGGGCAGCAATGAGGGAGAAAAGGAGGGAAAGAAGAGAGAGTCCACAATGGGCATTAACCGCAGGGATGTGCCAGCCCGGAAGCCTCCGCGACACCCGCAGCCCCGGCCCCACCCCGTGCCGCTCGGGGCTGGTAGGAGGGATGCGTGCCCGGTGCCACGCGCTCGGCGGCAGCGCCACCCAGTGGCGAATGGGGGCAGAGGCCCGCTCTGCGGGGACCCCGAGGTCCTCGAGTGCCCGCCTCAGCCTCGCTCAAAGCGGGGAATGCAGGCTGAAAGTCAACCCCGGGGACAACATGTTTGGGTTTTGAGGAAGTATGCTTGAGAACAGCGGTGGGAAGCCCTCCAACCAAGAACTGCCTGCTGTCACCCGCCTCTCCACCAAGTCTGCACGTGATGGTTGGTGCTTTTCAGGATCTCGATGGAGGAGGAACGCCTCCTTTTCCCTGTGGTTTCCATGGACACTCGCTGTGGCTCAGGCCCTGACAATCACCTAGAGAGGCCCAGCTGCTCAAGGACTGATGGGCCCTGGGATTCCACCTGGGCCCCAGGCTTTTGAGACAGTGACTGCCAATCTGGGTTCTGTGCTCGGGCCCAGTGCCTTCTTGCTGCCCGCCCCTGTGGTTCAGCCTGGGCTATATCCAAACAGAAGGACCCAACGCTGGACTTGGAAGTGGCTTCTGGAGGGTGCTCCGCCCTCCCCGCCAGGCCCAGTCAGGGGAGCTGGAGGGACCACGGGGGTGGGGTGGAGGCTCCAGGAACCTCAAGGAATGAGAGAAACTCAGGCCAGGGACCCCCCCCCCCCACCTCTTGGGCCTCTATTACCTCGAGGGGAATACTTCAGGAGAGATAGGGACAAAGTATGAACCTAATCCTGTCTCCATCCCACCAGGAAGATCTTGAGGGTTTCTTTCCTACTTTGTCCGAGAAGCTCCTGCTTCTGTTCCTGGAGAAAACGCCTGCCCACTGCACCTCACAGCCCTGTGGGCCTCCCTTGGTCCTCCCTTCTGGGCCGTGGGGAGGACAATGGCCTCGGGGACCCCCTTCCCGAGGCAGGACTGACCCTGGGGGTTCTGGGGGCGGAGGTCACCTGTAAATCATGCCGGGGGAGCCCGTCTGCCGCAGGGAGAGCCGAGCTGGGGAGCCCGTGGTGGATTCTGGGTACATGGAGCCGTCCTCACGTGTCCTGGCCTGCTCTCTTCTTCACGAGGGAGGGCTCTGGAGGAAAAGCAGAGGGGGGGGGGAGCTGGTCAAGAAAGGCCACTCAGGTTTGGCCAGGAGGCTCTGCAAGGGGGAGGGCCCAATACAGGGGTCCTCAGAAAGACAGACAGACAGACAGACCCATGGTGGCTTGGACGAGGCTAATGGGGTCCAATGACCATGAAGCATTTCCTCTGCTCCATCTCTCCACTCTCCCACCTCAGTGTTACAGCGGGTCCTTTGCCCCTCCCCAGCTGCTTTCCTGGGGCTTGGCGGGCACGTTTCTCTTGCCCAAACTCTGCAGAAATGGTGGTCCCAGGGGAGACTGCGGACTCTGGACTGTCCTCCCCATCCTGGGATGACAGTCTCCCAGGGTCGTCCTTGTTGCCTCCCATCCCCTGACCCTTACTCCAGCCCACTGGTGCCACTGCTTGGCGTTAAGGGAGCAGCCTATTGGATGCCCTGTGGCCCCAGCACCTGGCACTCATGCCCTTGTCACTCCCTTCCCTTAGGGGATGTTTCTAACAACAGAAGGTGGCACAGGTGATGGGACATCACTTCCGTGATTAGGGAGTGTGGCTCATGACTTCTGTCTTGCTAGTGGGTTCTCCCTCTGAGTCGCTGGCTCTGGTGAGTAAGGTGTGTGCTGGGGAGGCCCACACGGCGGGGAACTGAGGGTGGCCTCTGGCCAGCAGCTCACCAAACAGAATCCTTCAAACCACTACGGGAGTTTGGAGGGGGTGTCTTCCCACTAAGCCTTTGGATAGGAGCCCAGGCTGACCGACACCTTGGTGGCAGCCTTGTCAGGTCCTGAAGCAGAGGACCCAGGGAAGCCGTGCCCCAAACCTTCCAATAGCTTCTCATTATATCCTGGGTGAAAGCCCAGCTCTCGACAGGGGCCTCCTGACCCCCACCTGCCACGGCCTGCTGGACATCATTCCCCATTGTCCCCTTGCTCACCCACCCCCACCAGCTCCATGTACCCCAAATGGCTCTTTGGGGTCCCACTAACCTGCAGGCACTCCAACCACAGGGCTCTCTGATCCCTGAGATCCATCTGAAGGACCTCTGACCCCCTAAGCTTTGCTTTTTTATACAAAGGTCACCTTCTCATGGAGTCTTTTCCGGACACGTTATCTTAATGGCAAGCGCAGTCTCCCCACGCTCCTAGCCCCTTCCTAGTGTCATCTTCCTCCCTCGCACCTGTCACCTTCTAATATGCCTTGTACTTCACCAACCGTCTCACACACAGCCTCTGTGGTGCTCACAGTTGCACCTGGCATGCACTAGACACTGAAATACTTGTTGAGTGAGTGAATGAATGATTCTGCGGCCCAGCCTGCTGAAGGCCACCCAGTGAGAGCACAGGGGAGGTGGCTGGGCGGTCTGGGTCAACCTTAAGTGGAACACCTATGCCGATAGAGGGCCGGGGGATGCTGCCTGCCCGAGGGACAGGACCATCTTCTCTGCAAGGTGCAATGCTCTCTCTGTCCAGGGTGGGTGCTCAGGGCAGCTACAGGTGCAGGGACAACCAGCACCACCTGTGACTTCTAGGAAGGCATCCTAGGGAGGCCACCTGTCCCACTCCTCCCTCCACCTAGGCTGGACCCCCTGAGCCAGGGGCCAGCTCCTGCCCAGAGCCCACCTCCTGGCCCTGTAGCTGCCACCGTCCAATCAGGAGCAACTGCATCCTCCCAGCGGCCAATCTCGGAGAAGTGGATATCCTAGTGGGATACCGCCAATCCCAGGCACCGTGGAGGGAGAAAGGCAGAGTTGGGGGACACTCCCCGCACACCCATTAGGGAGAGAGGCTTCAGAAGCTGTTTTGAGAGCGTACCAGGCCCAGGAGGGACAGCTGGCTCAGGGTCAGAAGTCTGGGTACCTCTGTCTCCTGCACGTGCACCTGGTGTGTGCGACCTTGAGCAAAGGCTTGATTTATCCTGCGAGAAAATGAAGCAGAGAGCTCGCAGAGCCAGCCCATACTTTCTCACGGAGCAGAGGGAAGTCAGGCACGAAAATGCCAAGCTCAGGAAGAAAGCTGATGAGTAAATCTCAGCTCTCAGCCATCCCAGGGTGAGCTGATGGTGATAATCGGGGGCAGCAAGGCAAGAACCATCTGTGGGAGCATCTTTCTTCTCCCTAGTTCACCATTTTGCAAAACTTGCACGCATCAGAGAAGTTGTAAAAAATCAGAATGGCAACAAACCTGTGTTCTTCCCCCACCAGTGGTCAACACTATGCTTTATTTGCACACATTCCCCCTCCCTCTCCTCTTTTTCCCTCCCTGCTTCCCTCTCTCCCTCCTCCCCTCCCTACCCCCCAGAGCCCCCTGCTCACAATGATGGGAAGAATTTAGCACATTCAGGAGAGAGAAGAAAATGAAAATGTGGCTTTAAACCAAGAAACCGCAGAGAAAGGTCAGACCTGAGCCTGTGGGTCCAGGATGGAGATACAAAATAATGGAGACATTTCTGATTGGGCCTGGCGGGGGGCAGTATGGGTCATCCAGCTGTTCTGGTTGACTGAGTGGGCATCTGATTTGCATAAACAGAGGGTAACTGCTGCTTCTCCCTCCAACACACACACACACACACACACACACACACACACACACACACTGCACAGCTCCTCCAGCCTTGGCCATTGGACACTAGCCCTGGAGCCTCTGCCATCGCCACGGGTAAACGTGCCGCAGACCACCCCACTGGCCCAAAGACTGCATGTGCCACCTGGTCCAGACTGGGACGTAGAGCCACCAACCCACAAAGGCTGATGCATGAATGCCCAGTGTGGCCCGCCACCAGGGCTCCTCTGCAGAAGGTGAGTGGGGTTTTAACTTCGGCACCCCTGGGAGCATGTTCCGGGGCTTCAGTATTCGCGATCATCCTCATGACATTAAATCATAACTCCAGTGAGTGGCGGGAGCTACTTCCAATTACCGAAAAAGTGGGCCGCGTTTGTCCCTGCACCGTACACTCAGAGAGTACGAGAAAGCTTGGGCAGCGGGGCCTTCATTTAGCGAGACCGATGGGGAGGAAAGTTGGCATGCTGAGTGCCCGAGACCTGACTGACTAAATCGCAATCTCGCCCAGAGCTCACCACACGCGTTTCGATGGTCTTCTCGAGTTGCGCTGACGACACACTTCCACCCTCTGGGTTACTCCTTCTCCATCCAGGTGTCAGGAAAGGTGGCGAGGCCCAGTGCGGGCTCAGATCTGGCCCTGGGTCCGAGTTCTAACTGGCATTATTGGGTATGGCCTCGGGCAGACCTCCCAGGCTTCCCAAGTGCAAGTTTCTTCATCTGTGAAATGACAACAGGCGTCTGGGGTAGGATCCGAAGTGATCACAGGTGCGCGGGGTCACGGTGAAGGCCACAGGATGCTGCTACCAGCCTGTGCCTGGCCCTCGGTGGAGGGAGGGTGAGGGCCCGAGGCTAGGAGCTCTTGTTGCCGAGGCACTGACCACAGCTCCCTCCTGAACATTTCCACTGTGTGCCAAGGGCAAATGGGCCTGCACCTGCGCCGGTGTGTCCCCGAGGTGGCCTGGTGGCCAGCAGTGACCTCACCTTCCAGAAAATGATCCCTTCTTAGGGTCCTTGGTCGTGCCGCACCACCTGCTGTTCCCCTGGCTGCCTCTCCTTTGCTCTCCGAAGGCTGCTTGTCTTTCCCATTTCTCCAGAGAAAGGCTAATTGCTCATAAATGTGACCATCACACACAGGACACAGGTACAACTCAAAGTCATGGCGGGGACTCTGGGCTTCTTCGGCCCTCTGTGGCTGTGCCCAAAGTCTGGATTGTCCTGGAAACGCCAAGTTTCCAGAAGGCTTGTCCCTCGATAGCTGAGGTCACAAGAATAAGAACACTGGACGAGTTATCCATGGCCATGTGACAAGGGTTAGCTGGCAGCTTCACACAAGCCTGTCTCACAGTTTCGCAGAGCCAGGATCGGGTCAATGGGGCTGGTGGTTCTGGCTGAGTCTGTCCCGAGGCTGACTCAGGATGTCCGCGGGGGCTGCAGTCTCACCTGATGTCTGGACTGGGGCCAGGGGCTCCTCTTCTTCTGTGTCTCATGCACGTGGCTGTGGGTGGGGGCCTTGGTCCCTTGTCACCTGGACCCCTCACACTACGGCGCCTGGGTCATCTCCCAGAGCCAAGAATCGAGAAAGAGAGAAGCTGCGATGTCTTTTAAGACTGAGGCTCAGAAGTTTGTTCTATCAGTTGCAAAGATCGACCCTAATATTTATATGATGAAGGATGGTATGGGGACCAGGCTACCTTGGAAGTCACAACTGTGATGCCTGAGAGGGACTGTCCCCCAAGGTTACTCCTTCTCCATATGCGCTGAGACCGCTGAGATGTTGGCTCTACTGGGGCAGGGGGCTTTGTCTCTGGTTCACAGATATATCCTGGGGTCCCGGCAGTGCCACACAGTAGAGGCTCAGTGAGTGCTGACGGAGGGGAGGTAGAGAGGACAGGCTCGTGCTGCCTGGACATGCTGGACATCGGTGATGATGGTCATCGGTGATCTTCCAGGAAGCCGCCGCGCTGGGGCTGGGACTCCAGTTTCTGCTTCTTGAACCAATGTTACTTTGCACGTTGCGTCTCAAACCCTGGAAGTCCTGCCTGTCGCAGCCCTGGAGGACGGCTGTGACTAACCCAGGGCACAAAACCACTGCCTGTACGGGGCACAGCCAGCAGGAGCCATGGCGGCCTCAATGCCTCGAGGAGACAGGAAGAGGTGTAACTGCTGAAACCACAGAGAGCCGGAAGGGTGCTGGTGCAACAGCCTCCCTCCCCCTGGTCCCCAGGAGCCAGTGCCCACGCGGGAGCCCCTCCACTGCACACCTGGGGTAAAAGACGGTGCTGCAGCGCACACATGATGTGGGGTCTTGGTTCTGCCTGTGGGGTCGTCTGGGGGAGTGAGCAGAGAGGCCCAGTTTTTGGGAGGGGTCTGGAGGTCAACAACTCAACCCCCATATGGCAGCATCTGACCCTGCTCAGACTCAGGTGGTGGTGGTGGTGGCAGGGGAGGATGGTACAAACATTACTAGGGGTGGGGGACGCAGCCAGGTGACCTGCTCTCTGTCATAGAGACCTGTCTCTCCTCCAGGCTCGGAGGCCTGCTGACCCACCAACCTGTCACTAAACAGCATGGGTCCCACGTGGCCAGATGAAAGAAGCACCTGGACCATGGAGCCCCGTTAAGAATCTCTTAGAAAGATCACAGGCTAAACATTTCAGTCTTTTCAGAGCAACATTCGAACGCCTGCCCCTGATGACAGTCAACCCAGCACAGAGCCCAGGCGAGGCCCTGTTCACATCTCATTCATGCCACAGTGGAAAAAAAAAAAGGTCACGGCCAAGGAAGTCCAACTGTCCCAAAGTGACGGTGAAATCCCAGTACACAGCCCACCTAGACCCAGCCCCTTCCCCCTCATACCTGCCTGCCCCTGGCTACACGGGGGGGGGGGGGGGGGGGGGACGGGACGGGACGGACACAGCAATGGCTGGGGCTCCGCCCGGTCGCAAAGTGGCACCGAGGCCCTCAGTCTTGGGAACAGTCACCCTCCCTCCCTGAGAGAAGGAACAGAGGCTCTGACCACAGGGTGGGGGCCTGGTCTCCAGGTTGTGGCTCCCCCAGCTGGACCCTGGTTTGGGCAGCCACAGGCAGAAGGGGGCTGAGCAGGGCCCGCACCTGGTGCCAGGCAGAGGGGACCTCAGTGTTTGAAAGCTCGCATCCCCGTGACCACCCCCAGTGCCCGGGCCACAGGCTGCCGCAGTCATTCATTCAGCACAGTCACAGCTCTGGGCCACCTCGCCCCGCTGGCCTCCCACTGTGACCACGCCCTGCACTGACATTCTGCTGGGCCCTGGAGGAAGGAGCACCAGGCAGGGGAGGGAGGCGACCTCACGAGAGCAACCGCCTTTTCTGGGCAGAACGGAAGCCCCTTAGGCACCAGGCAGCTCCCTGCCCTGCCCTGCCCTCCTATTCTGAATGGTGACCATAAGGTGGCCATGCACCCAGCCCTGCAGGAGCGGGTGGGGGGGGCCTTCTGTCTTGTTTTTAAGGCAGGGCCCCTCATTCCTCGCCTGTGAAACTACTTTTCACCCAGAGGTGGGGAACCCCAGGTGCGGGGTTCCCAGGAGACACAGACCGGCGGGACTCTCTCTGGGAGCTTGCAGGGGCCACTGGGCAGCTGGCACCGCCTCATAACCACGGTGGGGACAGAGGTGGCCCTGCAGTGCCCTTGATCTCCAGGCCCCATGTGGCCCTGGGATGAAAGCAGAAGCCAGCTACTCTGGTGGCAGAACTGTGCCATAGTCACACATCTCTGTTGGCTGCTGGGCTGCCGCACCCCGCCCGCCTGCCCGGCAGTCAGCAGGTGGTGGAGCGCCCGCTGTGCCCCCTCACAGAGAGGATGCCTGCGGCTGCTCTGACAGGTGGTCACACAGGCCCTGCCCGGTCCAGCAGGGCACCCACAGGGCCGGCTCCCACCCGCTGCAGCCAGTCCTCTGGGGGTGTGGAGTCTAGGGGTGCCCAAGACCGGCTCAGGGAGCTGGGGTGCCATCACTGCCCAAAACACTACCCATCTTGGGAAACAGGGTCCCCCAAACACCCCAGTACCTGCTCGTGGGTCAGGTGGCCAGAGACAAGCCCATTTTGGTGGAATGTGAAGACGGCCACGGGACTCTGGGGCTAACCAGGAAGTCGGTGGCAGGAGGTGCCCCAGAGTGGGGGCGCCCCCGGGGAGCCGGGGCGTGGCTTCCAGTCCCAGGCGTGCAGGAGGAGGGCCCACACCCAGCCTTCCTACAGTGCAAGCCTCAAGGGGCGCGATACAGGGCCTCCTGGCGGGCTGGAGCCTTTCCCCAGGGACAGACGGGGACAGAACAGCTACTGGCCAGTCCTGGTGATGTTCCAGTTCCTGACCGGTGCTGGCTTTGTGGCAGAGCCGTCCCCACAGCCCTGGACGTGGTACTGCTGCTCCCTCTACTCTATAGATGATGACACTGACTGAGGGTCAGAGGGGTCAGGCTGGGACTTGAACCCGGGACAGGCTGACTCCAAAGCTGTGTGCTCGAGCCGGGCAGGGCTCTGCCTCACCCACGTCCCTGTCACTGGGCCCAACACTGTGGCAGGACACAGCAGGTGCAAGCGGATGTTGTGAGGGGTGGGGCGGCTGGGAGAGCAGGTGGGGGCCCCACCTGAGGGGAAAGCAAGGCAAAGGAAAGACTGGGATGGAATATCCCTCGCCCCCACCCGTGCTGAGACTCTGAACTGTCAGTGGGGAGTCAGCCAGCCTGGCTCCAGGAAGGGGATCCCCAATGAGATGACTGCGGGAGGGGGAAAGAGAAGGAAGACATGAACAGTTGGGGTGCTCATGGCTGGGAGAAGACAGCAGCGACTTCAAGAGCGCTGGATGGAGAAAACAGGGGAAGGGAAGAGAGGAAGGGGGAAAACAGGAAAGTGAGAGAACAGAAGGACTCTGAGGGAGAGTGGGGGATGGGCACAGCTGAGCCATCTGTGGGTCTCACTCCAAACCCCCCACCTCCAACCCTCATGGGCGAGAGTGCTTCTGCAGACAGAAAACCAAGGCTCACAGCTACTCGGCAACCCCCACGGTTGCCATCAGGGGCAGGGTGGATGGAATCTGCAGGTCTGGCTCCAGGTTGGGGCTCTTTCCTCCACCTGTACTGTGACCTGCCCTGGAGGTCCCCTCGGCCTGACTCAGGACAGGTACCCTCTCCCATCCACCAGAATCAGACGTAGCCGTGACTGTGTGTGTCCTCAAGCGTGGATGGAATTCCTGCCGTCACAGATCTCCGAGCGGCGGGGAATCCAGCACCAGCTGGGCATTTCAGACCAAGGCCTGTGTCCTTGTCGGCTGTGGCAGCGTTGGCCGCGTGAACCAGAATCTCACACTGTAGCCGCACTCCTGGCCCCTAAATGTTGATCCTGTTTCTTCAGGGACCTGCCGGCACTTTTTCAGTGTTACTTTGGACCAGGATGCAGGGCACCGTGACATGCTGGGTGGCAGAGTCAGAAATGCTCTCACTAGGTCAACAGGCAGCGTACTTGCATCAGGTGCAGATGTGGCCCTGGGCCTCAGCTGGATTGACAAACGTGGCAGAGACTGCTGATTGGCCCAGCAGCCACCCATGAGCCCACCTCCAGATTATCTCCCAGCCAATGTGGCCTGGGCACAGCCCTTAGCAGAGTCCTGGGATGGGGAGGAGTGTCCAGGAAAGTTTGCTTCCCTGATGGAGAGGGACAGACTCTTCTGGAACACTCTTCCTCAAGGAGGAGGCAGCCTACAGCAGGCGTGAGGCTGGGGGCATCTCAGGTTGGGTCAGAGGGTTGGGGGAGGCAGCACAGGTCCCGTGTGGGATGACCTGCGGCAGCTGGTAGAGACCACAGAGTGGTTCTAGATAGTTCTACACCTTAAGCAGCAAGCCCTGACTGAGCCTGCCTGGATCTAGCTACCGTTCCTTGGGGCCAGGACCCTGGGGGCGCTATGTCCCCCCTAACCCCATCATAGTGAGAGAACTGGGCTCACGTGTCCTAGACTCTCCAGAGTGAGGTGCAGAGAGCCAGGTCCAGCGTCTACACCAGCCCTGTCTGTAAGATCCCCACACTGCGGGGGCGGGGTCTGCACATCTCCACCTAGGCTAGGGGAATGCCGAGCACATACGCGGGGGCGGGGGGGGGGGGGATGGCAATCATGAGCGAGGTCCTTACGTCCATCTGAAATCAGCTCTCGTGTAACTTGTACCCAGCAGGCCCACTGCCACTCTCTGGAGTCAGTATTCTCGACTCTCTGCCGCACGGCTTTCCTCGGGGCACTGGGGACATCGGGCACTGTTCGCCTGCCCCAGCGAGAGTAAACAACATTGCTTCTTTCGAAGCTTCCACACAAGGTTTCCGACTTAACTAACAAATATGCTTTGGGCTGATGTCATGCAACACGCTTCATGTGGGTGTCACATGGGACCGTTGCAAAACCTTACAGGCAGCCAGGTGACGCTGAGGCCAAGGCCAGCCAGCTAGTATCGGGCAGGAATCTGACGCGCGAGGGTCTGACTGCAGTGCCTGGGCACTTCCGATAGCCGCCCTCCGTCTGGCCTCGGTCTGGAAGAACACCCTGTCACCTTCCCCTATAGGTTCTGCAGTTTGCCGAAACCCTTTGGAAAACAACGGAGACGCCCGGGCCAAGGGCCGTATCTCAGGTCGTGGTCAGCACGGGGTGACCTGAGGTGGCCTCCCCACCACTTTGAGACGAATTGGGCTTTGTTGTGGCCTGTGGGCCCCTGGGCTTGCCTGGCCCAAAGCTGAGGACGGTGTTCACGTTAAGTGGTTGGAAGAAAAATAAAACGATAGTATTTCAGGGCACATGAAGATTATATAGAACTCGCCTGACCAGGCGGTGGTGCAGTGGATAGAGCGTTGGACTGGGATGCGGAAGACCCAGGTTCGAGCAAAAGCCCACCAGCTTGAACCCAAGGTCGCTGGCTCCAGCAAGGGGTCACTCGGTCTGCTGAAGGCCCGCGGTCAAGGCACATATGAGAAAGCAATCAACGAACAACTAAGGTGTTGCAATGTGCAATGAAAAAAAACCTAATGATTGATGCTTCTCATTTCTCTCCGTTCCTGTCTGTCTGTCCCTGTCTATCCCTCTCTCTGACTCACTCTCTGTCTCTGTAAAAAAAAGATAAAAATAAAATAAAAATTAAAAAAAAAGATTATATAGAACTCAAATGTCAGCGTCCACAAATAACATTGTGTGGGCATCCAGCCATGCCCGCTATTGTCTTTGGTCAGCTTGGGCAGACTTGGGGGCTGCAGTAGCTGACGGATCTCTCCCGGTCCTGGAGGCTGGAAGCCCAAGATCAAGGTCCTGGGAAGGGCCCGCTTCCAGGCTAGCAGACAGCCACTGTCCTGCTGTGTACTCACAAGGCGGACCGTGAGCTTTTGCTTCTTGGGTTCTTCCACATCTCATAAGGGCACCAATCCCATCATGGGCCCCATCCCCGGGACATCAGCTAACCCTACTCACCACTCAAAGGCCACATGTCCTAATACCATCCCATTGGGATTAGGGCTTGCACACAGGGGTTCTGGGGGGACAGACATTCAGCCCACAGCACTGACTAACATGTTGCGTACAAGCCTAACATATCTGCTCTCCGGTCCTCTATAGAAGAGGCTTGCTGAGTGAGCCCTGCTCTGGGAGGACACTTCCTCCATCGTCACCACACCTCGTAGAAGGCCATCCTCATCCCTGCACAGACAGAGGCTCAGACACCAAGCCATCCCCAGCTGCTTTGCACACAGCCTCGGGGTCATACATGTCCCCACTCCCGATGCCTGCACGGTTCCTGGGCACACGCCTCAGACTTTACCTCTCTGTGCGGGGCTTCCGGTACGCGTGTCGCCCCACAGAGCGCCCAGTGCCGAGCTCCAGGACGCTCCTGGTCCCGGGATTTTGTTCGTCTTTCGTTCGGCGGGTCTCAGGTAGATTAATGACATCTGAGCCAAGCCTGGGATTCTCAGTTTTCCTCTCATGAGATCGCAGTCTGCTCTCTGGGATTGGACACGCTAATCCTCCTTAACAGCCAACACCAGAAGGCAGGCCCGTCTGGCGGCTGCGTGATGTGCAGCATTTGGCCTTCCCCCCAACCCCCATTTAAAACCTCACTATGGAGGGGAGAGGGGCAAATGCAGGAGGCACCCTGCTGCCTGGAGGGTCACGTGCCGCCATCGTCCAGTGCGTGTTGGTGCACGCTCAGCACCCCATCACCCTCAGTCCCTACTCAAGTTGTGTCACGTGCGAGAGATCACCCAGAGCCTTCACACAAATGCACACCTTTGTGGTTGAAAAGCTCCCTGACATGTTATGCAGGTTTTCCAAGTGGTCAAGACTGGCCACGTAAAACCACCTAATTGAATTCTGGACTTGACGCCGTGGACTACTGAGAGGTCCTCCTCCCCCTGAGGCCCTGTGGCAGCTCAGGGGGTGGATGCCCTGCCACAAGCCTGAGGTTTTAAATGGCTCCACGATGACTCATGGGAGCTGGGAGGGAGAGAGCAGAGGACATCATAGGAAAAGGGACCCCCAAGAGGGAGGTCCCTCCTGGCCCTGCCGAGCCCTGCCGTGTGGGGTCCCACCTGTTCCAGGTGGGCCTGGGCACCTGGCTGGCCCCTGGGCGTCCGTGGGAGGCCCTCTTCGCTTGGACGGCTGCAGCTCTCCACATGTGGCAGCTGGGTGCCAGCACATGTCTCCCTTTTAGGGAGGCTAACCATGTGACCCAACTGTCCCCACCCAAAGATGTTCCCTACATAAGAGAAACCTAATTATTGCAGACGATTAAAAAACAACAGGAAAAACACCAAGCCCCAAATCAACATCAGCACATGAAAACGCCACCAAACAACAGACCCCATCCTTAGTAGCTGTCTTTAGGTGGACGCGGTACTGCCCAGGATGCTCGAGCGTGAGACGAAAACATCTACAGCAGGGGACAGCAAGCCTGTGCAGAGAAGGGCCACAGAGTCAATCTCCTGGGCCCCGTGGGTCAGCTGGTCTCTGTTCCAACTTGTTGACTCCACCTTGCGAAAGCCAAAAGCCAGGAGACAACAAACGTGAACAGCAGGGTGTGGCCATACGTCAACAAAGCTGTATCTACAAAGACAACTAGGGGGGGCCGAGTTGGCTTTTGCAGACCTCTGATCTATGACATTGAAAACGCAAGTGATGTGCACGGAAATAAAAATTAGATGGCAGGGTTTGGCCTGCGGTGGCGCACTGGATAAAATGTTGACCTGGAACACTGAGGTTGCCGGTTCAAAACTCCGGGCTTGCCGGGTCAAGGCACATGTGGGAGTTGATGCTTCCTGCTCCTCTTCCCCTTCTCTCTCTCTCCCCTCTTTAAAATGAATTAAAAAAAATTTTTTTAGGTGGAAGGGACGGTCTTCACCAAGGTCCATGGCACCTGCAGCTGTGCTCTGCAGGGCGCTCGAGCTCTGTCCTCTTGCGGGGACATTGTGTGTCAGGAAGGGGACCCTTCAGGTCAATGATGACGTCATGCTGCCCAAGCCCCTGGCCTCGCGCTCCGCAGGGTTGTTGGGAGGAGGGAAGAAGGCGCAGAGGTTCCCACATGCCTCGAGTCCTTATTAACCGGCTCTCCTCGGCCAGTCATTGTGATTTGTCATCTGATTGCAGGCCTGATTAATCTGTCCCTGAGAAAACACACAGAGCCACCCCCCCCACCCCCCAGCCGCTCTCTGCTCTCCGCGCGGCTGCTCGCCGGGGACAGCTGGCTGCAGGACGAGGCTGCTGCCTCTGCAGCCGGACTATTTTTGGCGACTACTTTTCCCCTTGCTTGTTTCTGCCTCGAGTTGCTCATCAGACTGGCTGTTCTCGCTCCTGCGATAAAACAAGTCCACGCAGTATTTTTAAATCCTGCACGGGCCGCCTCACGCTCAGGGCAGATGGGCCCCTCTCTCTGGGCCCGCAGCCTCTGTGTGACACTGCACGGAGAGGCTGCCCCTCCACCTCCTGCATGTGGTGACCTTCCAGCCCCGGGGGAAAGGCTGGGGTTGAATGGTTGGAGGCCCAGGGATACCCGCCTGCCGTGGGCGGAGGAGGTGCAAGCTGCCTGCCTGAGCAGTGGCCCTGGGCCCCCCACAGGGTGGGACCAGTCTAGGCTGCGGGAACAGAGTGCGCTAAGGGTGGGACACCGGGGTGAGGGTTTTCCTGTGCATTCACTTATTTAGTCCTGGCCCCTGGTGCCGGGAGGGCAGTACTAATCATTGCTAACCACTGGTGACAGCTGAGGAAACTGAGGCTCAGAATGGGTAAGCTGGCCTGCCCACATCACCCGGCAAGTGTCAGCACCAGGAGTCTAGCCTGTGAACCACAGCCCTCGGCTGCCCCCAGCTGAGAAGCCACGAAGGTCCCCTCCTATGAGGGTGAGCTCACCTACACGTCCCTAGATCTCTGGGTTGCCAGGGAGGACTGGGGTGGGTGGGCAAAGGCAGGAGGTCATTTGATGGTCAGGGTAGGAGCCGGGGTGGCCTGGGCCGGGCAGGGGGGTGGGAAGGAGGTGGCTCATGGCTGGCGGAGTCGGGAGGTCAGGACTAGAGTCATCTGGCGGTGGACGTAGGTTGTGAGAGGAAGGCAGGTGCAGGGTGGCCCCGCGTGTCTGGAGAATAGTTGCCAGTTCCTGAGATGGGGGATGGCTGGGCGCAGCAGGCTGGGGGAGTCCAGAGCCGGGCGGTGGCTGCCACCTGGTCTGAGGCGCCGGCTGGACAGTTGGGTGGGAAGCTGGCGGTGTCCTCTTCCGGCTCTTCCTCAGTCGCTGGCTGGAGCACTTCCCCACTCCTGCAGGCGTGGTCCCTCTGCCTGAGACACTCTTCCTTTGTGCCACTGATCGAAGGTCACCTCTCCAGAAAGGTCATCCTGGAGAGCTCTCTCCAAGGGGTCCTGCCCATCAGGTCAGCACAGGTGTTTCCTGTGGGAGCCCACCTCAGCCTGTGGCAACTGTTCACCTGGCTGTCCCGTAACCAGACGAGGTCCAGAGGGTGGTGGCTGGGACGGTCGTGTTCCTTGTGGGACCTCTCGTGCCCAGGGCAGGGCCTTTGCTGAATGCACAGAGGCACGTCAGTCCCGCTCTGGACAGTGCCTTCTAATTAACAGACTCCAGCATGAGGCTGAGCCAGGCGCAGAGGCGGAGGCCGAGTGAGGGAGGGGGGCTGTCCTTCCCGCTGCTCCTCCCCTCCTGGGTCCGCAGCTGCAGCACTCCACTGGGCAGCCCCTCCAAGGGTGTCCGGGCAGGAGAACGCAGCCCGCACGAACTCACATCGGGATCTTGGGACGTGGCTTAACTCAACAGTCTCTGCCCGGTCGAGTCCCCTACCAGGATGATGCCTTGTTCATTGAACATGCATGGAGCCAGGCATCTCATGGGCACATGTGCAAGGGGGTCAAGACACATGCATACCCACATACAGACACACACACGCTTCACCTCCACCTTCTCTAACTCCATGTCCATCACTCTACCAACCTCACCTCCATCATGCCCATTGCCTCCAGCTCCATCATGCCATCACCTCCAGCTCCACTGTGCCCATCACCTCCAGCTCCATCATGTCCATCACCTCCAGCTCCATCGTGCCATCACCTCCAGCTCCATCATGCCATCACCTCCAGCTTCGTTGTGCCCATCACCTCCAGCTTCATCATGTCCATCACCTCCAGCTCTACCATGCCATCACCTCCAGCTCCATCATGCCCATCACCTCCAGCTCCATCGTGCCCTCACCTCCAGCTCCATCGTGCCCATCGCCTCTAGCTCCATCGTGCCATCGCCTCCAGCTCCATCGTGCCATCGCCTCCAGCTCCATCGTGCCCATCGCCTCCAGCTCCATCGTGCCCATCGCCTCCAGCTCCATCGTGCCCATCACCTCCACCTCCATCATGCCCATCACCTCCAGCTCCATCATATCCATCGCCTCCAGCTCCACCTTTAGCACCTCTACCCCGGCTCTTCCTCCAAGCACGCCTGCTTTCAGCATTCTGCCCTTGGAATCTTTCCCCCTGAGTGACCTCCCAGGGCAATTCCTCTGCTGCTCCATGAGTTCCAGTCCTCACCCCACACCTGTAGGTCCCAGCACTGCTTCTTCAGCCCAATCTTCTGCCCTGAGTGCCAGGTTCTAACTCTTGGCTGCCTGCTGGCTCTGTCCACATGGGCATCCCTGGAGGGGTCCCTCTCTTGCCCACGTCTACTGCCTGTCTCAGGTGGGTCACCTGTCACCGGAGCCCCGCTCCCATTTCTCAGCCACAGATCTATCAGCTCATGCCTTTCTCTACAGGCCCCAGGGACTGTCCAGGGCCTTGAGCATCAGGTCTAAGCACCTGGGCTGGGCATGCTGAACCACGGACAGCGGGCCCTGTCTACATTCCGGCTTCCTCTCTGCTCCCCGGCCACCTTGGGCACACCTGCCTGCCGCTATCCCCTCAGGCTCCCATGCTGTCACTGCCTCTGTCCTTGCTCTTACTGTGCACTTGGGGACCACTGCATCTCTCCATCCACCGGGGAGTCACCAGCCTCAGGAGCCAATGCCGAGGTGGCTTCCTAGGCCTGGATGGGCCACCCACACCATTCACAGTGGTTACCCTGGGGGTGGGTGAGAGGGGTTGGGCCCTTTCCATGCCCAACATCTCATCCACGTGTATCTTCTAAATCATCTGCCTGAAGTCACACATCCGCAAGAAGCAAAGGGCTGGGGCAAATCTGCCCGCCTGCAAAGCCACCACTTTTGAAAGCACCTCACGCATTTGTCCCAGACCCCACGATGGCTTCCGCAGAAGAATGTCCCCCACAGCTTTCTGGTGTAAGTTCTCACGCGCACGCCAGCCCATCCCCTGGCGTTCCCAACAACACAGCCTCTGCCTAAGTCCAACCGGGGCTTACATGGGGCGGACACCCCCCTCCCAGGCTTCCCGATCTCATATTCACCTGAGCAGGGATGAGGAGGGGCTCCTCAACTCACCCTCGGTGATGTAAGTTACCCTCTGCAGGCATTCCACCGTGAAGTAGGGGGTGGGGGTTACAGGCGGGACCCCCCTCTTCCCTGCCAATACCCAGAAAACAAGCCGGGGGAGAACCGGCATCCACGAAGGTGGGGATTTTCAAGGACTGGGCACCCCGGTCGCACTAGAGGTGCTTCTTGCATCTAATATCTACCTACTTATTTTTTTCTGGTTGCATTTGAATTGTGACAAGTAACGCTAGACTTGCCTGTAGCGCAGGGACAGCGAGTCTCATTTCACAATAAGCTTATTTAAGAAAAAAGTGTAACCGACTAAAAGAAAAACGCAAACTCAGAAGCAGGACTGGTAGCGCACAGCGCACATGTGACCCGGTCCTGGGATGCAAGGCCAATCGCTGAAGTGGGGGGATATGGGGGGTGGGGGGGGAGAGCCCACCGAGAGACCGAGACTGGCCCGGGGAACCCACAGGCCTCTAACGTCACCCCCAGAAACACAGGGAGAAGGTATCACGGAGACACCGCAGCAGAGCCCCAGGCCAAAAGTGAATTCCAGGTCACTGCGCAGTTCTTTCTTTTCTTTAAAACTAACTTGACATCCTCTTTCCTGAAAGTGTGTTGCTTCTCTTACAGGAAGTTTATCAAGAGACTCCAGGGGGGACCCAAAGCCCCAAGGCCAGTGCATTCCAGGCCTGCCCTGGCGAGCAGCTCGGACAGGGGCATCTAGGAAGCGTGGTGCATTTAACGATGTGCGTGTGCGAGTGTGTGCATGCACACGCGGATGAGAGTGCACACATGTGCACACACACAGGCCCACTCTACCCATCAGCCGGCCGTCTGCAGCCCAGTCATGTACCCGGATTGATGCCAGGTTGGGGCTCCCCTTGCACAGGCCCTCTGCCGCTCTGCAAAGCAGATGCTTGACAGGGCCGGAGGGGACCAAGGGTCTGGGGTCCCCACACGGTGTGGGGTGGCCAGACGGATTCTGAGAACTGTGCAGTGCCATCTGGCCGACCCTGGGACTTATCTCCTGGAGAAGTGGTCATTCAGACAGGGCACATTCCAAACACAGACTCAGAGAGCATGTCCCACTCCTCTGGGGGAGGAGGAGGGGGCAGGACCCATCTCCACCTCCTCAGGGAAGAGGTGCACCCACGGGCACTTTTGCTTCCTCTAGGGCCTGGTCACACTCCCTTTTCCTGCCTCAGCAGCTCTTACTGCAGCCACCGCCTGAGGAACGGACAGGGTTGTCCTGTGCCTCCCTCTGGGGACCCAGGTCACCATCCAGTTGACAGATGTCTCCCCACCAGGCAACCCACTACCTGAGTGCTTGAGGGGCAGCCTCTCCTCGGCAGCTCAGGGGAAGATGAGGGTTCCATGTCACAGGAGATCACAGAGGCAAGCGTGTGTGTGCGTGTGAGTGCATGTGAGTATGCACTTGTGTGAGCATGTGTATGAGTGTGTGTGTGAGTGTGAGTGTGTGCGAGCGTGGCACAGAGCTCTCGGGCAGCTGTGCGTGGGGCCTCATGCACTTCCTCATCCTCGCTCTCTTTTCACCATCTGTGGCTGGTCTGCTGGCACCAAGAGTATCGCTCTCCTGCTCCGATGACCTTGTCCCTCAGAGGGGCTCTTACGGATGACAGCAGAACAAGGGCCACCTCACCCTGGTGCTGGTCCTTGGGAACAGACAGGCCACCATCAAGGGGACGGGGGTTTCTGGCTGTAGGGCAGGGACTAGGCTCCTTGTCCGCCCGGAGGGCGTTTCCCTGGTGATGCCCAAGCCCTGCTCCTGACGTCAAGTAGAAAGCAGACTGTGGGTCTCCGTAGCCCATGTCCTGGGTACCTTCCCCACGGGTGCCAGGGAGGGGATCCTGGAGAGCCAGCGGCTCCTGGCCACCCACACTCACCAGCTCCCTGGAAAATGGTCATGGTCATGCTGTCCCAGAGGACTCTAGGCAGTACCTGCAGCGGCCACCTGGGCAGTTGCCACCACCACCAGCACCACCGCTGCCATCACCATCATTACCACCATCATCACCACCATCACCATCATCATCACCACCACCGCCACCATCACCATCATCACCACCATCACCATCATCATCACCACCACCGCCGCCATCACCATCATCACCACAATCACCATCACCATCACCACCATCATCACCATCACCATTGTCACCACCACCACCAACACTGTCTTCCAGCCTCAGATGGATGGCCTACTTGTTCCTACAGGGGGGCGAAGGCTTTTAGATGTCCAGGCTTCCCCACCTCCACCCCCAAAGGCCACCCCCTCGCCCCTGGAAACCTGTTTATGCAACCATGGGCTTCTCTGGCTGCCACCTGGGACCACTCAATCTGAAAGCCCCAGGACAGTTGCCGCAGTTAGGAGAAACCATCTTTGCATAATTAAGTGGCTCGGCTGTGAAAACCTGAGCGTGCGGTCTGTTTGGGGAGGCTGTGGGGCAGCGGGCAGAGTGCGTGCATCCAGATGCCAGATGGCTGGGCGCCGGCGGCCCGCAGCCCACGCCAGCCTCAGGACCACAGCGGCTTCAGCACACGGCCTCTGCGCACCTGGCCTTGTCTCAGCTTCAGGGTGAGTCCTGTCTGCCGCTACTTCTGCCTGGGTGCCAGGCTCCAGAGGCCACAGCTGCTCTGCCCTCCCTGGAGCACTGCCTGGCGCTCCGGTGTGGCAGGAGTATGCCCTGGGGGCTAAGGGCCATTGGTGGAGTGGCCAGCCCGGGGAAGATGAAATCAGGGAGCCTGTGATGGGGACAGCTGTCGCCTGTCCCCAAGGAGCCCCCAGCTCCAGCCTCATGAGGTGGCAGGTGCATCATTGCAGGGCAGCTCCTGCCACCAGGTATTCTGAAGGCTCCCGGGACAGATGAGGACACGGAGGGTGAGGGGAGCAGTTCTGGCTGAGGGCGGTGTCAGGGCCACCGGTAGGACCTCACTCCCCAAATCACAGCTCACAGAGAATCACCAGGACTGTGGCAGTTACTGCTGACCCTAGCTCTAAGCCCCGGACACCAGCACCCCAAGGGAGCTGGGGGTAAGGTTAGCCACCCAAAGCTTGCCCTGTGCCGGCCTCAAAGGACTGTGAGCACTGTGGAGTCTGTGGGTCAGCCTGGGTCAGGCGAGTGTACCTCTGGCCTGAGGAGGGTGATGCTTTTCGCACTGCATGGGAGGCCGGCCTCTTGCATACACAAAGTTTTCCAACACGTACAGGCCAATGAGTGTCTCCCTGAAGGACTGGGCAGAGGCTGTGTGGTTTAGGAAGGGGGAGGCCTGGGGTGGGGGGCATGGGAGCACCCAATGTGTGATGGGTCCCTCCAAAGAAGGGTCTAATGCACGGAGCAGGGTCCTAGGAGGACTTAGCACAAGGTCTACTTCCTGCCACAGGATTCTGTGGTCTGATCAGCCTGAGTTAGGTGGCAGCCGCCCGGTCTGGGGCTGGGGTCCTACACCCCTTCCTATCTCTGCAGGGGGCGGCCTCGGCTGGGTAGGCCGACCCAGCATGTGCCATTTCCCACGTGGCTCCGCCTTCTGGAAAAGTCCATGTCCCTGACCATTGCTGAGAGCCAGCTCCTGCTGTGTGCCTGCTGGGGACTGAGCTGGGCAGACACACAGAGGTGATGGGACAGACACGCCCCACCTTGATGGAACATGCGGTCTCAGAGGAACTGGCCATCAGCTACAATGAGCACCATGGCTGGGCTCGGGGAGACCTACAGGACACTGGTGAGCGAGCTGGGAGTGACGACAGGCTGGCAGTTAGCGGGGAGCCACCGGGTCACACTGTGGCCCCAGCTCTGCCAACAAGCGCCATTCCCGTGTCTCTACAGGCAACCCTGGGCCCTGGACGGCTGATGCGTCCCATCTAAACAGGTCTTTTGCTAGCACAGTGGGTCTGTGTGCCGTGGGAGCTGCCCGATGGCCTTTCTCAGCCCCGTGTTTCAGGATGAAAGGAAAGGCGCAGCTCGGCAGCTCTCAGTGCCCATGTGCCTGGCCAGGTGTCCCCGACACCTGCTCCCCTTCTTCCACAGAATGTAAATGGGGGTGTCTGCTGCTCTCTGGTACCAAAGCATGCCCGTGCCCCTGAGGAAAAGTGGCAACTCTCCACTAGGATTTGCAATTCCTATTTTGGGCGTCGTGTGTCCTTTGCAGGAGCAAAGGGACAGAGATGGCTCCAGGCCGCCTGTCCCTGACACCTGAACACCTCCTGGCCCGGGCGACTAAAAATACCTTCTCTTCATGGAGAGAAAGGCAATACCTCCTGGAGGGGGGAGGGTCGACAGGAAGCTGCAGAGCACAAGGGGGAGAGGTTCCCAGAGGGGGAGGGGCAGACACCACAGGGTCCGGAGCTCTGCTTCCCCACATCACATGGGACAAGGGGACAAGGCTCGGACAGTCAGCACCCCAACCGGACCTCATCCCACAAGGAGTGGCACACGGCTCACAAGAGCATCTCACCACACACACCAGAGAAACGTGTGATCTGAGACGCAAAGCCCACAACAGGGCAGCAGGCCGTCCCACGAGAACATAGGCTCCCATGTCCCAGAGAACCGGAGAATGCCGGGGAAGCCCTCCCCCCCTCAGCGCTGTCACTGACCAGAGTGTCTTTCCTCACGTGACACTTTAAGGAGAAGAGGAAGCTGGGATGTGTTTCGGGCCCCTGACCCAGTGGCTGGTGAAGGCTGAGGCCAGCTGAGCTGCATGGGATCCCTGCTCCGCCCTCCCCCCCACCCCGTTCTTCACTGCCGAGCCATCAGTGAAGCTGGAAGGATGGGCCCTGACCCCTCATTTCACAGGCACGCCCCCAGAAAGGCCCCATGAGGGCAGGACACAGGACCATGCCCTGGAAACCACCTACAAAAGGACAGGCCGAGCAGATGTTGCCGAGGGACCCAGTGAACCAGAGGGGCAACCCTTCTTGCCACCGACCTGCTGACCCCTTGAGCGAGCGCACAGCGGTCCTCTCCACTTCTTTCCTTATACTGCCAGACTTCTCCAGGCCCCTCGAGACAGCCGAGCACAGAGCTTAGGAGAGGGGGTCTCGGGGTCAAACGGCCGCCCGTGCCAGATCCTGGCTCCTGCTCACATGCACTTTGTGACCTCAGGGAAGTGACTTCGCCTCCCTGAGCCTGTTTCTGCACCTGCACCAGGAAGTGGGGACGATGGCAGCTATGTGTCCATGGACAGTGGGGAGTGGCCGAGCAGACACAGAAGAGGGCCAAAGCGACACGTGCATCTGTTCCGGGGAGGGTGCCCCTGCACCGTGCCATCCGTGCCTGGGAGCCGACTTTTCTCCCCTCTCAGCAGACTGTGCCCCACTGTGGCAGGGCCACCTGTCACTGTGGACACCTGCCCGTCCACTGTTTCCTCTGCTCCCAGGCTCTTTGACCTTCACCTTCCCTCTCAAACCCTGCGCTCACGGCCAGTCTGGCTCTGTCTCTGTCCCCTTCCCTCTCAGCCTCAGGCCCCAGTGGCCTGTCCACTCTCAGGGCTGTTACCAGTGGGTGGTTGGAAATCACCACTCATTTGAACCCAAATCCTATCCTCTCAACGCCTGTGGGCGCCACTGGCCGAGGCACGGACCTCGGACCCAGAGGGGCTAGCCAGCACGGGCAGTGGCGTGCACCCAGCCACAGGGACACCTGGGCGCTCCTCCCGTGACCCACATCCCATCGGCGCCCAGCTCTACAGATGCCCTCCTTTCTGCTCACCACTCCAGACCTTTTATGGGGTCTCATCCTGTCCACACACTTCAGTGACTTCTAACTCCCCTCTGTAGAGAAGGGCCGGGAAGGGCGCTGCTCCCAGGGCCAGGAGGCCCTGACACGGCAGAGCGCTCAGGACGGCACGCCTCCCCAGCAGAACCTGACCTCCTTCTGCCCGGGGCTGCATTTGACATCTTTTGGACGCCAGGGCTGGAGGTGGTTCTGAAAGGTCACGGAGCTTCCGAGGGACGGAACACGAAAACACATGGCAGTGAAGGAGGGTGGGCATGCTCAGAGCGGGGCTCTGCAGCGCTCTGTGCCCAGGGGCGGCTGGACGGTGGGCAGGTGTGCAGACGAGCACTGCAGGCCCACCTGGCGCTCTAAGCGGCCCGAGGTAAGGGAGGACAGGGCAGGGCCTGTCCCTTCACTCAGAGGGAGGCTCTTCTCCAGAGACAGATGGCAACAGGCCTCCTCCCTCCCTCCTTCCTCCCTCTGGAAAGCGCTGGCTGGGCACTCTCAGAGTGCCTTCTGGGAGCTCTGAGTGGCCTCAGGAAATGACTCAGAAGGGGACCCAAGTCACTCTCTTTGAGCTGTCCTGGGAGCCAACAGGCAGGGCAACGGTTGGGCTCAGTCTCTGACTAGAACTCACAGATTAAGTGACATGTACTGAGTCTCCGCATGTGCCAGGGACTGTCCCCAAGCTTCCACTGAAGTTGCCTCATTTCACCAATGCAGAAAAAGAAAGACATAAGAACAGAGCCGAGGGGCTGAGGGGGAGAGAGCCAGACCCTCCGAGAGCTGACTCCCCACCGGAGAGCATGGCTCAGGACGGTGACAGAGGGTCCCGTGGACAAGATCCAGTGTCTAGGGGACCCGAGATGTCGCTTGCTTACTGGGGAAACCAGCCCTGTCACGAACGGTTTCCGGTTTGTCTTTGAACCCTGTGTGGGGTTCTGAGAAGGCAAATCGTGCGCCGCTGGTCTCCAGCCTCGAGTTGGGTGACGGGTCTCAATTGCTCAGCAGTCAAGGTCATGGTGGGGACGTCCTAACGGGGTCTGCAGCATGGCTGTGGTACTGGGCCAGAGGGTCCCACTGCCTCTCTGCATTTTCCCTTTTCCTCAGTCCTATGTTATCTGGACCCTGCAAGGCGTTGGGACAGTTCTACAAGTGCCTGAGTCAGACAGGGACAACTGCCTGCAAAGAGGGGGCTCAAGGGAGGCAGGTGCCAGGTATTGGGGAGGGGGGCTGCTCTGTGGCGAGGGACACACAGTGCCCCGACCCTGGGATTAACCACGTGGACACCGGGCAGAGCAGGGCTTGGCCTCCCAGGACCTCATCCCATTATGCACTGGAAATCTGGGTGTGTGGGAGCCGGTGGGGGGCGCTGGGCCCAGAGCTCATCCCCCGGCATGCAGGGAGGGGAAGGCCAGCCCTCTGAGTCCCGTTGGATGTGGCAAAGGGTAAGAGGATGCAGTCTTGCTCATGTCCACCCGGCAGGGTGACTCTGGTCTCTGCCAGGGCCAGGCCCCTTGGAAAGCCTTGAGCTACCCCCCCTCCCCACAGTAATGGGATGACCAGGTGGGTGATATTCCCACCTGGCCCAGGTGTGCTCTCTCGGGGACCCCTTGCTCCCTTTTTCTCCCCTGCACTGGCTGAGCCAAGGACCAAACTCCTCAGAGTCGCCCCAAAGAAAAGGGGCACACAGTGAGTGGGGGCTGATATGCTGGGGTTCCCAGTCATGGAGAAGGCAGGCTTCCATGTCCTCGGGAGCTGGAATTGAACTCTGATTATCTGTAGTGGGGGCTAAGAATTTACGAGGAGGGCGTGCCTGGCTCCTCATGAGCCAGGAGGCCGGGCCAGTCTCGCCCCTGCTCCGTGCCTCAGTTTCCCCATCCTGGTTAGCCAGCCTACCTCGCAGGGTTATTTAAGATCCAAGGTGGCCTGACCTGTGGTGGCGCAGTGGATAAAGCGTCAACCTGGAAATACTGAGGTTGCCAGTTCAAAACCCTGGGCTTGCCTGGTCAAGGCACATATGGGAGTTGATGCTTCCTGCTCCCCCCCCCTTCTCTATAATAAATAAATAAAAATCTTAAAAAAAAAAAAAAAAAAAAAAAGATCCAAGGTGAAGCAAGGTTGGAAGCGCACATCCAGCATGAGTAGAGCCCCTTCTCTCTTTCGTCTCCGGGGGCTCAGTGGCCGGGACCCTGCCATCTCTTTGACATCTTGGAACCATAGGGTCCTTGCTTTGGGGGACCTGCCAGGGCAGGCAGGATGGCGTTGCCACCATTCTCTGTGGTTGGCAGCACCTCTCACTCCTAACAGCCTCCCCCATCCTCTCCAGTGACTCGGACGCACCCTAGGGCACCCATTTCCTCTGTGCATGTCAGCAACACCTCCATAGTGGCCTTCCTAAAGAGTGAACAAGGGCGGCAGGTCCAAGGAGGGCTCGGAGAGCCAAAGAAGTGACCTGGGCTCCAACTGCCAGGAGGGGAGGGGTCTAACCTGGCCCCACCCCTGCCTCTGAATGACCTTGAAGAAATCACTGCCCACGGGCTTCCTCTGATTCTTCTGAGGGGGGCAGGTGGCCAAGACCCTGGCAGCTCTATGAAGCAATAGCCCCAGTTGCTGGGAAGGGGGATGGAGAAAGGTGTGGGGGTCCCTGGCCCCAGACACTCTTGGAGACCATCCTCCCCAAATATGCCTGCAGCTGGTCCTGTTCTGTTCCATTATTCAGGGACCCCAGAAAACCACTCTGGCTCTGGGTCCTTTGGTGACGTGAAGGTCACTGAGAATTTAGTCAAGGACTAAAGACAGGCTGCTTCCTCTTGAAGTCCCCACAAAAGAAATGCATCCCCTGGGTCTCCAACTCAGAGGAGGCCTTCCTTCACCAAGTGCCTGCTGCCCAGTTGCCAAGGCCCAGAACCAACAAACGGGCAAGTGTAGAGGAGGCCCCTCCCTCCCAGTCTCTCCAGGAAACTGCCTAATCAAGACTCTACCTCTCACTTCCTCCTGAGTCATTTGGGGTTTAGAAGATCCTTGAAAAAGGAAAGAGAGAAAGCCCATGGCATGAAGTCTCAGGAGCTGCCCCACCCCGAGCTCACTACCCCTTTGACCCCCTCTCCCCCCGCCCTCCCCAGCCCATAGCTGAGACCTTCACCAGGCAAGAAACAGTGTCCTATTGAGCCACCCTCCAGTGTGCCAACGTCTCCCCATCCAGGCTCCACATCCAAACTCAAAAGGATTTTGAGCATGAGACCAGGTTCCATACTTTTCATGCTCCCCCCCCCCCACCTCATCCCACCCCACAGCCTGGCTCAGTCCACAGAGGCTGAGCAGTGCCCACAGTGTGTGTGGATGGGCAGAGCAGAGAGAGGTACAAGGAACCGGATGCTGGATGAAGCATCCTCCAGCAGGATGCTTCTGAGGCAGGAATGTGCTCTATCCCAGAGCACCCTCAGAGCCATTTAGGCAGATGTAAACTTGGAGAGCATCCACAGTCTCTATGGACATGATCTGAGGAGCCAATGCCCTCTGGGGCCCCCATTGCCAGGGCACAGGGGCAGAAGCCCAGGAACCGCCATGAGCGTGGACGCATTTGTCAAGCCAGCGATCAGGAGGGCAGATGGGATTCTCGGCACGCAGGTCCCCAAACCCTGCAACATGGGGCCTCAGTGCAGCTTCCCTCACAGAGCTGGAGCTCACTCTTGGCATTGGAAAGGGGCTGGCATTTTTGAGGGGGAGAAGAAGTTGCAGAGAGAGAAGAAATCCTGAAACAACAGAGAGTGGGACAGCTGTGGCCTGAACTTGGTGTTCCTGATCCTCGGATGTGGATGTATTAATTTCCATAAATGCTAATAGCTCATTTCCCCAAGAGCTATTACTTATGTCATCTCCCCTTGGATGTGGTTCAACACAGGGTAACAAATGAAAGGGGGGAAGAGGCAGCCCCCAAAGGCAGGTCCCTGCTCTCCATCCAGGTAGCTCAGGTTGTGTCCTAAGGTGGCCCTGGCTAACTGAAGGCTCAAGACACCCTGCCTTCAGCCCCATAAGCCTTGGTCCCTGTCATGCCAGGAAGCAAAGAAAGTTATCAACCCAAAAATGCTGAATCACAAAGTGAGGCTGGGTAGGGACGTGGGGATGGTGGGGAGGGTGGGGAGGGAGGTAGTGGCCAGGGAGAACGGCACAGGCAGGAAAGGGTGCCCAGGGGCTTTCCACCTGGAGATCCCCCAGGCTGCTCTAGGCAAAGTGTAGCCCCCCTAGAAGCCTCCAGAACAAACGCCAGGAGTGGAGCTGGGGTGCGCCTGGGTAGGAGGAGGGTGGGAGGTGGGCAGGTAGGTACACAGCTGCTGCTACTGCGGCATGCCATGCAGCGGTGCAGTGGCTGGTTCCCTGTGTCCTTCCGGAGCCGCAGCAGGTAGGGAGGTGGCAGGAGAAGGGAACCTGAAGATGCAGCAAGGGCGCAGGGAGGGAGGGGCGTGCACGAAGACTGTGCCGAGGTCCTGGAGAGTGGGGCAAGGTGGAGAGGGCACCCACGGGAGAGACTGCGAGCTGAAGGGGTGGGAGGGCGGGGGCAGGGACCAGGAGGGAACGGCAGGGTCAGCCTTCGGGAGCAAAAAGGATGGAGCCACGGGGAGGACCGGCACCAAGCGCGCTCTGACGGGGCTGCGCAGAGGCCGGAGACAGGACGGGAAGAGGGGGTGGGGGGAAGGCGAGGCGCGGTTGCGGAAAGCGGAGGGTACAGAGATGGGGCCGTGGGGCACCAGGACGAGGGGAGGGATGAAGTTTGCGGCAGGGGTCGGGGACCGGAGCGGAAAGGTCGGGAGGGATGACAGACAGGGCAGGCAAGGGAGGACGGGATGGGGGAAGGGAGGTGATGGGGAAGGGAGACGATGGAGAAGGAGGTGAGCCAGACCGAGGGAGAAGAGAGGAGGACGGGGGAGGTCGCGGGGACGCGCTGGGGAAGAGGAGATGGAGAATATGCGCGAGCTCGCGAGGGCCCACCGCCGCTCTCCCGGTGCGCTGCCGTAGACAGCACAGCCCGCCGGGGTCTCCGCCGGCACTCACCTGGGGGCTCCAGCTCCGGATTCTTAGCCCCGCTCCGGATCTTCCTTCCCGCCCTGCCACTGCGACTTGAGCGCGCCCCGGAATCCCGCTCTCTCGGCCAGGTTCCGCCCGCAGCATCTTCACCTCGTGGGACACCCGGGGCTACGCCTCTGCTAGCTTATCATTCGCTGGAATTCACGCCAGTCACATTTCCATTGGCTGAGGGCTCGCAGGACATGCAAATAAGGACGGGCCCGCCGCCGCGCTGATTGGCTGATGGTGGCAGAGCAAGGACCCTCTCGACTCGGCCTCTGATTGGTCGGTGACGGTGACACGGTGCGGGATCGCGGCCGCAGAACGCGCGCCGCGCCGCCTAGAGAGGCTCCCCCTGCGGTGGCAGTGGCCGGGGCGTCCTTTGAGCAGTCCTTGGTCTACGAGGCCTACAGCTCCGGTGGATACCGGCTGGCCGCCGGGGCTCTGAGTCCATCGTGGGTCACTTCGTGGAGAGCGTGGGCCTCGTTGCTCCAGGGTGGGCGCGGGCGCGGCGGGCCGGTCTCCTAGGTAACGCGGCCCGCGGCGGGCGGAACCACGTTGGCTGGCCTTGGGGGGAGGCTGGGCACCGCCTCCAGATGCCGGCGCCGCTGAGCGGGCGGGGTCATCGGCTTGGGGTTTGGGGTGCTCCGTACGTCTCTCCGAAGGGTCCCGGTGCCTGCGGGGCGCGGCGGGCGGGTGGGGCGCAGGGCGGTGCCCGCCTCAGTTGCATGTCCCCTCTTCGCCTTGACACTTGGTTCGGTCCGGGGCCACTGGTTCCTTAGGCGTCTGGGCGCCTTAGGGCTTAACCTTCGCCCTCTGCTCCTTGACCCTGAGCCCCTCTGCTGCCACCCCACCCCCAGCTTAAGGTGGGCGCGGTACGGACAGGGTGGGCTTTGCTGAGACTTCCGGCGTTAGTCTTTCTGATTTGGCGTCCCCAGCGGCCTTCCCTGGCCAGAGCCCTGTGGGGGAGCCTCGCTGGGTGCCTGCCCTGGGCTGGGTGCCCATCCCTTGTGGGTGCCCATTGCCTGTTGGTGCCGCCGCCCACGAAGATCTCCAGACTCTCTGGTCTTCGCAGGAGGCTACCCAGCTGCCTGCGTCCTGCGCCCATGACTGACACGCTGCCTTCACCCTCTGCTGTCCAGCCCGCTGACCTCTCGACTGGCTCTGAGCTCACCACCTGGCCCCCTTTTGTGGCCTGGATGGTCCCTCTCCTGCCTGCACCTCCCTCAGACTCAAAGACCTCCCACCTGTGCACGTCTCTTCAACGCCTGTTCCCAGAGATGGCCGCGTTCTCAGACCCACTCCTCCTTTCTGTGTTGCACTGTCTGGTTTTGGCTGAAGTAGGTGAAGGAAGTCCAGCCTCACGCCTACATAGTTAGAAAAGAGGCCCGGAGATGACCATAGGTAGCCAGCTGGGTTCTAACCCAGGTCTCTCTGTCACAGATCACTGCATCTGATCCTGCTAACTTGTATCCCCCCCCCCCCCCCCCCATACATGCTAGGAGGGCAGGGAGCTTGTCCATTGTGATCAGCAAGGTTTCTCCAGGGTCTGACCCATGGTGGATACTCCAAGATTTCTTGAATGAGGCAATTCCAGACAGTGTTTCATTGGATCTCCACTTACTCCCCCTAAAAGTTCTCCAAAGCGTTTGGGTCTCAGTTATTCATGCTCTTGTTCATTTCTGGGAAGGCAGCTTCCCTGGATGGCTCCTCACGGCTCCTGTCCCTCCCTTTCCCAGGATTTTGGCCCAGCTTACTTCATCAGTTCCTCCCCCTCCATCCCCTGCCTGCTTTCAGCCCCCCAGAAAGGAGGCTGGACTAGGCTTGTCCCCTCTGTGCTGCTCCCTCACCCCTTGTCTCTGTCTCCCACTGGACCTTTAGCTTGTTGAACTCAGGGCGTTGGTCAGTCTTGCTCTGTGTGCTGGCCCAGAACAGGTGTTGGTAAGCTGCTGACTGGGTTTGCAGCAGCAAAGACCTCGGGCAACTTCATAGCCCCCTCGTTGGGTAGGTGGGAGACAGACGTAGGGAGGGGCCAGCAACCTTACAGAAGTCAGAGAGAGAGCGAGGACCAACCCGGTTCCCCGGCCAGTGCTCCCACTCTACCCCTGGCACCTCCTGTCCCTTTACCTCTCCTGGCCTTGGTGGGACAGCAGGGGCAGGCATGGTTACAGTGGCTTTGAGGTCAGGCACGGCTGGCTTTGTGACTTTGGAATGGCCATTGAACCTGTGAGCCTCGCTGTCCACCCTGTGAGGCGGGGATGATAATGGGTACTTACAGCATTGTTGGAATAATAAGCGTGTGAACGTGTTTGTGGGTGCCTGGCTCATCGCGCAGGGCTCAATACAAGCTGGCATATTTCCTTTGTGTCACCCCTCCCCAGCTCATTGTACCCTTTTCTTGGAAAAGCATGGAGTCCTCCTGTTTTTTCATTATTGTTCATCTGGCTCCAGGGGCTGCTCTGCCCTCCCTCCACAGCGATCTCAATTCCTCCACAAGACCACAAGACCATGTGAGCATTGACTCACTCCTCAGCCATGAGGACTGCATCCCCACCTCGCGGGGCGCGGTCTTGTAGGATAGCAGTAACTGAGAGGTGTGGGGACTCCTGCGCCAGGATCCCATGGGAGCCACTGGTGCGGGAATGGGTGCTCACCCTGAGAAGGTGGCATTTGATGTGACTCTCAAAGGACAAGGAGGCATTACTCAGGGTTGTGTGTGTGTGGTTGTGTCTGTCTGTCTAATGTCTGAGAGGAACTGGCGTAGGGCAGCATGGAGATGGGGTGGAGGAGGGCTGGGGGAAGCTTTTTTAGGGGGTTGGGAAGGTGTCGCAGCCCCTGCAGCTGCCTGGGCTCCTACCCCAGGAGCCTGTGTCCCAGGTGTCTGCCTCTATTGCCCATGCAGACTGTTGCCGCCTGCCTCCACCTGCCCCCCTGCCTCCCCCCCCCCCATTCAGTGTTTGGATTTTGGGTGGCTGTTTCTTTCAGAATAGATGCCTCCTTCCCTGTGTGTGTTCTCTGGGACAGCTGGGGGCCATCGTGTGCCCCCCCCCATAAGGGTGAACAGGGACACGAGTGTCCTTCAGCAACACCTACTGAAGTTGCTGAGTGTACTTCAGCAACACCAGTCCAGCATTGGGCCCCACAGTCACGCAGGGAAGGGGGAGGAGGTACTGGGTCAGGGAGGGGCAGGTGAGCGAAGTCTAGAGCCACCTGCAGAGATGCAGTCCTGGAGTGGGGTGGGGGGGATGGGGATGCGGGGCAGGCCTCCTTCCGTGGTGGTGCGTGGTACGTGCTCTGCCCGCACTCTGAGGCAGGAAGGACTTCCTCTGTGCAATCCTCTGTGCAAACCTCCATCAGTCTGTTGGGGCACTTGCTTTGCATGAATAGACATCCCGAAAAACATTTCTTTGGAAAAAAAAATGCTTGGGTGTCAACTTTAAATTTCTGTTTGCTTTTGTGAATATTTATTGAGTTCTGATGGGGAGCCAGCTACCAAGGACACAGAAAGGCTCCTCTATAAGCAGTTGGCCTGTGAGCAGATGAGTCCAGGGCAGGTGGTAGCAAGTGCCCTGACCAAGGGGAGCACAGGCGGCGGCCCTGGGGCTTAGTGGCTGGACCCTGGGGCCTCCCAGGAGTCCTCCCAGACAGGTGGCTCTCCCACCAGGTATGGGTCAGGCGTCTTCTTACATGTTGTGGACACCTGTGTGAGTCCGTGGCTTCCGTAACAAGTTACCACAAAGCGGATGGCTTAAAGCAACACAAGTTTATCCTCTCACAGGTCTGGAGGCTGGAATTCTGAAATCTGTCTCCCTGGGCTAGAGTCACGGTGCTGGCAGGGTGGGTTCCTTCTGGAGGCTCAAGGGGCGCATCCGTTTCCTCGCCTTTTCCCGTTGCCAGAGGCTGCCTGCACTCCTTGGCTTCTGGCTCCTTCCTCCACCTTCACATCCCTCCCCGCTTCTGTGGTCGCCTGGCCTTTGCGCTGAGCCCTCCTGCCTTTCTTGTAAGGACCCTTTGGACTGTGTGAGGCTCACCTGGCTAATCCAGGATGACCCTCCCCCACCCCAGTTCCTTCCCAGTAATCATATGGGTGAGTGACCGGAATACAGGGTGGGGGGTGGCGCCTGCCAATGACTTCCCCATCCTTGCTCCATTCAAGTCCTCCAGTCCGTCTTGCACTTTGGGTGGACCTGTTCCTCCTGCGGGAGTTTCCGTCGTCCTTCACTGTTCCCTCGGAACGTGCAGTCTCTGAGTTACGCGGACCTTCCAGATATTGACACACTTAACCGTGCAATTTCAAGAGATCACTTTTGCCGCAGCCAGCACGGTTCCTCCCCTCGGAGACGCCTTTGAGAAGGTGTCAGGCTCATGGTGGAGGATGCAGATTTTCTTGATTCTAAGTCCTCCTCGAAGTGACAGGCTCCTTTTGTTCACGTTGGACAGAGCTGCCAAGTGCGAGTCTGAATAAGCAGGTTTTGTTGCTCAGCCGTTCTTTCCCGGAGAAGCGGCGTCTTGCTGTGTGAACAAAGCCGCCTGTGCAACTCGCGGCCCGGGCCCATTATGGCCTTGCTCCGTCAGCGCAAATGTCAACGCTGCGAGAAAGGCCGATCTATGTGGATGTTATGAAAACAGCTCTGACCTTGTGGGGCCCCTTGACCAGACTGGGGGACCCCCAGAGGCTTGGGGACCACGTTTACAGAATTGCTGGTGGAGGAGACCAACCCGCTGCCTTTTTTCACTTGTCACTTAAACGTATAGAAATTCAACCTCTTGTCAAAGCCAAAGCCTTAAGGTTTTTTTGTCAGCCAAAAAGAACCTCAAGAAGGTTTAGATCCCTTGTCTGGCCGAGAGGCAGATGCCACCCTGAGTGAGCCAGGTCTCCAAGAAACCTGTGATGCTCAGAACCTGTCCCTCGCTGGCTTCAGCAACAAGGGACACTTCCTGTAACTGAGCCGCCCTGGGTCCCCCGGACCCCGTGGCCCTTGCTCTGGTTCTGCTCTGCCTGCTTTCTATGTGTGTCTGCAGGTGGGTGACCCCCGCCCACGGGCCCCTGGCAGCTTCAGGCTGATGGCCTCTCTGCTCCAGGAGCCGTGGAGAAAAATGTCTCATGCTCAACAGCAGAAGCTCTGGGATTGGCATTTTGTTGGCTCCAACTGGGTCCTGCTCCCCGGTCCTGTCCAAGATAGCCCTAGTGCCCAAGGCCCGGTGCCCCGTGCAGTCCTTAGCCTCCACAGCTATACAGAGCAGCCCTCGTGTGTCTGTCCCCAAGCCAGTCCCCAAGGCCAGGGTAGTCGGGCTCTGGTTGGCTTGCAAGCAGAGGGGCAGAAAGGTTTTCTGAAGCGAGATGGGCCCGCTTAGCAGGGGAAGGCGGTGTGGGTGCCAGCCTACCACGCCAGGGTATGGAGGTGTGGAATTGCGGGGTGTGAGTTTCGGGGATGTTGGGTCCTCTGGGATGCAGTGGGAGGCAGGAGACTTTCAGGATTTGCTCTGAGCACTGTGGTCCTTACACCCTGTTTCTTTCTATGAACATGAATTGGTGCAGGTGATCATAGAGGCCCAAGGGACCTGCAGACCGGCAGAATGCATGACTGGCACCAGATTTTTGAGCAAAACGTGCAGGTCCCTCCCCACCCACAGAGAGCACGCCAGTCCTCAAAGGAATCGACGGCATTTCAGTGTGTCCTAAAGTGGCTCGATGGGCCGCTAACCAAGCAGGTAAAGAAATATGCTATTTATTGTCAAACACACATTATTGCTGCTCTCAGCTGGGAGACTATGGATTTTCACTCATTTATCTGAGTCTCCCCACTGTACCCATTCCCTTGGGCCTTGGCAGTATTCAGAGGCAAAGTGTCCCATCAGCAAAGAGAATAACATGACTCAGCGACTCTGTCAGCACTTTTGACACTGGGTAAGGGTTTCTTTCTGCCCACAGTGGAGCAATTTTAAAACCCAGGCGATCTGATTTCCTTGGTTCTGTCTGTGCCAGGTTGTTTGTAAGAGGTGGCTTTGCGCACAGCTTGGCACAGCCTGCTTTTAGCCTGGCAGGAGAACTGGGGGCAGAGCCCTATACTCGGATGTACCACAGCCTTCTGCACACTTGGGTCCTGGCTCCAGACCCTGCATGCATCCACCTGTGCCTTCAGCGGGCAGGGGACCTGTGCTTCCCATCGAACCCCCAGGGGATTGGGTTGTTCTGGTGAGGCCCGTGGGGATGCCCAAGGGTCCTGGCCTGCCCGTGAGAACACGTGGCTGCCAGACCCCAGGGGGTTTGGCTGCACGCACAAGACTGTCCAGTGTTGCTGTCGGCAGAGCGAGTCCCCATGCACTGAGAGTGGTAGGGACCTGGGTCTGCGAAATCCCATCTTGCATGGCTCAGTCCCCCATGTGGCCGAGCGCCCCTGTGTCCCTGCCGCTGCATTAGGTCCTGTGGCACCTGACTTGTGCTCATCCATTTCCTCCTCACAACGGTACTGAGAACTAGGGACTGTCCTCACCCCCGTTTCACAGAGGAGGAGACAGAACCCCAGAGCAGTGAAGCGGTTGCCTGGGGTGACACAGCTCTGGCCAGCCAGCTGGCATTCCAACCCAAGGTGGACTGGCTCTGGCGGCCCCTGCCCTCTGGGAGCTCCCGAGATAGTGGACAGCTGTCTCTTTGTCCCTAGGAACTCCATGGTGGAAATTTATTTGTGTTTGAAAAGACAGTCCCCGTGGTTGAAAATGTACAGAGGCTCACAGAGCAGTGTTCCGTCCCAAAGAGTCCCCGCAGTGGCCGGTGTCCCACCCTAGACACAGCCGGGGCCACCTACCTTCATATGGCTTTCCAGAAATTCTAGGGAAACACAGCCAGGAACCGTCCCTGTATTGCCTTGCTATAAAGGAAGTGTTCTGGACAACATGTCAGTGATTGTGACATTACGTGCAGAATTTCTTATTCGTTCATGAGACATCCTGGGACTTCTCTGGATGTGTGACCGTTGTGTCTCCAGGCCGTCACTGGTGAACACACAGGCTCTCTCCAGTGTGCTATTGCAGACACTGCGACAATAAATACCTTCATTTACATTATTATTTTTCATGTACATACATCTGTAGGATAATTCTTAAAACTGAAAAAATTTTTAAAGACTTATCTATTTTAGAGAGAGGAGAGGATAAGAGAGAGAGAAAGAGGAAAGAGAGAAAGGGGGGAGGAACAGGAAGCATCAACTCCCATATGTGCCTTGACTGGGCAAGCCCAGGTTTTGAACCAGTGACCTCAGCGTTCCAGGTCGAAGCTTTATCCACTGCGCCACCACAGATCAGGTTACAAGTGGAATTCTTGATCCCAAATCATGTTAAAAACGATCACGTAAGGCCCACCTATAACTTGTTTATAAAAAAAGCACACTTTAAACCTTAAGCCGTGAACTGTATGTGTGAAGTAAAAGGTTGAGAAAGAGGCCTTGTGAACACGAGACATGCGGAAGCTCTGTGGTGATGCTCGTGTCAGACACAGCAGACGGCAGGCTGGACGGTGCTACCAGAGACAGACGCTTTGTAACAATGATGGTAATCCAGAAGACACGACGGTCCCAAATGTGTCTGCCTCTGTGTTGGGGCCCCCAGACCACCCCCAGGTTTGCCGATTCTCTGGGAGAGCTCAGCGTGACTCAGCTGTAGTCACCCTCACAGGAAAGGCCTTTTTACAGCAAGAGGATACAGAGCACGGTCAGCAGGGAGAGCGGTGGGGAAGTCCGGGTAAGTGGGCACAAGCTTCCAGGGTCCCCGGCCAGAGGTCCCACGGGATCCACTTAACCTCCCCTGCCCCCCAGCACTGACTTGTTACGCTGTACTTAAATTGTCCCCCACTAAGGAAGCTTGTTAGAGACTCAGTGCCTAGAGTGTCTAAAAAAAACACAATAAAAACTCAGTGTTTATGGGGGGACTGGTCACACAGACTCTGTCTTTCTAGCATGTTCCAATGTTCTGGATTCTTAGAGGGAAGCAGGTGTTCGGCTTATACCGCTTTGTACAAACAGTTCAGCACAGTGAGCCATGCCTATCAGTCAGGGAGGTGGGAACCCTCCCGAAATCTCAGTTCCCAGATTCCAGCCAAGGGCCAGCCGGTGAGCCGTGAGCCAGCCTTTCAAAATGTGACAGGCCTTCTGTGACAACTTCTGGGCGCAACACCCAATAACACGGCTCTCCACTGCGTGAAGCAAAATTGTGGAGAAATAAATGGAACTACATTCAGGTCACCATCATAACTTATGGAGACTGTTCACTCTCTCCTGTCAGTTCACTATCTGTCGATAGAACAGATAGACCAAACCAATCGGGAGGGTTTGGAAGGTCTGAACAACACCATCAGCCACCTCAACCTACCCTGTCATCTCAAAACGGCTCCCAGCAGCTAGAATACACATTCTTCTTAAGTATTTGGGGCATTCGGTGAGATAGAGCATCTGCTAGGCCATAAAGAGAAGTCTCAATAACTTTAAAAGGGTTGAAATGATAAAAGAATGTGCATTCACCAACTGATACATTGTTCAGTTAGAAATCATGATAATAAGATAGGAAATCTTCAAATAGTAGAAAATTAACATGCTACTGACCAACCTATCGGTCAAAGAAAACTTCATAGAGAAATTATGATTTGAACCAAGTAATGGAAGAACATGCTGAGCTCCGTGGGGTGCAGCTAATGCAGTCCTTTGTGGGAGACGTGTAGCTTTCTGCGATGCTCACTGAAAAGAAAAAAGGTATGAAGTCAATGGACCTCAGGTCTTTTTAGAATCTAGATAAAAAGAACGAATGAAAGCCCTAGAAATTAGATGAAGGAAGTAGTAAGTATATGAGCAGACATGAGTGAAGGGCAAGTAATATGGAAAATCAGCAAAGCTAGAATCGAATTTTTTGAAAAGATGAAAAATCTTGATCCCCCCCCCCCCCAGCGAGACTGCGCACGAGAAAAGAGAAAACAGAAGACCGACCATATTAGGAAGCATCACTACAAAGCCTACAGGTGGTACAAAGAGAACCGGGCTACTGTGAAGAGCTTACGAGCCGATAAATCATTGCCAGTTGCCCCAGTAGCAGGATTTAGGCCAAAGTGGAAGCTCACTGCAGGTGTGTGTGGCTCTAGGAAAGAACATGTCTCTGTAGTCTGGTCGCTTTGTCTGTATTTGTAGCTGTGATGTCTCAGTCCTCAGAGATCTCCTTTTGCTTTGCTAATTACCATCTCAAGAGATCATGTTCTCAAGTTGGGGATTTAGAGTTTGTGGTGATACCAGGAAGGATTCATTTGATTGTTCATGATTAAAAAAAAAAAAAACCCATTCAAAACAGCTTGAGCTAGAGGTAATTTATTAATACATAACAAACCCGTAGTGGTGAGCTTCAGGTGTGGCTTGATCCAGGGTCTCACTTGATGTCACCTGGACTTTTCTCTCTTGGCTGCACATGGTGTCGGATGCCTTTGTCCCTGCAGCCCCTGGCTATTGTGTCTCCTTGGCTCTCGGAGCCTCAGTCCATGTTTGTGCCCAGGGGCTTGTGTTCTGAGAGGTGGTTCCTGGAAAGGAACTTGAGACTGAGAGCAGGGGACGGACACCGCCCAGGCAGTTTTGCCAGGTTGGCCATGAGCCTCTGTGGGATGGCTTGTGACATTGAGAACCCTCCAGGTCTGACCCCTTCTGTCTCCTAGGGAGTGCTGGAGGTGCTGTCGGAGGTGGGGTGCCATCTCCGTGTGTCCCTGTTTGATGTCACCTACCGACACTTCTTTGGGAGGACATGGAAGACCACAGCGAGGCCCGTGGAGCTGCTCGTGAGGGAGCCGTCCAGGATCGTCTTTAACGAGGTGGTGGGCAGTGGGTGGCAGGGCCCTGGGGTGGGTGTGTGTGGGGGTTCATCAGACCTGGGGTCACAAGCAGTACACCTCAGACCCTAGAGCAGTATGACCAAGCCACAGACCTGGCATCGCAACTCTGGGCTTGAGGCGGGCACTTGTGTCCAAACAACCTGTGTGGTGGCCAAGAGTCCTAAACGGAGGAGAGTGCGCTGCTCCGCGTGGACCGCAGGCTGGGGGCACGTGGGGACTTGTCACCTTCAAGGAAGCTTGGGGTGCTTGGAACAAAGGAATTATTGCTCTCATTCAGTCACCTGTTTTTCTTCCTGTGCCCTGCCCCCCGTGCCCCTTTCTGCCCACAGTGGAGCAGTTTTAAACTCAGGTAGATCTGATTTCCTGGGTATCTCTGAGCCCGGTTGTTTGCAAGAGGTAGCCTTGTGCACAGCTTGGCACAACCTTCTTTTGGCCTGGCAGTGAGAACCGGGGGCTGAGCCCTGGGCTTGGACGTATGGTAGCCTTCTGCCCACTTGGGCCCTTGCTCTGGGCTTTACGTCCACCAGTGCCTTCGGCTGGCAGGCATCTCGCTTTTAAGATGAGCAAATTGATACTTAGACATAAAGTGACCTGTCCAGGTAGCGGGTGGCAGAGCGTGGACTTGACCCATGCCTCCTGCCTCCAGACGGAGCAGTTAGCTTGAGACTGGTGGACAGTGTGACTGGCCCGCATGGCGCCATGTCCGGCTGCCCTGTGGATGGCTGTGTTCTGTCCCAACTCGGCAGCACCACGTCCACTGTGTTTGTCTAGGGCTTGTGCGGATGGTGGATGGGACGGGAGTGGTGCTCACTGGCTGGACTTGTGGTCTGTGGGGGGTGGCACTCCAAAGCAGATAACAGGGCAATTGTAGGTGAGGATAACTTCTCAGCAGGACAAGGGCGGGAGAAGGTGCTGCAGAGGGCCCCTGTGCGGAGATGCTGTCTGAGCCAGGCCTATGGGAGTGGGGCGAGCGGGCGGCGGGCATGTGGGGGGAGCCCAGAAACCAGGGTGCGGTGGGCTTCCTGACACAGCGGATCTGTGGTTTGAGTCCTGCGGGCACGGTCGCCGGGGTTGAGAGGGCTGTGCTGTGTTGGCTGATCTTTCTCGTGTGTGCAGCGAGGCCCACGGAAGCCCGCTGTTGTGACAGTTGGTACAGTGACTAATGAAGGCGGCAGTGGGCCTAGCCGTGCTTGGAGACCTCACTGTGTAACCACAGCCTGAGGTGCCCTTTTTCTACTGGGGACTGTTCTGGCCTAGCCATGAGGTTGTGGTGCGGGGGGGAGGGGCTGGCTGGGCACACACTGAGCCTCACAGACTTAGGGCCCTGTGGCCGGGGTTGGGGGTGTTGATGCTGACAGGCACCCTAACTTAACATGGCAGGAGACGGAGATAATGCAGAGGTTAGGAAGGTGACATAAAACCGTGATAAAGTGTGTCCTGGGGATGAAAAGTGTGCCTGATAGTCAGATTGTCAAACAGCTTGTGCAAACACCTCTTACAGGTCTCTCCAGCCGGCTGTGCCAGAGAGAGAGATTTGTGCTGTAAACCTCGTGTGCGACTGTGGGCAGCTCCTCAGCGCTGTCCCTGCACAGCACACGGCACCCGCACTCATGCCTGGGACAGGAAAAGGTGTGTCATCAGCGGTGGTGGCCCTGATGGTGCTGGTGACCTGGCCAGGGCTCAGCCTCCGCCACCTCAGGGGGCCTTCTGGGACTTTCAGGGCCAGCAATGTCATGCTGAGGCCCAAGGAAGCCCAGTATTGTGACAGTCAGTGACCCATGAACCTGGTAGTGACATAGCCATGCTCTCCTGGGAGTTCCACAGGCCAAGCTTTGGCTCACAAGCACATTTATGTCCTCTTGTCCTTAGCATCCTCCTCTGGAGGTCAGTATTATGTTGCCTCCTTAAAGAGTAACCTAGCAGGTCATGAGGCCGTGTTTACGCAAGCAGGTGGACCTGGGGAGGCCGGCTCCATGCTTTGACCGCAGGGACTGTCCCGGGGACTTCTAACCCTGTGTGTCCTTGTGAAAGAGTGCTGCTCTGCGTGGCGGGACGGGGCTGTGGTCTGAAGTCACACAAGGGTGCTTTGCAGTCACTGAGGACCCGAGCTGAGTCCCCGCTCTGTGTCCCACTCAGAGGGGTGGGGCTGTCCATCGCAGCGCAGCCACAGCCTGAGAGGAGGTGCGTGTGGCGGCCCGCCGCCTGCCCTGATGCGCCCGGCTGCGGGAACCCTCCGGAGCTGAAGGCACTGTCAGCGCGCCTCCTGGGTGGTGTGTCTCCCCCTGCACTGCTTCTGCCACTCAGGTTGGGGAGGCGTCAGGTGTCATTGCGCCCGGGAGCTGCGTGCAGGGCCCCAGCTCGCAGCTCGGCTCCCAGTTGGGGAAACCGAGATTCGGCCCCAGGTTCTGAGTCTGGGCTCCGAGTCTGCTCCAGCTCAGCCCCCGCCATTTTCCCCTTGTGTCCCCACTGCGCTGGGCGTGAGGACGGGATGGGGGGTTAGAGAGGACCGCAGTCCTTATGCTTCTGGAAACATCTGCACTCTTAGTCTTGTTGTTGCTGGGGTGGAGCACACAGCTGGGAACGTGGGTCAGCAGAGTGTTCCTGGTCCGGAGGCGATGCCCGAGCGGCAGGGCCCAGGGAAGCGCTTCTCCAGCTGCGGCGCCCTCGGTGGGCAGCAGAGGCCACTGTTGCCCCGGGAATGAGTCCGGCTGCCACTGCCAAGCGGCAGCCTCCACGCCCAGCCCCTGCTCTCGGTCCTTGCCGTTCAGAAGATAGCAAAGCAGGTTTTGTTCAAGCTCAGTGAGCTCCAGAGACGTCCTCCTGTGGTGTGTGCATGTGCATGTGTGTGCGTGTGCCCCCATGTGTACGTGCACATCGGCACTGTGTGGGGCTGTCCCTGGGGACCGGGGGCTGGTCACGTGGCTGCATCGTGCTGGGGTTGCTCCGCCTGCCCCCCAATGGGAATAGAGACAAATACAGTTAGACCTTTTCAGAGGGGATGGAGGTATTTGTTGGAGGCCTCAGTCTGACTTCACCAACTGCCTGTGTATTTCTGGCTTTGCCGATCAGCAAGGGTGTCTGACCTGGGGTCGCCGGCCGCCTGTATCAGGGGCCACGTTGGGACTCGGTGTAGCTCTCCTGCCAAGTGTAGGTTAGTAAGTCGTCCTGAATGCCCTGGTTGGATTGTGCTGCTGGTGTAAGACGGAGCCCTGGAAGAAGGTGCTGTTGAATCACTCTGCAGAAAAAGACTTTGCAAAAGGAAGTCTGGCCTTGACCCCGAGCTGGGTGCTTTTCTGGGGCCGGGATCTGCTGGCGGAGCCCAGCGATCAGCCCGGGCCCCTCTCTCAGCTCAGCTGGCCGTGGGCTCTCCTTCGAGACCGCCCCTCGTGGAGGGGACTGCCCTTCGCTCCCGCCGAGACGGCTTATAATTCACTCAGCCTCCCAAAAGTTGTCTTTTAAAAACTAATCTTGGAGGACAAAGTACCGTGCAGTTTTTACATTTTCTTCCTGAGATGAACATAATTCTCCTGTAAATTCCTTCCTGAGCTAACCACGCTCAGCCTGTCGGTGACAGGCTCATCTTTCCTGTTTTCTTTGGGGGCAATGGGACAGGAATCCTAGGGGCTCTGCGCAGACAGCCGAGACTCGGCCCAGGGCCCCCTCCCTGAGCCCACATCCGCCCAGGTGTTGCCAAGGTAACAGGCAGTCAGCTGCCATCCTTGGGACACAGGTAACTGGGCTGCTTCCCCTTCCCATGGCCCCCACCAATGAGACATGACTAGAATGTTCTTCCTTGTCAGTGAGAGCGATGTCACTTCCCCTTGGAAACGGGGCTGCAGGGAGTGTCAGGGCCACCCCATGGGACTCCAGGGAGTCTCTCAGATGACTGGAGCAGTCCCCCCCACCCCATGGGCCCACCTGGCCTGTCGTGATCCTGGTGCTGCCCTTGGTACAGCACGGGAAAGGCAGGAAACCAGCTTGTTTCTGGGAGAGCGTCTCCCAGAGAGAGCGAGCGTGACTGTCTTGTCCCCTTGAGGACAGCCCCTCTCCTCTTGGGCTCGAGAGCAGCCACCCCCGGGCGAATTCGAGCCAGGAAGCGGGGTGACAGATGGTTCTAGGAGAAACGATGTCTCTCCAGGATGCGTCTGGTGTGGGGACTTAGTTGTGTGGGGATTTAACTGTCGACCTCAGGGGCCGTGCCAGGGTGTGAATCTGTCGGCTTGTGTCGTGTGCTCACACCAGTGATGGGGGAGGTTTGCCTGCAGGTTGTAGCTGGTTCGCTCACTTACTTTTCTGAGTCAGCCAGGAGTTATTCTCCAGCGGTGCAGGGCCAGCGCTGGCCTTTGTTGTAGGGTTTGCTGTAAGAGGGCCATGTTGACTGGAGCCCCATCGGGCTGCTCTATTCTGGGCTTTTGGGCTGCGCACTTGACCTCCTGGCTCTGAACTTGCCACCCGTGCAGCAGGGATGTAACATGCTCATGGGGCCCTGTGGGTACGGAGTGATCTGCTCCTGTCCAGCGGGGCGCTCACAGGGTCCTGTGGGTACGGAGTGGTCTCCTCCTGCTCAGAAGGGCACTCACGGGGTCCTGTGGGTACGGAGTGGTCTCCTCCTGCTCAGAAGGGCACTCACGGGGTCCTGTGGGTACGGAGTGGTCTCCTCCTGCTCAGAAGGGCACTCACGGGGTCCTGTGGGTACGGAGTGGTCTACTCCTGCCCAGCGGGGCGCTCACGGGGTCCTGTGGGTACAGAGTGGTCTACTCCTGCCCAGCGGGGTGCTCACGGGGTCCTGTGGGTACGGAGTGGTCTACTCCTGCTCATCAGGGCACTCACAGAGTCCTGTGGGTACGGAGTGGTCTCCTCCTGCTCATCAGGGCGCTCACGGGGCCCTGTGGGTACGGAGTGGTCTCCTCCTGCTCAGCGGGGCGCTCACGGGGCCCTGTGGGTACGGAGTGGTCTCCTCCTGCCCAGCGGGGCGCTCACGGGGCCCTGTGGGTATGGAGTGGTCTCCTCCTGCCCAGCGGGGCGCTCACGGGGCCCTGTGGGTACGGAGTGGTTTGCTCCTGCCCAGCAGGGAGCTCACGGGGCCCTGTGGGTACGGAGTGGTCTCCTCCTGCCCAGTAGGGAGCTCATGGGGCCCTGTGGGTACGGAGTGGTCTCCTCTTCCTGGCCAGGCCCCAGTGGGCTTTCCTTAGTGACATGGGCTGGGTCTTGGCTGGTGGCCCAGCTCTGCCTTGGAGCTGGATGTACAGGTGGATGAGGTGTTCAAGTCACATGGTCATTCTAGACAGGTCATCACCCTTAGGGCATGGACATTCTGGGCCTGGTGGTTCTGCAGGTGGTTCCACAGGTTTGGGATGTCTCCATGGCTGCGTTGTTTGGTGTGGAGCCGGCTGCGCTCCACCCAGATGTGTGGGTGCTCTTCACTTTGGAGTGGGAGACCTGCATCCCCGGAGGAGAGCGGGGCTGACTGGGGTGCACTGTGCTCGGGGCGTTCTGCCTCGGGACAGGCTGTGTCCTGGAGCCCCTGTGAGCCACTTGGAGAAGAGCGGGCAGAGGGAAGTGGCAGGAAGTGCTTGTGAGTTACCGGCCCTCCTGCAGATGGTCAGTTGGAGGCTTGTGGACAGACCAGCTTGTGGTCTGGTCCCCTCTCCCTGGCCTGGTTGCCCGGCCTTGTCCTTTGCTCGGGACTGAGGACTGTGGGTCACGGGGTGGGCTGGTGGTGTGCAGTTGGGAATTCGTGGCTGCAGCCCCTCCACGATGGCACATTATCAGAGGCCCAACTTTGGTGAAAAATGGAAACTTGGCCCTGAGGCAGAGTGGTGTGCTCACCTTTGACAATGAAGGCAGGGAGACAGGAGCCTCTGGTGATTTATTGATCTGTTCACCCCATCAGGGCAGAGGCCTGTCCCATGTGATGAGCGAGATGTGACACAGGCGGGTGGAAGCCTCACTCTCCTTGTGGGGCTTCTCCTGCGGGTGACTTGGTAGGCTTGACTCGGACTTACAATTGTGCGATTTCAGTTGACGGACAGGATTGGCTTCTCAAGGCCTGCCCTGTGGCATTGACGACTTGTCCTTGGACTGAGGGCCTTGTTTGCAGCTGTCACTCTGCTGAGCGCTGTTGGGGTTTCTGGCCCCGCCCGGCGTGTGCTGTAGGGCGGGCACAGGGCCTGGGCATCAGGCGAGTCTCCTGAGGGTGCCTGGGCATCCACGGGGTGCAGCTGCTGCGGCGTTGTGCTGCTTTCAGCCCCAGGCGGCTTTTCCCTCCACAGAGCCTCTGAGAGTCCTGAGCAGGGCTTGCATTTGGTACCGGCCTGGCCTAGCCTTTCCCTCTGAACTTGGACCCTCCTGAGGGCTGGGTCGCTTTTCCCAGGATCCTCAGCATTCTCTCGCACGGTGCCGTTCCCAGCCTGGAGGGTCAGCAATGACACTGGGAAAAGAGCATCTGCCCTTACGGATCAGGGTGATGTGCTAACATAACACCCAGCGACCTCGTGTCTTCTTTCCACACGCCGCACTTCCAGGGGCTGACGTCCGCCCAGAGCGGCGTTCTGCAGACAACCGCTAGGTCTCTGCTCCGCTTGTCTCATCTCAGAATCCTGTTTTGGTGCCAAGCGGAAGGGAGAGGCACGGGCCACGTCCCTGGACTTGAGCCCCACTGCTGCGGGCAGCTCGCTTTCAAGATGACCCTTGGCTGCGGGGTCACTGTGGCTTCGCATCAGAGTCTAAAGTGTCTGTTTCAGCGCTGACAGGAGTGGGGGCCGTGGTGTCCATAAACGCGGCATGCGCAGGTGTGAACATGAGAGGTGAGGTAATGACAAAGTCGACTGCACAGTGGGGCTTTTAAACCAGTTCTTGAGTCTCGGAAACAGGGACATAATTCTCCCTCGCTCCAACCACCTGTCAGCTGTATGCGGTCATTATTTCATCATTTTGCAATAAAAGATAATAGAATAACGATTTATATCTCATGGCTGATGTTTTAATGTGTCTCTCTGTTATCCTGGGCTGACAGTCTGTGATTACAGTAAACGTTTCCTGGGTGACACCGTGGAAAGGACTTGCTCACGGGGGATTAGTCCTAGTTCAGATCATTTACCGAGCCCCGCCCAGCCCTGCCTTGGCGGGGGTGGTCTTTGTGCTCAGCCGGTGACCCCAGCACGGACGCTGGGTTTGGGGACACTCTGAGCCCAGAGCCACAGCTGAGCTGCTGTGACGCTTGCTGCCTGTTGATTCGCAAACCTCCGTCTCTATCTTCTGTGTCTATGATGTCTGTTAGTTTTAAATAAAAACAACTGCATTTGGGTTTTATGAAATAGGAAAAAGGAAAACAGCCCCAGAAGCAGTGTGCAGGCGCCTTCACTTGCTGGGAGTGGACAGCGGGTCCAGCTCCCCCTTATTCACTCTCTGTGCCCTGGGGGGTCAGGGTGGCAGGCCTTGAGGACTGCCGCTGTTCGCACGGCAAGGAACGGAAAGGCTACCTGCGGAAAACCTTTTTAGAGTGATTTGAATATCATCTGCTTGGCTTGGGTCCCAAACAACCTTGTAAGAAAATGACCTCAACCTGACTTTTGTCATAAAAAGGCGTCAGTTGGGCTCTGGACTGGGGATAAGGGCATAGTACCTCAAGAAATCTACGGAGCCTGCTTAATTAAAATCAGCTCAGACACAACTTTGTAATAGTTCCACATAAAACAGGGCTTAGCGTTAAATGTCAGCAGGTTGAGATTGAAGTCTTGTACGGCGAGTGTCCTGTGAAAACGGCTCAGCAGAGGTGCTTGCGGGGGCGTGCTCTGTCTTTATCCAGTACGGCTGGGGTCCAGCCTGGGGTGAGGGGAGCAGGGCCCCCAAGCCTCCTTCTTCTCGACAGGCCTGAGGTCTGTTGGCATTGTTTGTGGATGGAAAGTCCCCAGAGAAAAGGCGAGTAGTCTGAGTTCCTGGGTGTTCGGTGCTCTGGGGTGAGAGGCTATCACTTGGAGGGAGTCCCTGCATTGTGCCTGTTGTCTGCTCTGGCACCTTGGGAGGGACACGGTCCCCCACGCAGCCGTGTGCAACGGCCCATGGGTGGGGGTGACCGGGGAGCTGGGCTGCGCCCCCTCTGAGTCCTGCTCTGCAGGTGGCGACGTCCAGCCCCACATCCAGCTTCCCTCCTGTCTTGCAGCCCTTGTATTTTCACACGTCCCTGAAGCACCCCGGCATCGTGGCAGTGGTGGAAGTGGTCGCCGAAGGCCGGAAGCGGGACGGGACCCTCCAGACGGTGTCCTGTGGGTTTGGGATTCTTCGGCTCTTTGGCAGCAGACCGGACTCTCCCACTTCCGCCTCCCCGGACAGACGGTACCCGCGTGCATTCTCCGTCCTCGGGCTCCTCCTGCGTTTTTCTGTGCTGATTAAACTGCTGGGTGTTTGGCCATAATATTAAGAGAAAACCTTATGCTTGTGGGCTTATTATGCTGTGGGTTCGTAACAGTATACGGTGGGGAGGTGCTTTTGCTTTGTAATCATGTCAGCCTGTTGAAGCCACAGTGTTGCCCTAGGTCAGGCCTTCTTAGCCTCGGCGCCCCTGATGTTTTGGGCTGGATAGGTCTTTGTTCTGGGGGCCATCTGGTACATGTAGGATGTCCAGCAGAATATCTGGCCTTCACCCACTAGATGCCAGTGGCATCTCCCCGTGGCTACAGCCAGCAATGTCTGCAGGGACAGAATCGCCCCTGGCTGAGAACCACTGGTCTGGACAGACCGCTGTGGAGACAGGGCCGTCCTTGTCTTTCCTGGGGCATTTCAGCCGTGTAGGTCTACCTGCTGTTGCTTCCCGGGCCCCTGGTTCTCGGGCTGTGTGCAGACGGTGCTGCACGTGTGCCTGGAGTGTGGGGCCGGGCGCTGAGTGCAGGAGCTGGTGCCGCCCGGGTCTGCATTGTCTGCGAGGGTATGGTCATGTGGCGTTGGCTGTGGTCCAGGGGGTACAATAGTGGCCGGCACCCATAGGCTCCGTCAGGAAGAGCAGCCAGGCTGAGACTGAAGCAGAGCACGTGCTGACGTGCGTCTCGTGGCTCTTGTTTTGCAGGTTGCGACTGTATCACGGCACCCCCAGAGCCCTGCTGCACCCGCTGCTGCAGGACCCCATAGAGCGTAAGAGACCATGCCCGGCGTCCTTCCAGCTGCCTGTGCACTGTCCACTCGGGGTCTGTCCTGGGAGCTTCCTCAGTGTGGACCGTTACCAGCTCAGCTTACTTGTTGAATAACAGACTTGGGCAAAGTGCATTGTGAGCTTGGGTTTCTGATGGGCCCTCCAGGAGGGCATTGCTTTGTGAGGGTGACCATGGGACAGGTGTGGCCGCCTGGGGGCCACTTGGTGGGAGGACTGTGGGTCTTCTTGCCTCCAGGGTAATAGCTTTGTCCCCAGACAGAGTAGTTGCTGTTCATCAGTGGCCACCGGCCGTCACTGGAAGCCACCAACTGTGAGCCCGTTGGTAATCTCCAGCACAGCCAGGCCCTCGCTGTGCCTGACTGAAGGCCACCTGTGGGGACGTCGGCCACACTGGAAGCACCGGGCTCCTGTCTTCTACAGGGCCCAGTGGCTGTGGGGCCAGTCTGTGGGGCGCCAGCTGGGAGGGCCGTGCAGCCCCCTCTGGCTGCGGCCACGTGGAGGATGGCCGGAGGGGCATCAGTGGAGGCCGGGTGGAGGTCTGTGCCCACTGCGGTGCCAGTGTGGACAGGCCATGCGGTTGCAGGCGGGTCTGTTTGGGAGGTGACTTTCTGTCCCTCGCGGTGCTGCCTAGATCCCGTGACGGGATCTGTGTTTGCCCGGAACCATGTGGAAGGGTCATACCGGCCCCCTCCTCTCCTCTCCCTGCTGGATTTTGAAACAGTCAGTGAGAAACTTAATATTTATTGATTAAGATTGGCTTTTAGATTATTTCTTAATTGAATTTAATAATTTGCCAGCGTTTTCTCTCCTGGAGGATCTTTAGAATCGGGACCTTTTCAGAAAAAGTACACGCCGCGTTGGCGTGCCATCTGTAGTGCTGGGGCGCGGTGGGGAGGTCTGCGTGGGAGCCGTGCACAGAGCCGGGGCACAGCCCTGGGCCGCCGGCGGACCTAGAAGTTTATGGCTGTTTCCTTGAATGGGTGGTCCATTCACACAGTTCTGGACTGAGAAGGCAGAGAAGCACAGACAGGTTCAGAGTGCGGTCTCCTGTCCACGCCCCTGCCCTCCCGCCCTTCGCCTGCACCCAGTGGCCTCTCTCAGGGTTCTGTGGTTCCTTCAGGGACTTCTGATGGACACAGCAGCCAGTGCGCACGCCCCCAGGCTTATTTCTGCTCCCCTCTTGCGCGTGGCCCTGGACCTAGCTCTCCCTGGCACAACTGTCTCGAAGGTTGCTGCATGTCAGCGACCCCTTGTCCTCTCAGCTGCGGGGTTGCTGTGGTGATGGGCTTGGTCTCGCAGGCTGCATGTGAGCGCACTGGAAGAGCTGGGCCGAGGCTGTGCTGCCCTGGGCGGCAGCCCTCGCAGACGCCAGTGTTCTGCAGGACAAGCCCCACCAGGATGCACGGTCGCGGTGCTGTGGTAGTTCTTTCTGCACCCTTCCCAGGGGTTGTGGGAGACCGCCTTCCGCGGCATTTAAGGTTTTAGAGTGAGTGGAGCCCATGTGGTCCCTCTGAACCCCAAGGCCCTGTGATCCCAGGCGTGCCCCTTCTGCACCCCGACCCTCTGGACGGCCGTGCCCTCTACTCCCCAGCAGGCTGGGTCTGAGCTCCCCCAGCCCTCCTGCCTCCAGCACCTTCCCTGCCCCCGCTGTCCTGGGGCCTTGTCTGAACCTCGCTTGGGGTGTGGGCCCCCTTCTCCATGTGTTATGGAGATCGAGGCTGCGTTTTGGCCCTCATCCCAGAAGCATGGCTTGTCCTTGAGGTCGGAGCTCTGTCCCGGTGGCCCTGTCCTCAGTGCCCAGGCTTGCAGCTTGGGGGGCTCCATGGACGCTGGTGCTGAGAGTGAAGGGAGGCCCCCAGCCACGTGATGCCCTTGACCCGCCCCAGGGAAGGCCAGAGCCAGAGGGATTTTGTTATGTTGCGTTAAAAACAAGCATCTCTTTCGGTGCAGATTTACCAGAGGGTTTCTAGGGATCGATTTTTCTTTTACTTTTGGGCTGAACTTACAGAGCAATTCCCCTGTTTCCCTCAAAAACAATGTTTCCTGTTTGTGGTGTTCACGTTTCCTCTGCCGATGCAACCCGGGTGCCTCTGGTCCCCGCTCTCACCGAGCTGTGTTTTTCCGCAGAGAACAAGCACCTGACCCTGGTGGAGGGCTGCGGCCTGCACTACACCCTGCGGCCGCACCCCGCCCTGGAGCCCGCCCTCCACCTCCTGCCCGAGAACCTGCTGGTGTCCGGTCTGCAGCATGTTCCCGGCGTCCTTCCAGCTCACGGGGACACGGGTAAGGGCCGCCCTCTCCTTTCCACGTGTTAGCTCGCGGTCAGCCTCACAGGAATCGGGCTCTGCCTGTGTGCCTGTGGCCGGCTGGCTGTGGCCAGCACCTCTCGGTGGCCAGCCAGTGGGGGAGCAGTGGGGGGGGCAGAGTCGCCGCCGTCCTGAACAGCCCCGTCCCTCTCGCTGCCTGCCTTCCTCGGAAGTGTTTTCATGAGAAAAGGAGTCCATGTCTTCATGGCTGTGGCCGGCAAAACACGGTCGCTGCGTGTCACCCAACTGGACCTCCACATCTGTGGCTGGATTGCTGTTGTTTTTTCATTGTGGTAAATAGATATAAAATTGACTGCCTTCATTAACTATGTTTTGTTTTGTTTTGTTGTATTTTTCCAAAGTGAGAAGCAGGGAGGCAGACAAACTCCCGCATGCGCTCGACCGGGATCCACCCAGCACGCCCACCAGGGGGTGATGCTCGGCCCATCTGGGGCGTTGCTCTGTTGCGACCAGAGCCATTCTAGTACCTGAGGCAGAGGCCACAGAGCCATCCCCAGCGCCCAGGCCATCCTTGCTCCAGTGGAGCCTTGGCTGCGGGAGGGGAAGAGAGAGATAGAGAGAAAGGAGAGGGGGAGGGGTGGAGAAGCAGATGGGCGCTTCTCCTGTGTGCCCTGGCCGGAAATCGAACCCGGGACATCCACATTCTAGGCCGACGCTCTACCCCTGAGCCAACCAACCAGGGCCTAATTAACCATGTTTTTAAGTTTATGGCTCCCTGGCATCGAGTGGGTTCACGTTGTTGTATGACCTCAAACTGTCATCTCCAGAACATCTTCATCTTCCTCAGACTAAACCTTGGACCCATTAAGCACTCAGTCCCCACCCCGCCCCCACCCCTGCCCCCACCCCTGGCACCACCTTCTCTCTCCGTCTCCATGAGCTGGGCTGTTCTAGGTACGTCACATGAATGTGTGTCCTCTGGTGACTGTCTTATTTTACTTGGCATGATGTTCGCAGGGCTCACCCTTGGGTTCGGGTTTCCTTCCTTTTTAAGGCCGAATAGCATTCCACCGTGTGGATGGGCTGTGTTTTGTTTATCCGTTCATCTGCCCATGGATCCTGGGGCTCCACCTCTGACTGCTGAGCACAACGGTTCAGGGAGCACCGGCTCGCTTGCACTGGGAAACCGAGATTCGCGTGAGAGGCCCGGGCCCTGCCTGGTGTTGGAGGAGCTGGTTCTCCAGTGGTGGGTGGGTCAGCCCCTCTCAGCCGAGATCACGGCAGGTAGGGGGGGGCCTCGGCTCTGCTCCAGGGCCTGCTGACGGGCCTCACCACCTGGGCCCTGTGCTCTTTCTGGGCACTCTGGAGGCTCTTTGGCAGTCTGGAGGAGGAGACGGGACCCATACCAGCCCTCCTCCCCGCTGGCTCTGTTGGAATTCCTGCCTGGCCGGGGGGTGGGGGGGTGGGGGGTGGCTTCTACCTGATCCAGGAAGAGCATTCCGGCCTCGGGCTCAGCAGATGAGATGGAAGGCTGTGACGGGCTCAGTGTTCGGCTCGGACCCTGAAGGATGGGCCGTAGCTCCGCTCGGACGTGGGTGTGGTGGTTTGCAGTGATGCTGTCCCTGCCCAGGCCACAGGCTTCTGGTCCATGCTGGGATGCCAATGTGTTGTTTGTGCAGTTTTGGATGGGTCCATGATCACCATGAGGTCACTATTTGTCCAGTGTCCCATGGCACGTGAGAGATGATGATTCCACTGTGAGCAGGAGTGTGTCTGAGGCTTGGGTTCGCCATGGTTTACCAAGCTTACACGGCCCCTGTGCCCACCCAGGAAGTCTCGTTACCTCCGTGGTTTACCCGCGTTCTCCCAGGAGAGGAGGGGACAGAGCCTCGTGGCTGTCTGCTGGGACTGAGTGACGAGGACGTGAAACCTGCGTCTCTGAGGCCTCGGCTGTGGCCCGTCCCCTGGCCTGGGCCCCCTGGTCAGGGCGGCCCTGTGAGCTCCCCGGTGATCGTGTGCTGAGGCGCACACCTGCTCCGTGCCAGGCTACGCCCGTCTTCTTCCTGGGCTCTGCGTGTTTAAACAGAACGTTCTTGGGGCCTGAGCTGTAGCCGCCCCTTTGTGACTTGCCAGTGGGTGTCAGAACTGTAGGTAAAACTCGAAAACATCGACGGTTAGCCTATTCTTGCTTCCGGGTCATTGCTGGAAAGAGCAGCCCAGGCGCCCAGCCGGCCCGTGTCTGGTTCTGAGCATCTCGGGTTAGACGGTGGAGTCCAGGGGCCACACTCCAGAGGGGTGTTTTGACTTAAAGAGGCAAGACTGCAGCTCTCTATCCTTAAAGCTCATGCTTTCAGGGGAGACCTGAGCCGAGTGAGTGTGGAGCAGCCGTTCCTCCGGGCACATCCAGGTGCTGCTGGCTATGTTGTTTTTTAAGCAAATGACTAGGAGCTCTGGAGTGGAGCCCGAAGCTCTCTGGTGGGGAGGGCTGGGGGAGCCCGACTTCCCACCTCCCCATGGGCAAGGGGCACACCCCTCTTCTGGGGAGACTGGAGGGACGCTGCTCATCAGCGCGTCCCCTGGCGACCAACAGAGCAGACACTGTGCACGCAGCCCCCGCTGGAACGCGTGCCTCACAGCCTGAGGCGCTGAGCTGCTTCCCGACAGGTATATTGTCTCCTGTCCGCTCTGCCCGGCCCGCGGGTCTTCTGTGACTCACTCTTGAAAAAGGGTTTCTTCCTGGACGGTGTTTTATGGCCCCGGCCGGCTCCCGGGCAGAGCATCTGTCGAACTGTGGAGGGCTCGGTTTTATTTCAGTGCCGTCCTGGGAGCCGGGTGTTTATTCATCTGTAAAATGCCACAGTAGAGGAGACTGAGCTGTTTTTAATTGGAATTTTTATTGAGGTTCTTGTGATTCACGGCGGTTTTAGTGAGTAGTGTGGAGAGGTTCTTTCTGTCCTGTGCACCCTTTGCCCAGGGTCCTCGGACAGCCTGGTACCATACATACGACCCTGGGACCCCGGCATCCACACAGCCCCCGGCCTTGTCTGTTCCTCCCCCATCCGGCTCACACGTGTTTGTGTGCAGACTTGTGACAGGTGACTTCAACTTGGGAGTGCCTGGACCCAGCAGCTGCCCTTCTGGTCCTCCTGGTGGCTCTGTCCACCTCTGGGAGGCAGGCGGGCCTCCCTCCTGAGCAACCTCTCAGAGAGATGCTCCGAGTCCATCCAGTTTGGCAAATATTGCCAATTCCATAGTGTCTTTTTCTTTCAATTAGGAAACTCCCTGTGTCCCCCCCCCCCCCCCTCTGCCCTGGACAGTGGCAGCCGTGTCACCGCTGGGTCATGGTCACGTGCTATGGCCCACAAAGCCCCTTGTTGCCATGGAGCCAGCCTCCTCCAGGTGGGCCCTCCTGGGCTGCCCTCTGGTCTCACATCCGCCTGTCAGTGCCAGCCCCTGCCCCATGCTCTGCCGGGGTGCCAGCATCAGCCTAGGGGGACTGTGGAGGGTGAAGAGGGACCAGCGGGTCGTGCGGGTGAAGGCTCCCCGCCCAGCCTGCCATGGGGCCGGAACACGCTCCGCGGGAGGCCCCCGGAGGTGGAGGGAGCTGGAGCCGAGTGAGAAACACAAGCCAGAGCCTGTTTTCTGGAGTGGACTCGAGGTCCTGGGTGGGTTTGTGGTACTAGGGACAGACGGGGGTTCTGTTGGGCTCTGGTGGAAAGCGGAGGGCTCCCAGCCACCTGAGTGTGCTCCTGGACCCCCCGCCCCCATGCCCACAGGAGCAGCAGAGGCAGACAGGACACTTGACCACAGCCCCTGGCTTGTTGGGACGCGGCATGAATTGCTGAGCCCTGGGAGCGAGGGCCTCTGGGGGGGCTGCTGAGGGCTCCGGCCCCGCAGTGCTCGCAGGGTCCGGTCTCTGGCTGTGGGGGCAGCGTCCTCATCTGAACACTCACTGCCCATCCCTCCCCTCTCCCAGCCCCCGGCACTGCCAGCCTACCTTCTGTCTCCGAATTGGATTGCTTTAAACCCCTGATCTGAATGGGGCGGTACAGGGTTTGTCCTTCTGTGACCGGCCCATCTTACTCAGCGTCATGTTCTTGGGGTCCATCCATGTCCCAGCCCTGATAGGCCTTCCTTCCTTTCTGAGGCCAAATAATTAACAGTCCACCGTGTGATGGACCATTGTCCATCGCCTGGGTTGTCTCTGCCTTTTGGTTGTTGTGAATAAAGCTGCCTGTTTTTTTAATTGGTCGTGGTCATCACCGGGCCAGCTGGAACACTTTTAAAAAAATTATGCAAGGAAGACATGAACTTTCTCAGGAGCATGAAACCTAATGCCTCTTTGGGATGGGTACCACACAGAGACCATGAGAGAGCAAACAGAACAGCTGAACGCTGCCTGCGGATGTCCACGTCCATGGACACGCACGGATTGTTAAGTAAAATTGGCAGCTTAATGTTTCCCTTCTCCCTGCAACATCACGGCACCTCTCAGATCGCTGCGTGATCTCTGACAGCAGTTTCTGTTCCCATTTTTGTGCGTAAACAGCTCCAATTCCCCTAATTTCACCTGGTTTTCACTTGATTATAAATAATGTTCCAGGGAGTGCTTTGCTCATTTGGCCGAAGAGGTTCAAAGAGTGGCGTGACCAGGGCAGAAGGCAGCTGTGGGCACCTCTAGGGGTCTTGGTACCTCGGGAGGTGAAGACAGACCGCCTGTTAGGTGCTCCAACTCAGAGCTTCTGGCCAGACCACGCAGAGCTCTGGGCACCGTGGTTTCACTGTCGCCAAGTCTCACACCAGTTATTTCCTTTTTTATTTTATTTTATTTTTATTTTTTGTATTTTTCTAAAGTGAAAAGCGGGGAGGCAGACAGACTCCTGCATGTGCCTGACCAGGACCCACCCGGCATGCCCACCAGGGGGCGATGCTCTGCCCCTCTGGGGTATCGCTCTGTTACATCCAGAGCCATTCCAGCGCCTGAGGCAGAGGCCACAGAGCCATCCTCAGCGCCCGGGCCATCTTTGCTCCAGTGGAGCCTTGGCTGTGGGAGAGGAAGAGAGAGGTAGACAGAAAGGAGAGGAGGAAGGGTAGAGAAGCAGATGGGTGCTTCTCCTGTGTGCCCTGGCCAGGAATCGAACCCAGGACTTCCACATGCTGGGCCGATGCTCTACTGCTGAGCCAACCCATCAGGGCCCCGTTATTTCCTTTCTTAACTTTGGGCTGGCTTTTTAAAGCCAAGACCTTGTGCCTAAATATTTAAATAGCCTTAAGGACTCCGGGAGAAACTGAGGACCAGAACCAGAACTCCATTCCTTGTGATGGGGACGTGAGGTCCCCACAGGCAGTGTGATTGTAGGAGGGAAGTGGTGGGTTGTGCCTGCTCCCCCCTGTGCTGGTCTCTGTCCCGGAGCCACGGACCAGGCCTCTCTGTGCATGGGACTCTCCCCATACAACCAAGAGCTGTCATGTGCCTGCTCAGCCGGGCACTGGGCTGGGTGCCCAGACCCAGTCCCTCCGTCTACCCTCACGGGGCTCACAGTCTGGGGATGCTCCTCGGTCGGTGTGGGGACTTGTCTCCTGCGGGGCCAGCCAGACTGTCTCTGCCTCTGCACACCCGGGAAGACTGCGTGCTCCCAGGTGGTTCAAGGTGAACCTAATAAAATGAAGAATGGCGCCCCTGGCTGTGTCCCTCATGGGCAGGAGGGCAGGGATGATGGGCAGCCAGGACGAGGGGAGCGGTGTCCTCTGCGTTCTGTAACCTGCGTTCTCGGGGCGCCGGTTATAAAATCGCTCCTGCGGGCGGTTCAGGGTAGGATTTGGACCAGAAATGAAAGTTGCATTTGTTGAACCAGTTTAGCGTTTGGGCTTGACTGGAGGTAGGTTCTGACCTGTCCGAGTGATGCCTTGCTGGTCCTCCCACCGCGGCCTGGACCTCGGCTGGTGAGCCCGCGGGTGCTCCTGGTGGTTGTGTCTCCACGGTAACCTGCCTGCCCTCTCTCTCTCTCTCTCTCTTGTCGTTCCAGGTGATGCCCTCCGAAAGCCTCGGCTGCAGAAGCCGGTCACATGGTACTTGGACGATGTGTCCTTCACGCTGTACCCTTCCCTGGAGAAGTTTGAGGGGGAGCTCCTGGAACTCCTGATCAGCGATCACTTCCGGGAGGTATTGGCTCACGTCCGGGATGGCCCCTCAGCAGCAGGATGCCCACGGCAGGGCTGAGCCGTTCCTGCTGCCCGGGGTGGGGCAGTCCAGCCACGGTGACCTGTCTTTTTTTCCTTTGTGGCTGAAGAAGTACATAGCCTGTTGTCTTAGCTTTGATGGTGATGAAGGTGCTGTTATTCTGAGACATCAATTGAGGTTAATTTTGATGTATCTTAAACCGGCTCCCCTGTAATACATAAATGAAGCCACCAAATGTGCCTGGGGATGTCCATGAAGTAATCTACATTCCCCGAGGACAGTCTGAGGCTGTTCTACTCCTTCCGAGGAGGTGACCCTCTGGTCACCCAGTCATTTAACCCCAGCCAAGCAGGTTTCTGTGCAAGCCCCTCCCCCACCCCCAACCCGCCAGGTCAGTTGGCCTGTGTGGACGTGCGGGGGTCAGTTCTCCCTCTGAAAGCCTGTGAGGACCACCCTGGACGTGGGGGGCGTCTCCTCCCTGCCTTGTAGTTGTGGGCGATGCCTCGTGCCTGGGGGCCTCTGAGCACGTGGCGCCCTGTCCTGGACGCTCTTCTTGCAGGAGCGTCAGGCTCCTGGTGTCAGTTCCACTGCCTGCCTGCGGGCCTCCTCCTCCCGCCGGGCTCTCCTTCCCTGCTCCCTAGTTGACCTGGACCCCTCCTGCAGTGTCTGCACCAGGAGGATGGGGCGTGTGTGGTGCAGCACTGCGCCTGGTGTGAGTAAAAGTGTCGGCACGCAGGCGGTCTTGACTGTTTACAGGCTGTGAGCATGAGCGCTTCCGTCTGTGGGCACCCGCTCGTGTCTGAGCAGGCAGCCGTGATTAATCACACCCGTGCGCGAGTGAGAAGGCCGTCCTGGACCGTGTGGCTCCACGTGATGTGGTCCTGTCTGAGCAGAAGGGCCACGAGGGGGGGACAGAAGTGGCAGCGCCTGTCCCCTCGGTGTGGTTCCCACTGGGCCCTCACTGCTCCGAGCGGGGTGTGTGAGGGCCGGGGCGTTAGGGTGTCCTCGCTGGACTCCACGCACTCCGCATTCCCACAGAATCACTTTGTTCTGCACTTTCCTGCCTTGGTCTCTTTGTTCCCGTCTGACTGGCAGGTGCTCGGTCACCCCCACCATCTGTTTCCATCACTCAGGGACTAATAGGCTGCGTTTGGGTCCCTTCCGCTTGATGAATGGGCAATCAAGGACACTTGGAAATTCGGGATTGCTTTGCAACGATCACATAATTTAATAAACAGTAATGGCCCCGGGGACTCTCCTGGCTCGTTCGTTAGAGTGCCTGCACATTTTTTGTTAAGATGAAACACTTTAATATCCGGTGATCACTTTGGGGCAGATTCCATTTTTATTGGTTTATGACTTACTGCCTGACGCGGCTCCCTCTTCCTGCTGCCCATTCCGCCCCGGGTTGCCCGTTGTCGGAGTCCTTGGGAAGCAGAGGCTGCATGTGGACCTCGCCAGACCCGGCCCTCCGGCGCCTCGATCAGCCCCTCCTTCCACTGCGGGGCAGCCCCCCCTGCCCCCCCCCCAGTCCCCATGCGAGGCGCCGAGGTCCCGGCTGCTAGTTCGGTGCATCTTGAGCATGGCAGCCTGACCTTGGAAGCTCAGGGCAAGAGTTTAACGATCAGGCATCCAAGGGGGTACGCTGGGGTGCTGTGTGAGAGAACCCCAGACTGCCTAGAAGGTGCCCATGGCCAGCCTGGTCTGACTGGCTGATTCGTCTGTCCTTTGCTGGGACTCTTTTCCCCCCAGCGCCCTGTGACCTGGGGGGGGGGGTTGTTGGAGACTCTGTCACGGTCTCTGCTCTTTGCTTGCCCCTCCCCGGGGAGCTTTGCTGGTGGGCACCCTTCCCCCTCTGCTCAGGCCTAATGCTGTCCGACATGTGCTCTTCGCAGGGGGCCAGCCCTCTGGACGGCAGTGCCCTGGAAATCTTGGAGCGACGTCTGTGCGTTGGCGTGCACAACGGCCTGGGCTTCGTGCAGAGGCCACAGGTCATGGTGCTGGTGCCCGAGGGGGAGGTGGCCCTGGTGCGCTCCGCCAGCTTCAGCAGGAGAGTCGGCTCCTCTTTAAAGACCAGGTACCTCCCCAGACCCCGGGTTCCAGCTGAGGACAGGGAGGTGCGGGTGGGCGTCTGAGGGGAGTGAGTCATGTTCTCGCACGTGAGGTGTGTGTGCCCCTCGGGAGCAGACCTTGGGGTTGCGAGGTTGGAGAGTCCAGTTTTTGTGCAGTGACAGTTTTGGAATGAGCATCACAGATGCTCCTGGCTGTGGCCGCTTATGGTCTGTGGAGACCCTGGCGGGCTTTCCTCTGGGGGTACCTCGCTAATCTTTCCCACAATGGAGAACTGGCGGCAGGAGTCTTGCCTGTGCTTCCCGACCAGAGCCAGGGGCACCTCCGAGGGGTGCCACGTGCGCAGCTGGGGTGGTTCCCGCTGGCTCCGTGTTGCTCAGAGCCGAGTGGGTGAGGGTCCTGCAGGCGGACTTCTCTGGGGACCGGGCTGTGTCACCCCATCCCCTGGGCACTAGCTCTGACAGTTCAAGCAAAGTGTCTGTTGAGGCACCCAGAAGGCTCTGGTTTGGGAAGTGGCCCTGGGGGGCAACCTTGGAAGAGCTGAGTGGCACTGCCCGGGTGGGGGGCTTGCTGCGCCAGCGCCTGGGGCGGCGGGGGCGTGGGGCGGCGGGGGCACGGGGCGGCGGGGGCGTGAGGCGGTGGGCCCCGCCTGACGTGCCTGCCGTGTGCTCTCGCCCCAGCTCTGCAGACCAGGCCCTCGTGCTGAGGAGCCGCCTCCGCCTCCCTGAGATGGTCCGTCACCCCGCGTTCGCCATCGTCTTCCAGCTGGAGTACGTGCTGAACGGCCCCGCGGGCGTGGACGGCAACGTAAGGCCCCCTGTGTCGTGTCGTGTCGTGTTGGCCCCGCTTGGCGCCAGCCCCTCTCCGTGATGATGATGTTAGCAGTCTGGGTAACGTGTCCGGAATGTGGTTCTGGGAAACCTTTGCTCCTCGTGGTGACTGATTGCCCCCGGCTCCGTGCTGACAGCGTGCTCGCGGCCAACGGTAATAGGATCCGGGAGCCACGCATCACGATAGCATTAACTAGTAATTAGCAAGCTGATGATTATTTTGAAAAATGAGGCCATTTTCTGCATTTTTCATGTGATATTAGGCGCAGTCAGGCTCGAGTCTGCACAAGTGATGAATGGTTTCCTCTAATGAACCTCACCTGTGCCTGGGTCCCCCTGAGGGCGCGGGGCTGGGGGGGGGGTGCTGTGACAGATGGAGTGCTTCCGTCATGTAGAGTCTTCAGAAAACCCAAATCATGCTATTCTCAAGATTTATTTTTCTGTTTTAAAAAGCAAATGTCAATGGAACAAGTCAATTAGAAATTGGGAAAAGGCCTGAGAGATCCCATCTGGGGTGGTGGGTACGCCCTCTTTGCTCCGCGGCGGGTGGGTGAGCTGGAGAAGGGGTTGGCGGTCGGGCATGTGGGCCGTTCCGTTTCCCGTCGGCCCTGGCAGCAGCAGGCTGGCCTCCCCGAGGTCCACCCGTGTGTTGCTGTAACACAGAGTCCTGTTCAGGTGTACTGATCTAGGGGCAAGTGTCCCAAACTAGCCAAACACACGGTCACCATCGCTCTAATGGCACGCTACTTCCCTTTATACTGGGATTGCAGGGAGAACGCAGCAGTGCATGGACGCACCTGCCACGCAGGGCACGCTCTGGGCTGGGTCCAGGCCTCCCCCCAGGGGCCCGGGCGCCTGGGGCTGTGGGGGGAGCCCAGGGGAGGAAGTGTGGGTGCAGTGTCCCCGGTGTCATCCGGTGGGATGGGGGGACTGCGAGGGCGCCAGCCACATGCGGCGAGAACCTGGCCCCTCGGTGGGGCTGCACGCGGCTCTCCACTCGTCATTTACATTAAGATAACGTTCCAACCAGAATGTTAATTGTCGTTTTCAAGCGATTATAAAGTCTCTGCTGGAACTGATATGTCTCAGGTGAAATGTCATTATTTTCAGACTCCTCACAGAGATAGCTCCTCCGCTCTCGGGTATGGCGGTCCCTCTTCTTTTTTTATTCTTCTCAAGTGAGAAGCAGGGAGGCAGAGAGACAGACTCCCGCATGCGCCCAACTGGATCCACCCGGCACGCCCACCAGGAGGCGATGCTCTGCCCATCTGGGGCGTTGCTCCATTGCAACTGGAGCCATTTTTTAGCACCTGAGGCAGAGGCCATGAAGCCATCCTCAGCGCCCAGGGCTAACTCGTTCCAATTGAGCCATGGCTGCAGGAGGGGAAGAGATAGAAGTGAGAGGGGGAAGAGTGGAGAAGCAGATGGGTGCTGATCAGGAATAGAACCTGGGACTTCCACACACCGGGCCGATGCTCTACCACTGAGCTAGCCAGCCAGGGCCTGTGCCTGTTTCTTGTAACATGCAGTGTTGTGTTCCATGTTGCCTTTGTCATCGGTGTCCTTTCCTCCTGTGACCTGGAAAGGGATGCTGTGTGGGCCCGGTGGCGAGGCTGGGCCAGGTGTCCCTGTCATGCACAGGGTGGGATGTCAGAGGAGAAAACAAGACAGGTGCTGACCTGTCCTCCCTCCCCACCCCTGCTGCCCCCAAGGGCCTCATTGGAAGCAAATTCCAGTCCAGTCACAACTGCATCTGTTTTGATTACTGTAAACATTTTGGAACGTACATTTTTTTTAAACCTTTTTTACCATGGGACATTTCCAGTGTCAACGTGGGGAGAAGCGTCTGAGGAACCCAGTGTGTGCCCCGGCAACCTGGGAGGGCGTCAGATTGTGGTGCTCCTCATTTCCCCTGCCCCCACTTCCCCGTTCCTCCCAGGTTGCTTCAGAGCAAATCTTAGACCCCCTGTCACTTTAGCTCCAGGAGATGTGGGCTTAACATCTCTGCAGCACCATCCTCACTCAAAAAACTAAAATTTCTCATTATCTTCAAATATCTAGTCAGCCTGGGTGTACATTTCTTCAGAGTATTTTTCTTTTTTCTTTCCTTCTTCTTCTTTTTTTTTTTTTATTAAGTGAGAGGCCGAGAGGCAGAGAGACAGACTCCTGCATGTGCCTCGACTGCAATTCACCCAGCCACCTTTGTCTGGGGCTGATGCTCTGTTGCTTGGCAACCGAGCTATTTCAGCACCTGAGGTGAATCCATGGAGCCATCCTCAGTGCCCAGGGCCAACTTGCTTGAACCATTTGAACCATGGCTATAGGAGGGGACTAGAGAGAGAGAGAGAGAGAGAGGGAGAGAGAGAGAGAGAGAGAGAAGGGGAGGGGGAGACGTGGAGAAGCAGGTGGGAGCTTCTCCTGTGTGCCCTGACTGGGGACTGAACCCAGGACTTCCACACGCTGGGCTGATGCTCTACCACTGACTGAGCCAACTGGCTAGCACCCAGAGTATTTTTCTTTGTTAGAAATAGACAAGCCAAAAAAACAAACAATTTTTCTTTGGAAACTGATTGCTGGACGCAGTGTTCCTCGTGAGCTGGGGCAGCAGGCTCTGCGCTCTGACCTGTTCATGAGCTGGCCTCACTGTGTTGCTCAGGCTGAGGAACGGAATGGCCAGGAGCTAACTCCATCTCCTGGGCACTGGCTGTGCAGAATTTTCCTCTGTCAGTGGTCTTTCTGGATCTCAGGAGACCGACGGCTGCTGGTGCGTCCGGTGTGTACCCAGGCTCCTCCGTCTGAGAGTGTTTTCTTGGTCCTGAGATTTTGGTAGTCATTAGAAACAAACTGGAAAAAAACGTTTTGAGAAGACACACGCCTTGTTTTTAATCTGTTGTGAGATGCTTGCATGTCAGTCAGCCAGAGCGACCCATCTGCCTTTGCAGCCTGTCTTTGGGCCGTTCTTCCCGTCCACACAACTTCCTTTCCAGAAACGTGAGTTGCGGGGACAGTGCAGCCACAGGAGATGGCCCCTTTGCAGACGCTGCACGCTGTGCCAGCGTGGGCTCCGCAGACGTTTGCGGGCGGAATGACGTTGGTAAAGCAGAACCGCCCTAGAACCCAAGAGAGCGATGTGTTGTGAGGGCGCCTGCGGCGGGACCAGATCCGGGCCTGGCCCTGCACTGTCGTCAGAGCAGGTGCAGATCCCGTCGGGGCTGCCGGTGGTTAACACAGTCCTTTCTTGGGGAGTCACGTAGCGAAATAGCCCTCTCCCAAATCTCTAGGAGGTGCAGCTCTATGACGTATGTCTTTGCTAGTATCCTTTGAACCAGACAAGTTCGTATAACAAAGACCTGCATGCTTTACCATGTGCAAACACTGGCGAGGTGCCCGGGATACGTTGGTGCCGCATAATTTTAATATGCTGTCTTTGGAACAAAAGTGTCATGCCTTGATTTATTCTGAAAATTATGTAAATTTAAACTTGCTGGAATATATATAGACGTCTTGAGGGTTTTTGGGAGATCTTTTAAAAGAAACCTGACTCTTCCCCTGGAGCGAGGCGCGTGTCCCAGTCGAGTCACCACGTGCAGCCCCGTCTCCATCTGCTGGGGCTCGGGGCTGTGCCATCCGGGCTCCCCACGGCCGGCAGGCTGCCGCGTTGGGCTCTCTTCACAGGTGGAGGTGCGCACTGCATGCTCTCGGTTGCTAGAGGGGACAGCACCTGGTGCTGAATCTTCTGTTTTGTTACGGTTTTAAGCAAGATATTGACTCACTCACTGTAAAAAAGATTGTTTGGTTTATCTTTTAAAAAATTTATTTTTTTTTATGGAGGAGAAATTTACATAAGCTAAAATGATTTTAAAGTGTCATTCTGACTTACTCTTTTTAATGTCTTTTATTTTTCTTGCGGTAAAATACACGGAACAAAATTTACTACTTTAAGTATACATTTTTCCAAGTATGCTGTTCAGTGTCTTAAATATGTACATTCTCAGTGTTGTACAACCGTCACCACCAATCTACCCCGACACCCCTCCCTCCTCATCTTGCACATTCGAAGCTCTGTCCCCATTAAACACTCACCCCCGTGTCCCCTCGGCCAGCCCGTGCACCGCCAGGGACTTTCTGTCTGTCTGTGGAATCATGTGGTATTTTTCCTTTTGTATCTGTCTTTTTTCACGCAGCATAATGTCCTCAAGGGTCCTCCCTGTTGTAGCGTTTTGGAGAGTTCCCTCCCTGTTTAATGCTGGTTCACACTCCACAGAGCAATGTTCCACTGTTCGGGTCCGCCATGTTTCACTTGCCTACCCACCCGTCGATGGGCTTGTGTGACTTCCCCATTTTAGCCCTTGTGGATAACACTGGTATGGACATGCGTGTGCAGGTATCTCTTTGAGACCCTGCTTTGAATTCTTTTGGTTATACCCAGGAGTGGAATTTCTGGGTCACGTGGTAATTCTAGTTTTAATTCTTAAAGGAAACACCGTACTGTTTTCCACAGTGGCTGTACCATTTTATGTTCCCACTAACGGTGCAGTAGGGTTCTAATTTTTTCACATTCTTGCCAACACTTGTCATTTGTATTTTGGTAGTTTTTGTTCGTTTGTATGTTTAGTCATCCTAATGGGTGAGAAGTGGTTTCTCTTTGTAGTTTTGATGACTATGATTAGTGATGTTGAGTATTCTCATGTGTTTGTTGACCATTCCTATATCTTCTTTAGAGAAATGTCTGTTTCAGTTCTTTGCCCTTTTTTTTAAATTGGGTTGTTGGTTTCTTTTTGTTGTTGAGTTTAGGAGTTCTCTATACAGTCTGGATATTAGTCCTTTATCAGCTATATGATTTGCAACTATTTCCCCCCCATTTTGTTGCTTTTTTTAAAACTCTGTTGGTAGCCTCTTTTGACGCATAGATGTTTACTGTTTTCATGAAGTCCAGCTTTTCCTTTTGTCCCGTGTGCCTTTGGGTCATAGCCAAGAACTTATTGCCAAATCCAGTGTCCTGAAGCTTTCATTCCATGTTTTCTGTAATAGTTTTATGCCTTACATTTAGATTTTTGGTCCATTTTGAGTTATTTTTTGTGTATGGCGATAGGTCAGGGTCCAATTTCACTTTTTTGCATGTAGACATCCAGTTTTCCCAGCACCATTTGTTGAAAAGACTGTCATTTCCCCATTGGTGGTCATGGGGCTCTTGTCAAAAAATCACTTAAGGGGCCCTAGCCAGATAGCTCGGTTGGTTGGAGCATTGTCCCCAAGTGCAGAGGTGGCCAGTTCGATTCCTTAGTCAGGGCACATACAGGAACAGCTCGATATTCCTGTCTGTCTCTCTCTTCCTCTCTCATTGAAGTCAATAAATAAAAATATATTTTAAAAAAATCATTTAAGGGCTCTCTATTCTATTCCCGTAGTCTGTATGTCAGTCTTTATGCCAGAACCACCTTTTTTTTGATAACTGTTGCCTTGTAGTAAGTTTTGAAATCAAAGAGTGTGATGAGTCCTTCAGTTTTCTTCATTTTCAAGATTATTTGACTATTAGTGTGACCCTTGAGATTTCATTTGAGTTTTAAGATGGATTTTTCTATTTCTGCAAAAAGACTGGAATTTTGATAGGGATTGCATTCAATCTATAGATCGCTTTGGGTAATACTGACATTTTTAAAAACTGTATTCAGTCTTCTAATCCATGAACATGGGATGCATTTCCGTTTTTTTGTATCTCCCTTAATTTCTTCAAGCACTATCTATTCTGGTCACCGTGGAGGTCTTTTTCCTCCTTGGCTGGGCTCATTCTTCCAGCACCATGATGAGTAGAACCGGCGAAAGTGTCCTTCTCACTTCCCTGGGAGGACAAGCTCTTGGTCTTTCCCTGGACATGATGTTTGTTGTGGGCTTCTGGTATGTGGCTTTTATTATGTACAGGTCGTTTCCTGCTGGTCCTAGCTTCTTCTTTTTTTTTGATCATGAAAGGGTGTTGAATTTTGTCAAAGGCTTTTCTCTGTCAAGAGAAAAGATTGTGTGGTTTCCCACTTCATTCCATTGATTCATAGATGTGTAATTTTTGTGTTGCTGTTGTATATGAGATTTTCCTCTCTGTGATATCTTCTAACTTAACACGGTAGAGGTTTTTATTTTTGGCATGTGTGTGTGTGTGTAGTTAGTTATTAGAAAGAATCACCAGCACTTTATATAGCTCTTCTCACGTGCCATACACGGTTTTTAAAATTAAGCTTTATTTTGAGGTAACTACAGACGCCTGTGCCATTGTCGGAAATGAGCAGAGGTCCCATATCCCCTCTGCTGATTGTCCCCAGTGGTGGTACAGTCCCCTGATGAGCAGAGGTCCGGGTTTAAGTCCAGCTTTCTTCCACGCTGGTGCATTCATGTGCTGTCATGGCCTCTGCCTGTCCTTCTGCCTGGTCCCTGTCCTCGCTTTGCGTACCTGTGGGTCGCTCTCTGCTCTCCTGCTGTGGCCAGGGCTTCCCAGTGCTTATGGAGGTTGGGGTGGGCTGGGGCTTTGGAGGGCCTCAGCTTCACTGCATCCTCGGTGGTGACTCCAAGCAGGGGGCCGTCTTCGCCCAGGGCCCCGGGGATGCTGCTTTGGGAAGATGAGGCCAGCCCTCTCGTGCACCCAGTCCTGGGCTTGTGGCTTCCCCGGGGCACAGACTCCACTGTTGACCTGGGGGGGCTGATCCTATGGAGTGGAGGAGCAGTGCCTGAGGAAGGGGTGCCAGGCCCCCAACCCTGAGCCCCACGGGCAGAGGCTCTGTAGGACTCAGGGATGGAGGGAGGCAGAACCAGGCAGGGGGAGGATCTCCAGAGGAAGCAGATGCAAAGGTCCTGGGGCATCCAGGCACAGGCCGCTAGGCTGCAGACTCAGTCTCCAGAGGGCAAGGGTCACGCGGCCTCCTCACTCGTCACAGCTCCAAACCCATGATGACTCCACCCATCTCCTTTCATGGTCAGGATAAGTTATTTTTTTGCAAAGAGAGACAAAGCGTTACGAACCCTTTATATATGTGGTATGAAGAATCATACTGGGTTACAGGACTTTCTTAAAACTGTACCCACATTGTTTCTAATTGCTCACATATATGTTGAAAAATAATTATCCTGTGGAGTAAAATAAAAACATTGTCCGTCAGAGGACTGCTGGGCCGTGAACGGCGCTGCCCACCCTGTGCCGTCTATGGGGCTGTGACATGACATCAGTGACATGCCATTAAACTTCCTTGTCACCATGAACGGGCATGAAGGAAGTCTGCCTGCAGCAGTACCCAAGTGTGCTGTGTTTAATTTGGGGTTTTTTGGCAGATGTTTGACCCACTTCTGGGAAGAATGACGTTGGGCTGATGGTCTCTGGTTCCTGAGTCTTTGCTTTGCCCAATGGCGTCACCCAGGCCCTGGGTGCATCCTGCTCCTGAGGAGGTGCTCAGACTCGGCCTGGAGCCCCTCTTTCTCTCTGAACTCTTCCTCTTGGGTTTCAGGCCCCCAGGCTTGCCAAGCTCACTTTGGTGGCCAAGAACGCAGTGTGTTTTAAGGAGAATGCTCAGAAACAAGTGTTCTGAAGAGAACCTGTACCTTGTTCAGTGTCCAGCTCTGAGTCCCCAGAGCTGATGTGCGTGTGTCAGTCTGGCATGCCAGTGGTGGACGCCTGCCCCTGCAGAGCATGTCCTTTGGTATGTGCCATCTGGGTTGTGCAGTTGCAGCCCCTCGGGGGTCAGGTTCTCAGTCTGTGGTGTGGAGAGGCTGTATTGGTCAGCGTGGGGCCCTGGGCTGCAGTGGTCAGCATGGGACCCTGGGCTGCGGTGCCCGGAGTCATTGCGGAGGGGCTCTGGTGGCCAGTGTGGGGCCCTGGGCAAGGGGAAGTTCCCACAGCAAATCTGAAGCTAATCAACCTCATGAAATAACGTGGCATTTAACCTGCTGCCAAGTGAGTTCGTGTTGTTCTGAGGACAGAAGCCACGGGGACTCTGTCGGCTTCCTGAGGCCACGAACAAATCGCTGTGAACTCTGTGGCCTAAAACCACAGACCTTTATTCTTTCACGGTTCGGAGGCCACAGCCCTGAAGTGAGAGTAGGTGGGCCCACGCGAGCTGTCGGCAGGGCCGTAGTCCCTCCAGAGCAGCGGTTCTCAACCTGTGGGTCGCGACCCCGGCGGGGGTCGAACGACCAAAACACAGGGGTCGCCTAAAGCCATTGGAAAATACATATTTATTATACAATACATTTTTAAATAAAATATGTATTTCTGATGGCTTTAGGCGACCCCTGTGTTTTGTTCCTCCGACCCCCGCTGGGGTCACGACCCACAGGTTGAGAACCGCTACTCCAGAGGCTCTGGGGAGGGCCCTTCCGGCCCTTCCAGGTTTCGTGACTGCTGGCATTCCAGGGCTTGTGGCCACGTTGCTCCAGCCTCTCCCCTGTGTGCGTGTGTCCTCCCCTCTATGTGTCTCAGCCTCTGTTCTCTGTCCTGCTCTTGTAAGTGCCCTTGTCATCGGGTGTAAGGCCCAGGAGTCATCTCGCTCTGCTCATCTCACAGTACTCAGTTCAATTTCATCTGCCTGGTCCTTTTTCCAGCTAAGGTCATGGTCACAGGGTCCAGGGACTAGGCTGTGGATGTGTCTTTAGAGGCCACCATTCAGCACACCACAAGGACCTGGATTGTAGCATTCCCAGGGGCCAGGGATCTGTGTTCTTGCCTGGTGAATGTCAGTCTGACACTTCCGTCCCACTACCAAGCTGACTCATAGACCAGGAGGATGCCTTTGGCCTTTTTGTATATTGTTTGCTATTATAAGCTAAAGCCTAGATGGGAACTATTCAATAAGCTTTTTAAAATTCTTTTGTTTGCCTGAAATCAAACCCAATTTGGCAGGATCAGCTGTTATAAAGTAACAGATCTTATCTCAACTACTGGAATCACTGATAGGAAGGGCTTTGTCACCCGAACAGCTGCGGGGCACCCCACCTCCTCAGAGCTGAGGGGCCGGGGGCTGGTTCTGGAGAGTCCAGCCTGTGGGTGTCACCTCGAACCTGCTGGGGAGACAATGCAGGCAGATAAATGGCAATTGAATTGCCAGGGGCCCTAATTGTCCCGCTAAAGTCTTTGTGAAGGCGTGATCGATAACTCGCTAAGCATCTCTTCTTGTTAGAGGTTAAAAACAAAAGGAGAGAAATTGGATATATGTGAAACTGATAGATATTTCACCCAGAAAAGAGCTGTATTGATTGAGAACTAAAAAAAACCTGCCAGGAGCTGTGAAATTGGAAAATTAGGTATCAGAGTCACCTAATTTGAAAAATTAAACCAGAAGGAGTTACACAAATAGCATGGAAACTTGGATTTCATTTTATTTTGATCCTGTAACAATAAACTGGATTTTATAGGTGACTCTACAAAAGTAGTCAGTGTTGTCCAACCGCTGGTCTATAGTCTTCACACAATATAAAACTGGCACGAAATTTCTGGTGGACCGAGACCACCGGTCTAGATGTTGCTGCATCCTTACAGTTATTTAGTGGCCGGTTTTCTGAGTAGCATGTGCAATCCTTTTATTTTTTAAAAAACAGTGGATTTATTTTGGTCAACTCTTCACCGGCATAGGGCAGCTGCTCAGGACCACCTCTCCTGTCGTCTGCTTCTGGTGGGGCTGACTACGCCGTCTCTGTCCACGACAGACCTCTGCAGGGCGGCGCAGAGCCAGACACCAAGAGCTGAGATGCTGAGGGTCTCACGTTGCTGAGTCTTGGCTTGTTCATCCCGGACGTGGCATTTTCTCACTGAATTGATGGGGGCCCGTTCCCTGCTCTCCCCGCGACCCGGGCAGAGGGAGGCTGTAGCCCACCCGTGACCTGAACCCTGGCTCCAGGAAAGGACCTGCGGGTGGTTTGAGGTCCGATTATGATGGCACTCAGGGAAGAGAGGTGAATTCAGAGCTACGTGCTGATTCAGGTGCTCCCCGCCCCCCGTAGGTAGAAAGGAAGCAACAGGGATGGGCTGTCAGGCTGTCACCCCGCCAGGAGCAGTCTGAGAAGACCGACCCAGAAGAAACACGTGCGTTCCCTTTCTGTGTTGGAACCGGCTCGCGCACGTGCGCGGCTGCAGACCCCAGCGGTGCCCAGCAGAGGCCTTTTGCGTGCGTGTGTGGTGGCCTGCCTTGGACCCGAGTGCAGTCAGGTCGTGGCCACGTCCCGACCAGATAAACAGCGTGCGTCGGGGCCAGCCACACCCCGGGGCCTCGCCTTCCTGTGGCTCCTGATGCAGCGGGAGCCCGGCCCCGGCCCTCGGGGAGGCGCTGTTAACTCTCCCGGGCAGAGCACGGTCCTCCACGCCACTCCACGGCCGTCTGCCCTCCCTGTGTCCATGGCCTGCAGTTGGGGGGGCTGCCTGGGCACACTCGGCCAGTGGTCAGAGGGACGGACGGTGGGCCCTGTTTCTCCTCCTGCGTCACCCCCGTGGTCGGCATCCTCCACAGGGGGGTTCCTGGTGAGGTGGGGGGGAAGGGTGTCTCAAAACGGGAGCCTGGCCACCCTGTACTCTGTGCTGCCCTTGGGATGCTGTGCCCTGCGCCCGCCGGGTCCTTCTCTTGTAAAGTGTATGTGATGCTCGCTGGCCTCGCCCCTGCTCTTTAGTTAGCTTTGCGGTTCAAGCACCCTGGTCCCACCCACGTGTGCCGTGCGCTCACTCACGCCCATGTGCTTTGTTTCCCTGCCAGGCAGCGTCCGCCACCGCCCTGGCCAACCTGACGTGCATGCGCACGGTGCGCTGGGCCATCTGGAAGCCCTTGCTGGAAGCCGACTCCGGGAGCGTGACGCTGCCTCTGCAGGGCGGGACGCAGCCCAACCCCCTGCGCTGCCTGGTCTACAAGGTGCCCCCAGCCAGCATGAGCTCTGAAGAGGTAAAGTGTTAATACTTCGCCAGTGTGACTCTTTCACCCTGAGCGTCTAGCAAGTTGAGACGTTTTCAGAACTTGATGCATATATTTGTTGATGTTTCACGGGCAGAATCTGTTCGTATCATAGGTGTGCCCTTAAAAATGTGTGATTGCTGAGCCACAATCAGCGGCGAGCTTGTAGGGGGAGCTCTGCCTTGGGTCCCACATCGCTGTGCACGGGTCAGTCTGTCTCGGGGTGACCTGCAGGGCCGGGACTCTTAATTTGTACTCACTGTGCAACGAGAGCCACGTCTGTGCTGTGTGTGTCTTTCAGAAAAGGACTTTGAAACGTGCGGTGCCCGGGGGATGGGCCTCATGTCACACAAGTGCTGGGAGGGAGTCAGGTGGTCAGCATCCAGCCAGCTTGTCTTTGTGACTTGTCACTCACACCTGTTAGACCCTGGATCCCTTCAGCTGTGTACAGAGGGGTGGGACCATAGCAAGATTTTGCAATATCCATTTTTCAAATGAAGCTTCCTGTGAACCCCAGTAGAGAAAGCACCAAAAAGTGGGGCATGGCCAGGTGAAGTATGTGTGTGCGAGGGGTCTCATCCCCTGGCCCGTTGGTGGCCTGGCAGTATGGGCCATGGGTCATAGTGACCCAGGGAGCCACAGACACCCTGTGAAACCACTGCCCTGGCCCTCATGTGTTGGGCAGAGGTCTGCCTGGGGCTCCATGCTGTCTGATTCTCTGGCTTCCATCCCTGAGACATGCCCAGCCTGTCTCAGCAGGACTCCATTGTCTCATTTTTTTCTTAGGTATTTAAGGACGTCACCTGTGTGCTGACTTAGCGACAAACATTATTCGGTGCTATTATTTATGATTTGGATAATGCTCTGGGGGCCTGAACACAAGGGGACAGCTGACTGTGCAGCTTTTGATACTGCGAGGAATGTTGCTCATTATGGAAGCGCGTTCTGCGGCGCCCCTGCCCAGTCCAGCCGAGCCCTGGCTATAGCATTGCCATACGGGGAGCCCTGCGCACGGCCAGCCTCTGCCCAGCCTCCCGTCTTTTCTCTCTGTGCATAAATACATACTCATTTTGTGTAATTTTAGCCTTCTCATGCCACTACATTTCCTTCACTTCTTACGTCTGTAAACTCTGTTGGGACGTAACTTTGTGAATGTTTGGCTATCTTAAGGATGCAGATGCATCAAAAGCTGCCATTTATGACCAGGAATACACTTAGAGTTTCTCTACATCAGCACGATTGCCATTTTGGGCAAAGGTGTCCTGAGCATGGAGGACAGAGGTAGCCCTGGCCTTCCCCTCCAGACGGGGCAGCATCCCCTGCTGTGGCAGCCCAGCATACCACAGATATCTCCTCGGGGGGCCAGACATCTCCTAGGGGCAGGACAGCCCCAAGCAGAGGGTCACTGCTCTACACAGAGACCGAAGACCAGGACCTAACAGTGACTCACACGCCGACACCCTGCAGGGCTCCTGCTGCTGCCTGCGTTTCCACTAGCACCTGCCCTCGGGGGGTGAGCCTGTCCTCTGCCCCCACCACTTCACTTACATTCACTCCAGGGACAATGTCCCCAAGCCTGTGGGGCTTGCAGTCCAGTAGAAGTGGCAGATAAGAATCAAAGGAAAATATAAACAAACACACCATTTTTGGCTGAGTAAATTTTTGGGTTTATGTTGATGTTGTGATTGGTTCAATGTTACTTACTGTGAAGGTTAAGTCGTGTCCTAGGATTATGTTTTCTTTCCTAGATAACTCCTGTAGTTTTTCCCTTCAGCAAATAATTGTTTCAGCCTGACCAGTGGTGGCACAGGGGATAGAGTGTCTACCTGGGATGCTGAGGTCCCAGGTTCAAAACCCTGAGGTCGCCGGTTTGAGTGCAGGCTCATCCAGCTTGAGCATGGATCATAGACATGACCCCATGGTCACTGGCTTGAGCCCAAGGTCTGTGGCTTGAGCAACGGGTCATTCGCTCTGCTGTAGCCCCCCGGTCAAGGCACATATGAGAAAGCAGTGAACAACTAAGATGCATCTCTCTCCCTTCCTGCTTGTCTGTCCCTGTCTGTCTGTCTGTCTCTGGCTAAAAATAATAATTGTCAGAGGCAGCCATTTTCAGCTCTTAGCTGTGAATTAGTCTTTACTTTGTTTTCTTTTTTTGTTGTTGAATTTATTGGGGTGACACTGGTTAACATAATTATACAGGTTTCATTTTCCCAACTCTACGACACATCCCTGTGCACTGCATTGTGTGTCTGCCCCCCCCCCCTGCCGGGCCGGGTCTCCGTCCATCACCATTTGGCCCCCACGCCGGCCTCCACGTCCGCCACCCCAACGCTTTGCGTTCAAAGCCTTATGCTTCCACTGTTTCTTAGTTTACAGTTTCAGACGTTAACTGTCGACATCCAGTGATGATCGATGGGAAGCAAGATTTAAAAATCTGTTGTTTCCTAAGGCCTCCCCGCAGTGAAGTCTAACAAACTACATATAGGATCCGCATCCTGACTGCGGTGGCACGGGGCTTTCGCTGCGTGGCATTGTTGTCGTTGTGGCTAATCTCCGGTGAAGTCGCAGAAGGCCTCCCCTTAAGCGGAGAGAGGGAAGGTCGCCAGGGATTGGAAGGCCCAACATAATAAAGACAGAAAGCTCTCTGCGCATTGATCAGTAGATAATGCAGTTTCAATCAGAATCCCAGCAGGAGTCTTTTGTAGGTATAGATAATCTGATTCTAAAAACACCTACTGGAAGGTGAAAGAATTAGGAGAGTGAAAACAGTTTTGAAAAGAACAATGCAGTCGGAGGACCCATGCTGCGTAATTATGGAAGCTACAGCCCAGCTGCGGTGGCGGCAGTGTGGCGTGCTGGTGGCGGAGGACTGGCTTGTAGACATACGGGACAGACGGAGTGGGGCAGCCAGTCCACCAGGCGGCCCTGTAGGGCTACACGTGCACATAGGGCAGGACTCAACAGCCTTATACAGAAATATACTTGGGGACGTGAACACTAGGGTTACACAGCACTACGCACGCCAACATGAACAGCAGCTCTCTCTATTGTCACCGGAGCTGGGGAAAGCCCAGGTGTTCTTAAATGGGTGGATGGATAGAGAAGAAACTGGTGCACCGTTCAGTAGAATGCGGCTGGCAGTGGGGACTGGGAGCCGTTGGGGTACCCTCAGACCCGGGTGTGTTGAGTGAAGGAAGCCCGTCTCAACGTTAGGTACCCTAGGGTCCCGTTGTAGGATGTTGTCACAAGGGGGCAGCATGATGAGTTCTGGTGACGGAGCTGTTCTGTACCCTGCTTGGACCGGGTGCATTATCCACCAAACTTAAAAGGTCAGTTTTGCACAGGTAATTTAAAAGGCACGTTCAACCCTGGAGAAATGTGATTTCTACTCACGTGAGTGTGATTCTGTGATGCCATGGTCTCCTGGGGTGTTGCGGCTGCAGCCGACGCTGTCCTGCCCAGAGAATTACTAGGTTCTAGTTTGAGAGAGCACACGTGGCTTCTCAGACTCTCAGGGCTGGGCACATTGTTCCTGGTTGAATTATTCCAACTCAAGGATGCTAATGGCGGGAGTGTGCCCTTCACTGCTCTGTGGTCAATCATAGGTGCAGCAGGTGGAGTCGGGGACGGTCCAGTTTGAGTACTCGCTGAGCCCGGAAGGACACCTGGACACACCCATAGGGCACCCCAGGGCAGAGCGGAGGCCCTCCAGGAAGACACCCACGTCCCCTTCAAGTAAGTGTTTGCGGAAAGCTGCCGCTCGGAGCGCCCAGCACGGCTTCCGTCTGTTCCCAGGAAAGCCCTTTGCACGGCCCAGTCACGGGGGTCAGGTGGTGGACGCGGCGCTGGGACTGTGGTTGCTGGCGCGGCAGAGGCCTGCTGACCGCGGGCTGTGGTGTTGAGAGAGCCGAGGCTTGGCCAGTACCCTGCCCTTTGGCCACCGGTCTGCTCAGCTCCTTGTAGCTCCTGACCGAAGGCCCGTGGGGGGTGGGGTCTGTAGGGGACATCTAAAGGCAACTTTGGGTGGCAGCCCTGCAGACACAGGGCGCGAAAGGTAGTGGTGGGCTGAAAGCCACAGGCTGCCGGCTCGGTCTTGCATTGCTAATGTGGCTGTGAGTTGCTTGTTTTTTTTTTCTTTTTTAACTTGGTTGTTTTTTTTAAAAAATGCTTTCTGCTTCCTTGAAGTCTTGTCCAAGAGTGAGAGTCTGTGACGTCGTCTGAGGGAATGGGGTCCCCGGCAGAGCGATGTCTCTCCCGTGGGTGGTGGCGGGCCCGCCTGCGCGTAGCGGGGGAAGGTGCCGCTGGGCTTTCGCTCTGCATTTGGCTGGCTTGGCGCCATCCGCCGTGGCCAGCTCCTTGGGGTCGGGGCCTCTGTCTTCATGCCCAAGGACCACACAGCCAGCATCCTGATTGGGGATTGCCCCTGTGGGAAAGGCAGGGGTGGAAGTGAGCAGGCGTGTGGGAGAAGGTCCCCGTGAATGTGCACGGAACCTGTGGCTCTACGCTTCTAAAGATCTTGCTAGCCGTACGAAGGTTCTAGATCATGGGTGGCTGGGAAGTTAGAAAGCTAGGGAATGAGCCAGTGGAGGGGAGTGTGCCCATCCCTCCTTTGAAGGCTGACCCATTGACGGTGCTGCCGGGGGCAGGGCACTCGCCAACCTCTGCTGGCCGGAGGTCCTGGTGCAGGTACAGAAGCCCCCATGACTCTCATTTGGGAGTAAATTGTTATGAGTTGAGAGTGTAGTTTATGGAAACTGGTTTCATTGCATTAATTATGCATTTGGTGGAAGCAGCATACTTGACACCTAAGGACACTCGGGTGCTGAAATGTAGCAGCCCTTTCTACGGGGCAGTGCACGCGCCGGTTGCTGCTTTGTCCTTCCGGCTCTGCGTCTGGTGCTCAGCAGGCTGTCCGCGGGCTGCTTTTGTCCCGAGCGCATCCCACAGTCTCTGTGTGAGTGCTGCCGGAGCCGCCCCCACAGCCCACTTGTCCTTGAGACACTGCCAGTGTCTGCAGGGCCCCTGCTGTGGGTGGGGGGCGGGGCTCTCCCCTCGGCTCAGCTGAGAATGGATTTCCAGTGTTCCTTGATAAAGGCGAATGCATTGAAGGCATGGAACACATCGTTTAAAAATAGTAAACAAAGGGCCAAATTGATTTATGATCCATTCCCTATTGTAAATCTAGTATACTTTTCCTTCTTTGACATAGTCGTGGTTACATTTTAAAAGTAGAACAAATACCGACCTCTAAGAAACCGAACAACACGAGAGAAGGGTAGTGTGGATAGCGGTCTCCATGATGAAGGCTGGTCTAGTCTGTGATTACAGTAAACATGGTTACGCTGGTTTTTGATTGAGTTACCTGAAAGACAATGGATACTGGTAAAACTGGGCTCGGGCGCGCCTGGCGGTGTGCACGGCATAGACTGTGTCCATAGAGAGGGAGCGGTGCGGCCAGCTCTTGGGGACAGATGTGTGTACCCCTCCCGGAAGGGAGCCTCCGTTGTCTGACCCGTCCTGTGGCTGCGGCACTGGAGACACACGGCGAGTTAAGTGTAAAGACCCCCTAATCGTATTAATATCGATGCTGATGGGACCACCCTCGTCGCATCTGTGGGCCTGCGTCAGCGGTGGGGGCTCCACGGCCGTCCATCTGATGTCATGAGGGGACATGAGGAGACCTGCCACCTCGCCAGCTGCTGCCTCCATTTCCCAGAGTTGCCCTTGCACCCGCTTTCCTTGTGTACGTCACAGAGCTCCCTGCATCTCTGGGTTTGAGGTTTTTATCACAGTTGGAAAAAATTCGACCACTATTTTTTTTTTTTTTGTATTTTTCTGAAGCTGGAAACGGGGAGAGACAGTCAGACAGACTCTCGCATGCACCCGACTGGGATCCACCCGGCACGCCCACCAGGGCGAAGCTCTGCCCACCAGGGGGCGATGCTCCGCCCCTCTGGGGCGTCGCTCTGCCGCAACCAGAGCCACTCTAGCGCCTGGGGCAGAGGCCAAGGAACCATCCCCAGCACCCGGGCCATCTTTGCTCCAATGGAGCCTTGGCTGCGGGAGGGGAAGAGAGAGACAGAGAGGAAGGAGGGGGTGGGGGTGGAGAAGCAAATGGGCGCTTCTCCTATGTGCCCTGGCCAGGAATCGAACCCTGGTCCCCTGCACGCCAGGCCGACGCTCTACCGCTGAGCCAACCGGCCAGGGCCTCGACCACTATTTTTTCATTTTCTTCCGTCTCCCCCTGTCTCCTCCTTGGGGCCCCGGCCGCCCGCAGCTCCGATGCTCTTCTAACCTTGATTGGTAGCCCGTGCTGTCTTCCACGGCGGGCAGTTCCCACCGCCCCGGCGTCACGCCCACCGGCTCCCACAGCATCTGCCCCTTCACGTGTGTCACTGTGTGGCTCCGTCCCAGGCACTGTGGCTCTCATACCCACAGGTCCTGTCCGGTCCTCCCTGTATCTTCCGTGTCTTGACTTGGCATGTTCAAGGTTGCTCTCGTTCTGAACAGAGGCAGTGCCACTCTTCTGAAGTCCTTGTTTGCCAATTCTGGTATCTTTGTCAGTTCTGGTTGATTTCTGTCCTAATTCGGGTGTGTTTTTGTGTCTGGTGACTTCTGACCGGATGCCAGTCGGGGACGTTGTTATGTTGGGTGTTGCATTTTCTGTGTGTGGCAAACACGCGTGAGCTCGGGAAACAGTTCCGTCCTTCCAGGTCTTGCCCCAGAGGCTTATTAGATCCGCATTTAGTCTTGGGCTAATTAGTCCCCAGCCGTGACAAGGCCCTCTGACTGCTCTGCCCGATGGCCTCTGCCCTCTGCGTTAGGAGGTTTACTAGTCTGGCCGGTCTGTGGCTGCCTGTGAGCACCGGACACAGTCCTGGTGGCTCTCTCCCAGCCTTCGGTGGCTCCCTGACAAGTAGTCAGCGGAATCCCAGCAGGACCTCTGTAACTAACTGGATGCCTCTCTGTCCCTCAGCCCGCCTGGCCTCTGCACTGGGATCCCAGCTCTTCCATCCCCTAGGCTCTCGGCTCTGTCTTCTCAAGCCCCCTGCCCCGCCCCACCTGTGCCTGGGGTGCCCGCCCTGCACCGCCATCTGCAGTCTCACTTACGGTCGCCCTTGAGGAGGGGGACAGGCACACGGCTCTCGTCTTCTGTTTCTCCCTCCTCGGGGTTCATGCTCCATTGTCGCCTGAATTCCAGTGTTTTGAGTACCATTGTTATACATTTTGTCAGTTTTTACAAGATTTGTTTCAGGTGGGGGGACAAATCTGGTGCCTGCGATGCTCTCTGGGCCAGAAGTGGACGTCTGCCAGTGACCGTGGCCTCTGGCCCATGAAATCATCCACCTGGGGCCAATGGCCCCGTGGTCTGACGCCTCCCGCGGCTCTGGGTGCTGAGATCTCCGTCACCACGTCACGCTGTTGTGACCTTGCATCCTGGCCCAGGCGCTGCCGCACTGTCTCCTCGTGTATTGGCCTCCTTGAACATAGAGCTTCTTTGTCACACTGGAAGAGCACATGGTCAGGAACAGCCGGGGGGCGTCTGCAGGAGAGGCTCTGTCTCCCTTGACTCGCGGACTTACCGTGCAGCTCTATAACTGGAATGTGCCACCGCAGATAATGAGATAATAGGACAAAAGAAGGAGTATGATATCTGATAGCTCCCAGATGGGAGCAGGCTGGCTTCCTGTCACCGTTGTCACAGATGACCATAAACTCAGGGGCTTACAACAGCAGGAGTCACCGTCATGTTATGCAGTTCCGGAAGTCAGAGTCCAAAGTGGTTCCATGGCTGAAATCCAGCCGTGGGCAGGGCCATGCTCCTGGAGACTTGGGGAGTCCTGTTTCCCTGCCTCTTCTAGTGTCCAGAGGCCCCGGCCTCCCTTGCTGCCCCCCCCCCAGCACTGGTCCCCTCCCCCGGTGTTACCCCTCCTCCTTCCCCCGGCCTGCTCTGGTTCTGGTCCCTGGCTCCCCTTCTGTAGCAGGGCTGTGCGGTGGCGCTGGGCCCCCTGGGGCACCCAGGACGCCTCCCAATCTTAGGGCAGCTGCTAAGCAGCCACAGTTCTCCTTGGGGGTGCACTTTTGGGTGCACCAGTCCATGAACAGTCCTGGAATGGCTGCCCACGTGGAAAATATGAAGTCTAATTTCATGTCACGTCAAAAAATGAATTCTCTGTGGATTAAAAAATGAAACTGGCTCTGGCCGGTTGGCTCAGTGGTAGAGCATTGGCCCAGCATGTGGAAGTCCCGGGTTTAATTCCTGGCCAGGGCACACAGGAGAAGCGCCGATCTGCTTTCCCACACTTCCCCCTCTCCTTTCTCTCTCTCTCTTCCCCTCTTGCAGCCAAGACTCCATTGGAGCAAAGTTGGCCCAGGCACTGAGAATAGCTCTATGGCTTCCACCTTAGGTGCTAGAATGACTCCAGTTGCAACAGAGCGATGCCCCAGATGGGCAGAGCATTGCCCCCTGGTGGGCGTGCCGGGTGGATCCTGGTCGGATGCATGTGGGAGTCTGTCTGACTGCCTCCCGCTTCTCACTTCAGAAAAATACAAAAAAAAAAAAAAAAGAAAAAAGAAAGAAAGAATTGGAAATCTCAGATGAGAAGATTAGAAGGAAGAAAGGTTACAGGAAGAGCTGCTCCAAATGAATAAGAACTAATGAACAGCAGGGAAGAAAAATGGGGGGAGGAGTCCGTGAACAGGGATGTCACAGAGAGGAAACCAGGGTACCCCCCACACACATGAGAAAGGGCTCTGTTTCACCAGATCCGAGATATGCAAAGTGGAATGAGAACTCACCTCGCCCCTCTGTTGGAAAAATCTAGCTGTCACCTCTCAAGGGTGAACAGGGGTTTGGGAAAAGTGGACTCTCACCACGAAGGGACGTGGTATAGACACCTCTCTGAAGAGCGATTAGTGAACACCCAACAACTCAGACATGCCGTTTGCAGACGCCTGTGGCTGGCAGCAGCCTGTGCAGTGTCCAGGGCCTGGGGCGGGGGAGGACGCTCACGACAGCACTGCTTCTGGTAAAGTCCAGGAACAAGCTGCCCGCCCGCCCGCCCACGGGGGACGGTCAGTGAGCTGATTTGTTTGGACAAGGGGATGCTGTGTAAGGGTTAGAGTGAATGAGCTAGCCCCTCACGTGGCACTATGGGCAGAGGTTCAGGACAGGATGTCGAGTGAGGCCGCCAGTTCTGAAGGGCGTGGGGTAGTGCTGCCCTGGCCGACGATCTCACCAGCTCACAATGTCTCCGTCCCTCAGTTTCCTCCGCTGCAAAATGGGGTGGGCTAAGGACCTCAGCATGAAAAACAAAACTTGTAAAATCTTAGGGGAAGAAGTCAGAGAACGTTTTTTATGACCTTGGGCTTGGGAAGGCTTTCTTGAACACGACCGACAAAGCTTACGCCAGAAGAAGACTGAGCGATGTGTTTGTGCTAAAATAAGAAACGTTTGCGGGAGGGACGACTCTACACAGTGAGTTAAAAGACACACTTCGGACTGAAAGACACTTGCAACACATGTAACCATGAAAATTAATTTCAAGACTTAGAAGATGAGAAAAGAGAAAGATCACAGAGGAGCGCTACAGATCAATACGGAGCAGATAAACCACCGGAGAGAACCGGTGAGGACGCGCGGGCTGCAGAGCAGGTTAGATGCGTGGAGGCTCGTCGGGTGCTGAGGGCGCCCGGCCGGGGGCAGATGGTCCGCAGCCACCATGGGGGCCGTTAACATGCTCGTCATTGCTCCACGGCTGTGGTCATCCGCTGGACTGGGCGTTGGTGATCCGGGGCCGCCTGTCAGACCCGTTTACACAAAGGTCCAGAATCTCCCGGAAACAAGGTGCCCGGCAGGGGCAAGTGCACGTGCAGCGTCCCCATGGGGATTCTGCTGACCCCAGGGCCTGTGGTGGGCGCACAGCAGTGCCGTGATGCCGTCCAGGGAAGCAGGCTGTCGCTGGGCTCGGGAGGCTCCGTGCTGGCACAGCTTCTGCCAGGTTGTGCTGGCTGTTCTGGAGGAGCGCTGGGGAGGTTCCTCAGGTGGACCCCCCCTCATCCGTCCAGTGGAATCCTCGCTGAGAGTCTGTGATGTGCCAGGTACTTCTTAGGCCCCTGTCTGTGTGGAGCTAGCATTTTAAAAAGAGACAATAAGCAAACAAATCACCAAATGTTTTAGGTAGCAAAGAATCATGTTTTATCCTGGTTTGGGATGCTGAAGGCGGGCAGCTGTGTGTGTGTGGAGGCATGGGATCCCAGGGACTCTGTCCTTCCCCTTAATTTGCTGTGGGCATGAAACTGCTGGACAACTAACCTATCAAAGAAAACGAGAGTATGACTTGTGGGGAGTGTCTCCAGTTATGCCTGTCTTGATTCGACTGACTTGTGTTCAGGGTTTCTGTTACTGGTTCCATGGGTGAGGGTCCGCTGTGACAGAGGTCAGCAGGTGTAAGCCAGACAGAAAATGTGGGAGGCTTTGTGGGCCAGGTGACCTGTGTCAAACTGCTCATCTCTGCTGGGCCATCGTGAGATTGTGAGAGCTGCTGATGCTTGTTAACGAGAATGGCTGTGTTCCAATAAAACTTTGTTTATACACATAGGCTGGGGCCAGCTATGTTCCAGAAATCTTTATTTATACACACGGGCTGGGGCCAGCTGTGTTCCAGTAAAACTTTATTTATACATACAGGCTAGGCCAGCTGTGTTCCAGTAAAACTTTATTTATACATATAGACTAGGTCAGCTGTGTTCCAGTAAAACTTTATTCATACATACAGGCTAGGCCAGCTGTGTTCCAGTAGAACTATTTATACACATAGGCTGGGGCCAGCTGTGTTTCAGTAAAACTATACATACAGGTTGGGGCCAGCTGTGTTCCAATAAAACTTTATTTATACACACAGACTGAGATAGTTTTGACGGCAAGTCATGATATGCAGGTCCCTGATCCATAGCTTCCGTCTTTGTCACATCTCTCAGGTGCAAGGGAGGGAGACACCACCCAAAGTAGCTTAAACAGGAGAGGGACTTGATGGGCTCACGTGACAGAAGGGCCCAGACGTAGAGCTGATGTGGGGCTGCGGTTGCCTGGTGACCACTCCATGTGTCACCTGTCTGTCCCCCCATCCTGTCATCTGGCCCTCAAGCTGTCACTGATGGCTTCCTCCCAGGGAAGGGCTGGCTCCACAGTGGACTTGGGGCCCAGTAGGAAGAATGTCCTTTATTCACCTGACCCAGTAAAGGTCCTGGGAGGGCACCCCGCATCACTTGCTGTCACCTTGTGTGACTGTGGTGGGGCGGTGTGGGGGTGGCGCCCGACGAGGGGCCTCTGCTGAGCTCAGTCTCGGTCTGCCCCGCACCCTGCTGCTTCTGGGGGTCGCACCCAGCTTTGACCGCGCTTTCTGCATTCCGAGATCTTCTGTTGAGTAGCTGTCCATCGCTCCTGCACCTGCTCTGCTGAGTGCAGAGGAGCACAGCCCGCTGGGCTGTGTGGGGCTTTGTGGGGTTCAGGGGGCACCCTCCCTCCTGGGGCCTCCCGGGAAGTCGTTCTGGGCCTGGGGTGGCACCTCGTTCTGGATGACTGCTGGAAGGCGTCTTTCTCCCTCATGCCTGAGATGCAGAGTGGTCGGGCTCCCACCGCTGACCCTTCCCCGGGGGCAGACGCTGGGGCTGGAAGGATCTGGACTCAGCTCTGCAGGTGTGTGGTGGCCGCGTCCTCCACTTTCCGCCACCGTTTGGGGACCTGCAGATCTGTGTGGACAGAAACTGGTCTCATTTGGTTTGTTTAATTGGGATTTATCACTGCCTTCACATCTCATCACCATGGTCACCATCAACCCAGGTTCCAAGCATTAGAAGACAGTGCCTCCCGAGACCCAGTATAACTGACCTGAACATCCATTGGTGTTTAACTTATGATGGAAACTTTTCCTACTACAATATTTTACCTCCTTATATGGGTCCTTTGGAAATCTTAATGACATGCGGCTGTCACTTTAAGTGAGGTGCTTTGGCTTTTGTTATGAATTATCCTTTTTATTTCTTCTATAAATGACGAGGGAGCAAGGGGTCCATTCATCACTCCCGTGGAAGTGTGCAGGCAGCCACTAGAGGGCACCTCGTCTTCAACTTTCGTGACTCGGAATTTCCCTGACCCATATTTTGCTTTCGAATGTTCTGGTGGTGGTGTCAGGGTTCCGTTGTGTTTGCTTAATAGGTTTAAGAAGAGCCACGTGGAAGGGGTCACTGCAGACATGTCGCAGTGTTTCGCAGACTGTACTGGGCTAGACCCCTGATGTGGCTGTGACTTCTGCGCTGTCCACACTGTGGGCACGGCCTCCCCACAGCCGTGTCCTTCCTCGTCCTGAACCCCGGACAGTGTGGGGTGAGGGGGCTGAGCAGGGGGAGGAGCGTGCGGCTGCAGAAGGGCCTCAGGCAGGTTCTGCTGGACTGCGGTGGTGAGCGCGGACGGACACGGGATCACCTCTGGGCCGGCTCCTGAGGGTGACCCCAGCCTGGGGCTCTGGGTGCACAAACGACACCCCCTCCTCTCGGGCCTGGTTATTTCTGGCATGGAGACCCCGCCCACTCCCTCACCTGCTGCCCTAGATCTCTTCCCAGATTTGCCTCTTTCCCCCCCATTTCTGTGTCGGAGTCTTAGTGAGTGCCTTGACCCCCAAATCACTGGGAATGAGGGCCTTTCCAATGGGCTTGCAGGGTGTTGATGAATTCTTGGTTTTCAAGGTCTGATGAAAGTTGTTTTCACTGTCTTCCTTTGAATCAACTGTGTCTTCAGCAGTGATGCCCTTGTCTTCCCCCAGCCTTTGGGGCAGCTGTTGTTGCCTGTCTTGTGACACCGCCAGAGCCCCCCCCCCTCCAGGGCCTGGCCCCCTCCCTCCCTTGGCCTGAGCTGCTGCAGGTGACTAAGCGACAGCTGCTCCCCCAGCAAATACCGACCCTTCAGTTACCCAGGCAGGTGTGCCCGCTGGGCAGCACTCCCCTGTGTGAGCGCCCTCCCCGGGTCCCGCCGAACAAGTGCATGGCTCTGTCTAAGCACACGCACTCCCAGGAGGACGGCTGGTGTGTGGGGTCAAGGGCTTCAGCCCACCTCCTATGTGGGGCCCATTCCTGGTTGCCCATCTGCCGCCCCAGGGAGGTGGTCATGGTTTGGGGACCCCGAGAAGACACTGGCAGGCCCTCTGCAGCTGAGGATGACTCTGTGAAGACCCCTGTCCGGCTTTTCATTTACCTGTGTTTGTTTTTATACCTCCCCGTGACCTGCCCCAAAAGAGCTCTCTGCCACGTGTTGACTTAAAAAGCAGTCCCTCTCCTCCTCATGCAGGAGGCACCTTAGATCTGCACCCTCCTGCAGGTCCCCTCCAGGCAGAGTGCGGAGGGAGCAGGGGGACCTCACGGGGCATGGGCAACCCGGGCGTGGGGCAGCTGCAGGCCCCTGTCCTGCCTCTTGGTCATGTGGAGGGCGCTTGGGCTTCTAGAAGCTGAACGAAGAGTTGGAGACCATTGAGCTTTGTTGACAGTGATTTCTGGTGAGTGGAGACTGACAGGAGAGTAATGGAGTGTCAGGGACAGTTAGTCTTTGGACGGATGGCCATACTGGCCGCCATGGGACAGGTAAGTTTCTCCCTTGTCTCAAGCCATTGGCGTGGACCCTGTCTACACCACAGTTCGCTCTGGTGGTGTGGGCACCACTCGTTTGGTCCCTTCCCCTGTTCTAGTTGATGCCTGCCTCCCGCCCCAAAGCCCCCAGGCCGCCCACCACGCTGCGGGCAGAGCTGTCTGTATTTCTGTGTTTTTGTACTTTCCGGGTTATGTATTGAAAGAGCCCTGTGGCGGCTGTGCCACCCTGATGTTGCCCCAAGGAGCCCAGCACTGGGCTGTGAGTCAAGGGCCACCATTTGGGAAGAAGCAGCTGGTGCGAAGCTGTTCACCATATGTGGGCACCTCACATCCGAGTGCTGTGCTGGGTGGTGGCCCTGGGCCAGCCAGGGGCATTCTCAGGCCTTGCCGGGGCAGAAGGATCTACTTTATAGGGATCGTTACACTGAAGTTATTTTAATCCCACAGGTGCTATACGGATATGGGCTTACTCGCATGTGTGAAGGGTGAAGTTGCCCCTCACTATTCCACGCTGTGCCGTGAAGTTCAGTGACTTACCCACACCCCAAATCCACAGTGCTTTTCTTCCTTTGTTGGAGGAGGGCCTAAATCACGCAGGCTGCTTGGTGACTTGCTTTTTCTGCTCTGTAACTTGTCTCAACCTTACCATGTAGGACCTTGCCGTGGACCTTCCCGTGGCTGGCTCCGTGCTTCCCACACGGACAAGCCACTTTGACGTCAGGGCCTCCATTTCTGCAGTGTTCGTGGTGTCCTGACGGGTCGCTGTTCCCGGGGCTGCAGACGCAGACGCAGACGTGGACACGCTCTGAGCGGTCCAGCACACACATGCTTGCAGCCCCTGGCTGTGCTCTGTGGCGGAAGCTGGGCTTCCCAGTCAGATGCCCTTGACCTGGCGTTTGGGAGACGTGGAGGGATGAAGTGGGTGCTCCCCGGAGGACACTGGGTTCTCTGGGTGCGGCTGGTGTGGTTTGAGTAGCGACGTAACTTGACAATTACGTTGAACATGAAAACAGAAAAACTTTGAAACCGAGTTTTTTTGTGGTTTGGGTCTATTTCCTCTGTCCGTGCCTCCCAGGGATGTGTGGCTTTGGGCCTTGCTTTTCTGGGTCAGCGGTGGGCACCTGTTTAACCGCTGGCAGGGCCTTCTTCTGCTGCGGCTTTGTCCTCCAGGAAGATGAGACTGCGTTAGTCATGGTGTGAAGAGTTAGTTACCTTAGGAAACACACGGCACAGCACCCAGCTCTGAGAAGGAGAAGCTGCAATGCCCTGGCGGCTGCGGGGCAGGGGGCACACCACAGGGGTCTGGCTCCCCAGAGCCTGGCTTCTCTCAACAGAGGAAAATGCAGCCATTTCCTGCAATTTTTCCTCATTACCAAAATCAGCCTGGAGAATGGTCAGTCTCCATTTAGGGCAGGTGGGAGACTGCCTGCTGCTTCCGGCTCCATCTCTGACTGCTTCGGGGAGGGAGGCGAGGCGGTGGGGGGCGACGTGGGCCATCGCTCTGCACCAGCTGGGCTGTGCCAGGGCTGAAGGTCGCTCTCAGCCCCTCATCAGGGGCCCACGTGGAGGACAGGCCTGGACTCTTCCTGGGGCTAATGCGCTCCGCTGACCGTGAGAGGGAACTTGGGCCTGGCCCTGCAGCGGGCACCATGGGGGATGATGTGACAACCAGGGAGCCATGCGGCCCGACCGGCCACGTCAGCTGTGTGTGTCTGTTTGGAAGTTTCTTATTTAACTCACAGTGAGCCCGCCCAGCCAGGGAAGCAGCGCCTGGCTCTCTGGAGCGGGATGTGCAGCAGATGCCAAGGAGGGAGCCACCGTGAGCACATGGGCACTTGCGGTGTCAGCACCACGGCTCACGGTGCCACACATGGTGGGACCGCAGTCAGCCCAGGGCAGCCGCCGCTGCAGGGAGCCCAGGCCCCACTCTCTGGGCAGTGACTCGGGGTGGGGCGGGAGCCACCCTGACGAGTTTCGTGCGCACTGAGCCTTCTTGACCGCTAAGCACGGGGACTGCCTGGTCACTACCCAGCTCCGAGTGGTGGCGCTGGACACCACCAAGGGGAGACGTGTCAGGCCCCGATGGGTTGGGGCTCGGGGCGCCCTGGGCCCTGCCTAGGCTGACGGCCCCCTCCCCTCCCTGTGCTTCCTCCCAGGCCCGCCAGCGCCACCCCAGGGGCTCGCCACCACGCTGGGCTCTGGACCACAGTCTGTGGGACCAGGGGTAAGTCTAACCAACAGCAGTTTCAGGATTCCAAAATCAGTTACTAGAAGGCTCTGGGTGCCTCGTGCGCTCTCCTGGGGCTGGGGAGCATCCTGGAGAGCCGGGGAGCGGGGCCGCTTCCCTGGCCTTCCCCTCCCCACTTGCTTTTCCTTGGTGCTGTTGTTATTTGGTATCATTGTCTGGGAGATCACAGAATGGGCTCTTGATACCTCAAACAAGGGAATCAGAAATGGTCTGGGGTTTCAGAGCAGCCATGGATCCGGGGTCGCAGGTTCTTCACCCTCTGTGGCCATGCCCGGGGTCCTCCTTCCCCATGGGGTGTGTCCGCGTGGGTGGGCGGGCCTCAGTGAGGTCACCGGTGTGTCCTGTGTCTTCTTCCCTCCAGCTGACACTTTCCCAGCTGGTGGCTTCACCGCGGTCCCCGACTCAGTGCCGCTCGGCCAAGCCCTCTCCCCAGCAGGCCGATCGCTCCGAGCCCTCGCGGGCCCAGGTGGTAAGTGCACCTTAGTTCCTTCCTGGCAGTGGCTCCTGGATCCTGGCACTGGGAAGGCTTTGACTTGGGCAGCACGCTGGTCCCTGGTTGGATGACCAAGGCCGTCATGGGCTCTTTGTGACACGGGCTTAGGGACCTTCCGTGTTTCAGACACTGGCCCCCTTCTGTCTGGTGACCAGCGGGCATGTGGTCTGGGACTTCCTGCCAGTGCTTGACTGAGGCTTTGCTCCACCTGAGAAGACACGTGAAACCGGCCTTAGGTCTCTGGGCACGAGAGGGACAGGGAAGTTTCACGGAGATAAAAATAAGAGGCTGATCCGGGCTGCCGGCTCTCAAGGACACTGCTGTCAGCGGGGAGGGGCAGTGAGGTCTGCCATCCCTGATTTCACCACCACGGAGGGCCTAGCATAGGCCCGCGTTTCCACTGACCTTGGGGAGCTCACAGGGACTTGGGTCTCGAAAGTTGGCTGCTGGTTCACCGGCACGCTGGTCCCCAGTCTTGCCCTGGAGGTCTTCGAGGAAAAACAGGTCCATGTAATCACTCGTGGAGAGCACTCATGGCAGCTGCGATGCTGGATTCTAAATTACAGGGTGGGCAGGACTAAGTTCCCAGCTGTTCCGACAGCTGTTCCGTGTACTCACTACTGGGAACCTACTTCTGCGGATGGCGAGGAGCTTGTGTCTTTGGATTGCGGGGTTGCCCCTGGTTACGGAGCAAGCTGGAAAGAGCATTCTGGATTCCTGGACAGGCTTTTCAGTTAGACATGCCTCTCCCACTTTGGAGGGAAGCGGATGGCGCAGAGTGACATGGGGACAGGGCTCAGTGCCATGTCTGAGCAGCAGAGCTGAGGAAGGTCTCTGCTGTTCGTGGCGTGGTTCCGATGTCACCTTCTCAGGCACTGCACTCCCCCCCCCCCAATGGTCCTGAGCTGTCCATAAAATCAATGATCCCTTCCTCCTTGCCTTACGCCTCACGTACAATACAGGATGCCCAGATAAATTCAGATTATTATGGGCATGTCCCGAATATCACACAGGACATGCCTGTACTAAAATTATTTATTGTTCACCTGAAATTACAATGCAGCCGAGCTTCCTTTTATTCGCTAATGCTAACAACGTGACAGGCAGTTCATGGATGAGCCCCGCGTCTGAGCGTCCTTGGGGGCCTCACATGGGGCCCTCACTGGGGGCCTCGTTCCGCCCAGCAGGCATTCCCCTTGGAGGGCGGGATCTCTCACCTGGAAGCTGACCTCAGCCAGACACCCTCGGTCCCGGGATCGTGTGTCGCCGAACAGCTGCAGGCGCTGCCTTTTGCCCCCGTGCATGCCCCGATCGTCGTGGGGGCCCAGATCAGGAGGTGAGGCGTGGTCGAGACTGTCTGGCCCTCTGAGCACCAGGCCTTCCCCAGAGCGGTGGGTGCAGGCACTGCCTCTCAGCTGGCCTTTCCTGGAGGGGGCTGAGGACGTCTATGTTGCAGCTCCGGGAGCAATGTCTCGAGAGCCTCCCTGGCAATCCTGCAGTCAGCTGGCTTCCCAGAGGTGCTGGATGCCAACCAGCAACCAGTTGAGGCCGTGAATCCTGCCGACCCCGTGAAATTCAACCCTCAGAAGGAAGAATCAGACCGTCTACAAAGCAACGAAATAGTGCTGCAGTTTCTTGCCTTTAGCAGGTAAGTTCTTGAATATCCCGTGTTCCTTTTCACCTGGCTTTTGCATTTCTTGCATCGAATAGAAACTTACTTCTATGTGGTTCTGACCTGGCAGAACTCAGCTGTGTTCAGGCCTCGGTGGATTAGGGAATGCCATCTGTTTTTATTTTGGTTTGGCGAGGACACACACACAGCCGTTTCTCAATGCTGTGAGCCCCGCCCTGCCCCATCTTCTGGGGTCCTCAATGAGTGCGTGGACAGTGTGCCATCGGCCAGCCCTTGGGGGTTGGTGTGGCTATGAGCGCAGGTTCTCCAGCCACACCTGAAGTTGGCTGATGTCGGGGGCCCCCTCAAGGTCACCGGAGAGCTGTTCATGGAGGTGAGGGAGGCAGCGTTCTCCTGTGGCACCTGGGCTGTGTCCCCGTGCGGGCGTGCGATGGGAGCCCTGCGCTCTGCTGAGGACATGTGATTGATCCGCAGCTTTGTTGGGTACAGGGTGCCCCAGGAGGACCCCGGAACGCCATGGCCAAAGACCGTGTACTTCACCTTCCAGTTCTACCGCTTCCCGCCCACGACCACCCCGCGGCTGCAGCTGCGCAGGCTGGAGGACACCGGCATGAGCAGCGCCGGCTCCCTGTTGCACGTCCTTGTCCCCATGGACAAAGACAGCTCCCGTGACGCGGGTGAGTGCGGTGCACCTGGCAGACAGGGGGGTGCCAGCGCTCAGTTTTGTCTGTGGCATTCATTATTAAAAATGCTGCACAATGAGACGTTTCCAGAGGTACAGAGGACTTGAGAGAGGAGGATAATGAATGAGCTCCGCAGTAGGAACCGCATCCCCGCCCAGATCTCTCTAGACCAGCGTTGTTTTGAAGCAAATTCCAGACATTGTGAAATTTCATCTATAGGTATTTTCTAAGTATATCTGAAAAACCAGTCTTTTTTTGGAAAAATGTGAACTCAATATTATCCCACCTAAAAATAATAATTCCTTCATGTTATCAAATATCTAGCCAATGTTAAAATTTTCCCAATAAGTTCATGCAGTGTTTTAATAGTTTGTTCAAGTCAGGATCTGAGTAAGGTCCCTGTGTAGGCACGGTGACGCTCAGGGCTCTCGCTGTCTGTAGTGCCACCCACTTCCCCACCTGGTTTCATGTTGTTTGTTGAAGCAGCTGCAAATTGTCCCCTAGAACTTCCCACAGTCTGCACTTTGGTTTTGTATCCCAGAGGTGACATTTACGACGTTCTATGTCCCCCGTTTTCCTGTGAATTGGGACTTAGAGCTAGAGACACGATTTGGTGCAGGCTTTGATTTGGGTAAGAGGCCCCTCCAGCCGCTGCTGCGCATTATCTGTGCGGCGGTGCTTGCCGCCCCCCCTCCATCTGCCCATGCACGCTGTTCGTGTGGTGGTGCCCACCCCTGCTCCTCTCCATGTGCGGAGGTTCCTGCCCGCTACCCCTCTCCATCTGCCGGTGCGCGCCGTCTGTGTGCGCTGTCTGTGCAGTGGTGTCCGCTCCCTGCTCCTCTCCATCTGCCGGTGCGCGCCGTCTATGCGGTGGTGCCTGCCCCTGGTCCTCTCTATCTGGGCACTCGCCATCTGTTTGGCAGTGCCCACCCCCTGCCCTTTATGCCACTTCCGTGCCATCAGGACTGCTGCTCACAGGTCGAGTATCACTGGAGCCTGCAGGGTGGCGACATGTTGGTTCTGGACGCCTCCTTCATTGGGAGGAGGAACCAGTGGCTTCCTGGTGTTATTATAAACTGATGGATTTAAACTGCAATGAAAACATACCAATTATGCTTTTTTGGACAGTTGTCCCATATTTGCCAGTCACCTGACTAGTAAGGGACAGAGCTGGGCTTTGAACCACAGCCTCCAACTGAGTAGATGGTAACAGTAACAGTCGAACAAGACATCAAATGCTACATGAAGGTGGTTCAGCAGCGCTGACGCCAGACAAGAGAGATGGAAGTCAGACGCAGCTCTACGATGGAGAAGCTCATGACCTAGCCATCAAGGTGACAGTTTATGGGCAGATGCGCAGTCCTGAATCTGCGACCTTCTAAGGAACGGCCACAGACTATAAAGGGAGAACTGGCAGACCTGAGGAGAAACCGACAGCCCCGCAGTTGCAGGTTCACACACCCTTCTCCGTAAATTGCTAAATTAGGGAGAAAAAATTAATAAGGATATTATAGAACACAGTTTGAAAAGATGATCTCATAAAAACTTGTACGTACCACCAGTTTAGGGAATATGTGTTATTTACTTATTTATTTATTTTGGGACAGACAGAGAGAGACAGAGAGGGACAGACAGGGACAGACAAACAGGAAGGGAGGGAGATGAGAAGTATCAATTCTTTGTTGCGGCTCCTTAGTTGTTCATTGATTACTTTCTCATATGTGACTTGACTGGAGGTGGGGTGGGCTACAGCAGAGCGAGTGACCCCTTGCTCAAGCCAGCGACCTTGGGCTCAAGCCAGCGACCTTGGGTTCAAGCTGGTGAGCCTTGCTCAAACCAAATGAGCCCACACTCAAGCTGGTGAGCCTGCACTCAAGTGGGATGAGCCCCTCTCCTCGCTGAAGCCAGTGACCTCGGGGTTTCAAATCTGGGTCCTCAGCGTCCCAGTACAACTCTCTATCCACTGCGCCACCGTCTGGTCAGGTGGGAATATGTGTTATTTTCTAGCCCACTATGAAACTTACAAAAAGTGATACTTTGTATGTATATGTATATATTTTAGGTCACCAAACAGGTATCACCATACCAAGAGAATCTCTGCCAACTCTAACTTGTGGCATTCTCTGCCCATAATGCCACAAGGTTGGTAATCAATCACTAACTACCCCCCCCCCTCGAAGTCTCCACAAGCTACTGGATTTTTTTGAATTTTAAAACATACTTCTAACTATTCCATAGGCCCCTGAAGAAACTGACATAGAAATGACTATTTAAAACTGAATGACAAAATAACATCACATATCAAAGCTAACAGGATGCAAGTAAAATGGTCATTACAGGGAAATTTACAGCTTTAAATGCTTATGTTGGGAGCCAAGGAAGTACCTTCTAAAGTGCTGATCTAATGGTTCAACTCAAGAGGTTTGGTGAAAACAAAAACAGAACAAATCCAATGAAAGCAGGAGAGAAATTACAAAACGAGCATCCATGCTGAGTAAACAAAGACATAATAGAAAGAAAGGGTCAGCCAAATTGTTCGGCAGGAGGGTCCCAGGTCTGCAGGTCCTGCTCCTCTCCCCGGCCCCGTCAGACTCAGTTGAGCGTCAGAGCTGTCGCGGGGCTGTGGTTCCTCTGGGAGCCGGTGTGCTTGCTGGACTTGGCTGCAGGCAGGTTCGGGCTGGGCGGCAGCGGCCAGCCTCAGGCCCTGGGCTGAGCTGTGGACCCCAGCATCTTCTCTTCCTGCGGGCAGACCTGAGAGAAGAGGCGGCGAAGGAAGGGGTAAGCAGTGCCAGTCCTGTTCCTTCCCCCAAACCCTCCAGCCAGCGAGCTGCTCTGGCCCCCGGGAGGAGCGTGCCCTGGGCAGAGGAGGGTGTGCACAGGGCGACCCTCCGCCTGGAAGCGTGTGGCTGGGAAGGACGCTCTGCGGTGCACCACGCCCTGGTGTGTTCTCCCGGCTCCCTGGGCTTGAGCACAGGAGTTGTGGCTGCTGGGGTGTGGTCCAACTCCCAGGAGAGGGGAGACCAGTCACCGTGTCCCAGCCTTCATGGGACCACTTCTCCCAAACTGGCCACCTTCCCTCTGCTGGTCCTCCTGGGACAGTTAACTTAGCTTATGTCCACGAAAGGCTCCGACATGGATCAGGAAAGGGCGTGGATTTGAAGGCTCCACTGCACCCTTTGCCGAAGCGCGTACCCTCCCTGTTCCAGGTTGTCCCCGCCCCTGTCCAGCATAGCCCGTCAGAAGTCCCGCGGTGGGCGAGGCCCAGTGGTGCGTTCAGGCAATTCACTGAAAATGCTGACCACTTAGCAATGCGCCTGATTTGAAAATGAGCCCCTTTCCGTGATGAATTCCCCAGAGAGAAATTAGTCCAAAAATTAAATTTCCTTGCAGATTGAAGTCCAGAGAAATTAAACTCCAAAATCAAATCTTCTTGTCCTTATGAATTAAAATTCAGAGCCCAAAATTCTCAAGTTAATGTCTAAAGTAAGATTTTCTTTGCAGTTTTTATACAGCTGAGCCCCATCAGTGGTCCTTCTGCCTGGGAGTCCCCCCAGGACGGGCTGTCCCTCGAGGTCCCAGCCCTGTCTCTCTCACTTAAGAGAGGTTGTCTTTTGTAGTTGAAATATGTGGCATGCAACACAGTGTACCGTTCCGAGCCTTTCTAAAGTTACTAGATTTTATTTTTAAAGAGCAGTTTTAGGTTTGCAGAGGAATTGAGCTGGTAGTCGAGATCCCTTACGCTCCCCACCCCACAGTCTCCCCGCGTATCCATAGCTTGCGTTGGTGTGATTGGTGCGTTTCTTACAGTTGATGAACCAGTATCGATCCATGATATTAGCTAAAGCTCATAGTTGACACTAAGCTTTCCTCTTGGTGTTGTATAGGTTTTGACAAACGCTTAACGTGATACATCTACTGTTATAGGATCCTAGGCCAGGGAGCAATCTCCTTGCCCTCAATGTCCCCTGTGCCCCGTTCTTCCCCTGCACCCGCCTGTCCACCACCGATCTCCTCACTATCCTGAGGCTGTGCCTTGTCCAGGGTGTCAGACAGCTGGAATTATGTAGTATGTGTTTTTTCAGACTGGATCATTTTACTCAGCAATATGCATTCTAGTTTCCTCCATGCCTTTTCATGGTTTGATAGTTTGTTTCTTTTCAGTGCTAAATAACATTCCCTTGTCCGGATGGACCAGAGTTTGTCCATCCCCTACCGAAGTGCATTGTGGTTGCTTCCAATAAATAAGGCTGTTGCAAACATTTTTTGTTGGGGGTTTTGTGCAGACATAAGTTTTCAGCCCTGTTGGGCAAACACCAAGGAATGCAATTGTTGGATCATCTGGTGATGTTTAGTTTTGTGAGAAACCACCCATGTGCCTTCCATCGTGACCGCACTGTGCTGTTTTGATTGTTTTTCTTTTGGCAATAGAATTATTTAACCCTTTCAGTAGTGAGTTTGTTTCATGCTCATTCACCCCTGGGCATGAGTATTTTTTTCAAAAAATGAAATTAGTTCCAGTTCCAGTTTTATTAACTTAAGATCATGTTTGTTTGATAACCAATTTTTGGAAACAAGAACATACATTTGCCTTTTTTTAATGTTGCTTTACACATTTTTAAAATAAACATTTTTGTATGATCGTACTCTGGATGGTCAGGAGGCACAAGGACGTACATGAACGTTCATACTACTCAAAAGGTTAAGAATAAGTTAACTAGTTTACTGCGTTGTCATTAGGCACTTTTTTGGGGATATTATTTCTACGTTATAGAGAATGTTTAGGTTTTCTTTGTGGTATAATATACAGTCAGTTGAGTGGGGATCGGGGCAGTGGGCCTCCAGTGGCCCTGTGACTTGGTCTAGTCACTTGAGATGTGACCTTGGGGAGTGGCCTGCACTGCCTGACGTCACTACCGCCCTGGCCTTCGACCTGACTGTCTGCTGCTCCTCCACCCTGAGAGGTGTCCCTGTGAGTTCTCTTGCCGTGGCTGGAGCCCGGTCTGTGCAGCTGGCCCTCGCTCCATTCCCCTCGGGCCCGGTGCCCACCCCTGCGTCCCCTTTCCCAGTGCTGTGTCCCGTCCTGACCCATCTTTCTCCTTCCACTGAAAACGCTGTCCTGGTCCTGAGGGGAGCAGAGGGGACAGCACAGGGTGGCACCCATGGGGCTCAGGCCACTGGGGATGGGCGGAGGACCTCGGCCTAGGCCTGGGGCTTGCCTGGGGTGCCAGGTAAACATTCACCCCTTGCTCCCCAGAGTTAATATTCTGCTCATTGGAGGGCTTCTTAAATCGGGGTCCGCTGTTGTTGGGAAGGGGGAGGAGTGTTTTGAACGTGGTCCCAGCACTGCTGTTTCCTGCACTTTGTCTAATAATAGTGATTTCAGTGGCATTTTTGTCAATTTGGAATTGATCATGATGCCATTTGGACAAGGTGCAGGCAGGGGGGCGGTCCGGTGCTCTTAGTAAGAAGCCTGATAGCCTGAGGACGCCTCGGTGGGGCCTGTGCTCCCCATGGGGCTGGTGCCTGGTGTATTCTAGCCATTAGGCTGGGCTGGAGGAGGGGTGAGGTGGGGGAGGGGGAGAGGTGAGGGGAAGGGGGAGGAGGTGGGGGCGGTCTGGGTCTCCACGGTAGCATGTGCTGAGCTCTGCATGTGTGAGCATGAATACTCTGGTTCTGATCGGAGACACCGACCGGCTTCTCCTTCATCCCTGTGCGGCCTGGAGAAGTCTCCCCGGCCAGCCCGCGAGGGCCCCTGTTCCCGCCCAGCATGGGCTGTTGCATGAGGACTTGTTGAAAGCCGTCAATCTTATTTGGGGAGGAGTTTATCCTATATATTGGAAAGAAATGTAGTCTTCTGAACACCACTCTTCGCTTTGTTAATTTGGGTATTTTATGATGTTTTTTTGATTAATGTGTTTATTAAACTGTAGCTACGACGGAAGCAGAAATTAGCAATCACGACCAGAGCGGAAACCTCTCCGATGTGCGGAGATGATAAATGACTCCAATTACATTTGGACTCACTCGGGGCCTCTCTGAACAGGGTCTCCCGGCTTTGAGCTGAGGTTCCTGGTGGACCCCAGGTTCCTGAGGCCCGGGGAGCGGCGCTGGTTCTGCCGCTACCTGGCCGCGCAGACGCTGCAGGTCGACGTCTGGGATGGAGACTCCTTGCTTCTCATCGGATCCTCCGCCGTGCAGATGAAGGTACCGGCTCCCCGCGGGCCAGGCGCCCTCAGGGTGGGGTCCTCTCGAATAGGTCTGTCCACTCGTGATGTCGGTCATTGTCCAGCACTGAACTGTGGTCTGGCTTCCTTGTTCACAAATATACTGCTTACAAAAATTAAGGGATGTTTCAAGATGAATATGAAGTGATAAAAAAAAAAAGAAGCATTTGATTTTTTTTTTTTTATTAAACAAGAACATCAGACAAGCAAATGACGAGTCAAAGAAAGTTGTTCAGTTATGCAAATGAGATGCAAAACCAACCTTTATTTCATTGGTGAAAATGCACTGTACAAAAAGGCTGAAAGTACTGGGGTACCTGCGCGTTCCCTGATCCCCTCATTTTTTAGGCAGTGTACAAAGCACCGCCAAACTCTGCCCTTCCCAAAAGGAAACGATTTCCACGAAGTCTACATTCTCTGCTGCCGGGCTTCACTCGCCCAGGTCTCTGTTTTTCCTACAGACCGACCAGCCCCATCACATCACCTGCTGTCCCTCTACAGGGAGGCTGTCCGTTCCCTGAGAGCTGTCCCAGGTCGGTTCATACCCCGAGGGCCTGGCCCATCGAGGGCTGCCTCCAGTGGGCAGCAGGGACCGGTGTGCAGTGCTGGCTGAGGCCCTGTGGTCAGTTTCAGGAATCCTGCTTTTCGAGTTCCTGTTGGAATTAGGATTGAGTCGTGTCTCCAGTGGGCTTCCCATCTCTTCATGCACATGGATCTAAGTCCACACGTGAATCCCTCTTCTTCCCCCGGGTCTCTTCACCCTCTCTGCTCCATGATGGGGCCCCAAGGGTCAGCGTGGAGTTGACAGGGGAGCTCCAGGGTCCCTCCCCCCAGCGCTGTGACGGGCAGTCGTCCCCGCCTGGTGGGGGTGCAAGAGGAGACCGGGCCACAGCGGAGCTGCCCGTCTCTCTCATCCTCTCGTTTCTTCTGTCCCACGTGGCCCCTCCCATCTGAAGGCCAGCGTGGCCCCCTCAATCTCTTTGCCCGAGCTGCACCCCGGTAACAGTGGCGTGGTCACAGAGACCTGCGGAGCCAAGCCCCTGAGTCCCTGCTCCTCAGCACCCTTCACTGTGGCAAGTTCACAGCCCCTGGATCACGGTGGCCAGGCTGTGTGTGGGGCTCCCCTGACACCATGTCCTCTTCCTCTGGGACGCTGGCTGACCCGGGCTGTGTCCCCCACGCCCGTGACCCATGTCTGCCCCTGGGGTGACGCCCCAGGGGATAGGGAGGAAGGGGGGGAGTGTGCACAGAGCACTGGGGCAGGGTCCAGGCGCAGGGTGAGAACTCGACCGTGTCAGCTGATGTTCTCATTGGTCATCCTGGTTCCTCAGTTCGTGCTGGGGCTGGCACAGGCGCCATGGGGTCATTGTGGCCACTGCTCCTCTGTCTCCTGCACCAGCAGTGACATCCTGGAGGGTGGGAGTGGGATGGTCACTGTTTCTTTCTAGCATATTCCTAAGCCACATTGGACACTGCATAGCAAAGAATGACTAACCAGAGGGAGGGAGGGAAGGAGGGAGGGATGCCTGTGGCAGTGCTGGGGCACAGGGAGGCCAGAGAGGAGCCCCAGCGGTGCCACCTCGGGACCCTTGGTGGTGCCCCTTCGTCCGCGGTGGAGCCCGCCTGTCCCCATTTGCTGTCACACCTGGAGACAGGGAGTCTTATCTCTTCTTCCACGAAGAGACTCTTAAATGCTGCCATGTTCATTGACACAGACTTGGATAAATTAAAATTTTCTCTTTAAGAATAAAAGGTCCTTAACTTGAAAGCTGGCATAGCAAAGATGGACTATTTACTAAAGCAAAGTGACCCCCCCACCCCCACAGCGAGTCCTGGTTGGGAGGTCCTGCAGGTGCTGTTTGCAGACTTATTTTCTTGAGGCACAAACACATTGTAGCTCGTTTCACCTGTCCCCTCTTGTGGGACGTTTAAGTGACTCTTCCTTGTCACAAACGTGGCAGACCATCTTGAAGTTGCCTCTGCCCACATCTGCAGCTCATTTTCTGAGGGTGACGACCACACCACATCCTTAGGGTGACAGTGACGGCTGCCACCAGCGCCCCACTGCTGCTCACTTCACTGACCTGAGGCCGCATGGAGGGGCTCCCTGGGGTGGCGCCCTGGTGTTGACCCCGGGCTGAATCGCATTGCCCTTCACTCAAGAGCCCGTGGGGAAGGCCCGGCCAGCGTCAGTGACACGGTTTTCAGAGGGAGGTGGTCCTGCCCCGCCCGTCCCGACCAGCTGTTCTCCTCTGCAGCACCTCCTCCGCCAGGGGCGGCCGGCCGTGCAGGTCTCGCATGAGCTCGAGGTCGTGGCCACCGAGTACGAGCAGGACGCGATGGTTCTGAGTGGAGATGTGACCGGGTTTGGCGGCATCAAGCCGATCGGGGTCCACACAGTGGTGAAGGGCCGTCTGCACCTGACCCTGGCCAATGTGGGTAAGAGTCCCGGCAGTTTTCTCTGGTCTCGTGTCATTTCCTGGGCAGCCACCCGTCTTCCCAACAGGGACGTGAGCTCCCTCAGGGCACCGGCCATACTGTGGGCATCATATGGTCAGGAATTCAGAAAAACTCTTACTAGCTTGACCGCTGAGCCTGCCCTGGCACCAGTTGTTTGGTGTTCCTGATTTCTGGTCAGGACTTGGGATTGCTAGTTGTCATGGCCTAGCCTACATTTTGCATCTCGATGCTGCCTGCTGTGACAGTCCTCAAACACAGTGACCATGAGCTTTTCACTGGGAGCGTTACCGACGGAACTGCCTCGTGGAGGGGGAGCGGAGGGAGAGACCTTCCTGACCTTCCACCCAGCGTGGGGACAGGGATGGAGAAAGACACCTCTTTAGAGCCCAACACCTTGACCTTACGTCACACGGTGTCCCGCTAGTTGCTCCGCAGGGAGACAGTGCTGAGCCTCCCCCTCCCCTGTGCAGGGCGTGACCAAGACCTGTGACAGGACAGGAGACAGAGCCAGCTCAGGGCCGAGGCCCAGTAAAGGCTCCTGTGGGCCGGTGACAAGTCCCCCACTCAGCCTTCCCTGAGGGGACTGTGGGGGGGGGTTAGGGTTTCGGGGACAAACTTGAAAGCTGGACGAACCCGCGCGGTTGGGTTTTGTGGAGCTGTGTCTGTCTGGACGGGGCTCAAACCACGGTTGTTTTATTGGGGAACTTTCTATTCTTCAAAGCTCAGCCTGAGCTCAGCGGCCGGGTCCCGTGGGCCACATGGCGAGCGTCAGCACGGGGGCGGCGGCGGGGCAGCAGCAGGTGCGCACAGCTCATTAAGTCGGGGTTCGAGGTGGCTGCCTGCTTGTTTACAAACGCAGGATCCACGGCGCCTGGGAAAATAAACAGTGTGGAAACAGCAAAACTCAATTAGGACCCCGAGAAATCAGCGAGCCACATGTGAGTCTCAGACATTACTCAAGCCCATCGGACCCAGAGCTGCAGGAAGTGTTCTGCTTCTAGGACCGTGCTGGTTATTTTTATGTTTAATTCGCCAGCCCACAAATGTGCAGTGACTCCGGGTGTTAAAATCTTATCTTCAGAAGAAAGATTAGCTCCATTATGTGTTATCTTAAATTGTCGTTTTCATGCTTTGCCTGCAAGAGAGAGATAAGCTCATGGGAAGGAGAGTCTGAGACACCCTCTCTCTTGAGGCTGCGGTGCAGACATGCACAGGGAGCAGTTCACAAAGGCGCTGCCGCATGCGGCCTGTCCCCGCGTGGCACGCCACGATTTTTTCTCTGTGAATTTTGGCTTTTTTTTTGGGGGGGGAACTGTGTTGTGGCTTTTATTCTTTTACAAACCTGGTTGTTCTGCACCAAGTGGTAGGCACAGGTCAGCGGGGTGGGTGATGGCCGTGGAGCCGTCCGGTGACAGCAGAGTCCACGCCCGTGCCCGGCTCCACCTCCCTTGGGCAGTGTTCTGAGCCTCCCGTGTTCATAGTGCGCGTGAGGCCGCGGGAGCCTCGCTGCCGGCGCCCCGGGTCCCCTGTGGCTCTTTCTGTGGGAGAGCGCCGTCCTCGGGCTCGGTGGCTTCCTGGCTCAGACAAGCTTTCTGACGCTACCAGTGGCCTGCTTTGCAGCTGTCTCTCGGTGACCTTTGGTCACATGGTCGTCGCAGGAGCTGTGTTGCTTTCTTTTACCCAATGACCCTGGCTGTGCAGTGTGACCACTTGTATCTGTGCCCTTCCTAGCCCCCCCTACCCCCCAGTGAGGCAGGGCTGTCCAGAGCCCCGGGTCCATGCTCACGTCCCCATGTTCTCAAGGGTGAAGGGCGACCGGGGGGTAAGCACCATGACTGCAGCTTGGGGTCAGGCAGTGGTGGCGTGTTCTGCCCCGTGGTATTGTGGAATAGCGCACGGCTGCGTCAGGAGCCCTGCGTGTGTGGAGGCTGTCGACTGCCATAGCAGATTGTTGGTCCCAGCTGTGACCTCTGTCTCACTGAAGGGGAAAAAAAGGGCAGTAATTTCAGACGCAAAACTGTGCCCCGATGGAATACGGCGTCTCCGCCCCCCCGTACGGTGCCCGAGTCACTGTGCATGTGTAAACACAGCTTCTCTGGCTGATTATCCCATCCTGTGAACAAGCCAGCGCTCCAAGGACAATGCAGGAAGCCCGGGGACGCCCCTCATCTGTCCAGGAGGGGACCACACGGTCCTGCTGGTCCCATATGCTGCAGTGACAATGATCAGTCGCCCTGAGAGCCCGAGCTCAGAGCATGCTGGGCACCTTCTGCATGCTGTCTGGCCAGGTCCTGACCTGCGGCGGTTCCCTTGGTGTCTGCGTGTCTCTGAGGTGCAGAGCAGGCTGTGCTCATCTTAGGTAGATGTCCAGGACCAGAGGCGGCCTCCCCTGCCATGCAGGGGACCCCTAGTCGTAGGGTTGGGGGTGGAGAAAGCTGTGGGATATTTTGGCTTCCTTCTGTGAGGCAGGAGCCCACTGTGCCCACAGTGAGTGCAGGTGGCATGTGCCCCCTGCCAGGTGACTGGGCAGTGGGTTCTTGGGATGGGGCACAGAGCTTGCCAAGGTCTGTGGGGCCACACACCCCCCTGATGTGGAGCAAACAGTGCAGAACCATGAGCCTGGACCATCTCTGAGCTGGTGGCTGGAAAGGAGGGCTTGGGTCAGGGGCGTGTCATCCCGTCGCAGAGACAGCAGGGAGGTGCAGGGGACATGAGGCAGAGCTGGCGGCTGGGCCTGGAGCACGCTGCTGTCTCTACCTGTCGTCTCCCTCGTGGATCAGGGGCTCCTTGAGGACTCGGCAGGGTCTTGTTGCCATGTTCCTTCCAGCAGTGACCACTGCCCTAGCCCGGCGGTGGGCAGGTTCGCCAGCCCGGGAGCCCAGCAGCTCGGAGCTCTGTTCTGCTTGGGTATCAGGTGAGAGGAAGCTCACGCCCATGAGGGGTGCTGACACCAGCTTCTTTCCTTTGGGATGAGCGTGAGGTCCTGCGATGACAAGAAGTTGTCAGGGTCAAACTAGGTCCCATGGGGACGAGGTGACTCTGCTTTGGCAGAAGATGTACTGACCTCATCTACTGTGTACTGCCCGACCCCGAGCAGAAGTCCACGCGGAGGGGGCGGGCTTCCCAGAGGGGATTCCGTCCTTTCTGAGAGGCGTTCCTGCGGTAAACGTGCGTCACCCCAACGCTCAGACGCGGGCAGGTCAGAGGTGCTGTTCCAGTTCAGCCTAGGGAAGCGGGACGTGGGCTCTGCCTCTGGGCCTGGATCCGTCTGTCCCGAGCGTCATGAGAACAGCCGAGCAGGTTCCAGGCCGCGGAGGCCCTGTGCCCCCGGGTGCACGTGGAGCTGGGCGTCTGCCCGGGTGTGCAGCGGCCTTCCTCTAGCACGGCGACGCTCGGGGCCCCGTCGCGGGGCTGCCAGGCGTCCCAGACGCGAGAGGGCAGACACTGCATGCAGGCTCCGGGCGCCGTGAGCTTTCCTCACCTGGGGGTTCGGGCTGCGGCCGAAAGGAAGGAGGGAGAGGGAACCAGAGAAGGAGTTGGAGGTGAACAAGCTCCCACCCCTGTCTCTCACTCGTGGATTTAAAACTGAGCGTGGACTCGGGTTAGTGGGTCTGAGGCGCGGCTGGGCCACCGGGAACCTGGACCCCTCCTGGGGCACAGGCTGTCCCCTCAGGCTCGTGTGTGGCACCAATGTCCCTGCGGGTGTTTTCACGCAGGTCACCCGTGTGAGCAGAGAGGGAGACATCCCAGCTCGCTGCCACCCTCCAGGTTGCGGGTCATCTCGAACGACGGAGCCAGCCGCTTCGAGGGAGGCAGCCTCCTCATGCGGGGGGGCCCGAGACGTGAGTGGGCCGGTGGGCGGCTGGGCCGTGCACGGGTGTGGTTGGCGTGGGCTGGGGCGGAGCAGAGCGATGGGGAGAAGGCTGTGTGGGTGTGTGTGTGAGTGTACACGTGTGGTGGTGTTCATGCCCCTCTGGACCAGGGGCAGGGTGGTGGCTGCCAGCGTCCTGCCGAGGGCCCGGCCTCAGTGGGCCTGCGGGCCACGTGGGTACACCGCGCTCGTCACACCCGGCGCTCTAGACCGGGCTCTGTGGGAGCCGCCTGGTATTTTGTGGGGGAATTACGGTCCTGTGAGTGGCATTTGCTTTCGGTTAGTGGCTCTTCTGCAGGGAAGAGGAAGTGAGAAGGTCAGGGTGAACCCAGACTGATTTCCAAGAGGGAATCTGAACCTCCGTGTTGGGAAGAGGAGGAACAGTAGTTATGAAGCTTGGGGAATAAAGACCGGGGCTCAGTGACAGTGTTTCCCACAGCAGAGAAGTCTTTCTGTCCCGTTAAAATGACCCACAGACCTGAGTATAAAATGTCATTGGGATGAAAAGTGGGACGTGTCCTTTTACGTAGCACTTCCGCGCCCCACCCTGCACGCCTCGGTGACCCCCAGTCTGCCCTGAGCTCCCTGTGCTGTCGATCCTCTGGCTCTGTCGACCTTGACCCTGGGCTCCGGGAAGGAGTTAGGGCTGTGGCCGTGGGACTCTGGTGCCTCTGGGTCCATCTTGGAGGGGCGCGAGGATCTCACGAATCCCCTGAAACTCCAGCCACAACAGTGGGTCCTGGCATGTTCTCTGGGGTGGGGGTGCGTGCTCACCCGTGGCCCATGGCCCAGGCAGACTGAGAGTGGCTGGACCAGCTTCCTCGTTTCCGTGTTCCAGGAACTGAGGCAAAGGAAGGTCACACGGGGCTAGGGGGGAGGGTGTTTCCTGCTCTGGGGCCAGCTTCTCCATCCCCTGCTGGCCCCTCTGGCCACCACGAGAGTGGATGCGAGTCAGGGAGGATTCCCACCCTCCAAACAGGCTGAGAGTATTTGGGAATCTCGTGGCCTGGGGGTCAGGGGTTCCTCCAGGCAGCTCGGGGTGGTGGGTGAGGGTTTGCTGGCTGAATGGAGAACTCAGGAGTCATCAGTCCTCTGGTCCCTTCTGACCAAAACCAGAGAGCGGTTGCTCCGTCAGAAAGCCTGGTCTTCCTTGGGCTGATTTGGGGTTAGGACGCCGTGTGGTTTACGAGGGTTCTCAGTGCTTCCTGGCTCAGCGGAGCAGTCCACGTGGTCATGGGACCGTGTTTCTGGCTTCTCTGGGACCGGGAGAGGCATGGTTGGGGGGTGCTTCTGAGTAGAGCGCTCACCGATGACCCCGCAGGCTGCTGGCCTCCTACCCGGGTCCCTCCACACAGGGGCCGCCCCGCCCAGGCAGGCCCTCCCACCCCGCAGCCTGTGCCCCAGAAACATGGGAATGCTCCCCTGGGGCAGCCACGTCAGACGTCCACACTGACTCAAGCCATCGGAAAAGCCATTAAACGGCTTTAAAATAGAACGGCAGCAAGGAGCCTGGAAATGAAATGGCACTTGTTTACTCGTGACAGAGGGAGGAGGGCGCATTGGGGAGGCTGCTGACCACCGCGTGGAGCACTGCCACGGTGCTGTGGACGCGCAATGACAGTGGGCCCGCCGCGCTGACTTCCCGGGTTCTGAGAGGCAGTAAGGGCCCCAGCCCTCCGGTGGGATGCTCCTCCTCCCCTGCCCGCCGGCCTGGCAGTGTGGTTGTCTGGGCATCTCGTGTCCGTGTGGGATGTGGCACATGCGGCTTTGTTACCGGCACGGCCACTGACGGAAGAAACAAAGTGAAGCTCCCATGACTGCCGAGCCGTTTCTGCTTTGTCCAAGGCACGCACGTCCAGGGACCGGGTACAGCCCCCCCCCCCCCCGAAGGGCATGAGCTTGGGAGCCTGGCCTGGTCTGAGTGCCGCCCGCCACGACTGGCCGTGAGGCTCTGGCCCAGGAGAACCCCCAGCGGAGCCCCCGAGGCCTGCTCTGAGCTCGGGGCTCATGACCGCCCCCCACGGCCGCAGGGTGGTGAGCACATGACGGGATGGTGCGCCTGAGCTCTGAGCACTGCTCCTGCGTGGCTGTCTGTGAGCAAGGTGGGCCGCCCTGGCTGAGGGGTTGCCCGACTCGAGTGTCCTGGGAGCCCGAGCTTCTAGAACACTGACCATCTCCCCCTATGAGGTCACCTTGTGGTGCATTGATGAACCTGGTCTAAGGGCCAAGATCAGAATTCCTTGTGTTTGCAAGGCTGGTAAGGAGGGATGCTGTAGGGACCAGTTTTGTCATTTCTGTCTTGTTCACCTTACACCATGCAGAGGAGTGACGCTTTGAGCTCCCTTCTGGGGGCATCTGTTGAAAAGGACGGAACTATGCACTTTAACTTCTGGTTCCTCTTTGAACCTTCTAGGGGTGAAGAATGTGGTCCAGGCCCAGAAGCTGACGGACGTGGACAGCGAGCTGGCGGCCATGCTGTTCACCCTCACACCGCCGGGGAGCCGGGGGCCCCAGGCTGCCGGCCAAGAGGGGGACGCCGTCCGCAGGCGCAAGCTGGAGCGGATGCGGACCGTGCGTCTGCAGGAGTTGGCGGGCGGGCTCAGCTGCTACAGGACCGGCGTGCTGGTGAGCGCTCCATCCACCGCACTTCCCCTGGGGCGCCGAGCAGGACTAGGCGTCATCGTGAGCGGAGCAGCCTGGCCTCCCCTCCCCTCCCTTCTCCCGCGAAGGTCTCCGCTTCCTCCCAGATCCTGTTTTCAGGATGTGAGAGCGTGGACTTTTCAGCCACCAAGGGTCACTTTCCCGTCAGAATGACCAGGGAGTTTTGGTAAAAGCAGATGTGTGGGCCACTCCAGTGACATCCCACCCCTCACCCCTCACTGCAGACGGGTGGCACTTGTGCCATGTTGCGTGTCGCCATCCCTTGTCAGGTGCCACGGAAGAGGGCTTTCCTTCTAGCCCAGAAACTCCAGCAAATGGCCATCTCTCTGCTCGGAATGGTCGTGGCCTGTCCTTGAACCTGCGGCTGGGGCCCATAGTGGGGTTCGTGGCCCGGGTGTCGGGGTCCCAGGGGTCCTCAGTGCCATCACCATTTCCTGCCTGGGTGTGAGCTCGGAGGTCAGACGGGAGCACAGCAGAGGGAGGCCAGCGTATTGCCCGTTGTGCTGAGGACCGCCACGCGAGCTGGTGGTGGAGCTGGCTGGAACCTGAGGGCGAGGGGCTCCCACACCTGAGGGCGAGGGGCTCTCGGCACCTGAGGGCGAGGGGCTCCCGGCACCTGAGGGCGAGGGGCTCCCGACCCTGAGCCTGGAGCTCACCCACAAGCTCCGCAGTCGGGTGGTGCCCGACGGCTGCAGGCAGGACCTCCTCACCGAGCGCACCCCCTGGCAGGAGCAGCGTGCACCCCGATGCTATCTCCAGGCGGATGGTCTCGACAGGAAGAGGAGACAGAGGGCAGGGCTGTGCCCGCCTGGCTTATGCTCTGGAACTCTGTCAGATACGCTGCCCCGTCTCTGATGGGGTGGAGGGAGGCCAGGGGTCAGGCTAAGAACTTCCTCTGTGGTCTGGGAGGAGGCAGGACAGGACACAGCGGCCATTAGCAACCTCAGGGTCACATGTCCACCCGCCGCTTTCCCCCGTCTGGTGCGTGGCTATCCGGGGTCTCGATACCAGGTTACAAAACCACTCTGGCCCTGGGGCCACACAGTTTGTCAGAGGTCCACTCCTCTGAGACGCTGTAATAAAAAGCTCACCTAGGGCGGCCCCGAGCGTGAACATGACCACCCTCCCGGGTTCACGGGCCTGGGCAGAAATGGGAGGCTCTGCTCCACTGCTGGGGGAAGGCTGACGTGGGTGTTGGCAAGTCACTGTCCTAAGGAACTGAAGTCAGTCTCGCCTTTTGAGTCCAAGTCCAAAGGCGTTCAGTCGGCCTTTTCCTTCTGACGTCTAGGCCTCGTGATGTTTGGAGGTCCCAGCATGGGGGTGGCCCTTCCAGTCCTGGACCTCACAGAGCAGCCCCAATGGGCTGCACTTGTAGTGGGAGGCTCACAGTCTCCAGCCTAGAACATACCTGGTGGCCAGCCCACTGAGTCACGGCAGCTGAGGAAGGAGGGTGGACGGAGGACCTGTGGGTGAGCCTGACCCAGGCCGTGTGCCAGTCATCTGGGCCCGGCTGGAGCTCAGTCAGGTCAGGACATGTCCCTCCGAGGGACTCTGCTTGTAGACGGCTCCTGCTGCCACATCGGGGACCCGGGTGGGAGCTGGTCACCTGTCTTAATTTTGAAGTCATTCTCTTCTCTTGTTGGAAACCTCTGGTTGTAGTTCCCCACGGCACCCATGCCAGCCTCATGAGTGTGTGTGGGGTAGTTGGTGGTTGATTGTCGACATCAGGAGCTTGTGGGGCAGACCCCCCTTCCCACAGGTACAGATACACCACCTGTGGGCTGAGAGAAGCTGGCGGTGCCTGCTGCCGTCCATGTGGACGGACAGGCATGCCCCGTTCTGTTCTCTGGTGCTGGAGGCCAGAGGCCCCATCCAGCCCACATGTGAGGGAGGGGCAGTGGTGATTCCTGAAGAAATTTGGTGTTCGGGGCAGGCGTGGGGGAAGGTGACTCGAGCCTAGCCCTAGAGAAGGGGCGCATGCCCAGCACGGCAGCCCCGGTCAGGCCCTTGTGTCTCGCAGGCTCAGCAGAGCGCCCGGGCGCAGCACGCGCGGGACCTGCAGGTCATCGCCGCCTACCGGGAGCGCCTGAAGGCTCAGAGCATCGCCAGCGCGCTGAGCCTGGCCCTCACCACGGAGCACACCATCCATGCCACTCTGGGCACCGCCGAGTTCTTCGAGTTCGCGCTCAGGAACCCCCACAACACGCAGCACACCGTAACGATCGAGGTGGACAACCCTGAGCTCAGGTGGGCCAGCTCTGTGCGGCGGGGCCTCCTGGGGGAGGGAGAGCCCTCCTGCTCACTCTGCGCCCCCCCCCCAGCCTTGTCCTGGACAGCCGTGAGTGGAGACACCTCAAAGACGCGGCCAACGTGCACACGCCGGTGGAGGAGGACATGTTCCGCCTGCGGGGCAGCCTCGCGCCCCAGCTCTTCCTGCGCCCCCGGGAGACCGCCCACGTCCCCTTCAAATACCAGATCTTCTCTGTGGTGCAGGTAGGGGGCGCTCTTCCGGAGCCGAGGGGGCTGGGCGTCAGGCTCAGGGAGCATCCTGTCGGGCAGACAGCCGGGCGAACTGGAGAGTCTGTCTGGGGTGGGACCGCTGTCGCCTCTGCGTGTCCTCATGCGCGTGCCCTGGCGCCCACGCCGTGCACGTGGCCCAGACATTCATGCTTCCTGCTTACGTGGCCGGTGTGGTGAAAGGCCTGGTGTTGGAGTCCGTCTGTCTCCCTAGCTGGTGGAGGGGCTTCCTAGACCTCAGGGGAGCCAATGGGCCGAATCCCCCCGGCTTCTGACTCTCCAGTTGGGGCTGCTCACCCACTTGTGTTGTTAGGTGTGCCCTTCACCCAGATGCAGGAACTGCAGTTTCTCGTGAGGATGTGAGGGGCTTGTGAGTGTGTGTGCGTGTGTGTATGCATGCAGTGGGGTTTGTTCTGTGAATGATGCTTACCCCTGGAATGGTCGGAGGAGCCCGAGGGGCTCACTGATTTCCCTGCAGGCTCTGGGGTGCACCCTGGGGACGAGGGTTGTAAGGATGATGGTGAGGTCGTCAGGCTCTGGCTTCAGGCAGAGCTGGGTGGGCACATGGGCCTCCTCCCTTGACGGCTCACGCAGCCTCCACAGTGCCTCTGTGCTGGTTATAGCAGCCACCCAGAGCGTCCTATGAGAGCCAGCGAGACCCTGGGTGGCAGCTGTTCCTTCTGGTGGAAGCTCCTCCAAGTAGGAGGCAGCACTGGTCACCCCGGACTCCGTCGTGACCTGCCTTGCTGACGGTTCCCCACAGGCTGCCACTGAACTGAAATCCGAGAAGGGCACGGACCCCGGTGCACCTGGGAAGTCCAGCACAATGCCCACCAGACACGCCAAGGTGAGGGGCAGAAGGTGGAACCTTGATCCTGACATACGCCAGGCCTTGGGGTGCGGGCCGCGTGTCCTCTGTGGGCCGAGCAAAGTCTGTGGGGTCCGCTGTTTCTCGGGCCTTTCGGGGGCTCCACGGCCCTTCTCGCACCTCCTGGAGGGGGTTTGGCAGTGGGGGCCGGGAGCTCAGAGGTGGACCTTCACGTCCCAAGAGGGCAGTGAGAGCTTTAGCCAGACTCTGGCACAGCTGCCAGCGGGCGTCTAGTGTGGCAGCGTCTCCCCGGGCACTCAGCACCTGCAGCCCTTGGTGCTGGCTGTGAAGCCGCCACCTTCATGCCCCCGATCCTCACATCTCTGCAGCTGTAGGCACCTGCGGAGGCCACGGGGCTGGGTGGCATCACGCGACCACCTAAGGGCCGTTGCCCATGGCCCTGGATGCTGTGGTGGCCCTCAGCTCTCGTTCTCCCGCACTTAGCGTGACTCGTCTGTGATCCGCTTCCTGTCCGCACTCCGGTGGCCCTGACGCGCTTCCTGCCGGAAGGTTGGGGTTGCTGCGAGATTCTCGCCTTTCATTTACCAAGTTTCAGCATAATGAGCAGTGCCCGAGCCCTCCAGAGGTGGAGGTCTCAGTAAGAGCTCGGTGTTTATTTGCTGGGTTTCTCATCCGCGAGGCCCTGGTGCTGAGACCGTCCCCTCTCGGGCTGGGGCCATCCCTTCCAAGTTAGTTCCGGTGCCGTTCTTTTTAAACCTTTTATTTGGAAATAATCTTAAAGTTAGAGAAAAGTTGCAAGAATAGTACAATTTCTGCATCTCCCCCGATTTCCAGTTGTGGGCACGTTGCCTATAGCTCCCCTGTCCGTGGTTGCTCTGACAGTGTGAGGGCCGGCTGTGGCCGTGGCGCCCGCGGCTGCGTGAGACTCAGAGCTGGCGTGTCCCGAAAGTAAGGGTGGCCTGTGCCGCGGCCTCCGTGGAGCCATGGAGATCAGGAAGCTGCCCTGACACGCCGCGTCCGGCCCCGTCAGCATGACAGCAAGGGTCCCGAGGTGTCCACGTGGCGCGTGTGGTCCTATAGCCGGTCTCTGCCTGCCAGCGCACTGCCGCCTCCCGGCCTTCTGTGCCGTGGTCCTCTGAGGTGTGCAGGCCGGCTGTCATGCAGAATGTCTGAGTTAGGGTGTGTCTGACATTTGCTGGTGTTGAGGTTCCACTTCTGGTCCTGGGCGGGAGGCCGGGAGCTTTGCTGCGTCTCCCCTGAGCCTTGCGTTGGGAGGGATGCGGTGCTGACGGGCCGTGACTGGCGACATTCACTCTCGTGTAGAGACGACAGGGTCTGCCTGGCTTCTGTACTGTAGAATTAATTAAGAGGTATTCGGTACTTGATCATCAGAAAGTAGTTAATAAGGACTTTGTGAGGAGATGCCGAGACTATGTAAAGATTCGTGTTCCTCGGCAAACATTGCCCCTGGCTTCTGCGTCCAGCGGGGACTCTGCTGGGAGGGTTGTTAGCATTTTGGTTGCTGTGGGCAATGCCCAGGTTTTATTATTCCTTCCTCACACATTTGGCGGCACCCTGAGTAACGGAGCTTTGCCACCGTCCCCTCTGTGTGTCTGATTTACTTCTGACGGCTGTGGACCCGGATGCCTGTTGTAGTCGGTAGGTTACAGCTTGTGGCCGCCATTGTTTGTGTAACAGCTGCTTCACTCTGCCCCCTATGCCCTCTGACATGTCCCTGTCCCTCTCTGAGCACTGCCCGCCTGCCTGGCATGTGGGGGTCCAGAGTCACCCTGAGCTGTGCCCACTCCATGTCTGGGACCAGCCGTCGACCGAAGGCTCTGTCTGGTGGAGCAGGCGTTCAGAAGCAAGACCTGGGTGCTGGGTGCACTTGTGGCCCCGGGGCCCCGGCAGGGGGAGCCTAGGAGCACACGCCTGAGTGGGCGGCACACATGTGCACAGCCTGCGGTGAGCGCCTGCACGTGTTCAGGTAGCTCTTCAAGACGTCCTCAGCAGCCCTTCCCTCCAGTTTGAGTTCCCATCTCTGCAGGGGAGATGGCGGCCTCCTCACCTTCCTTGTGTTTGCCTGTTTTACCTGTTTGCTCACTTCCCCTGAGGATAACCAGAGCACCGAGCACGCTGGTCAGCCCCCTCGGCCATGAGGCCGCTGGCGGTGTCTGTGTGCGTGTGCATCTCAGAATGTCAGTGCTGAAGGCGCCGCAGGCTCAGAGGTCTCAGAGCTTCAGGATTCTTCCTGGGTGGCACGCCACCCACTGCTGTGGAGCTAGATGTGCGTGTTTCAGTCGTTTTTAATATATAGAGATCCTTTAAAAGTTAGTTTTTAAATTAGTTAAAAATGTTTACGTGAGTCCACAACCAAACTATAAAATGAGCTGTATGCAGAAAGAACTTGCTTCCTTCCCCACCCCTCTTCTCTGTATATGCATGTGTGCATGTGTGCATGCATGTATGTGCACATGTGCATGTGTGCGTGTGCAGAGCAGGGACATGGTCCTGAGACCCCTGGCGGGGAGGACACGGAGCTCAACCTGGTTCACTGTAACATTGGAGCTCTGTTGTGAGGATGGCTGCTCAGCACTTGCCTGGCTGTCCCCCAGCACTGGACTTCCAGCTGTTCCTAGCCTTGCTGTCACAGGCTACACGTGTGCAGTTTTGCTGAGTCCCTCTCCGAAGGACCTGGCCCATTTTGTACCGATGGACCATTCTCTGACCCATACAAATGTCATCAACTCTTTTGGAACTTGCTAGTGTCACAGAAAGTGTGGGGAATGTGAGTTCTGTCTGAGAACTCAGCTGCGTTTGCAGGTTCTGCAAAGGTGGGGTGTGGCCTCAGCAGGGCCTCGCGTGCTGCCCCCACGCTGCTCTGGGCTCTAGAAGGGCCAGCAGGGAGCCGGCAGCCAGCCGCTACCCTCGGGCCTGGCATTTCCGTGGGGGGAATGTGCCGCTCACATGCCGTGTGGAGGCGCCACAGGAGGGGGCCCGAGCGCCGTCAGCAGCGTAGGCAGCTGTGCTGGTGAAACCGCAGAGCAGACCCCAGTGACATGGTGGCTGGGTGCCATCGTCCTTCCTCCCGCTGCTCCTCAGCTCCGAGTCCCTGGCATGCCAAGCGGGGCTGGGGCATGGGCACAAAGGCTCAGCCGGGTGGGTGGCACGCTGGGTCCAAGCGGGGGCTCGCGGTGGCTGTCCTGTTAGTATGTGACGTAAACGCGTTTTTGCATATTTACCGTTTTAAGTGTGCATCTAAAGCTCTCACAGTGAAACTGGCCTGAGCAGAAGAACACCCTTCCCATGTGGAAGGCCCGTCTGGCGGTCTGGCCTTGTTTCCAGGCCCAGAGCACTCGTTGGGCCAGACCGAGTCATGGAGCAGAGATAGCCACCCTGTCACTTGTGCAAACCAAGTTAGTAAGAAACTTGTTTACAGAGGAAATTTGTACTATTTCTAGCGCTTTTGATCAGCTCAGTATCCTTTTCCCGTCTGGAAGCAAGGCTCCAACGTGCTCCCCTGGGGCTTTACCAGGGCCCTGGGGAGCCCCCTTCACACACCCTACCCGGCACACACACAGCGGGTGTGCGGGGGAGGGGGTGGCTGTAGCTATGTGTGACACTGGGTGCAGACCTTGTCCGCTGCCCCAGGCGTGTGACTCATTCAGCAGGAAGAGCAGGAGCAGCAGCTGCATGTGACCTACATGGGGAAACACGTCCACGTGCGGACCCTGTGCTGAGCACCATCCCCACCGCGGCATGGGCACCTGCTCTGCAGACTGCCTGTCTCTGGTCAGGCCGGTGCTGCACCGCGTGGGGGCCAAGAGGACCGCGGAGGCCCTGTAGCGCTGCACTGTGGCTACCTGCAGGTGGTGTTTCGGGCCGGCAACGGCAAGCCCATCGCCGTGCTCTGCTTGACGGTGCAGCCGCAGCCCCACGTGGTGGACCAGGTCTTCCGCTTCTACCACCCGGAGCTCACCTTCCTGAAGAAGGCCATCCGCCTGCCCCCCGGGCACATGCTTCCAGGCAGGTCCCCACCGTCCTGTGGCTGGCATTTTGTGGGTTCCACGGGTGGGGAAAGGCTTTTCCTCAAGGGTGACAGGGAGGACCGAGCGAAGCCTCGGATCTGAGCCTGTGCTCCTAGCACTGGCGCTGACTCTGCCCACTGCTTTCGGATGCATCCCCGGGAGGCAGCCGGGCACAGAGCCCAGTCTCCACACAGGTGTGGGTGGGTAGCGTGGCATGCCATCTTCTCAGCACCTGTGCTGGCCCCACCTGCCCAGAAGAGATGTTGGTTTTGCTATTTTCCGCTCCAGGTGCTCCTGTGGGAACGCCGGGTGAGGAGCTCCCAGTCCACGTCCGATGCAGCGACCCGAACGTCATCTGCGAGACTCAGAGCATGGTGAGTCGCTTAGCTTAGTCCTGCCCAGCGCTGCCCGCTGCGCCTGTGCCCGGTCTGCCAGCTCCTCAGTGCACATTTCAGTGAAGTGGCCATTTGCCGTCCCATGAGAGCTTTGTGGACGGGTGGCTGTTTTTCCGGCTGGCAGCCCAGTTCCTTGGTTATCTGAGGCGAGGTGGTGATGTGCGATGCTAACGAGGGCACTTGCTGACCGTCAGGGCGTGACGGTCGCCCGGGACCCTGGCTGCAGCCCCTGCGAATGTAACTTGGACTCAATAGAAAATCAGGAAGTTAATGGTTTTCTCTTTCACAGTGAAAACAGCCGTGAATTCTGAGTAGGACAGAAAACTAGAAACATGTCGGGGGCCCGGCTCACATTGGCTATGGCTTGCGGGGGGCGGGGGGGGGCTGGATCTGCCAGAGGCTGCGGCAGCATCCTGGGACGCCCCACTGTCCGGCAGGGCCCGGGGGAGCCGCGGGACGTGTTCCTCAAGGTGGCGAGTGGTCCCAGCCCAGAGAGCAAAGACTTCTTTGTCTCCATCTACACGTGAGTGCATGGACCTGGCGTCAGCAGCCGTGGGAGGCGGAGAGGAGGCAGCGGGCGCTGAGCGCGGGGAGTGGGCCAGCGGGCTCTTTCTCAGCTCGTGCGGGCGGGCTGGGCCTGGCAGATTGCACCCTCGGCTCAGGGCGGCACTGATGGCTTGAGGGACAGTGTGCCCAGAGCCCACCAAGGACAGGAAATCGAGGCAGCTTCTGGCCCTCATTCAGTGCCCAGACACCCGCGTCCCTGCCAGTGTTCCGTCCTGGAGTCTGGGGGTATTGGCCCAGTGCCCCCACCCCACCCCGGCCGATGGAGAGACTGGGGACTGACCCAGGCGGCTCTGCTCCCCTCACCCCATTGCAGTAACCCTGGTCCCTCCCCATTCCTCGCAAGTGTTGTCTCCCTGCCCGCTGAGGACTTGAACACGGTACGAGGTGAGGTGTCGGTTCCGCTTCCGAGAACAGGGCAGCGGCAGCCTGTGTCCGGACCTGTCACGGGTCTGGGGACACGCAGGCGTGGAGTCCGCAGAATGATGCTGAGGGGATGTGCCACTGAGCCCTTTCTACAGTGACACGTCTGTATCCGGCAGCCTCAGGCCTGCCACCTCCAAGCTCGTGATTGCGAGCTGCCCACGGGCCTTGCCTCCAGTCTGGATTGAGATTTAAGCTGCCCAGGGTGCATATCTGCTAGGCCACATTGTCATTCATTCTTGGTGTCCTGTGCAGTCAGAGTGACGCCTGAGCTGCAGTCCCACCCAAGAGCCTCCGCTTAGGAGGGGTTGTGGTTGGGCGGAGACAGCCGTGCGGCCTGGTCCTCCGGGCAGCCTTCTCAGCTCCCTCCTGGCGTCCGTCCCTCGCAGGGATCGCTGGCTGGTGACGCCTGTCCAGATATGGCAGGTCTATCTCCACGCCCTGCAGCGCGTGGACGTCTCCTGTGTCACAGGCCAACGGACCCGCCTGTCCCTCGTCCTCCGGGGAACACAGACGGTTCGGAAAGTGAGAGCCTTCACCTCGCACCCACAGGAGCTGACGGTACGGCCTTCTGGGGGTGCTGGATGCCTTCAGTAACCTCCCGCCTCTGCCCACCCTCACCCCACCTGGGGACAGACGGGGCAGGACCGGGGTGTCGGGCTCAGCTCAGTGTTTGGGCCCGAGGACAGGCCCCCAGCGCCTGTGTGACTACAGCAGTGTGTGGAGTCTTATCCAGACTCCTCCACCCACTGCGCCATCTGGGACACGCAGCAGGTAAATCCCCAAGGGCCAGCTTTAGATTCACCGGAAGGTGAGCATTAACAGTAACTCCAGGATCGGTGTGACCGCAGCTGTGCAGCTGCCGGCGAGCTGGTGAAACTCCCGGGGTCGCCGCCTCACGGGAGGGGAGGTACCTGCTGTGGGCATGTCACAGATGTGAGACACCCTGGCCCCGCCTGACGAGGGGTTGGGTCTAGCTGCAGATGTTGCGCTTTCACTTGGCCCTGCTGACCTCATGCCGGCCGTGCAGTCCCGTCCCCCAACAGCAGGGTGTCCCCCTGGGCAGCGGGCTTCCTTGGGGTTCAGTCTGTTGGAGGGTGTGCTGGAAAGCCCCTCATCACCACCCGCTTCTTTCTGTGGTTCCTGAAGACGGACCCCAGAGGTGTGTTTGTGCTGCCGCCCCACGGGGTGCAGGACCTGCATGTGAGCGTGAGGCCCCAGCGGGCGGGCAGCCGCTTCGTGCACCTCAACGTGGTCGACATAGACTTCCACCAGCTGGTGGCCTCGTGGCTCGTGTGCCTGTCCTGCCGCCCGCCCCTCATTTCCAAGGTATGGAAGGGTGATGTGCGTGGGCCGTGAGGTACGGGGCGGTGTGCTCCCTGAGCGTTACCTGGTCCCTCCACCCAGGCCTGCTGGATCGAGGCGGGAGCTTCCTCCTCCTGTCCCCTATCCTGGGTGCGGCGAGGGGCTGCCCCTGTGCTGTGGGCGCCTCCACCGGGTGCCCCGAGGGCTTGTCTGTCCTGTGTGTGGAGGGCCCCTGCGCTGAGCAGGCTCTGGAAACGCCTGGAGAAGGAGCCTGCGCCCCCAGCCACTCTCCCCACAGGCCTTTGAGATCACGATGGCTGCGGGGGACAGGAAGGGCGCTGACAAGCAGATCACCTACACAAACCCCTACCCCTCCCGGCGGACCTACCGCCTGCACAGCGACCACCCTGAGCTGCTGCGGTTCAAGGAGGACACCTTTCAGGTGCGTGGGGGCGGCCCTGAGGCTCTGCCTCTCCCCGGACCCCTGGGCACGGGGACTGAAGGTCGCTGGTCACCACCACAGCTGGGAGCAGTCCCATCTAATCACGGGCTGTCTTCAGAAAGTCCTGGGAGGTGGGCCAGGCGTCCTACGCTTGGTGCGGTACCTGGACAGGCAGGGACCCCCTGGTGAGCTCCTCTGCCCTTGTCTCTGAGACCCCCGGGTCCCTCGTCAGGACACTGCTTCCGGGGCCGGGCACTGGTGACCGGCCTCCCCTGAGGTCTCTCCACAGTCTTAACTAGAACCGCCCCACAAGTTGACCCTCATCTGTCGTGAACATTTTAAGGAATGTTTGGCCGATCCCAGCTGTCAGTAGAGGGTGTTTCTGGGGTTGGGAGGCATTTCCCAGGAGCATAAAGGTGGTCTGCTGGGCATGTCACTGGAGGGGACCGCAGCTCAGACAGCCCGTGCCTGGAGGCCCCCCGCCTCGGGGCCAGGCTGCCAAAACCCCGCCTCAGGACGGAGGCCGTGTGAGCTGCTCTGCTGGAGAAGACACGTGTGGTGCGTGGAAGCTTCTGGAAGAGGGGTTGGCTGGGCGGTGCTAACTGCAGTGCCATCTCCAGGTCGCGGGCGGGGAGACCTATGCCATCGGCCTGCTGTTTTTGCCCCGTCGGAGAGCTGGGGAGGAGGACATCCTGATTCACATTAACGACCATGATGACAAGAATGAGGAGACGTTTTGTGTGAAGGTCATCTACCAGTGAAGGACCGCCTCGGTGGTGGGTGCCTTCCAGCTGCTCTGGGGGCCGCGTGGCCGAGGCGTGGGCATCGCCCTGCCCCCGGCCATCCCTGAGGCCCCGCCCAGTCGAGCTGCTGCCCCTGGTGTCCGCAGGCGAGAACTCGCGCCCTGACTGCCCACAAGAGAGTCATTTTCTAGGATGTTTTGATTTGCTTTTAGCAAAATGTTTTCTATGAGTTATCTTAAATGATGAAATTGTGTTTTTTTACTGGATTTTATACAAATATATTATTCTCTATGTAGTGTTTTATACTGGGAATATTTTATATCTTTTTAAAAAAAGTTATGTATGAAATAATAAAGTTTTACACATTTTCTCTTTTGACAGTTTTCTTGCCTGTTTTCTGGTTTTGCTATTGCCAGAGGTGTTCTCTTGAGGACAGTGTGGCTGAGGGACAGTCAGGTGGCCTGTGGCCGCCTGGAGAATCTGCCCAGGTCTGGCCGGGTGGGGGAGGGCAGGGGGTTGGAGGGGGGGTTGGGACACCGATCTGCTGCTGTGTCACATCTCCTGACTCGGGTCCCGCCTGTGAAACCCAGGATGACCATTGCATCCCCTCTGCCTGCAGCGTCCCCTCTCCCACATCGGTCCCACAGGCCCAGGTGCCGGGCATGAGGATGGGGACACTCGGGCCAGAACCTGGCCACGTCAGGGAGGCTGGCTCTGAGGTGTCTGGGAAATGTCGCCCTTCCGGGTGGTCGTGTGTCCAGGCAGGTGGGGGGTCGGCGCCGCCCAACAGGGTGGGGGCAGGTTTGGGCACAGCCAGCAGTCTTGCTGGTGGAGATGCGGAGAGGGGCCGACTGGCAGCCACCCGGGAGGGGGACTCGACAGGACCCGGGGAGGGGTCGTACCCGAGGGGAGCACCGCGAGGCCTTCTTGTTGAACACTTTGTTTTCAGTCGTTGGAAACAAGGATGGGGAAAGCGAGGGAACCTGAGCCCTGCAGCCGACCTGGGCTAGGCAGAGGCCGCGTGGAGGAGGGAAGTCAGCCGTCAGAACAGAGCGGGGACCAGACTGGCCGCCGAAGGAGGCCCGCGGAGTGCGTCTCGGCACTGTGAACCGAGGAGCACCCCCTCCAGTCAGCTGGGGTCCGCACGTGCCTGTGATTTCTGTTAAAAAGCTGGGCTGCTTTTGCTCAGTGAATAGAGCGTCGGACTGGGATGTGGAGGACCAAGGTTTGAGACCCCGAGGTTGCCAACTTGAGCGTTGGCTCATCTGGTTTGAGCAAAAAAAACTCACCAGCTTGGACCCAAGGTCGCTGGCTCAAGCAAGGGGTTACTCGGTCTGCTGTAACCCCACGGTCAAAGCACATATGAGAAAGCATTCAATGAACAAACAACTAAAGTGTCGCAATGCGCAACGAAAAACTAATGATGTTTCTCATCTCTCCGTTCCTGTCTGTCTGTCCCTGTCTATCCCTCTCTGTGACTCTGTAAAAAAAAAAAAAAATTAAATTAAAAAAAAAATTAAAAAGCCTGCTCTTCTGCGCATGTGCACGCACACACACACGCACGCCTGCCTTTCACGGGAACCTTATCATCTCCATCGAAGGCGCTTTTTTCATGACTGTTTCTTTCCTCCTCCTGCTCCTCCTCTCCCTCCCCCCTGTTGAAAGCTACTTTTGACTAAACCAGAGTCGAATGAAAGTCAGATGAACTGCTTTGCCTTCTGAGTCTGATAATGATTTAATGCTATGTTTGTCTCTATTTGGAAATAAATTAAGGCACCTTTGAAAATGACTGCCTCCGATTCTAAGAGGTTTCGGGGAAAACAGCCATTACATTTCCCCAACAGCCGCTTTTCCTCCTGCTGTGCAGGGTCCAGGCGTGTGCAGCCGTGACCCACGACGACCTGCAGCATCTTCACTTGACTTTGCAGGGATGTGTGCTGAGACTTCAGCAGAGAGAGAGTGAGGGGGAGCGAGGGAGGGGAGCCGTCCCCGCCCACCTTGAGGTTCAAGTGGGTCAGTGTCCGGTGTGGCCGAGCACGTGGGGTCTCTGCCCTTGAGTCTGCTGGGCGGGCAATGGATTTGGAAACCCTTCCTGCTGGTGACATCCAGTCGACGCCTATTAGTTAGGACACATCTGCCGGCAACACCATGGAGGCCCCTCTGGCTCTCCTGACCCCGAAGCAAAGCCAGGTCAGCATTCCAGGGTGGAGGGTCCAGGTCTTCCTGCTTCGGGCCACTCAGGCCGGTCTGGATGGCTCAGGGTGGCCCGGGTTCCTCTGCTCGGCCTCCCACCAGCTCTGCGTAACTTGCATCCGGATTCCACCCGAATGTGGCTTGGCTAGACGTCCCCTTCGCTCGCATGGCCGCCTTCTGGGTGGGGCTGGGCAGATGGCCAGCGCGAGCCCAGCCCCCCCTTTGCTCGAGAGTGGGGGACAGTAATGCGAGGTGGCTCAGCTCTGACTTCCGCCCAGGTGTGCTCACAGCCAGGGCTCAGGCCCCTCCCTGGTGCTTCCTCCTCAGAGCCCCTTGAGTCCTTGGTTAGACTGATTGACACATCTTCCTGACACCTGGGGCAGGTGGGTCCCAGCCAGCAGCTCGGCCTGGGCACCCTGAGGCTGCTGGGAAGCTGCTGTTCTCTCTTCAGGGTTGGGTCTGGAAGTGGCAATGCTGTGACCTGCCCACCCCGTCCCCCACCTTGTGACAGCCTCCTCTTCTGTCCTGGTCTGCCTGCTCTGCTTCCAAGCGCCAGGTAAAGCCGAACCTCTCCAAACTCCCGGCCTCACTCATGCGTGACAATGGATGGATGCATGGCAGCCCGTCGGCCCCTCCCCAAAGCCGAGGAGGCCCGGCCAGGGTCCTCTTGTGGACGACTTTGAAGAGGCAGGTTAGCTCAGGTTGGGTTCTGATCCATCACCCACAACAACTCTGTGTGACAGGAGGCAGGAAAACAGAGACAAAAATCAATGAGGATTTGGAAATAGACACGGCTGGAAACAATTATTCCTAGGAGCGGCATGGCCTGACAGAGAGCCAGAGTTGGGGTCCCAAGTCAGCCCTGGGCCAGACTGGAGAGAGGGACCCCACATCCCAGGGAGCAGCCGCCTTCCTCAGAGCGTGACCCTGACCCGCCAGGCCCCCACAGCGCCTGGTCTGCCGCTGTGACAGCCAGTCCTCAGGCTGGGGGGCCTCCCGCTGGGAGGGTCGGTGGGCTTTAGGATACTATGGGCTGGGGTGAGGATAGGGCAACCATCTCAGTGTCTACCAATCTCCCTGGGCACGTGGCCCGCAGGCCAACAAGCGGGGATCAGCAGCCCTCCCAGGAGGCGGTGTCTGTAGTTGGTTAATTCATCCGTTCATCCAATAGCCGTGTCGGATCTCCAACGTGCGGGGCAACGGCCATCGTCCCAGACACACCACCCCATCTGTATCCCTAGAGCACAGCGGGTCCCTCTCCTCAGTTCCAGTCCCCGAGGTCCGTGGTTCCCTGGGTGTCAGGCAGAGGTGGCCCTGGTCTGCTCTGAGCAGGTACAGGTGCTCAGAAGGGGCCGTGGTGGGCAGGAAGGGGCTCCTCCCTCATGCATGGGGGTGCTGGCAGGGGCCCCTGCCTGCTCTCCTTCCTGGCACCTACGCCCCCCCTCGCGCGGGCAGATTCATGCCGCCGCTCTTCGCGGAGTATCGAGCCGATGCCGGATGGGCACCCCCATCAGGGCCTGTGGCGGCACCTCTCTGTTGCTTTGCTTGGATGGGAAGTGACAGCTCCTATTTCTGAAATGAACACTATAAAGACTTCAGTCTAGCAAGAGCCCTACACGGGCTTATTAAAGGAGAGTAACTGAGTAACTTCCCTCGAATACTAATATTTCTGAAGGATCACAGCGGAGCCCCGGTCTTCCCTTAGCTGCCGTGAGCCAGAATCGTCCGGGTAGTGGTGGGTCTGGTACTGTGATGGGAGCTGCAGAGCCTGGGTTTCTGGGAGAATGTGGGTCAGCGTTAGACCCACAGCTCCTGAGCCACGTGGAGAACAAATGTGATTGGAAACTACTTCCAGGGACTCACTTGCAGATATGATTACCCCAGCCCAGCCCAGCCCAGCCCAGGGGCTGAAGAAGCAGCATAGGCCCAGGACTGACTCGCAAAGACTTGTCCTGCTGGCCCTTTATATTGGTCAGCTTGAAGCGGGAGGCCGGCTTTGGCCAGGGACTGCCCCACAGGGGGACTTCCGGGTGTCCTGGGATGAAGATTCCAACTAGCTCTCAGCAGTGTGTGGGCTGGGACAGGGGAAGTGTCTGTGGGGGTGCTGTTCTGGACCCCACTGGCCCTTTGCAGGTGAGAGAGAGGAGCTGAGTAGGGCCCCAGCACCCACTCAGCAAGGAGGCCTTGCTGGCTGGGGTGTGATGACCTCCTGGGCCCCATGCTTTGAGGACATGTGCCTGGCCTAGGAGACAGGAGCAGGTCCATGTCTCCTGAACCTAGGATTGAAACCCGGGTCAGTGAGAGGCTGGTCCACGCACCCGGCCTGGGCCTCTGAGTGCCCTTGGTTCTGAGGCCCCTCTGTGCAGAGGAAAGTCAACCTGTCATTGTGAGCCCAGGCTGGGCATGTGGTGGTGGTGGGGACACTTCTTCTCCTCCTCAGATGGCTTTGTGGGCATGTCACACGGGGCCCCGTGCTTAGGAGGGCCCCCTACCAGTTTAATGATCACGCTCACTGTTGCTGCTTTGAAATTCTTAACTTTTTAATGAGGGGCTTAGTGTTTTCATTTTGCGTGGGTCTCTGCGAACTGTGTAGAGGATTCCTGTGTTCTATTTCTCTGCGGTGCGGGGTGCGGGGTGGGGGTGGGGTTCCCCAGGGAGGTGGCAGGAGTCCCGGTTGGAGAGTTTTGTGGAGGGAGCCCTGGGCCTGTACAGCTCAGCCTGTCCCCACAGCTCTCCCTCTGGGAGCTGACGGCCTCCAGGGAGCCCGTGTTCTGTCTTTGTGCCCTTACCTGGGACGGGTAGGAATCCGACCCACGTCTAGAGGAGTGGTGGGTGGGAAGCTGTTGTTGGGACGCAGCTGAGCCAGTCTGTGATGTCAGCGTCATAGAACCCTGAGCTTAGTCTCCGTGGGCTAGGTGCTGCCTTGGCCTCCGCTGGTCAGAGCGTGGTGGGTAAAGAGGGGGTGGACCAGGCAGCTTCACGAGACAAAAGTGCTGCAAACAGACGTCACTGCGGCGGACTGTGGTCCCCGGGCCCTGCTGGGAGCCCTGCAAAGCCACACGGCAGAGGGCACGCTGTCGTGTCCTGCTGCCCCGCCCGCCCCAACACTCCAGTCCAGGTTGGGGTTCTACAGTGTTTTAGAAAGACCCTTGAACCCCGAGGCCAGCTACCTGGTGCAGTAACTTTTGGAAGATGCAGCTGTGTGGAGCTACTGGGGATGCCTGCTTCATTCGGGGTCTTTGGTTTGGAGGACATGGCCTCAGCGCTGGTTCTGGCCCAGGGCGCTCCAGGGAGACTTGCAGGGTGCCCGACGGATGCTCTGCGCTGGGGGCTGAGGGGACAGGGGAAGATAGGTTGTGGGCATGGGGTCTCTGGGGGCCCAGAACTGGAGCTGTGTGCCCAGCTCAGGGATGGGGTGGGCAGAGGTCTTCCAGTGCTGAGCAGTAAGGGCTGGGAATGGGGGGGGGGAGCAAAGGGCATGGCAGGCAGAGGGGCCAGGTGAGCTAATGCTTTCACCCAAGACCTTCGGGATGCCGCGTGACGCTCCCCGAACGCCTGGGGAGAAAACAGCAGCTCCTACTCACTCTCTGGGGCTCATGGTCCTGCAACCATTCCTGAGAAGCTGGTCCTGTTCTGGGCCATAAAGGGGTGGAGGCCAGGGCGTGTGGGGCCCAGGGCCCTTGGGACAGAGTGTAAGCACCACTGCGCCACAGGCTGCCGTCGGGAGCAGGGTGGTCGCCGCCCTGAGTCCAGCCCTGGGAGTAGTTCGCCGGCTGACCAGGGCGGGGAGAGAGGGGCGGGCATCCCGGCCTCTTGGGTTCCCTGGGAAAGGTTAGGCCGGCTAGCAGGCAGTATGGCCCTTGCTGCACTCGGCCTGGGCAGAACGGTCAGGTGGCAATGTGAAGGTTGTAATTGGGGTGGTGGCCGTTTTCTATAAATGCATATGGCAGTTAATACGGGGCTGCAGTGTTAGCACCGCAGGCCGTGGACCTTCGTGTGCAGGAGGGCAGCCCAGGGACCCTCCCGTGAAGTGCATCTTCCCTTCAGCAAGTCCCCCCTCACCAAGGTGGGACCCAGGGGCCAGAGGAGCCCCCTGCACCTCCTAACATCTGGTCAGGTGGGCCATTTCAGCCCTGACTCCGCGAGGCAAGGCCTCCTCTGTGACCGGCATGCTCACCAGTGAGCGTATTGCGAAGAGTGATCTTCCCTCGTCAGATGCTGCCTGGGGTTGGTCACCTCCTGCCCTCTCCCTGGGCCTGAGAGCCAGGAGGGCTGTCCTGCTTCAAGGTGGTGAGTGATGAACGCTGGTCCTTTGATTTCATCAATGTGGGGGGGTGAGGAGGCCTTGTCCAGGTGTGGAGACCCTTCTCTCGTAGCATCTCAGCCTGGATCGCCTCTACCAGGCCCAGTGCAGCCCCACCTGGAGCTGCACGCAGGACTCAGCGACCGCGGCCCTCTGTGCAAGAGAGCCCACCTGGTTCTGGGAGGGGCCATCCTGAGATGTCAGGAGACCCTCCTCTCTAGATGCTGGAGATTTGCGGTGAGGCCATCCCATGTCTCATCAGAGGCGCCACTTTTTGGTGGCGAGATGCCTTAGAACCTTGGGGTCTGATCTGCCCGATGGGGTCCCAGCTGGGATGTTACCTGGCCAGACCCATGACCCGTGCCACGTGCAGATCCCAGGCTCAGCCGGTTTGACAGGGGGTGGGGGGGAAGAAATGCAGTCTCCCATTGGCGCTGGCCTGGAGGGGGTGTGATCTTCCTCTGTTCTGGCTGGCTGATAAATTGTCCCCAATAATGACACTGCTCACCCCCTGCCTGTCTTGTTATTCTCCTACCATTTAATCCACATCATGGAAAAATATTAGATTTCGATAAGATCAAATGAATTCACAGATAAGAGATCTGTCTCCCCCTTCCCCAGGATGGACAGGTGGGGAGAGCCTGCTGGGCTCCCACAAGCGGAGCTGCCCCCGTGTCCTACTGTCTGTCCCCAGAGCCTCTGCCCAGGGGCGCCAGCCACCCCAAGTGTCTCAACCAATGCTCAGAGCCCCCACCGATGTCTCCTTGGCCATGCCCAGCGTGGCCGCCCAGCACCCATCTCCTCCCCACAGAGGGCCCGAGGGTGCACGGAGGCACCGGGGTGGTTCAGGCGTAATAAAATACGCTGCGCCTGACATGAGCCTCTGAAGAGAATGTTCCTAATTTCATTTTTATTGCTTTAAGTCGGGCATGTGGAAATGATACCGCATCGCTTTCCCCTCATTTTCCTGCCACCTGGCGTTGATGGCACCATCCTGGTCCCCGTTCAACAAATTTGCATTTTAGCAGCCAACAATTGAGCAAGGTAGCAAGGCGACCTCAGGGGTCAGCACGGAGGGCTCCTGTGTGGGTCATTCTTGGGCTGATAATCTTTGGATTTTATGGGTCAATAAAAAAAAAATACACGCATCAGAATCAATTTAGAGTTTCCAACTTTTTATTGGCCAAGTAAGGGCATTAAAACAACTCCTTCTAAGCCCGAATGACTGTTGCCATCGTTTCATGAGAGAAAGACAAGCCAAGCCCTCACGTGTAGGAGGGACAGAACCCGCAGTGAGGGACCAGTGGCCCTGTGAAGTGGGACGCGGTCCCCGGAAGGGAGACTGCTGCTGTCTGCCGCTCCCTTACCCTGTCTTGGTCGTGCTGATGTCATTTCAGACCTTGACTGCTTCCACTTTTAGAGGCTGGAAGGCAAGGCCGAGACCGGGGCCCGGGCTGACCCAGCTCCTGGTGAGGCCGGCTTCTGGATCACGGATGGCGCCTCCTTGCTGTGTCCTCTCAGGTCGGAAGGGGTGAGGGGGAAATCTCTGGGGTCTCTTCTGTAAGGGCACAACTCCCATTTACGAGGGCTCCACCCTCCTGACCTAACCACCTCCCAAAGGCCACACCTCCCAACGCCATTATCTTGGGGTGAGGGTTTCAACGTATGGATCTGAGGGGACACAAACATTTGGTCTATACAGCACCTCCTTTTTTGAGGCTAGTGGATAACCTCACCAGTGAAGGACCGTGGTGCTCCACTCAGGGTGGACAGGCCTGCTGCCCCGAGCCTCTCTGCCTGGTGGTTTGGACCGGTGGTTCCTGGAAGGCACCGGAAAGGAGGAGGTGAGTCTAGAGCAGGGGTCCACGGCATTCCCACTCCCAGCTTGGTGGGCGTGGCGGGGGCGGAGCTGCCTTTGAGTGATCACAGCCCTGGCACTGCCCTCACCCCTTCCCCTCAGCTTGTCCTGTTGGCCCTGGTGGAACTTGGGACAGAGCCCCAGGGAACCTGGGTTCTAATGCTGGGAGGAGGAGGGGGAGGAGGAGGAGGAAGGAACGGTTGAGGAGGACCCAGCAGCCACCTCCAGTCCAGGAAGTGAGCAGACTTTCTGTGCAGTTGTGTCCCTGGTGTTGGGAAGGTGGGGGGCACCCAGACTTAGCCTTCTGGGACCCAGGTAGTGAGATGCAGTCTGGGGGCCACTGAGACACCAGACAAGGCTCAGAGAGGAATCGCTCCCCTGGGCCCAGCTCTCAGCGGGGGCTGGAAGAAAGCCCTGCTGCGGCTCAGGACAGCCCCTGGGCCTGCGGGCACCTGAGCCTGGGCACCAGTCTGAACTCCCGGCAGCAAGGGGTCTATCAGTATCCTCAGGGCTCTCTCCTCTCCTAAGTGGGTGGAGAAGGAAGCTGGACAGAACCTTCTGAAAAGGGGACTTAACAGGAGGGGACCTCACACGCCCTGGGCTGCCATCTTGCTTTGGTGTGTTTTCACAAACCAGAGGAAGAGCCTGAAGCTGGATCTCGGGGGGACACCCTGGTTCTGGTGAGCGAGGGAGGCTCTGCTCCAGACGTGTCTGGGTGGAGCTGAAGGAGCCGCAGGCCAGCAGCAGGGGGTGTTGGAGCCGGGGGAGGGGTGCCAGTAGTCATGGGCTTCATTCGTGGGCTGCAGAACATGGCCCTGGCTGACAGGGGAGGAGACCCCGTGCTGGGTGAGACGCAGGGTGACCAGCCCCTTGGCTCTTTTTCACTTGGTTCTGCTTCTGGTTCCACGATCCAGGCTAGGGCCCGGTCCGACCCGCCATGAGCGGAGGGGAGAAGGTGGTGGACTGCCATGCTCAGCAGCTCCCTGAAGCCTGGAGCCGGCCCTTGAGCTGGAGGGGACCTGATTCTCTGGGACGCAGTGTGTGTGTGGGGACCTGATTCTCTGGGACGCAGTGTGTGTGTGTGTGTGGGGGGGGGGGAGGCCCAGGGCACGGTGGCCACCAGGCGGCCTTTCCACATGGATCCTGCCTTCGCGTCCCTGCCCCGGGGGAAGTCTGTCACTGTGACACCCTCCTGTTCCTCTTTGCAAAGCCTTCTGTGTTTTTCTCTTTGAGTAGCTTTTTCCGGATGTGCTCTCCTCTGAGCACTGTCCTGTCACCTGGGCCAGCTGCCCTTCCAAGGGGAGCAGAGGTGCTCCAGGTCCTGGTGGGAAACCACGATGGCACAGTTCCTGAGGCCGCGCCAGGTGACATCAGGCCAGCTGCTCTGGGACCTGTCGTTTCCTGGAGCGCTCCATTCTCCCCCTGTTCCCAGGGTGACCGCTCCTACTCACTGAGTGACGTCTGAATGTGTCCTCGTGTCAGGTGCTGCTCTAGGCACTGGGCTCCCTGGACGTGACTCACCAGAGGTCCTGTCTCAGTGATGACCCCTCGGTACTGCGTTGCCCCGCACCCCCCTTCCCAGTCCCTCTCCACAATCAGAGGCAGATTAAGGTTGGGTGAGGCCCCGGGGGTGCAGACGCAAATATTGGGCCCCTTTCATTAGAAAAAAAGTGTAAAGTTGGGGTTTTGCGGGGCCCCTCAGAAGTCAGGGCCCAGGGCGTGCGCCCGGTGCGTCCACCGTTAAATCTGCCTCTGTCCACACTCCCTCCTCAGCAGCTCACTCTGCCCCTCCTGTCCACAGGCCCTCCTCTGCACCCCTCCTCTCACCCCCTCTGTACTCCTCCTCTCGTCCCCCCTCTGTACCCTTCCTCTCATCCCTCCTCTGCACCCCTCCTCTCATCCCCCCTCTGCACCCCTCCTCTCATCCCCCCTCTGCACCCCTCCTCTCATCCCCCCTCTGCACCCCTCCTCTCGTCCCCCCTCTGCACCCCTCCTCTCGTCCCCCCTCTGCACCCCACCCCATCCATGTGAGCTCACAGCCCGAAATGCTGTTCTGTGATGCCAACCCTGTCTGGACTGGCTGGGGAACGCACACCCCTGGGCATGGGCAAGGAGAAGCAGGCAACGGCTCTAAACTTGGGGCTTCCCGAGCAGAGGTTTGGCTCGGCATGCCTTCAGACATTCCCCCTTCCCTCAGGTTTGCTGAGGAAAGGTTGACCCTCGTTAAAGAATGGTAAGGAGGACTTTGTTAACGGGAGGCCTCTGGGATCAGTGTGGGTCTCGTGCAGCAGGAGGGCGGGTTCCAGCCGGCGGCTGATGGTGGTGCTGTTGCCTCACACCAGGCACTGAGCCACCAGCTCCTCAGCCTTCCGGGTGCTGCCAGAGAGAGAGGTGGACGGGGGAGCCAGGTGGGCGGCAAGCCTTTGCTCTTCCGGACACCCCTACGGTTTCCGGGGCTGAGTCTGTTGCCGAGTCTTGTTGAGGTTTTCAATCTTCCTCAGTGGCAGAGAGGACGGTGGCTGGACAGTGGACAGCGGAGGGCCTGGAGACCAGGGGAGGGCAGGGATGGAGCCGTCGGACAGGCTGGCCCAGGGAGTCAGCAGCTCCGGCTTTGTCTAACCCCCAGGCCTTCCTGTTTGCAGGGCCTGGACGGCTTTCCTTCTGAAGTGGAATCCTGTTTCCACCAGCTTCCTGGGGACAGCTCAAGACCTCTCTGTGGCTGGAGAGGGGTCTGCAGCTGGCTGCTGATGGGTGGGGAGGGCAGCTGGTGGGGTCAGCAGCCATGGTCTAACCCAGTGGTAGTCAACCTGGTCCCTACCGCCCACTAGTGGGCGTTCCAGCTTTCATGGTGGGCGGTAGCGGAGCAACCAAAGTATAAATAAAAAGATAGCTTTAACTATAGTAAGTTGTTTTTTAAAGATTTATTCTGCCAAACTTAGCGAAAATCCGACATAAAGTACTTGGTAAGTAATTATTATTATATGCTTTAACTTGCTGTAACTCTGCTTTATAAATTTTATAAAGTAAAGTTACTTCCCTACTTTATAAATTACCATTACTGTGGAACCGGTGGGCGGTTAGAAAATTTTACTACTAACAGAGATGCAAAAGTGGGCGGTAGGTATAAAAAGGTTGACTACCCCTGGTCTAGCTGTTGGCCGACCCAGGCAGGCTGGTCTGAGTCTGACCTCCACTGTGCCTCCCTGAGATGGTACCTGCAGTTGGCAAGATAGACTCTGTCCTTGGGCTGTCCTACCTCCTTCCAGGTAACCTTATTGGGGCCCCATGGGTCCCTTCAGCCTTCTCTCATCACCAGCACCATCATTACCACCATCATCATCATCACCACCATCATCACCATCACTGCCATCACCATCATCATCATCACCACCATCATCACCACCATCACCATCATCGCCATCACCATCATCATCATCACCATCATCACCACCCACCACCACCCATGTTACTTAACCCTAATTATGCCGTGTCGCCACCACCAACATTCTATCAGATTGGATATCCCTGAGCTTCAAATGACCTAAAAGTCCTTTGTGATGGACAAAAGGTACTATTCCATGGTAATGATGATTTTAATAATAAAGGCAGTCCCACTTGGAAAAATAAGTAGTTACCACAAGGGCAAATAGCGGTGACTTCTCACAGCGCAAAGTAATTTGCGGAACAGTTTCTGTAGGCAGCCAGAGTGGCGCACTCCCACGGTGAGGGCTGACTCTCGGGGGCAGCTGAGACGGGAGGCACACCTGTAGCCTTCGACCGCAAGTGACCAGCAGCCCCCCTGGTGGCTGGTGCCACCCCGTGCTGGATGCTTTTCCTGGCTGTCGCTCTCAAAGTCATCGAAGAGGATGGACTCGCTACTCCTAGGAAGAGAAGCCCAATCAGAGGCTCCTCCCTCTTCCACACTGTGCCCGTTCGCCCACTTTACCCACCAGTGGGTCAAGAAGGTCATGTCACCTGGGAAGAATGAGGCCAGGCCTTCCGGCTGGAGACCATGATGCCCCTCCGCGGCTTTCACTTAATGCCATTTTAACGACTCAGCAGGGTCTGCGGTGATCGGTTCAAGCAGCCAAACACCATAGATTTGGGAAGTCCTCACCTGATTTAAGGGCTGGCGTGGGCGTGCACCGCACGGCAGATGTCCAACCCCGCTCGCGGAGGCCACCAGGCCAGCTCGTTCTTGGGGATTCCTGTCCTGCCCTCGTGGCTCTGCCCAACATCATAGAACCTAGGTGTCCGATTCCTGTCGTCCCCTCTGAAGGAGCTCTGGTCCCCCACAGCCAGCGAGGACACACTGGGTGCTTTGTTCACCTGGCATCGGCTCTCTTTTCCTGTTTATTTTTTTTCCTCTAGTGCGGAGAACACCTTTCTTCGCTCTGTCCGAGAGGGCCGTGTGGACTGATCACCCCCTCCCGGCTACATGGCCTTGTTCTGGGGTAGGAATGGCGCCCGGATGTGGCCACTGGGAGTTCTCCTTTGGCCTCTCAGTAATAATTGGACGGATGATGCAAGTCCACGCAAGAAACTTCAATCCTGGAAACCCTTGCTAAGATGTTTTTTTGGAAAGAGGTGGTTTCCTTGTTCTGATCTTGGAGTTTATGGAACATAGGCCATCAGGGTCAGGAATTGTCCTTTGGAGTGAGCCCATGGGGCGTGAAGCCAGTGGGGAGAAGGACAGAATTGAGTTACAGAGAGGGAAACTGAGTCCCGATGACATCATTCCAGTTCTTTCTCAGATGAGTCCTAGAATCGTCAGTTATCTGTGCCCCCAAAATGTCCCCATGATGATTGAGCAAGTTTGATTTGGCTTTTTACCCCAGTGAAAAGGTCCTAAATTCAGCCAGGACCCCTTGTCTGAAGAACTTGCTATCATTTGGAGGAAGGCATGGAAGGAACTGTCCTTCATGTTCCAAGGGCTGTCGGGATAGCTTCCGCCACGGACCATGAGTGCTGACATCTTCTTTCCACGGTTCCCTGGAAAGGGCTACAGAGGGGGGAGTGACAGTGATTAGATGTTCAGAGAGGCGGGTCCCAGGGCACTGGCTGTTGGTGCTGGGGGTGTGTTTGGAGGGGGGGGCGAGAGCAGGGTGGCCACTGTATTTGCTTCTCAGGCATGTGAATCTGATACCCAAAACACACGTGACTAAGCACCCAGATATTTCTTCTTTAAAGCTACAGTGTGTGCATTTTTTTAAGCTGATGATTTACCATTGAAATACCTTCGGAAGACCTAAAGAAAGGAATGCCAAGTAGGGAAATGGGAGTGAAATGGTCTAAGTCCATTTCTGTACCTGCCTTTCCCATGACCTTTACATCACCATCATCCCCCTTCAATGTCTAAGCGGTAAATGATCCCAGCAGATCCCTCAAGGACCCGGGCAGGGGCCAGAGTTCACTCTAGGCGTTTTGCAGGAAGGGGTTTATTAGAGAGTAATAGTGGCTGAAGAGAGAAACTCCAGCCAGCTTCCAGACATGAGCAGGAAGTTGCCTCTGTTGCAGCTGCTGGCTCCAGGACCATGGTAGTGTCTGCTCGGAGCTACACTGGCAAGTGGGCGTCACTTGCCTCCTGCCACAGAACCCGGGTCCACGTCCCACCTTGCGGGTTTGCGTCCCACCAATGGCAGACCCTAAGCCAAACCTGGGGCTTAGGCTGCAAGGCAGTCTGGGACACATGGTTTTACCCACCAGCCTCTGCAGCACAGGGTGGTCCCCAGAAGGAGGCTGAAGCAGACACCCGCAGGCCAGTGCCCAGGCCTCTCATGGTCCACCTTGGCCATCAGTATCCCCTGATGGTGCTCCTTCCCAGACTTCAACTCTGTAGCAAGAACACATCAGCAACCAGCTCTTCTGCACAATGCAGTGCGACCATCCCTCATCCTTCCCTGAAAGAGGGGCTCAGTCCTACCAATCACTGTGCTCCAAATTCTACCACCAACCACCTACTGCACACCTGATGGACAGTAGTGGGTGGGGGTGGGGTGGGAAGAAAATCCAAGATACACTCCTCATCCAGGCCGCTGGCCCGGGGCCACCTGCATCTAGTTGGTGCTAGTAGCTTCTTTAGTCTACCACTTACTCCCTGCTCCTCTGTCCTCAGGTGGGTGGGGGATGGGGTTCTCAACCTGGAGGATTGACTCGGGCCTTTATCCCTTATGGGTCTGCGCTCTGGGTGGTCCTACCTGTATGGGGTTCCTGTAGACTTCACCACCTCTACTTCAAGATGCTGAGTGACAGGAAGCCGCCCCCAAATCGTGCAGGATCTAACACACTTCCTCTGCCCCCTCTGAGGTGAGCAGCCCTGTTCTGTCTTGACTGGCAGGACCATTTACCCTAGCCATCAGTGATGATCTCCCAATGACCAGGGGTCACTCTCACTGCATCAGATATGCTGCTGTGTCCCCCGGCCAGGTCTTCCCCAGGGCACCGAGCCCGCTAAGCCAGCAGAACCACAGGTTGGAGAGATGGGAAGCAAGAATTTAAAATTTTGGAAATAGTCATGGGGAACTTCTCCCCCCCCCCCTCCGCCCCCACTTCCCTGACTGGGTGTCCCCCCTGCGGGAGCGAGAGCAGCACTAGCATTTGCTGGTTCAGAGAACGCCCCGCCTCGGACAGTACAGCACTCAACTGCGCACGTCGTTGGCTTCCTCCTGGCACTAGGACCGAGTCTGTAAGGCCTTCTAGCACGTCCCACTCCTCTGCAGTGCCAGCTGCTTTTGGGTGACGAATGCAGGCTACGAGCAGAGAGTTCCGCGTCACCCCATCGCCCCCCTTCTTTGTCTGTGAAATGAGCTCCTTTGCAGGGAGCCACACTGCGTGAGAAGCCGAGGAAGGTGGCCGGACACTGTGCAGAGCGGCGGACGCAAAGCGTGTCTGTACTTGGGATAAACGGCGGCTCCAGTGAGGCTGACTGGTTCACCCGTGTCTGATGGGAAGAGCCTGCTTCCCCCATGGCGTGTGCTCCTGAAGGGGGTCTTAGTGATACATCTGCTGCCCTGGGGATGGTGGGAGCCACACCTGCCCTGGGGAGGTGCCCACGGTCACTGAACCCCCCGTCTTCGTCGCTGCCCCCATGCCTCCGTGTTCATGAGCCCATGGAGTGTGTCTGCGAGTGGAGGGGAAACAGGCTCATCGACATCCTCCGAATGAGACAGCTCGTCCATCCGCACTGGGGACCAGGTATCCCCCTGCTCCCTCTGGGCCCATTCTAAGAGGGCTGGCCCCCCATCGCCCCAGCCTCGCTCTCTCCACGCAGTAACCGCAGGCTGGACCTCCAGGCCTCCCTCACAATCGCTGTGTACACGCGCACCCATGGCTCCACTGGGTTCTGTTCATGAGCAAGACCCCTCCCTTTCGGCTCCACCTGAGAGCCTCCCTAGGGCAGTGGTCGCATCTGCTCTTGACTGGTGCCAGCATTTTGTGCAGAGGCTGATAACCAGGTTTGGGCTCCTTCTTCCTTAGTCAGCTGGTCACAGGGAGACCACTGGGACGATGGAGGGGGGGTAGAGGGAAAGATGCCCGAGCCATTGGAGTAGGTATGTACCTCCTGATGCAATTTCTTGTGTTTTCAGGACCTGCTTGACTTGACCTCTTGGGTACTCCTTAGGTGGGGGCTGTCACTTGGCATGGCCCAGGGCATGGCCTGGTAAACTGGGTCCCATCCCGCTACCCTGGGTCTCTTGATACTCCTTGGGGAGGACCCAGGACGAGAGGCTCAGCATCTGCTCGGTCTAATAGAACCATTGAACTGTGTCTGAAGGAGACTGCTGTTGGCTGAAGAGGCTGTGACTTTGCTTCCAAACCCAGGGGACAGGCCCTGTGATTCTCCATCCAGTCTCCTGCCTGCCGCAGACACTTTGAGCTCTGCTAGATCTCCAGGAGCCTACGTGCCAAGAGGCCACGCTGCCCGGGCTGCAGGCTGGGCCAGCCAGCGAGCCTCCTCCCGCTGCGGCCCCGCTCACAGGGGCAGAGTGATGGATGCCTTGCTCCGGGTGTGGGAGCCCGAGCCTCGTTTGAGTGATGAGTGGCAAGGTTTAGCAACCTTTTCTTTCCCACCTTCAGAGGGGTTATCTGAACATATCCAGATCAGGTCTCTGAATTTTCAAAAGCTTTTTTTCCTCTCCTACCTGGTCCTAGGAAGCTTGTAGAATGTCTGCCCAAGACTTCTTGCTCTGAGATCCTGTTGCCATGGGTCGTCAATGTGCTGGATCAGGGTGGTGCCCTGTGGGAGACTGGGGTGATGGAGGTCTCTATGATGGAGGCTCTGAGACAGAGAGCTGGCATGGCTCTGGGCATGACAATGGAATGGTGTGGCTGCCTTCGTCAGAGTTCAGCACTGCAGACCTCAGTACGACAGAGAAAAGAGAGCACCTGCCAAGGCCACGCAGCCAAGTGTCTGGTGCTGCAGCAAGGAGGCCACATCTGGGGCAGCAGCTTCCAGAGCGGTCACCTTCTGAACAAGTCGGTGACGATCCCAGTCACTCCCCAAGACCCACCTGTCCCCTCGTGGCCCAGGCAGATGAGCTGACTGGGGATGTGGGAAGACTCTCCCGGGTCGCTGATGGTGACATAGGAACTGGATGGCCCCAGACGGGTAGAGTTGCTTTCACTTGATATTTTGGTAGAAAGGGTAGTTCCAGAGACTTCTACCTGCCTTTCCTTCCATAATAACCCTCACTTCCTGGGCTGGGGTCAGTGAAGGTTGTGCCAGTTTCAGAGCTTGTGTCTTCCAACCCTACGTTCAGAAAGGGCAGGAATGACCAACAAGTTTCGTGAGCCCGTGGGCTCACCATGAGCCAACTCAGGTTCAGGTTCCAACATGATCTGACTCCGTAAGCCCCCATCTGATGGGGGCCAGAGGAAATCCCAAGTCTCGGGGATTAGCATCAGCTCGAAGCCAGTGTCTAACACCCCCAAATGTCTGAGTATATCTTCCCCCATGGGAAGAGCTCTGGTCAGTGGCCTCAGATTCCTTTGGGCTAGGAGGAAGCTTGAGAACGGACTGATGTAATGTTGCAGGAGGTCGTTTTTAATACTGACCTCTGGTATTCCTGTATGCCTGCTCCTTTCCCATGGCACATCCCAGCTCTTTCCCACCAAGAGGTGAAGATGATCTCTCTTCAAATCTGGTGGTCTTGTGACTTGCTTTTGTAAATAGGACGTGGTTTAAATACCATGTCAAGTTCCGAGCCATGGCCCATAGAAGCTTTGCTTGCTTCTGTTTTCTGAAGCCGGCCTCCCCCATCAGAACAAGCACACATCAGCCCATCAGGGGAGGAGGGACATGTGGAGCAGAGACAGGCCAGTCCGGTGGGAGCCTCCCCCCACAGCACATGAGAGACGCCAGTCAGGGTGAGCTGAGCCTGGCTTCATTAAGCAGAACTGCCCAGCTGACCAAAAGACACAAGAGCCATAACAAATTCTTCAAGCCAGTAGGTCTTGGAGAGGTTTGTTATGCAGCAATGGCTGCAGATACAGGCAGGAACCCAGGGCTGATCTCCCGGGAAACCCCGCCTCCTCTCCATTCAGAATGCTCAGGGCCCATGAGTTAACTCTGGGAAATGGCCCAGGGGCTGCGATGATTGTGCTCTGGAGGATTTTATTTATTTATTTTTGTTTATACATGTCAAGCAGGACCATACTGGGCTGCCCACCTATTTCAACTCCTGGGGTGCCATGATCAGTTGACCCCTCTCAAAGAGCCCTCTCTGAGTTAAGCCATGCCGACATGCATCCGATATGCTGTGCTGCTGCCTGTTGGGGTCACTGTGCCCCCGGCCTCTGGGAGGTAGGTCAGTGCCACCAGTCTGAGATCTTAGGACAATGGCTTTGCCTATGTCTACCATGGACCCCACCCCACGCCCGTCCTTGGGTGCCGGCCAACCCTTTAGCCGTAGTTGGGTCAGATAACCAATCCCAAATTTCACTCTTGGTACCAATTTCTGTAAGGCTCAGGCTTCAGGGGAGGAGACAGACCTATTCCAGTTACTGCAAGTGGGCAGGGATCCATCATACGGTATCACACGGTATAGGGAATCACTAGCAGTCCTGAAGAAAGAATCTCAAGTGCTCGCTTCGGCAGCACATATACTAAAATTGGAACGATACAGAGAAGATTAGCATGGCCCCTGCGCAAGGATGACACGCAAATTTGTGAAGCGTTCCATATTAAAAAAAAAAAAAAAAAAAAAAGAATCTCAAGGCCGAGTTTCCAGGAGAAGACTTTTAAAGTGGCACGATAGAATCAGACTGGCCAGAGAGCAGCGTCCACGTGAAGGCAAGGAAACTGCCCTTAGAGCCAGGAAGTCCACAGTTCTGAACAAAGTCCCACAGGAGTATGTTTGATTGGTGGGACCTATGTTGCCCCCTGCCCTCAGCTGCAAGGTCTTCTGGGAAATGTAGTTTTCTGTCATCCAGCTCCTAAAGTCTGGGTATTCCGCTGTTCAGAGATTTTTAACAGATAGAGCCAGTGCCCCATTCCCCACATGCCCAGTAATTCCTGGACACTGCCTTTCCTAAGGGCAGCAGGGTCCACATGCCATGTTGCCCTAATCTCCCACCTGGTCAGAGCAGGAGAAACTTGGCCTGTGAAACTTGTGGACTAAATTTTTTCTTTTTTTTTTTTTTACAGAGACAGAGAGAGTCAGAGAGAGGGACAGATAGGGACAGACAGACAGGAACAGAGAAAGATAAAAAGCATCAATTATCAGTTTTTCATCGAGACACCTTAGTTGTTCATTGATTGCTTTCTCATATGTGCCTTGACCGTGGACCTTCAGCAGACCTAGTGACCCCTTGCTCAAGCCAGAGACCTTGGGTCCAAGCTGGTGAGCTTTGCTCAAACCAGATGAGCCTGCGCTCAAGCTGGCGACCTCAGGGTCTTGAACCTGGGTCTTCCGCATCCCAGTCCGATGCTCTAACCACCGCCTGATCAGGCTGGACTGATCTTAAGACGTCTGATTAGGGCCAGATGGACATCGGCGTCTTACCCGCCACTCACACTGACCACTTGGAGCTTCTCTATTCTGCTGAGTGCTTCTGTGATTGGTCAAGTTTGCAAAATACTCATGGGATAAAGGATTTCCTTATTTGAGTCATGTTAAGTGTATCTCTGACATGTTTTTTTCCCCTAGGGGACCCTATCCTACCTAGTTTTGAATCCTAGTCTGTCTCCCCTGGAGATGTGACCGGAGTCAAGTTACTTCATGTCTTGTTTTCATCTGTAAAATGAGCACGACTACATCCCATGCAGTACGGGGTTTGCCTGAGGATTACAGCCACGATAAAGCATCTAGCACGTTACTTAATAATGTTGTAGGGAGTCTGCATTGAGTAGATGTTGGTTGTTGTTATTGTAATTAGTATCCCATCGGTCCTGCAAGTAATAGTCTCCATCAATAGGTGGCTTCAAACAAAATTCTAACACCAGGAGACGATGAGATCACGTTGGAGTTTAATTTGGTTCTCTAATGAATGCATCAGTGAAGAAGCAAGAAGTTAAAAGTCGCTGATTTGCAGAGCAAGGCAGGAGCAGGGATTTTTACAAGTCAGCTGGGAGAGGCGAGCTGAAATGAGCTTGCTCAGTTAGATTCAGAACTGGTAAATGGCCGAGGAGGGCCATTAGTAAAAGTCTAACCTCTTGGCCACCTTCTCCGCTGGGCTATGAAACCACCGTTCCTTGCCATTTTTTCGACAGGTTTAAGCCCCCAACCTCCACGGGCTGGAGAACGCCTGGGCTCTCCGCTACCGTGCGTGGTTAGGGAAACAGAAGCTGGTGCTCAGGCCGGCTTAGAAAACGCTCGGGAGGGCCATCTGCAGAGCCAGTGGTCATCATATTTCCTTCTCCCACGTCTGGGACCCATTCTTGGTATTCACGTGCGTGCAGGGCATTCCTACCCATCATCAGGATAGAGAGAAAGCTGGCTTTATCTTGTCTGGAGCTGCTTTTCTGGATCCGAGGGGCTCTCCGGGGAGGGGCTGACCTTGGAGCCCCGGGAGACGCCCCTTCCTCACCATGCCTCACCTGCTTCCTTTGGAATGGATTTACTTTTAACGGTGGTTCCTCACAGGCTCCGTCTCCCTTTCCTGCTCACCATGGGCATTTGGGAACATTTTACGGTAAAAGACAACATTGTAGCCCTTGGGTCCCAGGCTAGAAACATGGTTTCAGTGGGGGCATTTGTGCCGTGTGGAGATGCTTCCCGTCAATGTCAGAAGCCGCTGGCGATTGTGACCCTTTCTGTACTCCACTCTGAACTTAGGGCTTCCCATTCGTTGTCACATTAACTCATCTGAGTAACCTATGGGCAGGTGTCACCTCCGTTTTCTGGATGGGAAAACTGAGATTCAGGACAGGTAAGTGCCTCCATTCAGGGAGCACGTCTCCTAAGACCTGGAGCTTAGATTGCAATCTGGGACTTTTGAATTCCCAATGGCTGTTTTCTTTCTACAGCGTTGATGGCAGCGTGTGACTATTTAGCCTCCTTGGCCCCCATTTCCAGTCCCGAGAACCACGTTCAGACGTCCTCACTCCTAACTAGTTGCATAGATATTCCAGTGCCTGTCTACCAGGTGTGCTGGCTGGTGAACCCCGCCACTCCCCCTCACTCCAGGAACCCGCCCAATCAAGGGGCCACCTGATCTCCTGGCTTGCTTTCCGAAAAGTGAACTGAGTTCCTGATATGGTCAGTTTCTAAATGAAAGTTCTAAGTGAAATAATTGAGATTGGAGCAAAAATAGCATTTCAGTGACGCAAAGGAGCCAGCTGGCCTGCTCTGGATGGTGACACGGAGGGTTAGGAACCAGTACGAGGTGAACCTTGAGACAGTGGCGGTGGCTGTCACAGCTCATGCCCACTCTGTCCCCTTAGCCAGAGGACCTATGAACCAGAAAGCACTCCTCTCTGATGGTCTTTGTGAATAGAGACTGAGAAACTGGGGGCAGTGCTGTCTCTAGTCAAATAACTAATGCTTCTTTAGACTTACTAGGTTAGACACTCACGTTGTTTTATTTAATCTCCAGGACCACTTGGGGAGATGTGGGCGCTCTCGTCCCCACGTTATGGATGAGGACGTGAGGACCCAGCCAAGGCTTACACGGTGATGAGAGCTGGGGCAGGAGGTCTGTCCGACTGAAGACCTGTCTTCTCATCGTCGTGCCCGATACATTTAACCATTTAATCTGGACACACTGTGGAGGGTTTTGGAGGAGAGAATAGTGAGGACCACCTGGTTGATCTGGTGGATGCTTATGCCAAGGCGTGAGCAGAGAGGAGGCATTTCATCAAAGGGTTCTGGAGCGTTCAAGTGCAACTCTTTCTTGGAGCACGTCTGCTTCAGAGACCTGAAGTATCACCTTGTCACAGTGGTTCTCAAACTTTTTGAAGTCAGGGTGCATTTAAAATTCTACAAATAATTGTAGGTGCACTATGTACAAATTTCTGAGAAATATGTTATAATAATTAAGTCAAATATTAAAGAAAAAAAATAAAGTCCAAACGTGCTTTTATGGTAATTAAACAAAATAAACACAACAAAATTAAATTTATTCTGACATTAAAAAACATTTTTATGTTACATTTTTTGAGTTATGCTTTTTAGAATTCGTAAAAAAGAGGGGTTAAAAATTAAAAAAAATGACAGAAAAGTTATCTTTTTTATATATATAGATACATTCTTAGTAAGATTTAGTAAATTCAGCAGGTCCCGGCATGAATGTGTTAAGTTTTTTCATTCTTGTGTTTATGAGAAACATGAGCCTGATGTGTCCTAGAGATTTCTTCAATGTTTGGGCATATATTTGAAAGGCAAACTCTCACTTCCTCGTCAATACATTGAAGAATTCCTCTTTTTACTCTTAATTGTGTTGAGTGCAGAAAACCCTCACCATACATACCATCTTTACTTTACACCAAACAAGGATAGAAGAAACTTGCCTCCAGTCTTTCCGGGGAACATGGAGGGTAGTGTAAACAATCCAGCACCACAGCTTGACAGCCTTTTGCAACCTAATCAGGCAAGTGAGGTGGGGGATTGGGCAGACTGTCAGCTTACAGACAATTCCCCGCACCTCTGTCCCCCCCAAATCAAAACTCCAAAAATCCTGTTGGTTTTTTGGTCCCCAACAGGCACATACAGTGTGTCCGTAAACTGCACCTATTCAGTGCAGTTTGATGTGGGCTCACGCACAAATTTTTTAGGGCTCCTTAGGTAGCTATCCCGTATAGCCTCTACAGACTCATCACTGACTAATGGTCTACCAGAACAGGGTTTCTCCACCAAACTGCCGGTTTCCTTCAACTGCTTATCCCACTGAGTAACGTTATTCCTATGTGGTGGCGCTTTGTTATAAGTGTGCCGATATTCACATTGCACTTTGGTCATGGATTCAAATTTAATGAGCCACAGAACACACTGAACTTTACTCTGTACTGTCCACATCTTGACTGGCATGGCCATGGGCTGCTCCGCTGTATACACGGTGTTACATCATCATCTGTGCATGCGCACATGCTGCCACATCATCCTACAGAAACTGGGAGGGTTTTCCTTTTATTTGGTGCAGATTTCACATTTCTATTGTCTTTTGTTGCTTTCCTGTGACCGGTCAAAAGTGCACCATGACTTTACGGACACACTGTATTTCTCTGGAATACCATAGGGCGCATCTGGAAATCTTCTAGGGCGCACACTTTGAGAACCACTGCCTTAGCATCTCAACCAAGGAAGAGCGTGCAGCCCTCTGGCAGGCCAGGTCCTTCTGGAAGCTGAGTCCTCGCCCCGACAACTTGATGTTTTAATTTTTCCCAGCGGAGACTGGATGGAGCTCATTGTCAAAGCCTCTGTCTCTTTTCTGGCTTCTTTTCCGTTTTCTTTCACGTTTGGGGTCAATGAAGCAGAATTTCAGGTCTTCGGCTGATCCGATCGATACACCATTCCGCTTTCATCTCAACACATCTTCTGGAGGCATTTCCAGTCGAACGGCCTCATTTTCAGGCATGGAGTTTGTCTAGTTAGATCCCCGGGGAGAGAGGGGTGCCGGGTGAGATGGGCGGTTGGGTAAGGGGTGTTTCTTCTCATCGCTGTGCACAATGGATTTCTCTTCTCAGCTTGTCTTGACTTAAAAAATTTTAATATTCCAAACTCAAACCTACAAAAGGGTGTCCCTATCCCCTTGGCCCCGGTGGAGAGAAACAGAGCCATGACTCCCTGTGAGGATGCTGCCAGCCGTTGGCGACCCCGCCACCTCCTGAGGCTCCTTCCTTAGTGACGAGGCTGTCGGGGTCTCTGCAAGGCTGGGTGAAGACGGACGTGGTCAGACACGGTTCAGGAGGGTGGAGTTCTGACGGTGCCTCCCTTCTGCTCTGCTGCTAAGGGGTCTCCAAACTGTGTGGATTCCAGAGTCACCTGCGGCCCCCTGAAGGCTGTCTTGCTTTCTGGAAAGTGGTAAAAGCTCTGAAATGTTTTGTAGCCCCTGGGCCAGGGGAACCCAAACTACAGCCCGGCCGACGGGCCACAAGTGGCCCCCTGAGGCCATTTATCCGGCCCCACCGCACTTCTGGAAGGGGCACCTCTTTCATTGGTGGTCAGTGAGAGGAGCATAGTTCCCATTGAAATACTGGTCAGTTTGTTGATTTAAATTTACTTGTTCTTTATTTTAAATATTGTATTCGTTCTTTTTTTTTTTTTACTTTAAAATAAGATATGTGCAGTGTGCATAGGGATTTGTTCATAGTTTTTTTTTATAGTTCAGCCCTCCAATGGTCTGAGGGACAGTGAACTGGCCCCCTGTGTAAAAAGCTTGGGGACCTCTGCCCTAGGCTAATGGGGCTGTTGTCCACCGACCCTGCTGGAGGCCGTCTGTGGTGGCTGAGCACCTAGTCTCAGACACCTGTCATGGGTGCTTACGGCCAGGAGGGAGGTGGTGCTTTCCTTCACACCTTCACACCGGGCTGGGCGAGCTGTGGCTGTGACTCTCCGGGTTCCTAACTGGCCCCCCGCGGCTACTGCTGGGCAAGAGCCTACCGTGTTTATTGAAGGTCTGTCTACTGTCCAGAAGGAAGGGATTCTTTGCAAGAGTGCTGTTAGAGAGGGGACCTCCCCTTTTCCCGTCGTCTTCAGGTAAAAACATCCGGTGGGCATGTTGCAGGGGTGAGCCCCTTACCTGGCTGGTGTCTCATGCTCCGGAGGGAAGAGGCTAGTCTGTACGAGCACCTGCCCTTTAGCACGTGTGAGTGAGTGTGGGCATGTGAGTGTGCCCATGCATATGTATGTGTGTGTGTGTGAACATGATGAGTGTGAGAGTGTGCGTGTGGCCGTGGGTTGGGTGTGGGGGTATATGGTTTATGTGTATGAGAGGCATATATGTGCACATGCACATATGGTGTGAGAAGCATGGGGAAGCTGTAGAAGGGACATCACAGAAAAGTAGCTGAAGGCCTGGAACGGGGTTCAAGAAGTCATAGGAAGAGCGCTGGTCAACCTGCAGGAAAGTTGAAGGATTACTGGGACGTGGGGCGGGTCTCCATACCTGTCCTGTAGTCCAGGGGAGGACATGGAGCTCACAGAGCTCACAGAGGTCATGTGACCTACCCAAGGCCAGGCTTAAGTGGAGGGCTCCTTATGAGGGAGAACTGCCAGGCTTTCTAGGGGTCAAGGGCAATGACAGTGACCTTGGTTTAAATGAAGGTGAAAGAGATTCCAGAAGGAAAGCACATGACAGAACCGTGTATCCTCCAAAGCCTGTCCCCAGAACACTGAGAGGGGACACAGCCCTTCTTGGTGGGGATCCCCTAGCCAACCTCCCTGGGCAGACCCTGCCCTACAGGAGGGGGTCCCCAGGGTTCCCCCTACCCCAGGTGCCCTCTGGAGTCTAGGGCTCTAGCTCTCTCTCCCGGCACAGCAGGTTTTCACACAAAAAAGTCCATGCTTAAAGCAAATACAGAGGCATCCCCCTGTTTCCTGATTTAAGTTTTTCCTTCTTTGGGCTCCTAATGAATGTTGAACAATGTATCTTGTGGCTCCAGTGGGCAGGAGGGGAAAAGCCAGAGGGGAACAAGTGGGTGAATCACTGAAATGTTCCTACCTATTCTTTCACTGGTTTCAGAGCGAGGGGCCTGTTTAGTAACTGCAGGGACTTCTGTACCTCTTTGGAGGTTCACTGAGCATGCTCACGACCCCTCGGTCTAGCTCCAGAGCTTTAAATGATGGAGCACTCAATCTGCTACTCACTCAGTGCCTTGGGCAAGCCCCTAAAGGGGGTGGGGGTGGGATGATCTGAGTGTCTTACATCCCAGAGCTGTTGTGAAAATGGAGAAGGAGAGGGCCTCCTGGGGGAGGTGCTGGGCATCTTCCATTTTCTTCTGGACCCTTTTGTCTCCCGTGCCTAGGACGGTGCCCAGAGCAGGTGTTTGTGTGACCCACACAGCCCATCCAGCCATCTATTTGACCAGTCTTCACCCAGAGCTTCCCATGCTCCAGGCTTTGCCCTAAGGGCTTGGGATACATTTGTGAACAACAACAACAATAACAACAACAAAAGAGACAAAGATTTACCTAACGCCCCTGGGAGCGATATACTGTACTAGATTAGGAAGTGGAGTTGCTATTGGAACACAGGGAGAGCTTAGGGACATGAGTGCCCAGGTGAGGGTGGGGCAGGGTGGCCACACTGGTTCCCCGGAAGGAGATGGCATTTGAGTGAATGCCTTGAAAATGATGAGGGGAAACAGTTGCAGACATCTAGGGAGGAACAGTAGGGACACAGAGGTCAGCCATTGCAATAGACTCCGGTGGGCCTCTGTCTGAGGTGTCCAGGGAACAGAAAGGAGGAGGCTAGGGTGAGATGGGGGTGACAGAGGGCAGGTCACGTGGACCTATAGGGCAGGGTGATGGTGACCATTTTACCCTGGAGTGAGCTGTTGTAAAGCACCACTCTGTGGGATGAGTTAAGAGTTTACAGAAGGGGGGGTCAGGGCGGAAGTGAGGGGGGCTGTAGCTGATGGAGTGGAGGAAGGGGGAGGAGCCTAGAGGCTGGATCTGCCTTGAAGGCAGGACCATCGGGATTGGCAGGCAGCTCCCTTGAAAGCTTCCTATTTTTATCTCCTCTGAGACTCAAATTCCCAGGTCACAAACGAGGAGCACCAATCCTGAGGTTGCAGAATGGGGTAGGGGGTGGCGCTGGGACTCAAAGGCAGGCAGGCGGCACACCTGACATCTTCCTTTGCCTACGTCTGGAGGACGGAGGCGTGAAACTGGATGCCCGCACAACGGGGCATGCGGACCCAGCCTGGGGAGTCTGTGTGTGTGTGTGTGTGTGTGTGTGTGTGTGTGTGTGGGGAGAGCTCAGACAGGCATCCCCGAAGGCTCTGGTGTTGGCTGTTAGTGTCTAGGCTGAAACACCAGACAACCAGGACTTCTGCAACACAGCCTGAGCCCCCGCTCTGGGCCCAGCCACGTGCTGTGGGCCGGTCATACCGAAATGATGCCTCCTCTTCAGAACGCAGCGCTCAGCGAGATGTGAAGAAGGCTGCTTGCTGCTTATTTGTTTTTCCAGTGACCCCCAGCAACATCCCTGATGTAAGACCTGGGCCAAGCAGCAAGTTCATCCGTGTCTGCGGCCGAGTGCAGCATGCACGTAGTGTCGGTGTGTAAACTTGTACGTGTGTGTGTTTCGGGAGGTCTGTGCCTGTGTGTGTGTGTGTGTCTCACTGTGGGTTGGGTGTGTCTGTGTGTGCACGTGTGAGGTGCGTGTCCACATGCGTGTCCATGTCTCTAGGTGGGCCTTGGTTGAGATGTGTGCCCGCGTGTTCCTTGTCACCGACAGGAGAAGCTGGGGGTTCCTGGGCTGTGGCTCCCCACCCCCTTGCCGTCTCCCTCAGGGCCTCTGTTTCTCCTGTTTATGGATCTTCCATTTCAGTCCTTATTCCTCTTCTGGAAACTTCCCCTTCAGCTGTGCCCTTAATTCTGTGGACCACAGTCCTTGTCAGCCAGCCTGCCTCCACTCCTCCCAAGGACATTTCTCTCAGCCTCACCATTCTCCTCTGGGGCCCTGTATCCTGGCCAAGGTCACGTGTGTTTTCCGAATAGCAGGAAGTTCGATACAGGGTCCGAACATCTCTTTCACAGCCTGGTCCTTCTTCTCTCCATAACTGCCCAACCTAAATGGATTTGTCTCGGCAGACACCTAACCGGTAGAAACAGAACTCTTTATTGGTCCTTTATAATGGAGGAGCCACTAAATTAATTATGCCAACTTCCATTTTATTAAGTATGGCATTCATTTTGATTTAAGAAGATTTTTTTTAACCTCTCCAAGTGCTTTTAATGAAGGTTATGGCAAAAAAAAGGGGGGTCTATTCATCGTAGCAGTATATTTAGTGGCTTTTCATAAATTGTCTAGATTGCATTTTAAGGGAGTGGAAATTGAATTTAGTCTTTTTCTTTAATTGCTGAAGCCAATTAGCTGCTAGAGTGTTTAATAAGAGAGCAGTACTCAGATCTACAGTTGAGTAGAGAGCCCTTCCCGAAGCTGCTTGTCAGCTCATTCTGCCTGCTCTTTCTTTATTTTTTTCCTCAGTTGTATTTTTCAAAGAACAGCGCCCCTTGCCAACCCCTGTTTAGACCGGAGCTATTTCTGAGGCGAGTGGGGGGCGTCAGAGCTGCTTTGCCCCTGGATGTTGGGGAGGGAGAACCAGTAGATAAATATTGACTCCCCTTCCTCCAGGGGCACTCTCCGGCCCCCCAGATGACTGCCTGGGTAGAGGGTAGAAGAATGACCTTCATAGAGGTGCTCACTGATATCTTGAATCTTCTGCATTCTTTCCATTCTTACTTCTAATTGTCAAGGTTGTAAAGCATAGCTTAAGGAGGTCAGATCACAGGATGATCTAAAAAAAAACCCCAACTTTATTGCTAGGTCCTTATTGTGTATCAGGACAAACAACAGCAGTTTATGACCGGAAGTTTCCTGGTGAGTTGTGACCTGGCTACACGATCCGAGAAACCCTAGATTGCCATCCAGGTGACACCCCTCTCCCCCACCCATTTCTCAGCACTGTCATTCTAACTTAGAGTAGGTGTCAGCAAACGACAGCCCACAGACTAGATCTGCCTTCTTTTGTAAATTAAAAAAATTTTTCTTTGGGAACAGAGCCACGCTCATTCGTTTGCGTGTAGTCTTTGGCTGCCTTTCGGCTACAAGGCAGAGAGACGTTGAGTGGTTTTGACAGAGACCCTGCGGTCGGCAAAGCCAAAATATTTACATCTGTTTTTTTTTAAGAAAAAATACTTGTTGACTTCTAGTTGAAAGCATCGAAATCAAAATGCCTAATATTGGTATAACTTACTCCTCCTCTTGTTTTAAAAATTTTGGGGAAAGGAAATGGGAAGAGAGATCTGTAAACTTTCTTCTTGACGAAACGTGGGCAGATGGCGGACCCGGTGCTCTGTCCATGGTACTGAACAAAGCTCCCCCAGCCCCTCCCCCCTTCACTCGTTCAAATGCATTGTTACCAGGGAGAAAAGACGGTTTCTAGGTGGGCGAAGACCAACCCGCATGCGCTTGGTGTAAGGAGGACACACTACTTCTGTTCGGCGTCTCTCCAGCCTTCTTGAAGTGAGCGGGCGGAGGCGGCTCTCGCGGGGAGAGAGAGAGAGAGAGTTCCGTCATGTCTTTGCTTTTTAATGAAAAGAAACGGCTTTGCGAGTGTTTCCATTAGCCGGAGCGCACTGTATTATTGGCGAGGAAAGGAGATTCTAATCTTGGTATTGCCCTGTGTTGCACCCGCTTGAGGTGACTGAAGGTCAATTAGCAGCATGTTTATGTGTTCGCTGCCCGCGCTGTGATGGGGAGGTGTAAGATTTAGACAGCGTGGTCGTATTTATGCTCCAAAGGCGAACGTACAATTCTTATTTTACACTGGAACTAAAATCAAAACGAAACAGAGCAGCGTTACAGCCAATCAATTCTGAAAGGCCCTTGAAGTCAATCCAGATTTCAGAAAGAGAGATGAAAGTAGTCAAAATATTTAGGACAGCTAATTTTGCCAAGTTTAGGAGAGGGAGGTGTCGATCCATAAATAATACGGGTAGTTTTGGGGCTTGTTTCAATAATTCCGGTCTTTTAAAATGGACTTCTCTTTCTCCAGGGTGACAGATGAAATAGGGTGTCACCAAGGTCTGCTTATTTTGATATCCAACCTGCCAAAACGCAGAAAGGCAGCCTGAAATATACCTCTGTGGATTTTTTTTTTTTGGTTGTTATTAAAAGAGACACAAAAGTTTGGTTGCTTAGCCTCAGAATTTAAAAAATCTGCACACAGCAACATCTGACCTTTCTATTCCTAATTTGCTTAAATGATCGCTGTATTCCTGGAGAAACCTGTGACTTGGCGTTCATTATGCAATCTCTTCATTATCTAGGATTGCTCAATGAATGGCTACCCCCAGGTCAGGTGGGAAGCCACACTGATGCTGCTGGAAGGTCTTAGTTGAAGGAATAACATGCTACAGTGGAGGTTGTGTGTGTATAGGGGCAGGAACAGATCCCAGGGAGGTCTGCAGGGTCCCCTGTTGGAAACAAGATGAGTTTTCTGAGCATATCTTGGCATTTGCTGAAATGATTTGCCCCCAGGCTTTTCCAAGTACTGTGATAATCTTGTGAGAACTGAGTCAAATAGGAACAAAGTGAGAATATTCCAAACAACTATTTCATTTTTGAGATATGTAAAAAAAAAAGGTGTTTTTTTGGGAACAAAAAGGAACTACAGGATCTAGTTTTGCATTGAAAACAACAACAACAATAACAACACTGTTTAAAATGGCCCTCTGGAACCACTGGTCACTGTAATTCCAAAGAACAAAAAGCAGGTTGTGATGTCTACCTTTGGGTGACTCTCCTACAGGGACCAGGGTGCCGTGGGAAGCTCCAGTCTGTGCGCACAACCCTTGGGAAAAGAATCTGAGTGAACCAAAGAAATGGAAAGATGGTGAATGAGTGGAAGAATGGATGGGTGGAAAAATGGATAGAAGAGGAAGGATGCCTGGGTGGATGCCTGGATGAATGGAAAGAAGGAACGAGTTTTTTTTGTGGACCACAGTAACCATATTGTACCCCAAGGCTCTGATGAAAACCTGGAATTTTCTGATTCTTGCCCTTGTCATTATTTTTCTTTTGCTTGGAGAAAGTGTTTGCTGGGGCTGGGGTGGCTCAGCTGTTAAGCATCTTACTAAGCAATGACCTCTGCCTGAGGAGGGAAGGCATCTCTGCGCATCAGAGGCCCCAGCAGAGAACAGAGGCTTCTGAAGAGGCTCACTCAGCTTCTCTTAAATTGTTCATGTCTAACCTGATGGGCTTGACATTTTCAGGAGTATCATGTGAGGCCAGCTGATGTCTAAATGTATGTCACCGATAAGAGTTGTTTACTGCGGCAGGGTCAGAGACTTGAGTGGCGTTTGGCGGTGGCAGGCCAGAGAGAACATGAAATGTTAAGATGTTTTTGAGGGGGGAGGTTTTAGGTTATTGCTCTAATTATATACCAGGGATCTTTGACCAAGGGGGTGGTGTGTGTGTGTGAATTCACGGGGGTTAGGGGTAGAGGAAAGTTGAATGTTTAGAGATGAGAGGCTCGATCACTATAATGAGTGTTTTCTTCTGGTGGGGTTTGTTTCTGGGTTGGTGGAGTGGGGGGGGGATATGCCTGGATCCTGGGGAACAGATGAGCCCCTAACATGTAGAAACAAAGTGGTAGTGACCTCCAAATTGAGGAAGGTGTGAGATTTCTGGATCATGGAGCTGAGAATGAAATGGAAAATATCCTAATAACAGTGATGCAGGATTTTGAAATCTGTTTTGGAGAAGATGTGTTTTGAGAAGGGTTTGAAAGAACCATAGCTTTCTTCGGGGTTAGCAACAATGAAAACAATGCATTTGTGAAGTGTTATTTAATTCCAGTGGCCTTCCCTCCAGCCTTGTGAGGTCCATGGGAAAGACACCACTGCCCCCATTTCATATAGAAAGTGAGCATAACTCTCAGGCCTGGTGACCCCCCTCTCTAGGCACCCGGGTTGCCTGCCGCTTCCCTTCCTCTGTCCCCAGCAGTCTTGGCATCAACCTCTGGAGAGGCTTTAGAATGCTGGGCAGCTCCCTTCACAGAAGTCCCAGCCTCTGACCCCGGGGGCCTGAGATACTGTGGAGACCCCCATCTGCAAGTCGGCAGTGCTAAGGGACTGTCTCAGCCACACTCCGCCATGCGGCTGGCAGTGGACAACAAAACCAAACGGTGAGGGTTGCAGAGCTGGGCGAATAATGTGAATCACAGTGCTTTTGGGTCTCTGGGGAAAAAAATAGCCACGTGATGTCCTTGCCTAGCTTATATTTCTCCCGCTTTTCTGAGAGTGCTTGTCAGTGTGCCTGAATGCTGTGGGCAGAGCCTCCGGGGTGCACGAGGAGGGGTGGGGTGGGGTAGGTGGGGGGCGGGAGAGCTTAATACCAACATTTAGAACCTCCCTGGTAACATCAGACCCTCTCTGTTCAGGGGCCGTCTCCGTCTCCGCTGTTCTGCTTATGTCGGGATGGGTGGGCGGTGCCCCCTTCAGCCGAGGAAGTGGTGCCCCTCTCCACTAGGGGGACCACAGATCAGGAGCCGGTATCTATCTGCCCCATGTGGAGCTCTCCCAGGACTGCGTGGCCCCTCGATCTCGTCACCCCATGCCGTCCACGCCCCGGCAGATTTGGCAACTTTGCTCAAATGAGCCGAGTCTGTTAACCACACAGCGAGTCCGGCATCCCCTCGCCCCTGTCTGAGCTGCGGGCCGGTGCCTTTCCCTTCCTTGGGCATCATTTCTCTATGTAAAAATAAATTCCCCATCTTCATGGGTTTTGTTTTCTCGGCTCTAGGAAATGAAACTTTTCTCTTGGAGGAAGAAATGGGGTTCTGGACTGTTCTGTATGTCCTAGCTAACTTTGCAGTCATGGTCTTGACCTGCCAAAATGGCAGTGGGCTCATGGAGGGTGTGGGGCACTGCGGTGGGGCAGGTGGGAACCCTGGTGGCGTGTGGAGTGTGCTCGGCTCCCGCAGGGATTGGGTTGACTCTATCAGACACAGGTCTTGGATCCCTTGGCGATATTAATAAGCCAGCCCTGGATGGATTGTGACGTTTGGGGAACAGCCCACCCCTAACCAGGCCAATGTGACCTGAACCCGGGATCTCTGGTTCCTCCCATCACCTCTCAGTGTGGAATTTGACATCCTGAGCGAAATGTGGGCAGTGACCACACTTTGGAGTCCTGGGCAAATGGCCTTTAACCAGTTGGAAATGGCAGAACCCGGGCAGAGAAATTCCCTGTTCCTCCCTCTTTCCACTGATTAATCAAGGGCACAGTCTCTCCTGGAAGGCTGCCAGGAAGCTCACCTGCCCGGTTGGCACTCCCGCCAAGGCGCTTGGGGTTGTCTGTGGCCCATGAGGAGGCAGCAGCAGCCCATAGTTCACCCCCTGCCTGACTTCACACCTCCCTGCCCCTCTGCCCTGCCCTCACCCAGCCGACCTGGGTGTGCACTGCCCAGATAAAGCCTGGCACTTCAGTCCGTGCCCCCGGCTTGATTTTCTGGAAAACCCATGCTCAGAGCAGCTATTTTTGTCCGCATGGGGCATACGGGATTTTTTTGCTTTGTTCCAGCTTCTCTTGGTATCTGCTGATATCAAACACCACTCTGGAGAATAAACAACCATCCATCGTGCTGCCTTTCTGCTCCTGACAGTTAGGTCATCCAAGGGTCCTGGTTGATACATCAGAAAAACAGAGGGCTGTGTGTCCTGAGACTGAGTGAAGGCGAGAGAACCTGTCTGTGTGTGTGCACACATGTGTAGGTGTATATATGTGTGCATGTGTACATATGCACACATGTAGGCATGCATGTGTGTGCATGCATTGTGTATGTATGAGTGCACACATGCATGAAATGTATGCATGTGTGCATGCATTGTGTATGAGTGAGTATACACATGCACATGATATAAGCATGCATGTGTGTGCGTGCATTGTGTATGTGTGAGTGCACACGTGCATGTGATGTATGCATATGTGTGTGCATGCACAAGTGGTCTGCCCTCCATGGGGATGCTGGAGGAGACACTTGTGAACCCTGCATTGTTCAGGAGCTTGACTGCCCTCACCCTCTCCTCTGTGCCGTCTGCACGGGTGGGATGCCTCCTGTCCCTGTATGGCCACCTCCACGCTCACTCGCTCGCTTGCTCGCCCCGCTCACTTGGCGCCCCGCGGTGTGTTCCTTGGCACAGTTCTGATAACTCTCCCCTCCTGTCTTGCTTTAATTAGGCTCCATAAACCATCTCCTGCTGTGACTTCTGGGTCAGCAATTACTTCAGCTTTCAGGTTCAAAGCAGCCTGAATCCCCCGTTAGTAATTTTATAGGACGTTCCACTCACTAAGGGCTCCATGCCCTCCTGGTCCCCCACTCTGCCCCAAAGTCACTCTGTTGTATTGTTGGAAAAGGCAGTTTTCCTGTTTCTCTCACCAGTGTCTTTTGGGTGCCGTGTGGGGCTGGGGCATTCCCGTGTGTGTGACAAAAATTCCAAAGCCGGCAGCATGACCCCGTGAGACGAGCTGCCAGAACCTCCCACCCGCACCCAGCAGCCTGGGGAGAGAGCCCCGCCGCTCTCTGCATCACTGAGAACATTTCCTTCCTTGCCTTGAATCCTTGCTCTAAAGTCTCGCGTTAGGGTGCTGACGAGAGAACGCTTGGTGTTGGTGTGGGAAGATGGGACGCCACCTTCCTCGGGGTGAAACCGCCCGGCCTCTGCATGCCCAGCGTGTCTCTCACACCCCTCTGGCTCTCGTGGTCACCAGCCTACCCTGAACTGCTGCCACCGCTGTCCTGGACCCGAGCACCAGTTTTCTACGGCCCCTCCAACCTGTTCTCTGCACATCTGTGAGGCCCACCTTTAGAAAATGTAAGTTGGAATAATTTTTTGGTGTGTGGGGGGGAGAGTGAGAGGCAGGGAGAGACAGACAGGCACATTGAGCTGCTCCTCTATGTGCACCGACCGGGGAATCGAACCGGGGAATTGAACCGGCAGCCTCCGTGCTCCAACCAACAGAGCTATCTGGCCGGGAGCTTAATTTTTTTCTTTTGAGACAGAGAGAGGAAGGGGAGCAGGAGAAGGGAGAGAGAAGTGCTCATGTCGTTCCACTCAGTCACGCACTCATTGGTTGCTTCCCGCGTGTGCCGGCACCAGAGACCGAACCCGCAACCTTGTCCTTGCAGGACGACGCTCTTCACCGACTGAGCTAACCGGCCTGGGCCAAGTGGACACAATGGCAATCTCGTCTCTTAGCCACTTAGAAGTTTATAATGCGGTATGGTTGGTTATATTCACTATGCTATGCTTAGGTCTCCAGCAACCATGTAGGTTCAAGTTGCAACCGGTGACAATTACGGGGCAGACAGAAGTGTCGGAGGTGGCGAGGACCATGCTGCAGTATGCAAACATGCCACACAAGCGTGTTGCACTACTTAAACTGATACAATGTTGTACGCCAATGTGGCTCCCTAAAAATAAATTTAAGAAAGTAAAAATGTAAGTTGGAGGGTGGCACCAGTCTGCTCTGAGGTGGCGATGATTGTCCATTGTTCCGGGGGTTGGGGTCAAGGGCTCTCCCGGGCTCTGTGCTCACCCCGGCCCGGTGGCCCCTGCACTTCAGAGAGGTCAGTGTGGAGGTACCGGCTGCTGCTCTCTGCTCTTGTCCTCGTCCCTCAGTTACTGCGGTGTCCCTGACCACTGCTCCTCCTCCCTCAGGGGCCGACTTTTCCCTTGGCAGAGAGCCGAGTCTTGTCTGATTTTAAAACACACCCCTGAGGCTATTTCCCTCAGCTCTGCCTTTAGGGTAAGGAGGGTGACAGTTCTGTCCATCCCTGCCTGCCTCTTTCTCTTGTTTTGAGCTGGTTCAGAACTCAGCCAGGGAGAAGGCGTCACTTCCTGGCCCCTCGTGAGCCCCAACGGGTTTTGTGCAGCCTCCGCTGCCCGAGCCCCTCCTGTTCTGACCACCACTCTCCCTGGCCACAGTCTAAATTTGAGGTCCCTCCTGTCATTTTCCTCTCGTAAAACCGTGGTCTGTTCCTTCCTGGGCAGCGTTGTAATTTGTGATGCTAGTTTTCGGTGTTTCTGTTTAACGACCAACTCCCCACTGGGCCATGTGCTCATGAGGACAAGGGTGGCATCTGTCTCGCACCCCCTGCATCTGTGGCACCGCAGCCACCAGGAGGCTCACAGTCCGGGCAGGGGGGTGGACCTGCAAACCGCTGATGGAAGGCACCATCCACCTGCTCTGAGGGTGTACCGAGGACGAGTGGCGGGGAGCGGGAGGGATATGGTCAGAAACCCCCTGATCACGGGGCTCTAGGCTCCACCTGCCTCACCTGTGACAAGGGCAAAATTAGCCCCCAGGGCCACTCCAGTCAACACAATCAACACGCTTTGAGAAATTTCCCGTTGTTTTCTGTTGGCCGTTCCTAGGAACCTCCCGCGACCAAGCATTACATACAAAGCTTAGAGAAAATCTGGCTGAGGTGTCCTCTGGGCCCCGCAGAGGTGAGGATGAAAAAATCCTACAAGGACATCCATTTATCAAAGCTGCACAGGAGGGGTGGAGGCCGCAGACGGCTATCTGACTGGCTGGAGCATTCTGTTCTGGGTTGACAGTCCCTTGACCCCAACTTGGCTCCTTGTAATCTCTACTGCAGGAGGGGGTTCTGCTGCTGCCCTTGGGGCCCCACAGGGGCCCCAGAGATGAAATGAGGGAGCAGAACCCAGCAGGAGGCAGAGCTAGGCGCCTGCTCCCAGCCCCTAGCCCTGCAGCCACCTTCAGGTTGGGCCGTCGAAGCTGGATGTCATTTTGTGGTATGAATGGGCTCAATTCTCACTGTCTGGTGCTGAAGGAAACAGTGATGGTACGGAGGCAGGGGAGCCCGGGGTCCCCCTGAAGCGTCCCCGCCCTCTGAGAGCAGGAGGGAAAGGCTGCAAGACAGGGGGGTGCCCTCCTGCTGCACGGCAGAGCCAGAAGGGGACCTGATTCAGGGATGTCCTATTATCTGCTTACCTAGGGAGTGTCTGTCCCTCAGACCACCAGCTGCAGGAAGGCAGGGACCCGGCCCGTCCGTCTCCGCCGTTGGAGAATCAGCACATCCCGGGCTTCCGTGAGTCTTCATTGGACGGGGGAAGGAGAGGACGGGCTTCGATTTTGAGTGAGAAAGACCGAGCTGCCTGCCCTCGTGAGGCTTGCTGACCTCCCTGCTCCTGGACGGCCCTCAGTGGCCTGACCCTGCCGTCCCCTTGGCCCACTGCCCACACCCGCCCAACGTGCCCTCTGCAAGCGCCCCTCCCGCTTCCTGCCCCTTCCCGTCTGACTGCTCCCAGCTCCCATCTGCTCACTGCTGCCAACGCCTGGCTGCAGAGAGGGTCCAACTCCACAGGTCTGGGCTGTCCACACCCTGCTCGTTCCAAAGAAAGGCGGGGCCCTTGCCTGGCTCCTGGGTCGGCGTCGCCCCTCTAAGCCACTGGAGTGTCCTGTCTTCCAGGGGTGCCTTTGTTCACCTGGGGCCTTAGGTCACGCCAGAACCTAACAGTTTGGTTAATGGCGGGGGCCTCGGGCCACCTGGTATGCATTCGACCTCTGCAGGAGCTGGAGCCCGAAGGCCAGCCACACAGGCAGTCAGCGGTGGCTAGGTGTCCTCCAGAGGGAGGGCTCTGGGTTCCGAGGCTGGGCGGAGCCTCCCCCGTCAGCAACACCTTGTCCAGGTCGGCGCTCATCGTTTCGGGGAGAAACGAGCGCTGTCTGCATGTCTCTGGGCCTGTTCTCTTTGATGGCTTGTGTCTGTGTTCCTTCCCTGTAACAAACTGTCATTGTGGGTATCATGGCTTTCCTGAATTCTGTGAACCCTTCCAGAATCACGGAGACCCCCCCCCCTCCCCCAGCACCACGCACCTCTGGAGGGTAGACAGAACCTAGCGAGATTTCCCGCAACTTTTAATTTGGATGTAATTCAAAATTTGCACCATAGTTGCAAGAACCGTACAAGGAGTTCTTGTGTTCTCTACCCAGATCCGACCACTGTTCACATTTCGCCCAACTTGCTTTCTCTCCCCTCCCCCATATATATTCACATTTCTTCAACTGTCCCAATAATGTCCCTCGCACCTGTTTTCCCCCACCGCCCAGGATCTGAGCCAGGGTCATGTCCCACACTCGGTCACCAGCTCGCTGTAGTTCCCTTCAGCCTGGATGGGTTTCTAGCCTCTCTCTGGGATGTTTGACCTTGACGTTTTAAAAGGTAACAGGTCGGTTGTTTTTTGCACTGCCTCTCAATTTGAGCTTTCCGTCTCTTCCTCGTGTTTGGATGTGGGGTATGCGCTCTGGACAGATCGACTCCCGAGGCTCTGCGGGGTCCTCACTGGTCATGTCAGAGGCTGTCTCGGTATTGGTGCTGTTGACCTCGATCGCTTGGTACGGATGGTGCTCACCAGCTCTGTTACTCCCTTCCTGTAAGTTACTCCGTTCCCTTTAACATGTAGCAGGTAACCTGTGGGCAGGCACTCCAAGATGAGGTAACTATTGTGTTCCTGCACAGGGCTTTGTAGCCAGCCTCCAGCTTCGGCACGAGTCGATGACTCCCTGATTCTTGTATTCCTTGTTACATTTATTAGCAGGCATTCTCCTGTGAGGAAGAGCTCTCCCGTCTCTCCCATTAATGCATTGAGGTTATTGGGTTAATATTTATTAAATTCGTTGGTGCCACCTATAAAACTTTTATGCCGTGCATTTATTTATTCATTGATTTAGACGTGCATGGACTCATGGTTTCCTGCTTTTTCAATGGATGATAATCCATTGTCATCATTATTTATTTTTCTGCTCACACTGTCCTGGGTTTGGCTCAGGGGAGTTAGCACCTTGCAGCAGGCTGCTGGCCCCTTGACAGCGCAGCCTCACCCTCTGAGCACGTCCTCCCTCCCGCCTGCCTGCTCCCATCTTCCCTCCGGGACTGCGGGTCAGACTCTCTCCTTCGGGTTCTCGGATGTGGACCGCTCTTCAGGGCCCTGGGGGCCTCGTTACAGCGTCCTCATGGGTAAAGGGAATGCCTCCCGCATAATCTGCTTCTGTGGAGCAGGGATCGATGGTTTCATCCTTTAGAGATGTGTGCGTGTGTGTGTGTGTGTATGTGTGTGTTCGCTGTTTTTGGGCTCCAAGCATGATCAGGTTAGAAACCAATCCTCTGTGATGAAGGTGCCCTGAGGCAGCGGGCAGGTGGTGCACACACTTGTTGGCACATCCGTGCCTGGCTTGGCCTCTCTCCCCAGGGCGGGAAGCTGGGTACGGGGATGTCTTCAAGCCTTTCCAGGTCTATGCCTGGAATGCGCTTCGGGCACAGCAGGCACCGAACAAGGGTCCCCGCCCTGTCTCCCCTTCTGCTCTGAGGGCCGGGGCTCTTGTTAAGTTCCCTGCAGGCCCCAGGTGTCCCTGCCGAGTGTCCTGTGAAGGAGAAGCCTGGTCCACAGAGGCTCAGGCTTTCAACCTACATTTGTGTGTGTGTGTGTGTGAGTGTGCATGTGTGAATGCATGTATACCTGTGTGTGTGTGCTTGTATAGAATGCATGTGCAATGCCTCTGTGTTGTGATATGTATGTGCATCCACATGACACATGTGCAAGCATGCACACACACTTGAGTATGTGCATGTACATGTGAGCATATGTGCAGGTGTCTGCGTGCATGTACAATATGCATACTCATGTGCATGCATGTATGGGTGTGTGCATGTGAGCATACATGTGTGCACATGCATGTATACTTCTGTGGGTGTGTACGTGTGTGTGTGTGTGAGATTTGATGTGAGTCTGTATAGGAGGCTGCATGAAGGAGTCCCTGGACTGCTGGCAAGATGGATCACATTCGCTGTTCCTGGCCACCCACCCTGCAGGAGCAATAACTTATTAAAGTTAGAAAATGTGAGAACCCTCTCTGCTTAGGGAAGGGGCCAAAGCATATTTTAGAGAATGGCTCCAGGAACAAAGAAGTTGTAAGTGATATAAACTTTCACACCCGTCTCCGAGAAACTGGCCATTGCCCACCTATCATTTCATCCATCTGACAGTGAGTCCCCCATCTCTAGGGGCATTCAAGCCCACAGGAACCTGCTCCCAGATAGGTTAGATGAGCTGACCTCTAGGGTTCCTGCTTACTCTGGGGTGGGGGACAGCTCCCTCAGACACGGGTGCACTCCTGCCAGGACAGGGTCTGGGCTACGTGTGCCTTGAGACTTCCAACCCCCTTCAGCACTCTAGTTCCCACCGCAGGTCCCAGAGAAAGACTCGGAGCCTACTTCTCACTAAAGTGGAAACGACTGACTAGGCCTAAAGCAGGTCTCCTTCCAAGCTAGGGGTTTCCTGTCTTTTTCATGTTTGCTGAGTCATTCCATTGAACGTGCCAGCTTCAATGTCAGATACCTTTTCTGGCTTCTCATTAAATTTTTATAGCCTCCTTGGGTGTGTGTGCGTGTGTCCTAGTCTTTTACAGGAAATACCAGGGCCAGGGGGGAGGGTGAGTGGGAGGGGGGGCTCAGAGAGGTCTTCTGAAGGTGCTGCATCAGAGAGAGGCTGCCCACCCAGCTCGCATGCCAGGCCCACCTGGGACCAGAAAGCATGGAGTGGAGGCTTCTTGCTCTCCGCTTCTAGGCCAGACACTTTCAGCCTCAGTGAACCAGCAATTCTCACCTCTCCTTTCCCTCCCTGCCTCCCTCCCTCCCTCCCTCCCCCTTCCCCCCCTCCCTCCCTCTCTCCCTCTCTCCCTCTTTCCCTCCCTCTCTCCCTCCTTTCCTCCCTCTCTCCCTCCCACTGCTTCCTGGAAGAGGTGTTCCCTGCAACGTTCCTCTCATGCTGCCACCCAGGGGCCTCTGCATCTGTGCTTCCCACTGCATGGGACATGCTTGGCCTGGTGTTGGCATGGCTCCCCCTGCCTCTCCCTTGGTATTTGTGACCTTCTCCATCGGGCCCTCCTGACGGCCACATTGAAGCCGTTCTCCCCTCATCCTGCTCTGTACCTGGGCACCGCCTGCCATCCGTAGATTTAACCATTAACTCCATTCTGCTCCTCCCAACCAGAACTCCCGTTTCCTAAAGGCAGGAGCTGCTTTCTTCAGGGCTGGGCTACATGCTGGGCCCAGACGAAGGGAAGGAACTGGGCCAGCAGTGGAGTCAGGTGGGGTCTGCTTAGACGAGGCTCTTGGCTCCCAGGAGCATGTGGGACACTGCCTGCTGGGTGGGGGCCTCCGACTGGCACCTGCTCACAGGTGTTAGTGACACTCTGAGATTTCCACAGACTCATGGAGCTGCTCAGAGGGCTGTCCCCAAACTGTTACTTTTTACCGGTTTGGATACAGTAAGTGCAGAAACTGAGAGTAAGCTTTGTAGCAATTTCCAGGATAACTTTATATCAATTGACTCTAATAAAAAGAAACAAACAAACTGGGGCATGTATTTTGTACCTCTTCTCCTTTCATTTTTTTCTCATCATACATCTGTACTGGGTTTCACAAAAGCCCTGGTCCGTGCGCCCTTCCCCACAGGTTGTTGACAAGCCTGCCCTAGAGAACAATCCTGTTCATGGTGGGCGGCCGCAAGGGAAAGCTGGTGGTCCTGCCCGGTGGCCCCAACAGAGTGCCGAGGGGAGCAGGGGTAAGAGGGATGTGTCAGAGGACACACAGGTCACTGCACAACAGTAGGAACTGAACCCCGGAGCCTGGGGGGAAGCTCGAGGGAAGATGGGATTGTGAGTCTGCCAATATCAGAAAGGTCGTCCTGGCTGGGGGCCAACCACGTCTATGCAGCTCCCGGTGATAGGGTCAGAATTCTGTCTCCAGCAGACACTTAGACATGTTCACTGAAGGGAGCAGGAAAGCTTCTTTGTCCGTCCACCCCTGGACAGACACCCCGTTTCCGTGTCTTGGTTATTGCGAAGGTTGCTGCGGCCAATGTGGGGGGTGGGTGGGCAGAGGTCTCTACGAGATCCCAATTTTGATCCCTCCAGCTATATTCCCAGAAGTGGGAGTGCTGGATCGTATGGTTAGTTCAAGTTTTAATTTTTTGGTGACCCTCCACCGTGTTTTTTTTAGTGGCTGTGGTTGGTGTCTTGACTTTATCATCAAGGGTTCTGGCTCCACCGTTGCCGATGGTCTGGCAGAGTTGGACACATTCCCCAGCTCCGGGCCCAGCACCCAGAGGGAACAGCGGAACCTCATGGCTAATGGCGTGGGTCAATTAGAACTCAGACTCTAACTGGGGCTACTCACTAGCTGTGTGACCTTGGGTGAATTAGTCAACCTCTCTGGGCTGCTCTTTCCTTTTCTATAGGTGGGGGTAAAACCAGAACCCAATACATCCTAGGTTGATGAAATAAATTATTACGATGATGTATGTTAACTCCTCAGCGCATGGTGTCCGATACTACTCCGCTGGGGCATGTTAGAAGACATTGTCACGTAAGAAGCAGCTCCAACGCCAACTGATTGACACGCGCAGCTCAGATACCATCACGGCGATCTTCTGATCAGCACCTTTCATCATGATTAGAACTGTGTCCTCTGTCCACGGTGCTTTAACCAGCCTTGCACAGCACGTCACTCCTGGGTAACACTCTGTAATTAAAAGTAAAGTAAAAGGAGTCACTGCATGTGACAGCCTTTGTAACGACAAGAATAGAAGGGACACCCTCGTTTGCTTTTCCTTCTTAACGACGTCATTAGTGAGCAATTGGCAATAATTGGGTGGTTACTCTGACTTTATTATTCTTTATCAAAGGTGTTTGGACCTTTCTTGGGGCTTCACATTTCTATACACATTTAAGGACCAGCTTGTCCATTTTTTTTTTGTGTGTGTGTCAGAGACAGAGAGAAGGACAGATAGGGACAGACAGGAAGGGAGAGAGATGAGAAGCATCAGTTCTTCGTTGCAGCACCTTAGTTGTTCATTGATTGCTTTCTCATATGTGTCTTGACTGGGTGGGGGGCTGCAGCAGAGCCAGTGACCCCTTGCTCAAGCTAGTGACCATGAGCTCAAGCTAGTGAGCCTTGCTCAAACCAGATGAGCCTGCGCTCAAGCCGGCAACCTCAGGGTCTCAAACCTGGGCCCTCCGCATCCCAGTCCGACGCTCTATCCACTGCACTACTGCCTGGCCAGGCCCAGCTTGTCCATTTCTGCACGAGGCCACTGGGACTGTGTTGAGTCTGTAATCATGGTGACTTCCTCTTTGCTGAGATTATTTTTTTGTGGAGCGATCTAGCAAACTTGTCTGATGCCCAGGCCTATCTGGGGTTTGAGTTGGCAAGGTCCTGACTCAGTTTACCTGCCTTGACCCTCGTGGTGCCTCTCAGGGTCCTATCTGGTAAAAGTCACCGATGGAAACAGAAACGCCCCGGCGTTCTAGCGACACGCAGCCCACAGAACGCTCATCAGCGAGACCTGTGCGTTCGAGATGAGGACATGGAGGGGCTGAGGCTGGGTGGGCTGGGGCCCTACACCACAGAGCCCCATGTGTTTGGTCCCACCGTGCCATACCCCGCCAACACTCGGTGTGATGAAGCCTGTCTTCCAGTCTGGGGGTGGGGGCTCTAAAGTAACAGACAGAGAAATAAGACACAGTGTCTTTTACACGGATCCCAGGGCCAGAGCTCCCAGAGAGGTGCTTTCGAAAGAAAACAGGACAGTGAAGCCTAGAAACCCAGCAATTCCATTCCCGGGGAGGATGTTTACGCCCAGGAGAAACACGAGGCATGGCCCGCACCGCACCGTGCACACAGAGGGTTGTAGCGGCGCTATTCACTGTGGCCCGGAGGGGAGGCGGCTCAGGGGTCTGTCAGTAGGCGAAGGGGATACGCGGAGTGCCATCCGTCCATCCGTGCCATGGAGCCCTGAGCGCTCACGGAGAGGAAAGCAGCCCCGACACGGGTCAAGGTTTGTCTGTGCGGCAGCCCAGCCACGCCTCCGCAGCCCCGCTGCCACAGACGGAAAGAAGCGGGTGCAGAGGTCACGCTGCGTTGGATTCCATTTCTATGCGACGCCCAGAGTAGGCAAATCCAGAGTCAGCAGGTGGGAGAAGGGTGCCCCGGAGCCGGGGAAGGGAGGCTTGGGGGGTGGTGGGGGTGGCTACAAGGTGCAGGGTTTTATTTTGGGAGGCTGAACATATTCTATAATTGACTGTGCTGATAGTTGCTCCTATCTGTGAATATGCTAAAAAAAAATCCAACAAAAACACCCCCCCCACACCCCACAGAACTGTGCACTTAAATGAGCAAATTTTATGGTATGTAAATTATATCTTAAGAAAGCTGTTAAAAAAAGAGAGAATAAGGAATGCCAAAGACCCTTCTGTGCGAAATAAAGTTTGCCCTGATGTTTCCTAAGAGCTCCCCTCCACCCAGCCCCCGTAGCTTTTTCCGTGAAGGGACCACACAGTGTCCTGACCACACAGTGTCCTGACCGCACAGTGTCCTGACCGCACAGTGTCCTGACCGCCCCCTGGCTTCTCTTTGTCGCCGCCCTTTTGCGTCCTTCACACACTGGGCTCCAAGCTGCACCTCCCGGCCAGTTTCTAGTCAGCCCTGACTCACTCCCGTCCCATCCGGTCCTGTCCCAGATGCTCTCTGGCCTGTGATAAGCCCATTCCTATCTGCAAAGACAGTGTCCCTGGGGCAGGGACTTAAGTCTCCTGTGTTTTCTCACCCATCGGTGTGGGAGGAGTGCCTGGCATGCAGTAGGTGCTCTGCAAATACTTTGTTAAGTGGATGAGCAAATGTTATTATCTCCTGTAGCACTGTCATCCATAAAATAGGACTCCTGGAAACCTAGGGACTTAATGCAAAAAAAAAAAAAAAAATTAAAAACATTAAGGCAAAAATCCATCTAACACAGGACAAATGACCCTTTGAAAAAAGTTTATGGTTTAGTGGCATTTAGTCCATTCCCCCATGTTGCATAACCACCATTGCTGTCTTGTTCCAAATATGTTTGTGACCCCAAAGGAGACCCTGTACCTATTAGCTGTCACTGCCTGCTCCCCCCCTCCCCGCCGCCACCTCAGCCTCTGGCAACCACAAATCTACCTCTGACTATGAATTTGCCTCTCCTGGACATTTCAGGTAAATGGAACCGGAAGCCACGAAACTGCTGTGTCTGGAGTCTCCCACGGAGCTCAGGTTTCAAGGTCCTCGTCTAAGTGGCTGCGGGTATCAGGATGTCTTCCTTTCCGCCCCGTCCTATGAAAACGCCATGATGTGTTCCTGCATTTGTGAGTCTACGGACACTTGGGTTTGTTTCCAGCCAGGACATTTTCAGGTGCAGATGTAGCACGGAGTGGGCATGGGCCTTTTGGAATGCCCCTTTCCCATGGCTGTAGCTCACGGCTGGGCCTTGGACATGGGTGCAGGGGCCTCTCCGGGCCCCGCCTCCAGCGTCTTCGGGCCTCCCTGTGAGCACGGGAGCGGAGGTGCTGGTGGTCTGAAGTCACAAGCTATTTGGAGCTCCTCTAGCTTGCTTGGTCTCAACCTCACCTTCAGGAAATCAGAATGGGTATTGAAAAGCAGAGTGAGCCTGGCCCGGCGTGGGCGGGGGCAGGGCAGGGATTCCGGGAGGTCTCTATCCTGCAGCCAGGGTCACGCTGCTGCCTCATCCATCCGGGCTGGAGGCCAAGCTGCCTGGTTCACCTCCCAGGATGCAGCTGTCCTGCTCACAGTCCTCCTGAAGGTGTGAGCCCTTCCTGCTGATGCCAAAGTTGTGACTGAGGACAGATCTCCGCAAAGGTCACCCAACTCTACTCTTCAGACTCAAGGGCGCGAGAGGCAGGCATGTGGTGGACACAGGGACGGGCAAGCTGGCTGCTCCTGGGCCCTTCTCCTCTCCTGGGCCTTCCAGAAGTCCACATAGCCCATGCACATGGTCCCAACGGGCTGGCAGCAGTGACCGGACCCTCTTCCCTATCCCAAGCCCTGCTCATACCCCCTCCTCCAGGCAGCCAGCCTCAGTCCTTGCCTTTGCAGGCAGGGAAGCTGAGCAAAAATACCTGGGAACATTACAGACAGTGCCCCCTTTGGGCTGCTCCTGCTCACACTTGTTGTCTGCAGGAGTCACACGCCAAATTCTGGAGTGGTGATGAGCAGAGCCCAGTGCCCAGGGAAGATGGAGTGGGCAGGACTTGCTTGCAGTGAGGACTGGACGGGATCCCTTCCCTCACTGTGCTGCCCCCCCCCGCCCCACCCCCTCCTCACCCAGGGGGCAAACCCGCTGCCTCTGCCCCCTCTGCAGGGCTGCTGCAAGGACCGAGGCCATGGGGCTGTGGGCACAGTTTACAGAGGGAGGCAGCTGCAACTGCCTATCAGGGATGCTCACTCACTTCTTCCTGGATCTCTGAGTGGCTGGCTGTGAACAGGAATTTCTATTTGTGTTTATCTTGGAAGGAACAAAGCGGAGGGTCTTATTCTGGGTCCCTGGGGCTTCAGGGTCTCCTCAGGGCTGGGTGATTAAGTCCTCTATGTGACTGCAGTGAAGGGAATGTAAAGGTGCAGTACGGTCCCAAAACAGTTGATTTTGAGTTGATCCTGGGTGGGCCTGGCCTAAACAGGTGAATCCTTAAAAAGTACGTGGCCCTTCCAGAAGTGAGATGTTCTGGCTTTGAAGAAGCATGCCATCTTGTGTGAGAGTGCCAGGTAGCTCAGCCCGAGGGTGGTCTGCAGGGACTGAGGGGGAAAGACCTTGGTCCCACAGGGGCTAGGAATTAAAGTCCTCTGATCATACGAATTGGGCAGGAAGAGGATCTCGGGTTCCAGGTGAGAATGAGGCCAGCGGACACCTTGGGTTCAGCCTCTGAGACCTTGGGTAGAGGACCCAGCTTCCCTGTGCCCAGATTCCCGACCCAGGGATGCCGTGAGGTGACAGGTGTCTACTGCTGGAAGCCACCAAGTCCGTGGGAATTTGTTATGCAGGAACTGAAAATCATACGGCGACATAAGGTGCGCTGCCCCGTCGAGAAGGTACAGGCGGTTACAGTCAGTGTAGGATTTCTTTCTTTGTTTAATTCATTTCTATTCATTTTTGGGATGATTCTTCGCTTAGGTGTTAAGTAGTTTCTTCTCTCCGTCTCGCGGTGTGGTCAAGTCTGATTCTCGAGGCACGCAGACTGCTGTCCTGAGCCCCGGCTCCGGTCTCTTCTGGGCTGCCCCGTCTCTTCTCCTCTCACGTGTGATCTTGTGGCTTCAAAGGCTCATGACACGTGCAGAGAGAGCCAAAGATGAAACACCCATCTGTGTTTATTCCGGGAGACCCGTCCACAAATTCATGAACTCAGGTTCTAGTTGGCTTTCTGTGGGCTGACAAAATCGGCCACTTGCTTGTTTTAAACAGGGTGGTCTTCCATTGAGGCTGCTGACGTTCATGATCAAGTGAAGGTTTGCGTAAATATAGGCAGAGCATATATGAAATTCATGTGTTTGGTGTGTTGAAACTGAGGGTTGGGTTCTCCCAATCTTCCCTGCGATGGGACAAGCTCCACCTTGACAGCTCACCTTCCTCACCAGCCCCCTTGTCCCCCGCTCCTGGAGCTGGGAGGGGAAGCCCTCACACTGCTCGTGAACCCAGCATGGCTCGGGCACCCAGAGGGGCAAGGACAGAGCGGCCCAGGCAGGGTCAGCATGGGCAGCCACCATCTCTCTTGCCCTTGTTTCTGTTTCCTTCTGTTCTTCTTCCTTCTTTCCTGTCCTGTGGCCCAGGATTGTCCACTGTCTATGTGGCAGCCACTAAGCCTGCTGGTCACAGGCCGCCTGCTTGGACACGCAACTTCTCGTGGCTGCAACTCAGCATTCCCAGAAGAGGGGATCTGGTCACTCCTGTCAGGTCAGGTGTGGGCCCCTGGTCCGGTCAGGTGCATTTGATGGTGGGACCACTGGGAATAAGTGGGTTGCCATGCTGACCCTTGTGGATGGGGCACAGCATCCAGAGGGGACTGTGATCTCTGCCTCGTGGGCAACGGTATCAATGGGACAGCCTTTGCAAGATCCCCAGTCATGGCCGACTGTCCAACCCAGGGGCTGAGGGTCGGAGGGTCCTCCATGGTCAACTTGCCAACCGAGTACGGTCTGAGTGGATGCCCCTGTGTGTGAACCACCTCTACTTCAGAGCCTCCCGAGTCTGCAGACACATAGTACCAACTGGTTAACGGAGACGGTCAAAGCACGTGTGGTGTTCAGACACCCACTGCGGGCCAGGCTGTAGCTAGCTGTCCAGGGATTGGCTTCAGCGGGTCTGCTGGGGCGTGTCCATCACAACGCTGTCCCTTCATGTGAAGATGAAGGCCATTCTTAGAGGTAGACACGTTCCCACTCAGAACCAGGCAAGTTGCGCGGGACCCAACCTTGCCTCTGACCTGGTCGCCTCCTCCTGGTCATTGGTGACGAGGGCCTGTCCCTACCAGAGAGCACATCCTGCATGTTTGGAAACATGCCAGTGTGTTTACCCAACACTGTCACCTGAAGTTCTGCTGGCCTCGCTGCATGTCTCCTTTTAAGGTTAAACGAGAGACGATTAGACACACAACATTCCCGCAACACGAGTGACCCTGCCCAGTGATCTCAGTCTCAGCTAGACCGAGGGATTCAGGAACAAAGTAACGGCTGGGCAAAACGCACGTTCGCCCAGTACCCAAAAGTAAAGAAACAAGCCTCTGGGTGGAGGTGGCAAAGCCCAAACACACCGTGTCCGGACACGACACCGCTGAGGCGGATGACACAGGGCCATAGGAAGCAGAGGCGGCTGGGCCATGCGTCTCCCTCACCCGTTCCCATGGATGGATGGCACGTGAGGGATGGCCGGGGAGGCGGTGAGTAAAACCCCATCCTTCACTTCCCTGGGAATGCTGGCTCGTTCGCTCCCATGGAGACCTTAATGAAGACAGATTGCATGGCCAGCAGTGGGGGTGGGGGGGTGGCTGGGGCAGGTACGCTTCTCCACACCTTTAAATTCTACCTGCAGCCCCAGAGGTTTCTGAGATGAATGGCGAGAAAACATCCACAGCTTTTTTTTTTTTTTAATCGGGAGTCCACGCTGACGGCTCCACGCTGATGCAAGGTGTCCCTGGCCCTGGCTGCCCTCCCACGGCCACCAGGCACCTCTCCCACTCTGGGCGCCGGGCGCAGAGCCACAGCGAGGGGTTGTGTGTTTTCGGGTCCATTTCCCTTCCCTGAGCTTCAGGATTTCACTGGGCAGAGCTCGTAGTGCATCTCCAGCCCCGGCGCCCAGCAGAACGCTCAGCATGTGATGTGTCTTTAAGAAGAGACTGTTTAATGGAGGACCGAGTGGCCGGGCTGAAAAGGGACTCACTGCTGGGGGGAGGGACACAAAAGGCATGTAGGGGACCAGGTCTAGGCATTGAAAGTCATATTTGTGTATGTGTGTGTCGGGGGGGGGGGTTACTACAGTCTGAACGTTTGTGTCCCCCTAAATTCATATGTTGGCATCTTACCCCCCTCTACAGGGTGATGGTCGTAGGAGATGAGGCATCTGAGAGGTGATTAGGTCATAAGGATGGAGTCCTTATAAGTGAGATTAGTGCCCTGATAAGAGGGACCCCAGAGAGCTCCTGGGCCTCTTTGCGCTGTGGGAGGGCGCGCAACGAATGTGTCGGTCTGCAGCCTGGAGGAGGGCTCCCACCAGAACTGGACCAATGCTGGCCCCCTGACCTCAGGCTTCCAGCATCTGGAATTGTGAGAACAACATTTCTGTTGTTTTCAGCTCCCTGGGCTGGGGTAGTCCTGTCGCAGCAGCTGAAATGGACTGAGACAGCGGAGGAAGAGACATGTCCTAAAACTGACCATTCTAACCATTTTTGGTGTACCGTTCATGGCATCAAACTACATTCCACCCTGTTGTGCCACCATCAGCACGATCCATTTCCAGGGTCTTTTCGTCTTCCCAAACTGAAAATCTGCCCCGTGGAACACTCACACTCACTGCCCACCCTGCTCCCCCAGCTCCAGCCACCACCGTCTGCTCTCTGTCTCCGTGGACAATCCCTGACTCCCCCAGGGACCTCCTAGGAGCGGATGCCGGCAGAATCTGTCCTTTGGGGCCTAGGTGCGTTCTCATTGTGGCACACGTCAGAACCTCCCTCCTCTCTAAGGCCGAGTGCCGTCCCACTTTGTGCTGAGTGCAGGGGCCCCTTGACTGCAGTGCCTGTGCCCCGGGGTTGGCTGTAACCTGAGTGGGGGGCCGCAGGGCTCTGGAGCTGAGCCCGCCTGGGGGCGATGCCGGCTCTCCCCCTTATCCAGGGCAGACTCGGGTGCTCTCTGAGCCCCGGGAAATGGGGCAGAGGCCGAGGCCAGGGACTGAGGGTGCTAAGGTTCCTATGAGGGGAGGGAACACTAGGACTCCATCGATTTTGGGGTGGGGGCAACAGAGAGCAAACAGAGAGTGAAACAGGGACCTGCCGTCCCCTTCCCAGCCACAGACAGACCTCTAGCTCCAGCCAGGTACCCCACCTGTTGTCTGTCCCCCTGCATGTGGGCTTCCCCAGCGGTGGCCGCCTGCGCCAGCTCCGTGGTCCCTACCTCCCATCAACACTCCGGGTCTGCCTGTTCCTCCTCAGCGGCCAGGCGGAGGACCTCTCAGTGTCAGGGCGTCTGGGCCAAATTAAAACCAGTGACCTGCAAATTAAGGGTCCCAAATCCCATTACCGGCTCCACAGCTGCCTCTCCCCCCTCACTCACTGCTATCCTCTCTCAGGTGGGGGGCCTGTCAACAGCTGTTAGAGCCGCTGGGTTACGGAGATGTCACCGGGTGGGCCACCGGCACCATTTTCCGCAGATAGAATTTGCCTTCCTATTTGTGCAAGTTATTTCTTTTTAAAGTGATTTCCCATTTTGCTCCTGCCCCCTGCCCCCCCTCGTCCTTCCTGTCTGTGTTGGGAACATTCTTATTGAGGGTGAGACTGGGGAGCTGCTGTCAGCCCGGAGTTGGATCAAGGGGACTAGACAAGTGTGTCGAAATGTGCCATGACCCATCGAGGCTGTTTTTCCACAGGGGGAATTTGCAGGCCTGGATTAGGGTCAGAGGCAGCTTCACAGTGTAAAATAGGTTCAAAGTGTTTTCCTGGTCTTTGATACGAGGCAGTGCATCCCCGGGGTTTGATGGGTGGCCTGGTGGCAGGTGACGGAAGCTGGGGTGCAGGGGACCCCTGAGGAGTCCGAGTTACTCCCTTGGGGAATGTGTGGCCCACTCGGGCCCCTCCAGCCCGAGGAGGCAGAGATGAGGCTGGCCTGCTCTGTGGCCTAGAACTCCGAGTACCTTGGCCCTGGAGTGCACTGTGACGTGCCTCTGTATGACCTGGGCCACCACCTTCCTTCCTCCCTGGGCCTTGGCCCCATCTGTGAAATGGGAAGGCTGGGTCCCCGGAGTACCAGGATCCTGTGGGGTCCCCTGTCTTCCCCACGTGGAGCGTGGCCAGCCCCTCCCGTGAACCTCAGCGGGGAGGGACTGTGGGCTCTGACCCCTCTCTGTTTCTGCTCTGGAACACAGAGCTGGGCTTCGACAGCCAGTTTCTGTCCAGTGGCCAGTCTCTCTCCCTTCCCATCCTGAGGCTTGACCTCAACATTCACTGGGGAAAACTTGCCAAATAGTTGCTACGCAGGAAGCCAGTTTGGACATCCAAGGTGGATTTTGAAGACAAAGACTTGTGGTTTGCACCAGGGGTGGGCCCAACGGATGGGAAGGGCATCTCTTCCGAGCTGGGTGGAGGTCACTGGGATTGCTGGCTCAATCCTGAGGGTGTCGCTTGACCTCGAGGTGACCAGTTTTAAGCCCCATTCAGGGCACGTATGAGAAACAACCAATGAGTGCACCACCAAATGGAACAATGAAGTGGAACAAGGAGTTGATGCTTCTCTTTCTCTCTCCTCCTCCTCTCCTTCCTTCTCTCTCTATCTCTCAAAAAAAAAAAAAAAAAAAAAAAAAAAGAAAGCTTGATTGTCATCCAATAGGAAGTGACAGATCTGAGATTCAAACACAGGCCTCTGTGTCCTCTGCATATTCACCCCCATGTCACCTGTCCCCCAGGCCCCAGGCCCCATGGCTCAACCCGTTCTGACACTTCCTGTGGCATCTGTGGCTTGAAGCTGTCCCAAGGTTTTTTTTTCAGCCCCAGCAGGTGTCGGCTCTCGGACTTTCTGGACAAACCTAAATGGGTTGGGACGGTGGTCAGGTAGGCGGTGTGTGGAGGTGAGGGTGGCCTACCTAGACCCTCCATGACTGTGACTCTCTGGGCGAATCCAGTGCTCTTAGTCCCTGCTGTCCCAGTCCCTGCTGTCCCCCCAGGGCCGCCCAGCCCGTGTTCTTGTGTTCCCACCCCCACTCTGTCCCCTGACAGCATCTCCTTGAGAAACAGGACAGGCTGATGCCCCAGGCGGAGCTTCCCGCATCCTTCGATTTCAAGCTTCTCAGGTCCTCCCTTGCCGGGAACAGAACACGACACGCTGCATGAATCCCGTTACGCAATTTGCGGCTCTGCCGCCAGAGCACCCTGTGTGACACCCGAGGGCGCGGGCGGCAAGCTGGGGATGAGTCCACCACTGTGAGCAGCAGAGCTGAGGGGCGGGGTGGGGAAGACGGCAGAAGGCCACTCTCTTGCTGCTTCCCTGGGCGGCTTCCTGCTCACCGTGGGCTGTCTCCTTCCTATCCCTCGAGAAGAGATGGCACACGACAGGGATGGGCTGTGCCGCCGCAGGGCCCCCTTTTCCGGAATCCACACAGCCCAACACACTGCCCTCACTCCTCTGGGGCCAGCGTGAAAGAGGGAGTCTGGATGGAGTCACCGAGGGCCGGGCAATGCTACCCAATGGTTAGACACCGACTGGGCCAGAACCCAGCTAGGATGGGCCCACCTCCTTCTCACCACTTCAGAGCTGATGCTTGGCCTCAGTTTCTCCACCCGCCACATGGAGATCATGGCTGTGCTGATCTCACGGAGAGTTGAACAGGTTTGGGGAGTGTCAGGAGTCCCTCAGCAAAAGGCACCAAGCGTAGGGGTGTGCAGGGGCCTGGGGACCCTGTGCCCTGTAAGAAAGTGGGACAGAGAAGAAGGTGTGCTTGTCACGACAGACTGGGCTATCTCGAGGGATGGGGTTCATGGGCCCCCGGGACTCTTTCTCACAAAGGAGACCTGGACAGACACATGGCATTCTGGCTGAAATTTCCAGAAGGCTCATGTTTGTTAAGAGCCCCCGAAATGTGTCCATAGAGATGTCAGTTCCTGCCCCAGATCCTCAGGGCTGCATCAAGAAGTCCTCCTGTCCTCCGGAGATGGTGGAGGCCTGGCACCTGGAAGGGCAGCTCCTCTGTCCTTGGCACAGACCGTGCTGCCTGCCCCCTCACCTGCCGAAGGCCCTGGGCAGTGGGCAGCAGCCAGGACAGGGCGCTGGAGTCAGAGGCCTGGCCTGAACTCCAGTTTTGGTCTGTGAGGCAGTGGGCGCCTTGCTTAACTTCTTGGTGCCAGGAGGTAGGGCTGACAGTGGCGATTTGATGAAGGTTAACTGCACTGGGTATGGAATGTGCTTCCCACAGCTCCGATCAATGACTGTTAGCGATCCCACCATGACCCTCTTTGACAGAGGCTGACACAGCAGTTTAGATAGTTCTGGTCTGTGCGTGCGTCTGCTCCAGGGAGCCGGCTTCTGGCAGTGGGGGAGCTGTGCGGCTGTGGATCCCTGAGCTGGAGGAGCCTCCTCGGAAAGAGGGGCCAGTGCTGTTGGTTGAGTGATCTATGTTCCTTCTGTGGCGTCCCTGCTGGGCTCAGTGCCAGGGGTGCTCTTCCTCCCCGTCTCCTTCCTGTCTCTTGGGCAGGACCCTCAGCTGTGGCCAGTCTTCTCCCCAGGAGTTCTCTAGCTTTTCTGTGCCCGGGCTCTGATGCTGTTTCCAGGTGGAGGTGGTGAGCAGCCAGGGCCCGTTTCTGCGGGCAGTGAGTGCCCAACCTCTGTCCCTTTCCCTTGTCCTGTAGCCTCAGCGCAGACCTAAGAGTCCTGGCCATGCCTACCAGCCCCCAACTCTCCAGCAGCGAATTTTGATGTTCAGGCAGATGGTAGACACTGCTGTCCTCAGGTGTGGCCAGGGTAGGTCAGATGTGGACACTAACCAGCTGGGGAGTAAGGAGGACAGTGAGGGTGCTGGGCCAGGGAGCCACCTGGCAGCTGTTGACAGCACCCACAGGTAAGAGGGGAGGGGACGAGAGGCTGGAGGGGTGGGAGAGGAACTTTCACAAGGCTGTGGGGCTCAGCACTGGGTACTATGATGGTGAGGGAAGGCCTAGCTGGATGTCTGCCCTGTCCATCTCCGTAGTAACAAAAGAGCAAGTCATGTTGACGTTGACTGAGTATTTACTATGTGACCCTGCAGCGGAGACCAATAACATTTTATCTGCCTAGAACGGTGTCGTGTGCCATTGGCTGGCCAACTGCAGAACTCAGCCCCTCAGCCATGGTGATTGGCTCAGGGATTGGCACATGACCTAGGCAGGACCAATCAGATTCACTCCTGGAATTTTATCTGGAGTAATGGAGAAAGACGTGATCTCTCTCCTTCTCTCTCTCTCTCTCTCTCTCTCTCTCTCTCTCTCTCTCTCTCTCGTTAATAGCTGTAAGATAATAAAAGCCAGAACCTCCTGGTCTTCTGGTGGCCATCCTGCTATTATACGGAGAGAATCTGCCTGAAAGTGAAGCCAACATAGAGGAATGGGGAGCTGAGAGATTGGGAGAGAGCTAGAGAGATAGATAATGGAGAGAGAGAGAGAGAGAGAGAGATGGCACGTAAGCACATGTGTGTATACAAACACACACACACACACACACACACACACACACACACACACACACACAGCCCAGTGGCATCTTTGGAACCGTAGGGGCCACCCCTTGGAGGTCCCAATCATGGAAGCATGTGCTAGGCACATCGTGTGCGTCATGAATTCCTGTTCTCACAACCACGCTAAGGGCAGGCATTCTTCCTCCTGCTTTCCCTGAGGGTGATTTCCATGGCTCAGAAGGCTCCCACTCCAGGACCCACAGCTATGGACAGCCGTGGACCCTGCCTTTCAGCTCCCAGCTAGCCACCCACCAAAGTCATCAAATGAGTAATTCATAGAATTAAGCTCATCCTGGCTGTTGGGATTGAGTTCAACTCCCCTTCCTTCTTGGGCATTTGTGTGCCCACATGGGCTGCACCTCCTGTTCCTGGGCATGTGCAGACGTCAAGCTCTTGGCCTTGGTGTTCATAGACGCTCCGTCAACATTGCCTCTTCAGACAGGTAGAAACATTCCCAGTACCATCTCTATGACCCTTTTAGGAGTTTGAAATGGGCCGGACCACCGTAAAGTTACTCAGACGGAGGCTTGTGAGAACAGAGCCTTTGGATTTCTTGTTCTCATTAGAAGCGATTTTCTTGTTTGATGTGAACAGAGACAGTCCTGTAACACCCAGGTCAACCTCTTCTTTGGGAAATTTTAAAAGAGGCCAGAGGCATTTGCTGAAGAAAGCAAACAAGTCCGGATTCTTGTCCCCATGTGGTAAACTCTGGGAAACATCAGAAGCTGCTACATTTGTTCCTTGGCCCAGGAGAGATCAAAGCCACAGTTGGCCAAGATGATGTCAGCTCCAAAAACATCCCTCAGAAAATCGAGAAGGGGTCTGGTCAGTCCACAGGGGGCCATGTGGGGGCTGGGGAGCCTTTCCTTGGATTCTATTGAACCCATGGTCCCTCCCCCTCTTATTCCTGCCCCAGGGTCCAGGCAGGGCTGGGGAGACAAAGCTGGCTCAAGTGCAGACTGTGGGGAGGGGGTGGTCAGGGGTGATGTTGGGACAGAGGCAATGCCAAGCCCTGCTTCTCATCGAACCCCATCTGTCCCCGAGGTCCTGTGTCTGTCCCCGAAGGTAGTCAGCTCACTCGGTGCTGGGGACCGAAGGGAGCTGTCCTGGAGTGAGGTCCCCTCTCTTGGCCTCTCTCTTCCATCCATCACCTTCCCGGTGATGAGTACTGACCCGACTGCCTGTGTCCCGGGTGAGTGGAAACTGTGGGCCGTGGTTCCAGGGAGGGTCAGGATCTCTAGCACAGCCCTGGACCCTCGACCCCTGTCTTAGATGAGGACCCCAAAAGCAAACGCTGAGACAAGAAGTGTGTGTGAGTGACTGATGCATACGCTGACTCCAGAAGGGGTCGTGGGGAAGGCATTGGGGTGCAGGCCACCAGGTTCTGTCCCCCTGGGGACCTCTGTGTGGTGGAGCAGAGCAGGTCCCTGGGCCCCTGGAGTCAGTGAGCTGCATCTAACACTCTTCCTATGAGGCAGGGGCCGTTGCCCCCCAGACAGCAGAGGTGGATGAGGACACATGTCCGGGCTTCCCCAGGGGCAGATTGGGTCCCCCAAGGATATGCTCAAGTCCAAAACCCGTCCCTGTGACTGTGTCCTTATTTGGAAATAAGGTCTTGCAGATGTAATCAAGTTAAGAATAGGTCACACTGCGTTAAGGTGGACCCTAATCCAACGACCGGCGTCCTTAAAAGAGGAGAAGAGACAGAGAGGAGAGGGAAGACATCTGTGGGAAGACAAAGGCAGAGACTGGGGAATGCGGTCCCAAGTAAAGAGCACTGGGAGCCACCAGAAGCCGGAAGAGGCAGGGAGGACCATGCCCTAGCGCCTTCCGAGGGAGCTCAAACCTGCTGGCGCCTGGGTTTCCGGCTTCTGACTCCTAGAACGGTGAGAGGATATGTTTCTGTTGTTTCCAGCCTCCAGACTGTGGGACTCTGGGGCTCATGCAGTAGCCGGGGAGCTGGCCTGTCAGCCTGACTGAAGAGTGGGCCGTGGGGGCAGGAGCAGGACTGGCTACTCAGAAGTGGCCAATGCCAAGGGGAGGGGACTGCATCCTGCATGCCTCTGCTCCTGTCCTGCTTGGAAGGTGACCAGGTCCTTTCCTGGATCGTGGGTGGCTGAGCATGATAGGAGCTCTGAACCCAAGGCTGGGACGTGCCGCCCACCCCTCTGTGGCTTGTGAGGAAGCTCCCCTGGACGGAGGAGGAGAGAGGAACTTGCAGCAAAAGGCCCAGGTCTGAATCCCGCCCGCACTGCTAACTTTCATCTCAGAGCCTCAGTTTCCTCAGCAGCACAGGAGGGTAATGGCAGCCCGCAGGGTAGAGGGGTGGAGGTGATACGTGTCATTGCCGAGGATGGTGAGGGATGGAGCGGGACCTTTCCTGCCCAGGGGTCCAGCCCGGCTCCTTTGGGGACAACAGAGAGCTCCAAGGGACGTGGGGCAGCTGACAGGATCCCCTCATTTCCAGGGATGACTGTTCCCTCCTGGCTGCTGGAGACCCTTCCCCAGCTTTCAGCTCCCCCGCCATTCAAGCCCCAGATTTCTGGAAGCTCTTTGGAGAGGCGGATGTTTGCAAGTCGGCCGGCGTTACTGATTTATGTCTTAGCAAGCTCCGTCTTTACGGTGATTAATATTTGATTTACACTCTGGGTTTTTCCTGTTTCTGATCTCTTTCTAACTCATTAAATCTTCCTTAATCGAGCGTCTGACTTTACCCTTTGGATCTTATCCTTCAGAGACAACCCCTGCCCTCCCATCCCACCCCCGCCGTTGGCTCCTGACCCATATATTTGCCTTTTGAAAACACAAACACACACTTGGCTGGAAGTGGTCCTGGCGGCTGGCTGCCAGGAGGGGTGTGGCTCACTGAATGTCACAGCTGCCCTTCTGCCGTGGACGCTTCTTCCTCTGGTTGAGTTTACTTGTGTTGAAAGGGTCAGGAAATGGGGAATCTTCGCTGGCCTCAGGGTGCAGTGGCTGTCAGCCCGGAGATGGCTCTTTCCAGTGGGGGACAGCCAGGTCAGGGACCTTGGGCTGGCAGGGGGGTCTTGCCAAGCATCGAGGCTTTCACTGGCCCACATTCTTTTGATTCCGGCCGGTGCGTGTTTGGAAAGGTCGGCTCCTCAGATGGAACTGACCATGAGGGTGAGCTGATTTTTGGGAGGGGCTTGCTAGGTCCTTTGCTGGAGGTTTTCCATGCCTTTTCACATCTGACTTGCACAACACCTGGCTGGTGGATGCCTATTTTACAGGTGGGAAAACTGAGGCGGGACAGCATGCCCAGGGTACTTAGCAGTTAGGGGCAGGGCTGGGAATTCAACTCGGGTGCCTGAGCCCCTCCCGCTGTGCTCTTGCTCTGTGGTGGAGTCCGGGGATGCCGCCAACAACCCACAGGGAGCGGGAACGCCACACACCTTACTGCTCCCGGGGGGCTGAGGGTGCCGAGGTGGAGAAACCCTGTGGTAGAGGGACTTGCCATGACTTCACAGGGCCAGTCCACTCCAGGTGTCCAGTTGGCTCCGATTTACTAATTTGTGATGTCTGCACGTGGCCGAGCATTGGGCTCACCCACGGAAGGCGGACTTTACACCAGAGAAGAGAGTCATCGGACAGCGCATGCTGTCCTCCAGGGGTGAGGCTTGGGAAGGACGCAGGTCAGCCCTGGAGGACCACTTACTGCCTTGATCCCATTCACACGCCATGTCCGGCACAGGCAAAGCCACGGAGGTAGAAGGGAGGTCAGTGGTTATGGGAGCTGGGGGCTGGTGTGAGGGGCCAGGGGCCGGCGGGGAGGAGGGAGGTGAGAACTCAAAGCTGACCGTGTTTGTCTAGAGCCCAGTCCACTCTCTGATTTCTCCTCTTTTGTGTTCTAAGCTTCCCTTCGTGCAGCTTATATTACATTGTATTTTTATGAGGGTGGCGAAATGATCAGTGTTTTCCCCTTTTCCCTGTGTCTCCTGACTTGGGTGAAGCACACAGTTCTAATGCCAACAGAGGGAACAAGACCAGGAAGACCACAACCCGACTCTGCAGGCAGCGCACTGAGCAGGGGCAGAGGAGGACCCTGCAGGCAGCGCACTGAGCAGGGGCGGAGGAGGACCCTGCAGGCAGCGCACTGAGCAGGGGCAGAGGAGGACCCTGCAGGCAGCGCACTGAGCAGGGGCGGAGGAGGACCCTGCAGGCAGCGCACTGAGCAGGGGCGGAGGAGGCCCCTGCAGGCAGCGCACTGAGCAGGGGCGGAGGAGGCCCCTGCAGGCAGCGCACTGAGCAGGGGCAGAGGAGGACGGCACTCACGTCCGTCTCAGCGAGTCAGGTTCAAGTTAAGCAGGTGGCTTTTGACCCGGGCACAGGGCATGAGCTCGGGTGTGGGTGTGGTGTGGACACAGCCCACTGCCCACAGACCTTCCTGTCCTCTGGTGGAGGGAGTCCCTGCTTCCCCCACCCCCAACCTCTTCCATGGAAGGGCCACGTGAGACCGGAGAGACTAGGGTGAGGCTGCGGCCTCCTCCTTCTGTCCAGGGGGTGTGGCTGGCCTTCAGTGTCCCTTCTTGTGCTGGGAAGTGGTCCCCCACTGACTCCGTCTTCCTGTGAGAGGCGGTGAGTCTGCGCTGGGGGTGGGGAAAGAGGGAGGACCCTGTCGGCGCTGTCTGCTCTGACCCAGCTGGCTTGCTGTCTTGTATGTCCATCTTCCTCCAGTCTAGGAGGGCTGGCCTCCTTCCCACCTCAGCTGGGCGGGGTCTACTTCTGTCCTGGCTGCACATGTGGCACCTCTAGGCTACACTTTCTGTTGAGAGGAACACTGGTGGCCACTAACCTAGGACAGCCTCCCATCCTTGAAGGGGGCTGCTGGGGCAGTCACCCGAGGGCAGGCAGAGTCACAGAATCTCAGTCCCCATCCATCTCCCAGCCTGGAGCCCGTTCACAGACTCGGAGGCCCTTGAACTGAAGGGGAGGCTGGGCCTCCTTGACAGAGGACCCCACTATGCTGCCAAACATGTATGTCATCAACTTCTCCCCCAGCCTTCCTCAGGGGACTTACAGCCAGGGTGACTGCATCAAGGGCAGCTCTTTCAGGAGCTCCGGGATCTTGGCTCTGAGCTGATGCTGGTCCCAGGGGGCTCCAAACATCACTGGGCCCCCACCTCACCCCAGTCAGAGTAGGACTTGTGGAGGGTAGGTGATCGATGGGGAGGGGGGGAGAACACAGGTCCGTCTCACGGTGGGCCGTGGTCCTCCACCCTTCCTGGGGTCATTCCCTGGGTCAGGGATGCACACCTGGACGAGAGATGGGGGAAGGAGCAAGACTCAAACAGAGGAACATGAAGTCCGCCAGGGGTGGTAAGAGCAGAGAGGAAAAGTTAGGCAACACTGGGCACAGAAGGTGGGCGCTAATTTAGAGCAGGCAGCGATGTGGCCCCCCCTGGCGAGGTAGCGCTGGGCAGAAAGGCTCGGGACAGTGGGCTGATGGTCATCTTACTCTGCCTAGCCATGTGAATGAGGCGTGGGCCTGTCGGTGAAGACTGAGGACAGCCAGCAGAGAAGGGAATACTCCTGTCTTTGTCCGTTGTCCCACGAACGTGACGTTCTTCAGAATGTCCAGGTGCCGGCTCTTCCTGTCCAGGTTCAGAAACCTTCCTTTCCTAGTCACGGTTAGCTAAAGTGTCCTTCCCCGCGTACCTCACCTTTCCTGCTGTGAGCAAGGCAGGAGGCGGCTATGACTCACCGAGCGCCATGGCAAGGGGGAGCCTGCTTGTATTCAATTCCACCGTCTCCCCTCACCGTGCGCTTAGTGCTGGTACGTCATTGCTCGTGACACTGTCCCTGGCTTCCGGGGACTCCCCCAGGGGACCCCCTGCCTCGCCGATGACAACCACATCTGTGAGTCTCTCTCAGAGCACGCAGGAAAGGGGAACACATCTGTGGCCGCCGGGGCTGCTGGGTGTGACTGCACGGCGCTGACGTGGCCAGAGCCTCTTCTCTTTGAACCTTTGGGAGACTGGGGTCTCTGCATCTTTAGAATGAGATCCTCTCGGTGGGGAAACCCCCTGACATTTCAAACACTGACACCAGCAGGATAGGCAAAGACAAGGGGCGTCCATCCGTCTTTGGATAGAGCTCAAGACTGACCCCATGGAAACACAATGCCGCCATACTGATTGGAAGCAAGAGGGACAAACAATTAATTGGAAAGTCTTGTTTGTTCAAAAATCAATGCCTCAACGCCCATAGGAATATGTGCCCCCCAAACACCCACCGGTGACATTGGAGAACACCAAGCAGAGACCCGAGATGTTCTTCTCCGCTGGCTGGTAATAAGGTCCCTGTTCCTAGAGGTGTCAGTGGGGACACAGGGAGCCTGGACATCTGTCCCATTTGAAAGTATTGAGGTGCTTCCCTCTTTCCTGTCTGGAGTAATATTAGAGGAGGTCGCATAAAGAGCCTGGACTTTCACCATCACCGGGCAGTAATGAGGTCTCCAGTAATGAGCTGGAACTCCTGCCCCTGCCCATCAGGGAGGGGCCCCTGAGTCAGGTGTCAGTGGAGGCAGACCGTGAGACTCGGGACTCACTGGCAGTAAGGAGGTGGCACCTTCTCCTGCTTTCACAGCTGGACTGGTGTCAGGAGCAGGCATGCAAACTAGATCCGAAGTCTCAACAGAATAGAGCAACACCCAGGCTTAAAAAAAAATAGCCCTCATGATGGCAAGAACCGGGAATACCTCAAAGGGAATGGGAAATTACACTCAATACGTACCAACCCCGAGATGGTAAAGGTGTGAGAATGACCCGACAAAGATTTTAACGCAGCCACGATAAAAATGTTTCGGGAGCAACTGTGAACGCTTTTGAAACCAACGCCAAAAAAGAAAGTCTCACCGAAGAAGGAGAAAGCCTCTGCGAAGGAATGAAAGGTGTAAAGAGAAAATAAACGGGCATGTTAGAGCAGATAGCTACAGTCATGCAATATGGAGATCAGTGGACGCACCCCCCCCAAAAAAAAACCCCAGAATGAGGCGTGAGATGGGAAACCACTACAGACCCCGCAGACATCAACGGGACAGTCAGGGTGTAACTACCAGCAGGTGCGCGTGCACAAATTCCCTAAATGGAAAGAATGGACCACGTCCTCAAAACACACGAACGACTACAACTCACCCAATATGAGACAGATAATTTGAATAGATGTATAACTTAATAAAGAGATTGAATTTGTAATTTAACAACAACAACAACAACAACAAAAAGTATCTCCAGGCTCCAAAGTGTTCACTTGAGAATTCTGCCAAACGTGGAAAGAATAATTAAGACTAATTTTACACAGTCTCTCTTAGAGACTAGAAATGGAGAGAAAACTCCCCAGTCCATTTTAGAGAAAGACAGTACAAGAAAAAGAAAAAAAAAAAAAAAAAAAAAAGAACAACCCACCAGTTTCTCTCAAGAATACAGATTCAAAAAGCTTCACAAAATACTAGCAAATAACATTAAGCGACATATAAAAAAGGAATGGGACACGATCGCTAGGGCAGTGGTCGGCAACCTCATTAGTCAACAGAGCCAAATATCAACAGTACAACGATTGAAATTTCTTTTGAGAGCCACATTTTTTTAAACTTAAACTATATAGGTAGGTACATTCCTTATCGAGGTAGCGCCCACACGTGGTATTTTGTGGAAGAGCCACACTCAAGGGTCCAAAGAGCCGCATGTGGCTTGCGAGCCATGGTTTGCCGACCAGGGGGCTAGGGGATTCCAGAAACGCAAGTCTGGTTCACTGTTTGACGATCAATCCATAGGACCCACTGTATCAACAGGTGAAGGATGAAAAACCACACAATCATATCAACTATTGCCAAAATATCATAAAAAGCGTTTGATGAAAGGCTACAACCTCATCCTGAGGCAAACTCTTAGAGAAATAGGAATAGAGGGGCATCTCCTCAGTTGATGAAGAGCGTCTACCCGCTGTGTTGACAGCCGAGCTTATACTTAGTGGTGGATGGCTGAACGGTTTCCCCTGGCAAAGGCGTCCACTCGCACCATTCCCCGTTCACCAGAGGGGCTATAGGGAGAGAGAAGAAACTAGGAAGCGTACAGATCGGGAAGGAAGAAATAAAGCTGTCCCCATAGATGATATTATGTTGCTAGACTGTTTCAAGGAGCCCACCACCAGCACCTCTTAGAAACAGGCAGTGGGTTCCGCGAGGTTGCAGGGTACAAAATAAACACTCGCACACACAAAATCAATTGTGTTTCCATATAGTGGCAACGAATGCATGGACAGTACTATTTACACATACTCAACCCCCCCCAAAAAAAACATTTAGGTAAAAATCTAACACGACGTATGTGGAAGCTGTGTGCTACACGGACTTGCTGGAAGTGGGTAATGAATGGAGAAACACATTTTGTTCCAAGATTGGAAAACTCAACGTCGTACCAATGTCATTTCCACCTAAATTGATACACTAGTTCAATACAATTCCTATCAAAATCTCAGCTGCCAGAACTTTTTTTTTTTTTGTAGCTATGGAGAAGATTATTCTAAAGTCTATTTGGAAAGTCAAAGGAATGAGAGTAGTTGAGAAAGTTTTGAAAGACAAGGATAGGGCAGGAAGAGCCTGATATTCCGGACCTATCGCTCAGCTCCCGTAATCAAGGTTGTGCCAAAGAGGTGAGTGGAGGGACACACAGGTCAGTGGACAGAAGGGAAGACTCAGAGGCAGAGCCACGCCGGTCCATCCAGGTTGTTCTGGACAAAGACTCAGAAGCAGTTCACTGAGAGAAAGGCAGCCGTCTGGCCGGCGAGCCAGGGCTCTTCCGCTCTCTCCAGATGAGCTCTGCCCACGGGCGGGGTCAGAGACAACGGACGAGAGCGCTGGGGTGAGGACACGAGAGGGCAGAGCAGAATGGTCGGATGGGGCAGGAGCAGCCCCGGGCAGGAGGCAGCCCAGTGCAGGGGAGCAGGGAGTGCGGCCTATGTGTGAGTGTATATGTGTGTATCTATGTGTATTCATAGGTACGTGTGCTCTCCTGTGCATGCATGAGTGCATATGCATATGAACATGTGCATGTATATGCATGTGCATATATGTGCAGCACACATACGTCTATCTGCACACATGATGCACAGTACATGCATGCACAAGTTTGTGCATACAGGTATGCATACATGTACATGAATACACACACAGTGCACACGTACACAGATGCATGTGTGTATGTGTACATGCGCACACTCATGCATATACCCGTGCATATGCATGTGTATATATGCACACATATGTGTACCTGAATATGTGTATGCACAGTACATATATGCACACACATGCACACATGTACATGCACAAGCACGTGATGCACACATACACAGGTGTATATGTGTATTATACACATGCACACTCATGTATATACATGCATATGTATGTGTGCATGTGCCTGTATGTGTATGTATTTGCACACACATGTGTGTGAGTGTGTGTCTATGTGGTCTCTTAACTCATGGCTGCTCACATGGAAACACAGCCCATGAGGAAGTAGGCTGCCAGCTTCCCTTTCCCGGGGAGGAACTGGGGTGGAGGGCGCGATGGGGAGAGGAGAGAGCCGTCCCCGACCTACTCACGAGACATGCATGAGAGGGGCGTACTGTCGAACAGGGGGGAGGCACAAGCCCGTTTCCTGAGAGCCTGTCTCAGGGAAACATGCAGCACGCGCCAGGAGAGTGACGGGAAGGGTGTCCAAACATGTCAGGCGGCTCCCTTGCAGTTTGGGACTTGGAGTAATTTTTATTTCCTTCTCTTGGCTTGTCTGCATTTTCTAAAATTGTTACAATACCCATCCATTACTTTGTAATAACAACTGAAAAGTTATTTTAACAGTTGGCCCAGAGCTATGACAACTGTCTAGATGAGCCGCCTTCCGAGTTGCCAGCCGACGGGGCTGTGTTCTCACGTCTGCGGGTGCCCGCAGCCCGCGGGGGAGGCGGCCGTGCTGTGGTTGAGATAATAACGAGCTTCCTCGGAGACTCCTCCTCAGCTCCCATCCTGGCACTGCCTGGGTGTTGCAGTCTGTCTTTTTGGGGTGCGTGGGTCTTGCAGGCCTCTCACGGCAGTCGGGTACCTGTCACAGAGCACATTCCCCCTCCCCTGGGCCCACAGACTCTTGCACGTGTCTGTGGTGGGGCTGGTTTGCGCTCAGGGTCCTGGCTCCACCCCTGCAGTCTCTGGGTTCTCAGGTGTGCTCCTTGTCCCTTAGGGCCTGACAGTAAGAGAGGTTTTGACACCGGGCTCCTGGGCCAGACCCTGGGCTCATCAGTGGTTCCGTGACCTTGGGCCAATCCCTTAGGCTTCCTGCACCTCAGTTACAAAATGTATAGAAGGGGGATAAAAGTGCGTTTACTGCACAGGGCCGTCTAGAGCAGTAGTCGACAAACTCATTAGTCAACAGAGCCAAATATCGACAGTACAATGAAATTTCTTTTGAGAGCCAAAATTTTTAAACTTAAACTATATAAGTAGGTACATTCCTTATCGAGGTAGCACCCGCACATAGTATTTTGTGGAAGAGTCACACTCAAGGGGCCAAAGAGTCGTGGTTTGCCGACCAGAGGCAGGGGTCTCCAAACTTTTTACACAGGGGGCCAGTTCACTGTCCCTCAGACCATTGGAGGGCTGCCAAATACAGTGGTCCTCTCACTGACCACCAATGAAAGAGGTGCCCCTTCCAGAAGTGCAGTGGGCCTGGATAAATGGCCTCAGGGGGCTGCATTGCGGCCCGCGGGCCATAGTTTGGGGACGCCTGGGCTAGAGGAATGGCACACAATAAGCAGCTAATAAATGTTTCTCACGGTTGTTGTCGTGGTCATCCGTGCAATGGGCATGTCGGTAGGCAGATGAATAGTCTCGAAGACATCCAAGTCAGAATCCCCCGACCCTGTGTGTTAGGTCGTGTGGTGACAAGGAATCCAGCCAGGGTGCTCATGAGCTGACCTTGACCTAGGGCGAGGGTTCGGGCTCACCCCGGGGGGGACCCAACATCCTCACAGGGTCCTTTTATAAGTGGAAGAAGGAGGCAGAGAATCAGAGGAAGAGGTGATCACACGAGCAGGGGCAGAGAGACCCGGAGCATCCGGAAGGAACCCGCCTTGTGAGACTGTGTCAGTCAGCCTTCTGAACTACACAATTGTGAGGTAATGACTTCGGGTCGGGTCACTGAGTTGGCAACCTTGTACGGCAGTGACAGAAAACTGCAGGGGGGACTCTCAGGTCCTCTCACCAGAGAAAGGGCCGGTGGACGGACGTGGTCTCGGGTCCTCGACCTCCTCCCGCAGCCTGCGTTGCAGCATGTTGGAGCCGTGGGTCTCCCCTACCAGCCCCGACGCAGGCCCTGTCCTGCCATCTCTGAGGGTGTGATTTAGGGGGTGGGGCTTGATGCTTTGGAGAGGTGGGCATCCTGGAGCTCCTGATGTCAGAGCTGACTGGCAGAGCTCTCCTGTCCCTCGGCACCCTCCTGGATGCCACATGTGCAGGGACATCCCTGAACGTGCAGAGGGGGGAAGCCTGCCCCCACTAGCTTGGAGCACAGGGTGGGCTGTGCCCTTGACTGCGAGGCTGTGTGCTGAGGGTCACCTCCGGACCTCTGGATCCAGGCTGGGCCGTGAGGTGTGCGGGCGCGGAGACGGCTCAGGCGCACAGCTCCGAGGAGTGCGATTGCTCAGTTGCTGTGAGTGGCAGCGGTTGGCAGCCCCTCTCATTAACAGCTCCTCCTTTGCTGTGATATTCTAGCTGCAGAAGTTCTGCTACGGAAGTAAGTGGCAGAAGACAGAAATCTCCTTCTGGAGCTGGGCAATGAGGGAGGAACTACGTGGGCATCCAGGCACCCCGGCTTCGGGTGGCTGGGTCAGCAGGGCTGGGAGGGGGGCTCACCCACCATCCCGCCCTCTCCAGCCTGTGTGCCAGGACTTTATTTCTTCCTGAGCTCTGCAGACAAGCCCCCTCCCCAGCCATCCTGACTTCTCCCAGCGTTGCAAGCTGTCCACTCCAGAAATGACCACTAGGTCCAGCGCCTTCCCCAGCACATGACCTGCATGAGATAATTCAGGCCTCCCGACTCTCAATGAAGTAAGCAACTATCATTGCCTCGATTTTACAGATGAGACAACGGAGGCACAGAGAGGTGATTTAATTTCCTCCAAGCCACACAGCCAAGAAAGGAGCAGAGCCAAGACTGGAGCTCAGGTAGTGGGACCCTGGCTCCCACATGGAGCCCAGGGTTGTGGGGGGGAGGGGGAGGGGGAGGGGTCTACAGTCCTGCTCTGAGTGATAGTCCCTTGAATAAGAGGCACCTCCAGCATTCTTTCCTATCCATGATTTAAGGGCTTAGCATGATTTTTATGTTAAAAAATATGGTTCGATGAGGAAGGAAGTGCAGAAATGAGCCTGAACTTTAAAGTTCAAACAGAAAACGTTAAAGATGGCGGATTTGGGGATGTCCCGAGAGTCCCTGAGGATCCCCGAGCAGCTGAAGTCCTTCTCCTCGCTGATTTTGGAGTTTCCGTGAATGCAGCAGGGAGCCAGGACTAGGCATGGGAGCCCACGGTGGAGGGGAGGTTCCCGCGTGCGGTGTTTTCAGCAGTGGTTTTCTCGTCTGCCTGCTGCCCCTTGCTGCTCCCACTCCGACCTTCCCTACCTGAGGGTGGGTGCTCGGGCCATTGGGGGGGAGTTGGGGGGCCCTGGTCCGCACCGCACGGGTGGCGTCTCACCCTGACGGTGGTGGGGTCTGGTCTTGGGGTGCAGCTCAGCTGAGGCCTGCAGGCACTCCTGTGCATGTGGCCAGCAGGGGACAAAGGGGGGAGCTCTTGTCCCTGGAATGGAGAGGCCACATACGCACTTCTAATTGGGATGCTTGTGCTACCCACAGGCTCTGTAAGTCACTGCTTTGTGGGGAGAGGAGTTAGAACCTGCACAGGATTAGCCGATGTCCCTGCTCCTTCTGCTCGGAGAGCTTCCCTGATCACAATGGGAGTGTGGCGTGGGGGGCAGGGCGGCATGGGCTGGCTCCGGCTCCGGCTTGGAGAGCAGGCATGCGGCCCTAGTGAGAACGATGCAAGGAGAACAGCTCTGCGACCCCAGTGACAGTGATGGCCTGTGCACACAGCGTCTCAGTCTCTCTCTGTTTTAGGGAAACGGCTTCCTGGCCTGGCCCGTGCTTCTGGAATGCCCCCTCCTGCTGTTGTCCCCGTCCTCAGGGCTCTTCAAGCTCCTTTCATGTCATCAGCTAACCCCGGCTGGGCATCTCCTTCCCGGAACGAGGCACCGGGGGTAGCGGTGTGCTGGGGAGGGGCACACTGGGTGGCTGGTTAGGCTACTTGTCCGCATTGCCGCTGATTCCAGAAACTCCAGTTCTGCTGTGGCTTCGCTTGGGCTTCTGTAACGGAGCTCCCGGCCACATGGCTGACACGGCAGACAGTCACTGGTCTGGAGAGATCCAAGGTCAAGGTGCCAGCAGGGCAGTCCCTTGGGAGGGCTGTGCAGGAACGTCCACTCCATGGTCCTCCCCCAGGTGGGCTGCTATGTCTGCACAAGACGTCTCTGGTCTTTCCAGGACTCCAAGCCGGGCTGACTCTGATGTGGCCTTGGAACTCTCTCGGAGACCACAGCCCACAGCTCCCTGCAGCGGGGGTAGGGGGGTGGGGGGTGTATTCTGGGTGGCACTGGGGTCCCCTCTGAACCCTGTGCTAGCCCCCCCACCCCCGCCCAGGATCCTGCCGGCCCAGGTCTTGACTTCTGCATGGAGCACAGAGGAAGCTGGCTGTTGGCACCATCGCCTCGTTGACGACAACTTTGCAGGTTTGGCCATAAGGGACGGTCCCCTTTAGCTGTGTTATTGTCCTCACTGTTTGAACGGAACCTCCCCTTATTTGGAATAACACTGACTTACCTGCTTAGTAGTTTAAGAGGAGGAACATTTAATAAGATGCCAACTGAGTAAGTACCAGTCGTTCTAAAAGTGTGATGTAAAGTGCCAGGTGGGTAAGTGTTTGGGTAAAAGTAGCTTTCTGAGGCATGCTGTGGTGGGGGCTCTGTCGGCATGGCTCTGCTGAGGGCAGCCCCACGATCACGCTCTGCCACTCTGTGCCCTTAACCCTGCTGCAAACACGGGGCTCAGGGCCCAGGGTTCCTACCTGAGGTCCTCAGGGCTCTTGTCATCTCGGATCCTACCAGGGGTCGGGTCTGGCTCAGTGTCTTATACTTGAGGGGCCTCTGGGAAGGACCTGGGCCTCTGGCTGATCACCATGGGACAGGAGTGTCACTGAAGTGCCCATTGGATGCCCGGGTGTTATTTGGTTCCTCCTGCCCGCTGCTGCCTCTGTCTTCACCCCTGACCACCTGCAGAAGGTGCTGGGTGCTGGCTAAGCTGCCCTTCCCACCCTACTCCAGCACCTTCCAGAGAGGTCCCAAGAGGGCCTCCTGGACCAGAACCTTCTTCAGTTTGGCATCTGGGAATAAGACCATGTCTTAGTGCAGTGCCCCATGGCTGCCACCAGGGGTCACCAGACCCATGGCGGGTGGGAGGGTGGCTGTGGATGGCCCAGAGGGGAGAGGTGGGCAGAGGCCAGCAGCCCCTGGAGAATCCAGCCACAACCGCTGGACGCAGGCTTTGGTCCGAGGCTTGGAGGTCAACTTACCTCTGGCCATCCAGCCAGCTGACGTGTGGGCTTAGGTGGCCACAGAGCCCTGCCGTAGCAGCTGTCTTGCAAAAGCGACAGGCTCTGGGGGTCTCCGGACCTGGTGCTGGAGGCTCTTAGGGAACAGAGACTCAGTGCTTAAGGACATGGTGGCCTGGGGAGACATGCCGAGCTGGCTCTAAACCCCATGTGGACGTGGGACACCTCCTTCACTTCTCCGGGCCTCAGTTTCCCCACCTGTAAAATGGGAGAGAGAATGAGGATGGAGGTATTGCCGGGAGGAGTCAGTGCAAAGCGCTGAGCGCGGGCTGGCGAGGCGCCGTCCCTCCTCACAGTGGCCATCGTCCGGGCCACAGAGTTTTCAGTGGGACGGTCCTCTCTGTGGCCATCTCCTCCAGGATGCTCCATGGCTCCTGCTGGCATCTAATGTCCCTAATCTCCTGTTGATTATTCCTGGGGTTTCAGCTAAATAAGCATTTCCAATTAAAACTCCCAGCGCAGCAGTGCCGAGTTGGGTTGCCATGGCGACAGGAGGGGGACTTGACTTCTTTCCCCGGAATGTTGCGCACGTGTGCGAGTCTGTGTGGGTCTCAGCCTGAGTGTTGTTCTGTCGCCAGGGCTCCCCTCCTGCGGGCCCGGCGCGGGCAGGTGGAGCGGAGGGTGGAGGGTGGGGCGCCAGGTGCCAGGCCGAGCACCTGCACGGGCCCATGCGGCCTGCGGGAGGCTCAGCCCGAGAGCGGGCGGTGAGTGTGGATTTCTCCATGCATACTTGGCCTCCCCGGCTCTGGCCTCCAGGTCCCCGTCCAGCCAGGCTGGTGGGATCTTGCTGTGCTGGGTGGTGCACAGCCTGGCCCCGGGCTCTAGAGCTGAGACTACAGAGGGGAGAAGGGTGTCTGTCCGTGTTGGTGTGTGTCGCTGTGTCTGTCTGTCTGTGTCTGAGTGTCTCTCTGTGTATGTCTCAAGTTGGCCACTGGTGGCTGAGTCTCAGATGAGACTTCTGAGCTCAGCTGAGGATGGGGTGGACTGAGGCCCGGGAGCTGCTGGGCAGAGTGGAGAGGCCCCGTCTGAATGCAGGGTCCCTTGCCTGAGTGTCCCACCCTCCTCGCTGCAACCTCCCAGCCAGAGGTGTGCTGCTTCATGCTCGGATTGCTGGGACTCTTGCACTTGGAAGACTCAGAGTAGCTTGTGTAAAAACAAATAAGTAAATAAATGAAAGGAAAAAGAGAGGACACATATTCATACACACATGATGCAGGCACATGTAAATACACACACACACACACTCACAGAACAGTATGCACACACACGACGGGGCCCAGGTGACAGGGGGCTGGGCTTGTCCAGCTTTCTGCACAGCTGGGCCTGGGGTTCCCCATGGGAACGAGGCTCTGACTTCCTCCCGGTCTCCGCTCTGCCCTGCTTGGGGCAGCCTCCCCCCTTGGGTGGGAAGATGGCCCACCGGGTGTCCTAGTGCAAGGGCGAGACAGCTTTCCATCCCAAGGAAGGATCTGGTAGGTGCCCAGCCCACCGGTCCACTTTGGACACTGATGGGGGAATGAGCCGAGCTGGCCGCTGGACTTCAGACTCCGGCCACTCGGGAGGAAGTGGGGGTCCACGAACCGCTGGGGTCTCAGGAGACCCTCACATCTGCTGTGGCTCCCAAATCCAGAGAAGGGAGTGGACCCTCCGGGCTGGCCGGGCATCTTCCTCTCTGCAGCCTGCTTCCTGGTGTGTTGGGTGCTGTCTGGGCTCCAAGGAAGAGAGGAGGGGGAGGGAGGGGAGGGGGAGGGGGTGGAGGCAGGGGAGGGGGAGGAGGAGGGGGAGGGGGAGGAGGAGGGAGAGGGGGAGCACAGTGGTGGCTGCTGGCCCCCTCCACTGCCTGCTCTATGTGACTGTGGCTGACCGATGCTCATGGCTCACCAGCAGCCCAGTAGGCTTACACCTGTGTGAGAATTTTGACCCACGTTCGTCTGTTTCAAAGACCAGTACTGGTGGAGTGCTTTCTCTTAACATTTTGGAGATTTACTTTAAACTTCTTCATGGTGACTGCTTGGCTTTGGAAACACTAAGTTTGGTTTTCTGAATGGACTGGGGATGCTCTGAGTCGAGGAGTCAGACAAACAGGACGAGACGCGGACCGGACGCCTGACAGCCTCCATCGTCGTGATCTTCACTTCTCCTTTCTGCAGCTAGAAGGGCTTTCGCTATCTGGGACGACTGAGAGAACAGTCACATCATTTTTGTGGTTGGGTTGGTGGTCCATCTGAGGAACCTGGTTGAGAAGCCTGTGGAAATTGCCTCCCAAGACCTAGACCCTAGGAAATGAGGGGGTCTCGCCCAATATCTGTATCGCGGATGCTCCAGGAGGACTCTTGGCATCACCAGAATGTTTCCAGGTCCCTGCTGGGACCTCTGCCTTCACTGTGGGTGGAATCCCAGGTCTTCTTTGTTTTGTTTTAGAAGTATCACCTCCTACCCTCTGGGAAGGCTGGGGACACTCTGACAGGTCTCTGATAGGTGTCTGTTCTATTGTCTAGTTAATTTCCTAATCTTTGGACATGAACACACCATTTGTCTTTGGAAATAGAAGGAGCCGGATGGCTCTGGCTTGGAGGCCTGTGATTGTCTAATTTTTCTGTCACGGGTCTGCCCTCCCCAGGAAGCCACAGGCCACAAAGGCTTCTCCTCTCGCTTAGAAGCACTTGGGCCACAGGCTACTCCCCCTAAGTCCCCTCCAGGCCACTCCCACTCATGGGGCCTCCTGGTCCTGAGGGTTGCTCCTACCCACCTGGGTCAGGCTTCCACCCGCCCTCCTCTGCTGTCCCCTCCCTCGGAGCCCTCTGCGTGGGGGCTGGTCCCAGACCTCAGCCTTTCTGTGCCTCCGGCTCTGGCCCACGCCCTTGGTTCTGGCTGGGATGCTCCCTCCTCCCTTCACTCAGCAAATGGCAGTCTCCTTTTGGGTCATGGTCCCCATCCCACTTGCTGAGGCAGCAAGTCTCCCCAAACTCCCCACCCTTGTCCTCCCGCTGCTGTGTGCCACTCTGGTTGTCACCACCAGCTTCCCCATCTCCCCAGAAAATCTGAATCTTCCCGTCTGCCTACATATCCCCAGCCTCTTGAACTGAGTATCCGTTGCTCGCTTACTTCCATGGTGCAGTCTGGCTCGTTGGTGTGACATGTCCAGGACGAGGGTTTTGTTACTGCTCCTTTTTCATCTCTTATCCATCCATCCATCCATCCATCCATCCATCATCCACCCGTCCATCCATCCATTCATCCTTCTGTTCAACCATCCCTCCATTATCCATTCATTCATTAACCCATCGTCCATTTATGCATGCATCCATCCAACTATCTGTCCATTCATCCACCCACCCACCCACTCCTTTCCTCAAAAAACGCACTATGTGCAAAGTGCTATTCAAAACATAAAAACCATTGCCATGAAAAACAGACAAAAATCCATGCCGCATGGCATATACATCTACCTATCCTTCTAACTACCATCTCTACCTATTATCTATCTATCTATCTATCTATCTATCTATCTATCTATCTATCTATCTATCATCTATCTATCTATCTAATCTATCTATCTTCATCATCATCATCATCATCATCTACCTACCTACCTACCTACCTACCTACCTACCTACTATCACTGTCTGTTTATCTATCACCTATCCACCATCTGTCTGCTTGTCTATCACCTATCCACCATCTGTCTGCTTGTCTATCACCTATCCACCATCTGTCTGCTTGTCTATCACCTATCCACCATCTGTCTTCTCACCCTCTACCACACAGCGGGGCTGCAGGTTGAGCCCCTTGCTTGTTTTGGCCAGGGCAGTCTGAGCAGAGGGACGTGTGTCACCCTGGGGGGAGCTTGCAAGGTGGCTCTCGTTTGTCCCCATTCCTTTCCTTCCCCCAGAACCTGGCAACATTCGAGGTGTTTCCTGCTTCGTCAACATGGGTCTCGAAGAGAGAACCGCTGTGACGTGCAGACCCCGCTCTCCCCCAGTGTACCGACCCACCCCTCCGGACGCGGGGGCAGAGCGAGCATCGCAACGCAGCCACGAGCCGCTACGGTTTCAGTTGTTCTCTCTGTGGCACACCCAGCCTGGCCTGGCTGACGGATGCGAAGTGACAGATGGTTTTCCAGATGGTTATGTCAGTTTACGTCCCCATCCTCAGCGTTGCCAGTGTCTGTCGGCCTCCTGCCTTACCCACCGGGGATAGTACCGTTCACATTTGTTTTAAAAACGTGATCGGTTTGAAAGGTAAAAGGAACCTTATTTTCGTGCCCGTTTCTCTGGTGGAGAAGACCCAGTTTCTGAGGAGTTCTGGTCACACCTACCCAGGAGAAACCGGGCCAAGCGTGAGTGGCAGGTATGCAGGGCATTGGGAAGGAGACGCTTTTACCGGGGGAGGACGCGCTGCACTGCGGGAAGTTCTCTGCTGGGACGAGCAGGTGTCTAGAAGCAGGCAGAGGGCCTGAGAGGGCAGGAGGGGGGCAGGGTGCACAGAGGGTCGCTCTGAAGTCCAGACGCCCCGCACAGGTTGCCCTGTGGACTGTGTCCTGTCAGGTCCTGGCCTAGTCCCATTTGGAAACGTCCCTGTCCCGGAGACTGGCCTCTATTTCTGGTCTCCCACTTTGGTAGATGGGTAGAGGGAGCCAGGCTGGGTGGGGGGTGGCCCGGCTCCACCTCCCGACAGCTACACTTGAAGGCTGGAAGTGGGCGGCACTCACAGCCGCTCATTGTCCCCAGGTCACGCAAATCCCTTGCAAGGTCCCTTCTCTGGTCTTTAGAAGTCAGCTGCTTACATAATTGTTTCGAGGGCCCATTTGAAACAGCTCCCAAACCTTGAATCTGCTTTAGAAGGGAGTTGATTGGAGACCCGTGGAAAGTGAGGGTGAGCTCCAGGGGGAGGGTCCCCCACCCTTTAACCCCGCCGGTGGCAGAGTGCAGGGGGCTCCCGGGACTCCTGCTAAGTGTCAGTGGGTCCGAAGAGGCAGTTCAGGTCCCAACTGTGCCTCCACTTTTGTGAGAATCACTCAGGCCAAGTGCGCAGTGGGCCTGTGGGAGGAGCCATACTGCGTGTCGGACTCCACAGGACGGAGCAGGATACTGGGAGGCACTACTCCTTAAGGGAGACGGGTGGGTGCGGGGTGGGGTGCTCAAGGTGGCAGCTGCTTCCCTGGAGGTCAGCCGGGGGTCAGAGTGGGTTGCCCTCTATGAGGGTCTCTCCCAAGGCAGGTCACCAGAGAGGAAGGGAGCCCATGTCTGTGTGGAGGGATACCTGGCTGCCTCCTCTGTACCGGACGACACCTGCCCACTCATGTATCCTAAAGCCCCCTGCCCCCCCCTGTATGCTACTCCTCTGAGCTAACTCAGCTGGGGTCTTTTTTAGAGGTCTGAATGGCCCTGAGGCTAGGGGTCTTCGCTGGGCTCAGGGAGTTCGGGGACCCACGTGTTTCCCCCTATGACCTGCCTGGCGTACTCCAGTCTACAGAGCTGACGTTGGGCAGTGCGTGCCCAGCCACTGGGTGACGTCCCCGGTCCCTTGTGCACAGAGGCCACACCAGCTGATTAAAGGCGATAGGCCACGTGGCATTCCTCTCGCATGGAGGTAACAGGGTCCGGTGAGGAGTCAAAGATCTGGGCTGACCCTCACGACTGGGGCCTCTGAAGCCAAAGCACTGCCTCCTAGTTCACTTTGGAAATTTATTTTTTTGTTTTTAGTGTGTGTGAGAGAGAGACAGGAAGGAAGAGAGATGAAAAGTATCAACTTGTAGTTGTGGCACTTTAGTTGTTCATTGATTGCTTTCTCATATGTGCCTTGACGGGGCGGGGGGGGCTCCAGCTGAGCCAGGGACCCCTTGCTCAAGCCAGTGACCTTGGGCTTCAAGCCAGCGACCTTGGGGTCATGTCTATGATCCCACACTCAAGCTGGCAACCTTGCACTCAAACCAGATGAATCCACGCTCAAGCTGGCAACCTCAGGATTTTGAACTTGGGCCCTCAGTGCCTCAGGTCGATGCCCTATCCGCTGTGCCACAGCCTGGTCAGGCTGGAAACTTTCTTGGTCCCATTTGACTGAGGGTGGGTACTTCTCCTTGCTTTGTTTCCCAGGGGAGTCTCCCAGAAAGCCTCGCCTTGAGAAGCGACGGGATGGCCAGTCTGGTTGGTTCTGCTTGTCCACTTGGAGATGCGTAAGCCCCTGTGGAAAGGACTGGTCATTCTGAGGCGCTGACCTGCCTGGTGTGGGGGGCGCTGTTGGAAGCTCCACCTTGGGGACCAGAGAAGAGAGGAGGGGACAGACAAGGGGATGGAGACCTCGGTGGAGGCCGGGACTTGGAACAGAGGGAGGTTTGAGGACAGAACGCTCGGGGACTTGCAGAAACCTTGGCAGGACACAGGACACCCCACAGGCATCAGACTGGGATCCACTTTTACCAAAGCTCCAAAGACAAGGTGCTGACAGAAGACACAGCAGGAGGCACAAGCTTTATGATCTTCTTGGTCCCCATGGCATGACACACGGTGGCCTAGGTGTTGTGACAGCCAAGGACCCCGACTTAGAAAACTCTGAGCTCTCTTTGGATGGGCTGCAAGCCAACCGGCCTGACCTCCGCCCTGGGGAGGGGTGGACCACCCCTCCATCTTTCAAGGGGGCTTGCGATTCCAACACCCTTGACAAAATAGTCTGGTGACAGAAACCGCAGGTGCGTCTCCAAGTCGTGAAGAAACAGGAGACCTTGGAGAACGGTGTCCCCGCGGTGAGGAACTCCGTCTTGCTGAGCCCGCTCCCACATCTGGAGAAGGGGACAGACGTGGTGCCTGCCCCAGGGGGACATCTCAAGCCAGCTGTGGACGAGGCCCTGTCCTCTACTACCCGCTGTCCCACAGTGGACAAGCTGGAGGGGGAGCATAGGCTTTGCAGGCTTGGAAGATTCTACCGATTTCCAGTCATTTCTTAAATCATCCTGCTGGTGTGGAGCTGGCGTCTTGCGCCAGCTCAGGCTGTGGGGACGCGGCTCCGGGCACTGCGCCCACAGCCTCCAGGGGGCACACACCCTACTCCGGTGAGGTGTGAGAGGTGACTGGCAGCCGGAGAGAAGCGCCCTTCCTGCTTTATTGTTCTTCACCTGCGGGAAGCGGTCGGCATTTCCAGTGTTAATGAGGGATTCTAGACCTGTTAGAAAAGAACCCACAAAACCATTGTTCTTTGCACTTGCATTGTTAATTGAATTCCAAAGCTCCATTTTTGGGTTTTAATGAATAGTGTAGGGTCTTGCTTGTCATGTTGTCCTCCCATGTGGTTGGTTTATCCCTCTGCCCCTCCTGGGGGGGAAGCTCTTGGTGTCTGCGTGGTGGGTCCCAAGGCTCCCCGCCCGACAGGACATACGGGTGCTAGCACGCCTCCTCTGGAGGGGCACCCAGCTGCTTCACGGTGTTTCTGGGTGGCGCTTCTCCTCATCAGAGTCTGTGGCCTGCTGGAGGGTCACCCGGGTCCTTGTGCCTGGGGCTGGGGCGCAGGCTGGCACGCAAGGGGTGTCCACCGCGGGGCATGGTGCTTTCTCTGTGACACCAGAAATCTTCATAGGAAGAACAAAGCAGTAGGATTAGCTTTCGCAGTGACCGAGTGCTAGGCAGTGATTTGAGTGCCGGGATCATGGCAAGAGGGGGTGGGTTTAGGTCCTGATATCTCACAGGTGAAGAAAAGCCATCTGATGATCATGCCACCTGGTGGTGGGACCTGGCCCTTTGGAGGAGTCGGACCCAGCTCTCTTCTGGCATCTCTGTGCCCAGCTGTGCTCTCCTGGTAGGGAACAGAGGGCACCAGGTCTAGTTGGGACCGAGTCAGGGCTGTGACATCAGCTCATAAAGCCACGGCTCTTGAAGCCCCTTCCCACAGCCCCAAGGTGCGCACAGCTGAGCCCTTACCGGTTCAACCCCCATTTAACCCCAACAGCTTACACAAAATAGTGACGCAGAAACAAGATTGAGGAGATGTGTTGAGTGTTCACCCTGAAGGAGGGCACAGACTGGGGGTGCACGAGCTGCAGACTGGGGGTGCTGCGGTGGGGAGGGCTCAGGGTGACACAGCTGCTCAGAGACCCTCGACTCGGGGCTGGAGGGAGACCTTAAGGAGGAGGCTGCGTGTTGTTTCCCGCAGGGCGTCTTTCATTTTCAAGAGGATAATGGATTTGGGGACAAGATTTAAAGAAGTATCCAGGCACACCCGAGGGCCTCATCTACGCCAGACAAATATTGTCATACCGTGAGCTCCACATATCCCTGGTGCCTGGCACAATATCGTTACCTGTAAATGTTTGTTGACGGGATGAATGAAGGAGCATTCGTATTTTTTTTCTCTGCTCTCCTTTGGAAAGAACGTTGAAGTCCTCCGCTTCCCAGTGCAGCGGTTCTCATCGGGAGCTGCTTTGCTTTCTGAGGGAAGGTTGTCGATGTCCGAACACGATTTGGTTGTCACAGTGGGAGTGTGTGTGTGTGTGTGTGTGTGTGTGTGTGTGTATGGGGGGCAGCGGGTAGAGGTGACAGATGCAGTTAAACATCCCACAGTGCACAGGACAGATGTCCTCACGACGAAGTTTGACCCCGTCCCCCAGTGTCAGCAGTGCTGAGCTGAGATGCACCGACACTCTGGGGGGCGTGAAAGGCTCTGGGCTGGAGCCTGCAGTGGAAAGCAGGCCGCCTGCAGCCAGCTCTCACTTTTCTGCTCACCCAAAGCCGTGTCTCTAACAGGGAGGCTGGTATGGGGGGATGGATGGACTCAGGAGCACCCCCCCCCCCAGCGTGTTGCATTCCCCTGACTCCTGCAGCTGCCTCCACTGGTCCTCTCCTTGTGACCAGCCCCCCAGCGGTCCAGACGCCCACCTTCCTGGGCTCTCCCAGGCCCTCAGCGTGCCTGTTCTTCCCTGCTTTGTGGACCCTACAGCCCTCTAGAGCAGGAATGGGGAGCAGAACATCCCCCCATGGCTGCCTCTGCAGAACCATCCTCACCTACCTGTGGACTTCTCTCTCTCCCTCCTGAAGTGCACGCGGTGTCCACATCCTGTTCTGTGACACTGTGTCTCCCGCCTGTTCTGCGACAGACCTTCAGATGGTCTCTCCCTGGAAGTGTGGCCCCGTCCCCCTCTGCGCGCTCCGTGATGGCAAAGACGACAGCCCGTGTGGAGGCCCTCATCCCGGCTGCCACATACTTGCTCCGTGCCAGGCTCCCTGCTGCATGCTGTGCATGGCTGGTCACAGTTCTCACGAGTTGCTGATCCTCCTGCCATTGCCGTGTTCATAGGACGAGGCAGAGACGGAGGGTAAGTCATTGCTCCGGATGCTGGCGGAGCTGGGCTTTCGGCCGGGGGCTCCTGGGCTCCAGGACCCCGATCCCCAAGATAGCAGTGAGCACGTAGCAGGCACTCAGTGAAGACTTCACAGTGTGATTGTGTTGATGGCAGAGCCACGGAGGTGCCCACCAGGGACTAGCAGGCAGCAGCCATCAGAGAGACCAGGAAACTTTTTGGGTTCCTAATCAGAGCCTCCTGCTCCCTCTCCCCCTTCCACCTAGGGACCCATTCCAGGGTCCAGAGCTGGTGACAGCAGGGATGGAGGGGGTGGCAGAGGCCACGGTGTCTCCCATACTGGGCTGCTCGCCCCATGCCCTGCAGACTGACCACAGATCACACTCTGATTTTCACGTTGTCTGTGTCCTCAGAGACCACAGGGCATCTCACACATTGCTCGAGGGTTAATTAGCTGATGCCCATCAGCAGGTAGAGTGTGAGACGGGCTGGAGGCTATGCCGGTGGGAGCCAGGTGCTCAGCCTGGGGCTGGAGGAGGACAGTTAGGGACTCAGAGCTGAGATAAGAGGAGCCTTGACCCCTTTCGCCAGCCTGGATCAACCAACCCCGAGGGCTATTCATTTTGTTGGAGGGCCGGGAATGCGTTCCCTCTGTTTGCGAGGCTCTTCCCGGCACAGGCGCCCAAGGAGCCAAAAAGTAAGATGCATGTTGGATCTGGCTGAGGTCAGAGGGGAGCAAACAACAGCCAGCCCGGGGCCCTCCCCTGGCCACCTCAGGGGGAAGGTTCAGGCAAAATGAGGGGTGTGGGGTCCTTGGAACGGGTTCTTTTCCCAAAGCCCACACAAGAACCGTATAATTTAGGACCGGCCAGGTGAAAAAAAGTCCCCTGGTCACTTCTACCATCAGGGAGATGACAAAAACATTGTCCTCCCCTGGGGGAGGAGAGGATGCTGGACTTGGGAGCGGTGGCAGCTCAGGATTGGAGCTTGGATACATGTGTCCAGTGGCTGCTAGTGACCTGCAGTGGACTCCAGGCTGGCGAGGGCACCAGGGCCGGGACTGGGTAAGGCAGGGGACGCCCCAGGGCATGAAGCGGGAAGAGGCACTCACCCTAAACAGGAACAGGATACTACAGACTCCTCACCCTGGTCCCGGCAGGTGCAGGAGGCAAGCAAGCTGGGGAGTCCAGTCAGCCCCCCTCACGCCACACTCCCTCCTGGCAAAGCAGGACTCAAGCCGGGTCCCGGCGCTGGGCCGGCCGCAGCCTAGCATCTGCTTGCATTTCAAGGAGGGTTATGAAAACACAGCAAATAAATCTCAGAGCTAATTGCTGTGCAGCTCCTTTAAAAGCATGGAACACGTCATTAGTCTTTACCGCTGGGGCCAGGGGATGGTTTAGATCGGCAGAGTCCTTGTCGGGATATCTTTGTCAGTTGCTAGTGACAGAGAACTCAACAGTGGGTGGAAAAGAAACCTTCATTCAGGAGCTTGGACAGAGTTTCCCCAGGCCCATGTTCTCCTTCCTGCTTTAGCTCTGACCCTTTTCCATTTTCTCGTCCACTGTGCCCTCGTGGTAGCAAGGTGGCTGCCACTGCTCCAGCCTCCCCTTCCTCCAGGCCTCTCTCCCTCCCAGCAGACTCTGCAAATGTTCCAGGGCACCGATTGGCTCAGCTGGGATCATATACCCATCCCTGGACCAATCACTGTGACCAGAGAAATTCAGTTCTCTGATTGGCCAGGTCTGAGTCACATGGCCACTCTTGGTACCAGGGTTGGGATGAGTAGAACCCAAAACTCAATGTGTCGGAAAGGGGCAAGGTGGCCAGAGGACCATTACCTAAAGGGAGGAGAGGCACCTGGTCAGACAGAGTACAGAAGCCAGCAAATGCCAAGCACAGCACCATAGACCATCACAGACCACAACCCACTGGACACACACCCCACTGCGTCTGACCCTATGTCACTAGTTGCCCAAACCCCTCCCCTGCCATGGTCACTACTGTTTACGATTAAATGCCAGTTTAGTGTAATCAGACAGAATCTAGACCTGAAAGTGAAATTTCTAACTGGCATTTAATTTACCCTTCTTTCCTTCCCTCTCTCCCTCCCACCTCCCTCCCTCCCTCCCTCCCTCTTTCCTTCATCCCTCCTTCCCTTCCTCTTTCCTTCCTTCCTTCCCTCCCTCCCTCCTTCCCTCCCTTCCTCCCTCCCTCCTTCCTTCTTGGAGGACTGTATAAGATTGGTGATATTTCTCCCTTACTTGTTTGGAAGAATTATTCAGTGAAGACATCCTGGTCATGAGGTTTCTTCTCTGGGAAGGAGTTCAGTTATGGATACAGCCCCTTTAACGGATATAGGAATTTTCAGATTCTCTGTCTCTTCTGCGTCGGTTTTAGTCCGTTGTGTTTATCTAGCCATCCTTCCTAATTTAGACTTCGTTGTTATGTTCTCTGCTGGTCTTGTAGGCGTGCATGGCTTAAAGGCACTCGCCGAAACTTTATCGTCCAACACACCACAGGCCCGGACCCATCTGTCCACACTGTGGTCAGACACATCGGAGGCCTGCTGGTGCAAGTCAAAGACCCTGACTGGGGCAGCTGGTTTGGGGCGGTTTCTAGGCTGGTCCTTCCTTCCGGGAAGAAGGATATCTAATGACTCTCGCCTCCACTTATCTCTGGGTTCCATCTTCTCTGCGTTGTCTGACTGCTGGGCTGGGCCCTCAGCACCTGCCCCCACTCTCCCTGGCTGGGGAGGCCTTCCGGGGTGGGAGTGTGCCCTCTCCCTGGCCCCGCTGGGCTGATCTCCCTGTGCTGCTCTGCATGTGCCTCTCACACAGGTGCATGGGTGAGAGCCCCTTCCTTCATCCCTCCCGCCCGGGGCTGAGCTCACTGCAGTGCTGGGTGGCAGGTGTTGGGAGTCACAGGCTCTGTCCCTGAGCATCAAGGTGACTTTGGACAAGTGACGGAGCCCATCCACAAGGTCCATCACCTCGGCACCGAACGGCAGCCCCTTTGGGCTCAGGCAGGTACAGGGTCCACACGTGCTGGCCCGGAGCCCGCGGCCCATGTCGCGGTTGTTACTGTTATTATTAGATCTGAGACGTTCATCATTTCAGTCCTAACGACGGGCAGGCACCTCGCCAAGTTCCGTGCGTGCAATGACAACACAGGCTTTGCCTGTGGGGAGTCACGTGCAAGACAATTACAGTCTGATAGGACGTAAGCTTTCATACCCATCTCCCTCCACATGGGATTAAAGCAGCCCTACGGTGTGACAGAAGCATGGGCAGTGGGCCATGTGCCCACGAGTTCCCAGCACTCTCGGCGGGATCCTGTCTCCTGGCAGAGGAAAGTGAGGGTGAGATTCCTAGAGGAGTTGCCACTGAATGTCTGTCCTGCTGCCGCTCCCTTGTCCCCACTGGGGACGGTGGCCATAGATCTTTAGGCTGCGGTCTGAGCCTGCTTGAGGTTGCTCGGGGTTGTATGAGATGATCCCGGGCTCGGCTTGGTCAGGACCACGGAATGTCCTCCAGCTGTGATCCTGTCTCCTGGAGGGACACAGAGGCTGGCCTCCCGCTCCACCAGCCCCCAGAGGAAGAGCTGGGACCCACACAGCCACCCCTCCTCTGTGATACGACAGGACAAGTGTGGGGGATGGTAGGTCTCAGGTCCTGACACATGGAGGTCTAGTTACCTGGTAAGTCTTCCTTCTGGAAGGTGACAGGACCTTCCACGGGGAAAGTAAGAGTGATGCAAAGGTGAGGATTTGGGAAGCAGTCTCTTATTTCTGACAAAGTCCAGTCTGTGGTTAGATCCCTGTCCCTGTCCATTCACTAGAGAAGTTCAAGGGGTGCCTGCTACCTGCCAGGTACTGTCTCGGGGGCTGCGGCTGCAGCTGTGAGTGAAAGCAAGCCTGTCCTCACGGAGCTTACCCTGTGGTCTTCCCAGGCCCCTGGAGCAGAGAGAAAGATGTCCTCATTTGTCAGGACAGGGGAGCCAGGAGGGGGTGGGGAGCTGAGGAATTGGTAGACCAGAAGGACAGATTAGAGCTCAGCCCCTGCTGGAAGCTCTGTGCATCAGTGGTAAGAGGAACTAGGCAGAGCTGGGGACGTTTGGTTTTAACCTGCCCTTCCTGACACTCCGAGCTCACAGCCAGTGTCCTACACAGGTTGTGCAGCGGCCGTGTGGGTCCCTAGGTCGGCGTGGAAACAGTCTGCAGGTCAGAGTGTGCTGGGAAGCCTGTCCCGTGCCTTGTCCTGTCTGGGGTTGCTGTCTGTGCTTCCTCCATCTGAACACAGTCCGGTCCGCCGACCTGACCCTCCGCGTGACTCTGGCCTCAGTTTCCCCTCTATGAATGAGGAGGCCGCCCTCGTTGACCCCTGAGGGCTTTCCTTGCTGAGCAAAGGCTCCATGCCCCTGCCTCACGCCTGCTTTCTGACCAGAGACCCCCCGAGCTGTGACGCAACGCCCTTCTCCGCCAAGGACGAAGAGATATTTATTTGACCACGAGCTGAGCTCCTTCCCTCCCCGCTGCATCTGGCAGTAATGACGGAGCGCCTGGGGGTACCTGAGCTGCTTTCTTTTTATTTTATTTCTTCCTGAAGTGCAGTACCCTCCCGAAGCCCCTCCTCCCGGTAATGCCGTTTCCTTGGCAAGACCGCGTTTATTGGAGCTGTCACTCACTGCTGGGCCACTCTGTCTCGGCCCTGCGTCAGCCTGTTGGAGCGACACAGCCGTCTATAATGTAAAAGGCTGATAGACCCAAATTGCTCGTGCAGACCTTGCCGGTGGCACAAGTTAAGGACAGGCTCCCTGCAAATTGGTTGCCTGGTAAGTGCGGCCCTAAGTGACTGAGTTTTCTCTCCCAGCCGGTTTCCCTCTGGGGGCTTGGTGTGAGGCTGTCTCAGCTCATAAGACTGTCCTTGCCAGTCTGGTTTGCTATGGGGAGCTGGTTTTGTGGTGTGTGTGTGTGTGTGTGTGTGTGTGCGCGCGTGCGCGCGTGCACGCTTTGCTGCAACAGACGGGCTGGGCTTTGATTGGCACTCAGGAGTTAGAATCCTGAAGACAGAGCTGGAGGCTGGATGTCACTGCCCAGAGCAATGACCCAGAGCAGGTGGCAGCAGGAACCCAGGTCTGGAGGTTAGGTGGCCCAGCACATCCCAGTGGTGAGCTTCAGTTCCCCATCTGTGATGGGGGACTGTGGGACCCACGCTTCCAGGGCGGTTGTGGAAATGACAAGGGTCCAGGGGATACAGCTTGGGAGACACCCGGCTCTGTTCCCTGGACTGCCATGGTCCTGGCTCACTCATCCACGCTCAGGATTCCAGGTTGGAAGGGGATGGTGTTGGCCCCCCAAAGTGGAGGGTTTTTTTTTGCTCCCTGAATCCTGGGGCTGGACCATCCGGCTGCTCGAAGTTCTACCCTGAGCACCTTCTCCCTCCTCCATGGGTCTCTCTCTCTCTCTCTTTCTCTCTCTCTCTCTCTCTCCCTCCCCCAGAGAGGCGCCGGCTTCATCTGCTTCATTGGGAAGCCAGGCGAAAATTTGCTTACAAATAGAATCTGCAGAAAACCCAAGGCCGTGGCAGAGTTAGGTCAAGACAGGTTGACTGCAAACAACCGACCATGTGAGAGACTCTGCTCAAAGCATGCAAAGGCCGTAGGAGAGTGAGTCTTGCCCGTTGCCAGAGAACCATTAAAGCGGACTGTTTTCCTAAATACAGATGCTCCTCTACTTCCGACGATGGGGTGACGTCCTGATAGACCCACAGTGAATTGAATGTATTGTTAGGTCAGAAACATGTTTCCGACAGGGTAGCCCAGCCCACCCAAACGCGCTCCCCAGGCCGGCGTTAGCCTCCAGGTGGGCAGGAACATCCAGCGTGAAACCTCTCACAAGAGAGTGTTGAACATCTCACACAGTCCATTGAAGACAGTAACCAAAATAAACACTGGAAACGCGGTGCATTGCAGAAAGTCGGGGCGGTGGACCCCTCTATGGCGCCTGCGGCCCGTGGGCGCTTTCCCGCACCAGGGGAGAGCGGCATACCGCGTACCACGTACCGCGAGCCCGGGAAAAGATCAACGCGCGCGCAGCCTTCGCGAAGCACGGTTTCCGCCGAGCGCGTGCCGTTTTCACACCCTTGTCAAGCTGGGAAATTGCAAGTTGAGCCATCGTAAGTGGGGGACCATCTGCAGACTAAATCTCCTCCCCCGCTGATTTGTCAGCCGTACCAACGTGCTACATGTCATTTTCTTATATCTGCTTTCTTTCCTTTATTTTCTTTCTTTCTCTGGGCCCGTCTCCCTCCAGCTGGGTGGCTTCACCTTTCCCAGGGATGATTGGGACCAAGCTGGGGTGTTTGCAGGGACACAGTGCAGACTGCCTAAGGCAAGAACAAGGAGTCCACCGGCTCATGAACTTGGGTCAGGGCAGCCTCCCGACGGGGCCGGTCCTGGGGAACCAGAGGCCTGCGTGCCGTCAGCCACACCCCAAGACCCACCTCTGCCTCCCCGTGCCGGCTTTGCTCCTGCGGGCCCGCCGCCTCCGAGTCAGGAGCCGGGGCTGCACATGGGCGTCCTGACACTCGCTCATGCAGACGCCAGCCCGACAGGCCTCTGTCCTCAGCCAGAGGGAGAACAATCCCAGGACAGGCCTCACACTGGGCAGCTCAGGTCACATGCCCGTCCCTTGACCAAGCCATTTGGCCTCAGGTTTCAAGTGCTGTTGAGGGTCACTCCCTACCTGTGGCCAGGAGCAGGACAGAGGGGACACAGAGGTGGCCCAGGGAAGATTGCCCAAGCTGGGAGCCCCTCGTCCGCATCTCCTGGAGTATCCCTCCTCGGGCTTCAGGCTGAAGAGAGGAGACAGAGGCGGCTCAGCCCCAGATGTCTCAAGGAATAGCCTTCCGGCAGCGGCGCTGCGGTCCCTTCAAGCAGCAGCCTCAGGGCCCCGCTCTGCCCCGCTCGCCGTGAGCATCCAGTGGCTGGACCTGGCTTCTCCCCGCATTCACGGATACGCGGGGGTTTTATTTCAGCTCCTCCCCAGTCTGAGGGAGCGTGACAAGTCAGTAGAGCAACATCCTAATGTTTCTGGCTGGAAACCAAGGCTCCTGGGGAGAGTGTTCAGGCTCTTCAAATACATGTGTTTCCACGCGTGCCTGTGCTCTGCTCTGGCACGGTGCAGGGGCGGGGCAGGTGGGGCAGCGGGCAACAGGGCGGAGATCAGAGATGCAGGGGAGGGTTGGGGTGGGGGCATGGGGGAGACCAGGAAACCAGAGCAGGAGACCGGCCGTCCCAGCCCGCTGAATCTGCACCTCTTCACCTGCAGGGCCCTGGCTGGAGGGGTGCTTTGCTTTGGTGGATTTTTTTTTTTTTTTTTTGTATTTTTCTGAAGCTGGAAACGGGGAGAGACAGTCAGACAGACTCCCGCATGCGCCCGACTGGGATCCACCCGGCACGCCCACCAGGGGGCGACGCTCTGCCCACCAGGGGGCGATGCTCTGCCCCTCCGGGGCGTTGCTCTGCCGCGACCAGAGCCACTCTAGCGCCTGGGGCAGAGGCCAAGGAGCCATCCCCAGCGCCCGGGCCATCTTTGCTCCAATGGAGCCTTGGCTGCGGGAGGGGAAGAGAGAGACAGAGAGGAAGGAGGGGGGTGGTGGAGAAGCAAATGGGCGCTTCTCCTATGTGCCCTGGCCGGGAATCGAATCCCGGGTCCCCCGCACGCCAGGCCGACGCTCTACCGCTGAGCCAACCGGCCAGGGCCTGCTTTGGTGGATTTTTGCCTTCCCGTGTGCATGGGGGTGAGGGCTGAGAGCCATGGGCTCCCTCTCTCCCCAAGCTCCTTGGTGACGGGGGAAGGAGAAGCAGGAGAGGAAGGGGCTGATGGATGGGCACATGGGCGCCACCCCACGTGGGACCTCGGCCTTTCTGTCCGCCCAGGACTTTGGCTGGTGGGAGATAAGACGGGATGGGGGTGGGGAACAGGAGGCGTGGGGTGGCCAGGATGGGGGCGCCTTGCGTGGACAGGGTCTACTCTCGAATGCTGGAGCCTTTCAGGCCCCGAGGGGTGGGGTGAAGGGGTGTGTGTTGGGAGAGAATGTCACCCTCGGCGGGGGGTGGGGTGGGGAAGGGAGAGAGCTGAACCCAAGGACGCTGAGAGACCCCTCTCAACCTGAGCCTGTTTTCTGTCTCACGACACAATGGACTAATCAGGTTCTTAGGTTTTAATAAGTCAGTAGGTCCAGATGTTTCCCCTTGTATGTTACAAATGTTAATTATCTTCTAATTACTTATTAGCCGAGGCCGCTCTGGCAACAAGCACCCCGGCAGCCCAGCCAAATGAATCCGGAGCTGCGGAAGGGAGTAGATTAATCCACAGCTTCTCCTGGCAGTGGCTTCTAGAGATTTTTCATCGCCCACGGGGCTCCCCCTCCCCCCAGTAATTATTATTACGTTGGAGGGGAGAAACGCGGTGGCCCGTGCACCGGGGACAGGCACAGCCACGTGTGTGGAGCCTCTGGGGCAGCTTGGCACTGCCTGCGTTGGCTGAGCTCACTGGATGGCTCAGTGAGGCTGCCCCAAGACCCCGGACGGTTAATGAGATGCAGGGGTCTTGCACCGGAATTGGGGGTGGGGTGGGGTGGGGTGGGGGCAGGCTCATCTCCAGGGCAGCTGGCTCCCTAGATTTCCTCCCAGGCTTTGCTTCCGGCTTGCCCCTTCTCTCGGAGCTGCTGCACATTGGTTTCCCTGGACCTGGGTCAAGCCAATGGGAGGGGCATGTCTTTCTCCACACTGAGCCTTTGCCCCTGCCAGTGCTCATGGTGGGAGAGTGTATTGCTGGTCACTCGAATGTCTGGATTCGCACCTTGACATACCCCGGGGGCCTCTTGTGTCGAAGGGCCAGCACCTGTGCTGAGGCGCCTCCCCCAGAGGGCGGCGGCACATCTGCCTGCATGCTGGCGTCTCCTCCTTGTGCGCTGCGCCCGCCCGTCTGGCGAAGAGATTCTGCAGGATGTCGTTGCTCATGGGGGGACCTGCCCCAGTCACCTCCTTTGGGATGTGCGCCCAGTCCCCCTGCCCTGCAGCAAACCCTTCTTCTGGTTTCTTCCTGGAGTCCCCTTTGTTACGCATGGGGAATAAAAGCAAGGGTGTGTGACAAGTAACACAGGTGGCTGTAGTCGTCAATCAGGGCGGTTCGTGGCAGTTCCGCAAAAAATGAGGACCCGTTCCCCTGGAGGTGAGGTTGCACTGGTTTCTGTGGAATCCGTGGGCTCCGGGCGGTCATTCTTCCAGCGGCACAGCTGGATGGACACGTGGGCACTGCAGACAGGTGGTGCTTTTTGCAAAATCCTTGCAACATCTGTAGCTGCCCCGGGCACTCATTCATTCATTTGTTCCTCTGTTCATCTAAATACTCACACATCCATCTATCTGCCCTTCCTGCCTTCTTCCCTCCCTCCCTCCCTCCCTCCCTCCCTCCCTCCCTCCCTCCCTCCCTCCCTCCCTCTTTCCTTCCTTCCTCCCTCCCTCCCTCTTTCCTTCCTTCCTTCCTTCCTTCCTTCCTTCCTCCCTCCCTCCCTCTTTCCTTCCTTCCTTCCTTCCTTCCTTCCTTCCTTCCTTCCTTCCTTCCTTCCTTCCTTCCTTCCTCCCTCCCTCCCTCCCTCCCTTCCTTCTTTCTTTCCTTTTATCTATCCATATATCTACCCATCCTTCCTTCTATCCATCCATCCATCTATCCATCCATTCATCCAGCACCCACCCACCTGTCTGTTCATCCATTCTCCCACCTGTCCTCCCAAGAAGCATCAAGTACCACCCAGTCGTGTACTGTGCTGCTTAGAATGTAATGTGGGTGTAGCCTGCTGTATTACTTTGCTAGGGCAACCCCCCTAAAAAGCATCAAAAACCGAATGACTCATACAACAGAAATTTATTGTCTCACAGTTTAGGAGGCTTGAAGTTGGGGTCACCTTTCAGCAGAGGAGGGCACTTGGCCCCGAGAGTCCCGAAAGGTCTTGGAGATGTCTCGCTATCAGGCCTTCCGACTGCAGCCCGTGATGAGGCCAGCCCGCGTCTCACTGTCCTGTGGAGAACCCCAGGGCACCAGGTCACCCAGTACACAGATGCTCCCAGACATCCTCCTGGGGAGCATTGCCCTTCAGACATCCTCCTGGGGAGCATCTCCTGTTCCCGGGGGACCCACAGCTGGCCCCTGTCCTTAGTGGCATATTGCCCACCTTGAAGCCCTCTCATCCTTCAACCTCCCCAAGGCAGCGCTGCCCCCAGACTCATCTTTGGGAGCGTGTTGACTCCAGTCAGTCCCGCACACTCCTGGGGGCATGCGTCAAATGCTCTTGGGGTCTCCTAGAAGCTCCTCTCCCTTCCTGCAGGTGAAGGAGGTGCCCGCCCGCCCGTTATTCCCAGAGGGGCCTGATGTGATGGGGCTCATAGCAGACGTGTCGGCTTGAGGTTCCCAGTCACCTTCTCCTCTCCAGCTCCGATGCTCTGTACCCTCGGGGTGGCCCAGGCTGATGACTGGGAAGCCAGTTCTCCAATCATGCCTGGGTGCTCGGGCTGGACTGCGGAGGCTGCCGTCGGCATTGACCTTGGCCCTCAGCAGAAACCGTGGAGTCCCATGTGGCATCCTGCGAGGTGCACACGTGTCGCCTAAGAAACTTGGTAAGGGTGCAGCTTGCTGGGGGCCCCCTCAAGCTGTACAGAAATCTGGGTGCATCAGGTCTGGTGCAGGGGTCAGGGAACTGCGTTCTTAACTGGCACCCCAGGTGAGCTGGTGCTGGGTCCTTCGAGGACTTCAGGTTGTCGTTAGGGATGAAACGTGCCCTGTGTGCACCATGGCAACCCCCCCCTGCCCCCCCCCCCCCCGGCTTACTCCAGAGCCCGACGGACCCCGGGCTGCTGCAGACATTCTACTTAAACGGGTGTTTTATTTTTCTATAGTCCACTGGTGGAGTTAAATGCCTGTAACATAGCAGAGTTATCTGAAGGAGGCACGCACACTTTCTTGACTAGATTTCTAAGAAATGCTGTGAAAGGCTGATTTTCTTTGAGAGGCCTGGCGCCTTTATGTGCTGGAATAGAACCGCGCTGAATTGGTATTCACCAGGACAGTGTGGCCCTCCCCACCCTCCGCAGCTCGCAGACGGTCACGGTCCCTCCTCCTCCCTCCCTGTGATCAGCGAGGCCCGGGCCTCTACCTCTTCTAAGGCGCAGCATAAATGAGATGAAAAGAGGTTTTTTTTTTTTAAACAATATGTAACCCCTCTTTTCTGTTTGACAATTCCAGCCTCAGTCATGGAGTTGCTGAGCCCCTTGGGGTGCTGACTGTGTGTGTGTAAAAACCAGCAGCAAGGTAAATATGGCGGGGGGAGCATCCCATGGCCCCCGTGCTCCACCCCAGGGCCACTCTCCAGCCTCCCTCCCCACCCTGGACCCTCCCTGTCCGTCCTCCCGGACCCAGCTGCCTGCCTGCCTCCCGCAGGGTCCCTGGAAGGTCTTGGACACCCAATTGGCATGGGCTCACCTTGGACCTTTTCCAAAACCAATTTAGTGTTTATCTTACCCATCATTCTTGGGTCTCTCCTCCAGGCTCCGCATGTACCGTCTTATAACAAAAGTTATGCAGTGTGTCTGGTGGGGAAGGGCAGGACTGGGTGTCACCTGCAGGGGCCAGCCACCAGCCTGGCTGGCTTCTCAGTGGAGGGGGGTGGCACCTGCCTTTCAGGGTGGAGATTCGCTGGTTATAAGACTCTGGGCTGACAGTTCTTTCTGCTTAGCCTGTGAAAACATTGTGTCCTTTCTGACCTCTGTGGTTTCTAATAAAAAATAAATCTGCTTTCATTGTAATAGTGTTTCTCCCGTTGATAAGGTTTCTGCTTCTTGGGCTGCTTTCAAGATTTTTCTTTGTCTTGTATTTTTCAGAAGTTTAAGGATCACATGTCTCAGCATGGTTTCTTTTGAGTTTTTCCCGTTTGGGAGGGTTTGTGATGGTTAATTTATGTGTCAATATGTCCAGGTCCTGGTACCCAGATATGCGGTCAAACATTATTCTGGATGTCTCTGTGCTGGTATTTACGGATGAGAGCAGTTCTGGAATGAGTGAACTTTGAATGAAGCAGATGGTCCTCCCAGATATGGTGGGCCTTGTCGAATCAGTCGGGGGCTGGAATAGAAGAGAAGACTCACCTTCCCCGAGGAAGAGGAGACTCTATACCAACTACCCTTGGACTTGACCCGTAGCCTCGCCTCTTCTCGGGGTCTACAGCCAGTCGAGCGCCTGCTGTGTTCCATGCAGGGTTGCAGATGCTTGTCTCACAGAACAGAGACAAGAAGAACGTGGGCAGATCCACAGGAGAGACCGGGCAGTGGTTGGCATCGGGATGAGAACAAACCCGGCTGGTGAGGAGAAGGAGGGGCTGCGGGCAGGAGAATTGAGGTCAGTGATCAGGGTAGGCTTCTCTGAAGAGGTGACATTTAAGTTGAGGGGAATGAGGAGCCCATTGTACCAAGGAAGGAGGAGTAGCAAGTGCCAAAGTCCTGAGGCAGGAATGAGGTTGAGGGTGTTGAGAAAGGGAGGGGGCAGTGTGGGTGGAGCCAAGTGAGTGAGGAGAAAGAAGGGGTGGAGTGAGGCCTCAGGGCATGTGTGTGTGTGGGGAACTTGCCCTGAGTGTGCAGGGGTGGGGTACTCACAAAGGTTTTTCAGCAGAGGAGTAGCTGTGTCTGATTTTCTTTTTAGAAAGACCCCTCTGGAAGGAAATGGGAGAGATGGGGTGCAGTGTGATGGGGGATGAGGTCAGAGAAGTAACAACCGGCCTGGTGTGGCTTCAAAGACCCGTGTCAAGAGGCAATGGCAGTCGTAGGAAAGAGGGGTGGGAGGCTTGGCCGAGGATGGTTGCCATGGCAAGAGGCAAGCGTGAGATGCACTTTGGGGATGGAGGGATTGGCCTGGCACACTCTGCTGGGGACCTCCAGGACTTTCCACATATTAAAAAAAATAAAGTGAACCCCTCACATAAGACCAGGGGATCTGCTCTTTCTGAAGAGTGACCTGTTCCCGTCGGCCAACCGGTGGAACTGAATCTCCATGGCTTTCCCTTCCCACTCACCTCCATTTCCTCGCCCCGTGGAGGGTTTCACAGTGTAGTTGCTGGGAGTGTCTGACTGTATCCACACAAGGGTGCCGGGCTGGGGCAGCTCTGCCCGCTCTGGGCGGCTACCTCCTTGTCAGCGATGGCTATAGGGGTGAGAGGAACCCAGGCACCGTGGACCTCCGCCTGTGGGTTCCCAGGGTTCTCTGTGCTCAAAGCTGCAGGGACCAGAAGGGACAGTCCTGGGGACCCTCGTGCCTGCCGTGCGCTGTGAGTGAGGACACTGAGGACGGGCGTGGAGATGAGGGTGGGGACATGGCCCGGACACCCGGGCTGTTGGATGGTTCCCCGCTTCTGAGCCTCCTCCTGGCCCACACGAGGTCCATCTCGAGGTGCATGGGGTTCTCCATGCTCAGAGCAGTGGTACAGACAGGACCTGAGGGAAGGCGGGGCGTGGGGAGCCCGTTCTCTCAGCTGTCAGGGTTCTGCCCTGTGGATATGTTGGAGGGGGGGTCGCAGGGGCTTCCTAGGTGCCCAGGATTGGTTGTGGAAATGTGTGCGTGTGTGTGTGTGTGTGTGTGTGTGTGCACATGTCCATGGTAAGTGCCCAATGATGCTTTTTTGATCGTCATGTCAGTGCCTGTCACTAAGCCTGTAAGTGCTGGAGCACCTTTCCGAAGACATCCAACTCAGATAAACACATTGCTCGCTACCCAAGTAGACAGAGCCAGGCTGCCTCCCCTCCCCCGGTTCCCCCACCACAGAGGTCCTCTCTCTGAAAGCCCTGGGCCACCTAGATGATGACCGCTTGAGTGACCCTGCATGACCCTCCCCACTCTTATATTTCAAGTAAACCCATAAAGAGTGACCCCTTGGCATCCTCAGCACCGCAACCTCTATCCCAATAAAGCAGAGCCCCAGGCCCATGGTCTCTCTCTCTCTCTCTCTCTTTCTTTCCAGCAGGAACTGTAGGTAATAAACATCGATTTTCCCAAGTGCCCCAGTAGTTGTTTCTGAGGCGCATCCTGGGATCATAATCAGAACCTCAGGAGTCGGTCCAACTGCAACGCTGACTCCAAAATGGGTCGAGGGTGTGGAGACTTCCCGCAGATGGTACCTGCCCAGGTGAGTGCCCGTGGAATCCCTAGCCCAGAGCGTCCCCATCGATGGGGGAGGCTGATACGAAACAGTGTGTGTGTGTACATCTATATCTATCTATAATATATATCTATATCTATATATCTATATATATTTAATAACTGTTAGAATAAATTTAGATTGACAGAAAAGTTGCAAAGACAGGCAGAGGGACCCCATTTGAACAGCTTGCCTGCGTGTGGACCATGGCTACAACCGATGAACCAACACTGAGGTGTTATTAGTGACTAAATTCCACACATTATTTTGGAATTCACTGGTTTTTCCCAAATGTCCTTTTTTTTTTCCTTTTCCTTCCCAGGAGCCCACCCAGGACAACATATGACATTTTGTCATTGTGTTTCCTTTGGCTCCACTTGGTGACAGGGGCTCCGACCTGCCCTGTTTCTGATGAGCTGACAGTTTCGGGGAGGCTGGTCGGGTAGTCGGCAGATGCCCCTCCCCCGGGGTTGTTGGCTGTGCTCTCACAGTGAGACTGGGTGGCGGGCTCTGAGGAGAAACCCTAGGGCAGGGGTCCCCAAACTTTTTACACAGGGGGCCAGTTCACTGTCCTTCAGACCATTGGAGGGCCAGACTATAAAAAAAAACTATGAACAAATCCCTATGCACACTGCACATATCTTATTTTAAAGTAAAAAAACAAAACGGGAACAAATACAATATTTAAAATAAAGAACAAGTAAATTTAAATCAACAAACTGACCAGTATTTCAATGGGAACTATGCTCCTCTCACTGACCACCAATGAAAGAAGTGCCCCTTCCGGAAGTGCGGCGGGGGCCGGATAAAGGGCCGCATGTGGCTCGCGGGCCATAGTTTGGGGACCCCTGCCCTAGGGTGTTGTGCCCCTCTTCACGTCACACCAGGGGTTCCTGCTGTCAGTGTGACTCATCACTGTTCATGTGACCTTGGTCACCTGGCGGAGGCTGTCATTCTTCTCTGCTGGAAAGTTACTTCCTCTTCCCCCTTTTCTACCTTCTTCTCTGGAAGGACATCTCTGTGCTCAGCCTAGATGTAAAGGGCGAGGGGTCATGCTCTATCTCTAGAGAATTATTTGGCATTTCTCTGTATGGGGAATTAGAGTAATTAGTGTAATTAGAGTAAAAAGATTATATCTTTCTACTCTTCTTACCCATTTATCTATTAATCCAGCCATTTATTTGTATCAGTAGGGAACCGTGGATTTTCCTTCTACTTTGGGTTCTGTTTATAAATAGTTCCAGCTGTGGTGGTGGAGAGCTCTTTCCATCCACCCTTGTGTAACTTGGAGTATGTTCATCATTCTGTCTTTCCAGCCCTTCCTGACGTTCTGACCCTCCAAGATGCTCCAGACTTACCTCGTACATCGTCCTGTCCGGCTCTGCAATTGGTGATGTCTCCAAGGAGCCCTGGTTCCTTTTACTGGAGAGTGGTGTTTAGAAACCAAGATCTGCAAGCTGGATGTGCTCACTGCTGCTGAGATGTCACTGCTTCTCGGTGCCCTCCCTTGACAGAGCAAGGAAATACATGCACGTGATCTATTGCCTACCTGTCTCTCTAGCTAGGTATTTATGCGTCCATCTATCACCTATCTATCTACCTATCTACCCATCATCCCTCTGTCTGTATCTGAACTAAGTTAGACATGGGTTCACCCTGATGTCTCCAGTTCTAACCCAGGACCACATGGATTAGCCCAGCCTCCTCCCCTTGCTCATCTGTAACCTTCCCCCCAACAAGGGGAAACCTGGATCCCACTGTCCTCCAGCCATTGACTTGTTTCTTTGATTTTAGAATATAGGTAGAAGTGGTTTCAGAATGGAGCGCCAGGACTCCTGCGGGAAGCCACCATTGCCCCATCTCCTTCAGGGAGGCTCTGTCCCCCTTTGGGTTACAGCTAGATTCTTTTGTCACAGCTCCCATCCCATCCTGGGATCCTCCAACCTCTTAACTGAGCTTTAAAAAAAAAAATTCACCCCTGTGAAGGTTTACTCTTTGCACTGCAAAATTCTATAGGTTTTGGACAAGTGCACCGTGTTGTGGACGTACCTGGATCATAGAGGATTGGTTCACGGTCCTAAACTGTCCTCAGTGCTTCACCGATTCACCCTCTCCTTATCTAAGCCTCTGACAACACCTGACCTGTTTCCCACCTCACCTTTGCTTTTTCCAGAAAGTCACAGCATTGATATCGTAAAGCATATATAGAGCCTTTTTAGACCGACATTTTTTTTTTCTCGATTAGGAATGTCCACTTAAGGTTCTTCCATATCTTTTCATGGTTTCATTGATCATATCTTTTTTACTGCCGAATAGCATTCCATTGTCTGGATGGACCACAGTTTACTTATCCATCCCCTACCGAAGGTCATCTTGGTTGTTCTGAGTTTTTGGTTATTATAAAAACAAGCTGCTATAAACATTCTTGCGTAGATTTTTGTGTGGACAAGCGTTTAGCCCGATTTGGTAAACCCCAAGCAGCCCGACTGCTGGGTCGTAGGGCGAGAGCTTGTATCTTCGTAAGCACCTGACTGTCTTCCCAAGTGGCTGCTGCCCCTTTTGTGGACTCCCACCAGCAGTGGGGGAGACTCCCGCTGCTCCACGTCCCCACCGGCGCTCGGGGTCATCCAAGTTCCAGATTTTGGCCGTTCTGATAGGGGCGCAGCGGCGACTCATGGGGACGTGTTTGTAAGCCCGTCCTTACATACTGAGGGTATCTGTGGACCTCATGTACACAGCGCTCCCTCATTGTTGGGCAACACCTTCGTGGAGACGTGGGGAATCTGGACATCCTGTGAATAGTCTATGTCCCCTCCTATTTGGAGCGGGTCCCGGGTTCTTGCTTTTTTCAACTCACCGTGTATGTGCAAATGTCTCGGCGGAAAAGCACTCCAGGGAAAACCCAAGAGTGCGTGAATCCGCAGGCAACTTACTGTTTGTGCCCTATTACCCAACCCGGTCATGTCTACTCCGTGCGGGAAGTATGGATCTTTACCTCCTGAGGAGTCCGCCGGCCTCCAGGGCCGTGGACATTTGTTAGCGGGGGAGGGTGACAAATCACCAGCACTAAGTCACAAGGGGACTTCCTTCATTTTAGAAATGCGGACGGTTGGTTTCTAACTGGCAGGCGGTGGCGGTGGGAGGCAGATGGAGCAGCTCCGACTCGGAGAAAATTTAGCGGGGATGCCGTGGGCTCCAGGCGGGGAGCCTGAAGGAAAATACATTTGTTTTCTTCTTCTTATTGCATGGGCAGTTTTTCAAAAGGGGCCATTGATTTGAATTTTTTTTTGAGAGATGAGGCTTTCAACGTTTCTTGCAGCATTTGTCAGTAGCGCAGGAAAGCTCAATTAACAGGACCTCAGTTAACAGGACCCCAGTACCCCCGTGTGTGTGTGCGTGTGTGCATGCATTTGCAGGCATGCTCACACATTTTTTTTTTGATAACTTTAGAAAACATTTTGGAAAGCGTTGGGCCGGGATGGAGATAGATATTTACGGGAAAATTACCAGAGCTCCATTAGAAGATGTGCCCCTTGCGGGGTGATAGAGACAAAGGAAACAGCGCACACCCTGCCAAGGACCCCATGGTCCCCAGGAGGCAGGCTGCCTGCTGGGTGGGACAGGGGTGGGGCAACAGCGGGCTGGCTGCAGAGCCGGAGCTCCTGGAAGACCCCACCGGGGCCAGCATGGCTCAGCCGCCCCTTGCTGGCACACAAGGCTGGGCGGAAGGCAACCTGCCCATCAGGGAGCTCAGGTTCACACGGGTACATGGCTGAATCGCAACAGGGGTGACAGGGAGCCGACGGCTCTGCCACTTTAGCGATGCTTTCTCCTGACCTGTTTCCTCCACTGGTCTCCATGACAACACCTGGACCGTCCTGGCCAGAGCAAGGCATTGCGAGGTCCCAGCTTGCCGGGGTCACACAGCTGGGCAGTGGCAGCTGGGTTCTCAGACTCAGCCCGTCTGTCTTAAGAAGGTTGCTAATAATAGCTCTGGCTCCTCCGCAAAGGGGCCGATGTGTTGTGAGAAGTTCTCAGCAGAAGGCGGAAACTTGTAGGAGCTAACATTCCTGAGCTGCGGGTTTTGGAGACTCGCCCTGGTCACAGCATCCAGCCAGCCACTCAAAAAAACAAAACAAACAAAACAAAAAACATTGATTCAGTTCCAAGGAGGGGACAGGCCGTGCTCGGTGCTGGCCTTCTACCAGGCAAAACCTGTGCTCGGCCAAAGTCAGGGTCAGTGCCGGGTTGGAGGTGCCCTGGGCCAGAGGACCCACACTGCTTCCAGCCCCTCTCTCCTAAGGGCATGGCCACACTGGGGCGAGCGGGCAGATTTCAGGGTTTGGGCAAACAGGGGCTCCAGGGGATGGAGGATTGCAGATGCTGTCAGACCCCTAGACCGCTGGGCTGAATGTTCCTGGGCACCCAAGCCCACGGCCGGACCGGCCTCACACGGAGTGGACGTCTGCTGGCTGCTGGCGAGACCTGCCTGGCTTGGGCACTTGGGGCTCCATCTCATTGTGAATCTGACCATTAGAGTGTCAGCCAGATGCAACTCTTGTTTCTCTGGCTTTCACCTTGATGAGGAACGACACATTTATACCAAGTCCCAGCGACGAAGACAGGAACCAGGAGACGCTCCCACGTGCGGTTTCCCATGGGCACCCCAGGCTGTTTCGGGGGTCGTGCAGGGTTAATCCAACACTGGGGGCGACAGTGAGGCCAGGCTGCAGCTGAGCCAGCAGAGACGACCGGATGGCCGGATCCCACGACCACAGCTACTTTGTCCTTTGCTCACAAACAGCAGCGGCACGCGGGCAGCTCCTCGCACTGGGGACGCGGTGGCGAGGGAGGCGGTATCGTCCAGGTCTTCTTCACAGCCCGACAGCTGAGAGCCGCTACCCTCGGACATGCGAGTCTGTGCCCAGGGGGTATGTGACAGTGTCTGGGGTCACTTCTGGCTATCCTCACTGGGGTGGACAGGGGCTCTACAGGCGGTGAGTGGAGGTCAGGGATGCTGCTATGCACCCTGTTATTATCAGGCCATCTTCCCCAAACAGGCTGATTTTGCCCCAGATGCTGACAGAGTTATTGGAAGAAAGAACAGGGGGCTTCTGGCAGAGGCTGCTGAGTCGTGTTGTTTAAATTGGTACTTGAGAGAAAACTGACAGCAGGAAGGAGGGTGTGTGCGCGTTTGAATCTTGGGGACAGAGGAAGGGAAGGAGAAGGCTGCCCCATGCAGAGCATGTAAGAGGGACAAAGACAGGAGGTGGGGAGGAAGGTCACCACGGCTCGGGGGTGGGTAGTGAGAGGAGCCCCGTGTACTAGGACATCCTGGAGGTAGATAGGAGGAGGCCAGTCTATGCGGAGAAATTATTAGTATCTGCTGAGTGCCCCGGGAAGCCACTATTTGGTTTTAAGCATTGTGATGATGGGCTTAGATTAGAATTTTTTTTTTCCTTGGCTGCTCTGTAGAGAAAGGGTTAATATTCCGTTCCTGGGGCTGCCTTAGCAAACACCACTGAAGGGGCGGCTTTAATAACAGAAATCCTTTCTCTCAGGGTCCCAGAGGCCGGAAGTCCGAGACCCAGGTGTCGGCAGGGCTGGTTTCTCCTGAGGCCTCTCTCCTTGGCGTGTCGATGATGGTGTTTTCTCCCTGCATCCTCCCATGGTTGTCCCTCTGTGTGTGTGTCTGTGTGTCCGTGTCCTCATCTCCTTTTCTTATGAGGGCACTAGTCCTACTGGCGTAAGGCCACTTGTATGACCTCATGTGAATCCGATCACCTCAGCAAAGACCCTAACTCCAAATATGGTCACATACTGAGGTCCTGGGGGTGAGGACTCTAGTTTGTCTTTTTGGGGACACAACTCAACCCATAACAGAATTGGCAAGGGACGTATAGGAGGCAGGGAGGGAGACTGGTTGGGTAAAACGATCCTGGTGGGAGAGGAAGGCAGCTGGGACAGGAGGTGTGGGAGTGGAGGGGGGGTGCAGATGGCTTGGAGGACGTTTGTATTCTGAGGCTAAGGACAGGGTTTGGGGTTACTGGAGTAGGGCCTGGGTTAATTGGACCCAGCTGGGTTTTCTTAGAGCCGTGGGAAACCACCCCAGACAGGTGGTATCTCAGTTTCTTTGTTGTTAAAATGATACTGGAGGAACCCTGAGAAAAGCCAGCTTCCCCACTGTGCCTTACACACTTTGTCCTGTTCCCGAGCTCCTAGCTCTCAGCCCCGGGCAGGCATTAAATGTAAATTTATTTGCACTTGATAAAATCATGCATACCGACTATAAAACATCGATGACTCAGAAATTACAGAAAAGGATGAATGATCGGACAAAAACCGTTCCTTGGTCATGTACATGGTGACAGGGAATCCCCTTCTAATGGTTATTTATTTAACATCTCTCCCAGGGTAGGATGATTGAATTATGGCAGAAACCTTCTCGGTAACATTAAAATGTCAGCTTGTGCTACCTCATTATCATAAAAGTGCTTGTCAGCTAATTGGAAGAGGCATTCCATCAGCCTCACACATTGCATAGCTTTATTCCAGGAGGGTTCCCATTTCTCCTGGTGTTCTGCCGTCACTGGTGTGAATGGCCTCCGCCTGCCTTTGTCCTTCTCCTGGTCATTCACGGGGTTCTGGCGTCTTCCTGTAACCCCACGTGAAGTCATTGTGAAGTGGTGGGAGGGGGGATTCTTTATTTTTATTTTATTTATTTATTTTTAGAGAGGAGAGAGAGAGACAGAGGGGGAGAGAGAGGAGAGAGAGACAGAGAGAGAGAGAAGGGGGGAGGAGCTGGAAGCATCAACTCCCATATGTGCCTTGACCAGGCAAGCCCAGGGTTTCGAACCGGAGACCTCAGCATTTCCAGGTCGACACTTTATCCACTGCGCCACCACAGGTCAGGCGAGGGGGGATTCTTTTAAAGACAGTGTTGATGTCCATTAAAACCAGCACTAAGGGTATGCCCGTCTTGGCTGGGACCTTGGTGTGGCTCCCTCCACATGCTCAACCCAGGTGTCCCCATTGTCTGTGAGATCAGGGCAGCCCAGCCCCGGGGTTTGTCTCACTGGGTCCCTGCCACCAGGGGGGGGACTTGCGGCTGCTGGACCTGGAGCCCCTGACTCTCACACCCTGTGCTCCTGCTGCCCTGTGTGCAGCGGGGCTAGGCCCCCTCCCTCTGTCTGGTTGCACCCCAGGTTAGAGCCGGCGCAGGTCTCAAGCGTCACAGAAAGGAAGCCTGGTCAGCCCGTGTGATCCAAGAGGCCGTGTATCCATCGGAATCTGGAAGGTGGACTCACCAACATGGAGTGAAAACGTTGGTGTGCAGGGCTCTCCCATGGGTGCAGCTTCCCTTGGCACTGCGTAGCCCCTGTGTGATCAGCCCCATTTCACAGATGTAGGCACAGAGCTGGAGAGGCCACGGATGGAGTGTCCGGCTTGAGCCCGGCAAACTCCTGCCACGCTGCTACTCTGAGTGATGGTGGCCTCTGGGGACAGAGATAGCTTCGGGTTCTAGCTGGCTTCGGGTCACACTGCTCACCTGTGACCACACCCACACCCACATACCCACACACACACACACCCACGCCCACACGCACCCTCACCCCCCTACATGCACTCACACAACTCACACACTCTCACACACATTTACACTCATGTTAACATGCACACTTACGTGATGCACACTTTTACATACACTCACATGAACACACTTCTATACACATATGGGCACACACGTCTACACTGCGCATGCGCTCATGCTGGCTCCGGCTCCCGCTTCGCCCGCCCCCTCCACGTTTCATGAGCCCCCCTCGCAGAGGCGGCCGGCGTGCGCGGTCTTTATCACGCGCAGGATGGACCCTTTGTCATGTTCAGCGCGGCTGTTTCCCCCAGCCTGCTGCTCCGCTCTTCATTCCAGTCCTGTTCTCTCTCGCTCCACAGACCTCCTCTCTTCTTATTTCTCACTGCCTCGTTCTGGACGGGTTTCTATTACCGGTGACTGCAAATCGTTTCCAAAGGAACGTGCTGACTCGCACGCGCACGGAGCCGCCGGGCTCTGGTTCCGCCTGGGGATCCAGGCTGTGGGAGTCTGAAAATATACTCCTCTGCCCCACCTGCCCCTGGGGGGGGTGTCCCACCATGGCCCACGCAGGCGGGGGCGTCCACGGAGATGCCCCCGATTCAGTCAGGTGGCCAGGGCGATAGGGTTGCAGCTCCTCCCCGGGTTCCCCGCTCTCCAAGGGCAATCTTTCAACCGTGAGAAAAAGACATTTCCAGGAACTGTTGTTCTGGTGCCTTCCCGTGGCCTCAGACACAGGGAGACTTTTTCAAGGGTTTGGAAACAGTTTTCCTTCTGCAGAAAAGGGCACGTCTCATAGCCTCTCTGTGGTCCTGGGGAGAAGTTATTCTTAGAAGAATTCTATATGCCTGGAAATGCCGTGGACCGCAGAACATTCAGAAGGGCGGGAGGCTATCCTCCCCCAAATGATTGTCTCTTTGTGTTGAACAAACATATCATTAGTTCTATTTTTAATCAGCAAATGCCGTATTTCTAAATATAACTAGAAAGGGGCCCGCTGGCTCTCAGTCCGGGACGAGAGCCCTGGGGCCCTGGTCTTGCCAGCAGGGCATGGCCAGGATCGCGACGGGGGTTGGGGGAGAGGCCCAGGAGCCCCTAAATGAGGTCTGCACAAGGCCCTGCTTGTTCAGGTACCCGTGAGCTAGAAAGACAAAAATATCTGCACCCCATCCTTCAGTGCTGGGACAGGGACAGGATCTCCATTCAAAAGGGGCAGAATGGGGACCCTTGGAGCCCACCAGTATGCAGCAGTTCTGACAGCCCACCCTGCCCCACGCAAAGGTGTGACGGGCCTGACACTTTTTTTGGGTGGGGGATGTTCTTTGACTAGCCAAGAATCTGCTCTGCCAAGAGAACCCCCCACACCCGGCCCTGTCCACGGGAAGGGGTTTTCCCCACCACCCTCCTTAGCAGCATCTGAAGCGGGCCTGGGGGACTGTGCTGTCCTTGAGCAATGAACAGCTTTCTGGCCCTCATCCTGCCGGTAGAAGGTCAGACTCACTTTGTCACAGGTGCACATGGCCCCACTGTCCACGCACTGGTCCTCATAGCCGTAGTGCTCTCCTGCCATGTCCTGGCTTCCTCAGCTCCCCTTCAGGAGCCACAGCCACACTTCCCCTGGAGGCGTGGACATCTTCTGTATCTCTGTGCCTTCTCATCACCACGCCTCCCCTGTGCTCAGAGTGAACCACAACGCCCTGGGACAGCAGGCCACGTGCCGGCACTCTCCACAGGCAACCCTGCTCAGCTGGAAGGATCTGTCTGGTGCCTGTTGGTCAGGCTGTTGCTCGAGTCACCAAATCCATGAGTTCATCTCTGGAGGTGGCACCCGTCCCCTGACGTGGCCCTTCATAACCTGGCTCAATTGTGGTCAGCCCCTGGGGGTCCACGTTGTTCTCCAAATGTCTACTTTCCCTCCTTGGGGCTGGGGAGAAGTGAACTCTTCCAGGCCTGTGAGTCCCTAGGTTCGAGGGTCCCCTGCACTCCCTTCACTCATGCTTTTAACCCAGTCATGTGTCCTGTGATCTCTCCACCTTCTTGTTACACCTTCTCCAGTTCCAACAGCACCCAGCACTAGCGCTATGAGCCTCACTTCCATCGCTCCCCTGAGGGCAACAGCTTCACAGGCTACAGAACGTACTTGTCACCGCAAGTGGCGGTGTGACCAAATATCCTGCCACCACATTGCACGGGCCACCACCTTCCTAGTCTTTGATGTCAGCTCCCGCAACTCCTGTTGCCCGACCACAAAAGCCAAGGCACACGTTTTGGATTTTTGCTACATGAGCACCGCACCTCACTTGTGGGACCAATCTCTGTGTTAGTTAAAACGGGCTTGATTTTGATGAGGTGACAACCAGCTCTGAGCTGTTGTTAGTGGCTCGAACAACAAAGGTTAGTTTCTCACTCATGTCCCATGTCCACTTTGGGTTGGCTGGGGCTCTGATGTATGCTGTCCTTGCCCCAAGAGGCAGGGTCCAGACCCTTCACAATTTGCAGTTGGGCCCCAGTGACCCCAGTAAAGGAAGCATGATGTCACACATTCTTTTGTTCTCCTTCTATTGGCCAAAACAAGTCACATGACCATACTTAACATTTCTCATCCATTGGCCAAAGCAGGTCACTTGACCATACCTAATGTCTTTCATTCCATTGGCCAAAGCAAGTGACGTGACCATATCTAACTCCAGGGAGATTGGGGAAAACTGATCCTCTGCTCAGAAAGAGAGAACCTGGGTGTTGCTGGATGTGGGGCTATGACTCTAAAGATAGTCATAGGTTTTAAACAAACATGATGGCTCTTCCTTGGTCCTCCCTCCTGCCACCTAGAGACTCAGTTCCTTCAACTGTTTCTCGTGTGATATTCCAGACCCAGTCTCACCCCAGAAGCCTTCCAGGATGCTTCTTATCAACATTATGCAACCTCCAATGTTGGACCCAGGCGGCCGACAGAGCTGAGCACCAGGCTGGGTGCGCCTCGTGTCCTGCCCTCACGGCTTGGGTGGCCGGGTGGCAGGGGCAGAGGGCCCGAATCAGTCACTGCCCCCCTTGGCCCCTCTTGGAGATGCACAGCTGACACGGGCAGCACGGCCTGGGGCTCTGAGAAGCCCCAGAGGCAAGGTACCTCCTGAATCTGGATTCTGTGGTTTTGTTTACACTGGTGTCTCCCCAACCCCTGAGCCAGGACGGTCCTCTGTGGGCCCACCCAGGTCTGCAGAGGGGGACGCTGGGCCAGAGGCTCGCCTGCTGGGGGCACACAGCCTTCTGGAGCCTGCACTGCTGCGGACATGGGCTGCTGGGCACAGGCTCCGCGACGCTCTGGCGATTAATCAAAGCAGGCAGCTGTTTATTGTTCTGTGGACTCCAAAGTTAGAGAGATGCTTCCTTAATTATAGTTTAGAGGTTTCATCCAAATGAATTAGTAGCTGCAGCCTGTACCACCCCCTCCCCCCACGTGTTCTCCCTCCCCGGGGCATAGCTCTGCACGTGCTCCGAGTCCCAAATCCACCGGACTCTCGTCTGCAGCCTGGTTCCCTAGGGCTGGCTTCTGGAGCTCGAAGGATGGACGTGCAGGCTCAGAATGCTCAGACCCCAAACTCTCTGAGAAGATGTCCTGGGCCTTCGAGGCCTTTGGGTCTCTGTGCCTGAGATGTGGCCATTGCTCAATTCTTGCTTTGGGAGTTTAATTTACTTCTTGGAAAGGAAGGATGATGTTTCCTTTTCAGATGGCTTCTGTTGTCCTCGGTGGAGTGAGGGGCTGCCTGCCGAATGCGCCCTGCCCCCTCCTGCCCCACAGGGCTCCCAGAGCAGCCCACACAGGAAGGGCTAATCTCTTGGACAAAGGAGCAAAATGACCAATAGCACCTCTTGTCCATTTCCGGCTGGCCGTGCTGCATTGCCAGGCTCCCTCTTGGCTTTAGCACCCTGTGGCCACCCAAGGTTAAACATTAATTGGCTCTCTCCCAAAGGTCACATCCTTCTCTGAATGTTTTGAAAGGCAGTGAACAAATCAGGCGACTTTAAAGTAGTTTTGCCTGAGGGGGTGTCCTCTCAGTTACTCTGGTCCCTGCTCTAGGGAGCTGATGGAATCAAACAGTTGAGGACCGATGATGAAGTCATTCGGCAAATCTGTGTGGCCAAGCACCACACATCCCACGTGGCGGGCAGTGCGCTCACATCCGGGACGGGTACAGGATGAGCCCTGGTCCTGCCTTCCAGGGGCATGTGGTCTGGTGGTGGAGAGAGGTGGGCCGGCTCCGTGAAGCTAGCTGTCTGTGCGGTGTCTGGTGCCACACGCGGGAGGGGTCCAGCGGTCTGTCTGCATCCCAGGTGGTGGGGAAAAGCTGTCACAGGTGAGCTGAAGCATGGGGCTGTTCGAGGACAGGCTGCATCTGACAGAGGGGGCAGGACGGCGGGGCGGGGAGCCTCTCACAGCATCAGCCCCTGGGCGTCTGGGTAAAGGGGGGGTCTGCCCCAGCAGATGTGGGCTAGAGCCTGAGGCTCTGCATTCCTAGCCGGCTCCCGAGTGAGGCGATGCTGCTGGCCCGAGGACCACAACGACAGGGACAGGTGGGAAGCTTGAGAATGTCAGAGAGAACGGCCCAGGGCATCGAGGGTGTGGGGCAGTGACCGAGAGGCAGGGTCACCTCTTCAGGGCTTTATGTGCCTCGAAGAGTGGCAGTCTCCTCTCTGAGCTCCTAGAACGCTCTCTCTCCGCATGTGTCTGCCTGAGCCCTCACCCCGCCGTCAGAGCCCTGCTGGGGGCAGTTACCGGGAAATAAAAGACTTCATGCTTATGCCCTGACATGCTGAGCCTGCTCCTTAAGCTGGTACAAAGAGTTCATCCTTTGATTGCTTTTCAAATGTAAAAGGAACGGGAAGAAGGTTCACAGCCAATGCCATTAAGGGTGCCTGACCTTGAGACCTCCCGGAGAACGAGTTTCGAGATCCTTTCTTGAGAGTGAAGTTCCAGCGAGTGACGCCGGAGTGGTCCTGGAAGTGGGCAGAGGCGGGGCACGGGGTGGGCAGGGGGCGGGGGTTGGGGGTGTGCAGAAAAGGGAGGCTGGTTGTCAGAGACAACTCGGCCACCTAGGCATGGGAATGGCCGGTCAGCAGACTTGAGGACAGAGACGATCATCGTCGTTCTGCCAGAGGCCAAATTCCTTTCGGTCCTGGTGGAGCTAAGCCAATAGGCTACTCTCGCTTGGCCAGCTGCCTAAGGGCTGAGCAGTAAATTATAGGCCATTAATTTCACTCCAGTTGAAGATGGACCTTCTTGGAGGATGGAGCAGCAGCTACTCGTAGGGCTGGTGTGTGTGTGTGTGTGTGTGCGCGTGTGTGTGTGAGATGATGGTGGTGAAGGGTGGTGGCCAGCCAGCTAGTGGGACAAGTAGGTCAACAACAGCCAGGAAGTTCAAGCGTGGGCTGAAGGGACAAGAGAAATCCCAAGGGCAGGACAAGGCGCGGTGCTGGTTCTCGGGGGCCACCTCCCCAAGGATCTTGCTGCCCTTCATGCTGCGGAGGCGGGGCCCACAGAGACTGTAATGAATTGAGACAGGACAAGACGCTTTAAAATTTTTACGATCGATCTGCATAATGGATCTTTGTTTTAACAGAGGAGAAGAACGGAATGCCAGCTCTCAGGCACCCTGGCAGAGCTCTTCCCTGCCGCCGCCACCGAGCAGAAGTTGGTGTGTTTCTGACCACAGAGCTTTTTCTATGAAAAATCAGGTTTACAGCATTTTTTTTTTGTTGGTCTGATTATAAAATAACGCAGGCTCACTGTAGAAGGCTTGGAAAATGCGGGCAGGGAGAGCAGCGCTTTAATATCTTGCCACAGGGAGGATCTGGCAGTGATGGATGGGCTGTTTTTGTTCTTACCTCGGAAGTGGTCCCCTGACAAGCTGTCTCCTAGCAGCGCAAGCTTCCGCGGAGTTCATAAATTCCTCTGGCAGCCCGGCCGACGGCCCTGTGTACTTTTATTACTGAAAGCTAATTGCTCCATCTCTTTCTGCTCCTGGGATGGAGGAGGATGCAGGAGGCGGGGACCGGGAGAGGGTGCTTTGCGGAGGGGGGGGGGGCGGGTGTCGTGGCTCTGGCACTGCACGAGGGGAGAGTGAAGGACCTGGGCCAGCTCATCACTGCAGACATCTACTGAGCGCTCCCTGCACTGGCCTCCGTGATGAGCAGGCCACGTTGCCTTTGTCATTTGACCTTCAAAACAACAATGCATCGTGGGGAGGGGGTACTATTACCGAATCCATTTTATAGACGAGGTCACTGAGACACTGAGAAGTTAGATGACTTGCCCAAGATCACATAGTTTAAGTAGGAGTCAGGACAGAGGTTCAACCCTGGTGGCCTGCAATGTGGTGCTGCCTGAGGCTGGGCAATGTATGCATAAGAGCTAAGGCAAGCGGTGGTGGGTGGGTTTCTGAGATGGCCTCCTGGAATACACCCCTGCATAATCTCCTTCCCGTGAGCATGGGAGGGACTGTGAATGTGACGGGGTAAAAGATTTTTGCAGATGCGAGTAAGGACCCTAATCGGTAGACCTAGGAAAGCATGTTGGGTGGGCCTGACCTAATCAGGTGAGTGCTTTCACAAAGGGCCTAGAAATCAGAGGAGGAAGAAGAAGCCAGAGAGACTTGAAGCAGCTGATGCTCACCTGTTGACCTCATAGAGGTAAGCTGCCCTGTTGTGGAGGGGGTAAATTTGGAAGAGAACATTGGAGAGTTTCTAGGAGCTGGGGCTCCCCGTCCTACAGCCACGAGGAACTGAATTTATCCAACAACCATGGAGATTGTAAGAGAGCCCTGAGCCTCTCACACATGAGATCCCAGCCCTGGCAGTCACCTTGATTTCAGCCTGCTGAGACCCTGGGTCAGGGAAGCCAGCTAATCTCTGCCTTGTCTCCTGACCCATGGAAATGTGAGATAATAATAATACATTTGCTAAGTGAGTGGTCATGTATTACACAGCATTGATAACTCAGACACATGCAAATTAATGCAAACTAGAGGCTAGAAGGCATGGCACCTTTGCATCGCATCGTAAGTGCTGAATGAGCACGGCTCTGCCCTCACCTTCATTGCAGAACTACCTGCTTGAGCAAGGGCTGGGCGCCTCTGGACGGGCATGTCGATGTGAAGGCAGACGTCCTCAGGAGCACTTCACTCCTCCTTTTGCCGTGATAAGGTGGCCCAGACACTTGTGACTTAAGATAAGCCAGCTGAGGCTGGATTCCTCTCTCTGCTACCAAAGGCTCTTAAGATGCTCCAGCAGCACATGGTTGTATAACTTGTTTCCCTTTAGGGTGAGAGGCTTAGAAATGAAAATATTTTGTCTCTTTTGCATGGCGGGGAGGGGTGCGGGAGTTTTACAGTCTTGCGAAGCGGATCCTTCAGTTACGATACACAGCACCATAGGCAGCCCTATTACCAGCCCCTAAAATATGCGATCGGTGGGGGGAATGGGTAATGAGAGCAGGTTTGGAGAGCGAGCTCTGCGTGGCTTAGGATGCAGCCAGAGGATGGGAGGGAGGAGGGAGGCGGGGGGGGGGGGGGAAGCAGTAAACACCAAAAGCGGAAGGGAAAGTGTAGCAATCACATCCTTTGAACAAACACCCTCATCATCTTCTAAGCCCTCATGCCGGGCTGCTGCAGGGCATGTGTGTTGAGAGTGACACCCTCTGTTGCTTCTATTCTTCCAAGTCACAGTATACAAGCCCCTGCCTGTGCTCAGCAAGATTTGGCCTTGCAAGGCAGAGGAGTGGCCTTTTACGGACTGTAGGATGAATTGCTCTGAGCTGTGGGCATCGTCACTGTCACAGACAAACCCGTCCCCTGGGGCTGACAAGGGTCCACAGAACTGGGGGTCTGGCCCACCTCCCATATTTTGATGTGAGAACCCAGGGCACCAGTCATCTCTTCCCCATCATCTGCCTCATCTCTTCTTCTTTTATTGCTCATCTATGAGGGCCACCTCCTCCAGGAAGCTTCCCTGACTGCAGGCTGGGTCAGGCTCCCTGTCCAGGTTCCTGTTGCCCACTGGTCTTTGCTCCCAGAGTAAGAATTACAACTGTGAGTGGCAAACTCTTTCATTTACAATGTGACTTGCTTGCTGGACTCTATACTCTAGGAGGGCAGGGACAGTGTCTGGGTGGTTCACTGATGTGCACCAGCACCTATTCCAATGTGGGATACATTGGGAGGATATTTGTAAAATCAACAAGTGAAGAGATTACTGGGAACGTAGGTAAGGGGCCGTGTAAGCCCTCCAAGGAAGGACTGCCTCAAAGGTTTCAGGGAGCCCCCCGCCTTTCTCTCTATTCGTATTTAAACCCATGTCACCCCAGAGGTGATCCTGACTTCCCTTGTTTTACAAGAAAGGACTGCAGAAATCCCAGTGTTCTAGTATCACCCAGTCAAGGAGCAGGTATGGGACCGAAGCCAGGCTAACCGAACTCTCCCCTTCCTCACCCCACCTTCCAGGATGTCCTACTTGATTAGAAGGAGGAAAGGAAGACAGAGCACATGGCTGGAAGGCATTCATTCTAGAAGCTTCACCAGGAGCAACTTCTGCTGCCAGACATTTGGAGGACCCTGTCTTTGGCCCCCTCTGAACTCCAGCCCCTCTTGTTTTGGAACTACTCACCACCCCTTTACCCAGGGACCCCCTTTAACCCGAGGGACAGAGAAGGGGTCTCCCTTTGCTTGCCCAAAGGATCCTGAGAAACAGAGAGAACTTTGATGATTTCCTTCCCCAAGTGGGCCCCTCACCACTTCAGCCCCATCTTGGTTTCTGTAACAACAACCAGCACAACTCACATTTCCTTATGTCTATGGCCCCGTCTGGTTTCTGTCAGTGACTTTGTGTTTCCATCCGTCTGTCTCTCTCAGTGAAATATGAATGATGAAATTCCTAGAGGCAGAAGCAGTGTTTGTCTGGACCATGATTCTAAGTGTCTATCTAGCACAGTGCCTGGCACATAGTAGGTGCTCAACACGGATTTGTTTAATTATGACAAAAACCTGAAGTCTCTGTCAAAGGGGTCCATTTCCCCAAAGTCATCTCAGTTGTGGAGGAAGGGCCTGAGCACGGGACCTTCTGGACCACCCCAGCTCTGGCACTTCCTGTCCTATTGGCTCTATTTACGTCCTGTGATATTTATGGGATCAAAGGTTTAAAGATGCTTTAAAAGAAGAAAAAAAGCAAATGAAACCTAGGTGCTTGCTGTTAGAATTATTGGCTCTGAATGAAGTCAGAGAGAGCTGGGCCCCGTTGCTGTCTCTGCCCCATCCCTCCTCTTTGGACCTTGAGCCTCAATGTTCTCATCCTTAAAATGGGAATAATACCTCTCCCGTTCAAGGGGTTTCTGTGGGGGCTACATAAGGTAAAGCGGTACAAGGTGCACCACAGCATGAGGCATACGGACCACGTTCAATAAATATTTGTTGAGGAAGAAGGCACTCGCAAATGAAGTTTGAATAAGTGCCTGTACCTGGAAGAAAATGTTCTCGCTCGGAATTCTGATGAGCTTTAATGCATTTCAAATGGATGCTGTTGTCACCCTCCCATTATCAGGCCTCCATGCCTCCCGCCTGCCCTCTCCCCACCCTCCTCCCGTCTCTGCCCACCTGGCTAATCACGGGAGCTATTTTTACACATCTGACGTCGCGGAAAAGGTAGCAGATTAACAACCCCAGAGACGTACATCACTTCTATTAATATTAAACAGGGTATTAATTTTACCAGTAACTGAAACATTAAACATGGAAATCCATTAGTGGTCATTATTTTAATCTCCAGAAGCTGTCTGGCATATTCCTGGAATAGGTCTGAGCCCATCTTTTCTCCCTCCTTTTTCCTAAATTGGCCAGTGAATCAGGGATCACGGTTTTTATTTCCCTGAGGGGAAGTGGATAATTATAAACTCATATCGGTTAGAGGAGAAAGTCTGAGGAATCATCACCTGCCATTCCCTTCTTCAGTACTATCAGCCCCTTCAAACCAGGCTTGCAGTATGTGGAGTACCCGCTGTGAAGAGTCTTCCCAAGACCCTCCTCTCCCCTGGAGGCTGCCTCCCTGATGTGCCAGCTCTGAGCACCAGCTCTTGACTATAATTGTTAGCCATCATCCACATCTCAAGCTGCTAATGACACCTCGAGCAGACCTTGCTCAGCACCACTGGAATGACAACCCGAAGGACAAAGAATGGTTAATAAGGATGGGCTCCAGCTATGAAGGGAGTGATAGGCAACTTATTAAAGCAGGAACACGAGGACAGCCAACAACTGCTGATAATGTGCAGGCTGGTGCTGACGACAGCTGCTCATGCTGCTCACTAGGATGCCGGTGAGACCCTCAGGGTGGGGGCTGAGGGGCAAGTGTGGCTCAGGGGCTAAGGGCATGGCCTCTGGTGGCAGAGCACTTGGTCTCAAATCATAACTCTACAGCAGGCTATTGGGCATCAGGCAGCACAGGATGATGATCCCCCAATACACAAGTTGAATGAAGCTAAATGATTATCCCAACTTCCTGCCTGGAGAGTTCCAAGGGCATAGCCCAGGGAGGGGGCCCCCAGGCTGAGCCTGGTGACATTCCTCAGCTAAGAAGATGGAGCTGGGAGGGTTGGGGAGACCAAGGCTGCTAAATTATGCAGGGTAGGGTATCCAGGGAACCAGAGAGGAGAATGTTGCAAATAGATAAATCTCTAGCATCTTTAGTTAAATACTGATTGGGGCACGCATGTGAGTAAACTACCCAAATCTGCAAAAAGGGACAACAGGAACAACACTTGAATTTTACACAGAACCAGGCACATTGGGTGTTCCCACCAGAAAGAGTGTAAGAGTTGTATGCTTCCCAAGACATTGGGTAGAGGTTTGGAAAAACATTGCCAGGGTAGTGTGGAAAACGAGCTCTATGCTAAAGCTGCTCTCCTCCAACTTAAAAAGGCCTAAAATAATGTCTTCAAAGGACCAACATCTTTCCAGTTAATTTACTGTATCCTGGGAAAAAAACTCAAGAATATTTATAGATCCATAGTAATACCCACTCCCAAATAAGGTAAAAGTCACAGTATCTGCCATAGAATAAGACATTACCAGGCATGCAAAAAAACCCCCCCAGGAAATTACAATTAATCATGATAAGAAAAGTCAGTCAATAGTTATGGACACAGAAACAACACTTGCAGAATCAGTAAAAAGAACATCAAAACTGTTACCCTAACTATCTTTTTCACAACAAGGAGGTAAAGGAAAGCTTGAGTATGTTACGTAGAGACATGGAAAACTAAGATTGAACTTCTAGAAACGAGAAACATAATATCTGAGATTAAAAAAAAATACATGGGGTGTGATTCACAGCAGATGAGACACTGTAGAAGAGAGGATTAGGAAACTTGAAGACATAGCCATCAAAACCATCAAAAACAAACCACAGAGAAACAAAGATTAAAAAACAAAACAAAACAGAGAATTAGCTTCAATAGATCTACTATATGAATAATTGTAGTCCCTCAAAGAGGGAAAAAGAGAGGGGGAAGATGAAAATATATCTGAAGAAATTACAGGTGAAAAATGTCAAGTTTGATCATAACAATAAACTCAAGAGATCCAAGAATCTCAATGAATCCCAAGTACAAGAACGATGAAGAAAATGACATTGAGGCACATCATAATCAAATTTCTCAAAACCAGTGGCAAACACAAAATATCTTAAGAGCACCTAAAGGAAAAAAAAAAAGACATCATGTAGGAGAGAGAAACATAAGAATGACAGCAGACAATAGTCAGTAACAATGCCACTGGAGGATAGTGGTACAACAACTGTGAGGTACTCAAAGGTAAAACAGTTGTCAGTCTTAAATTCTATACCCTGTCAAGATATAGCAGACAAACACTGAAAGTAAAAGAAAGACTCTCAGATATGTAACAGTTTAAGTAATTCATTATGAGCAGGTCATCGTCACAAGAAATGATAAAGAAAAAAATCCTTCAGGCAGGAGGGAAACAATGTCAGATGGACTATACAAAGGAATGAAAGGTATTCACCAAAATGATCAATATTTGGGTTGAAAGGAAAACATTAACCCTGGCTGGGTGGCTCAGTGGACAGAGTGTCATTATGGCATGCTGAGGTCATGGGTTGAATCCCTGGTCGAGGCACATGTGAAAAGCGCCAATGAGTGAGCGTATAACTAAATGGAACAACTAACCGAAACAATGAATGGGCCCTTCTCTTCCTTTCTCTCTCTCTTTTCCTCTCCTTCCCTTTTTCTTTCAAATCAATGGAAAAAAACATTAAAATATGTTTTAAAGATAATTGACTGTGTAAATAAAAGAATAATAGCAATGTAGCAGGGGATTTAAAGCATACGTAGAAGGAAAAACTCCTGAAAACAATAACACTATCCAGGAGGGGGAAAATAAAGGTGTTGTTTTCAGGTTCTTAGACTCTATGTGAAGTGACATAGTATCACTTCAAGGTAGCCTGCGACCAGTTACAGGTGTGTACCGTAAACCGTAAAGCAACTATGCACGTTAAAGGTAAACCCAACGAAAATAGCTAGACCTGATACGCCAACAGAGAAGATAAAATGGAATGAAAACATGCTCAATCCAAAAGGAGACAAAAAAAAAAAAAGAGGAAAAAAGGGAATGAACAACAGATGGGAAAAAGAGAAAGCACAAAGCACAAAGCAAGGTGATGACAGATTTCAACCCAACTCTATGATGTCCTACCAGTGACATTTGTCGTCCAACCGCTCTGTGTCCAGACAACAGCACGAGGGCTTTTCCAGCACATGGGATGTCTGCATCCCAGCCAGCCCTCAGTCCTGCTGGCCCTTCCTGATGTTGGCAGCCAGCCGTGTCTCTGTGTGGGCAATGTCGCGAGGTCCCGTTCCCCCCCCCCCCGTGGTGGCCCTGCTCCCCCCCTCTTTGATCCCTTTCTGTGCCTCACCAGGGCTGGGGAAGACGCTCTGCCGCTCAAGTCGGCAAATGCTCCGAGGAGGCTACCAACTGGAGAGCCGACGCGTGTCTTAGAGCCCCCTGGAGGGCGGTTCTCTTTCTCACAGCCTGTCTGTGTCTGGTAGTGCCAGGACGAGTGCTCGCACCTCCGGCCTCCCCTCTTCTTGGGGCTGCGTGTTTTCCCACCACCCTCCCTCTCTGGGAAGGCTTTGGAGACCTGGCTATGGGTTTGAGTAGAAAGAGGAGAGGCCGCCCCTTCGGGGACCATCTGTCAAACAGCCCCGACGTTCCAGAAACAGACTCGGCCATGCTTCTCCGCCCTTACCCCTGCCCCCGCCCGAGTTGGCCGTAGCAACTGGAGTTTGCTGTTCAGCCACGTCGATGCCTGCCTTTGGGGGACTCTGGCTTCCTTTATACACCAACCCCGACCTCGGTGCCTCCTTGGACAGAGCAGTGCTCAACACACACCTGCAGAAGGAACTGCATCTTTGCTGAGCCCAGTGGCTAACTGAGTTATCCAGGCCACACAGCTGGCCAGAGGCTCAGCTGGGTCTAGGACCTCCTGAGTCCTGCCTGGAGGCTTCGTCCACGCTGCTCACGGCCTCACTCTGCTCCTGCCACTGTGGGGTGGAGGTGGGGGAGCCCGCTGCGGCTTGGTCTTTGCGCTGCCCATCTGGAAGGATCTGACAGCTGCCTTCTCTTCACCCTGGCTTAGATTCGGGGGTCCTCCAGGCCCACGGAGCAGACAGCTCCACCCTGTCCTTTTCCTCTCCTAGCTGGCTTGCTTCCCTTTGCGGTTGGCTGGCTGCTGTGTGGGGAGCCAGGGGTCTGTGCTGTTGGTTCTCGACCCTGCCAGCTGTTCGGTCGCCATGCCCAGGCAGGGGAATCTTCTCTCTGTTGTTTTCTAAGAACATGGGGGCTTCCCTCAGCCTCCTCACCTCATTCCTTTTCAACTTTTCTCTCTTGGAGACACGGGGCAGCTGGGCACACAGGATGCGAGGTCTCCTCCTGCGTGAAGAATTGCCACTCTGCGGCTCTCCCGTTTTCTGCTGGCATCCCTGAGGCCAAAGGTGAGTGTGTTCCCAAATCCCAAAGCCGTGTCCCTTTTCTCTCCCGGGCTCAGGGCATCCCCACCGCTCATCCGCCTGTGGCCACCCCAGGTCCCCTGATCCGATCCAATCCGTACCAGGAAATGTACAATGTCAACTTGCTCGACTAAAGAACCCTGCTGAGTATTTAATCCTTATTTAAAGCCAATGTTGATTTTATTTTGGAGTTTAAACTAATCAACCCTCAGGATTCAGAATGTGAGATAAGGCAGGGGACTCGGCGTCCGCCACCTGGCCTTCTTAGCTCTCCAGCTATGGGTGGAGAGGTGTCCGTATCTTCCGTGGCAGAGCTGCCCAGGGGCGGCCGGGTGACCAGCTATGCTTTCCCGGTGCTGTCCTCCCTGCCGGGGCACAGTGTGCTCATGACACAGGGCGCGGGGGTGGGGGATATACACTTCTGCATCACAATAAGAACAACCCTCACAAAAAGGAAAAGAAAAAGAGGTCGTATAAAAGTAGAAAAAAAGGAAAAGAACCCTACCTCCAAGTCTGCCACCTGAAGATCACCATTGTCACCGCCGAGGCGAGTTTCTTTCATGCCTTATCATCTCTGAACAGCTCGTCTCCCAGGTTACAAACACACAGAGCAGTGCAGAGAAGAATGGTATCTCACTTCCCTGTCCCTACTTTATACCTGGGAGCATCATGACCCAACCATGTCCGAGTTGATCCGCAAGGGACTCACCCAACACCGATTCTACTGAGGCTGAGCTTTGCGCCCCTGACCTGGTCCCGGCCTCTCTCCTGCCCGTTCTCCTGTCGTCAACGTGGACCCTTCTCACCCAGGTGTTCATACGGAGTGTGCACGCCCATGAAGAATGCCGTCCTTTTATTTTTTTTTAAATTTTGTTTGTTTACGACATTTTTAAACCCATAACGGTCCATATACCTACATTCTTCTGCAGTTTCCTTTCTCCCTTGACCCAAATTTTCCAGATAAGTCTGGAATTCTGCGTTGCTGACAAGCAGGCAATCAATGCCTTCCCGGGTCCGGGCCCTGCTGATGTTCTTTCTGGGCCCCTGGTGAGGGTTGGGGTGTGTGTGTGTGTGTGGGGGGGTGTCTCAGGATGTGCCCACCCCCAGCTCACCCGTGAAGTACAGCCTTCCCATCTTGGAGATGGTGGCGCCACCTTCCACGTGGGCTGGAAGCTTGCCGGTTTCCCATTGGCTCACCTTTGTGAGTGTTTGTTATTGTTCAGCTGGACATCTCACCAGCCCGGTGGGTGTGGGCGAACCCCTCCCTGCTGTGCCAGCCTGTAGTCCCAGACCCCCACGCTCACCCGCTGTTGCACATCCTGGGGCGTGCTTGCCGCCCCTCTGCGCTTCCTCCTCCCTGACTTGCTTCTCTGTCTCCGGCTTGTTTTCCTGTTGTGTTGGGCCTTTGGCTTCTCCCTGCTGACTCGTAAATGTAAATTTTATTTTTGTTCGTCTGGATATTGGGCTTGGGTGGTCGAATGCATTACAAATACATTTCCCGTGTGTTCAATTTCTTTGTACTTTTACCTTATTCCTGGCCTTGTTCGTTAGATCAAAATTTCTATTTTTATAATATAGTTACATTGGTGGGTATTTTTGTTCATGGTGGTTTTCTTAGCGCCTAACTACAAAACCCCCTTCACTTTGCTACCTTGTTGTTGTAAAAACATCGCCCCGGTCGACATGTGAAGTGACACACACTACCCGGCTGGCCTCTCCGGCCCTCGCTCCAGTCCCGGAAGAGCACTTGGGTGGTAGAAACTACGCCTAGTCAGAGGCCACTGGAAAGGAGTTTTATGTCCCCCTTCGGGGCCCGGGGCTGGATAGGGCTGGACAACTCCTGATTGGTGGTTGTAAGCACCAGGAGATGTTCCTAACGGGATTACTCAGGGCAGAGGCAGGATTGGCCCGTGAATGCAAAAGGAAGGGATCTGAAGGTTGGCCGTTACACTCGGGTTAGGGACTCTTGTGGCGGGGCTGGCTGGGTGGGATGTCATCATCCAGGGTGACACGTTACGTCCCAGGAGCATGTGGGTGGAAAGGCTCAGTTCCTAGTTTTGGCTTTTGGAATGAATTGCTTGAGGGGAAGGTCACCGAGCCCCAGACTGGGTCCCCGTCCCCTGCTCTAAGACATGGGGCTGGACCATCTGCCCTGCAGGGCTGCCCTGGTGTACGAAGGGTCCCAGGCGAGCCAGGCAGCATGGGCCTCACCCGAGAACAAGCCGTGCACCTCCCAGAAGCTGGGCCCCATCCGTGAAGGGCAGTGATGTCCCCCTGCCTCACCAGAAGGACGTCAGGACCTTCTCACACAGAAGCAAGGATGTTCCCCCTGGGTCATCATCCTGCCTGATTTCTGCGGCACATCAGGGCTATTGGAGGGACAGGGTGCAGGGCGGGGACTCAGGGACTGGCTCTTGTGTGGGTGCAGGAGTGGGGGGAGGCTTCCTGGCTGAGCAGAGGCCGGGCTGCACGTGGGTCCCCGAGTGGGGCTGCAGGAAGCTCATGATCACTAATTTTTCTGGTTATACTCTGGTTTCTCTTCAGATCGCATAAATCTTTCTCCTTTTGCTAATTTCCCCGGTAATTATAGTAATAACAAAAATCGTGAAGGTTCATTTGCATTTAATGGGTGTGCGCATGACAACGTGTGGCTCTGCAGGCGTCACAGGCTGGTTACACCGCATGGGGTGCCTGGGTAGGAGGTGGCTTCGGGCAGAGACAGGGCAGCCCTACAAAGACTGGCATGGGGTGGGGGAGGTGCCAACCGGATTTCTCTGCAGGTGGAGGAGGCAGGAGTATAAGAGAGAGAGAGAGAGATAGAAAGAGAGTGTGTGTGTGCCTTTCACACACATGCTCAGCACTACGATGCATGGGAAATTCTCAGGGGAGACCTCCTCACTGCCCCCACCCCCGGCATCCCTAGCCCCTACAGCTGAAGCAGGTGTGGTGGGAACCAGGAGAGGGAGTCAGCTCTGGGCTCCGCCAGGCACACAGCAGGAGCCCGGCGTGGTCGCCGAAGGGTGCGCGGATGTGCACATCTGCTTCATAAAGGGGTTGGATGGACATACTGACGTGTGGGTTTGGAGTGGGGTCAGAGCCTGCCAGCCCGGACGAACCTGGGCAGTGGGTCACTGGGTGTCAGCACACGGTCAGGACGAGGAGAAGGTGCCTCTCGCTGCCCATGAACACCCGAGCGGCACTTGGAGGTGAGGGCCCCGAAGTTCAGGGAAGAGGCCGCCTCCCCAAAACCACACCTGCCAGTGGAGGAGGTGAGACTTATACCTCTGTCGAGCTGAGCTTCTCACACCAAGACACCTATCTCCCCCGGGGACAGATCTGGCCACGGCAGATAATAGGAGGCAGCTGGGAACTAGTATTCAGGGCTGAAGGCCAGGTGCCCGGAGGACCTGAAGGTTGGGGCAGGTGGAGCAGGGAAGAGAGGTCAAGGCCACAGCTCAGGTGAGCCCTGGGTCTCTTATTCTAGCCTTCAGGAGAATTTGAGGCCAAGCCATGAGTTATTGATTGTTATGGATTAAACTGTTTCCCCTCCCCCCCCAAATTCACGTGTTGAAGTCCTAACTCCCAGAGACTCAGATGTGACCTTATTTGGAAACAGGGGCATTGCCGTTGTAACAACTTAAGAGGAGGTCCTACTGGAGTTGGGTGGCTTATATCCAACAGGACCGGTGACCTTGTAGAAGGGGATATTTGGACACAGACCCACACAGGGAGATCACCCTACAAAGACGAGGCAGAGATGAGGTGATGGGTCTATAGGCCCAGAAATGCCGAGGGTGCCAGCCGCCACCAGGAGGCGAGGAGGCCCGGGGTGGGTTCTCTTTAGAGCAGGGGTCCCCAAACTTTTTACACAGGGGGCCAGTTCACTGTTCCTCAGACCGTTGGAGGGCCAGACTATAAAAAAAAACTATGAACAAATCCCTATGTACACTGCAAATACCTTATTTTAAAGTAAAAAAACAAAACGGAAACAAATACAATATTTAAAATAAAGAACAAGTAAATTTAAATCAACAAACTGACCAGTATTTCAATGGGAACTATGGGCCTGCTTTTGGCTAATGAGATGGTAGTGCCCCTTCCAGAAGTGCAGCGGGGGCCTGATAAATGGCCTCAGGGGGCCGCATGCGGCCCGCGGGCCGTAGTTTGGGGACCCCTGCTTTAGAGCCTCCAGAAAGTACCAGCCCTGTGACACCTGGATCTCGGACTTCTGGCCTGCAGATGTCAGACCGTGCATTCCTGCTGATGTCAGTCACTCAGTCCGTGGTGCTTTGTTCCATCCAGCAGCCCCAACTGCGCAATGCACAGACCCCACACCCCCGTAATCCCTCCCGTCAGAGGTGGGGGAGACAGACCCGGCCGACTTACCTGGAGGAGGCTGGAAGACACGTCCCCCATCTGAGCAAAAGATTGCAGAGCCGTTTCAGGGTTCTGTCCATAATCTGGTCTCTTTCTGCGATGAGGTGGCGAGTCCCAGGTGAGGTCCTCACGCTTCCTGGAACCCAGAGAGAAGATGGAGGATCAAGTCCCACTTAGTTTTAACCAACATGCGACACGGGCAGGGAGCAAACCCTGACGTTGCAGCCATGAGGTTTGGCAGCTGTTACGGGAAGGCGGAGCCCCTCCTGGCGGGGGTCGGCCCCTGGGCAGCAGGAGATCACCCAGGTTCAGACGCCCTGGCCCTCCTGTTCCATTTCAAGCCCAGCATAGGCCTCCTGAACTCCCAGGACCCCCAAACACAGCCAATGAAGATTTTCTGGGGATGGAAGGCAGGAAAAAGGTGGCTTGAAAAAACACAGGGGCCATTCCTGTCCAAGGCAATTATCCCCCAGTGATGGGGACTCTCTTCTAATAGCAATGCTATTTATTAGTGAGTTAATCAGTGCTATCTCCTCGGGTAATTGGCCAGAAAAGATCCGGACGTACCTCCTGACAAGTTGGCATCTTAGTTATCTGTTTACGTCAAAGCTTCTGCTACATCCTGAGTCAGAACCACAGGATGGAGCTCTCAGGGCCAGGGGGCTTCCTGGCCCAGCCGTGGGGGTGTGAGCTAAGGTGCTAATGGTGTCTGTGGCATGAATGCGTGTGATCACACATGCGCTCCTTATGCGGACAATTCTTACTGGGTACCTTGTGCATGTGGGGCGGGGCCCTGGGTGTTGGGTACCTGGTGGTGACTAACGCAGATGACATCCCTGACTTTGGAGTTGTTATTCACCGTGCAAAAGTGAATAAGACAATTTCAGCAGGTGACACATGCTTGGGGCAAACAGAACAAGTGGCGGGGACCAGCCAACTACGAGGAGACCGGCGGCAGGAAAAGCGTTTTCAGCAGAAGGCACAGTGCATGCAAAGGCCCCGTGGGAACACGTTTTGAGGCAAATGTGGCTGAGCTGCAGGGATTGAGGGGAGGGGACACACCACCCAGCCCTTGAGCTGACAGTCACTCTTTGGGTGTTAGCCTTGAAGGAAGGGGGCTGGCCGGGAAGGGACTGGAGTTCACAGCGGAGAAGGGATTTCTCCAGAAGGCATGTGTGGAGGAGAGACTCTGTTTCATTGACAACTGTCCCCTTTATGGAGGTCTGGGGGCATGCCCCGCCAGACTGTCCCAAACATTTGTTTGGTTGAATTCTTGCTCTGAGGAAACCAGAGACCCTGGAGCCAGTCCGCTTAGTTCACACCACCACTCAGCCTCTTCCGGCACCCATGAGCGTGGAAAGGTCTCTTCATGTCTCTTTTCAGTTTCCCACCTCACGGGGTTGCTGTGGGGATCAACGCGTCTATGCACGGGCAGCGCCGAGGGCAGTCTCTGGTGCAGAACACTGTTAACCCACTCTCCGGATGAACAGACTGAGGCACAGAGAGGGACCCTAGGTGATTGCCCACAGTGACCTGGCCAGGCAGTGGACAAACCAGCACTGACCCCGGGTCGCCTGGCTCCCAAACTGTTTACTCAGCGATTACTCAGAGGCATCAAAACACCCAGCAGCAGCTTGACCACAATGAACTCAGGTCTCCGCTGTGTGGCTTCTGACTCAGAGTCCCAGGTCCCAGCCCCACTCTTGTCGTTGGTGCCATCTGTCTCCTCCTCCTCACTGGGGCCCCTGAGGCCTGGCTCGATGTGTAGATTCTCTGAAAGCCCTTTGGGCTGGTCCCTCCCTCTGTGGAACCTCTCTGCCCACCCCTCACCTTTCCCCCACACCCCAGAGAGGCACTGGGAAGAGACAACGATGCCAATGCCTTCACGGGGGGAGACACTGCTGTGGAAATCAGCTTCAGGCTTTATCGGCCTTGTGACGAAACTGAAGACCACAGATCCCCACTCCACAGCCCGAGGCTGAAGATAATCCTGAGGCAGAGATAACTGAAGATCTGTCCGGTTTCCTCTCTCATGTCTATCTTCATCCTCAGATTGTGAGCTTGCAGGCTCTTGGATGCTTGTCTTTTCAGGGGCTGGAAGGGGATGTAACTGTACCAGTAGTAGTAGGTCATTGTGAGAAAAATGTGGTCAAATACAAAACATTTGGGCTGTATTTTGGCCTTGGACCCCGAGGTGAGACCTGTGGTGGATAGGAAGGACGCCGTCCACGCCCACAGGGGACCTCATCCACCACGACAAGTCCCAAGTCAGTGAGACCAGCAGCGGGGGTCAGTGCTCTCCACACAGTGGGGACTGGTCCAGCATGTGGAAGGGGACAGCTGTGGAGGGTCTCTCTGAGCCGTGTCCGAGAGGCTGAAGGCATGGTTCCTCCCTGTGGACTCACATGCCCACCGGCGGTCCACACAGAGGTCTCTGGGTACGCTGAGAAGGGAGCACGTGTCTTTATTCATTCTTTAAAGAAATTCAGCGTCACCATATTCTGGACTCCAAGATGAACGACCACCATTTACACGCCAGGTCTCCCATCGGTTGACGTTGGGGCACGTGCCAGGTTTTTGTTCATTCAAGCAGTGGTGTCACGATCAGTCTTCCTGGTACACAATCTCAGACGCCAGGAGGGGCGACTCTCCGGGGCACATTTCTGGAAGTGGACTTACTGAACCGGAGAGTGTGTTCTTTGGTAATTTTGTAGATGTTGTTCCGTCGCAAGAGATAAAAATCTCATGATGGGCTCTTGCGATGGGTGTAGTGCCCGCGGTGGCGTGAGAACGCTGCTCTGTCCCACAACCTCGGAGAGGATGTTTTCTAATCAAACTTTTGATCTTCGCCAAGCCCACAGGCGGGGAAAATGCCTCATCTTCTTGGGGCTTTTATTTTTTTTTTGCTTTTCTCTCATTCTGAGGGAGATGGTTTCCATTTTCCTATATTTAAGAGCCTTTTATGTTTTCTTTTTCTGTGAGCTGTCATTTTTCTATTGGGCTGTTGGTCTTTATTTTTTTTTTCTCATTGATTTTTATAGGAACTATTTACTTAATAGAAGAAGTACGCCTGTGTGCCTATGACCCGCAGACATTTTTTTCATCTATCCTTAAGGAGCAAAAATCACACCAAACAAACCTCCTCGCACAGGGCGGCGTTTACCCAGCGGCAAACTTCCATCATTATGCGGTTGTTTTCACACTTACCTTTTTATGATGCCTCGATTTGTGTGTTTTTGCTGGAAGGGTTGTTCCTGTTCTGAGATTGGCTATTCTTTCTTTCTTTTTTTTTTAAAAATGATTTCTTTAGATACTTTCATGTTTTCTCTCTTTCTTTCTGTCTCTCTTTCTCCTTGTACTTTTTCTCTCTCTTCCTTTAAACTTTTGACCCGTCTATTATTTTATCTTGGGGAGCAGGTAAGGGCGCGCCAGGGCCTCTCCCCGTCTTTTCACCCAGGTGGGTGGGACTGGTTTAGCAGAGAGCACGTCGCCAGATACAGACATTCCCCAGGGAGCCAGGTCCTTGGAATGGGTGCTTCCCAAAGGGAACATGGGCTGTGGAAGCCGTGGGGAGACTCGTGTTGGAGGGGCTTGGCCTGGTGCCCCCCCCATCCACACTGCCCCCCTTCCCAGGAGCACTTGCTCTCTCTCTTTTTTTCCTCTCTTTCTCTTTCTCTCTCCTTTGTTCATGACCGGGGCCGCGCCAGTGAACTTTGCCCAGAGGATCAGGGAAGGCGTCCAACTCTTTGATATTTACCCAGTGCCAGGGGCCTAATACCAAATCAAAACATCCGCACTCAGATTTCTAAACCTTCCTTTGAGCCCTTCCCTCCCCACCTGTTAATGTCAGGTAGCTCATCCAAACGAAGAGGGTGGTTCCGTCCATCCATCTTCCTGCTCTCTGGACGCAGGCTGTGGTGCCCGCTGAGGATCTGCGGGGAGCCCCCCTGATCCTCGTGCCCTCCGCCCCCCCATCCTCCCGTCTCCTAGCAACGCTTCCCAGCAGCTTCCCTCCAGCGTGGCGCGCTCAGGTGGCATTTCTGGAACAGGTCCCCGCCAGCGATTATCTTGGCGGAAGGGGAACGAGAGCTATCCAGAACCCAGACAGGCTGCGTGGGCTGGGGGATCAGCGGGGTGGGGCGCATCTCCTGCGCCCTGCGGCCTGGAGGTACCCCATGCCATCGGCTCCCCTTGCAGCCAGCAGAGCACGGTACTTTCAGATGGAAAATTGCTCCCCTTATCTCCGCAGCCTGAGTCCCATTCATCATCTTCTTTGGGCCTCCGGTATGTCGGTATGTTGGTGCTCTCCGGATCCTGCCGCTGCGGGGCGGGGCTTGGAGGCACAGCCGTGAGGGTGTTCGGCAGTCCAGTGCTCTAGTGGCGGCCACTCCCCGCAGGGCGCTGAGGCCTTCTTCCACAGACACGCTGAATGCCCTGGGGCACTGACCTGGTCACTGTGCCTCGGTTTCCTCATCTGCAAAGTAAGAAGGCTTATAGAATGGAGTGATAGGGCATGGGGAAGGGACTTAAATGGACCCTGGGCACTTGGTAAGCCTTGTTCTACATTGGAGATGAATTGCTGTTCTCACTGGTCCGATCTCTAAAATGATGCTGTCACCTAGTCACCTCTGGTGGCTTAGAGAAGGACAGAGCGTCGGGATGCCCTTTGGAGACCAGGGCTCACAGGTCTGCAGACATGGTGAGAGTTGGGGTCAGAAACACCTGGGTTCAAATTCCGCTCAGCTGCGTACCAGCTGAGTGACCGGGGACGGGTGTGTCACTTCTCTGAACTTCAGTGTCCTTGCGTGCAAAACAGGGGTTCTTGTCAAGGTCAGAAAGTGACACGGTGGACACTCAGAGTTGGCTGCCTCTGTGAAGGTGTTCTTGTCACAGTCCCCTCTGGAATGGCTCTCCTCCGTGGACATGGGCCGCAGCGCAGGGCCCACGCCTGACCCTGCCACTCCGGGGTCAGTGTCCCAATTTCTACCAACGTCTCCCAGCCCCCCTTGGATGAATCTGGTGCCGGAGTCCTTTCCTCTAGGTACCACTGGGGACACTGGGTCTCACACCACAAGGGACTTCCTGAGTGCAGGGTCGTTCTGGCTTTAATCACCCTTCACGCAGCAGCTCTGGCCCCCAAGTCTGTTTCCTCGGCTGTCCAGTGGGCGCAGCCCCTGGGCTACTTGCCTATTTTTACGCAGATTTAGTCTGCTCACACCTCTGCACCCCTGCGGGCTCTGTGTTCGCCATAGGGACGTCCTGTCTCCAGCAACCCCAGGTCCCCTGGAACTCTACAGGGACCAAGGGGCCCAGACACCTACCTCTTTGTTGAAGAGTTGCCATTGCTGAGTCACACAGCCCTGACCCTCCTTGGTTCTTCTTTCAGGGGCCAAGAGGGAGGCCTTGCTTGGTGTCTTGAGACACAATCCAGACAGATTCGAGCATAGGGGAGGGGGAGATCATGTCTCCGACTTACACCACCCCAGCATCTGCCCCTTACACCCACCGAGGCTCCCACTTTTCAAACCCCCCCCCCCCAGGTCGCCCTGGCTGTCCTGGCTGCTGTGTTGTCTTTGACCTTCAGCCAGAGAAACACACGGGATGACTGGCGGCTCTCCCCCGGCTGGCTGAGGTCTCTGTGACGGGAAAGGTGACCTGAGCTGTCCTGAGCGTTCTCGTCTTTCCCCAGGCCACGCTGCTGCTGGAACAGGGCACGCGGGCAGAAGAAGAGACACATGCCAGCCACTCACCCAACACGGCCGTGCCCGGTGCTGCCACAGGCAGAGCGCCCCCCCCCCCCCCCCAGCTCCTAGAGCCGCAGCCTCGCTCAGGCACAGGGTGGGATGCCGATTCTATTCTTTGGGTCCCACACCAATGCCTGTCCCAGTGGGCTGAGAATTGAGGAGCAGTCCTCAGGCCTCCCACCCTCCTCCCCAAAAGCCAATTACATCTGGCCAAACAAACCCTAGCCTCCACGCTCGGGTTAATTGCTGAGCTATCCAGGCTTGAAGACGTTTTTCTATTTTTTACTGCCTGCATGCTCTGGAGAGTTTATTGATTATCTGATTCATTCAGACTAAAGCTGCAGCTTCAGTCTGGGGCACAGGGAGGTGGGCAGCAGCGGAGTTCGGGGTCTGGGCCCTCTTCCCTCAGCCAGCATTGTGCCCACCGGAAGGGGTGGCCTCAGGGCTTCAAGGAAGGGAGTCTTCCTTCCCGTGCACCCTCATGCTCACAAGAGTGGTGACAGGCAGGGATTGGCCTGGCCTCCTGGGTCAAATCCAGGCTCTACCCCTCGCCCGTGGAGGAACCTTGGAAGATGGCCTCATCTCTCCCAGAGGCAATGGCTTCCCGGCCACAGCTTGGGTAACACAGATGGTACTTAGGCTACTGCCTGCCGATTGCTGTTCTACATAAACCTTAGGTGTGTGCGCTCAGTTGAACCTCACAAACCTCTCACAGTGGGAAGAAGTGCCATCATTTCCACTCTACAGATAAAGATACCGAGGTTCCAAGTGGCCCCCTGAGCACCAAAGACTGAGGTCGTTGAGTGATGGTGAATTGAGTTTCACAAAGGACATGCTTCGCCCATCCTGGTGTCCAGAACGTGCACAGCGTCAGCTACTCTACTCTAGCCGAGGTCCTCTAGCCTCAACCTGGAGGAGAGGACAAGCCTTACCCGAGAAGAGGCCAGGACTCAGCGCGGGCAGGGCCGTGCTTCTAGGGGAGGTCCTTCCCTGAGGAATCTCGCTGACCTCACGTCCTCGGTTTGCCTCTGGCTCACACCATCTGCTTTGCTAGGGCCTGGTCGGAGGCAGTCCTTGCGGGCTGAGACTGGGGCGTGCCAGCTGATCGCACAGAGAAAGGTCTCCAGCGACACACCCCAGGGTTCTGACCTGGGCACCATTTTGAGAACAGATTTTCTTGGTGACTTGGTTGCAGGTACAGACGTGGGCTTGTTGCTGCCAACATCAGAACTTCCCCTTCGAGAGCTGCTCCTAAGAGTCAAGCCCTGGCTCAAACCGTCTGTGTTTACAAAATGAGCCCCCCACCCCATGCTTTCTCTTCTCTGGTGTTCACACCGACCTGTGTCCCCCTTTACAGCTGGGGAAGCTGAGGCACAGCAAAGCCAGCTAACCCGCTGAGGGCCACAGGTCTAGCCATGTCTGTGCCGGGTTCTCACTCAGGGGTCTGGCTTGAGTCCACCACTCCCACTGCCCCCAGCTGCCTCCTACATGGCTCTTGTGACAGCTTGAAGCTGGGAGAGAATGTCCGGTGACAGAACCAGGATTTTTAAAAAATTGGATTTATTGGAGTGACAGTAATTACCAAAGTTATGCAGGTTTCAGGTGCCCAATTCTGCAACATATTCGGGACACCATATTGCATGTTCGCCCCCCCAAGTCAAGTCCTCGTCCATCACCATTTATCCCCCATCCCCTCCTCCACCCCCCCAACCCCCCTACAATCACCACACTGTTGTCCGTGTCTAGGAGTTTCTTTTTCCCCTCTTTTCTTTTGAGCAAAAACAGAACCAGGATTTAAAGCAGCCCTGACAGTCTCAAGTGACAGGATCGATCCTGACAAGATAAAACTTAACAGGAAAATTGTAAGGTCATGAGCCTGGGTCCCCGAGTCAACAGCACACTTAGGAGGTGGGGACGCTGCAGCCTCCTCGTGCGACAGTGCCAGGCTGGAGCACGGGCCTGAGCTCCCTGGGGCGGCCTCCCAGCGTGCCCGCGGTTTCGGGTCGCCATTATGGAAGAGCGTCCAGAGGAAGGGAGCCCCATCCCCGAGTCCTCCGTGCACGGGCCCGGGCACACTGCCGACAGAAAGGAGGGGAGATGTACCTGGGTGTGTCCAGAGGGTTCCTGCCCAGGTAGTGCTGCGGGGCTCAGTCCCCTCCCTGGGCTGCCTGGGCCACTGTCTCCAGATAGCCCGCCTGCCTAGGCGCAGCTCCCCACCCCTTCCTCCTCCTCAGCCCCCTATCGAGGGCTGCTGCCCCCTTTGCACTTGCTAACAAACCCATGTGCACAGTCAGACCGCGGGCATGCGTGTGCTGAGTCTGCGGGACACAGCATTCTTCTGCAGGGCTGGACACCTCCGGAGGGCAGGGGCCATCGCTGTCCGGCTCATCTTGGTGTCCCAGGCCTGGCGGAGTTCCTGGGACAGCGTGGGAGCCAGGCCGTGCCGGGTGAGTCAGCAGTGCAGGACCGCAGGCGGGAGCTTGGTGACGGAGGAGGGAAGCAGTGCAGCTGAAAGAGGGGGCCTCCCCTGCACTTGAACCCCCTCACTGCGGATGCCCACCTGTGTCCGCCGTGGGGGACTCAGTCTCCTTATCTTCTAAGCTAGGGCTCTGGACGAGAGGGTGGAGCTCCGGCACACAGGCACTGGCACCTGGTCCTGTTGCTCTCAGGCTGGTTCTGTCGGGGAGGTAAAGGGCTGCCCCTGGGTGGTCCGGGGGCACCAGGTGAGTTGGTGGTGGCAGCAGGATGTCCCCGCAGGGCGCCGGCCACTCTGAGAGTTCTCTTGGGGGGTGGGTGCTGCTCTTGTCCCACCTGCGAGCGGTCACCTGGCCCTGCAGGGGAAGGAGCTCCCGGTGCCCACCTGTGAGCAGTCACCTGGCCCTGCAGGGGAAGGAACTCCCGGTGCCCACCTGTGAGCAGTCACCTGGCCCTGCAGGGGAAGGAACTCCCGGTGCCCACCTGAAGGAGCTCCCGGTGCCCACCTGTGAGCGGTCACCTGGCCCTGCAGGGGAAGGAGCTCCCGGTGCCCACCTGAAGGAGCTCCCGGTGCCCACCTGTGAGCAGTCACCTGGCCCTGCAGGGGAAGGAACTCCCGGTGCCCACCTGAAGGAGCTCCCGGTGCCCACCTGTGAGCAGTCACCTGGCCCTGCAGGGGAAGGAGCTCCCGGTGCCCACCTGTGAGCGGTCACCTGGCCCTGCAGGGGAAGGAGCTCCCGGTGCCCACCTGTGAGCGGTCACCTGGCCCTGCAGGGGAAGGAGCTCCCGGTGCCCACCTGTGAGCGGTCACCTGGCCCTGCAGGGGAAGGAGCTCCCGCTGCCCACCTGTGAGCGGTCACCTGGCCCTGCAGGGGAAGGAGCTCCCGCTGCCCACCTGTGAGCGGTCACCTGGCCCTGCAGGGGAAGGAGCTCCCGGTGCCCACCTGTGAGCGGTCACCTGGCCCTGCAGGGGAAGGAGCTCCCAGTGCCCACCTGTGAGCGGTCACCTGGCCCTGCAGGGGAAGGAGCTCCCGCTGCCCACCTGTGAGCGGTCACCTGGCCCTGCAGGGGAAGGAGCTCCCGGTGCCCACCTGTGAGCGGTCACCTGGCCCTGCAGGGGAAGGAGCTCCCGGTGCCCACCTGTGAGCGGTCACCTGGCCCTGCAGGGGAAGGAGCTCCCGGTGCCCACCTGTAAGCGGTCACCTGGCCCTGCAGGGGAAGGAGCTCCCGGTGCCCACCTGTGAGCGGTCACCTGGCCCTGCAGGGGAAGGAGCTCCCGGTGCCCACCTGTGAGCGGTCACCTGGCCCTGCAGGGGAAGGAGCTCCCGGTGCCCACCTGTGAGCGGTCACCTGGCCCTGCAGGGGAAGGAGCTCCCGGTGCCCACCTGTGAGCGGTCACCTGGCCCTGCAGGGGAAGGAGCTCCCGGTGCCCACCTGAAGGAGCTCCCGGTGCCCACCTGTGAGCGGTCACCTGGCCCTGCAGGGGAAGGAGCTCCCGGTGCCCACCTGTGAGCGGTCACCTGGCCCTGCAGGGGAAGGAGCTCCCGGTGCCCACCTGTGAGCGGTCACCTGGCCCTGCAGGGGAAGGAGCTCCCGGTGCCCACCTGAAGGAGCTCCCGGTCCCCACCTGTGAGCGGTCACCTGGCCCTGCAGGGGAAGGAGCTCCCGGTGCCCACCTGTGAGCGGTCACCTGGCCCTGCAGGGGAAGGAGCTACCGGTGCCCACCTGTGAGCGGTCACCTGGCCCTGCAGGGGAAGGAGCACCCGGTGCCCACCTGTGAGCGGTCACCTGGCCCTGCAGGGGAAGGAGCTCCCGGTGCCCACCTGTGAGCGGTCACCTGGCCCTGCAGGGGAAGGAGCTCCCGGTGCCCACCTGTGAGCGGTCACCTGGCCCTGCAGGGAAGGAGCTCCCGGTGCCCACCTGTGAGCGGTCACCTGGCCCTGCAGGGGAAGGAGCACCCGGTGCCCACCTGTGAGCGGTCACCTGGCCCTGCAGGGGAAGGAGCTCCCGGTGCCCACCTGTGAGCAGTCACCTGGCTCTGCAGGGGAAGGAGCTCCCAGTGCCCACCTGAAAGAGCTCCCGGTGCCCACCTGTGAGCGGTCACCTGGCCCTGCAGGGGAAGGAGCTCCCGGTGCCCACCTGTGAGCGGTCACCTGGCCCTGCAGGGGAAGGAGCTCCCGGTGCCCACCTGTGAGCGGTCACCTGGCCCTGCAGGGGAAGGAGCTCCCGCTGCCCACCTGTGAGCGGTCACCTGGCCCTGCAGGGGAAGGAGCTCCCGGTGCCCACCTGAAGGAGCTCCCGGTGCCCACCTGTGAGCAGTCACCTGGCCCTGCAGGGGAAGGAGCTCCCGGTGCCCACCTGAAGGAGCTCCCGGTCCCCACCTGTGAGCGGTCACCTGGCCCTGCAGGGGAAGGAGCTCCCGGTGCCCACCTGTGAGCGGTCACCTGGCCCTGCAGGGGAAGGAGCTCCCGGTGCCCACCTGTGAGCGGTCACCTGGCCCTGCAGGGGAAGGAGCTCCCGGTGCCCACCTGTGAGCGGTCACCTGGCCCTGCAGGGGAAGGAGCTCCCGCTGCCCACCTGTGAGCGGTCACCTGGCCCTGCAGGGGAAGGAGCTCCCGGTGCCCACCTGAAGGAGCTCCCGGTGCCCACCTGTGAGCGGTCACCTGGCCCTGCAGGGGAAGGAGCTCCCGGTGCCCACCTGTGAGCGGTCACCTGGCCCTGCAGGGGAAGGAGCTCCCGGTGCCCACCTGTGAGCGGTCACCTGGCCCTGCAGGGGTAGGAGCTCCCGGTGCCCACCTGTGAGCGGTCACCTGGCCCTGCAGGGGAAGGAGCTCCCGCCGCCCACCTGTGAGCGGTCACCTGGCCCTGCAGGGGAAGGAGCTCCCGCTGCCCACCTGTGAGCAGTCACCTGGCCCTGCAGGGGAAGGAGCTCCCGGTGCCCACCTGTGAGCGGTCACCTGGCCCTGCAGGGGAAGGAGCTCCCGGTGCCCACCTGTGAGCAGTCACCTGGCCCTGCAGGGGAAGGAGCTCCCTGTGCCCACCTGTGAGCGGTCACCTGGCCCTGCAGGGGAAGGAGCTCCCGCTGCCCACCTGTGAGCGGTCACCTGGCCCTGCAGGGGAAGGAGCTCCCGGTGCCCACCTGTGAGCGGTCACCTGGCCCTGCAGGGGAAGGAGCTCCCGCTGCCCACCTGTGAGTGGTCACCTGGCCCTGCAGGGGAAGGAGCTCCTGGTGCCCACCTGTGGTTTGAGCCTGTGTGGACGAGTTCCAGGTGGTGGTGGTGGAAGGCAGCCAACAGCTAGCAGACCAGGAGAGTGCTCATGGGCTGTGACAAGTGCTGGCCCGGTCACCCCCGGGCGTTCCATGCTCGGTGCACATCTCCCCTTCGGCGTGGTCTGCTCCCCACCTCCTCCCACGTGACGCTGGCTTGCCATGGCTCAGGGGCGCTCCTGAAAAGTGTGACTGCCTGGAAGCGGGCCTGTGCACATCCTGGTTTCAGCCACTGAAGATGTGGAGCCAGGCAGGGTGGGGACGAGGGCCTAGTCTACATGGCGACTGAAACGCTGGGCTGGGCGGATGCTGTTGGCTGGGGTGCTGGTCCTGCTCCCTGCCTTTAGGTCTAAGGAAATTCTCAGGGTGCCAGCACAGGCCGCCTGGGTGCAGAGGTCTCCCCGTGGTCCCCCACTTTATCCCTGGGGCAGCAACCTTCAGTCAAGGACATGAGGGTCTTCCCGCTCCTGTCCAGGTCCCCACAGCTCCTTACCCATCCCCTTTGCAGGCTCCCCGAAGGCGGGACCCTCGGGCCTCTAGGACCCAGGACCCAGGATCCGCTGCCTGTCCAGCTCAACTCCTCAGGGGGCCAGTGTCGCATCCAACCCGTGTGTCTCTTCTCACTGACCGACTGTCACTGTCAGAGGGAGAGCCACAGACTAAGCAACGTGGATAGGAGGAGGCGAAGACCCAGCCCGCACGGGGCCAGGGCAGCCAAATGCACGGCCATTGCTGGACGGGGGACGGGGAAGGAGGCACCGGAGCCCTGGGGATGCCACCGCCTGGCGCACCCCAGTGCCAGGTGAGGCCCAGGAGCCGGGCTGTGCTGGGTGAGGGGCTGGGATAGGCAAGAGGCTGGGATGGCAGGTGGGGGTGGGGAGGGAGACGGGAAGGGGTGCGGCCTCTGTCCCTTGGTCCCTTTTGTGATGACTAAGCAGCACGGTGGGGGGAGGCTCCATGTCCCAGAGCCTCCTCGGCCCCACCCAGGGCCCACTGGGCACATCTCTGCCTGCAGGGCCCCCCGTGGGTCTGAGCTCCCTCTGGTCTCGTCTGTCTGCACTCACTTCCTGGTTTCAGCCTTGTGGGACCGATTAGCCTTGACCCACACTGTGCCCCTGCTGGTGGAGCGGGCCTTAGAGTGGAGCTGTCGCAATCCCAGCCTGGGACCCCACCCCAAGAACACCTGCTGTCATGGCCCATAAAGGGGGGGCGCGGCGAGCACCCCAACACGATGCCACAAATGTCAGGGAGGAGGGAAAGCGGACCTCAGGTCTAAACCTTCTCTGACTCACTTTTTTTAAAGACTTTAATTTTTAGACCAGCCTCAGGTTTGTGGAGGAACGGCACAGACAGGACAGAGTGGCTCCGCCCTGCGGCTCCCCTATTCATGTGCTGCGCTGGTGCGAACCTTCGTTACCGCCGAAGGACAGGTATCGAGGTATTACTATTATTACTAACTGAAGTCTAAGCTGACAGCTCACAGCCGTGGTTGGCGGAGGCTCGGTGCCCTCACCCTGGACGGGACAAGCCTGGCCGTGGGCACGCACTCAGGGCTGTGCAGCGGGAGGGGAGGCAGTGCCCACCTCGCCAACCAGCGAGGCATCCGAAAACCCTTTTTTTTTTAAAAAAATTAAATTTAAGTGGGGCAACATTGGTTAATGGGACCACATAGGTTTCAAGCGCCAATTTCCATGACACACGATCTGTTCAGTGCATCAGGTGCCCACCATGCAAAGTCAAGTCGTCTTCCGTCAGTGGGTATTTGACCCCCTGTCCCCTTTACGCCTCCTCAACCTCCCCTTCCCTCTGGTAACCACCGCACTGTTGTCCGGGTCTCTATCCCACATGTAAATGGAATCGTATGGTTCTTTCTCTGTCTGATTTATGTCAGTTGGCATGGTAGTCTCATGGTCCATCTTCTCCGTGTCCTCCCAATAACAGGGCTTGGCGCCATCTTTGACTGGGCGGGCACAGGATACTCGCCCCTCTCCAGGCTGGCGTCCGTGTCAGAAGCGGCCCAGGCAGTCCAGGCTGTGCAGGGCCACCCGGACGTCCACCGACATTAGCATTCTGCTCCCTGGTTCAGCAGCTCATCCACCTGAGTGGCAGATGGCCCGGCGCTCTGCTGGCAGGGCACAGCTGTGTCCCGGGAACCAGCTGCCAGCCAGGCAGGCAGCAGTCCCTGGGGTGGGACACAGACGGGGGCGGGGTCATTACAGTGTGGCCCCGCCTCTCCCAGCTGGCTCCTGTGCCATCTCCAGATGTTTTGGCTGAAACCCGGGGCTTGCAAGACTCCAGGGCCCTGCCCGCTGTCTTGGGGAGGGCACAGGATCATCACCACACAGGTGGTCCCAATTTATTTTCCAAAAATGACCTACAATTTCTGGATGCGGTAGGACAGGTGGCAAGGGGGCCGGGCAGATGGACACGGCTGGACAGTGGGAGTGGGCTGACAGGGAAGGGGGAGGGCCCAGGGCTCTCTGCTTCCTCAAGCCGTTGTCCAAGGACTCATCTCCCAGGAAGGGCAAGAGTAGAGACTCTTAAATGGCTAAAAAGTGAGGGGCGTCATCCTTTGTATCAAAACCTCCCTGAAGGAAGCATTTTAAAAATGTATCGGATGCACAACGACAGTAAGAAAACGCTTGTTCTTAGGGTGGGGCTGTAAAGTTGGTGTGATTTCTATGGGAAGGGGGGGGTGGCCACTTGCTGACTTCTGTCAAACTGTAAGACACACACCGTTGTCTCAGCAGGTCCAGGTCGAGGCCTTGAACTCACAGATGTGTCTGCACACGTGGCCAAGGTTGTCTGCCTCAGCATACCCTCCGGAGAGCAGATGGAAAGATCCCAATGTCCAGCAGGGGGCTGGATCTATCCACAGGGTGCAACCGCTCTATGGGCCATGCCTTCAAAGAAAGAGGCAGATCCAGACACATGGGCCGGCCAGTGTCAGCTTCAGGAGACAATGCCGGACGGCTAGCATGCAGTCGTCATGTGCTCGGCGCTGAACGGGGACCTATGACACGTGTGCGCGCTTATAGACACGCTGCTGTCTGGAATAACACACCGGCAATGTTCTTCTCGCGTTTCCCCTCAGGCTCTGTCCCGACACTTTCCTTGTGCCTGAAATTGCCTGTTCCTAAGTGGTAGCAAAACTAACCAAGCCGCCCACCAAGCACCCTGTTAAACAGGCGGATCTGATTTCCTCCCTGACCCCGAACATTCTGAAATGCAGTCTGAGTCACAGACCACGTCGTCTCCTTAGCCTTCGATGCCGAGGAGATGTCCTATGGCTTTTACGTTGAGGTTTGCAATGTGGGCGTATTCGGACTTATTTCCTTTATGTTAATATTTTTTTTTAGGTTTCTTCTTTTTTTTAATTTAGAGAATGAAATTTAATGGGGTGACACTGATCAATAAGAGTTGATAGGTTTTAGGGAAACATTTCTATAGCATTTAAACTGTGGACGGTGTTGTGTGCCTGTCACCCAAAGTCAATAATCTTGTTACAATGGGGAGACGAGAAGCTTGCTCAGGTGGCAGGGTGGGAGGCAGCGACCTGGGGGCAGCTATGCAAGGCCTCATGTGCAGTGACCAGCCTGGGTCAGCGCTCCAGCAGCCTCTCCCCTGAGGTCACCAGCTTGAGTGTGGATTCACTAGCTTGAGCACGGGGTCACTGGTTTAAGCATGGGATGATGGAAACGGTTCCATGGTCACTGGCTTGAAGCCCAAGGTCACTGGCTTGAGCAGGGGGTCACTGGCTCACCTGGAGCACCCCTGGTCAAGGCACATATGAAAAACAATCAATGAACAACTAACACGCCACAACTACAATTTGATGCTTCTCATCTTTCTCTCTGTCTGTCTTTCTCTTGCAAAAAGAAAAAGAAAAAAAAAAAAAGATTTCCTGTTCAGTGAAAAGATTTCTCTCTTTATTGGCTCTGAACCCCAGGAGGTGTTGAGGGTGGGGAAGCTGTCTTCTGATTGGATGGACCGCAGTGTCAATCGCTGTGTGTTGGGCACCTTTGGGCTGGGCTCTGGTCCCCAGGACTCCTTTGTGGGCACAGCTGGACCTGGTTTCTCCAACCATAGCCACAGGACAGTAGTCAGCACTGGGCCTTGTTTGGTTTCAGAGGTCTCGGGTGAGAGCCGGCCTTTTTATTTTTATTTTATTTTATTTATTTATTTTTTTGTGACAGTGACAGAGAGAGTCAGAGAGAGGGACAAATGGGGACAGACAGGAAGGGAGAGAGATGAGAAGCATCAATTCTTTGTTGCGGCACCTTAGCTGTTCATTGATTGCTTTCTCATATATTCCTTGACTGGGGGGCTCCAGCAGACCAAGTGACCCCTTGCTCGAGCCAGTGACCTTGGGCTCAAGCTGGTGAGCCTTGCTCAAACCAGATGAACCCGCGCTTAAGCTTGCGACCTCGGGGTCTTGAACCTGGGTCCTCCGCATTCCAGTCCAATGCTCTATCCACTGCACCACTGCCTGGTCAGGCAGAGCCGGCCTTTTTATATCACAAAGCTGCTTCTGTGCAGGTCAAACTGTGGTCCTACGTGGACAGTGCATGTTTGTTTCTTTATTTCTTAAATATTTTTATTTACTTTTTTTAAAATGTTTATTTTATTTATTTTTAGAGCGAGGAAGGGAGAAAGCAGACAAGAGACAGGAATATCTCTCCTTGTGTCTGCCCTGACCAGGGATCGAACCGGCAACCTCTGAGCTTCGGGATGATGCTCTAACCAGCTGACCTATCTGGCCAGGGCTTACATGGACAGTGTTTCTCAAAGTTGTTTCAACTGAATACCCTTCTGGTAAATAGACCTCACGGCATGGCTCATTGCCCACCCGGAACGTCCTCTCACAGGCCCGCTGTGGGGTCAGGGCCCTGGTGGGCAATCCCACTATGTTCTGTGCTTCTTCGAAAGTGAAGAGGACTTTTTCGAGTAAGTTTACTTTCAGTAATTTGCTAGATGAATCCCTAAAGTGGGTTTCTCTCATAACATAAGTTACACTGTTGGCCAAGCTGTGCCGACGGCACCGGCCCTGCTGTGGAGAGTCATGTCCTTCCTGGTCTAACCCCTGTGCAGCAGGCCCTTGTCACTGTCTCAGCTCAGCCTGTGTTCCCACGCGGGACCGAACCCATGACACCGAATGTCTGTGCATTAGCTGCCTGCCCCCACAGTGCGCTCCACAGTGGCTGAGACCTTGTCTACGTTCCCAGGGCCCTGAGCGCCTGGCACCCCCGGGCACGAGGGCAAGGACTGTTGAGTTCTCTCTCCTGCTTCGCGGAGTGCCTGGCACACCATCCACACCAGGACCTATTGACTGAATGCACCCATTGTGTCTTCCTAAGGCTGTCGTAACCAAGAACTGTGAGCTGGCAGGCTGAAAACAACAGAAATGTAGTCTCTCACAGTCCCGGAGGCCAGAAACCTGAAACCCAGACGCAGGCAGGTTATGCTCTGTTTGCGCCCTGGCAGAAAAACCTTCCCTGGCCGTTCCTCAGCCTGCAGACTCCAATCTCCGCTCCATGCTCACATGGACTCATCCCCCTGTGTGTGTCTCTGTGTCTGTGTCCAGATCCCCCACTTCTCACAAGGACACCAGTCATTGGTTTGGTGTCCACCCTACTCTGAGGGTGACCTGAGATTACCTTGATTACACCTGCAGAGACCCTATTTCTAAACAAGGTCACAGGCACAGCTACCGGGGTTTAGGACTTGAGCAAATCTTTTTGGGTGCACAATTCAACCCACAACCCTGATGAGTACAAACAGGACAAGAGAGAGGGCCGGCTTTGCAACCAGGCATCTGCAGCAAGTTGAAAGAGGGAGTTAATGGTAAGCAGCACATACGGCTGACACAGGGCTTTCAGTGCTCATCTGTGTCATTGATGGCAAAACTGTGTGAGGGTGCTAAAAATAGAAATAGCCAACAGTTACTAGGGATGGCCCCATGTGAGGTGCTGAACTAGATGTTTCACGGGGACCATCTCACCAGGTCCCCATGGTTGTCCTGAGGTGGAGTTGTTTACCTGCTCACTTCTGTATTCAATAAGCAGGTACTGCCCTGGCCGGTTGGCTCAGCGGTAGAGCATTGGTCTGGCGTGTGGAAGTCCCAGGTTCGATTCCCAGTCAGGGCACACAGGAGAAGCACCCATCTGCTTCTCCACCCTTCCCTCTCTCCTTCCTCTCTGTCTCTCTCTTCCCCTCCTGCAGCCAAAGCTCCATTGGAGCAAAGTTGGCCCGGGCGCTGAGAATGGCTCCATGGCCTCTGCCTCAGGCGCTAGAGTGGCTCTGGTTGCAACAGAGCGACATCCCAGATGGTCAGAGCATCGCCCCCTGGTGGGTATGCCGGGTGGATCCCGGTTCGGGCTCATGTGGGAGTCTGACTGCCTCCCCACTTTTCACTTGGAAAAATACAAAAAAAACATGCAAACAAAAAAACCCCAAAAAGCAGGTGCCCGGTGCTGGATGGGACGTAACACTGACATCTTAATTTCTCAAGCCCAGAATCCCGGTTGGGGGGACATGCTTGGTTACATTTTCCTTCTCCGCCCCTTTCTCTCTCGCTCCCCTCTTCATCCACTTTCCTTCCCGATGTGCTCCTCCTCATCCATTTTGTGGTCCTCACATTACATTCCTGTCATCGGCCTGCTGGTGTGATTACCTGCCGATAAAGTAAAGGTCAAAGACAGTCATCCCAGATTTCAGAAGCGTTTGCCCATCACTGACAAATAAGAACCTTCTCTCTGGAAAGGTGAAAGGATAACATTAAAATTAAACTAAAAAGTTTTCAGAATATTTTTTAAGAGAACTGTGGCCTTTCTAGCTGACCTCTTCTGCGGTGAGCAAATTGCATGGCCCAATTATGTCTTCCCTGCACTTTAGTGGCTTGGGGTCATAATATGTTAGATTTGGCTTAACATGAAGAATAGCTTTATAATGATAATGGGTACTGTCTCCCCAGTGGAGCGAGTGTCCTGCCCTGCGAAGGCAGGGCATCTCTCCTGCAGAGACAGTGGGTGCCCACCCAACAAAGGCCAGTACCTGGAAATGGCAGTGAAGGTTCTGGGTTGTGGGGGCAGTGTGGGGGGAGACAAGAACCCAGATGTTGGTTGAATGTCCATGAGGGTTTATTTTAGTCCCAACCTTCAATTAGTCTATGCCTTGGTTGACTCACTGTTTCTTTCATTCAATCAACAGCTCCATTTTCAGAATGTATTCAGGTATAATTGATATACAAAAAATTGCATACTTTTAGAATATATATTTTAATGAATTTGAATATATGCAAACACCTGCGATTCCATCAAGCTACTAAACATATTCATCACCTTCAAAAATTTCTCCTGTTCTTGTGTGTGTGTGTGTGTGTGTGTGCGCGCGCGCGCGCACGCGTGTGCATATGTTTCTGTGTGGTTTAGGTAAGAGCACATGACAGATTATTGTAGTTATTCTGTATATCAAACATGAGGCTAGGCAATGAGAGAAAAGATAAGCTCTCAAGAATCTTCTGGAATGATAGGTTCCATGGCAGGGGTTGGGTCAAGGGCTGTGGACTGCAGAGCAAGGGGTAGCCCTCAGAGCTTGTCCTGGGCAAGACTTTATAGTAACTCCCAGATGCAGTAACTCTCACAATCATAGTAGCCCTCAGTGATACAGTCACCATCACTGATACAGTCACCAATGCTGATACAATCAGCATCGTTGATATAGTCAGCATCACTGATACAGTCAGCATCACTGATACAGTCACCCTTGCTGATACAGTCACCATTACTGATACAGTCACCCTTCCTTATACAGTCAGCATCACTGTCACCCTCACTGATGCTCCAGGTCCTTGAGTCTCACTGGGGCTCAGCTCTGGCACCTGCAGGTCAAGACACCATTTAGAAAAGGCCATTAGATCTGTGCAGCCTCATCAGGAATGGTGAAGCCACAAATGGCCATCCCTCCCCACTGACGGAGTCCCTGCTGTATTGCTTTAACTGGATTTATTTCTATTTAATTTTTAAAAAATTTATTTACTTATTTATATTTTTCAATTACAGTTGACATTCAGTATCATTCTACATTAGTTTCAGGTGTACAGCCTAGTGGCTAGACATTTATAAATATATAATTTGATTGTATTTTAAAAAAATCCTGCATAACCCTTCCTCTGCTCCCACCTCAGAGGTCAGATTTCCCTCTGACAATGTCTGGTGTGTGCGTGTCATCCTTGGTGTCCCACCGGCTGCTGCCCAAGACTTCATGGTTGCTCTGATGGTGGCCTCCGCTCACCTCTCTCAACTGTGGTCTCAGGGGGTGTTTGAGGTCCAGGTGAGGCCTGTGGTCTTTGATCCCTTTGGAGCCGGGATTAGAAAAGACTGCTGATGTGGGGAGGGCGGAGAGTTGCTGTTGCCATGGTCGCGGCTGGCCATGGGGAATCTGAAAACCATCAGTCTGTGAGCCACAGGGAGAGGCTGTGGACTTCACTCTCAAGGTTGCTGTGGGGAGCCAGGGAGATGTGGGACACGAGCTGGGGTCCTTGGCTGGGTCAAGATGGAGGCAAAAGGGACTGCGGGGGTGGGGGCATCTCTTGGGCTGAGCCAGGGCTCTGCCTCCCACCCAGGTCCACGATGAATGGGCTATGTCTCTGCAGGGCCAGCAAGGCCCAGGAGCTGTCACACTCGGGCACTCCAGGATTGTGCTGCAGGTGCCGTTGCCTTGATGTGAACTCCCCGAGGACCTCCGAAGGAGGGAGAAGCAGCAATCCCCCAGGCTGCCTGATTGCAGAATGTGGAGGTGGGGGGGTACGCCCTCCAAATACTTTATGTTGACAGTGGCGGTCAAAGGCAAACCGTGGTCTGCAGGGTGGACTGCTTTCTTCTTCTCGGTCACTCTTCAAAAGCCTAGGGGCCCCCACAGGAATGGGTCACCTGGTACAGGTCATCACACCTGAGATGACCCTGGGGAAGGTGCCCCAACCACGATAGGTCCCTGTCTTCTTACATCACTGGAAGGGTGAGTGGAGCAGCTCAGTGAGTGTGGAGTGGAGTGGGGGTGAAGTGGGGCGGGTGGGGGCCTGGGGGCAGCTCTGAAATCAGAGGGGCCCAGCATCAGCTCTGGAAGGTGACCTGCAGCCTCCAGCACCCTCATCTCATCTCCCACCAGAAGCAATCTTGGCTATCAAGATTCATTCATGTCCAAGGCTGGTGAGTGGTTCCCGTGTGCGGAGAGCCCTTCATTGAGCACGCGTGCTGGACCCCAGCTCTGCAGAGATGCCACAGGTTGGGGGGGCTGGTCACGCCGCGGCTTTCCACGGCAGTTATGGAGGGCGTAGCCTTGGAGTTACCAGGTTGCCCTGCAACCTCTCTCTACTATTCTTGCAACTTCCTGAGAGCTTATAATCATGTCAACTGTAACTACAACTTAATGGCTTAACATTTAATACACTTCTTAACTATTAATAAATTTTCTTACTTCAATTTACTTTATATTAAAACTAAATTAGATTTAATAGAACAATAAATCCATATAAATATAAAGAGCAAAAAACCCCCAAAAACCCAAAAACCAAAAACCAAACCAAACCAATGCTTGCAGGTGGTTTAAACATTTAGATCATGTACCAGTCAAATTTTTAGATGATGATTTTCATCCTGAATTATATATATATATGTGTGTGTGTGTGTGTGTGTGTGTGTGTGTGTGTATATATATATATATATATAAATAAAACCAAGGAAGCACAAAATCAACAAAATGATGGCAACTTTCCCCAAGCGCTGAGACGAGGCAGGTGCTTGACTAGGGGACCGAGGCTGGGGAAGGGGCTGCACTTTGTGCCGGGCGGTCAGGTGAGGAGGGATGCAGATGACCCCCCCCCACACACCTGTTTACTTCTATTGCTGTGCTCAGACATACGTATGGTCCTTTCTCTAAAGTCTCGGGATTCCCATGGCCTCCCCTACAAGCCTCAGGCTCAGGATACCTCCTGAGGACACGGTGACCCCCCCAACCTCGTAGCGGGTGGGTGCCCCCTCCCTGCTCCCACCACCACCTGGTTTCGGTGGCTGTCTCCTCTGGGAGAGCTCCTGGCACCCGTCGTAAGGGAGACACACAGACCACTTTGGATAGCCATTTAAACAAGAGACGAAACTCCCTGTAAAGCAGTAACTCATACAGGGGGAGGCATTTTATTGTCTTGTTTTCTTTACAGCCATTCTGAATGGGAACATAAAAGTCACTGGAAAGTCCCGGTTCCCGTCACCTCTGGCCCCCTTTTCAGACTCCACAGAGTGACACGTTGGTTTTCCTGGGATCCCGCCTCTGGGCCAGCGCAGGGAAGGACAAACTGGGGAGGGGGCTGCCTTTGTCATTCCACTATCCAGAAAAAATATATATGTTCCCCGTGTCGAGAGGAGTGCAAGCCCCTGGGCTCACGTGAGGGGTTAGAGAGCTGAGGCATGGGGGGGGGGACTCAGAAAGTAGGAGCCTGGGACCTCCCAGTGGTCCCTTGTCCATCTCTCCCCTTCCACCCTCATCCACAGATGGAGATGGTGATTGACAGCCGGCTTTGGTATCTCTGCCGCTGTGCTAGGAGAAGGGCATTCCAGAAGGAATGGAGAACTGTTCTTCCCCGTGCTGAGGCTCCACGTGGGAGCTGCGTGAAGGTTGGGGAGTGAATGAGGATGCATGGCCTGTGGGGGGGATCCCTCGCGACTCTCTGCACCCTGTTTTCATCCTCAGTAAAACGGGTGAGGGGTGCATCTGCCCTGACACAATGGATCTGGGAGAAAAGCGAGCCGGTGTGTGATGCTCTGAAGGAAGCAGGAGGAGGAATCCTCCCAGTGCTCTGCTTGGGCAGGTGCCTGCCTCCAGCTCGCCTCCAATCACAGCCCGGCCCTGAGGCTGCAGGCTTCACTACGACGAAAAGCACTTGGTGGCACCAGGACTCACGGGGATTGGGACAGGGTCCAAGAACCGGGATCGGCAACTGTTCCCATCTCAAAGCAGGGAGGGAGGTGGATTCTAGAAACCTGCTAGAAACCCGAGGGGCTGGAAGGCATTGCAGTCGGCGTGCAGGGTGGGGGTGGGGGGTCAGGGTCTGGTTGCTCACGGCCTCACTGTAGTCCATCCCGGTTGGACATATTTGCGACATGCCTTCTGTGTCGGGTGTCCCATTCGAAAACCCGTGTTCATATATCTGAAGGGGTTCTGAAGGGGGTTGGAGCAACCAGCAACGTTTCATCCTGGGAGAGAAAGTCTGGGGAGTCCGCCGCCTCTGGAGGTGGGGCAGGCATTTCTGAAGACGAGGATGGATGACTCAGCTCTTTCTGTGGCCTCGGAAGGCGGAGCCGATGCTTCAGAGAAAGGAGTTTTCATCTGGTGAAGGGAAGGAGCCTCTCAAAGTGTGAGCCATTCAGAGTGGGGCCAGGCCACCTGGCTGGGCAACGCCCGGCCTTGCTCCTCAGTATGACATCGTCAGACTCAGTGAACGCTTGATGGGGCTTAGGGGTTTGAAGTACTGTACATGGTACCTGGGTTACATAGAAAGATCTGAGGTCTAGGAGAGTTGGCCCAGGGAATTCTCTTTCATATATATATATATATATTTAAAGGACAGCTTCTAGCACAGGGGTCGGGAACCTATGGCTCACGAGCCAGATGTGGCTCTTTTGATGGCTGCATCTGGCTCGCAGACAAATCTTTAATAAAAAAAATAACAACATTAAAAATATAAAACATTCTCATGTATTACAATCCATTCATTTCCTACCGCTCATGTTCATGGGTGTGGGTGGCTGGAGCCAATCACAGCTGTCCTCTGAGACAACACCAAATTTTTATTGGATAATGCCCAACGTACACGGGTCATTGTATGGCTCTCACGGAATTACATTTTAAAATATGTGGTGTTCATGGCTCTCTCAGCCAAAAAGGTTCCCGACCCCTGTGCTAGCATTTTCCCATCAGGAACCTAGCATGTGACCCCAGGATGTGTCTCTGCCTGTTGGTCACCGTTGTCCTGTCTCATCTTATTCAGGCTGCAAAGGGTGACGTTCCTGGGACGATGAAACTCAGCAGCCAGCCGGCTGCTCACCACACGAAGACCAAGAGGCTTCGTTTGACCTCTGCAGAGCTGACACCCCCATCCAGACCCACGACCCCTGCCTTCATGCTGGGGGCCGGGAGGGGGTCCTCTGAGAAGGGCTCTTCACGCTCCGTTTTTAGCACCGAATGCACAGCACTTTTATAAAGTTCAGCCAGTCCAGGAGCCAAGCTGAGAATCCTGTCCTTGTATCCCAGGCTGGGGGCATGTTTGCCTCACCCCTGAGTGCCACTGTCCCCCCAGGAGGATGGGACAAAGGGAGAAAGAAGCAGGATCTAAGTCGCCCGGTCATCTCCCGCATCAGGTCCCGCTGTCGCCGTGAGTCTTAGAACCTGGCAGGTGGACCCGGGCTGTACTCTTATGTGACGGGATGGGAACCGTCACCCTGGGACGGTTCTGACTGCTCGCCGCAGAGACAGGACGGTGAGAGAATCCGGAAGCTGCCCGCGCCGCCGGGAAGAAGCGGCTGGTTGTCCTGTCCCCGTTCTCTGCAGGCAGCCAGCCGCCTTCCAGCACATTTCGTTCTCTGCAGGCGGCCACCGCTTTTGTTCCCCTTTGCTTTTCTTCTGCTTCCTATCTGGGCGGCGAGGCTGTCTGGGCTCCACAGCCTTTGATGGGAGCGGAGGAGGAGAGTGAGCCACCAGTCAAAGAAGACGGAGACTCTCTTGTCCAGCCTCTGTCCTCGGACTCGGGAATCAACGGATTCGTCGTCGGCTTGCTAGACCTGCCTGACACTCGGTGATGTTAAACATATTTGCAGGCTCCATTTGTGAGATCTTAAAGGGTGTCTGCTGTGGCTTGGCAGGAAAGTCTAATTAAAACGTCATGGTTTCTTTCTCAATTTAAGTCTAGAGGACTGATATCCCTTTTTTCTTTTTCTAAACAAAAATTTTTATGGAACCACAATATATGATATAAAACAGGCAAAAAAAAAAAACAACATTAAAAAAAAAGAGATCTTCTGATTGAGGCAGGAGCCAGGCTCAGGGACCCACCCCTGGGTGTCCGGGACGGCTCTTCAGATAATATTGGAAGACGTTTGCTGTCTTAATTCGGGAGCAAAGCATGGGGTTTGTTCCAGGAAGGAGCCTTCCAGTAGCTCTGGACTTGCCATCAGAGTTAAAGCCCAATTTGTTTGTTTATTGGCTGTCCACCACATGTCAGGGTTTGTTAGGTACTTGGAATACTTCAATGGGTGAGGAAAACAAGGTCCCCACTCTATCGAGCTTAGCTTTTAGGGAGCAACACAGACATTCTGTGCTGAGTGTTATGCGAGAAATAAACCCAGCCTGGTGTGACGGGGGACAGGGGCCAAGTGGCTTTAGCAAGGCTGTCCTCCCTGACGTACTGATTAGAACCAGGTGGGGGCTCTCTCCCCCAGGCTTCCTTATTCTTCTGAGCCACAGCGACACCAAGACTAAAGTGAGCCCCCGCACGGCCCAAAAGGAGGCCCTCAAAGGGATCTTGTCCAGCGATTCCCAGGTAGATGCACTCCCAAAGATGCAAGTCACTGGTAAATTCGGAAGCAGAGACATCCTCTGGGAAAGAAAAGATGGAGGAGTGGATGTGTGTAGAACAACAGTCTTTTCTTGAAGAGATTATGACGTCATGTCCATGTGGAGCTTTGAGAGAGAGTGATATTTAAGGGTGGTGGGCAAGCTTTGCCCTTGCCAGAAAGGGCTTGCAAGTTGTTTATGAGGGTTCAGTAAGTCCTTGATTTGGGTCAAGAGAGACTCTCAGTAAGGCTTTATAGCTAGCTACTGGAGCATCTGGGAAATCAAGGGGTGAGGTTACAAAGAGGGAGCTCAGCCAGCACAAGCGAGCCCTGGGACCATGGCCTTCACCCAGCACCCGTCCTTCTTCAGGACCGCAGAGAGCGCCATCTCTCTCCAGTCCCCCGTGGGAGACAAAGGCGGTCCGTGGATCCTCAGGGTGGAGCCAGTATGGCACAGCATGAAAAATCACAAGAAAATAGAGAAAGGAAACATGCATGCAGGCCTTATCATATAAACTGGTTCATGCCTATCCCTTGTGCTCAAGCCGTGCTTGGATGAACCCTGTACAATGCCAGGGAAGAGTCCATGATTGAACGAATACGAACAAAACGAGTGGAGAGTAATATTTTAAAACATCGGCTTTATTGAAGTATCAACACGCAGTAAATGACACAGCTACTACGTTGAACAATATGGCATAGGTGTGCACCTGCGAAGCCATCTCTATGCAGTGAATTGTGGAATCTCCCCTCTGCACCTCCCCCCTAAATTCATACATTGATGTCCGAACCCCTGGCACATCAGAATGTGACTATGTTTGTAGACAAGATCTTAAAGAGGTAGTGGAGTTAAAATGAGGTCATTAAAGTGGGCCTTACCTCTAAATAACTGATGTCATTAGGAGAAGAGAAAATTAGGACACAGAAGGGTGACCATGTGAGGAAAACAGAGGGAGACGGTGGCCGTCCACACACCAAGAAGAGAGGCCTCAGGAGAAGCCAGCCCTGCTGACATCGGGATCTCTGACTTCCGGCCTCCAGAACTGTAAGAAAGCAAATTTCTATTTTTTAGTTCACTCAGTCCCTGAGGCTTTGTACCAGCAGCCTGAGCGAATGAATACACCCTCAAAACAACGAAGATAATAAGTATATTCATTTTTCTACAAGCTGCCTCATGATGCAATCTTTTCCTGTGTCCCTCTGGCCCCCGCACTATTCATAGGCACCGCTGGTCTGTTTTCTGTCACTATAGATTAGTTTGAATTTTCTGGACTTTTATAGACATGAAATCATACAGTATGTACGCTCCTTTTTGGGAGGTGGAGAGTCTGGCTTCCTTCACTGAACAAAATTGAGATTCATTCACATTATATTACATATCAATAGTTCATTCCTTTCTACATTTTTTTTCGTGCACAGGGTAGCATTCCCCTGTGTGGGGATTGTCCATGATTTATTTGTCTATTCATCTGTTGATGGACAGTTGGGTTGTTTCCAGTTTTTGACCTTAACAAATAAAGATGCCAGGAGTAGGTTTGTATCCCAGTCTTGCTGTGAACATAGGCTTCCCCTCCCCCTTTGGGTAAATGTAAATCCCCACTGTTTTGCAAAATCCCACCAGGCAATGCGTGAGGGCTCCAGTGCCTCCACACACTCACAGATACTTGCCACGGCTAATTTTTTTTAAATGTTAAACATCCTAACAGAAGTGTAATGCGATCTCACCGCAGTTTTAAGTTTGCACCTCCCTAGTGACATATCACATGGAGCATCTTTCCACGTACTCATTTGCTGTCTGGACATCTTCTTTGGTGAAGTATCTGTTCAAATATTTTGTCCTTATAAAGGTTGTGTTATGTATTTTCTTTTTTTTCTATGTTCTTTGTATATTCTGGATACAAGATCTTTGTCAGACACATGCAATTGCTTTCTCAGTATGTGGCCGGTCTTTTCATTTCCTTAACAGTATCTTCTAAAGAGAAGACCCTTTAAATTTTGATGAAGTCCAAATTTATTAATTTGTCATCAGGTGGATTGTACATTTGGTGTCATGTGAAAAAAACAACAACTCTGTTTACCCCAAGGCCACCAAGGGTTGATGACAGAAGTTTTGTAGTTGAATAATTTTAGGTATTATATTTAGAACTCTGATCCATTGTGAGTTCATTTTTTATATGTGGGGCGTGTGTGAATCAAAGCTCAATTTTTTTTCTTGCATATGGCTATGCAACAGTTCCAGTACCATTTGTTGAAAAGATTATCCTTTCTCCATTGAATTGTCTTTGAACATTTGTAAACAAACAAACAAACAAATAGACCCAGTTATCTATATGTGTGTGGAACTATTTCTGGACTCCCTATTTTATTCCATTGATTTGTTTGTTGATATCGATGACAATAGTATATACTGTCTGAATTGCTGCAGCGTTACTTCATAATAAATTTTGACATCAGTCCTTTTTCTCCAAAATGGGTTTGGTTATTCTAGGTCCTTTGCATGCATTTTTATATAAATTTTAGAATAAACATACACAATTCTCTGGGAGTTTTTGAATCAGTGAATCAATTTTTAACAAAAAGCTAGCTGTCATTCAGAACAGATTTGCATTGATTCTGTAGATCTATTTGGGGGAAAACTAATATCTATATAGCTTGAACTATAATGTATCTTATGCTCTGTGACCACTGTATATCTTTCCACATATTTAGACCTTCCCTTATTTCTTACAGCAATGTTTTCAGTGTATAGACTGTGTGTTTTTTAAATCAGATTTATCCTGAAGTATTTAGTTTTTTGATGCTATGATAGATAGTATTACTTTTTCAATTTTGATCTCTGATTGTTGCCAGTATATAGTATAATCAACTTTTGTATATTGATCTTGTATTCTGCAACCTTGCTAAACACACTTATTTATCTGTAGCATCTGTAGTGATGCCACCTTTCTTGTTTCTGACATTGCTAACATGTGTCTTTTTTGTTTGTTTGTTTTATTCATTCTGGCCAGAGGTTAATCAGTTTTATTGGTTTTCTCCAAGACTGACTTTTGGTTTCACTGATTTTCTTTATCTTTTTTCTTTTTTTTACAGAGACAGAGAGAGAGTCAGAGAGAAAAATAGATAGGGACAGACAGATAGGAACAGAGAGAGATGAGAAGCATCAATCATTAGTTTTTCATTGCGACACCTTAGTTGTTCATTGATTGCTTTCTCATACGTGCCTTGACCGTGGGGCTGCAGCAGACCAAGTGACCCTTTGCTCGAGCCAGTGACCTTGGGTCCAAGCTGGTGAGCCTTGTTCAAACCAGATGAGCCCACACTCAAGCTGGCGACCTTGGGGTCTTGAACCTGGGTCCTCGGCATCCCAGCCGATGCTCTATCCACTGCACCACCGCCTGGTCAGGCTTCACTGATTTTCTCCACAACTGTTTTCCTGTATCATTGATTCCTTCTCTGATTCTTATTGTTGACATTCCTTGACTTACCTTGGGTTGAAGTACCTGTTTGTTTTCTAATTTCTTAAAAGTGGAAGCTGAGGGTCATTGACCTGTGCTCAGTCTAACAATCATGATTCCCCATGAACTGAAGCACGTCTCTTTTGTGAGTTATAGAGGCTTCCGGTCCAGCCTGTGTTAATAAACAATCCCTGCCTTGAGTGAGCACTGGGTTCTGTCCTTCCTAATCCTTGGGTGGGTCTTTCTACAGAGTTGAGTAGTTTCCTCACCCACATGTGCTGACCAGCACTCAGCTGAACACTCGAAGGAACCGTGCACCAATCAGCACAGTCCTCCTTTCTTGCCCAGCTCTCTCTCCTCTGAACTGTGTCCTGTAGACTCTTGCCGCCTTGGTCGTCCAGACTCTCAGCTCAGCCTCTCGCAGGCTGTCCACCGAGCTCCGTCTGTGCCAGGGCCTGAACACAGGAGACAGTCATTGTAGCAATTGTAGGGCTTGTGGTTTTTTTCCCCTTTTCTCACCACTCAGGGGTCATTGTGTTGCCAATGCCTAAAATCATGACTAATTTTTAAAAAAAATTTTGTCTGTTCCGTCCCCCTGCTCCAAAAGTCCATTTAATATCTTGTCCTTGGGCAGAAAATGTATCAGCTACTGAACTGATAAGAACAGATACTACACTTGATCTCAGCCAAAGGGCGGAGAAATGGTGGAATGGAAGCCTGCCCCGTCCACTCCGCATGCCGGGCCCGTGTTTCAGGACTCCCGGGAATGGTGCAGCCCCCTTGGGGGAAACGACTGAGGTTCTAAATCAAAGATAATGATATGTTTTTATGATCTGACACTTTGGCTCCTCCTGGGTTTTGCGCCTGCCTGCCTTCGGACCGGAACAACTCATCGGGCTTTCCTGGGTCTCCAACTTGCTGACTCCCCTTGAACATCTTGGAGCTTGTCAGCCTTTGTCACCACGTGAGCCAACTCCTTACAGTAAACCTCTCTCTGCAGATGTGTTTATGCGCGTAGGCATCTCATGGGCTCCGTGCCTCTGGAGAGCCCTGACTAATAAGGATTTCTGCTCCAGGCAGGGGGGATAAATCTGGTCCCCATTACGCAGTCAGACCACAAAAGTGCTGGCTATCATTATTTACTGACACAAAGGATCATTTGGCATAAGGCGGACGGTGATACTGTCCCTTGTGGATTTCAGGAAAGCCTGGGCTTTCGCAGTTTGGGTTTTCTCTCCAGGGAGCCGACGGACTCCCATGAGGGAGAGTGGTGGGCACTGAAGAGCTGGGTGCCAGAGCTGGCTTGAGGACTTCCACGGGAGTGCGCGCCATGAGGGGTGGGCCGCTTCCAGCTTCGACTCTCCCAAATTCAAGCCAGATGGTGCGCGGTTTGCACGTCATTTCCCAGTCCTCCCCTCATTTGGCCAAATGGATACTTGGCGGCCAGGGTGCTGCTGGCCGTGGAGCTGCCGCGTGGCGGCTGGCACGCTTTCTGCTCCCCTCGGCCTTGTTAGAGCAATGGCTTCCGTCCCCCCATCCACGGATTACAGGCTCCATAAAGCAGGTCTGATCACACAGTTATGTTAGCTTGCTGACACGGAAAGACAGCCGGCCCTGGGATTAATCAGCTCCGAGCTGGGCTCTCTGGGCGCAATGGCTGTCTCGAGGAACATTTGACAGCCCGTCTGCCCTGGGTATTACACGGACAAAAGCCATTTCTGTTCCTGAGAGAGTTTCCCATCCTGCACTTAAGAATTTTTATGGGTTGGTGGTGACATTTCTATTTTAATTTGCTAATTATTATTGCTGGAATCGAGAGGCAGCTCCAGATTTAGGACGTTTCACAGCCTGTTGTGTCCCGTCTACAGCTGTGAATCTGAACAGTGGCAGGGTTACCTGCCCAGCAGTGTGTGCGTTAACCCCTTCGGCACCAGGGGGAGAGGGTGGGGCTGCCCGGGGAGGCCTTGCCCCGGCAGTGGGTCGATGTCTGTGACACAGGTTCCCACAGTGAACCAGTCACTCTCTGCTAACAAGCATCTCCACCGCCTCCCTGGCCAGGTAGCTTTGGAGAGGACCCCACGGAGATGCAGAGAGATCCTTAGCCCTTCCTGCTTGTGGTTCCTGCCCAATGGGGCCCGCAGACGGATCTTCCCCCTCCTTTCCACGCATCGCTGGCCACCAGGAAGCTGAACACCGACGAGCAGGCTGGACAGAGTCCTCCGGCCCACAGAGGAGGGCCAGGAGAGGCTCCTGGTGGCTCTGTTATTACTCATGTGTACAATAGGTCAACGTCTCTCAGGTCTTCCTCTGGAGTGAGCGTGTGCAACACACACACACACACTTACTTAGGGTTGGCGCTACCTTTTATATTTTTAATGATATATTTTATTTATCTGCACCCCCATCACCCCAAGGTATCCTTTATTAATAAGGACTCTTGAACTGCTCCGGCGTTGCTTAATGTGCTTTGCTCCTTCCCCCCGCAACTCCCTGTAAACCAATGGCAAACTCCTTGAGGACAGGGACGGTGTCCGGCTCCTCCTTTCTCGAGCCCTGGTGCTCAAGACGCGGCAAATGGAAAATACAAAATGCCCTGATGATTACTAACGCAGCTCAGGTGTTCCCTGAAACATTTGCAACACAGGGACCCTCTAATGACCGACTAGCCACGAAAACAGGCTGCGGTAGATGGTGCTTGGAGAAGCATCATGGCGATGAACAATTCATTCACCTTGTGAGCCCTCAGTGGTGCAGGAAGCACTCATACCTTCATGTTAAGTGAAAGGGGAGGGGGATTGAAATACCGATCACTGATGATGCGAGCTGCGTGAGTATATTATCATTTTGTTACCCCTTTAAACCCGATCTTGTTTCAAAAAGAATTTAAGAGACACCGTGTAAATATTTACGCCGTTACACACAGCTGACAGAGTGTTAGCTCAGAAAGCGGTCTGTCCGAGCCCTCACTGAGTAACTCCTGGGAAGAGCCAGGATCGTTCTTTCAGGCGAGGTCTTTGCTGTCTGCATTAATGAGGTGACCTGGGGTCCAGTGCCTTCCCGAGGGTCTGTATGTGAAGACAGGTTTGTCAGCTGAGATGACAGGACGAACAGCCTGTGCTCTGAGCCCTGCAGGAACAGTGCCGGTGCTCACAGGACATCTCTGCAGGCCCGTGCGCCCCCTCACCCATGCCCCTCGATGCCTGTGGGTACTCCGCCAGAAAGGGGACCTAACATGACTGGCCACCGGCAGGTGAGGCCCCGAGTCTGATTCCTGGTTGAGTTACCTGGAGGCAGGTGTGTCCTTGTTCCTGTCAGAGCTGCAGATAGCTGGTGTCTTGCTGCAGGGCCCTCTCCCATGCCACTTCCTGAGTCCCTGGGGCTGCCACCGGCTCTGCCTGGGGGTGACTATGCTTGAACTCCCATGTCCAGGCATCTGGGGAACTAGGTTCTCTGGGCAGAGATGGGAAATTCGGTCCTAACGGAAAATTCTGAAAGTCACCTGGGAGGTTGGGTTTTGGGGTGGGGTGAAGGGTCTTTCTCTGGGTTTCTCTAGATGCATGGCGCAGCTTGGTAGGGTCCCTCGCTTTGGCTTTGACCTTGGACTCAGACGTAGCGACACGGCTTGAGAGCCGCCCGCAGGCTGCCCGTGGACTCCCAGCAGGCTTGACCCGGCTCCGTCCCCACAGAGGGTTGGCCAGGGGAAGAAGTGGACCTTAACCAAACCCAGGGTTATTACTTAGGAGACTGCCAAATTCATGGGTTCCAGCCTCTCATGTCCCCTTCCCTTCGCCTCCCTCTGCCCCCACCTCAGGGACTGCCGGTCTCGAGGGCTGCTTTGTACTGTCTTTCCCTGGAAAGATTCCATGTTTTTCTCGAGAGGACATCCTGTCTTTTGCGATGGGGGTGCAGCCCCCATCAGAACCTCTGCAGCTGGAGGGGCAACGGCTCTCGGCCTGCTCGGAGCTCCTCGGTGCCCCCCGAGTCACGCGTCTCCCACGGAGCTCCCCGGCACACGCTGCACTGGACGTGGGGAGCGGTCAGAGAGGCTGTGCTGCAGGTGTTTTCCCACTTCCTGCCTCGTGAAGCCTGACCCTTTAGTGGATACGAGGTCTCAGGACTGTGGCTACCCCGGGGACCCGTGAGGACACAGAGGCACCGCTGGTCCCGCCCAGGGTGTGTGTGTGGGGGGTTATTATGTACACCTGCGGCTGGCTGTCTCTGCATCACCACATGAAGGTAACAGGCAGGTTGGGCTCTGAGGTCAGCACTCTAGTCTGTGTCCCTGGCACATTTGCGCCCTTGCCTAGGCCAGATGGACCCGGGCAGCTCCTCATGCCCGAGAGGGCGAGGGGATGGAGCTTATGGATGAAGGCTGTGGCGGGTGAGAACAGAGCCATTCTGGCGGCCTGGTGATGGGTGGTGATGGATGGAAGTGCGCAGTATTGCATATCGGGAAACCGGGGAGCAGGAAGGATGAATGGTGGCGGACCAGAGCACAGAAAGTAGTCTGGGCAGCCTGGGTTAGAATTCTGGCGAAGAATCCGATTGATCAGATGGCCCTCTGGGCTCTCCCTCTGAGATCGGTCCAGAATCCAGCAGCTTCCCACACTCCCACCGCTGCCTCCGCGGGCTGGCTCCCCGCTCCTCTGGGTGAGCCTCGCAGCCTCGCAGGTTCCGCGCTGTCTCGCGACAGCCTGGCCCGCTCTGAACATGGACAGAGAGCACCTTTGAAATCCCACGTCAGAGCATGTCCTGCCTGCTCCCCAAACCCACCAGTGGGTCCCTTTCGAATAGCATCCAAAACTGCAGGTCTGCCTGCGACCTCCGAATGGGAACTTATTTGGACATAGGGTCTTTGCAGACGTAACTTGTGAAGATTTGAGATGCAGTCATTCTGATTGGTATTCCCCGAGAGGAGAGGAGACGGTGGAGATATGTGGGGCCAGGATGTGTGGACAAAAAGGCAGAGGCTGGAGTGGTGTGTCCACTGGCCAAGGACGTTGACGCCCTCCGGTGGCCCCCCGGAGCTGGAAGAGGCAGCACGGTTCCACCAACACCTTGACTTTGGAATTCTTGACCTCAAGAACCGAGAGAATGCATTTCTGTTATTTTTAAGTGAGTAGTTTGAAGTAATTTGTCACAGCAGCAAATTGTATGCCTTTTATTTTCACCTTAACTAAGCACTGACCACGCACGGTGGCGTAACGCGCGCAGTCCGAGATGAGACAGCAACCGGCACGATTTTCTTTTTCCTTCTTCACAATTTCATGGGTGGGAGATTTGTTCTTACGGTAGATCCTACAGCTCCAGCATGGGATTATTTTCTTCTCATTTTAATAAGTTGAGAACTTTCTCTGTTGCACGTATGGCTTCTCTTGGGCACATCCAAACAGCCAGCACCACCACCACCACCACGCCCATGCTTCGGGACGTTACTGAGGAAAATCAGGGTGACTGGAACACAGCACTGAGACACTGAGTGACTAAACGGGTGGGGACACTGGACAGAGGGATGATTCATGTCCAAGAGGGACAGAGAGAGATGGCTCGGGGTTTCAGTATGTTACTCAGAGCAGTGTGATTTAAAAACGTATGAACTGTTTACTTCTGGAATTTTCTATTTAGTATGTTTGGACCAAAGTGGACTGTAATGACCAAAACCATGGAGAGTGAGCCATGGACGAGGGGGGTTAGTCTGCAGCGTGTGGTCCTGCTGGGGCATCTCTGGTCCCACACCTGCACACGGGGGGCTAGCACCTGGCAGGCCGCAGGAGGAGAGTGGGCAGAGCTGGTGCTCGCCAGAGGCTCAGGAGGCAGGATGTGGGCAGAAGGCTCTCAGACCACAGCCACTGCCCGTCCTTCTGGTTTCTCCGCTGCATCGGTCTGTGATGGTCCTGCCTGAGCCTGGACCCCGTTGTTTCCATAGGGAGGACATCATGGGAGTCAGCACTGTGTGGCCTTGTCCACAGACTCAGTTTCATCCTGGTGGACTTTTTCTCTTTTGGAGGGGGCAGGCCACATGTGAGTGGGCTCCCAAGGTCCCTTGTGGGTGGGGACTGTGGCTGCCTGGGGCCCCCAGAGCCCTCCAGAGTCCCTTCCCCTAAGCTCTGGTGGTGGCTGGAGCAGGACAGGCACCGTGGCTGAGCCCCCCTGCACCTTGCAGCTTTCCTGGGGGCATTTTCCTCCCCCCACACTCCTGGCTCTTTCTCTTCAACAGACAGACAGGCTAGGTACACATCCTCACGGCCACCAGAAGCCCCTCTTCCCCACGTGGCCAGATTGGTCCTGTCCTCACCTCCTCTTAGGCAGGGACACAGTAGCGTCTGCCATTGCCAGGCCCCGTGGGAGAGTACTCCTTCCCCTTGTCTGATGGTTTGGGATCAATGCCGCTCATGGAGCTCCACCCCTCGACTATGATACCATTCCTCTCTTGCCGGTCTCTCTCTCTCAGTCTCCTGCACGGGCTCCGCACCCTCTGTGTGGTGTCAGCGTCCCCTCCACACTCTGCCTGAACCTCGTCCTGGTGGCCCGCCGTCCAGCAGTTTCCCAAGTCCTGCCCTTCTGGACTCTCGAGTCGGCTTCCTCCACCCGTCCTCACCTCCCATCCTCGCCTCCTGTTCTCACCTCCTGTCCTTGCCTCCTGGAAGCTGTCACAGGTTCTCAGCATGTGTGTGCACCCTAAGCTAGTCTCCCCCACTCTGGTCTACTTGGTGGAACTGTCCTCAGGTGGCTTTTGTGACACTGCAGAAGGGAACATCTGTGAGAGCACTTTGTCACTGTTCTAAGGAAACCTGGGGGAATTCCAGGCATGGAATTTGTCCTCCAAATTTTAGGATCCCAGACGCTTGTGACAGGGGACCGGGAGACTCAGCAAAGGAATCCTCCATCATACAAGGCGTCCTCAAGTCCCAGACTGACCGTCACAGAGAGAGCCAAGCCCACAGTGGTGACCTGCATTCCCAGAGCTTCTGAAGGCACACTGCTGACATTTCTAGAGAAACCTTTTGGAGGTTGGAGACGTTGGCTTCCAGCCTTCTTACCTGTGGCCTTGAAAGCCACCGTTGTCACACTGCTGCTGTTGTGACTGCCATCGTCATCTAATATTTACTCGACATCCTGGTGTTCATGACGTACAGGTGCTCTGCATGTACCCACTTCCTCTGTGAGTCTCGACAATGACCTTCCCCTCTTAAAGGCCGGCACCACCCGAGAAGTGAGGGGAGGGAGCTGCTCGGGGTCACCAGCTGGTGTGGCTGGGCCTTCTTCTCCAGTGACATCTGGGCGAGAAACAGACTCATCCTGCTCCGGGAGGCACAGCCCAGCCAAGCATTAAACACTACCCTTCTCCATTTCTTCCACCACAATTTATTTGGTGGTTTGATGGGCAAAAATATCCCAGATCCATACCTTCCATGTATCAAGGGCATTAGCGAGGCGTAATCGAGGTGGGAAATCACTTCCTGACACATAAAACAGAAAAACAGCAAAAGTGCGCAAATGAGCCGTAACCCCTCCCTTTTTATGGTCAATTTGAAAAGCCCCCACAGTCTTTTTCTCCTTAATTTGGATCAGGATGAAACCGTGGGGCTGCTGATTTTTCCAAAGTGCTTTCTGCAAAATAATGAGGCTGTTTATTAACATCTAGACGGCAGCGAGGGAGAGCTGTGGCTGTGACAGTTTCTATGGCAACTGCAAGGAAGGGTGGGAGGCACAGCTGGCGGAATGGGTGCCCCCTCCCCAGCCCCACCCCAACCGCGAGGGACCGCCTGAGGACCCAGGTGACATGACACAGTCTCTTGGGGCTGTCTTGCCATGGTTCATCTTCAGGTGGATGGAGGGAGGGGATTAGAGTTTGGCAAAGGTAGCGTTGATAAGAAGGGGCATTGGTGTTATGCTTGTCACTAGCATGATAAGTCTCAAACCCACGGCTGTTGGGGTGTAGCCAGTGCTGGTGATGGTGTGGAGAGATTAGAGCCCTCGCAAGATTGCAGGTGTGTGTGAAATGGGGAGCCCACCTTGGACAAAGGTCTGGCAGCTCCCTGACAGGTTAACCATGGAGTCACCATATGGCCCAGCAAGAATACTCCTAGGTGTGTACCCAAAAGGAACAAAAGCATATGCCCACCCAAGTTTATTGTGTGTGACCGTGCAAGGAAGCCTCATTCGTGACAGCTGCCCAATGCCGAAATGCCCCAGATGTCCACCACCGGGTGGTCGGACAAGCACAAGGTGGTGGTTTATCCAGGGGAGGGAATATTATTTGGCCGTGAAGAAGGATGAGGCATTGACAGCGACGCCGATGTGGATGGACCCTGGGACCATGACACCACCTCACCACGTGTTGGATTGGTTTTCCAGGGCTGCTGCAACAAATTGCCACCAACCGGGCAGCTGAACCCACGGACGTTTAGGCTCTCCCCGCTCTGGAGGCCAGAAGTCCAAGGTCAAGGTGTGGGCAGGGCTGGTTTCTTCTGAGGATTGTAATGGAGGCCCTTCCAGGCCTGTCTTCCAGCTCTCGGTGGTTTGCTGGCCATCTTTGGTACTGCTTGGTGTGTAAGCATCCTCCTCCTTTTATCTGTCTTGGTGTCCAGATGTTCCCTTCTTGTAAGGTATATTGGATTATGCCCCCCCCCCCCACTACTGCAGTGTGACCTTATCTCGGCTTATTACATGTGCAATGACCTGTTGCCCCATGAGACCACAGAATGAGATCGTGAGAGTTAGGGCTTTTGGGTGGGGGAGACACCGTTCACCCCATAACAGATGCAACTTATGTGAAATGTCAAGACTGTGCAAACCGCTGAGACAGAAAGCAGACTTAGTGCTTGTCCGGGGCTGGGGTGGGGTGGGGTGGGGGTGGGGAGTGACTGCTAACAGGTTTCTTTCTGGTGTGATGAGTATTTCCCGAAATGCATTGTGGTGATGGGGACGCCACACTGCCTGTGTACTAACAACCCCCGAGTTGTACGATATAAATGGCTGCCTTTGTGCTGCCTGTGAATCTCACCTCAAGAGAACTGTGAAGGCAAGATCCTTGCACGTCCCAGCACCTGTCCTCGCTGCTGTGACCTGTGCCCACGTGTCCTGTTTCAACCTCCCTCGCTGGCCTTAGCACACTATTCTCACTTTCAGGGATGTCTCCTTCTGGTCCTCTCTCTGGCCCGACATCCTCCAAAGGTCTAGTCAAGCCCCGCCCCCTTTCTGAGGCGTCTTCTGATGACCTCGGTCCTTCCGAGCCCACCCTTCTCTGAGTTTCTCCAGCAGGCGCGTATGGCTCTTGCCGCTCCGTGGGTCGCCTTCCTCGCTCTCTGGCTGTTCAGGAGTCCATCACCTTCTTAACCAGACAGCGCATTGCTCCAGAGCCCCTCGCTCGGTAACTCCTGTGGTGTCTCGCCGTGAACCTGGCACGCGGTTGGCGCTCAGTCCACTTTAACTATCTGAGTCACTGTCACAGTAGTGAGAAGACGCCTCTGCCCCCCCCATTCCTGCCCCAGGGGTACAGTTAGAAATAAGAGCACATAACCCACTTCCTCTCAGGAGACACTGAGTGGCGCACCAGAGTTGCTATGAGTTGGGGTCATTTTTACTCAGAGAATTCCCTTTCTCTTGGAGGGAATGGTGAGCTGTGTGAAGCCCCACACATAGGCCTGGACGGGGTCTGGGGAGGTCACCCTGAGGATAGAAGTACCATGGACCCTCTGCCCTGCACGGTCCATTCTTTGAAAGCCCACAGTCAGGGAAGGGGACCTTTGTCAGGTTGCTTTGACTCTGTCTGCCTGTCCTTTCCTGCTCTAGGTCCCTGGCACCTTTCTCCTGGTTCAGACAACTTCACTTTCTATCTTGATTTCAACAGATCAAGAGAAAATACCAACCACGGGTAGGACTCATTTGCATTTTAATTCCCTGGTCCAGCACCTAGGGAACGCTTTCCTGCTCCATGTTTTAGCATCCTGATGGGATGTCTCCCTAGAGCAGGCGTTTTCAGCAGGAACGGAGACTGAGTGGGAGACCAACGCCCCCTCCCCCTCGGTTACACTGAGCTGCAGAAACGCCATCCACCATGTGTCCCCTCTTGAAACTCTCCTGCCAACTTTTAAACATCTTTCTGTACCATAAAGTTGGGACTGTTTTCCCAAATGAAATATTTCACAAACTCCAATATAGAAAGCGGATAAGGTGGGGAAGGCAGGACTCCTGGTCAACGCGCCACGGTGTGTTTATATCAATACATCAAGCTCAGACCCCAGGCTGGCTGAGGAACTAGAAACATGGGCAAGTTACAGAGACACAGCTGTCCTCGGGAGAGACATGGGAGTGTTTTCCTCGGTAGCCATGGCACCGGCAGACATAATCGTCTCTCAGGACGGACACGGTTTGAACAACAGGATGGATCAATGGACCTAACTGACAGCAAGAAAGCAACCCCACCTCTGCAATGACAGACAGTTGCCTCTTTTTCTCACAGGGACAAATGAACACGGGACATTTGCCTGAACCGACCACACAGGAGCTCATAAAGCAAGGGCTTAACCATTTTCCAGGGATCGAAATGAGTCAGATGATGTTCTCTGAGCCTGGTGCAATTAAGCCCGAAATCGATACCAGGAAGATAACCAGCTCATCTCTGGCCGCTGCGTAATCAAGCCACACAAGCTTCTTCTGAGTAACTTAGAGTTTGAAAGAGAAACCACAACGGACACTTGGAAATTAAAAAAAAAAATTTTTTTAACCAGATGGTAATAGGGACACATCGCATTATACTGGCAATATATATATATATATATATATATATATATATATATATATATATATATATAATATTATACACATACACATATATACATGTGTGTGTGTGTGTGTGTATGTATGTGTATACACAAATGGCCGGGGAGAAATTTATGGCCATATCTACCTAGAGAAAGGCCAGAAAAAAAAAATCAATGACTTCAGATTTCACTTCCAAGGAAGCAAGAAAAAGAAAATCAAACCAACTCCATAGGAAAGAGAATGGAAGGCATTCTAAAGACAAGCATAAAGGGGTGTCATAGAAGGCTAATATACACAAAGAAAAACCAATCCAGTCAAAGGTAGATTCTCCGAGGAAGTATTAAAATCAATAAACTAGTCAAACTGACAGACCAAGAACACAAGAGAAAGCACACGACAAAGGGAACGGAAAGGGTGAAGGGAGACGACGTTGCAGATCACCAGACTTCAGGAGCAGGGATTTGCTAAAGACCTTGTATCCCACGGATCTAACGAATTCCGACAACTCAAAAGCAATAGGAAAAAACAACAACAACCCAATAAAATGAGTAAATGATTTGAGCCGACACGTGGCCACAGAGGACACACCGATGGCCAAGAAGCACATGAGAAGATACCCTACATTGTTAGACAGAAAAACGAAAGCTGAGGCCACAAGGAAAATGCCACTCTATACCCACCATGCTGGCTAAATGCCAGGGTGGCCAGGATGAGGAGTCACTCTGAGGCCCAAGTATTTATTAGAGGCAGGAAGACCAGGATCGGTTAGGAACCAACACGGCGATCCATCGATGACGAGATGATCTGTCTGAATGATCATCTTGGTCAATATATGGTATCAATGTGCCCGTTGGCTGAGATATTGGCAATGCTGGCACGTGGATCTGTACAAAATTATTGAACATGATGCTTAAGGTCTGCAAAATAACGGATTTAAATCTTTCCTTAGTTGAAACAAGTGAGAGAAATATCTATTTGAAGCTGTGAAGTAATAAATTGTTAAATGGAAGAAGTCAAGGTGTGAGCCAGTGTACCGACTTTGCTACTTTTAAAATAAAACTAACAAAAATGATTACCCCTTAAAGGAAGACAGAGGAAGGGAGGGGGTCGAAAGTGACACTTTTCTGACTTTATCTTGTTTCTACTTGGCATCATTTATAAATACAGAAGCCCATTTGAAAATCCTATGAGGAATAAAAATTGGAAACAAAATGAAAGAATTATATATAGTATATAGCATGTAACTATGTAGTAAATACTATTGATACATAGTTAATAATGCTGTAAAGTATATTTGAAAGTTGCTGAGAGGGTAGATCTTAAATGTTTTCACCAAAAATATATGACATGATGAAGGTGTTAATTAGGGCTATGGTGGGAGTTGCTTTGCAACGTATATATTAATATATATATCAAATCAGCATGTTGTACACTTTAACCTTATGCAATATTCTTTGTCAACTACATCTCGATAGAGTGGGACAAAAAAATGACATGGTGAAAAAAAAATTTATTAATTGATTTGAGAAAGGGAGAGAAACATCAATTTGTTCCATTTATTTAGGCATTCATTGGTTGATTCCTTCAGGTGCCTTGACTGGGGATTGAACCTGCAACCTTGGAGTATTGGGAAGATGCTCTAACCGACTGAGCTACCTGGACAGGTGAGAATCCTTTTCCACTGCTTTAGAATGCGGTCCTGTGGCTGCCCACCTGTAGTCGGTACATTGATGCACTCAAAGTGTAAGGGCTGCCGCAAAGATATCTGAAAACTCATTTTAAAAGTCTTATTATTTTTTAGTCGTATTGGTATTACTTTTTAAAAAGTATTATAAAGGAAAGGGATTCAAGTTCATAAATTATGTTTATATTCTTAAATTCCAGGGTTTTTAGATTAAAAAAAGAGAGAGATACCATTATGGAATTGAAGAAATTAAACAACATACCTATAATGGTGAGTGTGAATTGAAAATATCAGTCTGCTGTTATGATACTTGGTTTTTTTTAAAAGGGCAATTTGTTAGTACTGCCTATTAAAAACGCCCAGAAGCAAATGGCTCCATTAGCACACAGAGTGAGGTCCCTATGTTTTATTGCTCATGAATGAGAACCAGGGGTCTGGAAAAAATGTTTGATTTGGGGTCTGGGGCAGGAAATGCCCCAAGATGAGCCTGCCCAGGGGCAGCTGGTGCCCAACGCTGGGCACGGTCAAAGACCATTGCTCTGCCAGTGAACACAAGGGCCAACATGACAGGGCTGCCATTGTTCAAAGACAGTATGAGCATCAAAAATAATGACTTCACGATGTGAAAAACATAAAACCTGTGACTTTATGACGCTATTCCCAAAGAGGAAGCAGAGTGAGATCAAACAAGAGTGTGGGAGAGAGAGAGAGAGAAATGAGATAGAGAGATGGGGGATCTATCTATTATCTATCTATCTATCTATCTATCTATCTATCATCTATCTATCCATCCATTATCTACCTACCTACCTACCTACCTACCTATCTATCTATCTCTATATCTATCTATCTATCTATCTATCTATCTATCTATCTATCATCGAGAGATCAATTGTGAGCACAAAATTCTTACTCTAATAATAAGCAATTCAAGGGAAATGGTTAAGCATTTATCCATCTTTCTGTATGAGAGTTATATTATCCTGGTTGATGAGAGAAAATTCTTAAGAGAAAAATCTTAGTTTATAAATGTGGAAGGGTTGTTAGAATTAGAAAATCATCACTTGTTTTTCTCAATCACCAATTCTGGCAAAGACGGCCAGCAGACAGGACCATTAGATGGAAGGCACAGAGACGTTAAGGACTTGCCCTGGGTCACACAGCAAATGGGTGACAGAGGCAGGATCCGAACTCCACCAGTCTGACTCTAGAGGTAACCACTGCTCTGTTTTCTTTTCTTTTTTTTTTTTACTCACAAAATGGGAATAGAAGCTAAAATTCTTCACTCCTTCCAGGAATACTCATAGTGCACAGAGCTCACAGGGACTACACATGCCCAGGCTTAAATAGGGTTTACATCAAGCTTGTGGGTCCATGGGTGTCCATTATACTGTTCTCTGTGCTTTACTGCATGTTTGAAAGTTATCTTAACAATAGGAAAAAGGAACCAAGAAATGAGATCAGTAGTTGATTGCCATCAATTCATCTGAGTAGTACAGATTGATAACATTTACCTCTTGTCAGACCAGAACGACAAAGCTGTATTCGATACGTGTGGCATTTGAAATTGGGGTTATGAAGAGAGTTCAGCCTCCAACTTACTTCAGAATCGTTTTCGGTTGGACCTTGACGGAGAAGTCTTGCCTCTCCCCGGGCAGCGATACATCATGATAACACAGGTTTAAAAGTCCGCCTCGCCATCCCTTCCATTCACCAGGCGCGGAGGCCTGAAAGGCAGACTGATGCTCCTTGCTATCTATCCAGAGCCCAGCGGGACCAGAATCCCTCGAGTCCTAGGGGAGCAGGCACGCCGTCTGCAGCGTGGGAGGACCTCCTGCATCCCCTACTGGCCGGTTCCCACCCTGTAATGAGATTGAGCCCTACACAGTGAGTCTCGCCCCGCTTGGCATTGAGAGTGCCTGGTGGGTGGGGCTGTGTGGAGTGTGTTTACTTCATCCCCCCCCCCCCCCATCAACAACACAGTTAAGCAGTAACGCACACACAGGCGGGACTGTCCCAAGTCCTCCCAGGAAGGAGGGAACCTGCCAGCCAGAAAACAGGCTGCAGGTCTCCAAGGTGTGGAACTTTCCACTTAACACCTTGGCGAATGTGTTGACTTTTTTTTTTTATTATATCTAAACTTTGTTCAACTATAATTACAGTGAGATTGCATCTAATCGTGTTGGTACTCTTTGAACACATTCAGGGCGGTCTCAAGCGATGTGGCATGAAAACTGGCCATTTCTATCCCCCCCCCCCCCCCCCCCCCCCGCCCAGGACCCTCCTCTCCTGCTGCCTTGGATTGCGGTTCTGAGTTCTGAGTTATTCAGGCGGCAGGGCTGAATCCTGGACATGGAGCCCAGCAGAGTTCCAGGGCTGTGGTCACGGGCCTAATGGGTATCCAGGAAATAAGTTAAAGCATTGCATGGGCTTGTCGAGGACAAGGAATGGCTGTTCTTTTGGTGTCCAGGGGACTTGGCACAAGACCTGGGCGCTGTTAGTAAATTGGTGAATGAATGTGTGAATGAATGAATGAATGAATGGAGAGTCCTCTCATCCTGGTGCCCTCACAATCCACACCCCTGTTGGGGAAGGAGACTGGCCCTGTTACCCACATTGCCTGGTCCTTGGCTTTAGAAGACCACCCACAGTAATCTTGACCCCTGCCTCACCTGTCGGGGCATGAACAGCCCTGGCACCTGCATCCCATGCCCTTGAGCTGAAGGCTGAATGTAGATGGAGCCATTCTGGAGTTTCACTGCTTTCTGAGGTGGGGGTCTCTTGGGGAGGGGGCTCATGGCTGGCAGGTCTGGGCAGGGTGTGGGGCAGGGGGCCCCTCCTCCTTGTCCCCTTCTGCTCCGCCACCCCCAAGGCTGGGCCCTCATGGAATCCGCCAGCCCTGAGGCCTCTCTCTGACAGATTCTGCCAAGACAATTGGACCTGTCAGGACCCATCAGGGCAGGCTGGTTTCAGGCAGTGAATTGAATTTGCAAGCCAGATAATCGGTTATTGATTGGAAGGGCGAGCTGTGGCTCCCCCCGGCTTCTGCGGAAATGAACTCCTCTCTTTCTGGAACATTTACTTGTTGGAACAAAGTAGTGAGGGTTTACAGCTGGATAGACAGAGCCAGCTCTGAAGACGTGACCTGAGTCAGCTGGGTCCCCCGCCTCCTGTCCCTGTCAATGTCATTTATGTAGGTGAAATTGGGCTAACAAGCTTGGCCTGGAACAGGGAGGGTTCTGTCTAGCCCACCCAGCAGGAGATGAGATTCCCATTGAACGGAGGCGCCAAAGCTGGGGATAAGAAGTCTTTTGGACACAGGGGAGGGGAGGGAGCCCCACCCTGGCCATGCAGCCCACTCCCCTCTCCCCCAGCTCCGTGGGTCCTTTACAGCCCCGCCATGGCCACCACCTGACACCTCTGGCCCCCAGATTCCCACTGAGGGCGGGTCTCTATCCTGCCAAGCCAGAGCCAGGACCAGGGCTTGGCCACGGTCCCCAGAGCCCCAGTTCTAGGACGCCTCTGACTGTAGGCGCACTGTTGACTCACCAGCAGCACCTTGGGAATGCACACGAAAACCCATTACATTTCGCATTCATCATCGTTATAAAACGTGTCCCGGTTCCAGACAAGCTAAAAGGCGAGGGAGAGAACCGTGTGTGTTAGAACCCGGGAGTGCGGTGTTGTCGTTCTCATTATTAGCATGTTTACATCTCTCTCTGTACCGGGAGGGTTTGCTGCGGGGAGCTGAGCCGGCTGCTCCCACATGCCTCCCCCCCCCCCCCCCCCCCGCCCTCCTACACATCGTGCTGAGAGGCGGTCAGTGGAGGAGGCTCAGGTGCGCGCATGTTTACCTGGCCCGCACTGTGTCCAGCCACAGACTGGGTGAGGCCCTCCTGATTTCCCAACCCCCTTCAGCCCAGAGAGGAGTCTGTGGTGGTGGTGGTGGGGTGTCACCTGGAGCCTGTGTCTCCCTCCCAGTATAGCTGACGCTCTCCTTGGGGGCTCGCCATTTCCCTCCCTAAAGCCCTGAGCTAGGGAACAGGGTGCGCCCGAGAATCTATCCTTCTGAGACAAAGCAGGCTGGCCAAGGCCTGGTCTGGGACGCTGACCCCGAGGGCAGGGCCGCTGCTCTTGCTAACAGACACAGGGGTTGGGGAGAAGGGGGCTGGGTGCAGGTCAGCGTCCGTCCGGTTCTCCTGTCCTGGTGCCTAAGTTCACTCCAAGGAGTGCAGGGTTCTAGGCTGGAGCCTGGCCGTCTGGGTTCTCGGGAAGTGGGTCTGTCGAGGTGAGAGGCCCTGACGTGCTCATTCAAGCTTGCTGGGGGGCTTTCTGTGTGGGCTGTGGGCCTGCCTGAGTCAGGAGCAGCCTCGTGCTTGCCTGTTAAGTGAAGGAATAATACCCACCTGCTCTGCTTTCTCCTGGGGATCTGGGCCGGCAGCTGGCAGCGTTGGCCTCTGGGCCCCAGAGGGTCCAAGTGCACAGTGAGGAGATTCCTTGCTCTCAACCCTGGGCTTCCCCCTTGCTCTGCACCGTCCTCCAGGGGCCCTGTCTTGGCAGGACGGTGCTCGCGAGGGACATCTTCTGTGGTGGCTTCCTCTTTGCCTGGAAGGACGCTGAAGCTAGTTTGCACCTTCGTGCTCCAGGGGAGGGCCGCTATCAGCCCTGATGCCCAATCTCCATTCTGCACGGAGGAGCTTTCTTGCCCTGGCTACGAGGTTGGAGCTGGGTCCCAGAGCCAGGCCACCTTCTGTGTGTTCCCGGCCACCTCTGTCCGAAAGGGTGAGCAGGTTTTGCAGTTGGATCTTGAGCTGGCCAGGGACCCAGGCAGCATGGTGCTCATGTTTGCCCCGGAGGGAGCCCTTTCTACCTGCGAGCATTAGCTCCCTCTTGGCTTCAGTCTGAGGGAGACGCTGTGAGTTAGACAGAGGCTGGGCCGTGCAGGAAGAGAGGACACTGGAAACCTGGAGTGACAGGTTCCCTGGGGACCTGAGTCAACACACAGCCAATCCCGGTCCCCCAGGGTTCCTCACCTCAGAGAGTTTGGCCTTCGGTCCCTGGAATGTCCAGGAGCAGGGACTCTGTCTTGTTAATTTTTTGGTCACCTTGGGGTTAATTGGGGATACGGAATGCCTCCTTACTGCAGGTTTGGTGTGAACATAACTGCATTGTGGTTCCCCTTCCTGCCCTAGGAAGCCCAGTGTGGGACTGAGATGGAGTCCGGGGGTGACGTGGTGGTCGGGTCCTCATTCCCTAGGCAGCGCCTGGTTCTGGAGGGACACCTGTGGAAGGTGCGGGGAACCCTGGACACACCTTGTGGGCTTTTCAAACAAGCCCTCTGGCATGAGTCAAGGTTTCCCCGTCTCCTGCCTCCCTCCTTCCCTCTCCTCCCCAGGTGAGGAGGGTGCCTCTGGCAGGCTCCCAGGGGGTGGCGCTTCCTATGCTCTTCCCCTTTCTTCTGAGAGACAATGAGGGGGAGAGGAAACACATCAAGCAGTAGCGACTGATTGGATAGGGGGGACTGAATGCCGGCGGGGCTCCCTGGACAAGCCAGGTTCAGCTCTGGGCTGAACCGTGCCCCCACTCCCCCCAGCAAATCCAGAAGTTGAAGCCCCAAGCACCAGGACCTCAGAATGCAACCACATTTTGAGACAGGGTCTTTAAAGAGGGGATTAAGTTAATTAAAATGAGGCCACTTGGGCCCCGATCCAGTCTGATGGATGTCCTTGTAAGAAGAAGGAACACTGGGGACGTTCCAGCCGAGAGGAGAGGCCGCCTGAGGACACAGGGAGAAGGCGGCCATCGGCAAACCGAGGGGGGCGGCCTCGGAGGATACCAACCCCACCTGCACCGTGACCTTGCACTTCCAGTCTCCAGAGCTACTAGAAAATAAATCCTGTTGTTTAAGCCACTCGGTGGGTGGTACATTGTCCCCCACCCCGCGCAGATGCGTGAGGTGCTACATTGTTTCGGCTGCCTGCGCAGATGGGTGCGGTGCAGACACCGTGGGCTCGCTCAGTGCCCAGCGGAGCGAGCGGCATCCTCCAGCGCGGACAGGACGTCCGGGGTTCTCAGCAACTCCTGCTCTGTCTGCACCTGGCACCTCTCCTTCCTCCGGGGGCTGCCCCCATTCCATCTGGCCTGCTCCTGAGTGGGGGTGAGGGGGGGGGACGCCACGTGCTGACCCACCGCGGAGGACTCCAGCAGCTGGCCCCGCTTGCTCGCCGCGTGCAGGGTGCTGGGGCGGCTCCTCGTTTGTCTCCGCTAATGAAGCCCCGCTGGAGAGACGCGGGCCGGGAGCGCTGCCCGAGACCGTTTTCTGTTCGACAAAACGCTAATATTTCAACCCACTGGCCTCCAGTGAGGAATCCATAATTAACCGAGAGGAGATCACGGTTTCAAGCCGTCCCTGGGCACCAATTCTGCAGACCCACTTCTGGGCTGGAGGGGCCGTGGGCTTGGCCCACAGCAATTATTCTTATTTTCTTAACTAACAGGGAAGGACATGTGGAAGGGGTAGGGGTCAATGAAATGTGTCTCTCTGAGTTGTTTTGAGGGATAAAGTAAAGGAAAAGCTAAATTGATGACATAACAACAAGTGACCCCCCCCCCCCCCCACACACACACACACATGCAGAGACACCGCGCTCTGTGTCGGCTGTACTGGCTCCTTAGGGTTGATCTCAACTCTCAGCACAGGGATCTGCCCGAGGGCCCGGGGACCGAGGATGTCGACCTTCTGGTTCGAGCATTTCTTCCTCAGTTGCTTCTCTTGAAATCATTAATGACCCCCCCCCCACCCCTATGCTTTTCAAAGCTGGCTCACCAGTGACAGCTGTGGTGGCAAGAAATGGGCCCAAAGAGCCAGCTTTGAATCCCCGCCCCCTCTGCTGTGGACCCAGCAAGTCACTGGGCACTCCCCTGCCCCCTCTGCTGTGGACCCCAGCAAGTCACTGGGCAACCCCCCAGTCCCCCTCTGCTGTGGACCCCAGCAAGTCACTGGGCACTCCCCCGCCCCCTCTGCTGTGGACCCCAGCAAGTCACTGGGCAACCCCCCAGTCCCCCTCTGCTGTGGACCCCAGCAAGTCACTGGGCACTCCCCCGCCCCCCTCTGCTGTGGACCCCAGCAAGTCACTGGGCACTCCCCCGCCCCCTCTGCTGTGGACCCCAGCAAGTCACTGGGCACTCCCCCGCCCCCCCCTGCTGTGGACCCCAGCAAGTCACTGGGCACTCCCCCGCCCCCTCTGCTGTGGACCCCAGCAAGTCACTGGGCACTCCCCCACCCCCCTCTGCTGTGGACCCCAGCAAGTCACTGGGCACTCCCCGGCCCCCTCTGCTGTGGACCCCAGCAAGTCACTGGGCACTCCCCCACCCCCCCTCCTGCTGTGGACCCCAGCACGTCACTGGGCACTCCCCGGCCCCCTCTGCTGTGGACCCCAGCAAGTCACTGGGCACTCCCCCACCCCCCCTCTGCTGTGGACCCCAGCAAGTCACTGGGCACTCCCCGGCCCCCTCTGCTGTGGACCCCAGCAAGCACTGGGCAACCCCCCAGTCCCCCTCTGCTGTGGACCCCAGCAAGTCACTGGGCAACCCCCCAGCCCCCCCTGCTGTGGACCCCAGCAAGTCACTGAGCACTCCCCCGCCCCCTCTGCTGTGGACCCCAGCAAGTCACTGGGCAACCCCCCAGCCCCCCCTCTGCTGTGGACCCCAGCAAGTCACTGGGCAACCCCCCAGCCCCCCCTCTGCTGTGGACCCCAGCAAGTCACTGGGCAACCCCCCAGTCCCCCCTCTGCTGTGGACCCCAGCAAGTCACTGGGCAACCCCCCAGCCCCCCCCTCTGCTGTGGACCTCAGCAAGTCACTGGGCAACCCCCCAGCCCCCCCTCTGCTGTGGACCCCAGCAAGTCACTGGGCAACCCCCCAGTCCCCCTCTGCTGTGGACCCCAGCAAGTCACTGGGCAACCCCTCAGTCCCCCTCTGCTGTGGACCCCAGCAAGTCACTGGGCACTCCCCCGCCCCCTCTGCTGTGGACCCCAGCAAGTCACTGGGAAACCCCCCAGTCCCCCTCTGCTGTGGACCCCAGCAAGTCACTGGGAAACCCCCCAGTCCCCCTCTGCTGTGGACCCCAGCAAGTCACTGGGCACTCCCCCAGTCCCCCTCTACTGTGGACCCCAGCAAGTCACTGGGCACTCCCCCAGTCCCCCTCTACTGTGGACCCCAGCAAGTCACTGGGCACTCCCCCAGTCCCTCTCTACTGTGGACCCCAGCAAGTCACTGGGCACTCCCCCAGTCCCCCTCTACTGTGGACCCCAGCAAGTCACTGGGCACTCCCCCGCCCCCTCTGCTGTGGACCCCAGCAAGTCACTGGGCAACCCCCCAGCCCCCCCTCTGCTGTGGACCCCAGCAAGTCACTGGGCAACCCCTCAGTCCCCCTCTGCTGTGGACCCCAGCAAGTCACTGGGCACTCCCCCGCCCCCTCTGCTGTGGACCCCAGCAAGTCACTGGGCACTCCCCCGCCCCCTCTGCTGTGGACCCCAGCAAGTCACTGGGCACTCCCCCGCCCCCTCTGCTGTGGACCCCAGCAAGTCACTGGGCACTCCCCCGCCCCCTCTGCTGTGGACCCCAGCAAGTCACTGGGCACTCCCCCAGCCCCCCCCTCTGCTGTGGACCCCAGCAAGTCACTGGGCACTCCCCTGCCCCCCTCTGCTGTGGACCCCAGCAAGTCACTGGGCACTCCCCTGCCCCCCTCTGCTGTGGACCCCAGCAAGTCACTGGGCACTCCCCTGCCCCCTCTGCTGTGGACCCCAGCAAGTCACTGGGCACTCCCCCGCCCCCTCTGCTGTGGACCCCAGCAAGTCACTGGGCACTCCCCTGCCCCCCCTGCTGTGGACCCCAGCAAGTCACTGGGCAACCCCCCAGTCCCCCTCTGCTGTGGACCCCAGCAAGTCACTGGGCACTCCCCTGCCCCCGTCTGCTGTGGACCCCAGCAAGTCACTGGGCACTCCCCTGCCCCCCTCTGCTGTGGACCCCAGCAAGTCACTGGGCACTCCCCTGCCCCCTCTGCTGTGGACCCCAGCAAGTCACTGGGCACTCCCCCGCCCCCTCTGCTGTGGACCCCAGCAAGTCACTGGGCACTCCCCTGCCCCTCTGCTGTGGACCCCAGCAAGTCACTGGGCACTCCCCCGCCCCCTCTGCTGTGGACCCCAGCAAGTCACTGGGCACTCCCCGCCCCCTCTACTGTGGACCCCAGCAAGTCACTGGGCAACCCCCCCAGCCCCCCTCTGCTGTGGACCCCAGCAAGTCACTGGGCAACCCCCCAGTCCCCTCTGCTGTGGACCCCAGCAAGTCACTGGGCAACCCCTCAGTCCCCCTCTGCTGTGGACCCCAGCAAGTCTCTGGGCAACCCCTCAGTCCCCCTCTGCTGTGGACCCCAGCAAGTCACTGGGCACTCCCCCAGTCCCCCTCTGCTGTGGACCCCAGCAAGTCACTGGGTAACCTCCCAGTCCCCCCCTGCTGTGGACCCCAGCAAGTCACTGGACATCCTCCCCTCCTGTCCCCCCCTGCTGTGGACCCTAGCAAGTCACTGGGCAACCCCCCCCGCCCCCTCTGCTGTGGACCCCAGCAAGTCACTGGGCACTCCCCTGCCCCCTCTGCTGTGGACCCCAGCAAGTCACTGGGCACTCCCCCGCCCCCTCTGTTGTGGACCCCAGCAAGTCACTGGGCAACCTCCCAGTCCCCCCCTGCTGTGGACCCCAGCAAGTCACTGGGAAACCCCCCAGTCCCCCTCTGCTGTGGACCCCAGCAAGTCACTGGGCACTCCCCTGCCCCCTCTGCTGTGGACCCCAGCAAGTCACTGGGCACTCCCCTGCCCCCTCTGCTGTGGACCCCAGCAAGTCACTGGGCACTCCCCCGCCCCCCCTGCTGTGGACCCCAGCAAGTCACTGGGCACTCCCCCAGTCCCCCTCTGCTGTGGACCCCAGCAAGTCACTGGGCACTCCCCCGCCCCCCCTGCTGTGGACCCCAGCAAGTCACTGGGCACTCCCCCAGTCCCCCTCTGCTGTGGACCCCAGCAAGTCACTGGGCACTCCCCTGCCCCCTCTGCTGTGGACCCCAGCAAGTCACTGGGCACTCCCCCGCCCCCCCTGCTGTGGACCCCAGCAAGTCACTGGGCATCCCCCCCAGCCCCCACCCCGATCTCCAGTAGTGAACAGGATTATAAGGGTCCCTCCCATTAGTGCTTTGCCAGGTCAAATGAGATAACACACAGGGCCCGGCACACCGTAAACCCTCAGGGAAGCTGGTGGTGCTCAGGTCCCAGCCTTACCCCCATCTCAGCTGCAATATTATGTGGCTCGATGGGATGTCCAACTTGTGAACTTACTTCCTGAAGGTCCCACAGTTTTGCTGTGTCCCGGTCCCAGCTGTCACCACCTCTGCCAGGACCCTGTGGGGTCAGGGGAAGAACTGGCAGGTTTGGTCCATAGGAACAAAGCTTGAGGTGGTCGGTGCCCATCCGTCCTTCAGGAAGCCAGAGAACGGCACAGCTGCAGGACAGGGTGGGTGGGAGAAGGAAGAGAGAGTTCCGGAGGATGGGGCATGGTCGGTGCTGCCCAGTTAACAACGGGGGGGGGGGGGGGGGGGGGGGGGGGGGGGGGGGGGGGGGGGAGGAAGCCTGAGCTGATGCTTTTTCATAAGAATTCAGCATCACTTTTCTTTTTCTTTTTTGGAGGGGAAAGAGATATTTGTGTATTTTCATTACATGCTCATCACAATATTTGGAAAATAGAAGAAAGTCTAAACAAAAAAACAAGAAAAAAATCATTAATAATTCAGAAGTAATCCCTCAGCCACAAACACCCCTCCATTTTTGGGGGTATCATTTGGCATCTCTTATAGGCCAATGTGTGGCTTGCTTCACCTCACAACAGGTCATGGGCAGACGGTGGCCAGAGGGACACACACACACAAAAGATCATAAGAAACATCGTGAACACTTTTAAGACAGTGCATTTGAAAACTTAGACTCCTTGGAGATGATAAGTCCTCCAAGCTGACTGGAGAGAGATGTGACGTCTGCATGGTCTTAGAACCATGAAGGAAACTGAACTCAGTTCTTCATCACCCTGTTAAGACCACGCGGCTCCCGGCAGGTGTTACGTGCACGTGCTACTACACACGCGAAACAGGAGCTTTTACTCCTGCGCAAAACTTCTCAGGAAGTATTTTTACAAAACCCACATGTGAGAACGTATGACCTCAACATCGAAACAGAGGACAGGGGAGACGGGAAAATTCTAGGCTCATCGCCAGCGTGAGCATGGATGCCAAACGTCCTAAAAATAGGCTAACCAAACACAGCAGCAAGGCATAAACAGATCATCTGTTGTGACTGAGTTGGTTTTAGTCCAGAGAGCAAAAAATAGAAGATATATTAATTCATTGTCACATGAAGAGCTTAAAGGGGAAATAAAAAAAAAATAGGTTGGGCTCGATCTAGAGAAAACATGTGCTGAAATTCAAAGCTCTTGTACGAGACAGCGCCTCTTACTTGACTCCAAAACAGCCCTGCAGATTCTAAAAACCTTGAACGAACATCGCACCCAATAGCAAAACAGCTAAAGCATTTCCTTAAGCCAGGAGCACCCACTATCTACTCTTATGATTAGTACTGCCATTCAACTTGGTACCAGAGGAACTAAATGATGTGATAAGGCAAGAAAAAGAAAAAAAAAAATACAGACCAGGAGAAAGAAATAAGACAGCCGTTCTATGCAGAATGACATGCTGGTCTTAGAAAAATCCAAATTAACGTAGAGACAAATGGTACAAATTAATTTGAGAATTCAGTCAGATTACTAGACATAAGGCCAGTATACAAGTTAATTACATTTCCACACAGCAGCCATGAATGAACCACACGTTTAATGGAAACAAATACAGTTTACAAATAACAGTGACCAGAAAAGGAAACTAAGAACCGATGAAAGCTATGCAAGTTCTCTGTAGTAAGAAATTTTAAAACATCGTAGAACAGTGGTCCCCAACCTTTTTTGGGCCACGAACTGGTTTCATGTCAGAAAGTATTTTCACGGACGGGCCTTTAGGGTGGGACAGATAAATATATCACGTGACCGAGACAAGCATTAAGAGTAAGTCTTAGACGGATGTAACAGAGGAAATTTGGTCATTAAAAAAAATATATCATTCAGACTTAAATATAAATAAAACGGAAATAATGTAAGTTATTTATTCTTTCTCTGCAGACCGGTACCAAATGGCCCATGGACCTGTACCGGTCCGTGGTCTGGGGGTTGGGGACCACTGTTGTAGAAGACATCATTGTGTCCTAGATAAATTGAGAGCTATTGCTTATTTAAGGACAGTTCAAGACAATATTATAAACATGTCTATTTTCTCCAGATTGACCTATAAATGCAGTGTAATTTCCAGTGAAACCCCAATAGGGTGCTTTGTGGAACTGTGATTTTTCAAAATGCATAGGGAAGAGTAAAGGTCCCAAAATAGTCAAAACACCTCTGAAGAGGAGATATAGAATGGGAGGTCTGCTCACATGTTAAACGGTGACAGAGCCTCTGTCGGTCCACGGTGAAGGGGCTGCTCAATCCGGCTCAGAGCTCCCTGAGGCTGGCGCTTGTCTGGACTTTGGTGGCCTGCCTGTCTCCCCCAGCTGCTGGCTTGGCCTCCCCCGAGGGTCTCTAGCTTGGGCCCAGGTCTCTTCCTGTCTTCCAGGCTGCCTGGGCGGCCACGGTTCTGCCTGAATGTTGCAGACCCCAGGGTTCTCTTCTCTGGACTCTTCTCCATCTACACTCGTTTACGATTTATTGTTCAGAATGACATCTATGTGTGATGATGCCCAAACACAATGTCCTGTTCAGAGCTCTCTCTTGAACTTGGGTGGGACCACTCGAACCGCCTGTCCATGTGCCCACTCAGTGTCTCCTGGGCATCTCAAAGCAGTGGTACCCCAGAAGGAAAGTGTTGGGAATGACCCCCTGAGGGCCATTATGGCTGCATGATCTGTCAAAATGTAAAAATAATAGAAATACTGATTAAATGTTGGCTGTCTCATACTGTCACTGCAGGGCAGTGTTTCTGACCAGAATCAGGGACGAGTGTCCCTCCCACAGGCCACTTTCTCAGGCGCAATGTGTGTGCTAAACCTAATTCCTGGCACCCTCCTCCATGCCCTGTCCACCGCTGGCATCTCCACGGTGGCGAGTGACAGCTTCCTCCCCAGGCTGTACTGGGAGTCACGCCTCTTTCCCGTTTTCTCTTCCCCGGGCAGCCCACGGCCGGTCCATCAGCAAACCTGCTCAGAGCCACAGCCAGGAGGTAGCCCTGCCTGCTGGGTGCACCACCCTCCCGGGAAGGTTTCTGCACCACCACCTCCTGGCCTCCCACCGAACATCTGCTCGGTGCCTTGCTCAGAGCGAGCCTTTGAAAATGGTCACACTGTTTCTCACAAGCTTCCCGTCACTCCCCACCACCTTAGGAGAAAGAGTCACAGTCTTCCTAACGGCCAGACGGTCACCCCATTTCTGTACCCTCCTCCCCTGACTTCTTCCCTGCATCCTGTGCTCAGTGTCTCTCCCTGACTGCCCCAGGGACATACAGGTGTGTGCCCACCTGTGCTGAGTGGGAGTCCACAGCCCTGCCCCACCAAGGAACTCCAGTCTAGTGTCGGGGACAGCTGGGGAACAAACGGGGGACAAGCCACCCGGGAGAAGCAAGGTCCAGGATTGCATTCAGCTCCAAGGGGGTCCTGATGGTGCAGCTGTGTGCCCAGCCCTGGGGTGGGATCTGAGAACCAATCGTCACCGGCCGTCTGAGCCTGCCGCCAGCGAGGAGCTCCGACAGCGTGTGATGGATCCCACGCAGGAGCTGCGGCCCGATGATTCTCTCGTGTGAGTTAGTGCTGGTTCTTATGGACGCAGTGCGGCCAGCTGATGGATGGGACAGGCCGGCGCAGCCCGGAGTGCACTCGTCTTCATAGAAGCATCCAGCAGACTCTGCTCAGGAGGCGAGTCGCAGGCAGTTAGTTCCTGCTGCCTCGGTTTCCTCGGGACTTCGGGGGAGCAGGTTTTGTGGGGGGAGGAAATGTAGCCAGGTGGGGCTCAGGACTCAGACATTCCTGGGTTCAGCCCTCTCGCCTTGGTCTTCTCATCTGTGAAATGGATTAGCAATGGTGCCCACATCATGGAGTGACTCTAAGGATCCGATGCCCCATGCCTGTCATGCGGGGAAAAGTTGGCCGTGGGAACAATGCCATAGCTTTCCTCTGGGCTTCCAGGCCCTGGCAGCGTGGGGGCAGGGCCAGCCTGTCACCCTCCCAGTGACAGAGGCTTTGCTACTGCATCAAGATTGTCCCTAAGGGGCATGAATTCTGTCTTTTGTTCAGGCCACCAGAGACCAAGCATGGGAACCAGCCCAGCATAAGCTGTGCCATAGAAATGACCATGACCAATTACAGCTATAAATCTCGGAGAATCCAACCCACAATGACTTCACAAAAAGGATTCATTTATTTTTCCTTTTTTTTTTTTTTTTTTTTCCTATAAAGAGAGGTCTGGAGGTTGGCCATAGCCGGAGCCAATCCTGGTGTTCAGTGATTATGTCAAAGGCCCAGGGTTATGTCAGAGGCTTTAGCTTTTTTCTCTGCTTTCTTAGCATGCTATCTCCACCGCTCATTCCTGCTATGCTTGTTGCCTCATGGACCCAAAATGGCTGCCACAGCTCTGGGCAATGCAGTTGTCTCCATAGCAGGAAAAAAACGATGAAGGAACAGTGTCAGGGAGCACCCCTATTATGTCCGATCTTATCACGGGGAAGGAAAAGTCCCTGCAGAAACTCACTCACTCATGGTTCCCTTTATTCACTCATGGTTTCTCTGTCACCAACCGGTCACCTGGATGCCCCCTCATGAAGAAGAGCCTGGAGAAGTGAGTTCCTGGCCTTGGCACCTTGAAAGTGGGCAGGGGTCTGGCAGGAGAGATTTGGGAGAGGCTGCTGGCTGGCCAGCTAACCACAATCCCACTGTCTGTGTTCTGACTTCCAGGGCTGGGTAAGTCGGATGCTCTCCTTTTTAAAAATTTTTATTATAAGTAATGTTTTAATGAGCCGTATTTGTAATATTTCCCCAAGTTTATGATTACCCTTTACAATCAATCCCTTTAGGTGGAATTACTAGGTCAACAGCACATGTTACTTAAGGCTCCCAATGTACACAGGGGTGGGTCCTTCCTCATCTCAGCCCCTCCAGTCCCCGGGCTGGTCCCCAGAATCACTCGCCATCCCCCTCTCTCTCACACCAGGCACTCAGTCCCTCAGCTTCTGGGTCCTGTCCAACACTGGCCCTTCTCAGCACCTCACTGGCTGTCCCCTCTGGCCAGAGCCTCCCCGTCTCCCTGGTTCTGAAGGCTGTTGTCAGCGCCTCGATCGAGTTTCATAATGCTGTTAATATCTTTCTTCCTCTGGGGTCCTCCAGGAGCCTCGTTTGTTGCAGGAACAGGCCAAGCTCAGAACAGAGGCTGACACGGCCCTAACTGACCTGACCCCCACAATCCCCCCAACTTCATGACTTACTGCCTCCCCCTCTCTCCGACCAGGTGGCCTGCTGGCTGTGTCTCATACCCGCCCGCCACGCTCCGCCCTGGGTCCACCTCCCGTCTGCTACGGGGCTCACCCAGAACCCACGTGGCTCATTCTCCCTGCTGTTTGGTTCTGGCTCTAATGTTGCCTCTGACCATCTAATTCCTCCCGCCCCCCCCCCCCCGCACCACCACTTGGACAATATAGCCCACGAGCGCAGACAGGTCCCCGTGCTTGGCAAAGGTTTCTGTCTCTTTTGTCCATCACTGAATGTCCAGCACCGCGGACAGGGCCTGGCTCCTGGCAGGCGCTCTGCTAGTGTTGAACATGGACTGAATTTCCAAATTGCTCTCGAAAGAGACTGAACCAATGGATGCTTTTCTGAAGCTGTTTTTTTCCCGCCTGAGGGACCATATTTCCATTTAAAAAAATTTAGTGGATTATTTTCTACTTATATCCACTCTCATTTTATTTATTTAACTCCCGCATTTTACCTCTTACTTTCTCCTTCAAGAGCGAAGCTATTCCTTCACGTTTCTCTCGGTACCTCACAGGCTCATTGGTTTTAAAATCTTTGTCAGGCTGCTCCGTCATAGAGGTAACTTTCTCTACAGTGAATTCATGTCCTGTGTCAGTTTGGGATTTTTGTTGGCTTTCTTAAGCATTTGATTCCTTCCGTATTGTCCAGATGTGGACTTGCCCGTTTGTGCCGAATCAGAGACCAGGGGGCATTTGTCTCTGAGCTCACCCTTCCTGTCTGCTGGATTTCTGACTGATGCCACAGGGACCGAGGTGCTGTTTCAGGACCAGCACTTGGGGACAGCGACCAGGGCCTGGGAGCCCCGCATTGGGGAAGATGTTGTGGATCCATGGTCCCTGGTTTCAAGGTTGAGTGGTGGTTTCTGGCGTCCCCTGATCACAGCTTGCAGATGCCGTAGTAATCATCACCATCATAAGGGAGTGGCCGTAAGCCTGGCTCCAGTGTCCTGAGTTCTGCAGGGTCCTTTCGGTACCATTACCTCCAAGGGGTCCAGGCCTGGGTTTTGCAAATGTTCTGGATTTTAGTGCCTTTCCTGGTCCGTGGAGATATTTATCTATTGCTTGCTTGTTTTAGCTTGCTGCGTCCTTCTGACGTTCTATTCTTACGTGTGATCTCTCATTGCTGTGTGTCCAGGGCGGTGGTGCCTGAAAGTGGGAGTTCAGTCTCCGCATCAGGAGCTGATTGTCCCGAAGGCGGGCACCATGCAGCCGCACTCCTCTCTGCCCCTAGGCGTCGGCCTCTCTCTGGAGATGGAGAACTCTGGGAGATGGGTGCTGTGACGTTTCATCCCCTGCCTGATCCTCCCATCTCAGATCCCTGCGCAGACCGGGCATGCAGTCACCATTCCCACGTGGGCAGCGTTTGGGAAGCCCCACCTGGCACAGCAGAGAGGGGATGAGCTGCAGGCAGAGACGCACCTGCGTTCAAATCTTGCCGCAGTGACTTTCTGGCTAAGGGACCTCGGGACAGGTCCTTCACCGGCTCTGATCCTCCGCTTAGCAGGTATTCCTGTTCACAAGGACAGACTGTGACAGGGATGCCGACATTATCCAGATCTGCTCCTTGGCCTCCTCCTCCACTGGGCTGCGCGGACAGTGCTCTGAGCACCCGCTCCCCAGGCAGGGCTTAGGGCTAGGGTTCAGGTGTGGGTTCGGGTTTGGGTTAGGGTACAAGTTAGGGTTAGGCTGTCAGTAGAGTTTGGGTTGGGGTTGAGGTTCAAATTAGGGTTAGGGTTAGGCTTAGGGGAGGATTTGAATTAGGGTTTGGGTTAGGGTAGGCTTAGCATCAGGTTTAGGATCAGGGTAGGGTGTTTGATTAGGGTTCAGGTTACATTCAGGGGTGGGTTACAGTTGGGCTCGGGTTGGGGTTAAGGGTTTGGGTTCGGGTTAGTGTTGGGGTTTCTCTTAGGTTTATGTTTTTAGAGTTAGGTTAAGGGTTTGGTTGAGCATTCGTGTTTGGGTTGTGTTTGTGATTTCGGTGAGGGTTAGCGTGAGGTCCATGGGGTGACCATGGTCCAGGTTGCTGCGACGGACAGATCTGGCTTTGCTCCCGGCGGGGTCCCGGCTTACCACAGGGGGGCTCCCGACTGCCCTATGGGGTTATGAGCAGCTTTCAGCTGTCACAGGCATGGGTGACGTTGACATGACAAGGGTTGGCAGGGGGATCGCGAGCTGAATCAGGTTGTGTCTTTCCATTAAGGAGCACATGTTAAAAGGGTAATGAGCGGAGGAAATGAGTCTGTAATGAAAACCACTGGCTCCTCACCTCAGGGATTAGTGTGTGTGGGAGGTGGATGCGAGGAGACCAGTGCCCCCCACACTGGCCCGACAGGAAGACAGGGAGTAGGTGCTCGGAGCCCCCCTTCCCCCATCCGCAGCCCAGTGTGGGAGGACGCCGAGAAGCAGATCTGGGTAATTGAAGCATCTCTGTGTCACAATCTGTCCTGATGAATATAAATACCTGGGAATGTGGATTGTCCTTGATAATGGCTTGCAATGTCATCTTTTTAATGAAAATTAAGAGCTTCAGTAGTACTAAGTAGCTGTGCTGACACATTTAATTGCTGCGCGGGGAGTTGATAACCTCATTTAACAGCAGGGAAAACCTGGGAGAGTTGAATTGGACTCCATCGAAGACCATGTGCCCCATTAAGTTAAAAGAAGAAAATATTTTCTGACGTATGTTGCTGATTGTACTTCCCTCTATTTTTACCTCAAAGGGATGTGATGAATTAATTATTACCCTGTTCTGCGTTTGATCCCCGACTTCCATGTGACACGGTGTCCCCCAGACGTGTGCTCTTCCCTGGGTCTCTCTCGAGGTCCGGGTCTCGAGAGACAGTGTGCAAGACAAGAAAACACAAGTGTGGGGTTGGGGTGTCTACCCACCCTGCCTTCCTCTGGGTCGCAGAGAGCGAACCGACCTCAGGTCACCTGCCTCCCACAAGACAGACTGCATTCAACACGGGGAGGAACACAGACAGGGAAGAGGGGATGTTTAGCCCGACCAGGACCGCTAGTCAAGTGCACACACACGTACGTCCCTTGCACCCAAAGGATGCTGCTACTAGTCGCAAGGGGTTCCTACCTGTTTCTTAGAGGAGGTTCCCTCTGCTGGCAAGGACTGAGGAATGGATTACAAGGAAACTTTGGAAGGAATCCTCCATCAGAAGCCTTTACCCTCCTAGAATACATTCCTCCAGCAAACCCAATGTCATGAGATGTTACCACATTTATTTTTCTTTTATTATTTTTTTTAGTGAGAGGAGGGGAGGCAGAGAGACAGACTCCCACATGCGCCCAGACTTGTTGAGATCTACCTGGCAAGCCAGGATCCACTCAGCAAGCCCACTAGGGGGTGATGCTCTGCCCATATGGGACCTTTGCTCAGTTGCTAAACAATGGAGCCATTTGTTTTGTAGCACCTGAGGTGGAGTCCATGGAGCCATCCTCAGCATCCGGGGCCAACTTGCTCCAATAAAACTATGGCTGCAGGAGGGGAAGAGAGAGAGAGAGAAAGAGAGAGAGAGAGAGAGAGAGAGAGAGAGAAATGAGAGGGGAAAGGGTGGAGAAGCAGATGGGCACTTCGCCTGTGTGCCCTGACTGGGAATCAAACCCAGGACTTCCACATACCAGACCAATGCTCTATCACTGAGCCAAGTGGCTAGGGCCGAGATGTTACTGTATTTAAACTGGAAGACTAAGTTGGTTTGTTTTTCTTGTTGTTTTCTTAAAACTCCCTAAAATAGAGGCTTTATAAAAATAAATAAATAGAGCTCTTGAGAAGTAATCGAACGAGGAAACACCATTCGTCTGGCACATAACAAATATGGAGAGCGTTCTGGATAAAAATGCGCCATATGGCGTATGGGTGTTGCAGAGTGTTCTGGGCTGAACTGTGTCTCCCCAAACCCATCTGCTAAAGTTTTCACCCCCCGGATCTCAGAGTGAGACTGTATTTGGAGACTGTATTTAAAGAGGGGATTAAGGTAAAATGAGGTCACTAGGGTGAACCTTAATTTAATAGGACTGGTGTTCTTAGAAGAAGAGGAGATGAGGACACAGACACACAAAAGAAACGGCTATGTGAGGACACAGGGAGGAGAGACAGCTGCCTACAAACCAAGGAAAGAAACCTCAGAAGGAACCAACTTGCCAGTACCTTGAACTCGGATTTTCAGAGTCCAGGACTCTGAGGACTGAGTTTCTGGGGTTTAAGGCTCCCCATCTGCAGTGCTTTGTTACGCAGCTCGAGCTGACCAGTGCATGGAGGAAATTCATCACAGCAGCACGAGGGGAGTCCTTGGGGGAGGCTGCAGCACGTGCAAAGGCCCTGAGGAAGAAAGGTATTTGGTGCATTTGTGGAGCACAAAACCCCAGCACGGCTGAAGTGGAGTGATGAAGAACGGCACAGGTGAGGATGGGGTGATGGGAGGCAGGTGCTGTGAGCAGGTGGGTTTTAGTCCCCCCTGCACCGGAGGTGATGGGCAGGCTTGAGGCGGGGCTGACAGGAGTCAGGGGTGTTCTGAGACTTCCATGCATGAGTGGGGGACTGGGGACGAGTGAGGAATCTGCTGGAGGGAAATGGGAGGGTGAGGTATTGACTGGGCAGGTGAACTTGAGGCTGCATAGGGAGATTGCAACGTGGCTGAGGAGATGGAGACGGATCAGAGGGGGTGCTGTGTGACAAAAATCAGTCTGAGTTTCCTGTTGCCATTATAACAAATCACCACACATAAGTCATCTCACAGTTGAGGTCGGAAGTCCCACAGTTGAGGTGGGCTTGGCTGGCCCCTCAGCTCTAGGTGTCAGGGGCTGAAATCAAGCTGTTGTCTGGCCCGGGCTCCTATCTGCAGCCTCTGGGTGGGGAGGTGCTTGAATCTGTGCCCTTGCCCATTCTGGATCTTGGCAGAATTCAGCGTCCTTGTGGCTGCAGGACTGAAGTCTCCGTTTTCCTGTTGGCTGTCAGCTGGGATTGTTCTTAGCTTCCTGGGCCTGCGTCCCCCGGACAGGGGCCCATTCCTCCATCTTCGAAGCAGTGTCAGCAGGGTGAGTCTTCCTCACTCTGCTTCTCTCTCTAAGCCCCCCTGTGCCTCAGGTCTCCTGCTCCCACCAGACGAAGTTCTCTGCCTTTACACAGGCTTTTGTGGTTGCACAGAGCCCACCCAGGTACTCCAGACTGGTCTCTGGATTGTAAAGCCCGCGACCTCGATTCCATCGGCGAGCCCCATTGCTGCGAATGGTACCGTGTCCACCGGCTCGGAGTGTGGCCATCTTTGGGGAGGACATTGTTCTGGCTACTATAGGTTTCAAGCATAACCCTGGAGGCGGCATTTATTTATTCACTGGGCAAACATTTACTGAACACCTATTGTGTGCTGAGTTCACACCTGCCCTCAGGCTTTGCACAGTCTGGCACCGGGCAGTGGGGGAGGAGGTGACGGAGGGGCCCTTCAGAGGTGGGCAGCCCAGGATGCGGCCAGGCTGGCATCTGCAGGTGGCAGACAGGGAGCCCTGTGGAAGTGAGGCTCAAGTCCCCGTGCTGCCCAGCTGAACTGGGAGACGTTCTGGACCCGCTTTGCTGCCCAGGGGAGTTCTCACGGAACCCACCTCTCTGTGCCTCCAGCCACCTCTGCCTGACATCAGAGCCGCAAAGGACTTTAGGTTTTATTCAGTTTCAATGTTTTCAATAGTCAGGTAATGAAGGACAGATTAAAGGGGAAAAACAAAAGAACTGCTTTGGGTCAAGGTGTTTCAAAGAAGGTGTGGGGGGGTGTAGCCTCCCACCTGACTGGCAGGGAGCTGGAGAGTGGACCCTGCCCCATCAGTGCCCCACAGGGCTCCTCAGCAAAGCCCCACGCTTCCCAGGACTCCTTTGAAAAGTAAGGAAAGCTGAGGCCTGGGGAGGAGTATTTTCTCCGTTATCTGCAGCTGATAGCGATCAGGGCTCCTTGTCTGGTGTTCTTTTCCTCCATGGACCCGACAGCTGGGGTGGGTTGGAAGGCCTGCTGACCTTGTTAAGACCACAGCTAGCCATACAGGAGTTCTGTATCTGACATGCTCCCCCTACTGCACCTACAAATTTAAATTCCATTGCCCTCTGTCTCTGTGCCCACATCTAGAGACGTGGAGACCTGTAAGCTCCTTGCAGAATATCTCAGGGCCGTTTCTCTAAGAGCCTGGCTCACACAGACGATCTCTCTCTCTCTCTCTCTCTCTCTCTCTCTCTCTCTCTCCCTCCCTCCCTCTCTCCCACACACACATGTGCGTGCACACATGCCAGATACCTTGCTTGCTTTTGCCACTTCTGAAGGAGGGTAACACCAGGTTGGAGCCCAAGGGGAATAGCAGCTTTGCTGAGACACAGATCCACCGCTGGATCTATGAAATGTGCTGTGTCCGTAAGCTGGGAAGACTCACTCTGTTAATGTCCCTCCTGTGGCCCATCAGCTCAGCAGCTCTTGCCACTCAGCCCTCCCTGTTTACCTGAGAGACGCAATTACGTCCTGGCCTCCACACAGGGCAGATTCATGGGGCCTCGCGGGGCACCGGAGGCGCGGAGGAGGAGCAGCCCAACCTGGAAAACAGCACCCTTGCCCAGGCGTCAGCCGGGAAGTGCCAGGGCCCTGGGGGCGCACAGCCTGCCTGATTCCTGGACTGGCCTCCCCCTCCCCATTTCCCCACCGCTCTGCATCTGGGCTGCTTCCCAGATGCTCCCGGGACCTGGGTTCCACGCTGGCCCGAGGAGGAGCTGCTCTGTGGGAATTTCTCTGGGAGCTGGAATGGCCAACCCTTGCTGGTGGGTTTGCTCTGTTTTCCAGAGGAAACTCAAGTTAAACATTATCATCAACTGTGGCCACCGGGCAATGTCTCTGATCAGCCTGCACGGACACTGTCAACCCCCAGCATGGAGGACCGGTTAAGCTGCAGCTAGTCATAGACACTCTAGCTTAAATTAGGTCCTGCTACAAAAAGCAATGATGTAGGATCAGAGACACCCCCCCACAGCCCCACGACTGCATTTCTAGTCAGACATAAGAAAAGGGAGGACGTGGGAAGGGTAGGAGTGGGGGTCCCAGGAAGCCAGAGGGAAGTGGTTTGGCCCCTAGACCAGTGGTGATCTAGGGCTCAGACTGCCTGGCCCCTGTGCCCACTCTGCAGCCTTCATGGGGTTAGGTGATTCTCTTCTGCCTCAGTCTGCCCATCTGCACAGTGGGGGATGCCTGCAGCACCTCCCAGGCCCTGTCCACTCCTGGGCTGGGTCTGAGGAGTTTGTCCAGCAGAAAGCCTGTGATGCTGGAAAGGTTAACTATTACGATCATTGACATATTAACCCAAAGTTTATCCAATGTAGGTAAATGCGCAAGCGCATGGACCTGTCAGGAGGGACTGGCGCTTCCTGAACCCTGGAGAGCATCTCTGAAAGGATTAGGACGAGTCCATGTTTAGGCACACGGAGCTCCTCGGCAATGACCTCTGCAGACGTTCTGCCTTTGGATCTGGGAAGGTATGTCATAGGTTCAGGGAAATAAACGCACAAAACTTAAAATGTTCTCAAGGTACTTGCAGACCATGATGGATTTGAAGAGTTGCCTTAAGCCGGGCGCAGTGCAGAGAGGACGGGAAGGGAGGTAAGGGGGGTGTGAGCGTGGCAGGGTGTTGGCGATGGGGGTTAGGGGTTAGGGGTGGGGCAGGGGGCTGTCAGTCAGGACAGGGCAAGCAAGCCCTTGGGACGTCTGGTTTTCAGGTACTGGTGCTCACCGGATGTACCCTCCCTTGGTTCATAGGGTGCCGTCGGCTCCGCGAGCTCTCTGGGGGCTCCCTCTTTCTCACCGCCAGCCCCCATCCATTCCCTGCCCCCAAAGCTGGTACATAGTGGCCGCTGGAGGAGCCCCGCCCCACCCGGCCTCGTGACGATGGGGCTGCCACCTGGCGGCCGACACCGAGCACTGCAGGCTCCCCGCGCCCTGGGCCTCCAGGCGGCCGCGGACCCTCCCTCCCCCACACAACTCTTCCAGGGCGCCGCCTCTCACGGAGCTCTGCCCGCAGATCCCCAGGCTTGTTCCGCACGCAGGTCGGGGACAGCCAAGGGACTCGAGATGCTGGAGCTTCTGATTCTTGATCTGAGGTAGGGTCTTGAGAGTTTGCGTTTCTGAGAATAGTCCGTGTTGCAGCTGTGCCCGGAGCCCCACTTAGGAGGACCACGAATGCAGCCCTGAAGCCTCACTCAGGCTGCAGGTGGAACCACGCAGGGAGTCCTGAAACTGCAGATGCCTGGGTCCTGAGAGGCCCTGTTATCAGGCCACCGTGGGGTCAAGCATTGAGTGCCCCATTCTAGCGTGTAACAGGCTGAGGACCACAGGTGGCATTCACCCCTCTCATTTGGGGGGAAGTGAGGTCCCAGGATGGAAGGAGATTGACCCTTGGTCATTGGGCAAGTCAACCCTTCTGGGGCAGGGCCATGGGTTGGTGCTGTGCACCTGGGTAGGCATGGCTCCCTTGGGGACACACCTGTGTGTGTGGCTGTGCAGGGACCCTAAATGGGTGGTGAGCTGGGTCAGTGGACAGTGGGGGAGGGGAGCTTCCAGGGGCCGAGGGAGGGAATGTCCTGCTGTGCCCTCCAAAGGCCCCTCGCCCCAGTCCAGCCCAGGCACTTCCACAAGGCAGAGCTCCAGACCACGACCTGGTTGGGAGCCAGGCAGAAGTCAGAGCGCCGGGTGCAGGCAGCAGGCAGCACAGAGACAAGGGCCCAGCCGCAGTGCAGGAGGGGGAGCTGCCCAGCTGCAGGGAACGAGCGAGGTGTGGTCAGCCCACGCTGCGGCCAGGGCCACGTCTGACCTGCTCCACCGCCTGGGTCAGGCTGCCTTCCAGGGGCCTCAGTTTCCCCTTTGTTACCCCGACGGCATTGGATCTGATGACTCTGTGGTGGGGACGGTGGATGGGCCGGCCCGGTGTCAGGCATTCTCATTCTCCCTGCACACGGTGTTCCTCGGAGCCCGATGGAGATGCGGTCACCTTTCTCCCATGACAATGACAACTCCGCAGGGCCCGAGTGGCTGCGCTGCCTGCCCCCAGGGCCACACCTGCCACATTTCCTGAGTCCATGAGTCACTTCCTTTGGTGGCACACCGGAATGTTCTTGGTGGGAATGCACTGTGTCAGCCAAGTGAGGTTATCAATTACTTGACGCGCCACCTCCTCATCCGTTAAAAGGAGGACGTGCTTCCAAAGGGAACCAGGTGAACGGCCCCGTGCTGGAATGCTCCTCTCACCATGGTGAGTGTAAATGCTGCTAACAAGCACGTGGTGCGGTCCCTCCATCGACCCAGTGAGGGAACCCCGGGAGACTCACGGCTCTGCGGGAGGTACAGCTGTTCCCTGCCCGCTGCCCGCCCTCCCCTGAGGCACCCGGGCTCACAGAAAGAGGCTGGCGGCTTTTACTGAGCCACAGGGACAGCATCCTCATGAAGGGGACGATGACTCAATGAGGTTTTTCCAACCACAGCCCAGCTTTGGGCCGGGTGCCGAGAGAAGAGTGACACTGCTGTCCTGCCTTCCCTGGAGGGAGTTAGGATGTCAGGAATGCCCCGCTTGGCAGAGGAAGGCTACATCCCTTTTTTCGGGAGGGGGTGTTGGGGGAATGTCTCTCATCTGCCACCTCCCTCTGTGTCCTGGCCATCCGGCTCTGGCCGTGAGGCTGGGCGTTCTCAGGGATGTCATGGGACAAGCTGGCCATGGGAAAAAGGGTGAGGAACGTGGCTGTCTTCTGCGCTGGGGCCAGACAACGGGGATAGTGGCGATTCCTCCTGTGACAGGCATTCGTTGGTCCTTCGTGCATCTGCGCCCTCCAGCAGAGGAAGGGCTCTTTCCTGTGATGAGCTTTCTTCCCCGAGTCCTGCTGTGGGGACACAGCACCCTGAGCGCTCTCTCTGCCTCCCCAGCAGGAGGAGAGCAGTGCTCTGCTCAGTCCCCGGTGAGCAGGGAGAACCACCCGACTGTCTGCCCCTGCCTGCTCCCGTTGGACTTGGCCATGGCTGGCTATTGCCTGGTTTCTCCAGCCAGCCTGGGTGCCATCTGCGGCCAAGGGCAGGTCCCATCCTCTTTGTCACCGTGGAAGAAACGGGCACAGAATTGTGAATTCTGAGAAGCTTGCTGAGAGAGCAGAGAGTGATGGTCCGGTCCAACCACAACTGTTGGGTGATTGGCAGGTGGCAACCTCACCTCCCTCCTGGAACTTCAGTCTGTGTCAGCTGTGTGGGCGCACCATTTGTCATGACCGGTGGTCACCAAACGTGCTCACACCCAGCCATGGTGCTGTCCGGTGCAGTCGGGAAAAGTCCCCATGGACACAGTGTGTCTGAGCGGACAGGGTCCCTGGCCTGTATCATGATGGGCCATTACCAGATGCTGACAACCCACAAGGACGGGAGACTAGAATTGGACATGGATGCTAACTTTGTGTCCCAGGTCTTGGGAAGGAGGCTGACCCTGTGCCCAGCTCCTGTCAGATCCTAGAATAGTGTCACTCTGATGGCAGCAGCAGGTGTCCTGCCGTCAGAGCAGCAGGCAGTCAGAGGTCAGCGACCTGAGAGCAGACAGCAGGGGGCTGCTGACCAGAGAGCCGTGGTTGTGTCTGAAGCACCCCCAACACCCGGGGCAGAGGGGTGTTTCTGTGACTTCCTGCTGGGTAGGGCGTGGCCCCTGAACTGAGGAGCCAATCACCAGTCACCAACAGAGATCACATGGGTGATCCCACTTTCCCTGAATACATTTCCTCAACTAGGGCAAGGGCCAACGTCCCCATTTTTGAAGACATCTCTCTGGAATGTGGATGTGCAAAAAAACCCCCAAAAAAACCACACACACAAAAAAACCCCACATGCTTGGCAATGCTAGATAAGAATATGTTCTTCAAATGTTGATTTGGAGGCTGAGAAAACAGCATATTCGAAGCTAATTAATGCCACGGGGTGGTGTCGGGAGGGTCCCCATGGGAGGAAGGATCACGATGCTGGAGAGCTCACAGAGGGCTCTCTCATTGTGCCAAGAGCCACAGCGAGCCCATTGTAGTCACGCCTGTGACCTTGAACTTCACAGAGAGGAGGCACCAGCCTCCCCCTTGTTACTGAGTCAGAAAACTGAGTCCCGGAGGGGAAACGCGCCCGAGACCGAGGTCCAGGGCCAGGAGGAGTGCCAGGCGGGTGTGTGGTCCCCAGCACCCAGTTCCTAACACCGGGTGGGTCTAGACCGTGGCCGGGACCCTCCTGAGGAAGGACAGTCCTGCCAGATAAGTCCAGTTATGTGTTAGAATTCAGCAGACGCCGCACAGATTTGGTTTCGCGAATTTAATCGCGTGGCGTCAATTATCGGCGTCCTGTCACGTCCCGAAGTATAAACGGTGAGATGCAAATGGTAATTGGGTTAGCATCAGACCCGCAGAAGTGCCCATAAATTAACCCTCATTTAAGAACCCGACTTCAGAGCGCAAACGGCTGTGCTAATATATGGTAAGATACCCTGGCCCGTATGTACACAACACCCTGCGAAATACATTAAAAATTAATTATGGTAAGGTCGATCCGATTAGAAGCAAAAGTCCTCTACGCGGAGGCCGTAAATGCGCCCGAGGTCTTACGGGGAAGGAAGGAGAAGAAGGTTCTGTGATTAACGGGCAGGGAATGTGGATGGAAGGACAACTTGTACGAAAAACGCGCTGTCCTCAGGCCGTTCAGACGATGGATGTTCGGGAGATGAGGCTCCCCCGCTGATGACACAGTCATAGGACAATCTGTCATTCTAGCTGCTTCAGTCTGCAGGTGCCCGGCACCTGGTCCCCCTGGAGGCCACCGGCCAGGAGTTCCTGGCTGCTGCCTCAGTCCTCCATCCTCCCCTGCAACAGTCAGCACGGGCTGGGCTATGGTGCTGTGACAAGCAGTCCCCACCCAGCACTGTTCTGAGTCTCCTTCACATGGGGGGCCGAGTGGGGTGGGGGGAGTGTCACCTGAGATCACTCCAGAATGAACATGTGATGACTCAGAGTTGAACCCCTGCCCCCCCAACCCATTAGCAGGTGCTTCTGAAAATCACTGTGGCTGGAGAAGAAGGTTCTGGATGGTCTCACACCAACACTTGGATGCCTCTGACCAGACCAGAAGTGATGCTTATTTCATTGGCCAAAGAAATTCACGTGACCATTCCTTACCTCAAGGGTGAGCAAGGAAAGTCCCCATGTCCCTGGAAAGAGGAGGAGTGCGAGTGTTGGGGGACCACCTGCTGGCTTGGGACCACCTTCCCCCAGGGAGCAGGTATCTGCTGAGTGGGGGGTCTTGGAGGGCCTCCTAGGTGGAGTGCTTCTCATGTTACCCAAGTTCTGAAGATGCTGGAAGTGTGACACAGAGTGGCAGAGGGCCCAGAGTGCCACCTTCACAACCAAGAGGCTGGATGGGGATGGAGATCCCATTGTCTTCCTGGAGGTTTACTGCCACTCCCGTGCCTAGACCCCCACGGGGAGGATGCTGCAAGGGGTGCACCCTGGTCCCAGGTGCCAACACCCCCAGACACTGGGCAGAGAGCAGGGAGCCGCCTCCCGGGGTGGACTTGGCCCTGACCATCAGCCCTGTCTTGGCTGAGTGTCCAAGCCCGTGGTCCTGCGGTCGTGCGATGGCACTTGGCCGCTTGTCAGCTAAGGTTTGCTGCATCTCTGAGATGTCCTCTACCTGGCTGGGTGTCCCTTCCGCACAGTCCTGGGGGGAATGCCTTTGGGGCCAGTGTGGGGGCAGCCACCGGACACGAGTTTCCACAGGCGTTCGTGGTTTGAGGCACTGTACCCTCGGCCCACAGACAGGTGCCGACCCCTCCTAATCCTGCCCCAGAGTCCCCAGTCGTTCTGCTTTGCGGGCCTCCGTTTTCCTGGCTCCCTCCTGGATGCTGCTCAAATCCGGCCTCTGATTCATGGCCGGGCAGCGTCTGAGCCGGCGAGAAGCCTGCATCTCTGGGTGAAGGAGCTTTTAGGAATAAATCCAAACAAAACTTTAAAAAGTCACACTTAATCACACTTTCTCTTTGTGTCTGGGACCCAGCCCAAGCACTGATTTGCAGCCCGTTAGCACGGCTCGGAATATGCAGGACTATCCTTTGTATTTATGTAGCTCGTAAGTCTCCCGTGACGGGTGGGATGTCTCCATAAATAGTCCCCGAGCAGGAACTCGCGCACGCCAGTGAGGGCTTTGCAGGCTTGCGATGGTGACGTGCCGGTTTCGGAAATGGCTGAATCAGAGGAGAGGCATTTGGGCTGAGACACCTGACTGCGTTCTGCTGTCTTACTTGGCTCCCTGGTGCATGCAACATCTTGGCTTTCCTTCTTCTCACCTGCAATGCCCTTGACCTTTCTTGACCTCCCATGTGTGCAGTGCGTCTAGCTGTGTCTCAGGCGGGGATCCCTGGAGGATGCCCGTTCTTCCTGGCTGGGAAGCCTTGCAAGGGGAATACAGCATCTATTTATAAGTGAGGACAATAAGGTGGAGAAAGGGTCAACCAGCCAAGGCCACCCTCTTGAGGGCGGGGGCTGGGATTTGAACCTCGGTCGTTGTGACTCCGTGTCTCATTTCCATGCCACATATTAGATGTTTCAAACCACAAAAGGAGCTCTTTGGAGCCCAGGGTCAAGTCAGACCCAGTGCTGATGGCTCCTGGAGTTCTCCAGTGTCCACCCTGCAGTGCGCAGGTGGGACCATGGTTTTGGAAGGGGGGGTAGTCATGGTGAGGCTGATACGTCACTGCGTCCCTTTCTGTGTCAGAGCAGTAGCTCCGTAAACAAGAGGGTGGATGGCTTCCGGAAGGAGGTGGTTTCATCTGGCCGGGGAACGAGGGCCGGGGATTCCTGAAGGAACTGAGAATGGAGAGACCGGCCCTGGAGAGGAGGAGACCACCGCATGGCCCCTGGGTGACGTGAGGGGTGGCGGGTGGCGGTGTGGTTGGAGGGGGACACTGTGAGTAATGGAAGCTTTGGATGGACAGGTTGGCAGGGATGTTATTAAAAATAAATAGAGGCTGTGGATAAGGGACGGAGCACAGGAAATTCTTCATGAAAGATACTGCTTAAAGAAAAGGGAAATTAAGATTTAAAGCCTCCATTTTCTTGCACTCCAAGTCAGCCCTTTGGTACTAACTTCTAATTAACTCCACCCAAACCAGAGTGGGCTCCACAACGAGGTGTAAACCACTGCTCCCCGTGCCAGCAGAGGGGCTGCCTGGGGAGAACCGGGGGCGGTGCGGGGGCCCTGGAGCTCCGGCCTCCGAGGAAGGTGCCATGGTCCCTGCCGCCGTTGTCCACACCAGAGGAGTGTGTGAAACCATGTTCTGGTCCCAGTCTTTGAAAACATTTTGAAATTATATCATACATATTATCATTTCCAAGGGCGTTATCTCTTTTGTCTAGAATTTTCCATTAATCACGATTGCCCTAGCCCAATTTTTTTTAGGGAGAAGATGCTATCTTTGGAGGGACCATCGGCAGCGATTTATTTATTTTTTCATTAGCAGAACAAAAGGAGCAAAATGTTTCACATTCTTTCACACGGAGCCAAATGTGACCAAGAGTTCCATCTCAGCTTCTGTTTCCATTTTAGACTCAAATTATGTTTACCTGGTATATGCTTATATGCATATGTGGGTATGCATGTATATTGTGGTTTGTTGATAGATAGATGCATAAATACATAGATGAAAGATAGTGGATAATTAGCTGGTTAGCCAGACAGATGATTGGTAGATGCGTAGATAGATGAGAGAGATGATACTCAGAGATGGATGATAGATAGATGGATGAACGAATGAATGGATGGATGGATGAATGAATGAATGATGGATGGATGGAGGATGGATGAATGAATGGATAGATGGGTGGGTGGATGTATGGATGTATGTATGTTGGATGGATAGATGATGGATGGGTGGACAGATGGATAGATGGATGATGGATGGATGGATGATGGATGGACGGATGGATGGACAGATGAATGTATGTATGGATGATGTATGTATGGATGAATGTATGTATGTATGTATGTATGGATAGATGGATGATGGATGGATGATGGATGGATGATACATATAATAGATAAATAGATGAGAGATGACAGAGACAGAAATAGATAGAGAGGCTCTTCCCACTTTCTGCCACCTGGGGCTGGTGTGAGTGGGGATTGGCTGTGTGACTGGACAGGCCTCTTCCCTTGGCTGACTACTCCATTCCCATCTGCTTGGAGGAGGAAGCAGAGCCCCCTGGGGGAGCATCAGCGCTATGAGACCCATTGGAGGGCCACCTTGTCTGGCCCCTGGCAGATGTCTACCAGTTGCAAATTTGTTTGTCACTCTTCCCCCAGGGCCTTAGGCGCTTAGAGGCCCCAGCATGGGGAGCTAGTGGGGACCCCCTGAAACTGGGACATGGTGGCTTCTGGCTGGTTGTAGCTGAGAAGACAAATCCTCTTCTTCAAGGGGCCCCCCGGCAGCCTGAAGACAGATGTGCTGCGTGCAGCCTCTGTTAGAAACAAATACTCTATGGCCTTTGGGTTAACTAGCCCCATTCATGTCTCATAGTTCTAGTACCGACGTTCTGACGTGACAGGAAATCACGGGCCTGACAAGGACACAGGTGTCCTGATGATGCTGCCTAACCACACCCACCTATGCAAATACAAACCCACGTGTGCCACACGCACGCCTGCACTCGCCCGCACAACATGCATACACGTGCCTGCACACACATGGACCTACACACACGTGTGATGGAGGGAGGGGTGCCGGGCCCAGGATGGGATCCTGGGGACAGTGTCGGGGCGTCCACAGGAGAGTGCCCAGCTGTGGGCTTGCTGCTGGATTTAAGTAGGTGGAGCAGGGCCTTGTGGCCGGCCTGGAACCCGGGAACCAGCGTCCTCACTGCTGGGGCTCAGCCTGGGTCCCCACGCTGCATCCTCGCAGGGCGTGCCGGCGTCCAGCCTCCAGCCTTGCGTTCCTCTGCGGGCTGCCGTCCGCGGTGGCAGCTGCCTGCCGGTTACTCACTCGTTCTCCAGGTGTCAATGAGGCCCCTGCTGGGGGCTGGACCTGTGTGTGTGTGGGGGGGTAGAGGGCTGGATGTGGCCACCAAATGGATACTTCTGCACCCCAGACACCAACTCTGACTGGATTTGGAAAGAGGGTCATTGCATATATCATTAAGGGTCTGGAGATGAGATCATTCCGGATGACCTGGGTGGGCCCTCCATCCAATGGCGACTGTCCTTGTAAGAGAAAGGGATGCAGACGGAGAAGAGAAGACCCTGGGAAGATGAGGCAGAGATGGAGGTAATCAGCCCAGGGTCAGGGAGCTCCCAGAGCCCCCAAAGCTGGAAGAGGAAGGAACAGAGCCTTCCCGGCAGCCTCTGGAGGGCAAGCAGCTGGCTGACCCCTGGGTTTCAGACTTCTGGGCTGCAGAACTGTCAGAGAATGTATTTCTGTTGTTGCAAACTGCCGGGTTGGTGGTTATTTGTTATAGTGGTTATTTGTTATACACAATTATAACAAAGTGGGATCAGAGCTCTGTTAGGGGAGGTGCAGGTGTTTGGAGGCCCAGGTGTCAATCTAGTTGAGGGTGAGGGGTCAAGGTCAAGGACACCTCTGGGAAAACACAGCACATTAAACACAAAGGCAGAAGCCAGCTTTCTCGCCCAGGGCTTCGTGGGTGCTCGGGAGACATCCACCTTCCCCTCCTGCTGGGACCAGAGCCCGGATGTCATTACCTGTTCCCACCTGGAACCAGCAGCAGAGGCTCCGCCCAACTTCTGCCTGCAGCTGTCCCAGAGATGTTGTCAGGACCCACGGTGAGCCGGGCTCCGCCTGGCGCTGGGTGAGCTCAGGGCTGCTCCAAGCCTCCTACGTCTTGAGCTGCAGACCAAGCACAGTCGGCTTCTGAGCCCTTCCTGGAGCTGCTGCAGACAGCACTGTGCTTCAGACTCAAATGTAAGGAAGCAGGGGCTCCCTTGGTGGGACACTGGAAAATTCCAGGTGGCAAAGAATTTCCAAAGTGAACCCTAGAGGACCCCTGCTGTGGTGATCTGGACAACCTCCAGCTTTGCGGAGACCTTGTCTTCCCTGGGGACAGTCTGGCCCAGGGGGGTGCTGGCGTGGACATTTCAAGCTTTGGGGGTGGGGGCTGGACATCTTCTTTGACTGATATCCGAGGGCTTCTTCTGTGACAGACCCGTACAGGTCTTTCCCGTATGTTATTTTGGGTAATATCTCAGCAGTCCTGACAAATATTTTCGTTGTGTGGAGGAAAGAAGAGTCACCTGTGGTTTGTCCAAGCTCATCTAGGTCACCTGGGGCGGAGGTGGGATCCGCTTTCCCCAGCTGTGGTCTCCTCGCTCAGGGAACGCGGTGGGTCGTGGTAAGCAGAGAGGGCGCACGTTTGTTTCCAGAGTGGTCCCCAGTGGTGGCCCAGACTTATCTGTGCTTACCCCCACCCCCCCCATCACAGGTGTCCAACCACAGGGCTCAGAAGGATCCAGGCACGACCACTTAGCGACATCTCTCTGACGTGTGTCTTAATTTTTCAACAAATAAGTAAGAACACCACTGTGGACTCATGACAGCGACACGCATGTCATCCGACCACTGGGGGATGATACGCACACTCATTGGTCTAGTTTGGGGCGATTTTTGGAATGTTACATTAATTTAATTTGCTGAGATTTGACTCGATTAAAGGGTATTGATCTGGAGTGTCTAAAATTGCTGCCATTTGTCAGTAGTGGCTTGCTTGTGAAATCTGGTCGTTAATAAATCAAGTCTCGGCTGTTCAATATGTAGTTATTACAGTGGGTTTCAGATGTGGCTTCCCTCTGGCACTCTGTGACAGATTAACACCATTAAAAGTTGCAAACACTCCTTTCAAAGAGTTTGCTATTTGCTTTTATTTGGACCTCCCCCCCACACTCCCCATAATTTGGGTTCAAACAGGAACATTCAAAGAACTTAGAAGAATTGCCAAGTGTCTGGGAGGGCGAGGGCCAGGCTTGTTTGGGGGTTTGGGGGTGGGTAGCCATTTCACATCGGGAACGGTGTGGGGTCATCTTGCTCCTTTGAGGGACAAACGCTGTCACAAGGAGTTGCTCCAGGGGACCACGTCTCTCTGAGGGCTCCGGGGTCTTGACTGAGCAGTGTCAGCGCTGGGTGTCAGCCGATGGCAGGACCAAGCATGGCAAATGGATTTTTAGAGACTCTCAGAGGTGGAAATAACGACATCAATTATTAAACCATCCAATATTTATGAACCGCCTTCTTTGTGGGAACAGCTCGGCTGAGAGGCTCGATACATATTTGTTAATGTGTAATTCTGTATTTCAAATAAGAAAGGTTAGCAACGGATAGCAGGGGCGAAAGAGGACTGGCAACTCCCCCAGTCTGGTCTGGCAGCCTAATTCAGAGAGGGAGAAGTGAGCCTTCCTCCAGATCAGCCTGACCGTGGGGCCGGCTGTGGCCCCGGAGACCCGGGACCTCTGCGGCGAGGTCCCTGGCCCTTCCTCCTGGCTCCCGGCCTGTTCAGGTGGCACCAGCATTCCTAATGCAAACTCTGAGGAGACGGAAGAACTTCAGAGGGGTCTCAGGTGACCGTCCTTGGCAGGGTTTGCTGACGTGTTGTCCAGGCTGCTCGAGAGATGACCGGGCAGCCTCCTGAACAATCGGCCCATTTGCACCCATCTCTCTCTCTTCCCAGTCTCTGAAATGGCAACAGGCACCCAGTGAAAACATCCTTTGGAAAGCCTCCCTCCCTCCTGCACGGTTCCTCTTGTTGATTCTGAGCCGCGAGAGATGGCCTTTTCCTCCTCTAGCCTTCGTTTCCCTTCAGGAATGCCTGAGCCACAGCCTGCCCTGGGCAAGGGGTCCTCTGCCCACTGTGCCAGGGAGGCGGGCAACTCCTCAGAACCCCGGTCCCTGAGCAGGGCCTCCAGAGGAAGGATGAACATTTGCAGATGGCTGATTTAATGGGAGGCGGCAGAGGCAGGGATTCCTGGCAGCCTTGGTCAGCATCACAGGATGCTCGCTCAGCAGAGGCCACGGGGCCTGCGTTTCTGTCACTGTTGGGTGCGTCTTCCAGTCTCGGTCTCAGGGCTGAAGGGCTGACCTCAAAAGTCCCCTGTGGCGTTGAGGGGAGGACGGGGCTCAGATCCCTGCCAGGCCAGGCCTCCTGCTTCAGATACTTTGCAGCATTCTCGGGGAGCGTGCACGGTGGGATGGGGAGCTCAGTCTTGGAGGAGAGCTCTCGGCCGGGCCCCACGGCTGTGCCAAGCGCCCCTGGAGGATGCACTCCGAGCTGTTTGCCATGCACAGAGACCGCGGGGGCTGCTTTTATAGCATTGTTCTTTTATTCATAAGCCCGCATCCCAGAGCCTTGTAAATGACATTACCCACTTTGCATTAAGCAGACCTGGCAAGTCTGTTGGCAGTTCCACATTTGGGGCTTGTTCGGAGGGTCACGCCGGCTTGCGGGCCAACTGCTTTATTAGGCATCTTAAGGATATGCCAGTATCAGTCCTTCTTTTTCTCTCTCTTTTCCCCCCTGGCATTCATCAAGGGTCCCTGTGCTGGTGGGAAGTGGATGGGTGTGGCACCCTGTGTCCGTGTCCTTGGCAGCTAACCGGGGAGGGCAGAGCTGGTTCCGAGAGCCCACCCATGTGCTCCCTGCACCCCCTTCTGCGGCTCGATGCTCTTGTCTCTGGCAGAGGACTGGAGTGGGCACACAGAAGGACTTGCCTTCCTTCAGTTTGGGTCCAATTTGTCATCAGTGGCCTGGAGCTAGTGTCCCCACTCAAGCGGAGCAGTGCCAGCCGGGGGAGCCAGGAGCCCTCCTGGGCTAGATACAGAGGGGTGGGTGGGCCCGTCATCCCTGCTCTCTCTACTTCCCCCATCAACCCCCGGCCACAGCACCACCATTTGTTCTAAACCTGGCTCCTAATGGCTTCACCAGGGAGCTTTTACAAACACAGGCCTTCGGGAGGGTGACCGGCAGGAGTGTGGGGGGGGGAGGATATTATCAAACACAGCCAAGCGCAGGCAAGCTGCTCTGTCTGGGGGCACATGTGGAACACTTTCTTTGTGCCCGGTAGAAAAAGGAGGCAGGTACTGCTTCGCTGCAGGCACAGCAGGGAGCCTGGAGGGCCGTGGTGCATGCCTGTCGCGCGTTTGTTGAATGAATGCCTGAGCGACTTAGTATTGACTCCCGGGTTCTGGAATCATTAGCACTGACTCAAAAGAGATGTAAAGGAAGTCCTTCCTCTGTAGCTGTTCAAGGCCAAAATAGCATCCACTGTGGACAGAAACCTTTTCTTCTGGAAAATTATTCAAGGTCACGCAGATCATGCATTCATGAGCTTGGATTTAAAACCCAGGCAGTCTGAGACTAGAGGCCATGCCCTTGACCACCAAGGGAGGCTGTGCCCACTGTCTCGGGGTCACTCAGCTGTGGTCCCTTGCCCATGCACCTGAGACCCCTTAGTGCCTTAGTGCCAGTGGACCTGTATCTGTTCCCCAAAATTGTGTCTAACCTCAACGGATTAAAAATGACCCACCTTCGAGGGTCTTTAGAATAATGAGTCCGGGCTCTGAAGACGGTCTCCAAGAGGCCTGAGTTGCAGGACATCACCCACTGCGACACAAGGCTGATGGCATCTCAGGAGCACGGAGGGCGTGGAATGCCATGTGCCGAGCTGCATGTGTGGGTGTCCTCCGCGAGCGTGCTGGTGGGGTCTTCCCGCAGCCTCTGAAGGAAGAGCTTTCTTCTGCCTCTCATGGAGGTGCCCCAGTGCCCCAAAAGGAGTTGAAAATAGCTCGGAAGGCTGCAAGCAAGACATATCAAGCTGTTCCACTGCATCAGCTGCCTCTGCCCAACTGGCTGCTGGAAGCGTCACTGGTCCCGCTGGAGCGGGCACGTTCTGCTCAGGGTCGCATCTGCATGCTCCCCAAACATAAATGAGCGCTTTGGGCAGGAGTCTGTTGAGCTAGGCTGTTGCTTTGTTTGCTGTGTCATTGTGCACAGAGCGTGGTGCCCGGGAGGCCTCGGGTCAGCCTGTATGTGCGCGTGCACATGCGTGAGTGTTTGAGTGTGAGTTGAAGCAGCAGACAGCCTCTGCCTTACAATCCCAAACCTCACATTCCAGTGAGTCCTCCCCTTACCGTGTGGCCAAACCCAGGCCTGTGATGGGGACAAAGCCACATGGGAGCTCAGGCAGGTGCTTCCTGCCGACAGGGCCCAGGCTGCCCCCAGACCCACACGGGGACTGCCAGCCTACCCCTGTGCCAATGTGACAGGCATAGGAGCTGTGCCATCCCACAGGACCTCCCACTCCCATGCTTGGTTTAATGTGTAATAGTTTTTTTTAATTTTACACTTGTGTTTGTGAGTGCAGTCAGATGGGCATTGGCATGTGTGCGTGTGAGTAGACCAGACACACATCCTGTGTGCCCATCATCCCTGCCCATCCGTTTGCGCCCAGTGTTCACGCTGCCCCATGAGTGCAGAACTCCGGTGGACTGGGATGCGTGGGGGTTCCACAGGACCCAGCGGGGTGTGGGGGAAGCATGTCATGTTGACAGCTAAGCGGGGCATGGGCCACTCGGAGTGGCTACGCCTTCCATTGGAACCAGACCCTGCTTTGGAAGCGGAAAGAAGGCGTGGGCATTCTAAGAACCGTGCGTAGCCGAAGGACCTCATCGGATCCTCTCTTAGTCACGCAACTTCCCTGTTCCAGCCAGTGACTTATACGGAGAAGAAAGACCTGGAAGGGATGGGAGAGATAGGGGCACTGTGCTTGTGTTTCCTCCCAGTCCTTCTCAGTGGGCCAAAGCCGGTGCTCAGGTCAAACGTGTGTGATGAACCACTTAAATGCTATAGAGATGTGTGCCTATAGGTTCTTTATTTTTATTTATTTTTTATTTATGTGAAAGGAGAGGAGATAGAGAAACAGACTCCCACATGCACCCCAACTGGAATCCACCTGGCAACCCCCATCTGGGGCCGATGCTTTGCCTATCTAGGGCTCATGCTCGTAACTGAGCTATTTTCAGCACCTGAGAGAGAGGCTCCATGGAGCCATTCTCAGTGCCTGGGGCTGATGTGCTCAGACCAATAGAGCTATGGCTGCAGAAGGTGAAGAGAGAGAGAAAGAGAAGGGAGAGGGGGAAGGGTGGAGTAACAGATGTTCACTTCTCCTCCTGGGTGCCCTGACCGGTAATCAAACCTTGGACCCCCACATGCAGGGTTGACATTCCATGTACTTATATGTTCTTGTGGACCAATGTCACCCATTAAATTTAATTTCTAAATTAAAAAACAAACAAACATGTGCATGTTCCAGAAACGGAAATCTAGGCAGTTGAGTTGGTTTTGTGGAGCGTTTGCACTGTTCTGGTAAGAATGAGACACGTGTTCACACACGAGCTATGAAGCCTGAATTTATACAACTTCGATGATCTCATATGCAGGTCAAATGCTCTTGCATTTCCATTTAAAACCAGCAGTGTGCAATGTAAAGATGAATGGTAACATCCATCCATGCCAATAATTTAAAATTAAAATTTTCCTTTACTTAGAATGGGAGATGCTACCTAACAAATAAAGACCACCAGGACAGTTGGGAGGGCGTGGCTCTGGGAAGGAGGAGAGAGGTGCATATTTCAGCACCTTGAACAGCGCTTTTTTGCTGCTTTTGCAACAAGAAGCATATTTTTTCTTTTTTTGGCTCCAGGTCTTGCACATATGTAGCTGGCACTGACCAGACCTTCCTGTCCAGAGTCCTCAGGCTGGGGTTGCAGGCGGGGCTGTCCTCACCAGGGCCTCGGCGACGCCCCTTCCCCTGACCTTTGCCGATGACCTTTTCTTCCTGCCACCATAGTGTTAGTCCTTCCTGGGCTCCCGCCCTCTGGTCATAAGCGCATGACTTTTGTTTTGTGTGTAGAGTCAATAAAGACATGCTGAACTCTTACCCAGCCTGTGGCTGAGCCCCACGTGCTGCGTGTGTGCTGAGAATCTGATGGCAAATGTTCCTTTAGCATTTCCATTGGTGCAGACCCTTGTTCTCTCTGACGGGGCCTGTCCCAGAGCTATGCAGGTAACTTTTGGTGTGTTTGTGTGTGTGTGTGTGTGTGTGTGTGTGTGTGTGTGTGTGTATGAGTGTGGTCAGGTGGCTGGCCAGCTGGATGAGTGGATGGACTGATGAACGTATGATGGATGGATGGATGGATGGTAGATGGATAGATAAATGAGTGAATGGAGGTCAGGTGGATGGGTGATTGATGAATGAATAAATAAATTCTTCAAATACCTAGTGAGTGTCTGCTCTGTGACAGGCATAGCTCTAGGTGCAGAGGATTCATCAGAGAACAGGACAGACAACCCCTCTTACCCATACAGATGCCCAGAGAATGGACGCATGAGAGAATGAGTGAGCGCTCCCATGGTGTCTGTCCTAAAAAGAGCTCCTCTCTGTCCCTGGACAGGGAGCCGGCACACACAACAAGCTCGTGTGCCAGCGGGTGCTGTGTGGTGTGGGAGGGGACCCAGCAGCCACGGGCATTCGGAGAAAGGGGATATTCAGTGTCATGCCAATGAGAAGGCATCATGTGGGGGGGGGGCAGGTAGGTCTTGACCAGGAAAAGCTGCAGGAAAGTGACAAGATTGGGGTGGTCCTGCTGGTCTGGGTGGAGGTGCATGAGGGTGGCTTGGGGCAGAGGGGCGGGGCCTTGCTGCTGAGAAGGGGTGGGGAGGGGCCCGCTGGAGCTGGGTGGGTTAATCAGGACAGTTCTCAGACTGTGGTCAGGTGGACGGGACACAGAAGCTCCAATCTGGTCCTGGCCAAACCGTCTAAGAGAAGGAACCTCTGAGTGTACTGAGCAGGGAGCTGAGTCAGCTTCCCTTTCCTGACTCCCAAACACAGTGTGCGGGACAAACTCGAGACCTAACCTGGGGCGGCAGGGCTGGTTCTCTGCCAGGCGGGAAGGGACTCCGGCAGGTGTGGCCCAAATCCACGCATGGACCCCACGTGTGGGCCTCTCTCTCTTTGTCACTGTCTCAGAAGCCTTGCGGCTCACTCAGCAAGTTCAGCGCCAGGACATGGAATAGAGACCTGGGGATTGGACCACGGGACAGAGGTGACCTCCGCAACCACAGCAGGCTGGAGCTCCCAAATGTGAGGCCCAGTGCTTCCTAGATGGTCAGCAGAGTCCGGGACCAGCCAGCCCCCCAACCCTGCCTGAGCATCTTTCTCTTGGCCCCATGGGGTAGTTTTGAGGATCAGCTTAGATAAGGGGGTCCACCCACAATATGCTGAAGGCATTATTACAGTGATGGTGAGTGCTGAGCCTCTCTTGGGGAGAAGTGGGGTGTGGAGGGTGTGAGAGGTACAGTATAGAGAAGGGGTCCACCACCCTGGCCCCCGCCGTTGGGGGGTCCAAATCAAAATTTCTGCAGCCACTCCGCCCTTCCCCAGTCCGGGCTCAGTTATTAATTTCCTGTTGGCCCTGGGGGCAGAGCCCCAGAGAGGCTGGGTGGTTGCCTGGCAACCCAACAAGATGGTTGCCAAGCGTCTGACGAGTGGGCTGGGTCTCCTGAGCCCTGACTTCCTGGGCTGGGCGAGGCTGAGAACCCTCCACGGCTGCCTGCTCTGCATCTGCCTTTGGGTTTTGGACAACGGCGCTCATTTTTCCTAGAAATCTGACACTGACGACCTGCCTGGATTTATTTAATAGTTTTCAAATGTGCCTAATGTGGCGGTAATCAAGGCCCGTGGCAGGCTTCGCCGCGATTACAGTGACCCTGGTGTTTTATTCCTCGCTAACCTTCAATTTCTGCTCCTGACCTTTCTCGGTGAAATATTTCAGTATAAATAACGCCGTTTTGCAAACACATTGCCCTGATTACGCTGTAGGGCCTTGGTTCTCCATGTGTGAACGTCTCTGAAGTAAGTGGTGATTTGTTCCCCTTTCTGGTAATTGCTGTTTTAGAAATAGCTTCTTCAGACGTCTGCCACAAATTGGCATCTCCCTGACTCGCTGTGCGCCTGCCAGCACAGCTGCTGGGGGCGTGCCCACTGCACAGGCTGGGCGTGGTGTCCGGGAGGAGGTGGCAGCCCGGGGCTGGGGAGATGGGAGGTGCCCCTGGCCCCCTGGCCCGTGGGGATTGTTGGTAACTCCTGCTAGGATGTCAGGAGGGAGGAAGGGGGGCACCAAGCCCCCTCTACCTGCTCCCCTTGACCTTGTGGCTTGGGAGGTCAACAGTTGCCTCCCGGGCCAAGGGGGAAGCCAGCAATGAGGTACAGCTTTGGGCCTGCCCTGGAAAAAACTTGTAAACATTTCCAAAATCACACCTGTGTTAGGTATGTGCCCCCTGTGCTCTACGCTGAGCATCTGCAGACCTTGCCACCAATTGTCCCTTGTTGGACCAGGGTGTGGAGCCGTGAGTGGGATTCCAAAGGGACGGAGTCTCCCTATGAAGGTGTTAGCCTCTGTAAGGACCACCTGGGGACCCCGGGCTCAGGGGCTCAGGTGGAGGACAGAAGTCAAACCAGAGCTGTGGAGAAAGATGTCAGCCAGGACAAGGACGTGGTGGGCCCCCCGCCTCTCAGGTGGGCAAAGATCTCTAAGATGCGTGTTGGAGCATGCTGCTCTGGCTGGTGTTCCTTCAGTGTCCTGCTCACGTGTCCTAGGACAGCGCCTCTCCATATGGCATTAGGGCCATTCATTCATTCACTCATCTCTGCCCACCCTTCCCCACCCAGCGTTCGCATTTCTCCAGCCTCTGGGACCACTGCTGACCTCACAGCGTGGGCTTCAGCAGCGCCAAGGCCCTGCAGCTCTTGGGACCTGTACCTACAGGAACAGCAGTAGTAATAATAACCACCCCTGTGTGTAATCAGTTACCTGCAAGTCAGAACTATATGGCTGGAAGACCAATGTTCAGGGAAAGCAGGTGACTGACCCAGAGACAAATGCCAGTACTCCTGTTCTGAGGCTGCGTCTGGCTTTGAACCTGGGTCTGGTTGCTTCCATGCTTAACACAGCTGCTTCCTCCTGGAGAACCTCCTCCATGGCAAATGCCTGCTCATGCTTAAGATGAAGCCCAAAGTGTCTTCTCCTCCAGGGAGCCCTCCTGGATTTTCCCCCATCCAAGGGGTAGTCAACCTTTTTATAAAAACTGCCCACTTTTGCAGTGCTAGTCAACCTGGTCCCTACCACCCACTAGTGGGCAGTTCCAGCTTTCATGGTGGGTGGTAGTGGAGCAACCAAACGGTGCCGCAACTGGCCCACCATGAAAGCTGGAATGCCCACTAGTGGGCAGTAGGGACCAGGTTGACCAGCACTGCAAAAGTGGGCGGTTTTTATAAAAAGGTTGACTACCCCTCTACACCTTTCACAATCCATCAGGGTGCTCTGTGGCTGCTCCAGCCGCACCCTTGGGAGGATGTAGGTCTGTGTGTTGTCCATTGTGCTGAGTTTCCTGGGGGCAGGGACAGAGCTGGCTGACTTTAATGCCCTTTGCGTGAATTCAGCTCCCAGCATATTGTAGCTGCTCAATAAATGCTCAAACAACAGCTGCAGGAATGAATGAACCCACAGGGCATGGAAATCTGCTTTTCTTTGTTCTCTCTTTGAGGCCAAAACTCTCCTCTTTGGGTGTGTGTGTGTGGCTGATGTGTTGGTCCAGTGGGATGCGGTCTGCCAACGTCCCAAGTGACAGAGCCCCTTTTTTTCCTGGCCCTCGGTCATGGCTTCAGAGGAAGAGGTGGTTGGCCCCAGAGTAGCTGTATCTGGTCTGATGGGAAGGGTGTTGGGGCATAGGGGAGGGGTGGAGAAAGGAAGTAAAGATGGTGAAAGGTCCTCCTGCATACAGGCTGTGAATAGAGCATGTTTATCTTTGATGGCTGTTTTGAGCCATTTGGTGACTAATTTCCACAGAAGGTGAAGATCTAAGAGGGAGGCAAAAGCGATGACTAATCTATGAGGCTCCTGGGGTAACTTAATTTACATGTTTTTAAACGATTGCTTCCTACCTGGGCCTTCTGAAAAGTCAGTGAACCTGGGTCTCTGCGTGTGCTGAGGTGGGAGCGCTCAGATAAGGACCACAGCTGTGGGGGGGGGGGGCGCATAGGACCTTCCCCTGTAGCAGAAGGCCACAGTGAGTGACCCCCCTCCACCCTGCACCGAGGCCTGGCTCACTGCCTTTCCCAGACAGCTGTGCCTGTCTGCCTGCCTCTGCGTGTTTCCTCTGTGTGCCTGTCCCCCATGGGGCGCGGGGCTGGCAGGCCTTCTCCAACCATCCTCTCAAGGGCCCAGCGCCCCTCCCCGCACAAGGCTGCCTCACTGGCTGCTAATCCCATTTCTCCAACTTCCAAATGCAAATGTGACAAGCCACTGCCCCCAGGGAAGGTCCCAGAGGACTGGGAGGTGGGGGTGCCCTGTGCAGACACAGGAGGAGGCTGTGACCTTCTCAGGCAGGTGGTTTGGAGCTGACTTGGGGGACTCCATCATGGTGCTGTGCTGCCAAAGGCGGTGAGATTGTTGGTTCCCACTGGCCCTTGTACTGGGGTGAACCCTGTTCCTGAGAAATTCATATCACCGGGAACTTCAGAATGGGGCCTTAGTGAGGAGTAGGGCCTTTGCAGGTATATAATTAGGATGAGGTCACACTGCTGCGGGGTGGGTAATTCCCATAAACTGATATCATTCTAAGAAGAGGCACCGATTTACAGGGAGAAGTTATGAGATGACAGAGGCAGAGATTGGAGTGATGTGGCCACCAGCCAATGAACGCTGGCAACTAGCAGAGAGAGATCCAGGAGGAGGCAGGAAGGACCTGCCCCTCGACCTGTCACATATAGCATGGCCCTGTCAATACTCACATTTCAGACTTCTGGCCCCCAGGCTGAAGGAGAGTCTATTTCAGTGTGTAAAGCCTCCCTCCCCCAGATCGAGTGCTTTATGGCGGTAGCCCCACACTGACGGAAGTGGGGTGCATGCCGCTCCTCGGTCCCCCGGTGCACTGGAATCTAGGCTCTCTGGGGACCTCGTGTGCCCCTGTCCCAGAGACCAGTGCTCCCAGCTGCCTGCTCAGAGCGCATCCTTGGGGAGGTCTTCCGAAGCAGGGCAGTGGCTCACAGGGACTCCGCTTGTAGCCTGGGAGCATGTGTTATGAGAATCAGGGTCCTCAGGTAGCCCGGAAGCTCTGGGATGACAGACACCGTGTCCCTGCCTCCTGGGTGACTCTCCTGGGGAAGCTCATTCAGCTGGAGCAAGCAGGGAGGTGTCAGTGCTCCCATCCTGGTCTCCAGTCCTGGCTCTGGCCCCGTGGCTCTCTGTCCTCCCCTTGCCTGCAGTGCAGTGGCAGCATCCCGGGAGAGGGGACAGGCCAGGTGCCCGAGGGCCTTGGGGAGAGGAAGGAATGCAAGGCTGGTTTCATTGGCTCACTGGAGAAACGCGGGTGCTACAAGGAGCCCCCGTGAGGGTGTGGGAAGGGATAGGGCGAGGAGCTCTGAGGATAAAATCTATGCAACAGTCACAGCTTCGCAGGCCTGGGAGCTGGCGGGTGGGAGGGGCAGACGGACTGTTTGGCTTCCCTTTCCCTTCTGACTTTCCATCCCAACCCCTGTTCACTGATGTAATAATGCTGTTTCACAAAGCCCCACAGTGTCAACAGCGCACACCGGAGAACTTGGCGTCCTCTGGCTCACAGTTGACAGGTAGCTCTGCTGAGATAGCCACAGGTGCTCGGGTCTGCTGCACATGGCTCTTGATCTGGGACCAGCACCCTTGGGGCGTAGTACTCTCTTGGGCGATGGCAGAAGTGGTAGAGGGGCAAGTGGACACATGCAATACCCCTTAAGCTCAGCTTAGAGCTGATACCTAGTCAGTTCTGCTAATGTACCAGGGGCCAAAGGAAGTCACGTGTCTGAGCTGTATGAGGTGGGACTTTGTATTCCACCCCAGGAGACCTGGGCCAGAAGGGCAGGGGAACAACTGTAGACAAACAAATGGTCCCTGAGGGCTCCTAGGGGCGGGTCCTGCCTCCTATGCCATCTCCGCATAAACGGGTGGTCTATACTCGCAGCATCAGGCTGTCTCTGGCCAGCACTACGAGTCTTGACTGGAGTGATCCAAATCACCATAAATAATTGTAGACTATGCATTTTTGTTTGAGACCATGCAAGTTGACTGCAAACCATGCACGCTGATCGGAGACCAGGTATGCTGATTGGTGACCATGCACACTGGCTGCAGACCATTCATGTTGACTGCGACCATGCACTCTGATTGGAGACTGTGAATGCTGATTGGAGACCATGCATGCTGGCTGCATATCATCCATGCTTTCCACTGGCATTTTTCTGGTGAGACTCAGATTATTCCTGCTGTCCCAACGCATTCCAGAACGGCTCAGCGTCTGGTCCACCAGCCTTCCCTCGGTGGCCCTGAGAGCTCACCTCACATCTTTCTAAGAGCCTCCCTTCTTCTTTACTAGCCTGCAGCGGGAGAATGCTGACACCGACCAAATTCTCTCAGGGAGACCCAGCACCTACCTCGTTCCTGAGATGAGTGCCCCGACCTCCACCCCCGTTTCCCTGGGGAACAAGCCTGGCTTCTCCTCTGAGTGAGTTTGCGTGTTCACCGCCCAGGACTTACCGAGAAGTCTATTCATGTGAGATTTCCAAAAATAAGCAAACCCATAGATAGAAAGAAGATTGATGGTTGCCTAGGGCTGGGGGCTGGGGGTTCGGGGGGAAGGAGTGCAGTTGCTAATTGATACGGGTTTCTTTTTGGGGGTGATAAAATACTCTAAAGATGATGCTGGTGATGGTTAGGCAACTCTGAATCTATGAAAAACCATTGAATTATAGACTTTAAATGGGTGAATTGCATGGTATGTGGACTCTATCTTAATAAAAGTGTTTGAAAACAAAGGCAACATACTGAACTGTTATAACAGTGGTTATCACCTAGGAGTGCTGTCCATCCCCAATGAGGAGACATTTGGAAATGTCTGGAGAATGTTTGGAGAAGTGCTCGGTGGCCTCCCTGGGACGATGCCACCGACATCTAGTGTGTCAGGGATGCCACCGCACAGCACAGGAGACACGCACAGGTTGCTGTGCAGAGAATGATCGGCGCTGTACGTCCGCAGGGCTGGGCTGGAGGGAACCTGGACTGGGTAGAGCTGTTAAGAGCAGACTCCTTGGAATCACAGTGCCCAATTTAAAGCCCTGGCCCCTGCCCTTACTAATGCCTTGGGCCTGGAACATCACGGGGATTTCCTGAGCCTCAGCGTCCCGTCCGTGGAAATCAGGAGGGGTTTCAGGAGGGGTTTCTAATAGAGCCCCTCCTGAATAACAAGCCCTGGTGTGGAGTCGGGCTCAGTGATCGCCTTCCCGACCCGTCTGTGCCTCATGGTGGAACCCACCACACTCACCCTTATCTGACCTGCCTGAGTCCCCTCCTCTTGTGCCAACAGCCTAAGCTAAAATCCAAAGTGACTCTCTTTAGGGTAAGCTTGTGCTTACACTGCATAGGGACGTGGAAGAGTAATGCACAGAAGGACTTGCCTTTGGGGTGGGGGAGAGTCGTGGGGGTGTGCGCAGGCTCATTTACTCCACAGTGCCAGGAGGTGCTGGAGACCCGGGGAAAGGCAGGGACCTGCCGTGGACTCCGCCCCTGCATGGCCATGCTGCAGAGCCCGCCCTGTGCCCACTCATTCTCTGAGATGGAGCTGGGGGAACGCCCCCTGCCTTCCTTTAAAATGCCCGGTTCGAGGGGACTAGCCAGTATTTCCTGGCTCCCCGCTCCCCGCCCTGTGCTCAGTATCTAGTGAACACCCCCTTCCTCCGCCAGCTGCAGCCCCAATGTCTTCAGACAAGTCCTCAAACGAAAGTCAGAAGGGGAAAAACACCACAATTGTAGGTTGGATAAAAATAGTTTAACGTATAAATCAATGAGTCATTCTGCCAACGCCTTCATAATATTTAGTTTTTACTATAATGAGGGAGTGGGCCCAGGGACGTCACGCGGTGGCCCCGCTGAGAGGCGGGTGGAGGAGTCTGCCCTTCTCCTTAGGCTGCGGGGGCTGCAGACATTTCCTAACGGAAGAGGGACACCCGTTCTGACACTTGGGAAGGGCCTTTGGAGGCAGTGGAGGGACGAGTGGCTGAGATCCTGGGGTTCAGTCCCTGTGGCTGAGGGGATGTTAGCTGGGGGCAAGGAGACCGGAAGCCCCTCCGTTCGCACCTGTTGCTCAGGAAAAGGGCAGAACCTGTGGTCTAAGCTTCACCATTCTGCTTATATTTGTTGACTTACTTGCTTCTGACCTTCTATCGTCCCTGGACCGTGAGCATCTTGCCAACTCTGATATTCCTGGTGTTGGGCACAGGGCTCAGCACATATTAGGGCTCTAACACACAGTGGCAAGTTAATTACTGAAGGAGTCCCTTGACTTTTTTTTTTTTTTTTTCTGAAGCTGGAAACGGGGAGAGACAGTCAGACAGACTCCCGCATGCACCCAACCGGGATCCACCCGGCACGCCCACCAGGGGCGGCGCTCTGCCCACCAGGGGGCGATGCTCTGCCCCTCCGGGGTGTCGCTCTGCCGCGACCAGAGCCACTCTAGCGCCTGGGGCAGAGGCCAAGGAGCCATCCCCAGCGCCCGGGCCATCTTTGCTCCAATGGAGCCTTGGCTGTGGGAGGGGAAGAGAGAGACAGAGAGGAAGGGGGGGGGGTGGAGAAGCAAATGGGCGCTTCTCCTATGTGCCCTGGCCGGGAATCGAACCCGGGTCCCCCGCACGCCAGGCCGACGCTCTACCGCTGAGCCAACCGGCCAGGGCGGAGTCCCTTGACTTTTGAGTTAACGACACCCCGTGCTGATTTAGAAGAATGCCACCCGTGGTCCTGCGATCCTTGGAGGAAGACTGGTTGCTCCACCTTTGCCAAGTGAGATGACGCTGAAGGTAAAATAAACTCCTGTTTTGTGACTTTTCGGCGTGGGTGTGAGTACCACCCTTTTTTTGTTATTGTCCATTCATAGTCCCCCCCCCTCCCCTCCAAGGTTTATCCCATTTCCTCTCAGGCTATGCAACATTTGGGCAGCAATCCATTCTCAGGACCTGGGCATCAGTCATCAGAGGAATTTAATTAGTGCCTTTTAATCATTTATTTTAAATGGATGGATGGCTTGCTGCTAAAATCCAAACAACCTCACACTTTATAAATGACTCAGCTCTCGTTGGGAAGACAGACGGGCTTTGCTATAAATCGGCCAGGGGACACATGGTTTATTTACTTGAAACTTGGATGTAGCCAGGAGCACTGGCTGTTTTCTTGCTGGGTTTTTGCCTGGGTGAAGGCATATAGTTATTAAAGAAGACAGTCAAGGTCAAAGCTGCTTATACAGCGAGGTGACTGTCAGGGGCCTTGTGGGGGTGATTAGTTTTATGTGAGGTCTGAAGGTGAACCTTCCTCATGGGATTAGTGGACCAGAAAGCTCCCTCTCTCTCTCTCTCTTTGCCCTGTGAAGACGCAACGAGAAAGAACCATCCGCCCACCAGAAAGGGGACCCTCAGTAGACACTGACTCTACCAGCACCTGGATCTTGGGCTTCCAGCCTCCGGAGCTGTGAGAGATGTATGCCTGTTGTTTAAACCCCCAGACAGGGATAGTGTGTTACCCCAGCCTGAGCTGACCAAAACACCCAGGTCCAGAGAACTGCCTGAGGACACAGGAGCTGACCATGGCTTTTAAATATAAGGAGAGTCTGAGCTGAACTCATTACCACCGGAAGGAAGGTGTTCGATGGCAGAGATGCCCGGGGTTCCAGTGGGGTGGGGAGGTGGTTTGATCAGGACAAATGCCTGGCACTCTGGAATGGCTCGAAGGGATTCCTGCTAGGTGACGAGGACTTCATGGAGAACGTGACCTTGTGAGATCCTTCCTTCCTCAAGATCCTGGGACGCTCACAGACACTGTCGATGGATCAGGCTTTCACATGAACAAGGCCTTTGATGAGCTCCTGCCCTTCAGGGACTCACAGCTGGGGAGAAATACTTGTGCCCAGCGAATGGCTAGGTTACTGGTGAGTCATCACTCTGTGATAATACACAACAGAATCTGAAGGCCAGTCACAGGGCGGCCTTGACCTTGGCCAAATACACAAGGACTCAGACTCTAAGTTCTTGGTTCTTACTTTTTATTTTGCTGTTTCATTGGCTTAAGGTTTATCTGTTCACCCTGCCAACCTTCTGGGAAAAAGCTGGGATGGAGAGAAAAAAAACCCACAAAAAAAACCCAAACAAAAATAAAACAAAGTGACAAAACACACACACACACACTTAAAATGGACACAATTGGGCTACTTGGTTAAGAGGAATTTGGATACAATGGGGAAGCACAAAAAATGCTACAAGTGTGCCATAAATGTTTCCATTTTAGCACAAAAAATTATACAGTACATATATACCATGCATTCCATTTTGTTAATCACTTGGTATAAGACAAAGGTCTCATTTTTTGAGCACGGTGCCCTGATTGGAATTCCAACCTTTCTTTCTCTCTCTCTCTTTTCCCCCGTCTTTCCCTCTCCCTCTCTCTATCTCTCCCTCTCTCTCTCTTTCCTTCTCTTCTCCACCCTCTCCTTCTCCCTCTCTCATAAACCACATCTATAACAGTCTTTGATTCCTAGTTCAGGATTGAGAACTTAAAGTCATATATAAACCAATCTGAGGTTAGAATCCATCTAGATTCATACAATTTATTACCTAATCTTTTATGGTTGACTTGCCCAGCCGAATTCAAGTGCAATATATTTAAGAACTTACCTCTTCTCATTCTTCTTTCCCAAGCAGTCTGTTTGTTTGCAGGGCTGCCGTTCTCTCTCATAGTCACGTTGGTTGGCTTGGGTGATACATAGCTAACGTACCCGATTGTGACGACTCAGGTGTCTGGCACTGAGTTGGGAACAATATGGTGGACTCAGGTGAGTGCACTAGTTTCCTTCAGCGGCCGTGACAAAGTGCCACACCCTGGGCGGCTTACAGCGATGTGCTGTTGTGTCCTCTCCCAGGTCTGGAGAAGAGGATGAAGGAGGACTGGAGTCTGGGATGAAGGTGTCGGCGGGGCTGGTTCTGTCTTAGCACCAAGGGAGGGTCTGGCCCAGGCCTCCTTCCTGCTAGTCTGCTGGCATCCTGGGTTCTTCCTGACTCACATGTCGCTCCACCTCCCTTTTTATGGTCACCTGGTCTGTGTGTGTGTGTGTGTGTGTGTTTGTCTGTGTCTCCTTTTATAAGGTAGAGACCTTTATCCAGTAGGACCTCATCTTACCTTGGTTATAGCTGCAGAGATCCTATTTCCAAATAAGATCGCATTCACAGGTCCCATGGGCTAGGACTTCATGGTGTCCACGTGATACGCTGTGCTTTCTGGTGGGAACAGAGGGCCCAGGCTAACTGCAGAGGAGTTCCCACTGTGAGCAGGTGTGAGCACCGGTGACCTCGTGCTCTCGAGTCAGCCAGTCAGTCCAGCAGACTGGCCGGAGAGCTCCAGCCACCGGGTCTGTGACCCTCAGTTCAGCAGTACCCGTGTCTAGGTTCTGGGGAGTCTTTGCTGAGATCCGGGAGGCGGCTTTGGCGGTGGCCAGAGCAGACACCCAGTGGTTTTCAGTTACAGGGGATACAGACAGAGGGCACAAAGCCACCCAGAATTCGTCACGGGGGTCGTGGTTACCCAAAACAGAGACTGAACCAGAAGTCTTCTTACCATCTGTCACCTGCCTGATTTAAGTCTACCACCAAGTGGGCTTTCTCAAATTTGTTAGCCACCTTTGGTTCTTTGGGTCCTGAGCTGACCCCCTACATGTGGTGTGATGAAGACTCCCTAAGCCGGCAGGAGTCTCAGCACAGCCAGACTGGCGGGTGACCTTGAACTCACGTGAGGAGAGGAGGGGAGCATGTGGTGGCCTGGGACAAATGCAGGGGAAATGAGGCCACTGTAAAAGACAGTGACAGTGTCGGGGTGTGTTTGTTGACCTCAAAGACTGTGCAGTGTACAAAGAGCTAAGATCTGAAGTTGAAACCTGGCCCATTCCTCCCCGGTCTCTGCACGCCTGGGGGTCCTCCGCCACACCTTCTGTGCAGGGGACATGCCAGCCCTGCCGTCTTGCCTCTCTCGTTCCCTGCAAAGTGAGAACACGGAGAAATGGCCACTCAAATGCTTCTCCAGAAAAAAAAAATGGCCCGTGCATTTCAGCAGCAGACGCCGGGCAGGCCCCTTTGCAGGTGAGGGGCTGGCGGGGCTGCCGGCAGCCTGGTGTCCGGGACCCCTCTGCACTGCCTGGGCCTGCTCTGGGAGTGTCCGGCCTGACCCCAGGGACAGAGGCAGGAGGAGGCTTCGTGTTCACGGTGGGATGTCTTCTGTCTTCACCCTCCACCACCCCAAGTGCCTCCCGGGGTCACAGGGTCACAGCCTGGAGTCGGTCAGTGGCTGAGAAAGGGCCTGTGGCTGGCAGCTGGCAATGTGGTAAGACCAGTATGCTCCTTTGGCTCCCTCAGCTGTGCTGTGTGTGTGTGTGTGTGTGTGTGTGTGTGTGTGATTGAGTGTGTGTGAGGGTACTGATCACACAGACACGTGTCTGTGCATTGGGAAGGCAGCGTGGGGTGGTAGAACCAGCCGTGCCTGGTCCACACCTCCACTCTGTTTATCGCTCAGCTCCTTGTTCAAGGCACCTTCTGTCCCAGCCCTTCGGCCACCTGCCCTGGAGCCTGGGAAGGGCTGCAGGGGCTGTAGGTCTGGTCCCGGAGTCTCCTCTGCACACACAAGACAGAAAGGAGGGTCCAGTTACAGAGCCGACCGCTGCCCTTGGCCCGCTGGCCCACGTCCCCCAGTTCCCTGAGCCCATCTCTTCCTCAGTTTCCTTCTCTGGGAGGTGGCGAGAGTCACAAGCTTTGCTCCAAGGTTTAAATCAGATTATAAGTGCTTCCTCCACACACGTTAACGCCAGTGATAATTGTTATAATGCTATTAAAGATCCTGGAACCTCAAAGACACTTATTAAACTGCTATTAGTATTACTATTCTCATTATTAGTTGAGCAACAAGTAATTATTGAGCCAGCATCCATGGCAGAGAGACTCCCACTTAAGATGAGAAGCAGACGGCACAGGGACGCTCCCTCCCCGGACGTAGAAGATGCCTCACAGAGCGTGCGAACCCATGTTCACACACATGGACAGGCGTTTATGTCCGAGACTAAATGCAAGAAAGTACAGTCCCTGGTCCCAGCGGCCGAGAGGAAAATGGAGCTGCGAAGGGAGGAGAGGCTGGTGGCCCGGGGTCGCTGGACTGCAGGGGACCTGGCCAGGCGTGGTGCCCACGTGGGGGTGGGGGGAGGTAGCGGAGACGCGGGTACCGGTGAGAAACAGCACCTGTAACAAAAGGTATACACCACAGGCCGCCGGGAAGCACAGAAAATAGGACGACTTCAAAGGCACGTTCGGATGTGTGTGTTTAAAGTATTTTAAGAGGTAAAAGAAAAGACGCTCTCAAGCAGCGAGAACATGACACGAGGGAAAGAAAATACAGCAGAAGGGTCTGAAAGAGAAGGAGGCAGCTCCGTAGAAATTAAATAAAATAAAGCCAACCCAAGTGAAACGCGAGGAGTCTGTTGACAGTCACCAATAATTAGAGATGGAAGGAAAGTGTCCCGAAAAAGAGAAGCCTCTGGACTGACCCAGACAAAGGGGGAGGGGTAGACCCACCGTCTACGGAAGGGAGGTCCTGACGGAGTGGCAACACCATGTCGGGAGAGGAAATTTTCAAAGCCATAAATGGCTGAGAATTTTCCAGAACTGATGAAAGGCACGAGACAGATGGAGAAGGCAGGTCCCGGAGAGGGATAAGTAAAAACAAGTCTCCCATGAGACACATTTTGCTTCATGTTGTTTGGAGATGGCGATTCAAAGAGAAATACCTCACCCGCCATCCAGGGAGAGGCGGGCGCTTTCTGGGAGCTAATTTACTGTAACAGATGCAGATTCTTAAAGAAAATAAAAAAAGATCCGCCAACCCGTTTACTTGTCATTTTGCTTCTAGAACTCTGTTCCAAGAAAGTAGTAATTGATGTGTGCAGAGGTTTAAAATTCGGCAGCGTTAGGCTCCGGCCGGTTGGTTCAGTAGAAAAAGCATTGACCTGGCATATGGACGTCCAGGGTTTGATTTCCGGTCAGGACACACAGGAGAAGTGATCATCTGCTTTCCACCCTGCCCCCTCTTGCTTCTCTCCCTCTTCTACTCCTGCAGCCAGTGGCTTGACTGGTTCGAGTGTTGGCCTCAGGCACTAAAAATAGTTTGGTACTCAAGCACTGGCTCCAGGTGGAATTGCCCGAGGGATCCCAGATGGGGCACACGTGGGAGTCTGCCTTATAATCTCCCTTCCTCTTACCTAAAATAATAATAATAATAATAAATTCAGCAGCATTTGTAAGGACACATACACATTAGAGAAATCTACATAATTTTAAAAACAAATCTACATGAACTATTGTACTCACCGTAAACTTGAATGGGACCTCACCCTAAACATAATGTTTGAGAGAGTATTTCATGATATGGAGGGATAATGTGGCATGTTAGTCTCTTAAAGAAAAAGCAGATGACTCAACTGTGTTCAGCATATCTTACTTTGGCTGGGCGTCCATGTGCGTCCATGTGCGTGCACACACATATGTGACGTTAGAAGGCTTGCCTGACTTTACAGTAACTGCTTTAGGATAATGGGCATCATGTGACATTGCCCTGTGTGTTTGTGCATTTGTACACGTGTGCCTGCGTTTTCTACAATAAATATGTATTAATAGTATGGTCATAGATGGATTACCTCCTAGGCCATTGGAGGCTCAACGACGTCGGCCAGACCACTAACATCACAGGCATGAAGAGTGAATGCGCAAATCCCTGCCCAGCTGGGTAGAGTGGAGGGTGCTGCCTATCTCTCCAGGCCGGAACATTAAATGAAGAACCCATGTGACTGACATGCTTAGCAGGGCGCCAGCCACAACATAGGTACACATGAGTGAAGGGATTGAATAAACCAACCTTATTACTGAGTACCATGCCTTATTAGCCACAGTCCTCCTGTGTCCTACTGATTCAACCTTGCGAAAGCCTCCACTGCAGAAAGAAGCCAGATGGGTGAATGGGTGAACCGAAGAGGAGAGAGGCCTGGTAAGAACAGTATGAAGGGCCCAGCAGGTACATGGGGAATAGATGCCCGGAAGTGTGGGTGGAGTTCAGGTTCAGTGTGCTCTAGCAGCTCTTTTAGGAAACCAATTGAGCCCTGGTTGGTTGGGTCAGCAGTAGATTGTCAGTTTGGCACGTGGAAGTCCAAGGTTTGATTCCCAGTCAAGGCACACGGGAGAAGTGACCATTGGCTTCTCCACCTTTCCTTCTTCCCCTCTCCCTTCTCTCTCTCCCTTTCTCTCTCTCTCTCTCTCCTCCCCTCCCTCAGCCATGGCTTGAATGGTTTGAGCAAGTTGGCCCTGGGCACTGAGGATGTCTCCATGGCCTCTGCTTCAGATGCTGAAATAGCTCAGTTGCTGAACAACGAAGCAGCGGCCCCAGATGGGCAGAGCATCACCCTGTAGGGGGCTTGCAGGGTGAATTCCAGTCAAGGTGCATGTGGGAGTCTGTCTCTATGTCTTCCCACCTCTCACTTAATTAAAAAAAAAAAATAGCAAGAGAGCTGGAGGAAGCTTGGGCTGGCCCAGCTCTGGGGGGAGCCGCTGAGCCCACGTCCGACCCCACTGTCCATGGAGGAGGAATCAGCCCGATCTGTCCTAGGAAGAAGACAAGACCCTAAGTGAGAGCTTTTCCCTCAAATGCCCTCTGTTCACGGAAAGGACCTGCAGGCCAGTGATGGCTGTAAGTCCACCACTGGACAGGTGCAGACACTCAGTCTGGAAGATCTGTTCCTACCCAGGGGACACAGATGGCCTTGAATTCAATTCCACAGCATCCTATTGACTTTGGTGGGGCAAGAAAGCCCTATCAGCTGCGCTTAATGGGGAGCGATGAGGCTGGCCCTGCAGCCTCTGACATCCCACCCCCCCTCCCTTCTTCCTCTCGCGGTGATGAGCGAGCTGGAGGGTGGGGGCTGTACCGAGTGGGTAGGGTGGTTGTGGGCCAGCCAGCAGGCAGCCGAGACTTCAGTCTGAAATATTTAAACACTGAACTCCACTGGCCCAAAATGTAATCAAATGTTAAATTATGAAAGGTCTCCAGGTTCAGCTCAGCCACGGTGCATAATAAATGGGCCTCCATAAGGCACGAGGCAGGCAGGCCGCTAACAGGCCCATCACAGGGGTTCTTGCATAACTGGCAGACAGCTCATCACCTGAGGGCCAGCCGAAACTCCATCCAAGGTGCTCGGGGGGCACTCACACTCATCTGGGTGCTGGCTGTGTCCACAGGCTGAGAACAGTGGCTTCCCTGGTGTCACAGCCATGAGCGTCATAGGTCGTGGAGAGCAGTGGTTTTTGGTGGCCCAGCGGGTTCTGATCTCTGCAGACAGACCACAACACGTCTCCTGTTTTTGTGACCCGGGATGGGAGAAACCCTCAACCACTAGGTTTTAACACAGCATCCATATTGGACCCCCCCCCCCCCATCCTTTGCTAACTCCCCGTCTCAGTCTGCTCAGGCAGCCACAGAGGGGGTGGCTTCAACCACAGACACGGATCTCACACAGTCCTGGAAGCTGAAAATCCAACATCAAGGTGCCGGCCAGTTTGGCTGCTGGTGAGGGCCCTCTTGTGAGCTTGCCGATGGCCACCTTCTTACTGGGTCCTCACGTGGCAGAGAGAGAGAGAGAGAGAGAGAGAGAGCGAGCTCTCTGGCTTCTCTTCTTCCAAGCACACTAATCCCATCATGAGGCCCTCCCTTCATGACCTCATCATCTAACACTCATTATCTGCTCAAAGCCCCACCTCCCAATCCCATCCCACTGGGATTATGGCTTCCACATATGGATGATGGGGGACTTGAACATGCAGTCAGGAGAGCTCCTCTCCTCCCTTGGGCTCCCAGTGAGCTGCCATCCCCCAGCTGGCCGGGTCCCTTACAGGCTCTGAGCCCCGACCAGAGCCTGCCCTCAGAATCACTGCATATCACAGGAAGGAGTGACCCAATGGTCTGAGGGTTCTTTTTCCACGGGCAGGAATATTTCACAAGACAAGAGGGGAGAACTCTGCTGATGCCCGGTCCTCCCCTCACCCCCAGACTCAGGAAGGGAAGAGGGAGTCCGGACAGGCTGCCCAGGGCCTGCCCCCTTGGGCTTTCGGTGTCGTGTGAAACCCACGTCCGTTCTGCAGGAGCGCGGTGCGGATGAATACGTGTCCAGATCCGCGTAGCCTGAGGAACCTTCTGCCGCGATGGACGTGTTTTCTATCTGAACGTCCGACACAGTCAGCTCCAGGATGTGGAATGTGTCTCCGTGACAACGGACCTGAAGTGCAGATTTTGTTTCGTTTTAATTAATGGAGGTGGAAGTGGAAACGGCCACAGGAAGTGGCAGGTGCGGCACCAGGTGTGTCGCTCTCGCAGAAGGTGTCCCCTCCCTGCCCGGGGAGGGGTACGGAGAATTTCTCACGCCCTCCCCTGGCTTCCTGGCCTGGTCGGTGCCCCGTTTCCCCCCATGCAGGGAGGCTGTCAGGGCCTCCCCTCTTTTTTTTTTCCTGGTTTGCTAAACCAGGCACTCATTTTTCTAACATTTTCCTCGGACTGTTTCCTGTGGTAAGAAATACAAAAATCAATAGGTCCTAAGTCTGCCCAAACCGCAGCTCAAACACATCTTTTCCTCGTGGCCTCCCTGATTCAGAAAGTCAGGGTGGTGTCGAGTCCAGGCGATGACACCCACTCGAGCCCGGTCTCTTCGGTCTGCCGCCCGCCCACCCCGCCCCCTGGCTCGCGTGATCACCGGCTGACACCCGTGTGGCGCAGACGCCGTGCCCGGCACACTCCGGTACGCTGTGCAGATACTGACTGACTTCCTTCCTAATCGGTCCTGAAGTGCAGACGACATCCCTCTCCCCATTTTTACAGGTGAAGAAAGGGAGGCGGGGAGAGGTGGAGTGACCCGCCCGAGGGTCACAGCTGCGGGGACAGAGCCGGGGTTGGAACCCAGCTGGTGATGGCAGTGTGCTGAGGTCCCCACCACACTGTTCATCCCTAGAGCCCTGACTCCTACATCTACAGAGAGGCTGGCTGCCCCTTGGAAATGACCTCCCGGCCTTCTGTCCTGTACAGATTTCTGTCCCTGCTTCCTGTAGCTGACACTGTCCCCAAAGGGGGAAGCTTCCCAGTCTCTCCTGCCTTAACTCTCCCCTGCCCTTGAACCAGGGCCTGGCTCCCGTTCCTTCCCCGGGGTGAGGTCCCCCCCACTCACCAGTTGGTAAGAGCTGAGACCGGTCCTCGGTCCTCCCTACCCTCTTCCTTCGGGTTCCGCCCGGACACGACTGCCTTTATCTTGAATATTGGTCTAAAGTTCCGACCCCACCCTGCATTTCCTCACTTCTGCGAGATCAGTTAGACCTGGCACTGCGCCCTCCCACCACCACCTCAGTCCGTCCGCCTGGCATGTTTCCCAAGGTCTCCACCGTTCTCCCGAGGAAATCCCTCTCTTTGTCCTCACAGTCGCCTGGCTGCCCCCCTGCGCCTCTCCCTCTTGCTCAGATGCTGTCCTGAGAGTCATTCCGAGGAGCGTCCCCACACCGCCGCTCCGTACTCGGTCCCCCTGAGTACACCTGGTTCCCAGAGATGGAGAGTGAGGGCCAGGCATGGGCCTTTTGCTCGCCTGTCCTCCAAGCATTGGGTGTGGGGCACGTCAGGACCACCTTCTTTTTATATGAAGGGTGTTGACGGTCAGAGGAGGACAAGTCCCATGTGATCTCACTCATATGCGGAATCTGAAGAACACAATAGAAACAGAGGCGTGGGCACAGGGACAGACTGGCAGCCGTCAGAGGGGAGGGAGGCTGGGGGACTGGGTGAGAAAGGTGAAGAGGTTAAGCAAAAAAACCCAAAAAACAAAAAACAAAAAACCTGGAGGCACAGGGGGATAAATGGTGATGGAAGGAGATTGGACTTGGGGTGGTGAACACACAGCAGTCTACAGATGATGCGTCGTAGAATAGCACATCTGAAACCTATATAATTTAATTAACCAATGTCACACCGATCAATTCAATAAAATTAAAAAAATTAAAGAAAAAGGGAAGTCTGAGGTCAAGGTGGCCATAGGTTGGAAAAAAGTAGGAAAGGGTGCTCATTACTTCTTAGCTGCCTTCAGAGTTCTCTGCCTTCTGCGGATGCGGGTGCCTCAGGGGCCTCGGAAATCTGAGCCGTGGCTGGAATTAGTGAACGGTGCACCCAGGGGCTGCCTGAAGCCGTGTGCTGGGAGGTGACTCGGATGAACCCCGTGGATGTAAGGGTAGCCCCTGCACAGCCCCCTGTCTCAGCCTTGAAGACAATTAGGAGAAAAAGAAAATAAAGAAACAAGGGGGAAGAGTCCCAGTCAGTGGGGCCGATGTCACGCCGTGCCAGGGACACTGCCCCAAGCCGCTGAGCACAGCCGGCCGGCTGCTGGCAGGCAGAACCAGCTGGCTCTGCAGTTTTTGAGACTGGCTCCCTGGCCAGCCAGCTTGGCTGAGAAACACCATTCAAAGCAGCCAAAATAAATGGTTCTATCTCCTAATGCCTGAAAGTCTTAATGCCCAAAGACCGTTACCAAAGTCGTGCCTTTGCCGTGCTTGCTAAAAATGGCACGTCTGCCTGCATCGGCCGAGGGTGGCACCGGTGAAAAAAATAGCCACTGGCCCGTGGTTAAAGCCTTTACAAGCTGCAGTCACCTGTCAAAGTCAAGATCCGGTGGAGCCTAAGTGTTCTCACCCAGGCTGTGCCGTGAACGTCAGCCACATGGTGAGCCCTGGCTGCAGAACCCTGGTGTTTTCAGAACGTCAGGAACCCATGAGGGTGGATGGGGTGGGGGTCAACACCAAGGCCTCCAGCCGCCCGCTCAGGCGGCTCCGGAATCCTCCGTCTCCATCATCTCTGTGCTCCTGGGTTTGCTTCTTAGTCTGTTTCATCTGGTGCTGGAAGGGGACAGGTGTGAGGATTTGGGTGGGTGGACACGGAGCACACAGATCTCCCCAATAGTCCTTGGAAGCCACGACACATGACTGCACATGTGACTGGTCTCAAAGGTCCTTAACACAGACTTTGCAGGTGGGACTGAGTTAAGGACCTTGAGATGGGGGATCCCCCTGGATTGTTTAGGTGGGTCCAAAGTCATCACAAACGTCCTCAGCAAAGAGAGGCTGGAGGGTCCGGTGGGAGAAGGGGATGTGACCATGGAAGGGGAGGTCAGAGTGATGAGACCAGGGGCCAAGGAATGTGGGCAGCTTCCAGAAGCCGGGAAAGGTGGGGAAATTCTTCCCTGACAACCTCCAGCCTCGCCAACCCAGTTTTGGCTTTCTGACCTCCAGGACGGTAAGATAGTAAACCTGTCGTTCTAAGCCAGGCCACTTATAGTGAGCTGTTGGCGCAGCAATAAGAAAGTTAGAACTAACCCTATCAGTCACCCATCAGTGAAGTCACTTGCCTTGCCTGGAGAGGGGGGAATGTGTGGGGGGCCAGGGGAGGCTCGGCACGTTACTTTAACTGGGGTCCCTCCACAGGCAGAACAAAGGCCTGACAGGGGAGAGTCACCCCCCCTTCTCCTTGTCCTGGGAGGATGGGTCTAACTGTTTAAACAGAGGGAAACTGAGGCCCGGGAGTGTGTGGCTCCCTGCTCAAGGCCACACGAGGATGGAGCAAACCGGAGGAGGACGTATGTTTGATGGCGTGGTTCTGCCCTTCGCTTTCTGCGTGAGGTGGTCACACAGGACCACCCCCCTGCAGCTGGCCTCGCTACAGAACAGAGCTTTCAGAGGAAGGGTCTGGGTCCTCGTCCCAAGGTCACGGGGACTTGACCATGTGCTCCAAGCTTCTGCACCCAGATATTGACCGACCGTGACTCATCCTGACCTATTTCTGCCTCTTGACGGCGTGAGTCAATTCACACCCTCCGGACGTTTCCTGCCAAGTAGATGGTGCATTCTGTTTTCCCGTTTGGCAAGGAGAGCAGGATACAGAAACCAAGTTCAGTCGACCCTGCTGGTCACCCTCCCCCACCCTTCTCTGAGAGCACTCGCACCAGCATCCCGTCTACCCCAAGAAGGGACTCCTGCTTCGCTGGGGTGACGACGTCCTCTCCGGCCGTGTGCTGTTTTCATCTGTTTGTTTATTCGACAGATAAGAGGGGAGCACCTGCTAGAGGTGGGGGATACAGAGGTCAAGCGAACAAACAGGACCCTGCCCTCGCAGAGCTGATGGGCAGGAGCAGAACCAGAGGGCATGCACATGTGGTCAAAGGGGCGGGTTCATTCCTAGGCCTCTGGGACCCAGGGGGGTACCACTCTGGGAAGCTGAAACCTGGGTTCAATTCTCCCCTCTGTCCTTAGGAGCTGCTGACTCCGAGGGTGTGGTGGGACCCTCTTCTGCAGGGGGGTGGAGAGGTGCTTACCGCACCTCCCTCCAGGTCCCGTGATGACAGGGGTCCCTGGGCTGGGAGCCCTGGAGAAATCTGCGTGGCTGTGGTTGGCACGGTGAGTTTGACCCCGGGCCCACCTCTCCTGGCTCCTCCTGCCCCGGGACACCTGATGGCCGACTGTCCCCATCACCCCTTTACCCTTTCTTCGTGGACCCCTGGGAGGACCAGGCTTTGTCATTTGGCTACTCAATGAGATTAGATTCATATCGAGTGGCTCATGGCACAGGACACGTTGAGACCCTCCATGAATGGCCATCCCCCCCGCTGCGCACCTGGGACCAGGGACTGTCACCTGCAACCTTGTTAAAGCACAGATTGGGATATGGGTAGGTCTGGGGCCTGCCTGGACCCAGGGACATCACTTTGCGTAGCAGAAGTCTAGGACCTATGTGTGCTTCTTCCCCTTGGTGGCCCTGGGTTCTGGAACAGAGCCAGCGCACAGCACATCAGCACGTGCTCAGTAAATGTTGGCGGGATGCTGGGACAGGTGGCTGTTTGGTGTTGGAGGCTGGCAGCTTGAGTGTCATTCTCTGTGTTTGGGCGGAGGGGACCCCGCCCTTGGGGGCAGGGGTTCCCCTGTCCCCTTGACTGAGAGCATTCTGAGGCTTACTTAGTGTTGGTCTCCCGTCCCTTGTCCCTGACCCTTCCTCCTGCTTCTCTTCATCACTGGGGGGGTACACCTGGCCCAGGTGGTTGTCCTCACTCTGCCCCTCCCCCACTGAGTGAGTCTGGGAAACCTTCTTGACTTTTCCAAGCTGGTTTCTTTAGCCTTAAAATGTTGCCATGGGGAAAAGGGGCAGGGACAGTATGCTAAGCAAGGGGCTGGGGGTGTAAAATAGCCTTTGGACATATTAGCAATTTGCCTCACATGGCCTACCCACCACCCGCTCTTACCCTGGTAATTCCAGATCCAGGAACCCCTTTGGGAGCCACCTCCACCTGGAAGCCTGCTCTGATTTTCCCACTAAAGATCAGGCATACTTGCTCTGTGCCCCACGGCACATTAACTATCACCCTTGACCAATGATGGGGCTCCCGCAGGTCTCTCATGAGGGTCTGCATCTTTAGAATGCATGAAGGAATGAACCGCCCTGGGGTACTTAATCTAAGAAAGTAGACAAATGATGGGGAGGGGGATGGAAGCAACCAGCAGAGTCAGGAGCCCTGACGATTTGGGGGCTCATCCAGTAGCCCCCAGAAAATAAAGCAGGTACCAGCTCAGTTTCAACTCTAAGTGGAAGGGAATCTCCCTGTTTCTTTCTTTCTGGCTTGACCCACTCTCTTCTGCAAGTCAGGGCCACATTAGGACTTCAAAGAACTGTCTCGACATGGTGACTGGATTTTGGCCATCATGCCTTTTGTGCCGACACAGAGGAATCCAAATTTGCCAGGCATCAGGAAAAAAAATCCCTGCCAACCCTGTTAGGAAGGAAAAAAATTTCCGGAAACCTCCTATTCACCCTTCAAGACCCAATTCAAATTGCCCCTTCCCTTCTATCTCTGTCTACGAGGCCTTCTGTATTTCCCAGCCTCACTCAGACCAGGTGAAGGGTCCACCCACATTACCCATCTTCCCAAAAACCCCTGGAGAGCAGACATGGGGTCACTTGTCTTGAACCCCCAGGCCTTTCCTAGGGTTTTTGGTACACAGTAGTTGCTCAGTTAGTGTCTGGGCGACATGAATATCGCTTTGTGCCTTTTACATTCTGTTTTCTGCCTATTAGATTTCCAAAAGCTTCGTCCCATCCCCTGGCCATGCCCGCACTCTTGGCTCCTGGAGGTACAGAGTCAGCCCCTGCACACGTCCCTCTCTCCCACCCCGGCCCCCAGGGTGCTCCTGCGGATAGAGGCTTGGACTGTGTGGTTGGCATTGATTTTTGTCTTTATGATTTAGGCTGCGATTGATTTTTCCCAGGTAGAAGCTTTGCACTTAATGAAGTTAGGGCTGCTCGGCCCCATCTAGACAGGATTATGTGCAAGGACAATTACCCTTCTGGTGACAGCTGCTCTCTTTTTAAAATATATATAATGCCATGAAAATAACTCAGCTGACGCGGCGGGATGGGAGAGGAAGTTGGTGGGTGCCATTACAGTGGGTTGCTTGCAATTTTCCTGCTGCTGGGGGAAGGCATTGTTAGAAGGATTGTATTATTATTGTTATTATTATTTTTGGGGAGGTAAACTTGGGGAAAATGTACGGTGTTGATTTAGGATAAAAGGATGCAATGTTTAACAGAGCGAGAGAATATTTTAGACTTGTTTTCCTTTCGCCGGAGCCCCGAGAGCTCGGCACAGACCGGGATTGTGTCGTAGGACATGAGGGGCTTCCTTGAGGTGAGGGGGGTGGGTGGACCCCCCCTTCCCCCCAGGCTCACTCAAACTGCCTGTAGGTGGGGTTCAGCCCCTCTAAGTCTCTTTGAGAGGGAGGGAGGAAGAGAAAGGGAAGAAAGGAGGTGGGGGGGGGGATGAAGGGCGAGTCACTGACCCAGGGTGAGGAGGGACCGAGGAGGCAGAAAGCAGCCCCCCAGACCCCCATCACTCTGATCTGAAATCCTGAAACGCACAGATGCTACAGTCTAACACCCCCAGGACGTACACATACATTTTAAAGAGCTTGGGTTATGTAGGACCGCAGAGTGAATGGAGCAAGCAGAGAGAGAGAGAGAGAGAGAGTGAGTGTACGGCGAGGTCGACCAAAGATGAAGATTCTAGATTTGACCCCGACCTCAAGCTCCGTGAGCCCCATGCAGGCGAGGCGTGGTCATTGCCCAAACCCTGGAATCCTGTTCCCCAGGCCCATGGCAGTCGTCCCGTCTCTGGGAAACGAGAGGCCTTGTTCCAGGACTGCTGGCTGACCAGGGCCATGCAGAACTGGGGCTCATCTCCTTCCTGTGTCCTCCACTGTTCCTGCCGTCCCTTCAGGGGGTCCACCTGAACGGGGAGTGCTTCGGAGGCGATCCCCAGCCAACACTGGCTCCCAGGCCATGAACGGTGCCTGCAGCGCATCGGGGAGCCAGCCTTTCTGGGTTCCCCCAATTCTCCGGCGGCAGTTACCAGGCAGCTCTGCTGGCCAGGGGCCCCAGGACATCGGAGGCGTGCCTGCCGCCCTGAGCCTCGGGGCTGAAGCCTGCTGGGAGGACTGGCCTGGGGGCAGGTGCAGGGGTTTTGGTGAGGATGGTGGTGCCCAGGGAGGGAGGTGGGGCCCAGGAGCCTGTGATTAGACTGGGGCGAGGGAGAGCAAATGAGAGTGTCCTGGGCAGGAAAACCCCATGAATTCAGGGGTCATGGAGGAGACCTGCTGGTGGGAAGGGGGCTCGGAGGAAGGTGAGCCTGGTGTGGGTCTCAGTGGGCACAGCCTGAAGTGACAGAAAAAGCAAATGTGCCCCACCATGCTTACAGGGTCGATATGGAAAATTAGGGTGGCTCACTTCCCGCAGTGTCTGGGGAGTTCCTGGGAATCAGTGACACTTTCGGGGTCAACACAAGAACATCCCGGGCAAACCAGGCCATGCTGGTCACCCTGTGAATATTCTAATTGTTCTCACGGATGAGGAAACAGAGGGTCAGAGAAGACCCCAGCCATCTCACGCCCCTCCCAGTGTCTCTCTCTGCACAGGGGACTGACTGGGCACCATCCTGTGTCTGCGAAGACAAGGGGGTGACATCTGTGAGACGGGGAGGTGGTCCGGGTGCAGTGGGAGGCCCCGAGTGCGTGCCTCACTGCGCAGGTGCGATCAGCTGGCTGCGCGTGGGTTTTGCCCTTGGTGCTGGTGGGTTTGGCGGTATCCCCGCAGTTCCCCTTGACCCCTCCACACCCACGCTCTCCACTCCTCCTCCACCCAAGGCCTCTAGGAGCACCTGTGCTCCGATTTTGAAATATCGGCTCTGAGTGTTACCGACTTTCTGAAAACAAGAGCCCTGAGGACGGAAGGCCCCCGGTGTGCATCTGAGAGCTTTCAAGGAGGCTGCACCGATCGGAGCCCTAATTAATGTTTGTTTTATGACGTTCCAGGGAATGATCGCTCGATAAGAAAATGCAGATGGAATTCTAAGGAAGCGCGTGTTCCACTGACACAGCGGGCACAGACAGATGTGCGTGGGCAGAGTAGCCTGTTGGAAGATGTTATTACAAGAAGACAGCATTGCTCCTTCTGCAATGTGTGCCCAGTAATTATTTCATTAATTGTCAACAGACGCGACTGGGTGCCGGATTCCCAGCCCTCCACAAGAGTGTGGGGTCAGAGAGGAAGAAGCCTTCGGGTGCAGAACTTCCGGGGGAGGAGCCGGCAGGTGCCCTGCGGCTGCTGGAGCTCCCTGGGCGGCAGGAAGGGGGTGGGCATCTCTGGATTTCGGACTGGGTGTCAAGGTCTCTGGCTGGGTGTGGACCAGAGCAGCCCATAGAGACAAGGTTGAGGGAGCTGCACAACCCCAAACCATTCGATTAGGGGGGTAAGGGGAGGGTTCTGCTTCTCCCTGAGGCTTCAGAGGGTGTGTTCAAGTTCCCTGTGGTTGCCTCAGCAAATGCTCTGACTGTTGTTTCAAATAAAGCATGTTCACCACCTTAAGCTACGTCTAAAATGGGTATCACGGGGCTTTAATCAAGGGTGGGTAGGGTGGCGCTCCATCTGGGGGGATGGGATGGGGTGACCTTTTGCAGCTTCTCGAGGCCCCTGCATTCCTTCCTCTGCGTTCAAAGCCAGCAGAGGCTGAGTCTGTCTCTCCCTGCCCTGTCTGGTCCTCTCTGCCTCTCTCTGCCTCAGCTAAGGATCCTGTGGTGACAGGCCCCACCCAGATGGTGCAGGGTAAGGTCCCCCATCTTAACTCCACGGCTGTCTGTGTCCCCTTTGCCATGGAAACCGACACCGTCACAGGTCCTGGGATTAGGGTGCCACCCATCAAGGGGCTGTTGTTCTGCCCCCCCCCCCCCCAGATGATGGACCCATTGTGCCTCGGAACCTAACTAGCTTGCTTTAATTTATCCATTTTTATTTTTAAACAAAAAGAGACACAGAAGGTACTGAAACCTGGGGACCCTGTTGTTTTATCTCAGCGACATCATTCAATGTTCTCCCTAGGGTGCCCTTCCCCGGCCTTTGAGAGCGCAGATGACCGTTCTTCCAACAAGAATGGAGCCATTGGTCCCGACTGCGTCACCCTGAGCCAAACAAAACCAGGAAGTCAACATGGAAATGCTCCAAAAAGTATAAACACTACACAACACACCCTCCCCACATCTCTGGCAGTGGGTCCGGTCACCGCATTGTCCCCAGAGCCCAGGCTCCCCCGGCCTCAACCCGAGCACCCCCAGAGCTTGGGGACATCATTTCCACCTGCCAGGCCCCGATCCACCCAGTGCAGGCCAGGGCAGGATGGACTAATGACCCTCCTACGGAGGAGCTGGCCTTGACTTGTGCCTTTGGGTGGATGGTGAGTCTCCCTGCTCCTCCTCAGCCCTTTGGCCGCAGGACACCACCCGCATGGGGCACTTTCTGGAGATAGATATACCGTCTCTGTCCAGTTGCCCTGAGGACTCTGCTGTTGACTGCCGTTTGATGGGTCCCGACAGATGCACACCCTCTGTGTGACCCAAACCCTTTCAAGCTAAAGGACACCGCCATGGCCCCGGAACGTTTCCTCCGGCCCCTGCCCCATCAGGCCCTTGAGTAGCCAGTGGTCAGGATTTTTAAGGTCATGGACTAGGCTCACCTGCGCTCATGTCACTGGAACCATAGTGTCTGTAGTCTTGTTCGCAGACTCCGTCACCCGTGAGCTGGGTTGCCACCTGTATCAGCGGTCATTCCTTTTTGCTGCTGACCGGTACCCTGTTGGCCTGACTATGCCTCTCCTGGCAACTGGACTCTGGGGCTGCTTCTGGTTTGGGGTTGTCATGAAGTGACCCTGCTCATAAAGGACACCCCACGAGCGTGCACTCGGTCCCCTGTGTTCCCACACACTCCTGGCTTTGCAAGGAGCCCGGGCAGTACCTCCGGAAGTGACGGGACCTAAGGAAGTGCCTCGTGTTGGAGGGGGAGGGACTGCTGGGGAACCGGTCCGCAGGGCAGACGGCACAGCACGTGTCCGAGTGTCACGTTCCCACGCAGCGTTCCGACCACCTGGGTCTGCGTCCTGCCTCCTTCTCTTGGCTCCCGGGCCTCCTCGGTCTGGTCTGTGGTCTGCGGTCTGCCTTTGCTTGTGTATTTATGAGCCCCGCAATTGCCACTTCCGGCCCACTATTTACTTAACAATGTAGCAGTAATTGTGGGATAATTGTGGCGCAGAGCAGGAGCAGCCTCAGTCTGTGCAAGTAAGTGGATAATAAAAACCAGGGTTTATGGATTCTGCTACTGGGAAGATTTATGGCCTTAATGTTGCATTATGTACCTAATCATTTCCATTTCAGAATGGCCGGGACCTCGCAGCAAAGACCCTCGCCTGGGTCCTGATAACTGGAGACCAGGAAGGAAAATGAGCCACACGGCTTCTCCCTCAAACTCTCTCCTTTGCCTCAGACTGGAAGGGGGCGCTGAGGAAGGACCTGGCTGCACTGTGTCCTCCTCCTGCCCTCTGCCTCCCCATGTGTGACAGACAGGAGGGCCCCAGAATCCTGTCAGATGGACGGGAAGCCCTCCGCTCAGGGCCATCTGAGTCCTGACATTCCTGGGCACCCCCTGAGCCCCCTTGGCATCTTCAAGGAGCTGTGCATCCTTAAAGAGCTTCTGAGATTCCTGTTCTTGGAGAAATTAATTCTAATTAATTGGGAGTCTAGCCTAAAGAAGCAATAAAATAGAAAGACCAAAATGTGTGTCCCAGGATGTTCATCATCCCAATTGCATGCCAAGTTTTTAAGTTTAAAAATCTAGCAATGAAATAAGAGAGAGAGAGAGACAGACAGAGAGAGAGAGATACCAAGTACTACATACCTACTAAAATGACTAAAGCAAGAGAGATCCACAAGGCCCAAGGCCCGGAGGAGTACTGCTGAGGAAACAATGTGGCCAGAATGCTCACCCACCATCAGGAGGGAAGGAAAGGGATCTAACCGCTTGGGAAGAAGTTAGGCACGTTCTCCCAGTGACACATTTTAATCTTATGACTCAGCAGTTCAACAACTCGGTTTTACCCAAGAGAAGGCCAGCACACATCCCCCAAAAGACATGCACAACAATGTCCCTATCTGCCTTATTTATAATGGAGAGAATCCAGAAATCACCCACAGGGCCGTCAGAAAGAACGGACAAACACAGAATGGCACGGTCACACACAGAAAACGACTCAACAATACGTGGGCACGCACCGGGAACTAGGCAATGCAGGGGTGCGTCTTACAGGCACTTTGCTGGCAAAAGATACACATTGTATGATCCTGTTCCAGTGGAGTTCTATGGCAAGAGAATCTAACCTGTGAGGAAAGGATCGAACCAGAGGTTGATCAGAGTGTTAATGGAGAGAGGGTCCAGGGAAGCTGGTGATGACATGTTCTGTATATCTTGAAAACCACGTGGACATATGTACTTGCCCAAACCAAATACAGTACGCTCAAGGCCTGTGCAATTTATAGAATGCACATTTTTTCCCCCAACAAAAAAACCAAAGTTATAAACACAGATTGAACCGCAGTGAGCAGGTTTGCTGATTACGGTGGTGTGAGTTACTGAACCTAAAACGATTTCCTCTTTATTTATTCCAGTCTTGCGCAGATGAGTCAATCTATCAAGGTCAAGGGGAGCCTCCTCTCTTCCCTGATAGGGAAGTGAGTTCCAACATGGGCAGGAGGGATATTGGTTGTGCCCTGTGAACTGGGATCGGTGTGAATTCATTTTTCTCTCTCTCTGTGTGTATGTATGTGTAGAGGCAAACACATTCACACATAATGTGCACACATATGCGTGTACACACATACAGTAAGAACATGTGTCGTACTACGTATATTTCTACTATGTGTATTAAATTTATATATTTATATTCATATATAACCTTCCCATCCCTTCCCTTTCCTCCTCCTTCTCCTTTTCCTTCTGTTATTTACCTACCAATAATCTATCATCTATTTTATTATCATCATCAGGATCATTATTATCCATGATTTACCTATATCTATCAATCTACTTCTATCTCTATCATCTAGTTATCATATCTCTATCATCTATCTATCTGTCTGTCCATACATTCATCCATCCATCCTCCATCCATCATCCATCCATCCATCCATCCATCATTCATCTATCTATCCCTCCATCTATCCATCCATCCACCATCCATCCATTCATCCATCCTTCCATCCATCAATCTTCCACCCATCCAACCTCCATTCATCTTCTATCCATCTACCATCCATCCATTATCCATCCATCCATCCATCCATCCATCATCCACCCATCCATCTACCCATCACCTATAATTTCTCTATCATCTGTCTCTGAGCTCTGTCCCCCGAGAGGGCAATGACCCCCAGTCTCAGTGATGACCCTTTACCCAGCACCCAGATCTGGGTTTCTAACACCATTCTCCCTCCACAGGAACCAGGACACCGAGAAGGAAAGGCTGATTTCGAGCCCGAGGCAGGGAAGGCACAAGGCAGCCTGGAACTCCTCGTATCAGAAAGACAGGAGATGCTCAGGAGATGGCGGGCTGGCTTGTGAGGCGGCCACTGGCCGAGTCCAGGACACTTGAGCATCCAAGTGAGTAAGAAGAACAATGGATGACAGCACTTTGAATAAAACAAAACCAACAAATCCATGCTGACATAGATAAACGGGTAAACAAACACACTGTGAGGAGGAAGAGCGGTGCTCACATTAGCCGTCCCCCCGAATAAGGGGTTTAGAGAGCCGGTAACGAGGTGCTGACACCAGCGAGTGAAAGTTCGACAGTAAACAGGCTTTTTATAGAGTCACCGTGTCTCCCCACAAATCGCTTATTAATTATGAAAGGAAATAGAGTCCTTTTACAGCGGGAAGCCCCGGAGGGCACAACCTTCACCGGGAGATCGATCTGTCTCAGGACGGGGACGTCACGTGCCTCCTCGGGAACTCCTGGCCTTTTCTCCCCAGAAATGTCAAGGCCGAGGAGGAGAAAGAAATAGATACATAAGGAACTGTTTTAGTTTGAAGAAACCTAAAGAGACAGGGGGACACTGCAGACGTGTGGGGCTGGGGCCCCGGGGGACGGAAGCTGTGAGGACAGGTGCGGGGCGGGGGGCGTGTGGATGGGGTGGGAGCATGAGCCCTGTGTGCCCGCCTGCCCTGTGTCCCTACCGAACTCCCTGAGTTTGATGGCTGGGCTGCGGCTACGTAAGAAGGTGTTTTTGTTCTCAGGAATGTTAGGGATGAGTGCAAAGCTACTGATCTAATATATTATAAATGTTATAAAAAATAACAGCGAGGCAAATAAAAGCTGTAAAATGGAAGCATTCGGCGACCCGGGGAAAGGGTCTCGAGGAATTCCTCCTACCGTCCTTGCGGCTTTCCCGCGGGGTTGGAATCGCAACCACGTGAAAGGTTTGGACGGAGGAAGCAGGCAGAATGCATTCCTAGGCGGGACATCGTCGGCACTAGACCCACGTGCCTGGGGAACCCGCTGGTCTCAAAAGGCTGAGAGCCCCATGGAGCGCACTCCACCGAACGCTGTGGCCGGCTGGCTGCTGAGAGCCCCATGGAGCGCACTCCACCGAACGCTGTGGCCGGCTGGCTGCTGAGAGCCCCATGGAGCGCATTCCAATGAACGCTGTGGCCGGCTGGCTGCTGAGAGCCCCATGGAGCGCATTCCAATGAACGCTGTGGCCGGCTGGCTGCTGAGAGCCCCATGGAGCGCATTCCAATGAACGCTGTGGCCGGCTGGGCGCCGCGAGCCGAGCGGAAGCCGGCAGGTGTGCAGGGGTCAGCCCCGCAGAGTGCAGGTCTCTGGTCGGATTTCTGTCCACGGTCGGACAGACACGCATGTCTTGCTTTTGTACGGGAAGGGTTTGGCTGGGTTACGTACTCCCTCTGGGCTGGATTCTGGGCATCAGCCCGCGTCCACAAGCCTCACGCTTGCACACAGGGCGCCAAGCGTTCGAGCTTTCCGTTGCCGTCGGTCCTCCTCCCCCGGCCGCCCCACAGCGGGAAGTTCTCTCCTGTGCCCGCGCAGCTCTGTAAGTCAGCTGATGCTCACCCTCTGCTCCGGGGGCTGACGGACATCAGAGCCGTTTTGTCAGCACGCCCACCCTGACCACAGTGTGAGTGAGGTTCCATTTCGTGGTTGAGGCCGAGGAAGGAGGATCACAGGGCTGAGTCTGGGTCTGGCCCACTCCCCTGACTGTCACCGTGAGTTCCGATGAGTCTGCAACATCTCTGGGCCTTGGTTTTCTCCTCTGTGGGTGGGGCCCATGTTAATGATCTCTGTGGTCCTTCCTGTGCAAAGCTCTCGCGAGTCTTGTGTGCAGAGCCTGGCCCGGTGAGCGTGGAGCAAGCAGCCTTCCCTGTCCTGCACCCGTGGCTATGGGCAGTCCTTTCCTTAGTGGTCATTACAGCTTTGAAGATTCAGGCTGTACTCCACCTGGGATGCCCTGTCACCACCTGCCCTCCACCCAGACCTGAGTGCTCCAGGACTCCTCTTCTGTGAAGCCTCCTTTGGTTTCCCAGCCTGCAACTTACTCTAAGCTGTCCTACACCAAAGACACAGGCTGGCCTGCAGTGGGCACTCTGGCGTTCAGGTGGACCCAGTGAAAGGATGAAGGACGGAAGGAAGGTATAGCAGGTGAACTCCATACAGGACGTGCTGCTGGTAATTCCTTCACCCACGCGTGGTTTACTGAGCACCTGTTATGTATCAAGGAAAGCTAAACAGAAGAGACTGTTTCTGCCATTCGTGGTTTATGTTTGAGCATCTGTAGCTTGAGCTTCTTGTTCCCCAAGGAGGTGGTATTCCTTAGAGGTGTTTTGGAAGTTTGGGGTTAGGGTGGGACAGTCTGGAAGGACAGCCTGGAGGAGGCAGTCTTTTAAATGTGGATTGAGGAAGAAGGAAGTTGTTCATTCAAGCGGGAAGTTGCTGCATCATCACTAGGCTGGGCATGGCCCTCTGCCCAATAGACCCAGACCCTTGTCCATCTCCTTAAGTTCCCCAACATGCGTCACAGTGGGGGTAACACCCAGTCGGCATCTCTGGTCGGGGCTGGGCCCTCTCTGGGACTCTGGGACTGGCGGCCGCCACAGTCCCTGGCGAGCTGGGTTCCAGAGAGAGCGTCACATTGTTCCGGAAGTTTTCTTTCTAACAGCTCTGCTAACACAGCTGGTGCAATTCCCCTTAACCTCAGGGTCAGAGGTTGCCAGACAGCAGTCACTCATCAAACCTTCTATTTTACAGCACCCCGGTCATGGAGGAGCGGGAACTCTGGAATGTTCTGAGGACTCTTACAGCCTGTGATTCATTGGATGTGTTTAGCCACACCGCGTGTCTGTTGGTTTGTAGATAGTGCAGCCTGAGAATGTAACAGGAGAGAGAAATGGGACCGGACTAACTTCATTCCCCGAGAGCCCGGAGGGGAGGTCATTCTTCATCACTGCAGCTCTTAAAGAGCCCCATTTCTCAGCACGAGGAGCAGTCCATGCTGTCTGTGGACGTGGGCTGCCCTCCGAGGCACAGGTGCCGGGAGCTGCTGGGCAGGGCCTGCAGAGGTGGCAGGTCAGCCGCAGGCACTGTGACGGGTCCCAGAGCTGCCTCCCTCCCCCAGAGTCATCGGAGCCCCGAGGAGCACAGAGCTCTGGTGTCTTATTCTGGCCGCCACCGGTCTTTGAGGAGGAGCATTGTCACGTGGGAGGTGGCCATGCCACTAGTACTTCTAGGCCTGGCCCCAAGCAGGAGCAAGGCCCCTCCCCCCCCCGGGAGCCCTCCTCAGCCTCTCACAGAGGGGCCCAGTCTATGAAAGGAGCTGCGGGTTGTTCAGTCGGATTTGTTACTTGACAGACAGCTCCATTCCTATCAAGACGTCTACGCCGGCCGTCCCCACACAGGCAGCCTCCGGAACCAAGGCATTCCTGACCAGGTGGGGGCGGGGGGCGTCTCTGGATTCTCCGTGGAGAAATGATCTCCAAGGTTCACTGTAAAAATCAGAATGACACCCCCCCCCCCCCCCCCGCCCCACTCAGCAACACCATCTGCTGGGAAATCCGTTGTCTCACAAGATCACTCTCATTGCCTCTTGTTCCTGTTTGTATTAAACCTGAAAGGTTAACCTCCGAGAGGCCTGCCTGGGGGGTGGGGGAGCAGCAGGCTGTGGGGAAGGCAGGGGGTCACGCGGGGGAGGAGAAGGCAGAAGAGGGAGTCTTAGGTGACCATGTCTTCTGCGTCTTCTGTCTCTCCTCACAGGGAGCAGCCGACGACAGCTGTTCAGCAGAAGAGCTGCAGGGCACCGAATTAGCACTAAATTATCACCACCTTGTCTTCGCCTCGGTTTTCTTTGTGTTGTGGAAATAACACCCACTGGAGGGCACAGCCTGTGACCCCCGCGTGTGTGTGTGCGTGGAGCTCTGCCTGCCAGCTGCTGTCTGGGTCCTCTGGGAGCCGGGAAGGAGGGGCCTCAGGGTGACATCAGCAGGTGGTGCGGCGACTTCGACACCCTGCGCTATGAACCCGCGGTGACGTGAGGTTTGCCCAGGTGGGGCCAAACCGCTAAATGGCAGTACCTGTCTGCTGGGCACCTCCATGGACTCTGAGCCCCACGCTGGGCAGCTTGGAAGGAACACGGTGAGGATGACTCTGAGTATCTGCGCTGCGGTCCTTGCGTCTCCAGGAGCTGGCGAGCGGGGAGGCTCTGGTGAGCGTGGGGGTGGAGGGGCCCCACGCCTGCCCTGGAGCTGGTCCCCGCCTGCTGCCCAGGACTGTGCCACGTTCCTCCTCTGGCCCCTGAATCATGGCCCCTCTGCTCGCTCACAGACGTGTTCTCGGCTGCCGGCTGATGCCCCGGGCTTCGCGACCCGGTCCCCTGCACTCCACTCTGTTACTGGCTCATTTCTGCACCCCAGGACAGAACAGTCTCGGGAAAGCAGGTCTAACACATGGGCTTTTCTTTTCCTCACTGTTCACTCACGCTCTGGCTGGCTTCCTGCCTCTGCCTGGCCTCTCCTCGGAAGGATGTTTCTGTCCTTTGGAATCACCACTGTCCACAGGCGTCCACACCCACCTCATACAGACTGTCTCAGCTTTCTGCGTGTGGCTTCCGACTGACCCTTGCCAGAACATTCTCTTCTGCACTCAACCTCACTGGTCTCCTCTCCTTCCCTCTTCTTCCCAGGACCTGGCCTCTGTCTCCTCATCCAGGGAATCTCAGGTACCACTGGGTCGGAGTGACCATGGTTGGAGGCCTGTTCTGTAGGAACACTTTAGAGGAAATGAAAGCAACTGAGGGGCCGTTGGATCCCAGCAATTTGGAAGTGGCAGGGTGCCAGCTGTAGTCTTTATGTACCACCCTGGCCCTTCACGGTGACCGTTCTGCACACCCCCTACCCCTGACCCGTGCCCTGGCTCTCAGTGTCCCGCCTCAGGCTCAAGTTGGCCAGCGGCTTCCCAGCTATGCGGTCCGCTCGTCCCCATCACGTTTGTCTCCCGTGCCCCTTGCTCGGCACACCCCTCTCCTGGGCCTGCCATCTGCAGCCCCCTGTCCGCCTCCTCCCAGTTCCAGAGCTGGTGTCCTCTCTCAGGCCGGGGCTCCCCTGCGCGGTTCTGCCCAGATCCGCTGTCGTCAGGCCTTCCCGTCTTTCAGGGAAGGTCCTGTGTTTGGAACAGAAGTTACTGAGGGAGGGCAGCTTCCTTTGACACGAGCATCCCTGCTGGATTCCCAGGGGTCTCGCTGCTTTTGGAGGCAGCCCTTTCCTGTACCCAGATTTCTGTCTTCAGGATGTTCTGAGCAGGGAGATCTTATCTGTTTTCCTCTCTCCCTCCTCCATACTCCCCCCACACTCTGTGTTAAGGAGAGCTTCTCTCTCCACCCCCACCCCACACATCTGTCCCCTCCACAAACAAGAAAGCTATAAATCTGCCAGATGAAACTGTGAAGAGGCTACCCTGTGGGCCCTCAGCTGTGGAGCAGGGTGCTGCCCCACTTGTCCAGACCAGAGCCCCCTTTCCCCCACCCCCACAATGCGGATGGACGCTGCAGACAGAACAAGCCCAGAGTGGTTTCCAGCCCTCGCCACAGTCCGTGAGGATGCACAGAAAACCTGGTTACTTAGAAAGCAATTTGCTCCTGCGGGCTGGTTTGAGATTAAAATGGTAATTATCCTGCAAATGATGGTAAGTGTCTTTCATAAATGCGGCGGTGTTTGAGATGGGACGGACGGCTCTCGGCCGCGGCATAATGGGCTTAATAAACGGTATCTTCAGAGAGTATTGTCAGGCAGCGGAGCCTATTAGTTTCGGACGGGACAATACCGTCATTTCTGGGAGATAGATTCCATTCTTCTCTCCAGCCACGTTTTCTCCATAGCCTGTGCTCATCACTTTTTTCTTAATAGGACATTTTTCCTTAGGATAACTTGCAAATTGTTCATCTGTTTTCTTTTTCTTTTTTTTAATCTCTCTTTTTTTTTTTTCCCCTCTTAAAAGTTTTGCTTCTCCTGTTGCTATTGAAAAGAGCTTTGGATGTGGGGAGAGAGCCGGTGCTTGATGGGAAGAGGAGGGGACATGCCAGATCTGCAATGGTGATGAAGGTTCTGGTCACCAGTTCCAATGCCTGTGGGGCAGGCAGAGGGGTAGGGGTAGGGCTGTTCCCCACAATACCAAGACATTCTTGGACATCTGCTGAGGTTTCTACAGTTCAACTCGATTCTGACACCTTCTACCTGAGATGACATCGGACCCTCATGAGAGAAGGGCTCAGTCTCATAAGACTGCTCCCACTTCAGAGGAAGGTGCTCGGTCCAGCTGGTCACCTGTGCTTCCGACCGACTGGCTCCTCATCAGAGGTGCCCACTGCACCCCGTCCTTGGTTTGATGGATTTGCTAGAGTGGCTCACACAACTCGCTAGATGTCCAGTGTGTTACTAATGTATTAAAAACATGATCAAGAGTGTTGGCCGGAGAGCTCCATTGCTTGAAGCATTGTCCTAAAGTGCAGAAGTTGCTGGTTCCATTCCCAGTTAGGGCACATAGAGGAACAGATTGATGTTCCTGTCTCTCTCTCTCCCTCCCTTCTTCTCTCTCTAAAAATCAATCAATAATTTTTTTTTAAACCCAATGCAGAGATACAGATGATGACAGGAAAGGACCTTTTGTTCTTTTGTTTTCAGGTGGTCCGAGGCCCTGCATGGTGGCACAGGAGAAACATTCTGATTCCTGAACCCGGAAGCTCTCCAAACCCCACCCTTCATGGTGGCTTCATTAACAAGATTGATTAAATCATTGACCATCGGCGATTGACTCAACCTCCAGCCCCTCTTCCCCTTTCTGGAAATCAGGGCATGGGACTGGAAGTTCTAACCCTCTAATCACGTGTGATTGGTTCCCCCGGCAACCTGCCTCCATCCTTAGGAGTTTTCCCAAAGTCACCTCATTTGCATAAACTCAGGTGTGGAGAAAAGAGGCTTGCTGTTTATCCATTTTTAGGAATTGAGGACAAGAGACCAAATATTATAACCAAAGTTGTCCCTAGTGTTCTCCTCGCTCAGGAAACTCCAAGGGTTTGGAAGCTTTGAGTCAGGAACTATGGACAAAGACCAAATATACATAAGAACTATTTATTTGGTCATTGCTTTTTCTTTCCTTTTTTTTTTAATTCAGTGAGAGGAGGCAGAGACAGACTCCCACGTGTGCCCAGACCAAGATCCACCAGGCAAGCCCACTAGGGGGCAATGCTCTGCCCATCTGGAACGTTGTTCTGTTGCTCAGCAACAGACCTCTTCTTAGCACCTGAGGTAGAGGTCGTGGAGCCATCCTCAGTGCCTGGGGCCAACTCGCTCTAATGGAGCCATGTTTGCAGGAGGAGAAGAGAGAAAGAGAGAGAGAGAGAGAGAGAGAGAGAAATAGGAGGGGGAGGGGTGGAGAAGCAAATGGTTGCTTCTCCTGTGTACCCTGACCAGGAATCAAACCTGGGACTTTCACAGGCTGGGGTGCCACTCTACCACTGAGCTAACTGGCCAGGGCCTGTTTGGTCATTTCTTATAAATCACAATATTAAGTTAATTTTGCCTTAGCCACTGACATGGCCCAAGCAGGCACTGGATGACAGTATCCCGAGCTACAGTGCCAGGTAAGTATGCCTGTGTCAATATCTAGTCATGTGAAGGTTGCGATTTACTTTGGCCATTGGGTGGGATGTGGAGGATTATATTTTCCAATGGTGGCTACAATAATTGTCTCTTTATATCCCCTCCTCTAGTAACTGGGAGGAAATTTACAAACAAATAGATAAAATAGATGAGATGGAAGACCCCTCCCCCTTTCCTACAGACACAGAACCTCAGGAGGAGACAAGGTTTAGTCACCAGTTTTGCTTCAAGCCAGATAAAAAATTCCTTCCCAACAAAAGGCTGGGAGGTGCAGGCTGCTCAGGGGCCAGGTGATCTCCAGCCTACAGAGTCGGTGGTGGTGGTGGTGGTGGGGAGGACAGGCTCTCAGGAGCCCACAGAGGGCAGTGGGGACCAGGCACCGAGCAGGACTGAGGGACTGCAGCTTGCCACCCAGGGCAGAGGAAGGCAAGGGCTCCTGGGATCAGGGCCTGGGACTCTCGTGCCCGCCTTGGCCATTGTTGAGCCAGCGCCGCTGGAAGCTGATGGGACACGAGACTATCTTTGCAATGACCTTAATGAACAGGTGGCAGGTTTCTACCCTGTGTCGTCCTTGGTCCTTGCCTGGTGAAGAGGATGGACCGGGACACTTAGGCCTAGCTGCCGGAGAGGTTGGTGCACTGTGGACCAACTCATCAGTGCCAAGCTGGGCTCCTGCTTCCTGCAGCTGCACAACCTGAGGTCCCCGCGAGAGAACCTATACATTCTGTGGGATGTCCCTGGACCGAGCGTGGTCATTGGCATTCAGCATGTGGCGGTGGACGTCTGAGTATGCTAGAACCAGGATGGGGCAAGGAGTCAGAGTAGCTGCTGGCACACCCAGGATGGCTGGGATTAAAAGCCTGCCAACCCCACGTGGTGCACAGAGATGTGCTGTGGAACTGGGCACCAGAAGCCTGCATACCTGTATAATTTTGTTTGCCAGGGTCACCCCAGTAAATTCAATTAAAAAGAAAAAGTCTGTGCACATTCCTCAGGAAGTCAAACACAGACTCAACACTGGGCATGGTGAATTCGCCTCTGGGCACCCCTCCCAAGGAGAGCTGGGAGCTCTGGGGAGGGGGGGTCAGAGCAGCCAGGAGGGGAAGCTACCCCCTGTCCGTCGCTGCTGAAGGAAGGGATGCATGAAAGGCGACTCCCCATATGACAGAGCGTTACTTGGCCTTAGAAGCGAATGAATGGAAACGCCACAACTGGCTGGCCCTTGAAGACACCACGCGGAGTGAGAGAAGCAAGATGGAAGAGACTACGTATTGTGTGACTCCATTTCTATGACTCATCCATGGAGACAGACCGTGGAGGGGTGCTCCCCAGGGGCCGGGAGAGGAGAGAATTGGGAGTCACCCTTGATGGGTGCGGGACCCCTTTGGGGATGATGAAGCTCTCCGGCCGTGAGCCAGTGGCGGTGGCCGCACAGCTCTGTGGATGCATCACATGCCCCTGAATTGTCCCTCTTAAAATGATCACTGTTGATTTCGCACTATGGGAATTTTGCCTCAATTAAAAAAATGTCAGGGAGAGAGGGATTGAAGGAGGAGGGGAGTAAAGAGGGACAAATATATATACTACGCAGGTGGGATATAAAACGGAGACTCGTGGACATAGAAAAAAGTGAAGTGGTTATCCGGGGGCAGGGGGTTGGAGGGGAGAGGAGTAAAGAGGGGCAGATATACGGAGATGGAAAATATTTGACTTTGGGTGATGGCACACAACACCATCAACAGTTTAAAAGCTATAGAAATATTTACCTAATATTTACCTCAAATCTATGTACTTTTTTTTTTCTTTGTATTTTTCTGAAGCTGGAAACGGGGAGGCAGTCAGACAGACTCCCGCATGCGCCCGACCGGGATCCACCCGGGACGCCCACCAGGGGGCGACGCTCTGCCCACCAGGGGCGATGCTCTGCCCCTCTGGGGCATCGCTCTGTTGCGACCAGAGCCACTCCAGCGCCTGAGGCAGAGGCCATGGAGCCATCCTCAGCGCCCGGGCCATCTTTGCTCCAATGGAGCCTCGGCTGCAGGAGGGGAAGAGAGAGACAGAGAGGAAGGAGAGGGGGAGGGGTGGAGAAGCAGATGGGCGCTTCTCCTGTGTGCCCTGGCCGGGAATCGAACCCGGGACTTCTGCACGCCAGGCCGACGCTCTACCACTGAGCCAACCGGCCAGGGCCTCAAATCTATGTACCCTTATTGGTCAATGTCACCCTATTCCATTTAATTTCAAAATAAAAAAATAAAAATAAAAGAAGCTCGTCCATCTCACCCAGGAAAGGTGCCTGCCGAGCGGGGCCGGTCTGGGGCTGGCTCACACGCCAACTGTGGAGGCTCACGCCACAAAGGGTGAGGTCGTCCTTCTGCATGCTTGGGCGTTTAGGTGACGTCAGGGGGTGGGTGGAGGTGCCCACAGCTGGGTCGAGGGGGATGAGGCTATTCAGGTGGACAAGGGTTTGGTCCAATCAGATAGGTCACCCCAAGGCCTTAGATGGGGCGCTCCGTAGCAGTGACTTCATCCTAAGTGTGTGACCCTGGTCATTCGGCAGAATGGGAGCCTCTTTTGGCCCAAATGTTGAGACTCTCACCCGCAGCCGGGGAGCTGTTGCAGAGACACTCGGGGTTCTCTTGGGGACCGTCCAGGGCCCAGTGTTGGCCCACTGCGACCACTGTTCTGGTCCCAGGGCCTCGGGTTTGTGCGCGGCATGTTCATGCACTGAGTCCCAGAGCAGGGAAGCTCTTCCTTTAGTGTAGCGATTCTGCCTGTCCATGCCTCACTGTCTTCTGAGCCCTTTGTGGCTTTTTTTTTTTTTTTTTGCATTTTTATGAAATGAGAAGCAGGGAGGCAGAGAGACAGACTCCCACATATGCCCCAACTAGGATCCACCCAGCATGCCCACTAGGGGGGCGATGCTCTGCCCATCTAGGGTGTTGCTCTGTTGCAACTGGAACCATTCTAGCACCTGAGGCAGAGGCCAAGGAGCCCTCCTCAGCACCCAGGCCAACATTTGCTCCAACGGAGCCTTGGCTGTGGGAGGGGAAGAGAGAGACAGAGAGAAAAGAGAGGGAGAAGGATGGAGAAGCAGATGGGCACTTCTCCTGTGTGCCCTGTCTGGGAATCGAACCCGGGACTTCCCCACGCTGGGCTGACGCTCTACCACTGAGCCAACCGGCCAGGACCCCTTTGTGGCTTTTGACGACCATCCACGCTGCAAACATCCTCCTCTTTCCCATCTCTGTTCACCAAAAGGATTTCTCCCCTGTGTCCCAGTCACAAATAACTTCTGAGTGGAGTTATAGCATTCAACGCCGGGGGCATTCATTCAAAAGGCAGACCCATCCATTCATACCCATATCCACGCGGCCAGCGGCTTTTAAACTCCCTGCCCTGGGTCCGCAGGTCTTCTCTACTCCGTCCATTTGCAGTTGTCGTGGGCGAGGACTTTGTCTCAGCGTCCATTAACGAAATAGCCCCCGCAGAATTTTCGTCCTTGAGCAGTTGTCTCTCCGCAGCAGCCCAGCCTGTGACTCAGTGTGGTTTCTGCTGTTTTCCATCACAATTGCACTGGGCAGTTACTCAGGCTCGGTAATTCAAAGCCCAGCTTCCTGCCGGAGCAGGGAGGGTGTTGGGGGAAGAGGCACTTTTTTTTTTCTAGTAGAGAGGAAGGTAACAGAGATTGGTAGGCGAGGCCGGGGAGAGCCAGCTCCCCAGGAAAAGCCTTGTCCCTGTTGGTGCCAACTGGAGATGAAAGCTTCCTCCACTTGACCAGCAGTGGCTGAGACACCTTGCTTGGGAAGGTACATTCATTAGATGCTTTCTAGAGATTTTTTTTTCTTTTTTTCAGGTTTATTAACCCAAGTGTCCGTCTAAGCTCATCAGAGGGAGTGTGTCAGTGCCGACGTTCTCTGGTTCTACGGCCTGGCCTCAACGTCCACCCCCTGCCACCCGCTGCCTGTGTCTGCCTGTAAAGGTCCTTGTGGAGGTGAAGCTCGAAGGGGCAGGGAGGGGTACGTGCCGACCACGACTCCCGGGCAGCAGGAGAGCCGTTCACCCTGGAGGCTACTGCTGTTCCAGGAAGCAAAACCTGAAACACCCGTCGTTGCTTTGGGGCGGACGTGAACGTGAGAACCGAGGCCCACGTGCTGACAAGGGGAGAGGTGTGCAGTGTGGAGCCCCAGTCGAGGTTCCACTGACCTGACCTCTTGTCCATAGCAGGAGAGGACAGACTAGTGAGTGGTGAGGTCACAGTAACATCTGCCAGCTCTTGGGAGCCGCACGACTGCCAGGCCAGGGCAGCCCACCTGGGACTCTGTTCTTGTGGAAGATCAGAGGAAGGAAGGAAGCCTTGTCCCCCCCCCCCCCCCCCCCCCCGAACCAAGAAGCTTCCAGGACGTTTTCTATTTTAGGCCAAGCGTTCAGAGAGATTTTGTAAAGGACACCTTTGTAATTGTATGACTTGTACTGTTACTGTAATGTACTTCATTTCCTGCATTGGAACGCCTGTGGTGTAGATAGCCAGGCAAGAAAAAGGGGTAAAATGTTGGCCAAATAATTTTTTAAATATGATTTTTATACTTGTGTATGATTTACAATGCGGGCTAGGCAACACCAGCTAATAATGGTCAGTGAAGTTACAGATTGCCTTCCTGCTTGGGAAGGGTTATTATTTTGCTAATGGAGAGGTCTTTGTAATAGAAAGTTTGAAAGAAAGAAGGAAGGAGAAATCAGACCTCCTTACCTCTCCCATTCACTGAGGAGGAAGAGAAGCAATGTGGAATGCAGGGGGGAAGGGAGATCTAAATAACTCCTTCCTCTCCCCTTTTCTTAAAAGTTTTAAGACCTTAATGGGCATTTTTCAACGCTTATTCTCTGACATCACTTAAACCTCCTCCATCCTGAAATCGTGTGATTGGTGTGTGTACCTCTAGACACAGGATCACGAGACCTGTATGTGAATTGTGTTCTGTACAGGGTATATAAGATATAAGAAATCTAATTTCGCAGAGCACGTGTCTTTGGAGCCACTAGCCCCGCGTGCTCCGCTGGCTTTTTACTAAATTCTCTTTTCTTCTTACAAAGTTATCTGAGTGTCTATCCTCTCTGTTGGGTCGCTTTCCTGCAAGTGGGGGGAGCACGTGCTGAAAAGCACAGCCATTCTCCCCAAGCGGGGTAAGGACCCCCCCCCCAACCCCTGGATGTCCTGGCTCCTCTTCGTGGGCTGTTAGCAGCCTGCAGCCCAGGACGTAGGCACAGCATGCGGCATCCCAGGAGGTGCGAGGCCAGAGGACGTGGGAGGGAAGACGGATGCTCCGGGGTTGTCAGAGCTGCTGTCAAGCCCGAGGGGGACAGAACTCTCCCTGTCTCTCCTCCCGCATGGCCCCTGCCAGCTCGCCCACAGAGTACCTGTGCTGGTGGCTTTGAAAGACCATGGAGCGTGGGGGTGACGTGGGCAGCCAGGCTGGGCTGCAGACAGAGATCATCCGGGCAGCTTGGCTGTGCCTCCTTTGTACTGAGGAGAAGCTCACTGTGCTGGCCGGACACACGGGAGGAGAGAGCAAAAGGCAGGCCTGCACTTTCTCCCACCGAGTGGGTCACCATTGGGGGGAAGGTAGTGGGGGACAGAAAAAGGGGGTGCGCCCTGTTGGGGGAGAGGCCAGAGGAGTGCAGAGAAGAGTCACAAACACAGCCAGTGCCCCACCTATGTCCACGACTGCCTTCGCCTGGTCACACGGGCCACGTGTCTGAGCCGTTGGTGTCCATATGGGTTCTGTGGGTAGTTCTGTCTTGACCGGTGACTCCACACCTGAGCCCGTGCGGAGTGGCCGGCAGCAGTACCTGACTCCATGGTGCGCACGCTCCCACACCCGTGTGCCTGGGCTTGCCTGCGCAGGGGTTCCGACAAAATGTCTCATGAGAACGTAACCTCAGTTTGAGTGAATTAAAATCAGGATCTTGAAGAGCTGTCTGTACTCACACCAGCCGAGGCGCGGAAAGAGCCGATGTGGGCCCAGACAGGCGGGTGGGGGAGGACGGGATCTACACGCCCAGCGGACTATGACTCAGCCTGAGAAAAGAAGGACATCCCGTCATCTGCCACGACGTGGACGAACGCGGGGGCATTCTGCTGAGTGAGACAGACCAGCCACCGAGGGACAGACGCCGTGTGGTCCCTCTTCTATGAGCGATCTGACATAGTCAGACACATAGAAGCAGAAACTGGCCTAGCGTGAGGTTATGGGGGGGAGGGCACGGGAGGGGACAGGGGGCGTCGCTGTTTCAAGGGCGCAAAGTTCCAGTTGTGCGAGGCGAGTCCCAGAGACGTGCTGCACACCATGGCTCACAACACTCACTGTGCACTCACCATGACTTTGAGAGGCTGGATCCCACCTTGTGTGTTCTTACTACAATAACAAGTCAGTCAACACTTGCTTATTCTGCTCTCAGGAGAAGATTACTCAGCACCCGCTGTGCCCCAGGGGCTCCGTGGGCACCTGACGTGCCAACCCTGGGCGGCTGGCGTCAGCTCCGTCTTGTGGAGGACTGAGGTGGCCTGTTTCACACGGCTGGCGAACGGTAGAACCGTGACCTGACTCAAAGCCTCAGCACCCAGACAGGGCTGCCTCCCAAGACCAGGCCCTCAGCAGGAGAGGACTCCTGGCAATGCCACTGTAGCTGCCCACAGACAGAGACTGACATCTGCTGGCCGTGGCAGTGACAGCCATAGTGGCCGGGAGTGGTCCAGTACCTCACACGGCGAGGATGTTGTTTAAAGCCAGCCAGAGGGCATAGGACTCCGCGCCTCCATCTAGAAGTCAGTCCTAGCCTGACTATGTTTGCTATAACTGTCTGTCTGTCTGTGTACAAATTCATGTCCCCTTTGAAGGCTGCGGGGCCAGGGCTGGGACCTGGTTCCCCAGAGCATGGCTGGTTTCACACTGACCCCAGCCCAAGCCCCCCTCCTGAGCTGGGGCCGCACCCGGGTTCCCGGACAGACTCAGTGTGCATCCACAGGCTTTCCAAAGGCTGGCCCAGGGCCCCTCCTGAGGAGCCCCTCTCTGGGGAGTGTTCTCTGCAGGTTCTGGGGTCCCTGCGCTGCAGACCTGATTCCCTGAGTTTGGAAGGCATCTAGAAAATGTTTATTTATTTATTTATTTATTTTAAAGATTTCTGTGATTCAGGTGCGGAGGAGCCGGACTCTGGAACTCTGCTTTGAGCCCCAGGCTTCCTGGCTGCAGATGGTGGCAAAAGGTGGACGAAACCATTGGGCCTGAGGACAGGTGACCCTCCCACCTCTAACCAGCGCCCACTTGGTCAAGCCTCGAGCACTCATTCACTCGCTATCCACTCACTGTGCGTCTTCTGTGGGCGGGCACAGTGCTGCACAGCTGCTCCCCACGGTTCTTCTCATCAGGGAGCCCGTGGCCCAGCCGGGAGGCAGACGCAGGAACCTCGGGGTACACGGCAGGGTCACAAGTGTGCGGTGTGCTCACTTAGGGCAGTGGTTCTCAACCTTTCTAATGCTGTGACCCCGAAATACAGTTCCTCATGTTGCGGTGACCCCAAACCAAAAAATAATTTTGGTGGCTACTTCATAACTGTAATTTTGCTACAGTTATGATTCGGAATGTAAATATCTGATATGCATTATGTATTTCCTGATGGCTTTAGGCGACCCCGCTGGGGTCGCAACCCACAGGTTGAGAACCGCTGACTTAGGGTCTTAGATGCCTGGGGTGTGGGAAGTACGGCGCAGCATTATAGGTAACCTAGATGCCAAGGGCAGAAACTGGGAGTACCGTTGGCTGGGCATCATAGATGCCCAGGAAACAGCAGGACCTCACACCCTTCTCCCCCAGCCCCTTGGTGTGAGCTTGAGCTTGGCTATGCAGACAGGGGCCTCCAGGCTGTGGCCTGACCACACGGTGCCAGCTGATGGGCTATGTGGGCCACAACCTCAACAGACCACACTGCCCACGGCTTGCTCACAGCCTGCCACTCGGAACAGGGCAAGTGTGTGGTCTTGAACACCCGACCTCTGCAGAATGACAGGAATTGAGGGTGAGCAGCTTGCAGACAGTCCTCCTGAAGAGCAGGCTCAGGGCGCTGAGCAGAGGGCCAGCTGGGGTTCACACCCGAGCAGTCAGTCAACAGCAGGATAATTCTTCCTCTGCCCAGCAGGCATGAGGGAGGAGCTATGGACCATCAGATAGAAGGTCCCAAGTGCTGATGGCTCTGTGACCTCGAGCAGATCAGTGCTAGCATCAGTGACTTTGTCATTCTGAGAGGTAGATGTGACACCCACATTGCACAAAGTGACCATATCGGAGAGGATGACCCCCAGCTGTTCAGAGACAACAGGAAGAAGTCTTGAGTCTTCTTGGGTTCAGTGGGTGAAAAGGAAAGTAGGTTTCAAACAGACCATCAGATGGTGATCCAGGGAGCCTTCATGGGGGGGGGGGGGCTGGATGGGACAGGGTGAGTGACAGTGAACCAGGTGGTGACGCACCCTGACCTTCCCCCATGACGGTCATGGCCGAACTTCCCAGCCTTGAACGTCACTGCCCTACTTTCAGAGCTGTGGCTCAGCCTGCCTGAGGGGCTCCTGAAACCCTGGTCATGGACGGCCATTCTGGGGTCCTGTGCTATGGCAGGTGATACTGAGAACCCCCACTGGTGGCCTCCCTGCTCCAGGCACTTTGCCACGGGACCCAGTACCTCTTCCCATCGGCAGCTGGAGTCTATGAATCTGTCTGGCCTTGTGACTGGCTGTGGCCAATAGAAAGTGCCGGCAGCGATGGTAAGCCCAGGCCTGAAGGGGCCTTGCCTGTTCATGTTTTCCTTTTCAGAATCCCTGCCTTCACGATGAGGGCCACCTGGGCTCCCCGGCTGGGGCATGTGAGACAGCTGAGGTCAACCCACCATCATAGCCAATAGCCAGCCAGTGCCCCGCAGCAGCGCCAGCTGGCTGAACTGCAGGGAACTGTGGGAACATGCCAGAACTGGGGCAAAACAAGAAGAACCGACTAGCAGAACCCAGCAAAGGTCACTAGCCTCCAGAAGCGTGAGTTTAAGGAATGGTTGTTGGTGGAAAGAACTGAGCTGGGGTAGTGTGTGCTATGCAACAATAGGTAACCCACATGTACCTGTTTGCTCACATCACGACTCCGCAGGCAGATAGATACTGTGTAGGTCGTTAACCGTGTTGAACGTGTCCTCCCATCCCCTCCTCCCCGGGTGCAGAAGAATCTACCTGCCCAGCCCCTGGCAGTTTTGTGGGGCCGCATGAGTCGTTCTAACCAATGAACCGTGATGCGTGTCACATCTGAGCAGAGGCTATAAAAACAGACGAGTCCTTTGACCCTCCAAGTTCTTTGTGTGGCCACCAGGAAGCCACATGCACAGGTTCTGGAGCCTTGAAGAGGGACTCTTGGAGAGGAGCACATGCCCATGAGTGAAAAGTAAGCCTTTGTTAGATCAGGAACCCAGGGTGACTCGGGTTCCATCTCCACGTAACGTCACCCACGCTGCCAACCAGAAGCATCATTTATTCATTCCAAACCTGCTACAGGACCACCTGAGGCTCAAGGAGAGTGCTGGGACCGACCCAGGGAAAACAGGCAGGACAGAGTTCTGGGGTGAAGAATAGGTTCTCATCCAGGGAGGTGCCTGGGGTGCGCAGTGGGCACACCGACCCACGGAGGGCTCTAGCTATGGATTGGCCACTGCCCTCAGGCCGGGCTCACATTGTTCTGCCCTCCTCAGGCTGCTGTCATGGAACTGTGGCTGCTCAGAAAGTCGCCGGAAGGACCAGGACTTGTTATTGGCCCTCACAGTGTCCTGCTCTCCCCTGCAGGGCCCCCATTGCAAAGGCTTCCACACCACCATTTTGGAAACGTGTTTGGATTGACAGGATGACTTAAGAGTTTGGTGAAGAGAAGAGCAGTGTTTTGCTCATTGGACTCCTAGGGATTGAGCTCCAACAGCACTGAGGTAGGTGCCGCGGCTGCAGGCAGGGTGCTGCGGAGGGATACGCGGAGGCACAGGTGTATTGGCCGCATCTGAAGACCGGCGGACACTGCTGGTCACCGTGCTGGGGCCAGAGGAGACTCTCTGTCTTGCGAAGTTTGGATTCTGGCTTGGTGCCTGGCACATAGTTGGCACCAGGACTCACGTGCAGACTGGATGCCCAGGTGCAAGGCGGTGGGTGCCCAGCTGCAGCTGGGCCCAGTACCCCCTCGGGCCCCCTGCCTTGCAATCTGTGGTGTCTTGGGGGCGCTCCCAGCACGCCCTGCTCACCTCTATCTCTTTGCGGCCGCATTCCATGGCCTGCAGGAACCCTTCGCAGAGACACTGCTGTTTGATGACGGGGGCTGAGCCCTGCAATCCATTTGAATCACGTGGAGTGGTGCGGAGCAACATTCTCTGGCGATTCCCATGGATTAGGTGGCAATTGGCCACGCCTCCAGGTGTGACTGTTGGGACAATTGGAGCAAGAGAATTTCTTCTGCCTTTTAGCTACAGGATCGATAGAGGGCTTAGGAGGAGGAGGGGAGGTGGGGGCGGGGTGCGGATGGGAAGCAGTGTGGAGCCCACAGCACAGTGCCGCTCCCCAGGTGCTGCTGACGCCCCCCGCAGCCTACGCATGGGTGGGTGATGTTTCCAGAATGTGCGCGTCCCCTGAGCGGGGTCCCGGTGCCTGTGAGAACAGAAGCTGTACAGTTTCTCTCCATGTCACCATCCTCCAGTGCAGGATGCAGAGCACAGCCTGGTCAGAAAGAAATTCGGCAGATAACAGCTGAGTGATTTCTGAAAGCCCAAAGCTAAATTTTGCTCGGGAGGCAGGGCTGGGTTCTGAATCCTCAGAAAGTGAAAAGGTGCTGAGCGTTTCTTGGCTTCTGCTTCAGAGACATCATGGAACACTCACCCCCACCTTTCCCTGGTGGAGCCCCTTGCTAGAAGCCTCCATTCCATCTGAGAATGGTCAGTGGCCTGGGGTCAGGAGCCTGCGGGCTGTCCTGGCCCTGCCCCATTGGGCTGGCAGTGCCTGCATCCCGCAGGTGCAGGGGGCAGGATGAGGGCTCCTGTGAATGTGCTCCCCCCCCCCCCAGCCTGGGCTGCTTCCCTCAGGGCCTGGCTGCAGAGAAGCTCCTCCAGCATCCCCTACCTGCTGATTTATCTCGTAGGGTGGGGTGTGGGGAAGGAGCCGGTGACCATGTCTGAACTGTCACCATGGAGGTATTGTTCCGGGTTTATCCTTCTCAACTTTTCCCCATGGGGTCGAGTTCATTGTCAAGCTCAGAAAAGTCAACCTGTGAGAACGGGGGGTGCTTCTCAGAGTGTATGTCTCCCCATCTCAGGCTTCTGTCTGCTTTCAGGAAGCGGGAAACCAAAGATCGTGGTCTGATGTGATGATGGGGGTGGGACCGTGGTTCTCACCCTGGGGGAATCCACTCATCCCCTCAGGGGGCATTAGGCCATGTCTGGAGACATTTTGGGTTGCTACAAATGCCAGGGCTTGGGGAGGCAGTCCTAGACTCCAGCGATTGAAGACCAGGGATGCTGCCACCCACGCTGCAGGGCACAGGATGGCCCCCAATACCCATGGTGCCAAGGTTGAGGCACTGGTGTCGAGCATTTGGTCAGCCCCGTGGTGGTTGTTAGCTACCCTTGGGAGTGTCGTCATCATTGTCTAGAAAGCGCACACCAGTCAGAGGACACCTCCGTCCTAGTCTGGCCTCTGTCGTGAGCCAGTCACACGTCACATGCTGTTAGGAGGCTCGCCCGAGATGCTGGAGACAGTGGAAACCTTTACGAACACCAGGTAACATGATCAGTCCCCTGCAAAAGCAGAGCCTCCCAGCTCGGAGCTCGACCTCGCCCTGTCAAAGCTGTCCAGGCAGAGACAACACCATTACTGACGGTGTCCTCACGTGTGGCCGGGGACTGGTGCGCCTCAGGCTGTGACCAACGAGAGGGCTCTAATAATCGGGACTTGCATAGCGCGTCCTCCTCGGCTGCGTCATTACCCGGTATTGTCTTCCTCCCAAAGGTCTGCCATCTGCACAGAAAGTACTTCCCGACTCCTTTCACTTTGAAAAGTTTCCTTTTATCTCATTAGACAGTTTTGTTTTCTGGGAGCAGCCCACCTCCAAGAGGCTTTGTTGTTGTTTTTTGAGATTGTTCCTTTGTGTTCCTGGTAAACTAGGATTGGGAGGAGCTAGGAAGGAAGGAAAGGAGGAAGGGAGGGAGGGAAGGAGGGAGAGAGGGAGGAAGGACAAGGCCAGAGGAGGCAGCAGCTGCTGCAGAGCTGGGGGAGGGGGGCCAGGAAAGGAGAGGGTGTGTCCGGCCAGCGTCCCCACCTGTTCCCCCTGACTTTCTCCTCTGCTCTGGGGTCTGTCCAAACAAACGACCCCCGGTCCACCCTGCAGCCCGCTGTTCTGGGAATGGCGGAGAGAAAGTGGACATGCAGCGTGGGGGTCACTCCGCCTTGCTGGGGACAGGACAGGTGGATGTTGCTGCCCACTGTATTGGTCCAGAGGACCCCAAAGAGGCACACCTGGCCGGTGACCCTGTCCTCTCTCATGCATGGCTGGCCCGGGATGCCGGGACGTCAAAGGAAGGTGTACGGAAGCCAGGTGACAGCCTTCTGCCGTGGTACTCACCAGCGCCACCTCAGCTATGCATCCCGGGCTCTGCAGCCACGCCTCCCCGGGCCCAGCCCCAACACAGCAGGGCCTCATCCCAGGGGTGCGCCTGTTTCCTAGGGAACCTGCCATCCACCCCTCCACTGGCTGCTATTTCCAATTTTCTCCTGGCAGGCTGGTGTCTTCACTGTGGTTCCGCCCAGTCCTTCTGACCTGATTCCAATTTACTGGCTGGACTTATTTATTTGTTTATCTATTTATTTTTATTTCCTCTCAACTCTGACTCTGACATACAAGGCTGTTTTATCACCAGGAGATTTTAATCTTCACACAGAGACCGCTTGTGGTTCCCCATTTTCTGTGTTTTCTTTGAGTTTTGGCCAACGGGTGCCTAACACCTGTGAGATAACGCCTGGGGTCTCTGGGATGTTTGTTGAATTATTCAAGGTGCTCCTCAATTATTCCCTTTGTGTGGTTACCTGTGGCTTCTTACCAGAGGCGTGACTCACCCAGTGGGCTGACAGCCTACTGTGTGTTGAGGATGGAGAAGCTGCAGGGCAGAAGCCTAGGAATGCAGCCATGCCCCAGGGGAAGGTTGCCATCCTGAGGCCTGAGAACACTCACAGGATCGAAGGTCACAGAGGTAAGCCCCAGGGGCCAGTGGGTCCCTGGGATGCTGAGAAGGAAGGAAGGTTCCCAGCCACAGCCAAGGCAGCAGCAAGCACACAGGGATGGGGAATTCTCAGTGTTGTGGAATATTGAGATCAGTTCATTCATTTAACCCACAGATACATGCTGGACCCTGTTCTCTGTGATGAGAATACAAAGAGGGAGGTACTCATGTATCTGTGTATCGTTTGTCCATCCATTTATCCATCTAGTCACTCATCCATCTGTCTATATATCCATCCATCATCCATCCATCCCTCCATCCATCCATCCATCAATCATTCACTCATTCATCCATCCGTCATCCATCCATCCATCCATCCATCCATTATCCATCTATTCATCTATCCGTCCTCCATCTATTCACCCATCCTCCCCCATCCACCCACTTGTCCATTCATCCATTCGTCACATACCCCATCCATTCACCCATCAGCCCCTCCATAGCAGGCCGTTAGGAATGACAACATGAGCAGAGTAGGAATGATAGACACATTGTCTTTCTCTCCACTCTGTGGAGCACACCCAGATCTTCCCTCTTCTTCTTCCTGCAAGGCACATTTTCTGCCTCTGTGACTTTCCAAATAAACTTTCCCTTATAATTTGAGCTCCTTGGCTCTAAATTTTTTCAAGTGGAACTCAAGTACTGAGGTTGCTGAACCAAGGTCTAATTCCTGGTGTTCTTTTTCTGCTGCTAACATATCACTTATCTATCTATCTATCTATCTATCTATTTATCCAACTATGTTTATATGTATCCATCCATCAATTCATCCATCCATCCATCCATCATCCTTCCATCCTTCCATCCATCCACCCACCTACACATCCATCCACTGATCCATCTATCCATCCATTCATTCATTTATTCATCCATCCATCCATCCATCCCAATATGTTAACTATTTTCTTTAGGTACCAGGGCTTTAATAATAAACAAACAAACAAATGAACCAGTTTCTACCTTTCTTGAGCTTTTCCTCTTGCTGGGTGAGAGAAATGAGGTTAACTTATAAAACGACAAAGGATGGAGCTCAAAGGACATGAGACCTCCCAAGAACAACCAAGACAAAGTCAGAAGGTGGTGGCTGTGGCGGAAGATAAAACAGTGTGATGGTGCAGAGCGTAGCTGAGGAGATAAGTGGACTGTTTCCCAATAAAAGGGCCACCAAGACCAGTCCACACCAAGAGTGAAAAGTGTCTTCAGATGAATGTGTAAGGTAGGACTGGCCACAATCAACCTCTCAAGTGACCAAGGCGAGGCATGGAGGCCCAATGACCTTGTCTGTCATTCTCAAGGAGCAGGCTGACCATCTGGTGTTTTCAGTGGACCAGGACATGGACAGAATGAATAACACTGCTGGCCGGCCATCCACCAGCCCGAGGCCAGGCTCAGCGGGCTCCCTTTCTCCCTCTGTGGCCGCACAAATCAATAAAAGATTAGACTCGGCTCTTGTCATGGCCATTGATTGATTTCGGAATTTCAAAGGATGTTAATTTTAAGATGGCAGCTTTGGGGACATTTCATTATATCCCATTAGGACATGGAGAGCATCAAGTATTTTAATCTGGGGTACTGAATTATTTAGGGTCTGACGTTGACAAGCCTAATGAAATATGCTTCCTCCTTCTTTGGGGGGGGGTTCCATATCTAGCTATGGAAAATTTTTCATCATCAGAGAGAGAGAGCCCTTCTACGAGGGCCATTAAAATGTTCTATTACTGATGATCTATAAAGGGATAAAACACTGATCAGACTCTACCAGGCACACCAGAACATTTGGGATGCCATTAATCTTAATGATCTGTTCCAAAATCACAGAGCTATTAAAATAAAACTTCAAGTTTCTGGGAGGGGGGGGGGAGAGGAGAGGAATGGAGAAAAAGAAATGCATTCTAAATTATTGCAAACCAGTGGAAAATATTTAAATCTTGCTAAATTGACCTTAAAAGTTTTGCCTAATACTCTCATCAGGCACAGATTATTTTATTTCATGTCAGGGTGTCCCCCGGCTTGGCCAAACCGCTATTCTCCTTGCTAGCACTGTGGCCTCTTTGTAATGGGGGCTCTGTTCATTCTTGCCTCTGTTCACGGAGCCTGGGTGAGCAGAACTGCGGAAGCTGAACCCTGGTCTTGGCCTCTACAGCCATTGAATGATCCATGGATTCAGTGGGTGCGCTCTGACCAGAGGTGAGGATGGGTTTGTGGAGGACCTCACCGGCCATGGCTTGTGCGTACGGCCCAGAGAGCCCTGGGGCTGAGGCGCCATCAGAGACCGCTGGGTGTGCCCTCAGCTTGTGGCATGGAGGGCACATGGCTTCTGTTCTTCTCTGAGGCCTTTGGCTGTGTGGTCATGTGGAACAGGAGCAACAGAGTGTGTGTGTGGGTGGGTGTTGAAAGGGGCTTGTTCATGCGGTTGCGTTGACTTTCAAGAACAGAGGTCTGGTGGCTGGAATCACTGGACTGTCACCAAATGGGTCGAGCCTCAGTTCCAGGGTGAAGGGGTTGGAAACGGGAAAGACTTTTATCCCTCTGGTCAGTGTCAGTGGGAGTGCAGCCGACACCTGCTCCTCTGCGGAGCAGCGGGGTGGGGGGCAGGCGGCGGGGAACCTGGAACGTCCAAGTCGGATGGATGTTCGTCACAGCTGTGTGACCAGGGCCTTGGCTCCGAGCCCTCATTTTGACACTCTTCTCATCCATCAGGACTGAGCTTAACTGCCACCTCTTTAGAGAAGGCTTCCAGGACCACTCTAACCTGCACGGGGGGGGGGATCCATGTCCACCCAGGTTATCTGTCATACGACCCCGTGTGCTTCTTTCGTAACACTCAGGAGGATCCAACATCTTTGTTTACTACTTAGTTTCCATCCTCCCCGTGCCAGTGCAAACTCCACACGTACGAGTACTTGGCGTTTTTCGTGAATGGCAGATCCCTGGTGTCTACAGCGGTGCTGGGCGCACAGCCGGCTCCTTGGTGAAGACCCGCTCGGAGTGAGGGAGGCGAAAGCTGGCTCTAAGGCACCTTCTCCTTCACTCACTGGAGCAGGGCGGACGCTCTCTCAGGTGGCAGGAGTCTTCCCACACATTTGGACCAGGAGTGTTTGCAGTTAGCTGGCTTATAGCACAAATAAGTAATAATAATAATAATAATAATAATAATAATAACAGCCCATATGTATACAACACTGTGTTTTTTCCACTTACATTTTATTTGTATTCTTCTCTGGTCACCATGGCAATCCTGCAGGGCCAGCCTGAAACTCCCCTTCAATGGAAGGTGTAACTAGGACACAGAGGAGTGAAGGGATTTCTCTGAAGCCACAGCGCACGTGGACGGTGCAGCGAGCCCTGGACCTTCAGGAGTCTTAACCTCCTGTGCCATCCGGCCCCAGTCCTGTGGCGGACAGCCTAGGCTCCTACGCACGGGGTGACCGGTGCACTTAAACCACAAGCCCGTTTTGAGAACCCGCTGTTTGAGCTCACACACGTGGCGTGCTTGGGAGCGTCTCAGTGTGTTGCTGTACGCACACCCGCACACACGCACACGCACGAGCGCAGTGCAGGTCCTCCCGCCGGTCTCCATGAAGCGGGTTCACAGGGGACCGATTGCATCCTCGGCAATCCTTCGAACACAAAGCGAAATGCTCTTTGGAGAGATCTTGGTCATTATTTACTGTAACTGTGACAAGACAAACCAGTCAGCTTGACTTAAAAGGAGGTTGCGGAGAGAGAGAGGTTGATTGGAAAAAAAAAAGAAAGAAAAAAAAGGGCTAGTACCCCGCTTGATAATTGACATGTACAGCTATTTGTAGGAGAAAGATTGGTGGTTTTCAATGAGTGTGAAAGGAGAAATGGCCCAATGCCAATGCGTGTGATGTGGTTCCGATCGTGTGGAGTGCATTCAGGGAGCCGGAGACCCAAGGAGACCACCATCCCAGCGACGTCATGGCTGTGGTCACTCTGGTCATCAGTCTCTCCCGCGGGGACCTCCCAGCCTCGCTCTAGGTAATTGTGGGCTATTGTGAAGTGCATTTTGGGGCGTGGACCACCATTTTTCCTAAAGTTTATTACTTTCCTATTTAGTAGTAAAGTTGCTTCGTTATTTGTAAGGACATTTCTCTAAACTGAGGGCCACGAGGTAACACGATGGCATGTAGAAGAAGGGAGGTTATCACAGGTGTTTTCTGGGGAGCCCTCACATGGGGTGGATAGTTCTTGGGGTAGAGGGCCTAGGGTCTCTCTCTCTCTCCTTACCTCTCTTTCTTTCTCTCTCTCAGCCCAGGGGCCAGGGATCGATTGATCAGACATAAGAAACTGCTCATTCAACCTCAACCCAAGCTGCACAAATGAACCTACAACCTTCGTGGGGAGTAGTCTCGTAAAGTTTGCACTGGAAGCTCGGCACAGAATCTCCTCGTGGTCAAAGTCCACAGGTGGGCAGGTCAGAGTCGGTCTCCGTGGAGCGGATTCACAGGGGATGGTCCCGTCACCAGAACTGTTCCTGTTGGCGGGATCACACTCTCACTGTGGGAGACCCATCACCGCCTCGTGCTGGGGGCACTGGGCCCCGTGCGGCGGCAGCGGGGGGCTGTGGGGGCTTCCTGGGTAGGAAGGCCATGCCTTCAGTTTCTCTACTGAGCAGTGGCACGTTGAAGGCCTCTGGCCAAGCTCCCCTCCTCTGGGCCAGTGGCAGTGCCCGGGGCTCCTGTCTGAGTGCCCAGCGACCTGCCCGCCTTGGCTCCGTGGTCACACGCTCTGACCCTTGCTGCGCTGAATCTGTAGGTCATGGATCTACCTCCCTCCAATAAGAGAGGGCTTTCTGGGGGCGCCGCGGCCCAACCCCACGTCCTGGAAGACTCATGCAAAAGAGAGGTGAAGACAGAAGTCAGTATTCCTCTCCCTGCAGACACTCCGCTCTCGTTCAGTCTCCCACTCGAGCTACTCTGATTCGCTGGTGGGAGGTACGACCCCACAGCAGGTCTTACATGGGACTCAGGACACGGCAAGCTCACAGGTTCCAGACCACAGAACTTTCCGCACAGCCTCCTAATGGACCAGGCCGGAAATCCACATCTAGAGTCCCTGGTCTGAAACGTGCACCTGTGGGAAGGGAGCTGAGATCTGAACTTGGATGTGAGGCCCCCGGAGTGACCGTGGTGTGGAGAGGGCCCTGGGGTCTGGGTCACAGCGAACCTTCTTCCGACCCTCCATGCTCCTGAACGGCTCACGGCAAACCCCTCCCCACTGCCTTAGAGGACACCCCAGGTAAGCTTTGCTCACCTGGGACAACACCTGAACGCCCCTCCCTGACCCCACGTTGGCCGCATCAGTGAGCAGTGGGGTCCCACTGGTCAGTAGGAACAAAATGCTTGCAAACCAGCCCTCCTCCCACTCTCTCCTCCCCCGGCCCTGAGCTGTTGGTGACTGACCTCCGAGGATGAGTGCAGACATCAAGAGGAAGCTTCTAGACACTTCTACAGTATTTTGACAGCATTTTAAAATTTCCTTTGAGTCCAATAATAATTTTAAAAAATATTGGAGGTTCCCTTCTGTATTTTGCATCTTTATTTCCTTTACCCAGTGAGTTATTCCTCACCCCCCCCCCCACACCCCTGGGTATATTGAGTCACGGTCGGCAGATGAGAATGGCATCTGTGGAAGGCGTGCAGCGTGATGTTTTCATTCCACGTTGTGGAATGGTTGCCACAGTTAGACATCATTCCCGCGGCCATGGGTGGTGAGAACACGATAAGGTCTAATTTAATTTAGGAAAAAAAAAAACTATTTCACCGGCACGTTGGTCTGTGATGGAGCCGTTCTCCCGCTCGGACTGCCTGAGGTGCCGGGCTCTGGAGGACTTCTCCTGGGGTCTGTGGCTGTCCCCAACCTCTCCAAGCCGTCCAGCCTGGGACAGATCGCTCCGTCCCCGAGGCTGATGCAGGAGCAGAGTGGAGGGACCGCGTCTCTGGGGAAGGTGGGCTTGTCCCGGTGTGTTCCGTGCCGCTTGCTTCACATGGTGGGGGGTGCAGGTGGGGAGCCCAGACCCGTGTCTGCGGCTGTGTGTGAGCTGCTTTTGGGCTCAACACCACTGTCATGGCAAGAGAGGCACATTAGCTTTCCTTCACCCCTGGCAACGTCGCGTCTCGTCACCGGGCGGTGGCCGGTTGGGCGGTGGCCTGTGGTAAGCTGAGTCCCCCCCCACCTCCATCTCATGTCTGGTTCCTGCCGACCCAGGCTGTCAGGCCCTCTCCATGTCTCCCAGGCGAGATGTGGAGAGAGGGTTGACCTGCTGCACAGACATCTGCTGGGGGGGGGTGTCTGGGCAGGTGTGTGGGAGGACACAGCTGGGGGCTGTGCACCCCAGGCTCTCCGGGGAAGGGCCAGTTTAAAAGACCCTGTTTTTTCACACCCCTCGAGCATTAGCACACACTCAGGGACCCACTTTCCGGACTCACGGGTGTCCCCTGGAAGTGCTGTCAGGATGCTGCACAGGTTAACGCTTTGGGAAAGATAGATCGTCCTGGTCCGGAGAACGTTTTGACCTCTGTAATCTGCGGTTCTTCCCGATTTCAGGAAACTGCCTTTTTCCACATGCTTAGTAGCCTCTGGTTGACCCCTGACCCTCAGGACCAACAGAGGTGGGGCAGACCCTCTGATGTCAGCAGCCCCGAGCACTTCCTGGTGGGGAGCAGGGGTGGTGGGACTTTGGGGCCTCTGTACTCCCCAAGAAAGTGGCACAGGCACACTGTCTGGGGGGGCAGGGCTGTGTCTGGGGGGGCAATCTGTTTGGGATGGCATGACCAGCAACACCAAGGGGTGCAGCAAACACGTCTCACCCAGCCCCACGGAGGAGGCTGCAAGGCATTCAGAGTGTAGGGAGTGTAGGCGTCCAGCTGGGTCTCTGGCTGGAGTGGTTCCACCTAGCGGAGGTCAGGGACTGTAGCCTGGACAGAGCGCCCAGGTGGCCCTGCCCCGTGGCAGGTGACAGTGCCCACCACACACATTGCGAGGACCGTCGTCATGTCTCAGGCACAGCTGCTAAGAATTAGGACCCAGGGTTCCCCCAGACATCAGAGGTCATCTCAACCAGAGCATCTGTAGTGGAGGGGGGGACCCTGCTTGCTCTGAGAGTCACACCAGCCTCCCTCAGCCCTCAGGAGCCCCTCATGGCCGACACCGGAGCATGTGGCATACCCCCTGAGCTCCGGCCTCCCAGGCAGACGGCCTGGAGTCAGACCTGCTCACAATCAGGGGCTTGTTAAATGTTATTCTGTGGAGAAATACTGACGTTTCTGAAAATAGTGGTCTTGATTCAATTGGCAGTCCGTTCAAGAGCTGTTAAACATGATTTGTGCCCACTGGGTGGCAGTTAGGGACAGAGCTCTTTGTGAACATGTGCGTGTGCGTGTGTGTGTGTGTGCGCGCGGGGAGAGTCCTTTCCTACCGGCTCCTTGGTCACGAGCGCCCCAGGGTCAGGGGACCGCGAGGCTGCCCCACTCATGCAGGCTGGAAACGCCAGCATGTCCTGCTTCCGCAGGGCCGGGGACACAAGACGGCTCGCGCGCTCTTCCGATCCGAGTTTCTTTTAATTTCCTCTTCTTTGAAAAGCAGCACCCTCTGTTCATTGATCCACCTTTCTGACCACAAGATATGAGTCACAGATGAAAGCTGCGTTGTGAAGAGAAGGGGGAGGGGGAGAGAAGCCCAAACATTTCCTTCTTTGAGGCCAAGCAGGAGAGAATGTAAAAATACGTATCTGGAACTGCACATAATGGAGAACTCGCTTCTCCCGAGAGGCTCTGCGTTCTGAAATGAGTCAGCGCTGGAAAGAACCAGAAAGTTCTTGGGAGACAGCTGGGGGAGGTGGCTTGTGAGAAACAGGGTGGGGAGGGGGGGATTGTTCCTTCAGAATTTGATACCAAACTTTTTTTTTCTTTGTAGTTGTCTTAGAAGGCTTGCGGCATGATGGAAGTGACCAACCAGACCAGCCCTATTGCTCTGGTGGTGGCCGCTTCCCCCCCCCCCTTTGTGTCTCCTCCTCCCCTTGGATGGTGTGGATGGTGCAGATGAATGAACTTGGGAAGGGGACCAGGATCGCTCCACCCCCTGAAGCATCACCCTGGGAAGCCTGTCACATCCCTGGGAGATGTAGCTCTGTTCTGCCACTGTAGAATGGCATACACTGAGGAGGGGGGAGATGCAGGAAGCCACCTTGTTAACTAACTGGCTGAATCTTTGGCCCCCATTTCTCCTGGGCTTCCTTGTACATCTCACAGAGCCACCTGCACCGTGCGGGACCTGTTGGTCCCTCTAGTCATCTACACGTCTTCAGAAATGCGCTCTGGGGGGGCATTCGCAGGTGAGGCCACAGAAAAGCCATGACAGATTGTCCAGTGTGTTGTGCACCTGCTTCGGAAAGGTCTCTCTTCCTTTAAAAAAAGCCTCGTTGGCTGGTGTCTGGTCATCGAAGACTCCACACGAGGCGTCGTTGGGCCGGGCAGGACTGCTGGCTTGGGCTTGGCACGTTTTCCTCTGGGATGTGCCGGTTTCCAAGGACAGCTGGATTTATTTTTAAAATCCCAAAGGGGCCACGATGCGGTGGCTGTCCAAAGCCCTTTGGTTTCACAGCCGGGAGGTGTTTTCCGTGACACCAGCTGGGCATCCTACAATTCAATCCTATTCTGGCTGCGTCTCCCTGGGGTTAGTGTCAGACCACACACGTTAAAGGGCCAGTCCCAAAGACTGCTCCCACTTCAGACCCCAGTCCCAAGCCCAGGACCACCCATAGAGCCCTGCCCACTGGCTCTACACTGGGTGTCCCCATGACTCCCTCTTCAGGCTTGAGAACGCCCTAGAAGACTCATGGAACATAGGAAAACACCAACATTTACCAGTTCATTATAAAGGATGCAATGCAGGAACAGGGAGGTGAGCAGTTGGATAGAAGAGATGGTGGGTGGGAGGAAGGGTTTCTATGGAAAGCGGCCTTGCAGGGTGATCTGATCGTACGTTTAGCTGGGCAGGTCACGGTGGGCAGTCACGCCCCAGGCCTGTAGCTACTTTTGTAAAAGGTTTATCTCTGCCTCACACAAGCCCCGTCCGCTGTTCCCGTGCCTCTAGATTAACGTACCTTTGAAATGAGCGTAACCACCGCAAGAGAGCACATAATCTTCTGAGCTCTCTACTGTCCAACCCTGGCCTTGCTGTCTCTCGCCTCTGTGCCATCTTCCTGAGGTCCCATCCTTAATTTTAAATGCTGTAAGAGGAATGGCAGAACTGTTACTCTTCGGAGCGTTTGAGATCTTGCTCCCTGAAACATGTCATCGGTTTGGCTCAAGTAAACCCTTATACAAAACTTTTGCAGGTTTGGATGCTTCTTCCACGGACAAGATGCATGGATCTTCATGCCTGTCCTGGGCGGGGTGGGGGGTGGGGCACCCTCCCAGCACCTGCGTGTGCTCACCAGCCTGGAGGCTCATCAACTCTCCCAGTCAAGAGATCTTTTATCTTTGGTCCTCCCTCCTCTCGCTGGAGGTCAGAGGGTGAAGCTGAAAGTTCTACCGCTTGAATTCCTTGATCCTCCTGGTGACCCACTCCTTCCTGATGCTATCCATCCAGGGTTCCCACCCTGAGTCATCTCGGGTGGGACCTCAAGGGACTCCTAATGAATCATGACAGACGCTCCATCACTCAGGAAATTCCAAGCATGTTAGGAGCTCTGAGTTCTATTTTTGTGTTGGGTCACACAGAGCCTCTTTGGCAGAGAGAGAGAGAGAGAGAGAGAGAGAGAGAGAGAGAGAGCAGAAGAGCAGGGTGCAAGGCTCATGACTGAGGACAGGGGCCCCTCTGCAAATGGTGCCCAGACCTCCATGCTCCTTGTCTGCTCTTTGTCTGCTCCATGCACCCTTCCTTCTGTGAAGACCTCTTCCTCCTCATTCCCTGTTGTGGCACCAACCCCAAGTCATCCAATGCCCGGGTGCCATGGGTCCTCCCTGCAACTTAGCAATGGGTGTCAAAGGATTCAGGGCTGGATGGTCAGGCACATTTGGGGTCCCTGGCATCAAGAGAATCAGGCACAACAGCCAGGCATCACTGAGGCCAGTGAGCTGGGGGCCTCCAAGGGCCGAGCATATAGCAGAATGCACTGCGATTCCTATCTGTTAGGGTTGACTTGTGTCTCTTCCCCCAAAAATCTACTTTGAAGTCATAACTCCAGTACCTACGAATGTGACCTTATTTGGAAATAGCATCTTTGCAGACCCTAATCAAGTTAAGATGAGGTCATCAGGGTGGGCACTAATCCAATCAGAAGAGGGGTATTTTGGCACAAGAAGCACAGGGAAGACACCATGTGATGACTCAGGCAAAGAAAGCCTGGAGTGACGCAGCCACAAGCCAAGGAATGCTGAGGACTGATGGCTGGAGGAGGTCCGGAAGGGTTCTCTCCTGGGAGCCTTTGGGGTACGCAGGGACCTGCTGGCCTGCATTCTGGACTTCCAGTCTCCCAAACGGTCAGAGGACACATTTCTGTTGCTGTGGGGCTTTGCGATGGTGGCCCGGGGAACCGTGCGCAATATCCAAGACGAATTCTCGCTCTTCTGCCTCCATCTTTCCTCCCCCAGTCTTCTACCAGTCATCCACTCAGGACAACAGCCTCAGAGTCAACATCTTCGTTCTCCCCTCCTGCCTCCAGCATCCGGCTCACCAGCAGGGCCTGGAGGCTCATCTCCAAGTCACACCAGATGGATAGATGGACGGATGGATGCTGACCTGCTCCACTTCTGCTGCATCGCTCAAGCCTTCCCTCCTCATCTGAACAACAACCCTCCCCTCCCACAACCAGCCAGGCTCCCTCCTTCCCTCCTCCCTTCTGGGCATTCTTCCAGCAGCTGCAAGAAACATCCCAAACACCACCACCGTGTGGCCTGGCTCCGGGCTCCCTTGGGTCTCCCCACCCATGCCCTTCTCCCACTGACTTCAAACAGCCCGGCCACACTAGCTGTCTTTCTTTCTCTCTCCTTTCCCTTTCTTTTTTTTCTTTCTTTCTTTCTTTCTTTCTTTCTTTCTTTCTTTCTTTCTTTCTTTCTTTCTTTCTTTCTTTCGTCTTTCTCTCTCTCTCTTTCCTTCCTTCCTTCCTTCCTTCCTTCCTTCCTTCCTTCCTTCCTTCCTTCCTCTTATCTCCTTCCTTCCTTCCTTCCTTCCTTCCTTCCTTCCTTCCTTCCTTCCTTCCTTCCTTCCTTCCTTTTCTCTCTCTCCTTCCTTCCTCCCTCCCTCCCTTCCTTCCTTTCTTCCTTCCTTCTTTCCTTCCTTCCCCTTCCTTCCTTCCTTCCTTCCTTCCTTCCTTCCTTCCTTCCTTCCTTCCTTCCTTCCTTCCTTCCTTTTCTCTCTCTCTCCTTCCTTCCTTCCTTCCTTCCTTCCTTCCTTCCTTCCTTCCTTCCTTCCTTCCTTCTTTCCTTCCTCCCTTCCTCCCTTCCCCTTCCTTCCTTCCTTCTTTCCTTCCTCCCTTCCCCTTCCTTCCTTCCTTTTTTTTTAAAATTTTTTTTAAATTTTATTTATTCATTTTTAGAGAGCAGAGAGAGAGGGAGAGAGAGAGACAGAGAGAGAGAAGTGAGGAGGAGCTGAAAGCATCAACTCCCATATGTGCCTTGACCAGGCAAGCCCAGGGTTTCGAACCGGCAACCTCAGCATTTCCAGGTTGACACTTTATCCACTGCGCCACCACAGGTCAGGCCCCTTCCTTCCTTTTATCTCCTTCCTTCCTTCCTTCCTTCCTTCCTTCCTTCCTTCCTTCCTTCCTTCCTTCCTTCCTTCCCTATTCCACCTTCTAAAGTGTCTTTTAAAAGCCTGAATGTTGGCATCAACACGCTCTGACATTCCCCTCCACCCTCTCACCCACTTCCCAGAATTGGCCCCCCGTTCAGCTCTGCAGCTCTGCGTACTCCCGGCCGGCTTCTACCCTGACCTTGATATTTATAAATAAGTGCTTATCCCGTGATTTCTTTCTAATTTCCGTTTGCTTCCTCACGGACTCCCCGCTGAGAGCATGAGGATTTTACCCTCTCAGCTTTGCTCTGGGTGGGCAGGCGGGTGGTGCGGCAGGCACCCTCATAAACAACAAACAGAAAACAGACACACAGCTCCCCACCCCCGCCACCCTCCCATCCTCCCAATAGCATCATTTGTGGTTAGATCAATATTCAGCATTTACATAATTGTGTAATTATTATTCGCAGCTGAGCCACAAAGCAGTTCTAGGATTGCATTTCCTCTCCTGATCACCTCTGTGCTCTCCCCGGGATGGATAAACGACCGATATTTTAATTTGCGAGGGTTGTGTGCGCTTATCACTAATGTGTCCCCAAACTGTCAGCCGGAGTCATAAAATCACTCGTATTTTGGCCAGGGGGAAGAAAAGTATCTCAGGGAGGCGAAGGGTACCATTTTTATCTTTCCTGGGCCCTGTCACTCCCGAGTCTTCTTCCTCCTCCTTCGACTTCTCTGCCTGCTTTTTAGACGCGCTCCTCAGATTTGGTCTGGAAATTCTCTTGGCTGTCACCCGTCTGGTGATTTATTTACTCCTGGTTATGATGGAGCTTATTTTCCAATTAGCTTCATGGAAAAGGGGGGCATGGGAGCTCATTTTGTTTTGGACCTCTTTCAAGTCTGAAATATGTAATTGCTACTCTCATACTTGATTCCTAGTTTAGCTGGGTATAGACGTTTAGGCTGGAGATGTTCCTTCTAAACTGTTTTTTTTTCTTAAGTGAGAAGTGGGGAGGCAGAGACAGATTCCCGCAAGCGCCCTGACCAGGATCCATCAGGCAAGCCCCCTACAGGGTGATGCTCTGCCCATCAGGGGCTGTTGCTCTGTTGCTCGGCAACCAAACTATTTTTAGTGCCTGAGGCGAAGCCATGGGGCCATCCTAAGTGCCCAGGGCCAACTTGCTCCAACCTAGCCATGGTTGTGGGAGGAGAAGAGAAAGAGAGAGAGAGAGAGAGAGAGAAGGGAGAGGGGGAGGAGTGGAGAAGCAGATGGGTGCTTCCTCTGTGTGCCATAACTGGGAATCGAACCTGGGACATCCACGTGGGGCTGACATTCTACTGCTGAGCCAACCAGCCAGGAACTTCTTCTAAACTTTGAAGGTGCTTTTCCTAAATCTTATGAGCAATCCCAATGCCATTTTGATTCCTGATGTGTAGGCCATGGGCTCTATCTTCTGGAAGCTTTTTATGTCATCTTTTAACCCATACTGTTCTGACATGTCATTGTGTGGCCTGTGTTGGTCTTTTTCATTATTCTGCTGGGTCCTCAATGGCCCCTTTAGCTTTGAGCCTCACGTCCTTTCTTTCTAGAAAAATGTTCTTCTCCTTTCATTTATATTTTGTGTCCCCTTTCTGGAATTTGGTCATTAAGACATGAGGCTTCCAAAATTTCTCCTCTCTCTCTCTCTCTCTCTCTCTCTCTCTCTCTCTCTTTCTCTCTCTCTCTTCTCCCTCCCCTCCCTGCCATTCTCTGCCTCTCTATATGGCTGCTCTACTTTCTAGGAAACTTCTTCATTTTCTGCTCCCATTCTACTCAAATTTCAATGTCTAACAGTACATTCTTTTTTTGTTGTTTGTTTCTGAAAGCTTTTCCTTGTTCTCCGAATGTTTTCCTTCTTCAAAGGAACATTCCGTTCTTTTCTTCAAGGATGCAGTGCGTCCCTGGAATCTGGGCCGTCATCAATTTTGCATATGCGATGCGCTCCCTGGCTTCCTGCATTATTTCTGTCTCCTTTGAGGTTGGCGCTTGTATCTGCTTATTTCGGTCTCTTGACTTTCATGTTGCAGGCTTTCCTAAAATATTTGTGTGGTTGGAGTGAAGAGTGAGGAGTGAAAAATAAATAAGGATGGACATAAAGAGACTGTCCCCCCACCCACACCTCCCTGGAGGAGCGGTGTGTGTGGAGGGGCCTGTTTCAGGCAGGGAGACCAGTACAGCAGTAAGTCTGACAGACTTCCTGGGATAGGACCTGTTGTCTAGGGCTGTGGGCTCAATCTGTGCCATTTGGGGAGTGGAGAGAGGGATGGTGTGGGTCTCCCTGGTTGAGCAGGCAGACTTTATTTTTAGATCGCTGGTGTATTCTGCTCTCATGTGTGCAAACCTCTCCTGATCATGGAGCTCCATTTTTGACTGGAATGGGAGAGGGGCTGTGCCCTGCTGTGGTGGGAGGCGGGGGGGGGGGGGGGTTAGAGGTCGTCCTTGCACGCCTATGCCCCGTCTTCAGCTCTGCTTGTTCCCACCTCTCCCTTAGAATCACCCAAGCTTTTCTGGGGGTGGGGGAGCTCAGATACAAAGTGGCTCACCCTCTCCCCTGCAGGCTTAGAGTCCAGCTCTCTCTCTCGGCTCACTGTAAGCTCATTTGATCATCTGCTCTCTGCTACAGAGACGCGGTCAGCTCATTTCTCTGCCTCCCCCTCCCTGGATTTCACGGTCCTGCGCCTTCTCTCTGCTCCCCCTTTTGTTGGTTTATTGTGATTTTGGTGGGATTTGGGGAGGAAGCTGAGACGAAATGTGAGTTCAGTTCCTTCACATTAAGCTGAAATTACCCCACTGGTATCTGTCATTCTTTGGTGCATGTGAGAAAGCAATCAATGAACAACTAAAGTGCAGCAACCACAAGCTGGTGCTTCTCATCTCTCTCCCTTTCTGTCTGTCCATCTTTCTCTCTCTCTCTCTTTCTCTCTCTCTCTCTCTCTCTCTCTCTCAAAAAATCCCAATGCTCCCCAGACTAATAAATGAGTACAGCATAAGCCAATGCTGAGAACCACTATATAGGCCAAGATGACGTTAGCCAGCCCTGTGCCTCCCCGTGCATAGGTCCATAGAGATGGGTCTAACGGGCGAGCTGTCCTGTTCCCATTTTCCGGGCTGAGTGGCAAGAAAAGTGTGAGCGGTCATAGCCATGAACTTGCACCTGTATTCCTGGAAATTCTGACCTCACCTGTGGGAATCTCCTTGGGAACATGTGTTCAAACCCTGTGCCCTCCTCTGCTGTGTCCTGGATAGCCCCACCCGGGTCTTCTGGAAGCTGTTGAGTGCTCTGGCTAAGCCCAGGCAGAGTCTGGACTGCCCTCACGTTAGATTTGGGCAGTTAGCCGGCCAGCGGGCCTGGCCGTGCCGCGTTCTTCCAGAGCCCCTACCCCCACCAGCTGCGTCAAACGGGGAGTGGATTTCCGTGACTTACACGGTGCCCCAGGTGCCTTCGTTCCTGAAATGTTGAGGGGAACTAATTAACCCGCAGCAATTAGAGAAATGGCTGAGACTGCGTTTTCGTGCGCTCACACTGCTCACGGCCGCTCGGTGAGGATGTTCCGACTGACGCTGGCGGCTCCAGCGCTCTCGGGGGGCACCGAACCTTGCTTGCAGGTCTGAGACATTGCAAGTCGTGAGCTGGTGTTACCACCTGGTCCCCTCCAAGAGGAGGCCCCACATAATAAGCCACTGGGAGCCCTCTGTCCAGCGGATGTCAGACCAACGCAAAGAGCCCGGACTCCCACCATCATGGGCTGAATTGTGCTCACCCCTCCCCCAAATTCGTATGTTGAAGCCTTCCTCTGTAGTATCTCAGGCTGTGGCTGTATGTGGAGGTAGGGTCCATGTTAAAATGAGGTCATTGGGGTGGGCGCTAATCCAATCTGACTGGTGTCCTTCTGAGAGAGGAGCTCAGGACACAGACACACACAGAGGGATGACCGTGACCGTTGTGCACGCCAAGGAGAGAGGGCTCAAGAGAAACTCATTCCGCCCACATCGTGGGCTTATACTCTGAGACTGTGAGAGGAAATTTCTGTTCTTTAAGCCCCCAGCTAAGACACCACCATCTTATTCATCAGAGATGTGACAGGGGGGCCATTTGGTAAGACTGGATAACGGAGCCCACGTTGCTCTGCCTCCACCAGATTCCCCGTCTCCCACCCCATGTCCTCACGCTTGACCCCACACAGCAGGCTTCGGGGCGCAGCCCCATGGGACTGCTCACTGCTGAGATGTGCCTGTTGTTTTTAAGTCAGACCCATGTTGTTTTAGGAGCAAAGCAATGGTAACAGGTGCTCCAGCAAGATGCCCCCTCTGCTGAGTGTGCGTGTGTTACCTTTCGGTCTGGGAACACTGATTAGAGGTTCTAGAAAAAAATTCTAGGGAACTCACAACTTCGCACCCAAGTACAGAGCAATGTCTCAGACTCAGGGTGCCGGAGGCGTCTGAGAGGTTTCCCCGGCGGTGAGAGTCCCGTGAGCCTCAATGTGTTTTCAGTAGACGGTCCCTGAGGACAGCAGTGACTTCTGTTCTGCATCGGGGGGCAGGCTGCCTCACGCCACATGGATAGAGTTTCCATCTTGATGGTGCCCATGAAGGTGACCCGACTCTGCCCTGAACCCGAAGAAGAACAAGAAAGAGAGCAAATCATGGGGGGGGGGGGTTGAGTGCTCCTCCCCCAATGCCCTACAGACTGATGTTTGCCGCCCCCCCCCCCCCGCCCCATGACTTAGGACAGAGTCCCTGAAGCCACATTGGTCCTGCCCTGGGCCTGCCTGGGGACAGCCAGGCGCAAGAGCCAAAGTGCCGTGACCAATCTCCAGTTAAACAGATTTACTGATTTTTACTCCAGTATTTACTGATTTTTATTTCAGTGATAAATTTTGTGTTCTGCGGTTTGAATGAACTGGCCCTGTGAAAATAATGTACGAATGGTTAAAAATGAGCTCCTTGTTAACAAAGCCGAAGACGGTGATGATGGTGAATTAATTGGTGGCCCGTCACGCTCCGTTCTGAAGACCCTGCCAGGGTGCTTGCTTTGTCAAAGGGAGAGCACAAACATGTCGGTCATCCTCGCCCCGTACCGGTGACCCGCTTCCAGCCAACAGCACCCTCAGTCATCTGAAGGAATCTTAATGTGAAATTTATTGGTTTTATGGTTTGGTTTGAATTTGAATTGTAAATTTGTTTTGTTTCTACCTGCTGCTATTGGCATGAGCAGTTTTTTGTTTTGTTTTTTAAACCTGGGTTTAATACTTCATGTTTATTTAAATAACATCATTAAAAAAAATAATTTGAGTTAAACTGCTCAGCTGTTTGAACAATGTAATGTCTGCTCTGGAGCCTACATGGAATCCCAAGAGGAATAAATAGATGTGGGTAGAGGATAACTCATGTATCTATAATTCTGTGCATGCTATTTCTATGCGACGTGTATTTATGTGCTAGGTCTTGTGTACATGTGTATCCAAAACATGTATGTGCGTGTAGATGTGTAGTCACAGGAGAGATGCGATTTATATGTAAGGCATCTGCATATGACTTAACTTTTTGGCTAAGTGGTCAGGGACATCGATTTAGAATAAGAGAGATGTGGATTTTACTGTTCCCTGTGTCACTTATTTATTTGACACCTCTGGGCCTCAGTTTCCTTAAAAATGAAATAAAAGCAACATAACATAATGTACTATTATAAGGAAGAATACTGTAGTATGTAGCCCGTGGTGGCGTTACGAGGACTGACTAAAAGAAGGCATAATGCCCGGGCACCCAGGAAACATGCAATAGATATTTGCTATTTGTCCTGAGTTTGCAAGTGAGCATGCCCCTGGGGACATTGCCGTGGAGCTGGTCGATGGCAGGTCGCCCCGCGTGGGGAGGCTCTGCTCGCTGAACCACAGAGCCAGAGAGACTCCGGGTCAGTGGACTCCACATCCACTTCACCCATCCCTGCGGGAGCAGGCTCCCGGGAGCCTTTTGCCAAATCTGGTTAGGTGTGCCCTTGGACACCATGGGGAGGATAAACCAGCTCAAGACCTGGGCACTCGTGCCCAGAGGCTTTTATGCTGAAATGTCATGAAGATCTAGTCCCCACGGAGCGTTTGCTGCGTGCCTGGCAGGGTGATGACTAAGGGCCCAACCATCAGCTGACCCTAGGGGACCACCTGCATGCAGGGATCCATATTCTGATTTAGGACGGTGTGTATCTGCCCCAGAACCCTCCTTCCCTTGTTCTGTGTGGGATCAGGGTTGGGGGCTACAGATCCTGTCTACGAGATGCTGCTCCTTAAAGGCTCCGATTGGCAGTCTTTGCATGGGGTTGGGGTGGGGGAAGCCCCCCCTGCAAGACTTCCCGCATTGACGCATGAGCTAGTGCAGGCGTGGCCAACAGTTTTTGCCCTCGGGCCAGATTAGAAAGAAAATTTTTTCATGGGCCGGACAAAATATTAAAATTAAAAAATGTTAAATACAAAAACGATTTGTAGGCCCTGGCCGGTTGGCTCAGCAGTAGAGCGTCGACCTGGCGTGCAGGGGACCCAGGTTCGATTCCCGGCCAGGGCACATAGGAGAAGTGCCCATTTGCTTCTCCACCCCCCCTCCTTCCTTTCTGTCTCTCTCTTCCCCTCCTGCAGCCAAGGCTCCATTGGAGCAAAGATGGCCCAGGCACTGGGGATGGCTCCTTGGCCTCTGCCCCAGGCGCTAGAGTGGCTCTGGTCGCGGCAGAGCGACACCCCAGAGGGGCAGAGCATCGCCCCCTGGTGGGCAGAGTGTCACCCCTGGTGGGCGTGCCGGGTGGATCCCGGTCGGGCGCATGCGGGAGTCTGTCTGACTGTCTCCCCGTTTCCAGCTTCAGAAAAATACAAAAAAAACAAAACAAAAAAAACCCGATTTGTTTAAGTAAACAAAATTTTATTATGTAATTTGTTTATGAATAAATATGTGAGTGAAAAAAATGTCTAATATACAATATTATTTTAATAAAAATACATATAATTACATACCGTATAAATATCCAAACTGTATCGCAATCAATTGAAACAATATTTAATTAATAGAATGAGCTTGAAGGGGTTATATCACAAATAAAACAATTATTTCATTTTACAAACAGCCTGGACATGTTTTCAGTTATCAACTGCAGCTATTGTCTATGCTACAATGCCACTTGATTCATCACACTTGACCACAAAAATAATGAATTGTTTGACCTTGGGTGCGCACTGGCAAACCCCGCCTAAAAGAATGTGGGTCTTACATTGCCGCTAAACGTCAAACAGTTCATATCGAGTACAGACGAGTACAAAAGTTGTAAATCTTTATAATGAAATTTTTAAAAAAAATAAAGAAGTATCGCGAATCCATTCGACCAATTATTGGAAATTAACCCTAGATTAGTCACACGCAGAATTCTTTTCCGTGTATCAGTATCTTCTTAAATATCTCGATTTCCAATAATCAAAGACGCTTCTGCTTCTGAGTAGCGGAGATTTTAAAGTAGCGGAGAATATTAAAAATTTAATCGTGGGCCGCATAAACTCATTTTGTGGGCCGGATCCGGCCTGCAGGCCATATATTGGCCATGCCTGAGCTAGTGTGTGCCCAGGGATGGGACTGGTGTCCACATCAGCTGGCGCAAAGGGAGGCCAGGGGGTTGAGTGAGTGAGGATAGCCTCGCACTTCATTGCAAAGCTGAAAGGCCAGTGGGCGGGGCACGCCTTGCACTCCCACCAACACCTTACTGCCTTCTGGAACAAGAGCGCTCGTCCTGGAATTTTCTTTCTTTTTTTTTTTTTTGTATTTTTCTGAAGTTGGAAACGGGGAGGCAGTCAGACAGACTCCCGCATGCGCCCAACCGGGATCCACCCAGCATGCCCACCAGGGACCAATGCTCTGCCCATCCGGGGCGTCACTCTGTTGCAACCAGAGCCACTCTAGCGCCTGAGGCAGAGGCCATGGAGCCATCCTCAGTGCCTGGGCCAACTTTGCTCCAGTGGAGCCTTGGCTGCGGGAGGGGAAGAGAGAGACAGAGAGGAAGGAGAGGGGGAGGGGTGGAGAAGCAGATGGGCGCTTCTCCTGTGTGCCCTGGCCGGGAATCGAACCCGGGACTCTTGCACACCAGGCCGACGCTTTACCACTGAGCCAACTGGCCAGGGCCTAGTCCTGGAATTTTCAAACACAAGTCCAAGTGGGTCACCCCCAGGGCTGTTCCTGATTGAAGTCTCCTTCTGTCCATCCTTGGGACGTCCCTGCCTGTGGGATCGTACGGCCTCCCTTCCGACTCCTGGCTGTGAATCTGACCTCCCTCTCCCAAGATAAATATGTCCACCCACCGCATTTCTCAACCGAGATGATTTGCAGAGCCATTTTTGTCTTCTGAGCAAATGCGAGGGGAAGAAGAGGAGGTGTGGAAGGGGAGCGCTCGGTCATTAATTTGCACGGGGAAGTGGAGTTAAGTCAGGGCGGTAATTGGATTTTAACCCCTTGGGCGTTGATTTCAATGCCGGTGTTAGTGTTCCGGTTCCATCCTGGTGATGTATCTCCTCTCAGACTGGAAGTGTGGGAAATCCAGGGAGAAGACATCCTGTTTAGAGGCACACCACTCCGGAAACCGAAGGAGCCACTGTCCTCCTGGGCGGGTCCTGAGCAACAGTGGCCTTTCTGGTTCGTTGGGAGATGCCCAGGAGGACCGGGGGGGGGGGGCGTTCCTCTATTTCCCAGTATTCTTTTTTGGCTCATAAAATGATAGTATGTTATAAGTCACCCTCTTCCAGCATGCCTGCCCGATTGCTGAGCTCGGGAGAAAGGTCAGGGTGGACAGCCAGTCTCCTGGCTCCTTCCAGTGGGCCTGGCCTCCCCGGGGCCCCTGCCCCCAGGTGGTAAGTGGCATCCTTGCTCCAGTCCAGGTCTTGATTTTAAGGGACACTCGGGCAGCCATGTGATGGGAGCTCATCTCTGCCTGACTCCCCTGCTGCCCGCGGGTGCACAGCAGGCACAAGGTAGGGGGCTGTGCTGTGTCTGCTCACAGTGTCTCCCCTCTGGACTCAGGGGCGTCTCAGGAACGGCGCCCGTGCTGCTGTGCGAGGCAGAGTGTGTGTGCGGTGTGCGGTGGCTGCAGAGGCACTGTTATTTCCCTCATGGTACGCACTGCACAAAGTCAGTGCACGAAGTGCAGTCCCTAAGGGGGCTGGTTTGTACCTGTGCTTCCTGAACTACCATGACCAGGAGCCCCCACGTTTCTGTTCTGGGGCGGGTGCAGTGGATGGATTAGTCTGGGAGCTCCATGGGGACCACCTCTCTCCACTTTTTCTTCTTGTTGATTGTCAGCAGGGCCTAGCCTTCTCCTCTTCCAGGAAGTCCTCCCAGGATGCTCCCACTCAGAACTTTCTGTCTCCTTCTGGACTTTCATTATCCTGCAACGGATAATACCCCACGTAAGATGAAGTGGTGCCCTTCTTGGGTTTTGTGGGTAAGGCGCATATCCCCAGGAAACAGTGTTGGGCACTTGCCTTTCAGCTCCAGTCCTCTCCTGTCCTTTTCTGTGTCTGCTCTGTGTCTGGGGAGCTGCCTTCTGCAGACTGTGTCCCCACACTTTCTCACCACCTGGCCGCCAGCTGTCCAGCGGGAGGTCCCGGTGAAGCCAGAATGGCGGAGCCAGAGAGAGCCCAGGGTGTTTCTCCTCCCCTACTTCTATTTTCTGAAGGATTTGTTTGATTTTCGCTTTCCCAGTCAGCCTTCAGGATACATATTTTCTTCTTATGCAGGAGGAGAGAGAATTGGGTAACTTTAGGCATTTTCTGTTTATGAGCCCTTAGGACAGGGGTCCCCAAACTTTTTACACAGGGGGCCAGTTCACTGTCCCTCAGACCATTGGAGGGCCAGACTATAAAAAAAACTATGAACAAATCCCTATGCACACTGCACATATCTTATTTTAAAGTAAAAATACAAAACAGGAACAAATACAATATTTAAAGTAAAGAACAAGTAAATTTAAATCAATAAACTGACCAGTATTTCAATGGGAACTACGGGCCTGCTTTTGGCTAATGAGATGGTCAATGTCTGGTTCCATATTTGTCACTGCTAGATGTAACAAGTGATGTGACGTGCTTCCGGAGCCGTGAGGCGTGCGTCCCGCGTCACCAGAAGTAGTACTGTATGTGAGCGATGCCATGCTTTGCGTCTCTCACTGACCACCAATGAAAGAGGTACCCCTTCCGGAAGTGTGGCGGGGGCCGGATAAATGGCCTCAGGGGGCCGCATGTGGCCCGCGGGCCGTAGTTTGGGGACCCCTGCCTTAGGAGAAGGGGGAGCTGACCATCAGCCAATCATTTTGGTGAATCTGCCAGTGATGTCAGGATGTTGGTAGTGACCACCGCTCAGCGTTCTCTGTGTGTCCTCAGAGGGGATGCCACCACCCGTCGGCTTTCATGTAGTTCCGAACCGCCCCCTTCTGGACCTTTGTCCCCAACATGGTCCTGGATGTGGATGGGCTAGAGCTCTCCAATCTGGGCGGCCCAGCTTTGGACACAGGCATGGACTGCCCACGTGTCTTTCTGCTGACTTATGCGCTGATACAGCTGCCGGGAAACCACATCCTCCTGGGGAAGGATGACTGCGGTGCCCAAAGGACATGTCCTCATGACAGGCTGTGGGACCGAGAACCATGGGGACAAGCGGTCCGAGTGCGAGTCGGTCAGGAGGCCCAGCACAGACTCCGTGGACTCGACCGCTCACCTACCTGAATGCTGGTCTCTGGGTCCCGCGGGGCGTGCACACCCTCCACACATGCGGACCTCCCCACGTCGCCCCCTGCGGCACCGGGAGAGGGAGGGAGTTGTCTGCTCACAGGAAAGGTCATTAACGTTGGATCAGGCCTCGTGGTGTTCTTGCAGAATAGACGGGGAGGGGAGGTCAGGGTGCGGTGCTGTCCCACTGGGCTCAGGAGTCCCAACGCCCCGACCAGGAGCCTGAGCGAGTGCTCTCTCCCCGGCCCTCCCTCTGTCCCCCGGGCTCAGGTCCACAGCCACACGGTGGGAAGATGGGACTGTCCCACCCCTCAGGGTCCCTTTCACCCTAGTCATCTAAAGCTGATGGAAAAAAAAAAAGGAGAATTTACCAAATAGGCACAAGAACAAAAAAAAATGATAATTATCACCCCTAATTCCCCAAACCCAGAAACAACCAAGTGAACATTTTCTCCATCGATGGATAATGTGTTTGTGTATTTGGAGCGTCCACTTCGGTGGCCTCGGAGGAGTGTCTGGGTAGCCGGTCACTTTGCTGCTGGTTTTAGCCGAGCGTGACCTACAGAGCCCTTTGGCCTGAGACACACGTTTCTCGTCACGAGGCACAAGTGTCCTTCCCTTTTGTTGTTGCTGTTTGTTTACTAAGAGCTTTATCAGGGAGGAGTCGGGTGTTACCGAGGTTTATTATGATTATTTTTTTTTCCAGCAGCTCTGAAAGTGAACAGGTGGGTTTTTCGCAGTTTGACCTACGGATGGAATCTTCGACCTTCGACACCTGTCCGTGGCGCGCGGCCTCTTCGCGACTCCTCTCGGGGAACAAGCCAGGGGAAGCGGTCGGAATTCGCTCCGTACATGTCCGTTGAGTGGCTATAGGTAGATCGGACGACAGCTTCGTGTAGCATAAAGGAGGGGACGTCTGTCCTTTGCTCTTCTCAAAACTTAACGTCTTCTCAGAGCTCAGGTTCGGGAGGGAGCGGTGAGTGTGAGCAGGGACCCAGGGGGAGTCCAAGCACAAGAAAGGGACGCTGTTCCTCCCTCCTTGGGGAACCCATGCTCTGTGAGTCACTCTAGAACGTCCCAGCCACCGTCCCCAAGGGGCTGCCATCACCAGGGCCGGGAGGTGAGAGGGCTCTGCAGTGCAGAGGGGGCTCTAAGCTTAGAGCCTTCGTGACACCTGTCACCCCAGAAGCAAGGGACATCCTGGGGAGGAAACTAGTGGTAGCAGGTGCCTAATACTGAGTTTGTACAGGTCCTGCAGGGGACAGGAGGGAGTCCCTGCAATGATGTGGGGACAGGTCCTTCAGTGGGAAAGGTCAGTGGCTGGCACCACGCAATGGGTGTCCTCTCAATGGGAGGCCATGGCTAGGTTTGGAGGAACCAGATGACAGTTAGAGAGACAACTCATGGTGTCACCTGAGTCAGCCCTTGCAGACATGTGGGGACAGGAACCCAGGGGAGAGCAGGAAGGTTGTGGAAATCAGGAGCTCCCAGGGAGGATACTTCCCCTTCTATGTTCCGTTCACGTGCTCCTGTGTCATAGGCGTGTGACAGTTCTCGTGGGCACTGCGTCCCCACCGGGCAGGAGGACAGACTACTTGCTTATGTTTCTGTCCGCAGGTCCTGGCAGGGGGTTGGGAGACAGTGGACACTGCACATCGGTGAATGGATGGATGAATGAACGAATAAATGGTCGATGGACGACTCAGGAGACAGCCACCGGCTCCACGGAGGCCGGGATCCCCTGCGATCTGTTTAGATCTTGTGTGATCTGGGGAGAATGGATGTGCATGGGGCACACAGCGACTGGCCTGTGCATGAGGGGTGTGACAGTGAGGAGGGTGGGTGTGGACAGGAACAGGGACGGCTGAGGGCTGGCCAGCCACCGTGGGAGGATGTGGACGGAGCAATAGTTAGGACCGCAGGCTCCGGAGTAACTGGGGCATCTCCCCCCGGCGCTGGCAGTACGCTGCTGCGTGGTGGTGTTGAACCCCCGAGACCTCAGCTGCCCCCTCAGGTAAACATGGAAACAAGCAGCAGCCATGACCTGCGGTCATCGCCAGGACTAAACAAGGACAGCACATGAGAAGCCTGGGGCCGGCTCCATCAGTATCAGCTGCCCGCAGGAATGTGGTTATTTTGTTTATTCCTTTGGAAAAAGATGCTTCAGGAAATCCCAGCCTGTCGATTTCCCGGGTTCCTGGGACCAGTTGGAGTCTGAGTGAGGAGCCCCTGGGTGGGGCGGGGCTCAGCAGGGCAGGAGGCCAGGAGGCCTGCACTTTGAGAGTGATGCCCTCTCTCACTGACCCGGTGAGGGACAGCTTCCTAAGCTCACATGGAGCATGGGCGGGGGGGCATGCCCTGCCACCCCTTGCTGTAGGTCCCGTCCTCTAGCTGTGTTTAGCATGGTCTCTAGCCTGCCCGATGCTGCCTTCAGTCACCATGGTGGGATGTGGCCCGCAGGCCCCTGGACTCCAGGCTCTGGGAGGGTCAGCTTTTACGCTGACCTACACTGACACCCAGGTGCCCCCACACAATGCTGTTTACCTTGCCTTGAGGGGTTCGTTTATCCACCTAGTGGGGAGGCTTTGTGGCAAAGACCTCACAATCTGATTTAGGGTAAGAGCAAATACCCCATTTCTATCTGTGTGTGTATGGGGGTGTGGTGGGAACCGTAGGATGACCCCCAACGACTCATGCCCTTGTGAAATCCTCTCCCCTTGAGTGTGGGAAGCCATGACTGGCCTCTAGCCAATAGAATGTGGCAACACAGGAGGGGTTCGCAGGTGTTGTTAAGGTACCCAATCAGTAGATTTTGAGATCATTGAAAAGAAGATGACTCGTGGTGGGCCTGAACTAATCAGGTGGAGCCTATAAAAGGGACTGGGCCCTGCAGGTCAGACTCTCCTGCTGGCCTGAAGAGGCAAGTCCCCTGTTGAGACAGAGTCCATGGGAGGGTCACATGGCAGGGGACTGAAGGTGGCCTCCAGACCAAAAGACGACCTCCCAGTTGACAAGGCAGCAAGGAGCTGGGCCCTCAGTCCTACAACCCCCAGGCAACGAGTTCTGGAAAGAAGCTGGATGAATACGGAGGCTGACTCCTCCCAGTCAGTCCTTCAGATAATAACACAACCCGTGGGAGACTGCGATTGCACCTCTGGGACTTGGGACTCAGGTAAGCCAGGCCCGCTTGTGGACAAACTGACAAAACCAGTGCATTGTCCTGAGCCTCTGACCCAGCGGTGAATGGCTCAACAGTGGCAGAAAGCGGATCTTCTCAGTTTTCTGAGCATGCAGTCGGGGAGGCAGTCCTTGGCTTGCTTCTGATTCACTCTTGTCCACTCATTCAGCTAGGACTCGGGTAGCCCCTCACCGGCCAGCTGCTGTGTGAGGCCCCGGACTCCATTAGACGTCTCAGCCGTGTTGGCAAAGCGGATGTGGCGTTCCCATTGGGTGATTCCTCTGGAGAAGGGAGCTGGGACCCACAGGACTTCCTACGCTTCCACGAACCACTTTGTGCGTTTGGATTGCGATGGGCATGTCCCGGTTTTCAGTATCACACACGCTGTGACTATGTATGTTGGCTTAATGATGATCGAGTGAGCCCCCCGAGGACATCCTCCTCACGTGCCCACCTTCTGCACTTTGTCCCGTGCTGTCTCAAGTGTGCTGAAGTCTGTTTGTGATCACAACTCCGGCAGCATACAAATCAAAGGATGGATGGACGGATGGCTGAACGGACACACGCATTTGTAATCTGCCAGGCTGGCTTCGAGGACTCCCTAATGCCGGCACATAATTTTTTAACCTAATAAACAAGAGACAACTTCCCCTTCGAGCAAACGCTGCCTCAGCAGGAGGGCTCTGCGGACGGCGCATCCACTTCTCCCAGGGACGGTGCCAAGGATGATGTTGTGACAGCGTTTCCCTGCACTGCACGGCCAGTCGAGGGTCAGTGTGTGAGCCGGGGAGTTACCCAGTGGACTTAGAACGGGGCTGGGGCCGGTTTGTCCCACGCAGCAGATGTGTGTCTTGGCTTTGACGGATTCTGACCGGTTGTTGACTTGAACCCAACAGTATGTCCGGGCGCGCAGGCTGTGGGCTGTTTGTCAGCCTGGCGCTCTGGTGGCAGGAGACCGGTCAGACCGGAGGCCAGAGGACATTGTTCCAGATGTGATTTGGTGATGGTAGACAGTGAAATGCGAGGTGGGGTGGGGAAGGGGACGCTGGAGCACAAATGACATGAGGCAGGAGCTAGACGTATACTTCCCCACTTGTGCAAGCAATTTAAAAATTGATGTGTGTGCGTGCACATGTACATGTGTTTATGTATACAGTGCATATGTGTGCATGTACATGTATGTTTGTATGTGTATACACACACATCTGTGCCTGTACAAACGTGTGTATGTGTGTATATTCATGTATGTGCATGTGTACCATAAGTCTGTGTGTGTCTATTGCATGTGCACGTGTGCGTGTGTATGCACATGTACACATGTACATGTGCTCATGTGTGCATTCATGTATGTGCTTGCACTATGCATGTGCTCATGTGTATATGTGTGTGCATACATGTACACATGGCTGTATACGCATACATGCATACATGTACATGTATGTATATATAATCTTACCTCTGTATATGTGTATATGGGCAAGCATATTGTATGTGTGTGTATCTGCATGTGTGTGCATGTGTGCACACAGTCCCATATACAAGTGTACATATACATGAGCAGGTGTGAGTGCATATGACTGCCCTGCATGTCTGTAGGGCTCTACAGGTGTGTGTGTGTCCCAGTCCCCAGCCAGACTGCCAGGCTGCTGAGGGGAGTAACTTGTAGCTCACGCATCCCTGAAGGTTTCATTCAAACAGCATTTCTGACATTTCTGTCTGTGTGGGCCTTCGTAAGTATTGTTTCCATGACTGCCTGCCTACCCATTCTCCTCTGGGTTTGAAGTGTCTTGTCCTGCGGCAGTGAGGAACATTTTCAGATTTGTTCGCATGCTGTGGTCTGCCTCCCTTCTCTAGAATGTTCCTCCATACAAGCCGGGTTATTGCTGGGTTCCCACTGTCTGGTGCATTACAAGCTTGTCAATCTTACTGAGCAGACAAACTTGACTTGTGCTTCCTGACTTGCAGTCTCCACGTGCGGATGGCGTTGAGGGTGGTAACGGCAACACTCATGAGTATAACCGGTAGCTCAGATGTGCGAGGGCCAGGAGCCTCCCCTGCAGGCCGGCGGCTCTCTCCATCTGGAGTGGGGTGAGGGAGGTGGGGACCATCCAAGAGCTCAGAGCCAGATCTAATCTGACATCTGAAACGCTCATGCTCTTAGACTGACCCGGTGCCTGTCAACTTCCCATCCCGCCTGCTGTCCCCAATGGCAAGGGGCAGAAGGGAACAATGGCTAAGAGGTGCCCAGCTGGCCTGGGGGTGAGTCCGTCTGGAGAGCTCAGGGCTCCCTCCCACTGGCCCCTTGGCTGCTCAGCCCTGTCTAGCTCCAGGTGCCCATGCAGACCCCCTGGCCTCTGGGCTGGCCTCTGCCTCCTCTGCTGGTCCTCCCCACCTCCTACCTCCGATGCCAGCCCCTCCAGCTCACGTTGGGTTCCATCACGCCCTGGCTGGGGCTGGCAGGAGACCTGAGAGATAGTCTCTTTCTAGGGTCTCATACGGGGAACGTGGTGAGGGCCTGGGTGTCAGTGTCACTTACACAACTCACCGGACCTTCTCTGGGCTGGACAGGGAGAAGACCGGACATGATTCTAACTCTCAGACCCAGTCCATCCCTCTCTCCTTGGCTTTCTCAGCCGGTGGACATGTTTATCACCCCCACCTCAGCTCTCTGCTCACTTCTACGCCACCATGTCCTCCCCCAGGGGGCTGGGCTGCTTCCCTGAAATGGGATCACTAATGGGGTGTTTTCTCCCACAGTGGGAACACCCCTGCTGGACTTGGAATGATGTGGGTCGCAGCGTTCCCCTGCTGCTCAAGCTCCCTGGAGGTAGTACTTTGTCATTGTGCCAGAGAAAACCCCCTGCCGAGGTGGGAGGAGGCCGGCTGATCCGGAGGCCGGCAGTCATCTCTGCTCCCCACCTCTCTAGAGGCCCGGAGGCTCCCCGCAGAGTCATGAATCTCACGCCGCCCCACCAAGCCTGCTGCCCCAGCTGCTGCTGCTCGGCCTGGTTCTTTGGCCGGAACAGCCAAACAAGTGGAAAGCGGAACGCGGTGGAAGGCGTTTGGAGAGGTTGTCCCTGGGGACAGAAGCGTGGCTCTTGAACAAGTGATGGAAGAACTAATAACTGTCACTGTTGGGATTATAGTATTATTGCTTTTGGTGTTTTACATAAGCCCTTGGGGGGAATCTTTAAAACCTGAAATTGCTGAGTAGGAGCTAGTCTTCCTGGATCCCGGGGGCGGGGGGTGGTGGTGGGAAGGGGCGGAGGGTCCACCAGCTCCCCATCTGTCCATCACTCCCTGTCCGTTCATCATGCCCCGGCCCTTCCTGGAAACACACGCTGCTCTGGGTGCGAGGTGTCCCCCACCACCACCAACACAAGCGCAGGGATAACCAGAGCTTGTCTGGTCCTTACAGACACAGAAGAAAGGAAAAGAACAGAATAAAGAGAAGCCTGTGACAGCCTCTGACACATCCGCCTCAGGGTCCCTCCGCGGGTGGGACGTGGGGAAACTTGGGCAGCGGACTGGGCAGAAAGTACCCAAGCTGCAGGGTGGGCACCTGCCTCCCTGAGTGTCTCAGACCTGACGGATGCCAGCGTCCACGACTCCCTTCGCTTCTGCCTCTCTCCCCTCGCATTTCCTGAAATGCCAGGGCTGGGCCGGCGCCCATAACTCTTCCGCTCACTCCGGTTGCCCCTGGAATCCTGGCCTGACTGCTCACCACTCGTCTCAGCTCCGCGGCCTCTTCCCAGCAACACTATTATCAGCCGTCGGCAGCGGTAGGATTGCCTCATCTTTTGGGTTGTTTAGGTGGGTCTTCTATCACTGAAATGTGCCCCCAGGGCAGGGGCCAGTCAATTCTGTTCAGCCCTGGACCGCCCGCACCGCGAATGATGCCGGGCACGCAGTAGGCTCTCAGCAGGGCCTGTGGGGGGATGAAAAATTGGGCAAGCATACGCAGAGGAGGGAAGCCACGGGGTCACCACCAGGCAGACCCCAGTTGCCTGGCTCAGTGAGCTCGCACCAAGTGGCGTGTGATCACAACTGCGTCACCAGCGGGAAGGAGGGACAGGTGTCCTTGGTCCAGGGAGCATGTGCAGAGGGCTGCACGGTCTCCGTCAGTCCCACTCTGCAGGAGTTCCTCCCGGTGAGCCTAGCCGGGACTGGCCAATGTGGCGAGGTCACACTGTGCGCATACTCCTGACCCGGAACACCTGCCTCCATTCCACACCCGAGGACAAGCCCGCTCCGCACTTGCTTCTGGCCCCGCCTCGCCCCCCTGTTTTTAGCAAGCACGGCTGGGCTCCTTTTGAAGCCACCTGCTGCTTCTTAGCACCGACCACCTGGCACCTGCCAGCCCGTGTTGGCTGAGCCTCCTGTCTGTGGAGGGAACGGGGCTCTTATCTTGAAAGATGACCGGACACGGTTCTCTTTCCTCCACTTGTGTCCTGTAGTGCAGCAGACACGGTTTATCCGGTCACAGAGCTGGCCATCTGCCAGCGCTCAGTGTACCAAAAATGCTGTAAGGGACACTACTGCGTCATGTCCACTTGGAGCGCTCCGACAGCCCCGCACAACCGGCAGAGGGAGGAGACCAGGAACGAGACACCTGGGACCCTTCTCTGCCTGGGTCTTGAGGCCAGCCGGCCCTCGGGGAGGCAGCCTGGCTCAGCTGTCCTAAGACCAACTTGTCACGGTTGGCTTTTTTCCCCCCCCCGACTGCTACATCTTGAATTTCCTGGATGTGACATTTCATTTCAAGAGGAAATCAATATTCCATTAGGCAAATAGACACAAATGTTGCATTCGCTCTCCAAAATGTTACACCAACATCACAGGCGCTTTTCTGTCCCCGACAGGGTGAAAGGGAGATGTTTGAACACATTGTGCTCAAATAGAAACAAGAGGGGGAGGAAGGGGAGCCGAAAGGGCAGGAAGAATTGATACGTAAACATTTGATTATGGAAATGGAGCGCGGGGGCTGGACCTCCCTGTTGGGCACAGGGGGCCTTGATTGAAGGTGGCAGGACCCGGAGCAATGATGGATGGTGTTCTCTTTGTCACCTGCCATGGCCTCCTTCATGTGTGAGCTTGCACGTGACCTTTGGCTTAACCAGGATGGACAGGCCACTGAGCTGCCCTGAGCTGCCCTGCTATAGAACTCTGCCCGTATCTGGAATCCCTTCCACGGACACTCTCCTAGAGGTCCAGCCAAAGCTCCTCTTCTGATGCTCTCCGTGACAGATCCTTCATCCGAGACTGCCCACTACAGAGTTTACAAAGTCCGTCCATGTGCATTCTGCATTCTCGAAGGTGCTTTTCAGAAGGCACATGCCCCAGGAGGACAAAGGGGTCAGAGAGGGGAGGTCAGGCCCCGGCTCGCGGCTCCGGAATGAGCTGGTGGCAGAACTCAGTTCAAACCCCTGTCTGCGCAGCTGGGCTGACGGTGGCCCCCAAACCAGGCTGTGGTGCCTGATGAAAGCCCGGCCTCATTAGTGCTTGTTGACGAAGCCCCTTCCCCTTCCCTGTTCTTATACTGTGCACAGTGGTCAGTATTCTTTTGTTTCCAAGTCTGTGAAATAACACCCTCCCCCTGAGCAACACTTCCTACGTGGACCCTTCTTTTTCCCCGGTTGCCGGTAACAAGGGAAGACAGGAGTGACCTCAGCCCTCGTTGGGAGATGCCGGTGTGTTTGATCTCTCTGGTGTCCTCACTTTGCATGCTCCTTTAGCACAAACAGCGCACTAGTGGGCCTCTCCACTTTGCCTCTGGAAGTGATGAGCCTCCACGTTCCTGCCTGAGGGCTCCTGTCTCCATGGTGATGCTATGGGCCCCTGGTATAGGCTCCTGCCAGCCCCGTGGGCCAAGCTGAGAGCAGAGGGCCAGCTCCAACTTGGGGTCACCCACGTCTCTGTCTACTGGTCTGAGCCATCCAGCCAGGGCTTATTTATTTATTTTTTTTTTAGGAGAGAAGAAAAGAGAGAGAAGGGAGAGAGAAGGGAAGCATTCATTTATTGTTCCATTTAGTCGTGCACTCATTGGTTGTTTCCCGTATGTGCCCCGACTGGGGATCGAACATGCAATCTTGTTGTTTTGGGATGACACTCTTAACCAACTGAGCTAAATGGCCTATCCTTCTTAAACAACTTAAAAAAAATCAAAGAGAAGGAAATACTTCCAAACTCATTCTACAAAGCCAGAATTACCCAGTTATCAAAACCGGACAAAGACATTGCCGACACGGGCCAATATCCTTGATGAACGTAGATGCATACATTTTCAACAAAATGTTAGCAAACCGGTTTTCAACAATACACCAAAATGATGTATCATGCCATGTGGGATTTCTCTCCAGGATGTAAGCTTTCACACTCGTAAACCAAACAACACGAGACATTACATAAACAAAACCAAGGATAAATATCACAGGATCATCTCAATAGATGCAGAAAAAAGCGTGTGAGAGAATTCAACACCGTTTTATGATAAAACTTCTCAACAAAGTGGATCTATAAAGAATATACCTCAACAGAATCAAGTCCACATAGCTGTGTTAGCTCACAGCTAACATCTTACTCAGTGATGAAAAAGTGAAAGCTTTTCCTCTAAGGCCAGGGACAAGACAAAGATGCCACTGTCATCTCTCCCATTCAACATAGCATTAGAAACCCTAGCCCTGGCCTGATAGCTCAGTTGGTTAGAGTGTCATCCCGATGTACAGAGGTTGCTGGTTTGATACCGGTCAGGGCACATACAGGACTAGATTGATGCTTCCTTCTCTCTCTCTCTCTCTCTCCCTTCCTCTCTTTCTAAAACCAATCAATAAATAGGATTTTAAAAAAAGAAGAAAAGAAATTCTAGTTACAGCAGTCAGAGAAGAAAGAGAAATAAAAGCCAGCTATATGAAAAGGAGGAAGTAAAACTCTCACTATTTGACGATGACGTGATACAATATACAGAAAACTCTAAAGATGCCACCAAAAAAAAATTTTTTCTTTTTTAGAAATAATAAATGAATTCAGTCAAGTTTCAGGATATGGCATCAGTATACAAAAATCTGTTGCATTTCTGTACATTAGGAACAAAAAGTCGGAAGGAGAAATGAAGAAAACAATCCCATTCACAATTGCATCGGAATGCATAAAATACTCAGGAAAGCATAAAATTTAGCCAGAGGGGAAGGCCCTGCAGTCTGAAAAGCTTAAGACTCCAAAGAAAGAAACTGAAGAAGTCACAAACACAGGGAAGGACATACCTTGCTTGTGGATCCGAAGGATTGATGTTGTTAACAAGTCCTCACTCTCTAGAGCCACATACAGGCTCAGTGCACTCCCTATCAAAATAGCAACAGCATCCTCCTCAGAGTTAGACTTACTCATCCTAAAGTTTACAAGGAACTAGGAAAGATCCTGAATAGCCACAGGATCCTTGAGAAGGAACAGCATGGGAGATACTATGTTTCCTAATTTCAAACCTTACGACAAAGCTGAGCTCATCAAAAGAGTATGGTGCTGACATAAAAAAAAACACACACAGATACAGATACATAGATGAACAGAATAAGACCAGAGAGCTCAGAAATAAACCCTTGTTCACATGACCAATTAACCTACAGTAAAGGAGGCAAGGATAACACAATGGGGAGTTAAAGTAGTCTCTTGCAGGGATGGTGTTGAGAAAAACAGGACAGAGGAGCAGGCAGAAAATGAAATGAAGCCAGTTTCTTCCACCATAGAAAAAATAAACTCAAAATTAATTAAAGACTGACATAATGTAAGACCTGAAACCATAAAACTCCTCAAAGAAAATACGGGCGGTACACTCTGCGATTAACTGGTCTTAGCCGTATCTTTTTGGATCTAACTCCCTGAGCAAGGGGAGCAAAAGAACAAATAAACAAATGAGACCTCATCGAACTAAAATTTTATCTGTATAGCAAAGGAAACCATCAACAAAATACAGACAGTGTACTGAAGGGGAGAACACATTCACAAATGATTTAAGCTTATAAGGGCTTCATATCCCAAATTTGTAAAAAAACTCAGACAACTTAACACACTTTCCCTCCCCCATACAATACAACCCCAAACAATAATACAATTAAAAAAAATAGGCAGAGAACCTGAATAAACATTCTCTCCAAAAAATGACATATGGATGGCCCGCAGACAGTTGGGAAGATGCTCAACATCAGGACCCACCAGGGAAATGCAAATCGACACCAACGATGAGATACAGCTTCACACCTGGCAGAACAGCTCTCCTGAAAATGTCAACAAACAGAAAACAAGCACCCGGCGAGGGTGTGGGGGAAGGGGAGCCCTATGTCCGGTTGATGGGAAGGTGGACCGGCACAGCCAGATGGAAGAGAGTGTGGAGGTTCCTCTAAACACTGAAAAGAGAACGATGTGACGACTGATGACTTGAGAATTTCACTTCTGGGTCTTTATCCAGAGAAAACCAAAACGCTAATCTGAAGAGATACAGGCACCTGTGTGTTTGTTGCAGCCTTAATTGCAGCAGCCAACACGAGAGAGGCCTCGAGGTGTCCGTCCGTAAATGAATGGATAAAGAACCCGTGGTTCACGCATATACAACGAAATGTGACTCGGCAATAAAAAAAGAAAAAGAAAAAGAATGAAATGTTGCCATTAGTGACAACACGAATGGAACCCAGAGGATGTGATGCTCACTAAAATAGTTTGGACAGAGAAAGACAAATATTGTATGATTTTACTTATATGTGGGATCTAAAAAAAAGAACAAAACAAAGGAATAAACAAAAGGGAGACAGACTATAGATGCAGAGACTAACCTGATGGTGGCCAAAGCGGGGGGGGGGTGAAGGTTTTTTGGGAAAAAATTGAAGTAATAGCACTGTCCTATCTCACAGCCAAGAGTACTAACCATTCATTCATCAAAAAAATATCGATAGGTTGTAATGTCTCTCTACTCATGAGTTGATTGTATTTTTGGAAATGGAAACTGTGTCGATGCTGACATTAAAAATAAAAAATGAGCCCTGGCCGGTTGGCTCAGTGGTAGAGCGTTGGCCCAGCATGTGGAAGTCCCGGGTTTGATTCCTGGCCAGGGCACTCAGGAGAAGAGCCAATCTGCTTCTCCATCCTTCCCCCTCTTCTCTTTTCTGTCTCTCTCCTCCCCTCCTGCAGCCAAGGCTCCACTAGAGCAAAGTTGGCCTGGGTGCTGAGGATGGCTCCATGGCCTCTGCCTCAGGCGCTAGAATGGCTCTGGTTGCAACGGAGCAACACCCCTGATGGGCAGAGCATTGCCCCCTGGTGGGCATACTGGGTGGATCACATTCAGGTGCATGTGGGAGTCTAACTGCCTCCCTGCTTCTAACTTTGGAAAAATACCAAAAAAAAAAAAAAATGACTTGGACTTGGTTGCGTTTTTGTAAGAGAAACCGAATGTAATCACGGACATTTAAACAGGCACATGTCACACTGACAGGAAAGATAACAGAACGAAGTTTTAGGTTGATGTTCCCATGATATGCAGCCCCCAAATATTCCCAACCACACAGCCTTCCTCACACGTGTTCCCCATAAGGATGCTCTGAGGACTGCTCCGATTCCCAAGTCTCCTAGACTTGCGAGACGCGGATGCTGGGATGGGGCATCTGGAACCCAGGTTTCCCGAGTCCCTGTGCTCCTGCCTTCTGGAAAGACCGACCAGCCGATGTCCTGACTTCCCGTCTTCCCCTTCCTCATTTCCTTCGTCCTCACCGTTGCACGTTCTCCCAAGTGCTCAGGGACAGAGGCTGGGCTGACCCGGGCAGGTGCTCCTCTACCCTCCAAGCTAACCAGTCAACGTCCAGGGCTGTAGATTCCGGCGATGTCTCTCCCAGAGCCCCCCCCCCCCCCCCGCCCTTTCTTCCCTCTGTTCCTTGGTATCTTTCCTCTTCGCTCCTCCTTGGGTCCTTCAAGGCTCCCCTCCCCGCCCCTTCCCCCCAGCCTCTCTCCATGCTGTCCACCATTTGGAAGCATCGTGCTGGTTGGTCCCTAGCCCCTGTCCCATGTCTCCTCCTCAAAAAGAATGAAGCTGACATTCTAAAGCACATGCTACGGGCCTTTCATTTGGTTTTGTACTTCTTGGAACCGAGTTACGGAAACATTAGACAACCCGGGCCACGTGTAGACGGACACGTGGCTGGGAGGCGAACCCATTGGACCCAGACCCCGAGCTCTTGATCCCATGACGGGCCCTCCAGATGTAACGGTGTGCCCGGCGTCCGGCCTCCAAGCCTTCTCTGGTTTTTCCTTCAGGCATTGGAGGCATCTTCCTAAGCTTGCCTACCTGCTGAAGTCTTAGCACAGGGGTCGGGAGTCTATGGCTTGCCTACCTGCTGAAGTCTTAGCACAGGGGTCGGGGGCCTATGGCTCGCCAGCCAGATGTGGCTCTTTTGATGGCTGCATCTGGCTCGCAGACAAATCTTTAATTAAAAAATAATAATAATGTTAAAAATATAAAACATTCTCATGTATTACAATCCATTCATTTCCTACCACTCATGCTCATGGTTGTGGGTGGCTGGAGCCAATTACAGCTGTCCTCCGGGACAACACCAAATTTTTATTGGATAATGTGTAATGTACATGAGTCGTTGTAGGGTTCTCATGGAATTACATTTTACAATATGTGGCTTTTATGGCTCTCTCAGCCAAAAAGTTTCCCGACCCCTGTCTTATCAACTCTTCCATGCAAGGACAACTTTTCATCCCTTTCCTGAACCTTCCCAGAGTGTCCCCGAGAAGCCAGCCCCTCCGCGGACCTCTGACAGCCTCAGACAAAGCTCTGGTCCCTTGCTCTTTAGTCTGCACACTACCGAGGGCACAGCCAGTGCCTCAGATGCCTCTGCTGGCTGCATGTGGCCCCCAGAGTGACTAGCACATAGCAGGTAGGGGACGAGGCCAAGGGTTTGCATCACCCCTGGGCCCTGGCTTCTACAGCCGCCGGGGCTCCTGACCCCCGATGGGAGCTGCATCCTGGAGCCCTCTGTGGGGCCTGTCAGCCAGCCACATCTTCCCAGCACCCATTGGGGTGTGTGCTGGGGTCAGACTGGAACAGAGAGTAACAAAAAGCAGCCAGCCAGTAAATAAGATGCCACTATGGCAGTTAGGATGATGTCAGGGCCAGCTGGGCACCTTCTTACTGAGGCAGAGGTGGCACCCATAAGCTGTGTGGTCAGAAATAGGCTGAGGTGCTCTCCTGATGGGGATGCCTGCTGGGGGACTGGTGGCCCAGACAGCAGGAGGCCACATTCCTGTCCCAGCAGCTCCCTCAGTGCCTCCTCCCCTGCGGTACAAGCCTGACTGGCCAGGAAGGCCTCAGGATGAGGGGAAGACAGGGACATGAATTTGTCATTCAGGGATAACCGAGTGTCTATGAAGTTGCTGCTGGTGGCAGGGCAGGAGCCATCACTGAGGACTGTCCAAGGGGAAGCCACCCCACTAGCCTCAAAAGGCTTGGGCTCCTGACCCGTGAAAGGAGGGGTTGTAGGGGGCAGGGGTGCCCTTTCAGAACCTGAGATCTGGAGGTGCCTTTAGCAACCTCGCCAATTCTGGTCTGTCCCCCATGAGTCCCAGGCCCTGAGCCCACAGGACAGGCAGAGGTGACAGGAGACCCTCAGCCAAGGAGGTGACAGCCCAATGAGGAAGGGACAGAGGTAGCTGCTGTCAGGATGGATGTCACTGCAGAGGTGGGACATGGGCCTGGGGTGAGTGGTGTGTGTGCCAGAGTTTAACCCAGTTTGCAGGGTGCCCCAACACCTTACCACAGCCTGGGGGGTGGGGCTTTCAACAATGGACATCTGTTCTCTGAGAGTTCTGGAGGTCACAAGTCAGAAATCCAGGGGTTGACAGGGTGACACTCCCTGTGACGGCTCTTGGGGAGGATGCTTCCTGCTTCCTTCCCCACTGCCGGTGGCTTCAGGCACTCCTTGGCTTGTAGACACGTCCCCCCAGTCACAGCCTCTGTCTTCACAAAGCCCTGTCCCCCTATCTCAGGGTCTCAGGTCTCCCTCCGCTGTTCTCTTATAAGGATGCTTGTCGTTGGATTCGGGCCTGTCCTAATGCCAGGAGATCTCCAGACTCTTAATTGCATCTGTGGTATCTTTTTTTTCTCCTCAAATAAGGTCGCCTTTACAGATTCTGGGCATGAGGACACAGACATAGCTCTTGGGGTGCCCCGTTTCACCCACTAGAGTGGACAGGGGACTCCAAGCGTTCAGTTGGCTCCCTGAGGGGAGCCCGTTAGCTTTGGACCAAAAGTGGAGATGATGCAGGTGGCGAAAGGAGGAAGAAGATGACCCCAGGCAGGGCAGCTAGAAGCCAAGGATGGACAGACATAGGCAGGAGACCCCCACCCCCATGAAGGAGGTTGGGACAGAGGCAGGGGAGATGTGTTCAGGGTGGGACGTGGAACAAGAGAGTCCTTAAACACAAGGTGCCCTTCGGGGGGGGGGGAGAGGGGAAGGTAACATCATCATGTCAGTGGGGTGCCATGGAAGGTGAGCTCCTTTTGTGACAGTGTCAAGGGAAGGGGTCTGGCCACCGAGGGTTCCTCTGAGGACAGAGCCGGGGAGGAGAGCCCCATCTCTCGTCTCTCTGTCTCTCCGTCTCTCCCACCTCTTGTCTTCCCCTCCCCCCGCCACTGTCCTGCCTGGCGTGGGCGGGTGGTACGGCTCCAGCGCTTGCCTGCCCGCCCGCGCCTGGGCCAGACGCCAGAAGAAGGGGAGCCCATTGAGATTCTAGGCACGGCGGGGCCTGGCAGCTCCCGTGAGTGCGCGGGGCCGGTGTCCCTCTTTAGCATGCCTGCCGCTTCTCCCTCTGTCCACTATTAAGCCGCTCATCTATAACATCGGTAGACCTATTAAGAGGGAAATACAATTTCATAGCTACAGATAAGAGATTAGACAGATCAATTTGAAGTCTGTGAAATAGACTGAGGGGTTGATGGGGGGGGATAATTTTCAAATTATGATCTTGCTGACTTTGGGGCTGTTGGTTTATTGGATTGCAGTCTGTCTCCTGACTGCATTGGGTATGCTTTTCTAGCGAGAGGTCCAGCAGTCTATTGACAAGTGCTTAAATCCACTTAGAAAGGCCGGGGACCCGGCCCTATCGACTAGTGGAAGGCTGCTGGAAGCAGTGGGGATGTGATCGTTTTTGGCGTCCTGCTCCTGGGTGGGCAGAATTTTCCAGCCAGAGTGTAAAGTTGGAGGCTTTGCAGGTGCGCTCATCCAGGGAAGACTGGTAGCTAATGGTGTAGATTAAAACCACCTATTCACCCGACTCCTAAGAGGCCCCGCCCCTGTGCAGCCTCTACTGGTTAGCAGCCCGTGCTGCAGCCGGGTGCTCTCTCCCTGAGCAGGTGGGGTTTGCATCAAACATTTGAAAAAGGCTGAATCCTCCCCAGCAGAGCTGGTGGTCCCATCTGCCCACCCTCTGTCCCATTAGCTGGTCTTTGTCTGTTTTACCTTTGCGCCAGCTTCCTGGGGTCTGTACCTCTCTTGCTTCTTCCCCAATCACCCCACTCTTCCCTCCGTGCCTGTGATCTCTCATAGGAGCTTCCTTCCCATGCTGGCTGACACCCTCCAGGAGGTGTTCTTATCTAAGTGCCAGAGACTTCTTAGGAGGGCACGCAGGGTTTCTTCTCCCCTTCTTCCACAACGCCGAAGCATCTCAGAGCTTCTCAGCTCTCAAGGTTGCCTGTGGAACCTTGAGAATATTTCTCAACACTCTGTGTCTCAGCTCATAGGTGAGCCATGCCATAGTGTCCATCTCGTGGGGAGGATGAGATGGTGCATGGAAAAGGTCCAGCACCACATGTCACTCAGCCAGCCTGGCACAGACATTAGCTACCACCATCATCACCATCATCACCATCATTACCATCATCACCATCATCACCATCATCATCACCATCATCACCATTACCATCATCACCATCATTATCACCATCATCACCATCATTGTCACCATCATCATCACCATCATCATCATCATTGTCACCATCATCATCACCATCATCATTATCATCACCATCACCATCACCACCATCATCATCACCATCATCATCATCATCATCATTGTCACCATCATCATCATCACCATCACCATCACCACCATCATCACCACCATTACCATAATAACTATCACCATCACCACCATCATCACCACCATCACCATCACCATCACCATCATCACCATCATCACCACCATCATCTTCACCATCATCATCACCATCAAAACCATCATTACCTCATCACTATTAATTATCAGTCCAAACTCTTTATGGTTCAGGTTAGAAAGTTTAGGTGTTTTTAGAAATTTTTTTTCACATTAGAAAAAAATACAAAACACGCGCAGGTACATGTATGCGTGCATGCTCGTGTGTGTGTGTGTGTGTGTGTGTGTATGATGATGATGATGGTGACAATGATGGTGATGATGGTGACAATGATGGTGATGATGATGGTGATGATGATGGTGATGATGGTGATGATGGTCATGATGGTGACAATGATGGTGATGATGGTGATGATGATGGTGATGATGGTGACAATGATGGTGATGATGGTGATGATGATGGTGATGATGGTGATGGTGATGATGGTGATGATGATGGTGATGATGGTGATGATGGTGGTAGCTAATGTCTGTGCCGGGCTGGCTGAGTGACACGTGGTGCTGGACCCTTTCCATGCACTATCTCGTCCTCCCCACACATGTACACACACAGAAATCCAGGGAAGAAAAATTCATCAAAGACAGAGGAAAACACAGGAGATATACTGAGTCAGAGGCACACATGTGAAGACGTTTGGACAATGAGAAACAGACAGAATGGACCTGAGCATGTGAGACTTGAAGCAGCAAGGACATGACCCTGGCTCTGACCTAAGCAGATGCCTCCTACTGGCACCTTATGAACAAGTGTCCGCTCGGGATTCTGGAGGATGCTGTCATGTTTGTGTTGTAGATAAAATACTGGTGATTGCCAGTGAAGTAGAGGTGACATCACCTCTTGTCTTGGAGGCTGAATTAAATTGCTGAGCAGCCTTGGCATCTCCCACACAGAACGTAATATTAGCAGTTCACTTTCTAAAACAGAGGCCGGGAATGACAGCGTGACGGGTCACGGGATGCTGGTGCTGGCGGGACTTCCCACGTCAGCTTGGAGTCGCAGGGGAGTCCCTGGAAGGGAGCTCAGGTTCAAAGGAGAAGTTGGGCAGACAGCACATGCAGAACTCCCTAAGGGACAATGAAACTGGTTTTGGTACCCTGTCACTCACCTCCGGCATACACAGACAAGGTAAGGAACTCAACAGAACCTGTAACCACCTGGAAAGAGCCTGCTCTTCGGGCCGTCAGGTACAGCTGTGCAGGTTGCACAATGAACCAAGGCGTCTGGCCAAGTGGGGGAGTAGTTGCTTACACCCACACTGAGCTCTGTTAGCCCGGCCTTCCATCCAACAGGGCGGCTGCATCAGCCCTGAGCGAGGGACACCCATTGCCTAAGTCACCATCCATAGGGGGATCATTTAAAAAAATCTGCATGCTGGCATCATGGATGCTCGTGGGTGGTCCTGACCATTTTGGTACTTGAAATGACTCTGGAAGGCCAGGGCTGTAACCGAGCTGTCACTCAGGGTTGGGCCAGGGGGGTCCAACCAGCACCGAAACAGAGCTGAAAGGAGAGTCCATTAATATCTTGATGGAAAGTCACTGAATTCTGCCCCTGTCATGAAGCAATCACAGCGTACCACTCCAAGAAGGGAAGGAGAAAATAGTGTGTAGGTGGAAGGAAGGAATGGAGGGACAGGATTGGGGGGAGGGGGAGGACCTGTCCAGGGTCCTGAAGGTCAGTGTGTGCCTCCCCAGGTTCAGAGAGGTAGGCTCTGTGGCCACAGACGCTCCTGTACCTTGGCCATGACCAGAACTAGGAGTGCTGTGGAGCTCATGTGCTACTGTGAGTATGGTTGTCGCCCAAGAATCACAAGCTCGAGACCCATCTGAACGGTGCCCGTCAGGGAACCACTTCTCTGCCCTCAGCTCCTGCTGTCCGAAATGAGGAATAAGACCCGATGGGCTAACGATCCCGTTCGTGACCACGGCGATGATGACAACAACACAATGACATTGTCCGACACAGGGTTCTTGTTAAGTGCCAGCCAACGGTAGGAGTACGTTTATAGATGTTAGCACATCCTCTTCTGAGGAGGTGCCTTTGTTATTCCTGTTCCAGACAAGGAAAGGGAGACTCAGAGAGATTAAGTGGCTCGTTTCAAACGTCACAGCTCTAAGCGGAGGGATGGGGACTTGAACCTGACCTGATGCCAGGATCTGTGTTTGTGTCACCATGCTTTATGGCCTCTTTGAAGTTCCCTGAGTGTTGAGTATCCCTCTAGGGAATGCTCACTAGGGGCTGGGCACCGCCCTGGGCGCGTTTATCTGTACTCATCCTCCTTCCTCAACCCTCTGGAAATGTCCATGCTGTCTACCTTGTTATTTGTTTGGGAAAATGAGGTTCACAGAGGCCAAGCAGATGCTAAATGTCCCACAGCTGCTTGGCAGGAGCCTGGGACTGAAACCTAGGGCTGTCCGGGGCCAAAGCGAGAGCTTTCCATCTGCGCCCAGCCTCTCTCCCTAAGTCCGGGGAGGTGGAGCTCTGGGCTGGCATGGGCTGCTGTGGCTTCTTCATCTGGATCCTGGGGAAGCAGCCACGTGAGGGCTCAGGAAAACTCTGTGGCCCAGAAGCCAGGGGTTCTATGGTGTGTGTGTAGCAGGCTGGCCACGCAGGGGACAGGAACTCACTCCCAGCCCCAGGACCATGGCTCCTGCTGTCCAAGTCCACTCCCAAATCATTCTGAACTTGGCTTTCACAGAGTTTTCTACGGGACTCAAAGACTTCTCCTTCAAAGCAGAACTGGACGTGGAGTTATCTCTGACCAGATGGTTAGAACTGAGCTCCGGGAGGCTTGAAGCTCACACTGGCTGCCCACAGCCTCAGGAAGGATGAAGCGCGTGGCTCCACTTAATCTTTGTGTGTGTGTGTGTGTGTGTGTGTGTGTGTGAGAGAGAGAGAGAGAGAGAGAGAGAGAGAGAGTCAGAGAGAGGGACAGATAGGGACAGGCAGGAATGGAGAGAGATAAGAAGCATCAATTCTTCATTGCAGCTCCTAGTTGTTCAGTGATTGCTTTCTCATATGTGCCTTGACTAGGGGGCTATAGCAGAGCGAGTGACCCCTTGCTCAAGCCAGCGACCTTGAGCTCAAGCCAGAGACCTTTGGGCTCAAGCTAGTGACCATGGGGTCAGGTCAATGATCCCACACTCAAGCTGGTGAGCTCTCGCTCAAGCCAGCGACCTCGGGGTCTCGAACCTGGGTCCTCTACATCCCAGTCTGATGCTTTATCCACTGCACCACCACCTGGTCAGGTTCCACTTAATCTTGAAGCTGTCATGTCATTATCAGGCTGCCCTGCTCTCCTGAAGATTGTCCATCAGCCTTCTGCCACAGAGTCCTGTCCCCTGGCAGAGGAGGTGTCTATGCCACCGCTGGGCTGGTTTACACAGACCACACAGTCCTGTAGCTGCTGCTGGTGCTCAAGTGGCTGCAGGAATTCCCATTCCTTCCAGCATGGTTAGAAACTCAGTGATACCTCCAGAGCTGCCCCCTCCAGTATGGTGGCCGTGAGCCTCATGTGACCAGTGGGTGCTTCAGAGGTAGCTCATTCTTTTTTTTTTTTTTTTTTTTGTATTTTTCTGAAGTTGGAAACGGGGAGGCAGTCAGACAGACTCCCGCATGCACCCGACCAGGATCCACCCAGCATGCCCACCAGGGGGTGATGTTCTGCCCATCTGGAGCGTTGCTCTGCTGCAACCAGAGCCATTCTAGCACCTGAGGCAGAGGCCACAGAGCCATAGAGGTAGCTCATTCTAAATGACAATGAACCAACTCAGACGTGCACTGAGTTTCAAAGGCTTAACACAAAAAAGAATGTGAAAAGTTTCATCAAGCATTTTTAAATATCAATTTGATGTTGCAAGGGTCATTTTGTTGACACATTGGCTTGAATGCTCAGATGTGAGATAACATCAGAATAAGAAACACATTCCATCTCTGTCTCCTTTGCCAGGTTTCCCGCGTGGGTGCTAGGTAGCGAAAAACCACGTGCGTGGCTCACACTGTGTTTCAGATGGGCGGCACCGTGGCTGGGGCGTGCGCACAGGCGCCGGGGACAGATCCCGAGGTTCCCGAGCAACTAGGGAGCAGCCTCTGAGCTCTAGACACAACCTGTTCTCTCTTTTCCCTCCGCAGCGGAGCTAGACCAAGGACAGGGCGAGCAGGGTGCTGATGGCGGCCACGTGCTGGGTGACGTTGCATTGGGGTTCTGAGAGCCCGTGACTGCGTGCCATCTGCCACCAGGCACTGTCCTTACTTCAGGCTACGTAATCCTCACTGCCGTCCCCTCAGGTGGAGGCTGCGTCCCATTTTACGAGTGAAAGAAGTGACCTGGGAGAGGTCCAGCGATGGGCCCAGGGCTCTGAGTCCCGGAAGTGGCCGTGGCACGGTCAGAGTCCAGGCAGGCTGCCTGACGTCGCTGAGAGCAAGGAGGAGAGGGCCGCCTGGCCAGCATGGAGCAGCGCCCCGAGAGGCAGAGGGACGGGGGGCCATGGAGGCTGGCGCTGCTCAGGGGCCACCTCTGGGTTTGCGCCCACCATGCGGCTTTGGGCAAGGCAGCTGGCCTCGCCACCTTTCCGGTGGGCAGATGGGCCCTGGCATCGGAGGGACTGAATGAGGGGTAGAGGCGAATGGCCCAGGATCTGGCCATTGTCTAGCATTCATTGAGTTGATTCTTGAGTGTGGGGAGGGCTGTTTGAAGCTCGCCTGTCACTTGCCCTCGGCCCTCCTCCCCTCACCCTGCTGACCTGTTCAGCTTCACATGTACCCACTCGTTGTTGCTGAGTGTCAGCCCCCTGGAGAGGTCTCAGGACCAAGCCTCACAAGGCACAGCCAGGTCCCAAAGAAGCACACTAGGCTGACGGGGACATGGACGTGGACAGTATAGCCCGGGAAGGTGGTCGAAGCAAAGGGCAGAGACCTGTCTCAAAGCTACAGGAGCAGAAATCCAGCACGTGGCTTTTATTCAGATTGATTTCTATCGTGAGTGGCAGTATTTGGGGCCCATGGAGGTTCGGAGGGACTGGATTAGCAACCTCCCCCCGTGCGGCAGCGAAGATGTTGGGGTGCTGGGGAGAGATGTCTGGAGGTGTGGCTGAGAGCTGAGCCCCGCTGCAGGAGTCAGCCTGGGGCACGGTGAATGGAAGACGTGCCCGTGTCCCTGGGTCACTGAAGTGGTGAGCTTCCAGGTGACCCAGCTTCCCCCCCCCCCAGTTCTGCCATGCCGGGTCCCTTCCATGGTCCAATCTGGAACTCCTTCCCGTGGCTCCTGGCAGATTGAACTCTGGCCTCCACCTGCCTGGACCTGTGGATGTCGCGTCCTGTGTGAGTTTCCTGGAGCTGCCGTACAAAGTGCCACACACCGGAGGCTTCAAAGCAACAGAGATGTGTTCTCCCACATTTCTGGAGGTCCGGATGCCAACATGTGGACATCAGCAGGGACGTACTCCCTCCGGCATCTCCAAGGGGGCAGGGCCCAGCTCCGGGGGGAGCGAGCGCCCCTCGGCGCTCCCTAGCTTACAAATGCACCCCTCCAGTCTCTGCCTCCACTGGCCTGCGGCCTCCCTCCATGTGTCTCTCTCCTCTTATGGTAGGGACACCCCTGGGATGAGGGACCCCCTTCCCCAGCATGCCCTCGTCTTAACGAACTATCTCTGCAGAGAGACTCTCTTTCCAAGTATGGCCACCACCGGGGGTCCTGGGAAGGACATGAATTTTGGGGGATGCTACAGAGCCCAGCGCACATCCCCAGGCATGTTTCCCCAGCCGTAGGCGAGGTTTTGTGCCCAGCATGTCCTTCTGGCCGGCGGTGCAGGAACAATGGTGGAGGACAGGGTCCGGGGAAGTGGGTCACAGCCCTCCCAGCAAGTCACTGGCCAAGAAAGTCTTCCCCTGTCCCGGATTGTGCTGCCTCATTTTTTCTTGTTTCCATCATATATATATATATATATAAATCATCTCCCCTCTTACCACACCCACACATGGCCGTCCCTCATTTTTCTGCACCCCCTCCCAGTGTACGCCCCAAGCGCTGGATTTGGACCCTTGCAAACACAGCGCAGACAACATCTGTTTCAGGCATCCACTATCTCGGAGGCCGCCGTGCCCATCGCAACCCTGCGCTGTTGTGTGGCGTGAGGAGGCCGGACCGCAAGGCCCTTGACCGGACGCCTGGCGGGGCAGAACACGGGCTTCTACTTTTCAAACAGTGTCGCTCTAAACACTTCTGGAGTTGGGCTTTTTGAGTCCTGTTTAATTCTTTGAAGGCTTACCTTCAAAATTAAACATTGCATTTCTTTGAATAAATGATCTCTCTCCAATATCCTGACATTTTCCTAAGAATTGAAAGCAGGAGATTAATTGTAAGACATGGGATTTTGCTGTTTGCCTGCTCCGCCGTCCTGTGGCCTTTCCTCCTCACAGCAACTTTCCTCCTGGTCCGCGGGGTACGTCCCGCAGCCGACCTCCATGGGCTCTGGCTGGGGGGCACCTCCCTCGAGTGACAGGCTGAGCCAATCCACGCGGCCAGTGCTCCGGGCCACACGAGGGGCTCAGGAATGGGCAAGAGGGCCCCTGGGCCCCTGCTTGAGTTCATTCCCTGCAGAGTCCTGGCTTTTGGAAGAATGTCTGGTTTTCTGGGCCTGAAGGATTATCTTGTATTGTGCCTGTGTTGAGACCATCTCACTGTGGGCCAGAAGCTTCCCCAGGAAAGAGCATGGCTCTGGAGGGTGAACTGAACCTGAGGAATGGGGAAGACTTTTTTGGTTTTTGGGGTTTTTTTTAGGTGAGAGGAGGGGAGATAGTGAAGCAGACTCCCGCATGCGCTCCAACCAGGATCCACCTGGCAACGCCACCTTGGACCAATGCTCTACTACTGAGCTATTTTTAGTGCCTGAGGCTGATGTGCTCCAATGAAGCTATCGTCAGCACTCAGGGCTACCCTCGAACCAGTTGAGCCATTGAGTGTGGGAGGGGAAGAGGGAGAGAAAGGGCATAAAAAGGGGTGGGAGAGAAGCAGATGGTCACTTCTCCTGTGTGCTCTGACTAGGAATCAAACCCAGGACATCCATATGCTGAGCTAATGCTCTATCCACTGAATCACTGACCAGGACCTGGGGAAGAGTTTTGAAGGTCATGCTAAAGACACAAAGATATCGATTTCACGATCACCAGGATCCATCACCTAGTATCCTGGTCTGGTTGGGTCTCTGTGCACTTGGATCTCAGCAAACACATTCAGTGGATCCACACAGGACAAGAGAAAACACCTTTCCATGCAGTGGTTCATACCAAGGGCACAGAGAGGTGATAGGCCTCCCCTGAGGTCACCCAGTGATTAGCTGGCACAGTCAGTGTGACGACCCAGGTCTCCTGATGCCTGGTCTGTGCTCCTTCTCATTAAAACTGGAGTTTAGATGGAAAAACTTAAGAGAAATCCAAAGACCCAGGTGTTACCCTCAAGTCCCTGCCTCTGACAACTAAAGACCAGGGGATTTGTTGCTCAATTTACTGACTAAAAGCAGAACAGTTAATTAAGTACAAAGACAACAAGCTTTGGCAGCAAAGGAAAAAAAAAAACCCTCTGCTATTGTTCTTTGGCTAAATGACGAGAGCGAAGCCTGAGCCATCTGTCCGAGGCACCAGCCCTGAGCGGAAATCTATTGTGCTTTTGTTAGTGTTTCAAAAGCGCATGCCCCAGGGGCTTCTGGGTACAGGTATGGCAGGAATGTGTTATGAGGGACACGTGTGGCACCCTTGTTCCTGTGATTTAATTTTCTCAATCCCTCCGAAAAACAAACCAAAAAAATAAAAAATTTTAAAAAAAAAAGCAAAATTCTGAATATGTTCCCGGTGAATGCCAAAGCGAGATTAAATTCAGCATCTAAAGAGTCGCAGTAACGTCAGAGACAGAAGGATTTAACGTCTGACAGGGAAGGATTCAACCTCAGGGGATCGCTGACCAATCGCTGACGGAAAGCCAGGGGAACCTTGGAAACCAGCAAGGAGGCACCAGGGGCTGCGAGAGGTATTGAGTGACCCGGGAGATCATGGCAGAACCCAGCGTGGACGGTAGCACGGGCTTCCTGTTTCTGAGCGAACCACACCTCACCTGAGTAAGCTCCTCACAGAAATCACAGTAGCCACGCAGGTTTCAACACCTGTGTCTGCACAGCCTTGAGGGAGGGGACCGCCGGAACCTATCACCTTCAGCTGGCCCAGACAGTGGCCTCTCTTCAGCCGGGCAACGGTGTGAGACACCGAGGACACGGTGACCTCCATGTGCATCCACCGAGCAATCCCCTTCCCTTCACTGCCTGGGTGAACCGTGTGCCCTACACCTCACGTGGAATCTTAACCCCAGGTGGCGCCTGTAAAGGTGATCTGATTTGGAAGCAGGGTCTTTGCAGATGTGTTCAAGGCAAGATGAGATCACCAAGGTGGGCCCTATTGCAATAGGACAGAGAGACACACACACACAGAGGACTGCCTTGTGAGACTGAGGCAGAACCAGCAGGGACACAGCTCTGAGCTGAGAAAATCCTGGGCTACCAGAAGCTGGAAGAGGCAGGCAGGATCCTTCCCTCAAGGCTTTGGAGGGAGCACGTCCCCGCTGGCTACTGGCTGTGCATTTGTTGTGGAGAGGAAGGGGCGATGTTTTCCGATGTTGGTTGATGGTTATCTAGACCTGGATGGAGTGCCTCACAGAGGTCCCTCCTGCTGGACCCCGACTTTATATGGGAGGATCTGGAGGCACAGAGAGGGAATATAAGTTGCTCCAGGTTGCACAGCTGGACAGAGCGTTAGGCTGAAAACGAGGTTTATGGGGCTCTGGGCCTAGACGCTCCCTCTCTGTTCTGTTGGCTGACAGGTGGGCTGAGCAGCTCCGTGTGTCAGAGGGGATGCTGCCAGATCCCCGAGGGGCCCCCAAGGAAGCTTGGATGTTTACCGCAGGGCGTTCCTGTCTTCACGATGGAAGTAGGGTGCCTATGCCTAGCAGACCTGCCCGACTTCCTGCCTGTGTCACGGCCAAACTCCCTCTGCGTGACCTGCTCTCAGCTGGCGGAGGGTGGAGATGGCGTGGGGACGGCCATGGTGCCCTGCAGACCAGCTGGCCACTGTGTGCTTTGAGGCTGGCGGGGGGGGGGGTGCTGCAGACAGACAGCTCCTCACAACTTCCTGCTGACCCTGCCTCTGCTCATCCTTATGGAAACAGTCGCGCAGAACCATCATCTCCATGTCCCCTGCCTGTGTCTCCACCGCCTACGGGCCCAGCAAGACCTTGCCAGCTGTTCCGCCCACGCCCGGAACATCCCACTCATGCCAGCGCCCTCGCTCCCTCTTGCTCCTTTTCAGAGTTATTTGTGTTTGTCCCAAACAGCCGTCCAGAGGTGTGGGCTGGCGCCTGGGCAGAGGGAGAGTTCCAGAGCGTCCGCGCCTGGGCTTTGCACGGACCGACGCGTTCCGCGGCAAGGACGATGCACGTCAGAGGATGGTGTGGAGGGAGAAGAAGGAATGTGCGCACCTCCTTCGCTCTGGACTGGCCGATCTCAAGCTCCTCCCAGCCCGTGGGGGATAGTGCATGCAGGGACAGCCCCGCAGCAGTGTGGCATGGGCTCCTCCCTGAACCATGAGGCCGGCAAGTGTCCCTTATGTCGGCACTGAAGGAGCGAGACGAGGCTGGAGGCTGCGTCCTGGCCCCTGGGCCCCACGGGGTGAGAAATGGTCCAGGGCAGAGAGAAGGCCACCAGGTCGTCCACCCCAGTGCCCGTCCAGACAGACAACCTACTTCTCCCTGTGAGCTCACCAGCTCTTCTGCTGCTGCCCTGTGGCTCGCTGACTCCAAGCCTCCCGCATTGCCCTCCTGGTCCCATCCTGGCCTCGTCTGACTCCAGCTGTACACCCATGGTCTATAGGGGAGGGAGGTCACACTGGGGGCACCATTCTCTGTCGGTAGGCACAGGAAGATGGTGGGTGACATTGCTCCTGTGGTCTTCAGATGGGCCTATCCTGACTCACAGAACCAGTCATGGAAGCAGCACCCGCAGTGGACACTTATGTCGGCTCCTCCTCCTCCTCTACCTCCTCCTCCTCAGGTTTCCTTGTCTCTGTTCCCTGGGCTCTGCTCCCAGATAAGCCTCCTGTACCCTAACCCCTGCCTGGGGGTACACCCAAGTCCAGTCCCCTCAGTCAAAGGCTGCCTCCTGACACAGACCTGTTGGGGTACTAGTGGCGATCCTATTGGTTCATTTTAACACCTTCCTTAATACTGCCCACAGAGTCACCCGGGGGGTTGCGAGGGGGACTCGGGAGTCTCCAGCCCATGCACCTGGGCCTCCCCACGTGCGTTCCTTGATGAACAGATGGCTCAACCCAGCAACTCAGGTCTAGCACTTGATTGACATTCCTTTCTTGTTTGTCAGCCACTTACTGAATTAGGGGTGACCACACATTCTTTGGGGCCTCAGGTAGACAGGTGTTTGAGGGGAGAAGAAGCAAGGTTTGGATACAGAGGGCAGGGTTCCCCAGAGGTACACATCTGGGGTCCAGGGCTGTCTGCTCCAGGAAGAGTCCCCCCCACCTCCACCCCCGACAAGACATAGATACAGATGTCCCTAAACCGCACGAGAGGAAGAAAGGACCAAGGTGCCTTCTGAGGGAAAAACAAACACACAAAACCAAGTTTTACTCATAAAAAGGCACTGTTTGCATTTGGCAATATGTTGGCTTTTCAAATACGTTTTGGCCGATGAGCTTATGAGACAGGGGCCCCCCGGGCCCTCTAGCTCTTGTTTGCACCAGGAAACCCGAGACTGAGACAGGTGCACCGAGCAGCCCAGGGCCACACGGCTGTTCAGCCGAGTCTGCATCGAGGTCACAACTGAGGAGAGGGCGCCGCCCACGTTCACAGGAGGAACGCAGCCCGGACAGCCCTGGGCGACGGGGCAGATGGCCCGTAAAACGCGGAGGAGTTATCGATGTGTACCAAGAAAAACCAAACAAAAGTCGGGTGTATTGGAAAAGCATCCTCGTGAAAAACAAGATCAGTCATTCGAGAGAGGGAAAGCTGAGAGCGTTACTATAGAAAGGAGAGCTGTTCTGCATGGCAGGCAGCCCCAAGCCTCCGGCCTCCGCCACGAGACTTCCGCTTTGGCCCACTCTGAGCTGTTATCTACCCCCCCCCCACCACTACCACTTTCTCCTCGACTCCCTTCCTGCCCCACCTCTGTGGGCCATTTCTCTCTCGCTGCCCCTTTGGTTTGCGGGAGCACTGCTGCTATTTATTTCCTACGTCCATCTACCTCCTTCTTTGTGAGAAGAGACCTCATGTCCCACTCCAGGGGACAGAAATCTCAAAAATCTAGTGAAGCTTTGTTAAAAAAAAAATGGAGAAAGAAAAAGGGCCATCCTCTCACTGTCTTCAAACCTGAAATTGTATTTTATTTATTTATTTTTTAGGTGAGAGGAGGAGAGATAGTGAGACAGACTCGGGCATGCACCCTGACTGGGATCCATCTGGCAACCCCTGTCTGGGGCTAATACTCCAATCAACAAAGCTATTTTTAGTGCCTGAGACCAATGCTCAGAGTCCAGGGGTCCCCAAACTTTTTACACAGGGGGCCAGTTCACTGTCCCACAGACCGTTGGAGGGCCACCACATACAGTGCTCCTCTCACTGACCACCAATAAAAGAGGTGCCCCTTCCAGAAGTGCAGCAGGGGGCCGGATAAATGGCCTCAGGGGGCCGCATGCGGCCCGTGGGCCGTAGTTTGGGGATGCCTGGCAGACCAACCGAGTTATCCTCAGCACCTGGGCTGACACTTGAGCTAATTGAGCCACAGGATGTCGGAGGGGAAGAGGGAGAGAAGGGGTAGAGAAGCAGATGGTGGTTTCTCCTGTGTGCTCTGATTGGGAGTTGAACCCAGGACATCCACACGCTGGGCCAATGTTCTATCCACTGAGCCAATTAGCCAGGGCCAAACCTGAGATTTTAATTCCTTCCCCCTGCGTGAGTCTGTTGGCCAGGCCTGGTGCAGAAGGGCTAGCATGCAAGATGTCTCTAGAGGGGTGAGGGTCTCTCCAAGCATTTTGGGCTCAGGAGAACTCCAGAGGAGGCCTTGGGCCAGGGTCAGAGGAGCTGTCCGTGAGGGACTTGCGTAGGGAGGATCTGGGGCCAGCCGTGGGAGGGCTGAAGACCTTACTGTAGACCTTCTCGGGCTCTATTTCCGGACTGGGTCCCCACCAGCAACTCATCCATCTATCGCAAAACCTGTCCTTTGCATAAAATAGAAAACACACCATCTCTCCTGTCCCCCCTGAGAGCGCACGGAATGTAAATGAGCCCTTTCACGCAACACCAAGCCTGATGCAAATCCTCTCGTACCATACCTGCCGGATAAAAATGTGATTAAACAGTATTTTCCCAAGCACCTTCCTCTCATTGAATATCTGCCACCAGACATCACGCTGAGGTCGGAGCAGGGAACATGCCACAAACAGTTCGGGGCCACGGTTTGCTCCTCGTGGGACCCCCCCACCCGTTACCTGGCCAGAGGGAGAGACATTCAGTCGCCCCTTCTGCTTCTCTTCCCCCCTACCCCACCCCCACGGGCCGGGAGCCAGGAGCTCGTTTCCTGACGCAGCGCTAATCATCTCGCCACCTTAACCTAATAAAAGAGGGTAAACACATTCTTTTGCATGAGATTATGTTTCTTAATGAATTAATAATAGGGTTACAATTTCAACTCAACAAACAGGGAAGTACAGAGCACAGAAATAAGGGCAAGCCACGGCATTCTAATTAGTTGGTTTTTTGCAGCGGGCAGCCGCCGTGTTCAGGAATGTGTTCGCTCTGATTGCCGGGAAGGGGGGGGCAGTAAGCCACGGGGTGGGGGGTGGGGGATGGGGGGGAGGCCCTTCCTTTGGGGGAATTCATGGAGAAGAAGAGTAGAGGCTGCCATTATTAACCCCCCCCCATCTGAATAGCAATGGCTCTTTCTCTGCCACTGGACCCCATCTGTGCTGCGATTCTAACGTCTGGGATCTGAACAGAGTTCGTGTTAGATGGGGCTCTTTGTCTCTCTCACGTGCTCCTGACCTGGTCTTTCTGCTGTGGAACTCTCCGCCATACCAACCCAAGGTGAGTGTTCCCTTCTGGGGGATCTCTCTGCAGTGAAGACTTTGGCTTTGCCCAGAGAGGTGATCTGGCCTTTGACCTCAGTTTCTTGGGACAGGCGGTGACCCGCATCAGACTGATAGTTCCTGTCTGTGTTCAGCACAGAGGCTGGGCGTGTGGCATAGCAGGGTGGAGGCTGGCCTCGCCAGAGAGGCCGGTCATACAGTGACGTCGGTGGTGGCTGCCGATCGGCATCCGTCAACCTGGAGGCAGAGTGCAAACCACACAGGCAATCCATCTATCAACCATGCCAGGTCATAAAGTCCCAGTAAAACCTCTGGACACTGAGCTAAAAGTACGCGTCCCTGGTTGGCGGGACTTCCTGTGTGCAGGCACGCCGATGCAGGGGATAAAACGTGTCCTGGTTCCAGGGCAAGATGGCCACAGCAACGTCTCGGTGGAAACCCTCCCAGACTCTGCCCTGTGGCTGATTTGACGTTGTATCTTTTCCTTGTGATAAACTAGAACCATAACAGTGTCCAGTGAGTTCTGTCAGTCCTTCTGGAGAATGATTGAACCCAAGGCCGGTGCTGGAAATCCTGGAAATGTATCGTAGACGTCAGGAGTGAGGGTGAGCTTTGGAAGACTGTCACCTCCGTGGTTTGGCTAACTCTTGGCAATCCCTGGTGTTTTCCAAAGCTGTGCTTCCTGTTCTCCAGCTTTGAGCTCCGGCATGCTCTCTGCTAGCTCATTCAGTCTTCTGGCTGATTTGGCACGTGTTAAATGTGGCAAGGATCTTGATTTTTCATGAAGACTAACAGAAAGCATTCATTTTTAGTGTGGTTGCCTGGCCTTTAGATCAACTAAGAGGAGTCCTGGCTCGAGACCGGCAGGGCTGTCGGCGATGGCTCGGGACTTGGGGCACAGCTGAGTTTGATGCCGGACAGCTCAGACTGAGCGTTACAGAGCGATCAGTGGGCAGAGATGGACATGCTCACCTTCTGTGTGTCCACAAGAACCACACTATCTACGGCATGCTCTGGGGCCATTGCTGGGTTTCTCCTAGACGCCCATGGAGGACATCTAAGAGGGACTGGGAAGGGAGTCGGACTGGGCCAATAGGAGGCAGGGGCTGACCTGTGGGGTTGTGTGTGTGTGTGTGTGTGTGTGACAGAGGCAGAGAGAGAGACAGATAGGGACAGACAGACAGGAAGGGAGAGAGATGAGAAGCATTAATCATCAGTTTTTTGTTGTGACACCTTAGTTGTTCATTGATTGCTTTCTCATATGTGCCTTGACCTTGGGACTACAGCAGACCAAGTGACCCCTTGCTCAAGCCAGCAACCTTGGGCTCAAGCTGGCGAGCTTTGCTCAAACCAGATGAACCCACACTCAAGCCAGCAACCTCAGGGTTTCAAACCTGGGTTCTCCGCGTCCCAGTCCGACGCTCTATTCACTGCGCCACGGCCTGGTCAGGCTGACCTGTGGGTTTTATCTCTATTTTTCTCCCTGGTTAGTGCCAAGGGCACACCACACATTCAACAAACCTTTGAGAGTGTCATGCTGATCCCTGTAAGGTGTAGGGGATGATAGAGCTCTTGGGGTAGCATGGGAAACAGAAGGATGAGGAGGTCGGAGAGCAGAAGGAGACTAGGAAGAAGGGGAGGAGGCAGAGAAGGAGGAGGAGGAGGAAGAGGGAGGGGACCAGGAGGAGGGGAGCATGGCTGCCACCTGGGAAGAGCATCTTACGGCAGCCATCCCTTGATACCTGATAGCGGTGGGCACAGCTCTGGAAGAGCCGTGCTGTTCAGAATTGAGATCCTCATCGGCTGTGATGCCCCTCAACTCCACGGCAGCCTCCTGGCTCAGGAAATCGCCCCTAGTTTAGAATCGGATAAAGGAGAGAAGACCTCTGTTCTCCAAGCACTGTGTTAGCAGTGGCATTAGGTGGTGACCAAGGCGAACAGCTACGGAAAGCTAACGATGGCCAGCCGTAGAGACAAAACCTCAACGTGGGTTGAAGGGAGCATCCTGATCAGCCACCTCGCTCAAGACGCAGGCGGCTCTCTTGGTTTGGACCTGCTGGTGACCTTGACCCCTATTAGCCATCAACCTCTGCAGGAGAAGTCAAATAAAGTTACTGCTAGGAGTATATTTCTGTCTAAATCTAGAGGGCAATAAAAAGCAAAGACTGATCTGGATGTCGGGAGAGTAATGGAAAATTTGGCTTGGGCGGGAAATACACACTGACCTTGCCATCAAGAGGACACTATATCCCTCAAAGAGTAACCGGCAGGTGACCAGCACTGTAACCATCCACCAACTCACAGCCTGGGGAGATTTGGGGATGGCATCAGAAAGAAAATTCAGCTCAAGTGTTTTCCTCCCAGAAATTTTTCTAAAAGGGATCCTCCTCTTTCCAGAAATTAAAAGCAACGTAATAACTTAAAACAAAGAGATTTCTTTGTTTGATTTTCGCAGGTTAGGTGGTGTATTTATTCATGTGAGCAGAGGTCATTGTGAGTGATACACACTCAACTCGAACAGGCTTAAGTAATGGGGGGAAATGTGACTCCTGCTTTTGGAAGATGCAGGCGGCAGAGACCTCAAGGCGAGCTGACTCCAGGAGATGCAACAACAGGCATGACCTTGACCCTGCATCCCTCAGCCTGCGGCTCTCTAGTGGGTCCGATCCCCCAGCGGCGCTCTGTAGGCAGCGGGCGACATCATGAAGAGGCAAGCTCAGGTCTGGGCAGTGTCTGCCCCGCACACGTGCTCACTAAGCACCAGAGACCATCTCTCAGTGGTCCCCAACCCCCGGGCCGCGGACCGGTAGCGGTCCGTGGGCCATTTGGTATCGGTCCACAGAGAAAGAATAAATAACTTACATTATTTCTGTTTTATTTATAGTTAAGTCTGAACAATATTTTAATTAAAAAAAATTACCAGATTCCCTCTGTTACATCCGTCTAAGATTCACTCTTGACGCTTGTCTCAGTCACGTGATACATTTATCTGTCCCACCCTAAAGGCCAGTCCGTGAAAATATTTTCTGACATTAAACTGGTGCGTGGCCCAAAAAAGGTTGGGGACCACTTCCCTAGATCACTTGGAGCATCTTTACGGTGCTTCCACGGAGGTTGGTGCGGTCACTGGTCGCATTTCACAGAGGAGGAAACCGAGGAATAGCTTCCTTAGGTCACACTTGGTGAGATGGCAGATGTGCCATTGGAACCCAGGTGGTCTGTCCCTGGTAGCCTTGTCCCCAACCTCAGGCATTCCAGAGGTTGTATTTTTCTACCTTCTAACCTGTGGAGTCTCAATGACATGGGAGTTTCTGATTGGACCATCTGGTGCCACATGGTCATCCATGATCATTGGCTGTGGGGGGGGGTGGAATAGTCTCATTAGCCAGCGTGGGCTATGGGCCCACTTTTGGCGTGCAGAGTGAGGTGATGGGGCTTTGTGATTGATAAATCTCCTCGAAGCAACGTAACCAATGGAGACCGCTCTCCCGTGAACACGCCCCACAGCGAGCACCAGAGTGTGTGTTGGAGTGTGTGTGTTGGGAGGGAGGGCGTGAAAGGCATGCAGAATCGAAGCCCCAGTTTTGGAGGGAGGTGAACTTGGCAGATACAGGTCTCTGTTTTGGGCACCCTGTCCCCATTTTCTGAGTAGAGACACATCCTCAAAAGCTCCTGAAATTTCCTAGGGACTCGTTGACGAGAGGCAGGTGCCCTTGGATGTGGTGGAACTCTCTGCAGACTCCTCCGTCGAATCCAAGGCTTCAGAATGCCATGACAACGGTATTGGTTTGGCAACTGGGGAGACGGACCCGAGCGGGCTCCCGTGGCTGGCTCGGGGCGCCTGCTGTGTAGCCCCCGTTCAATTACGCTGTTCGAAAAGATGAATGCGAAAACCAGTCGTCTGACAGGAGCCGTCTCCAGATCTTACGGGACCGGGGCTGGTTCGGGAATGAGTGTGCCCATGTGCCAGCCAGCGGGAAGCCCTTTCCAAGAGCAGCAGCTGGTTCCAGGCAAAAGCTGCCCATTCTTGACTGTTGAGCCGATGGGAGCAAAGTCCTCACATTTAATATGCATCATCTGTTTCCCTTCTTGCTTCTCATAAATTGGCGTAACATCTTGCACAGCTAAATCATTAAAGGGGGGGGGCTGGTGGGGGGAGACTGAACTTGAGGGGCCAGTTATAAATGCACAACGATAATATAGAACTAGGTACATAAAACAGAAGCTGATTGCTTCATCTCTACTAATGGGTTATAAACAGAGAGAATAAGGACGAGAACCCAACACACCAACCATTAAAATCAGGCGGCAAAGCTGCCCCATTCATATGAGAAGCTACTCAGAGGAGCAGTTCTTAAGGGGGTCACCTCTCACACGCCCTCACACTACGGAGGCCCCCCCCCAGGGCCCCTCCGTGTCCCGAGAGGCTGGTTGCCTCACAGTGTGGTTTGGTCGCTGTTTCCTCACCCTTATTCTGTGTGCGTGCCCAATTCTGTGTTTTATTTTTTTAAACCCTCGAAAATGAAACCTCTCATTCTTGGGTTCTTGTTACCCAATTCCAAAGGTTCTCTTTTATGGACTGAACATTCTTACTTTCCTTCAACTATCGGAATGAGTTGTTTCCAGTCTATGTTCCAAAAAACAAACAAACAATGTTCCTCTGGTTGTCAAAGCGATGTCTAGTCATTGCAGAAAATCTAGGAACACAGGCCCATGGAAAGAATGAAAGAAAATTACTAGCTGCCGACCATTCCAGTTGATCTAGCTGACGTTTCCATTTTTTTCCTCCTTAAGTGAGAGGCAGGGAGGCAGGGAGACAGACTCCCACATGTTTCCGGACCGGGATCCACCCAGCAAGCTCTCTATGGGGCGATCCTCAGCCCATCTGGGACCATTGTTCGGTTGCTTGGCAACTGAACTACCTAGCATCTGAGACAGAGGCCATGGAGCCATCCTCAGCACCCAGGGCCAACTCGCTCGCTCCACAACCCATGGCTGCCGGAGAGAAGAAAGAGAGAGAGAAAGGGGAGGGGTGGAGAAGCAGATGGTCGCTTCTTCTGTGTGCCCTGACTGGGAATCGAACCCGAGCCGATGCTTTACTACTTAGTCCACAGGCCAGGGCCAATGTTTCCATTTCTTTCCTTCCATTCTCTGTTTTACATACAGACGTAATATAGGATGTAGATGGCGAGACCACTAATGTAATTCTGCATCCGATTTACTGCGTTTTCTCCCTTTATGTGAAACCATGCATGATTCGCACTTCTTTGAAACATCCCTCAAGATGCCATTTTAATGGCCGTATACTATTCCATTGTACGCTTGCTGTGTCTTATGAAGCCATGCACCAGGCATTCCTTGTAAATCATATGACCGCAAATGCCCTCCTTCGTGGGTCTTTGTGCCGGTGTCCACACCTGTGCTTCTTATGACCACGATCCTGTACTGACCATGAAAGAAATGGCAGGCACCATGCCAGGCATGGTTTCGTTGTTCATTATATGCTTTTTTCATCACTTCCGTAGGATAGACACATCCATGGGTAATTACATTTAAGACCTCTCAATACATAGTGCCAATCTGCTTTTGACAAAGGTGGTGTCCATGTATGATCCCCCATTGCCCTCATAGCCATGGCCAGCTTTTACAGCAATGCTTACCATGTGCCGTGAGCCTTATGTGTCATCTCAGCCCTGGACGGAATAGTTACAGCTCATGTAATTATTTTATAGATAAGGAGCCCGGAATGTGGAGAATTGAGCGTGTGTGCTTGTGAGAGGTGGAGACGCCGCTCAGACACGGGCAGTCTGACTCCCAGCCAGACCTTCACTGCTGTGCTGTAAATTCTCTTTACTGAAGCTCGCCTGGTTTAAAAAGAGAAGAGTGTCTCCCTGTGCTTTATGTCTACTCTTCTGATTACTAGTGAAAGTACCAATTTCTTCCAACTTTACAAGCTCCTTTAGTCTTCACAGTCTGCGGTTGATGCCGACTTGATTTATACTTTGCTACCCCACCCACCTTACCAACTTCTGCGCAACCCTGGAAGCGGACATTAATTTTTATACCGACTTGAATGATGTTGTGAGGTCCACAATGTGTCAGGCATTCCAAACTAACCCAAACATGAAGGTATTCATTACAGGCATTTTATACATGTAAAGCCACCCCGGGGCACAGCCAAGAACTTTGTGTCGTCAATATCAATCCTTTGTGTCTCAATCCTTTGAGAGTCTGTTATCTTAAAATTTAGGTTTGTCGTTTCCCTGACGATAGCTTAGTTATAAGACTGAGTGGCAGGTTAAGGAGTCGAGAATGTCTTGCTGTTTGTTTCAAAGGACAACAGAGGGCCCCTCCTGGCCAGAGCCCACCCATCCATCCACGCTCTGCCCTCTGCAGCTTGTCCGGTGGTTCCCCCTGGAACAGCACCCGTCACTCACCCACCGGCCCTCATCCTCGACCTCTACCTCTTTTGTGCCTCCGGGCCCTCTTCCTATGACCACGCTCGAGTGTTTTTCCGTTTTAAAAAACCTTCCCTTGCTCACATCACCTACTTCAGTTAACAGTGTTTCTCTCCCCCGTCTATCTGAACTTCTCAAAAGATGGCTACGCTCATGATTTCAACTTCCCAGCCTCCCAATGGCTCCTCAATACACTAGTGCTGAGGTGTCTGGTTTAGGCTGCCGAGAGCCCCCTGGGGTCGGACGAAGGAGGTCTTTCCTCTCTCCACGGGCCTTCCTTGGGTGCTTGGCACCCTCTCTTGTCCCTGAAAGCCACTCTGCCACCAGGACGTCTCCTGTCTGTTTGCCTTGCTCTCTGACCCTTCCTTCTTTGCCTAACTCATCACCTCCTGGTTTTCCCCCTACCTCGCAGATATCAGTGCTTCTGGGAGCTCCATCATTGGATATCTACCCTTCTCATCCTGTGTGCGCTCCCCGGGGATCTCATTGACTCTGCGGGTCCACCGCCTTCCACATCCTGGGGATTTTCAGTCTGTATATCCAGCATGGAGAGGTCCCCTAGTTTGAGGGTCTTCTACCAGCCAGTCCCTTTTGCTGCCTAGATACGCCATGGGTAACCAGAGGGTCTCATTTATAATGCACCCCTACTTCCTGTGTTCTTCATTTCAGGCACAGACACCATTTGTTTTAGCTACTGGTGAAAGATAAGGACACAAATTTGGGACTTCTTTTTCTAATATAGGTGTTAAGTGCTATAAATTTCCCCTTAAGAACTCTTTGGTTCAATACCCACACATTCTGACATGTAATGTTTTCACATTCCTTCCATTCAAGATGCTTTCTAATTCCTCTACTTTGCGTCTTTCTTGATCAATGGTTTATTTAGAAGTGTGTGACTTAGTTTGCAAGCACTTGGGGATTTCTCTGGTGGTATTTGTTATTTGTTTAGAGTTTAATTCTATTTGGGCCCAGAGAACATACAGTGTATGACTCGAATCCTTTTATATTTAAGACGTTTTTGGCTCCTAGCTTTGTCTCTTAACACATGTTCCTGGGAATGAATGAGTTTCTGCTATTATGGGGTAAAGTGTTTTAATAAATGTCAAGTGCAATTGGATGATAGTGCTGTTCAAATCTTCTACCTCCTTACCATCTTTCTATCTATTAAGCACTGGAGACTTTATTTTGCTTTCATTTAAAATTTGTTTTTTTCATTGGTTTGAGAGAGAGAGAAAGAGAGAGAGAGAGAGAGAGGCATCAACTCATTGCTCCACTTAGTTGTGCGCTCATTGATTGCTTCTAGTTTGTGCCCTGACCAAGGATTGAACCTGTGACCTCAGTGTGCTACAATCACACTTTATCCACCGAGCAACCAGACCAGGGCCTTTGCTTTAAATTTTTGAAAGACAGTTTTGTTAGGTATAGAATTGTCACTTGGTCGTGTTTTTGTTTCAGTACTCTAAAGTACTGCAACACTTGCATTGTTTGTGGTGAGGAGTCTGCTGCCAGCCATACCGTCATTCCTTTGTGTGGCAGGTATCATTTTTCTCTGGGTGTTTTTAAGTTGTTCTCTCTATCCCTGGCTTTGAGTGATTGGAATATGATGTGCCTCGACATAATTTCTGACGCATGAGCTTGCTTAGGGGTAGGTTGAGCTTCTTGGATCTGCACACACAACAAGGCCTGGGGTGGGAAACGTGGCCCCTGATATGTGAGAAACAAAAACCACTCTGTCAGCCTGGGGGAGGGGCCCGGGCCAGTGATCGGAGGGACAGAATGTGGACGAAGGTGGGTGGGAACATGAACATGGGGTTGCTTCCCCCGGCTCCACAGAGATATGACGGACATAGAACATGGTGTGCCTTTGAGGGGATGAGGGGATACATGGATATGCTGCAAAATGACTCCCACCTTAATCTTAGTGGACCCCTCTGTCACCTCACACAGTCAGCACTGTGTGTGTGTGTTGAGCACATTTAAGATCTAGTCTAGGCACCTTTCCAGGAGACAGCACAGTATTGTTAACTACAGTCAGCATGCTGTTACAACTGGAAGTTATAACTCCTCTTATAACTGGAAGTTTGAACCCTAGACCAACATGCTTATTGACAATGACGGAGGTTTAGGTTGAGAAGAAACCGTCTAAAACTGGTCATAAGAAGAGCAGCAGCTGTGTTTCTCTTGCTCATCCAGATGGACAGAATGGGGTCAGAGAAGTGTGGACGTTGTTCTTGAGGATGACGGCCGCAGACCACTTTAGGGATGGTGCCTCTGATGGCTGTCCTGTTGGGAGCATCCTGCTCAGATTGTCACCTACATGCTGGGGAGGAGGCAGCAGAGGAGACGGGCAGAGTTGAGACCCCCGTCTTGGGTCCTGGAGAGCAGAGCTGTGGGATTTGCATAGTGGGGGACCCCACCCCTTCTGCCCATACATGAGGCACCTACTTTTATTTGTGCATCCAGCCCCCAGATCCCTTCAGGGGCCAGTCCAAAGTGAGCTGGGGCCCCTGAACTCAGCCACCAGCTTCCTGTGGCCACAGGACATGGGATGGTGATGCAGTTACCTCAGTGTTTCCTCAGTCTGCAGCTTGCTGGGCCCCCTGGAGGGTGGAAGGGTGAGCGTGGATACTTCATCCTGGGCGGGGTTGTGAGAACAGCCTGGGCCTGGGCTGGAAAGGCTGCTGAACCCCTGGCAGACTCCTTGTCATGGACCACTTCTTATGCTCTATTTGTAGGGATTTAACTTCCCATTTCTCTTTAGTGAGCAGGTACACATCCCGGACAGGTGTCTTCTGGGATCCAGGGGACAGGGCTGACTGTCCCCTTGCTCTCACCGACCTTCTGCTGGTCTCTGGTCAGTCCCTCCTCTCCCGGCCTCTCCCATGGTTTCTGCTTCTCTATCTCCAGTGCTGCGTGGGGCATGTGGAGGGTGTAGCTCACCCCTCCTTCTGGGTCACGGGTCAGACATAACTCAAGCCATATGTCACAATCCATAGGTCACCTATGTATTGATGATGGTCAAGTGTCCAACATCTGGGCAGTCAGCCGAGCAAGAGCCAGGACAATGTGTCAGACTGTTCAGCCGTGGCCCTTGCGTGCAGCAGGGTCCCTGGAGAAGGCGACTTCCCTACAGGGAGTGTGACGAAGGCAGGCACAGCAAGTCTCTGTTTCCAACCTTGAGACCTGGTACAGAACAAAAGTGGGGCGTTTGGGGATTGTCCTGGATCTAAGCACGAGCTAGGAGGACAGATAAAAAAAATCACAGCTCTGACATGAGATTTCTTAATCAGGGGGTGAACAGAAAACAGGAAACTCGCGTGGAGATGAGCTTCCCCAGCGAGGGTGGGGACCTGTGCCTCCTGTTTATCGGGTCCCCTGTGGAGCTCTGCAGAGACTCCTGGGAGTCACACTCAGAGTCCCTGTCCTCTCCTTCGGCCATCTTCCACCTTCGCGGGGTCCAGTGGTTCCCCAAATGCTGCCGCTGCATCGGGCCAGGTGAGCCTTGGGCCAGCCGCACTGCGTGGGAGTGTCTCCACCTCTGCAGCCGGAGAGAGCTCACCGTCCCGCCCCCTCGGAGGGTCGGCGGGTTCTCGAGTGCGCCGGACGAGATGCTTTCTATCCTGGGAGGGCTGTGCGGGGAGCCAGGCCCTGCTCAGCTTTCCGAAGCTGCAGGAGGAGGACGGGGTGGGCAGCAGCAGAGAGGGGCCCCCGTGTCCCTGTGCCGACGGTGCATGAGCTTGGCGGGTTCCTCCTCGTTAGGGAGGATAACGGTCTTCCTTTTTTCTAGTTTTTTTTTTTTTCCTTTGACGTGCAAGCTCCGCTGACTCCTCATTTTAAAATAATTCTCCCCGAAGTCACAGGTCATCAGAAATCATTTTGGTTCCCTAAACAGTTCACAGAAAAGAACCCGCAGTTATAACCAGCTTTTAACACTCATAATGAAAGTGAGCTTGGTAGGCTTGCATCCTGGCTGCAGCCGGCTTCCCCTCCACCTCGCTGTGGTCTCCCTGAGCAGGGGTCCTTGTTAAAGCCTCCTGCCCCCCGTCAACTCCCCCCCCCCGCTCTCCTCTCTAACCATTACCAACCGGAAAGCCAATGAACCATGTGTCTCATAATGTATACCCTGTGTAGTGTTGCATAACATTCTTTTTTTTTAATTATAAAAGTCCGATGAGCTACATGTGGGAGGAAAAAGGTTTAAAGTCCCTCAGAATATTTTTAAAAAGAACATGCATAGAGCTGTTCCCCCCCCCCCCCCCGCCTTGTCCACCCCCCACCCCCAGGAGCAGTTGGCACCATGAGTTTGAAATCTGTGTTCTGGGTTCTCACGCGCCATCTTTATGGACCTGTGATCATATTGTGCATTCAACCCCGCATCCCTTCCTTGTCAGTATACCATCAAGGCGCGCTGTGTCCCTGACATGAAGAAGAGAAGCTGTTTTATAATGTACAGCCCCTAGGTTCTGCTCTGATGCAGGCAACAGGAAATCCTGGGGTCTCAGGTGCGATTTAGAATCCTCCTCGATCGGGAAGTCGGTGCAGCTCCAGGTCCCGACGGCTGAGGTGGCAAGCAGGGGGACCTGACTTTCGCCCGAAGGGAAGAGGGAACAGTGTGCCCCTTGGGAGACACCTCCCTCTGCCCCGTGGACGACCTCCACCGGGGCCTGGACCACGCCGGCCCCTGGCTTATTCTTTTGGGGAAAGCGAACGTCTCAGTCCCCATCACCAAACCAGCCGGACACGGCTGCGTTTCTCCACCTCTCCTTCCGGAAGAGCTCCTCTTCCCTCTGCAGTTCAAGTGTCACCTTCTCGGTGGCCGGTACCGACCGTCTAGCTGCGTCCCTCCCTGTCCCACTTTGCAATTTAGACCAGGAGCAAAGGACACGATCTGGTTAGGAAACAAGCCAGTCGGCGCCGATGCGGCTGGCTCTCTGCTCCCACGCAGCCCGCAAGCCCGTCCTCCCCCACTCGGACACGTGCACACCTCTCTGCTAAGTCATCGGTGTTCACTGTGCATACGCGAGTGTCTCCTTTTCCTTCTCAGTAAACAACAGTGCTTGCCCGGGTCCTCTCCCCGTGGGGCAGAAATCAGACACTTTCTCCTTCCTCTGGAGAGCAAGTATAATTTTGAGTCACCGAAGTCACCTTGTCAATGCGGCTAAGTTCCACGAAGGCATGTTTAAGGGTTACTGAAGGTTCACCTCCTTAGTGGGCGGGTCGGCGAGGGCACTGGCAGTGGAGGGGCTGTACTGACTATGGAACCTTGCTCTGGATGCCGGTGGGCTCTTCGGGGCAGCATCCCTTGGTCACTGTGTTGGGTTGTCCATCTGGAGGACGACAGCACCTGTGAGATACAGCCTGGCCTCTTGTTTCCACCGGCGTCTTGGCCACCCCCTAAGTCACCTGTCATCAGACATCCAGGGAATAGAAACTCCTCACGGCAGCGGACAAGTCCTGGGGGCATTTCAAAATGGAAGGAAGAAGGTTACTTAGACGCTTGTGTCCGTGGATCGCCCTTCCCATGGACAGGGGACCGTTGACTCTGGACAGAGCAGGGCTAGGCTCCCTGGTGCAGAGAACAGGGCTGCTTGGAGTCCATCAGGTGCAAGGTCGACCACCAGAGTGAGCACCCAGATGTCTCACTTGCCTCACCTCAGCACCACCCCTGATGTAGATGGAACTCCAGTTTTAGTCTGTAAACCACCACAGGGCTCGCCTGAATCCCACCCTCTGGGTCCAGACATCCCAGCACTCTGAGGCTACTTAAGTCCCTGCTGTGGTCCAGCCCTGAGATAGATTCCTTGGGGTGCAAATGATCAGTCTGCAGGCGAGCAGGAGATCGGACATGTAAACTTAGAGGAAAAGGGAACCTTTGCTTGTCCGTGTACAGTGACTGTGTTTCATATGCGGCCAGATAGTAATTCCTGGGCTTAGAAATGATTTCTAACATCTACATGCCTTAACAGTAGTAACATTGATAGGAATGCTAATAACACTGTAACAGTGTTGGTAATATACTAATAGCAGACACATAGAATGAAGCTTCCCACCAGCCATACTCCACAGCGGGAGCTTCTGATGCTATTAATAGTGCGTATAGCAATGTTACTGTTACCACTAGAAGTTACTGTTACTGGTGGTGCACTGGTACACGAAACAGAGCAGCCAGCAAATACTAGAGGGTGTTCCCTTGGTCCGAACCTCGGCCTCTGCTCTGATGGGCCATGTGACGCAGGACAGGTGGTTTCACATCTCCACCTCCATTTGTGGTCTGTACAGGCGTTAGAAACCACGTTCTTCGGAGGGGGTTGATGTGAGCATTCAGGGAGAGAGGGTGTTTGCAGCGGAGGGTGGAGCCTGCCAGGTGCCACGTCTCTGATGAACCTAAACAGTTATCACTCTGCTTTGCGGTGTAGCGGTCACAAGGCCTCCGGGACCTGTAGGGAGACCGTGCGTGGCTCCCGCTTCTGCGGGGTGTGGCATGGGAAGCTTCATTCTATGTGTCTGCTTGGCCAGGCCATGAGGGGCCTAAGTATCTAGGTGATCAAACGGTGTCCAGGGGGTTTCTGTGAGCTTGTTTCTGGAATGATGAGCATTTGAACCCTGGGCTGGGTGAAGCAGACGGCTTCCCCAGCAGGCGTGGGCCTCATCCTACCCGTAGGGGGCCTGAAGAGAATAAAAAGGCAAGGGGAGGTGGCATTTTCTCTGTGCCCGGCTGCTGAGCTGGGACATGGGTCTTCTGTCCATGGAGCTTCTGGTTTGAGGCTCGGGCCTGCGGACAGCATCTCAGGGGACATTTCAGCCACCACAATGGGCGAGCCAATTCTTCATAGTAAGTCTCTTTCTATTATATAGAAATATGTATATAGAGAAAGGAATAGATGTATGTGAATCATAGATAGGAGCCCACATATTTCTACGTCCCTCCTCCCCCCGTGTTCCTTATTGGCTCTGTTTCTGTGGAGGCCCTGAGTGACGGAGTGGGTCTGCGTGTGACAGGCTCACGTGTGTTGGCTGGGGCCTCTGCTCCACGCAAGGCTTGGCTGAGCCGGTCTCCAAGCGTCTCCGTCCTCTTCCTGGGAACAGCTGACCAACATGGGAATGACGGGGTTTGGAGCCAACCGGGCCTATGGCTGACGTGGTTTCAAAGCTCGGTGTGTGGGTCACCTACTTGCACGCCACCAGTCAAAGCATGTTCTGTGGCCAAGCCCAGGGCAGGGAATGGTGCCCACTCCCCCACGGTGGGAGCGCCGTTCCGGGCACAGGGAGGAAGCTGCGCCAGTGCAGTCCAGCAGGGCTGGTCCTGGAGCTCACGTCCCCAGTCTGACCTAAATTCCCTTCATCCTGCTCAGAGTATGCGTGCCCCCATGTGCTGTGGCCAAGGGCGGGCTCCTCGGAGCACACACCGAAAGCCCCAGACACCACTGCAAGGCGGCCCTTTCTGTCACCTGCCAAGATCTCTCATGTGGAGTTGAGACCTGAAGGCCCGAAGCAGGTTAGAAAGTTCTGCACAGACATTGTTCTTCTCCTCCCAGGCTGACGGGGTGGGGGAGGTGGCAGGGTGCGGGTTCTGACATCATTGTGGAGGCATCTAATCCAAATCCTCGACACAGATGTTTGGGGAAAGGTGGCACAGAGGATAAGCCTCTTAGAAGTGTTGTCAAAGGGTGTCACCATCTCACCGAACACGTTTTACCAGATGTGCCCCACGCGGGGCGGCCCAGCGTGCCGCCCGTTATCAACGCTCGCTAGACACGGGTCCCAACTGCCCACGCGCAGGTGACTCTGACACAGGGAGGGACCCACGTGCAGAGGGAAAAACGCCGTCAGTCCTCAAAGATCTCATCTGTGACTTTCTTTTTAAAGAGAACATCAAGGATCATTACATAATCTTTCTGGAAGGAACCCTGGCCACCCCGGAAGCCGAGTCACAAACGTCCCGTGGAGGGTGTTGTCCGCCGCCCATTCCCAGTTCTTCAGGAAAAACCAGCCCTCAAGTTTCCAGTGTCGGTGCCTGTGACTGCCCTGCGGCCCGTCTGAGGTCCCTGCCAGGCACGTGGCTGGTCACCCCCAAGGAGAGCTCACTGCGGCTCTGTCCTCGGAGACCCCTCGAGGAGTGCTCGGGGAAGCAGCGGCTGGAGAGACCCGGGGTCGCTGGGGGGGTGCAGGGGAGGGGTGGGGGGACCAAGAGACCTGAGCCCCTTTGGGCTGCATTGGTCAAGCCCTGCTTGGAGTGTCCATGGCTGACAGGCACATGGCTGTTGACTGTCTGGCTCCCAACACGAGTATGAGCTCCTCACGGCCCAGCGCAGGATGCTCCCTGGTGCGTCTCCACGGTCACGGGTCTGGCTGAGGAAAGGTCTCCACAAATGTGCAGAGAGAGAGGCGGAGAGGGCGAGCCCCTTGGGGTTTCCCCAACTCCAGAGACGGATGTGCTCCACCAGGGCGTGGTCACCACATCCACACACCTGAGTGATGGCTTAGTTCCAACTTTTCTTTAGATGGCTTTTAAATCCATCTGCCTGGGGACGGAAACAGGGTTTAATAACCAAACTGATGAGTTCAATGACCAAAAGTGTCCTCGCAGGGTGTCTGATCATAAACTCCTCACAGGACAGGTCATGGTGGGTAGTCACTCCCCAGGCCTCCCTTTTTTTTTTTTTTTTTGTGAGGGAGACAGAGAGAGATGGAAAGAGGAACAGATAGGGACAGACAGACAGGAACAGAGAGAGATGAGAAGCATCAATCATTAGTTTTTTGTTGCGACACCTTAGTTGTTCATTGATTGCTTTCTCATATGTGCCTTGATGGGGGGGGGCTGCAGCAGAGTGAGTGACCCCTTGTTCGAGCCAGCGACCTTGTGCTCAAGTTGATGAGCTTTGCTCAAACCAGATGAGCCCGTGTTCAAGCTGGCAACCTCGGGGTCTCAAACCTTGGGTCCTCTGTGTCTCAGTCCATGCTCTATCCACTGCGCCACCGCCTGGTCAGACCCAAGCCTATCACTTCATTAATAAAAGGGTTACCTTCGCCTTAAGCAAGCCCCATCCAGCATTCTTGCACATCGAGGTTGACCCCCAAACATGCAGCCAGTGTCCGCCCCTGAGGCCAGGCAGACTTGGCTGGAAACCTGGTGAGGAGAAGCAGATGGACACCTTTATTTAAAAAGCACCAGTAGCCAGAGCGGGCAGGATTCATCAGATGGGCTCAGAGCCAGCTGGGCCCTGGTGGAAGGGAGGCTGGCATGGGCTGGGCCTGCAGGAGGTGGGTCATTAGCTCTGGGCAGACTCCCCAGGCCCCAGACGCTGCACCGTGGAAGGTCACCAGGAGCTGGCGGCCACACTGGTGTGTCTCTCCCAGACTGATTATCTCATTTTGCCGGGCCCCACGCCGCCAGAGCACGGAGCGCTGTTTATGGCCCCGGTGCCCAATCAATCACGGATTCATACGGTTTGAAGATCATAGCTTCCCATTTGCTACTTCCAGTCCCACTTGTCATGGCCCGTCTCAGGGGAGACATCCGCACAGCTGTTTGAAACCATCCGGCTCCTTCTCCATAGCAACGAACTAGGGAGGCTGGAAACCCCCCACCGGCCGCCGCTCTCAGCTGGATGCAAGCGGACACCCCAGCCCACCTTCCCCACTGGAGCGGCAGTGGGGGCGTCTTCATTAGCACCTCGCGCCTCCCAGCAGAAGCCCATCCTCGCGGTTGACGGATGGCCCGTCCTTTGTCGCTGGTGGGGCAGGTGGGCACGGCGGTTGCTTCCCAACAGGCCCGCTCACCCTGCTGGGGCGATAAGATTCAATCTACAGACTGTTTATTGGGCGCCTGTTCGTGTTGACCTCGGGTCTGCCCACGCGTTTTATTAATCAGGCTGCTGTTCCAGCCAGCGCCTGCTCGCTGAAGATGGATGGTATGGCAGAGGCCGGCTGCCCAGGCCCGGGAGGAAGCGTGTCCTGCCCTCCTTCTCTGAGACAGAGCCAGGGCACCTCCTGGGAGGGAATGCTGGCTGTGGGAGGGTCTGTCCCCGCTGTGCCCAGAGTGGCAGCCGCCCCTTCCTCATGCTGAGCGTGTGTGGCTGCAGGGAGGTGGGCAGGGGGCTCTCACCCCGGGCTCTGCCATCTCAGGGGGCTGCCCTTGCCCAGAGGTGTGGTGTGAGCCATCGATACTTGATTATTGGTTACCTTCAGAGCTCCCCTTTTGATCAGGACGACAGACTCTGGTTCGGGTCTCAACCATTCGGTCACACTGAAGGAAGGTGGCGTCCAAGGGCAGTCCTGCGACTTTGCCCCTGTCTCTGCCGCCACCTCCCATCCAAGAGCGGAGACAAATCTCAGGTCTCAGGAGCCCCTGCCTGTGCCAACGCCGTGAACACCTCCTGGCTCCAAACCCCACTCGCCAGTCAGCCTTTAACTGAGTCGTCTGGCCAATTCTTGGCGTGGAGAAGACTGGTGGTATTCATCTCACTCTATTCACTGAGCGTCATTGTTTCAGCAAAAGGTCCCTGGCACGGCTGACGTCCCTGCTCCATTCTGCCTTCACCGGGTGCGGAGACTGCCGGGAAGACAGCTCTTTGAGGTCTGCACCGTCCGATCCATTATTAATCACTGTAAATCTGGAATCATCTCTACAAACATATTTCGTTCCCTACAAATATACCCGTGAAAACTCCCTCCAATAAATCTTTTGTCAGACTGGCTATTGTCTCTCTTCACACGGCATCTCCCAGATGAAATATTTAAACAATATACGAGCAATAATAAAAATCGCGAGCTGCAGTCACTTTTGTTTTAGGAAAACAGACTACAATGGGGTAGCAGATTTATTACCTACCGAGGGCTCCATTGGGGATTGTATATTTCTCCCCTCTGGTGGATTATTTTCCAGCTTTAAAAGTCACGGGAGAAACTCCACGCTTGTCCCTGGCTCTATGTACAAAGGGAGAGACATTGCTCTTTCTAATGAGAAAGGATGGAAAGCTGCCTAAGAAAGCCAAACAGAAGCCCTTTCTAAGGTGGTCCTCCCGTCCCCACCCCCCACTCCTGCCCTCTGATAAGGACACTGACACAACATTGCAGGCTGTCTTCCCAGACTTCTCACCGAATGGAGTTCCCTTCTTGGTGAAATTGACCGTCACCCTCCCCCTAAGTTTCCTTCCTTGACTGTGAGGCAGCTAACGGTGGGGGGTTGAAACAGGGTGATCAGAATGAGAAGAAGGGGGACTGGGACAGCATGTTTGGTGCTGTCAACCTGTGGGTACTGGTGCCAATCTGACCAAGTCAGCAGGAATCCCCCATTTGGGGTGTGGTGGAGAAGAAAATGATTCAGGATGGACAGGTCAATTGTAATGTAGACAGTTGTGGAACAAGCAGCCTGTGAGGTGGCCCCCAGGTGATGCAGCTTTGCTACAGTCTGGACCACCCTGTCTGGTATGGTCCGCTCTGCTCCGTCCAGCTCTATTTTGCTCTGCTCCATGAGAGCCTGTTCTGTGCCACCCTGCTAGCTCCTCTCTGTTCCATTCCTCTCTGCTCTGGTCTGGTGAGACTTCCTCGCTTTAGACATTGGTGGAAAGTGAAAGAATGTTCCCAGAGTCAGAGGAGAGCTGGTTTATATGGGACAGAAGTTCTCATCCCTGATCCCTGATTGATCCATCCTCATGCAAATAAGGACTTTAAATCCTCACAGTGTGATTGGTCCAAAAGGCACTGACCTGATTGGTCATAATGAATGGAGCTGCTTTGATTGATTGTTTGGTGAAGAAATGGATGGTGGGCAGCTCCGATTGGATGGGGAAAGCTTCAGTCCTATTGGTTGAAATAAAATTCCAGGACTCCTATATAAGAGCTGGCTCAGAGGACAGGGACACAGTGTAGGCAGATAGTTCAGTGAGGTGGGCAGGTAATTCACTGCTGGTTTCCCCCTAAAGCAGGGGTTGGGAACCTATGACTCACGAGCCAGATGTGGCTCTTTTGATGGCTGCATCTGGCTCGCAGACAAATTTTTAATAAAAAAAATAATAATGTTAAAAATATAAAACATTCTCATGTATTACAATGCATTCATTTCCTACCATTCATGGTTGCAGGTGGCTGGAGCCAATCACAGCTGTCCTCTGGCACAACACCAAATTTTTATTGGATAATGCGTAACGTTCACGGGTCATTGTATGGCTCTCATAGAATTACATTTTAAAATATGTGGCATTCATGGCTCTCTCAGTTGAAAAAGTTCCCAACCCCTGCCCTAAAGCATGCTTGCACCAGAAACCCCTGTTTAGTAATGGCTGCTAAGCTCTGTTCATAAATTTGAACCTTATTAGCTACCTACCAGGAGCACTTCTTGATAGGTATTTTTCCCCCCTCGGGGTTTGCAATACAAACAGGGATGATTAGGGATATTTTCTTAGAGTTTTTTTCTTTTTCCCTGCAAGGAAAAATCAAAACATGCAACTACAACCTTTCTTTTCTGTGGATTATGTTTTCTGGATTGCCCAAAGAAATATTCACTCCACTAGGTTGTACCCCATTTCTGTTAAGGAGGTTCCCCCACAAGAGTGGGCAATCCTGAGGGAAGGGGAAAATACCGGAGGACCCTGACCCCCTACACCTGGAGCAGTAGGTGGGAGAAGCGCGTGGATGAAGGAGAGGCGACGGTATCCCCCCTCCCATATCCATGAATTCACCAGCCGTTGACAATCATGAACACACTAGCCAGCAGGGGACATGGGGGTGGGTGTGCGGAAGCTTGGAGGGTATGTTGTGCAGTGTGAGGGCTCACAGCTGGAGCGCTTGCGAAGGCTGGGTGCTGTCTGTCTTCATCGTGTTCTCCTACGGGTGAAAATGTCTTCGCCACTCGATGGACTACAGCCGTGAATCATGCACTCGGTCATCTGAGAAAAGAAAAAAGCCAGCCACAGGAAAGAGTTTGCGGACCCATAGGCAGCCTCTGTCAGGACTGTAGGATGGGGCAGGGTCATCCTCACGTAAATGACGGTGTCTGTAGATGAAACCCTTATCGGGGACATTGTTGTCTAGAGTCTGTTCTTGGCTAAGGTGCAGCTACATCGGAACATCAGCCGATGGCACCCGTGCCCGTGTGGGACTGTTTCACCCAGAGGTGTTTCTAACGGGGCTGCTTTTCTGAGACATGTTTCATGAACCAAGGTGCCTGAGGGATGGTGTGCTCTTTGAAATAACCTGTTAGCTAGGGGAGGGACTGCCCTTCCATTTATCCTCCTGGTAAACTCAGCCTGTCCTGTGCCATCATGGCTTGTGAAGGGCCAGTAGAACCTGCAACCTTGGGGTATCAGGACGGTGCTCTCACCAATGGAGCTACCGGGACAGAGCTTCCCTGTGAAGCTTGAAGTGTCTGGAGCTCTCAGGGTGGGTAGGGGGAACCAGTGTCCTGACAAGGATACTCCTGTCTCCAGCGGAGAGGGGGCAGTGGGCGTCATCTATCCCAGAGCAGGCAATAAGCCGTGCACTGCCTACAGAGAATTTAAAAACAATGATAAGATGAAGTCTACCTCCTTTCAGTTATTACCATGTGCAGACCATACTTCACAATGCTGGTGACAAAACAGTCCACCCTGCTGGGGCGGCTGCTCCCTCCTGCCCTCTGGCATGCCTCTGAGCCCAGGGACGCCACATTCAGGGCACTGTGCCTTCACTTGCCTGCCATCATCCGTGACAGATCACGGGCTCCAAATCTGCTTCCTGAGGGAGCCATCCTGGGCCCCGAAGGAGAAAGCCCAGTGTCCCTGTGATCGCTGAGGTTGTGGGTCCCCTGCGGATCCTGCCTGTCCCCTGCTGTCCTCACTCCACAGAGATGTTCTCTGTGCACACAAAATCCCTTGCCTCGGGCGGCCTGAGAGCCTCGCGAGCGCGCCAGCCTGCGCAGGTTGGGTTCCAAGGCAGATTAATGGCCCGTGGTTGCCTGCATGATTATTTCTAATAGGCTGATTTGAGAAATAAGCTATTAATCGCTGTCACATACTGGGCTAACATCATCTCGGTGCGGCAGGGAGCCTGGCATCTGCTGCTCCGTGAGCTCTGGAATGTTCCTGTGGAAAGGCTCGGAACCAAATGCTTGTTCTCAGGCTGTCGGTGGTTTCTGCCAGAAGGGGGGGCGGACGTGCCTCCAGGGCAAAGGGCCATGGCTGGCCCTGACCTCCAACTCCCTGTCCCCCCTTCATTATTTTCCTGTTTCTTTCCCCTCCTCATCCCACCCTGGGGTCACAGCCGGGGTTCTGTAAAGATTTTAGTGTCAGAGTGAACTGGACTTAAATTCTGGTTTGACCCCTTATGAGCTGTGGCCTCTTCCATGTATTCTCGTTTGTTGGGTGCCTCAGTCTCCCACCTGTGAAACGGTGTGAATATTCCCTCTGGCGGTCTGAGGAGTTGTTACAGGATATTTGTGGGACGTTTCTAAGCCACTCAGTAAATGTGTCCTCCCCTAGGCGTTGCTCCCATGTCATTTCCAAGCATGCTACAGGCCTCTTACCTGGCTTCCTCTTCCACTGCGAGGCCGCAGTGTCCCCCTGATGGTGGGGGGAGGGTGCTATGTGAGAAAGGGGGCCTCTGGTTTACTCTTTTTTTTCTCCTCATCACTAAGAGGCCTGTTCAGTGCCTCTTGGTCCTTGGAAGATGTGCTCAAGTTCTTGGCAGACAGGGCCATACTCTGGGGGTCTGAAATCTAAGACTACTTGCTGTGAGGAGGGGGTCACTGGACAGGGTCAGGTCTATAGAGACCACTCTCCTATGTCCAGCTGAGCAGGAGGGCTGGAGATAAGATCATGGCCAGTGGCAGAGAAGAAAGAGTGAGAATTCAGGGACCTGAACTAAGGTCACAGGAGGAGGGGAGGGAAGGCTGGCCCATGGTTGGTGAAATCTGAGCCTTGATGGGAGGGGCCCTCAGGTCCCACAGCCAAGATGGTTCATTCTCTTCCCTGTTTCCTATGGCTTTACATGCGGGTTAATGGTGCAAAAATTAGTCCATGTATCCATTTATTCATTTATCATCCATCCATCCATCATTCCTTCATCCATCCATTTATCTATCCATCATCCATCCATCCATCCATCATCCATCCATCCATCCATCCATCTATCCATCCATCTATCCATCATCCCTTCATCCATCCATTTATCTATCCATCATCCATCCATCCATCCATACATACATACATATATCCATCCATCCATACATCCACCATCCATCCATCCATCCATCCATCCATCCATCTATCCATCTATCCATCTGTCCATCTGTCCATCCACCATCCATGCATCCATCTAACATCTAGCCATCCACCATCCATCCATCCATCCATCCATCCATCATCCATCTATCCATCCATCCATCTGTCCATCCACCATCCATGCATCCATCTAACATCTAGCCATCCACCATCTATCCATCCATCCATTCATCTACCCACCCATCCCACCACCCTCCACTGATGCATGATGTGGCCTGACTCTGTGCCAAGCCCCAGGCATCGTCGTGGTGTGGAGACAAAGAGAGCACGCCCCGTTTCTCATCACATGGAGGAAAGCGAACCAAGTTCACAGTGGTGAGTGCTACAAGCTCACTGGAAAGGATCAACATCAGGCCTCCCGGAGGCATGGTGGGCGACCTCAGAGCAGAAACAGGCAGGACCTGTGAAGCCTTCTCCAGGAGAGGAACGAGGGGGAGAAACGGGGACAGAGTGAAGAAGGCTGCCCGATGGCCTGGGCAGTGGATAGTGCTGCTGGCATCTGCGGGAGGAGCCCTGCACTGAGCCTGGGGGCCAGGTAGGGCCAGGTGAGGAAGGGTGTGACACGGGATGCTGCACCAGCCAGGGCCACGAATGCCACTGAGTAAGAGGAGTGACAATGTTCTCCCCGAGTGTCAGACAGCGAATGCTGTTCATCAATCCTCTGGTATCCATTCTGTGGGTTATCCATCCATCCATCCATCTATCCTCCATCCATCCTACATCCTGTGGACATCCATCCACCCTATGCAACCCACACATCTATGGCTACCCATCCATCTTATGCTACCCATCCATCCTGCAGGTTAGGGTTATCCATCCTATGGATATTCATGCATCCAATGGTATCATCCAACCTATGCTATCCACCCATCCTATGGCTATCCAATCATTCTATGGACATCCATCCATCTATGAATATTTATCTCTCCCATGGACATCCATCCATCCCCTGTGTGTCTGTCCATTATAGGATACCCACCTATCCTATGGCTGTTCATCCATTCTACGGCATCTCCTCATCCTGTGGCTATCTGTCCATCTACACAGGGCAGCTAAGCAGTAGAGGCAGGTGTTGGGATGACCATGACGGCACTGCCCCATCTGAGGTTGCTGCTCTGCCACGTGGACCTGGACAAAACAGGTCCATGTGAGTGAATCCATGTGGCTGGCTTTGTACCCACGGACTTGGTCCATGGTCACAAAGGAGCCGTGCTGTGAGAGCACGCTCCAGTCACTCAGGGGCTGGCAGCAGGCTGCAGCGTCTGCCCAAGCCCAGCTGTGCTATGGAAACGTCTGTCTCCGCAGGGTCTGAACCTCAGCCTCCCGACCAACACCGAAGCAGGGAATGTCCCCCAGGGTCAAAGGCTGTAAGAAGTGCTGCAGGGCCCCTCTGCCTGCAGGGGACTTAACAGGAGCTCAGGATCCTGGGGTCCTACTCCACAGGCACCTTTTGGGAGAGTGAGCCAAGCAGGACGACCGTTAAGAGGGAGGTTGAATAGGCTCCCAAAGTCACCCAGCTGGCAAGAGTCTCGCAGCTGGAGCGCAGGGGCCCGCTCCGGAAACCGGAAACCGCACACCGCACCTGCTCTCTCATCCCGAGCCCCAACCCTCTGGCGTGGAAGAAACCAGCGTGGCTCCAGGCTTCCGTCCTCGCTGCCGTCCCCGGTGCGCACGGCATGCACTCAGGGCAGACAGCTGGCCTCACGGCCTCCCGCGCTCCACCTCCTGGAGCCCCTCCGAGCCCAACGCACCATCGGTGCGGCTGCCGTGCCTCCTTGGAGCAGACTTCCTGGCTTATCTGGGAAGCAGAGCGGTGGGAGGAGAAGTGAGGATGGAGTGCTGGCAGGGAGCCCAGGGGGGCTCGGTGGCACCTTCCCCAGGCTGGGGCCTCGGACACGGCGGGCGCGGCAGCTGTTCCAGGGAGCCCAGGGGGGCTCGGTGGCACCTTCCCCAGGCTGGGGCCTCGGACACGGCGCGGCAGCTGTTCCAGGGAGCCCGGGCCGCCCTCTCTGCAGGGTGCCGGCGCTGCTGCAGGGGCAGGAGCTGTGATTGATTTTAATCAGCTGTTTGTTACAGGAGAGGGAAGGTGCTGGTGCTGGGCTAACCGCACGCTGTGTGTTTATTCAATTTGGAACCAACACAAACACTCGTGGTTCAGGAAGGCTTTCCGCTGCCGTTCTCCTTGTTATCCTCTCTCCCCATCCCACCCCAAAGAATCTCGCAGTCCCCGAATGACCCTGGCCGAAGCTGGGCTGTGCTCAGGTGGGCGGTGGCCTCCGAGACTGACGTCCAGGTGAGGGGCCTGGCAGTTGTCGTGGAAGGAGAAGGAGGGCTCCCAATGGCGAGGTCCCCTTAACATGTGAGACTGATGTCGGGGGTGGGGGTAGGGGGTGGAGAGAGTGTTCAGGCAGTTTCCATGGTGAATAAAGAAAGGAAATGAGCCTGCCCAGTGGTAGAAGAGTGGGTAGAGTGTCGACCTAGAATGCTGAGGACCCCCAGGTTCGAAACCCCAAGGTCGCTGACTTGAGCGCAGGGTTGTCAGCCTGAGCACGGGATTGTCAATGTGGTCCTGTGGTCTCTGGCTTGAGCCCAAGGTCGCTGGCATGAGCAAGGGGCCACAGGCTTGGCCGGAACCCCCCACTCAGGCACGTATGAGAAGCAGTCAGGGAGCAACTAAGGTGCGCAACTACGAAATGATGCTTCTCATCTCTCTCCCTTCCTGTCTGTCTCTCTCTGTCTCTTTTCATTAAAGTAAAGATAAAAAACAGAGAGAAAAGAAAGAGAGAAAGAAAGACAGAAAGAAAGGAAGGAAGAGAGAGAGAGAGAGGGAGGGAGGACAAGAGGGAGGGAGGGAGGGAGGGAAGAAGGAAGAAAGGGAGGGAGGGAGGGAGGGAGGGAGGGAGGGAGGGAGGGAGGGAGAGAGAGAGAGAGAAAGAAAAAAGAAAGAAAGAAAGAAAGAAAGAAAGAAAGAAAGAAAGAAAGAAAGAAAATAAGTGGTCCTTGCGATGATGTGATGTGTGTTCTTGGTGAGAGGTAATGACAATCATGGTGGCAATGGGACGTGTGTGTGTCAGGCGTGGGGAACACACATGCATGTACACACACACACACACACACACACACACACACGGTAGGACGACGGTGGAGCCTCGAGGAGGTCTCTCCAGCTGCAGGACCTAGGTGAGAAAGGGTTCAGCTATGTCTATTTCGGGTCAGTAAGGTGGAAAGGAGCAGCAAACTTCCGGGAGGGGACAAATGTCTCCCCAGTGCCAGGAAGAAGGACTCCCACGCTGGCCAGATGTAAAAATTACCCCATGACAAGTCAAACAGGAGGTGGACTCGACGCCCCGCCATCCGCACTGTGGTGACCCAGGACCACACGCTTTGTCTTCAGAGAGACTGTCCCTGAGAGTTTGGGGAGCCCGCCCGTGCTGCAGCCCCACCCGGTTTGGGACCCGTAAGGCATTCCAGGTGTACTGATCCTCGGTCATGTTGAGAAACAGGCTATAAACATGCCCAGGGAAGCCCCTTTCCCTTCCCACAGTCGTAGTGGTGGCGGCTACGGTGGGCACGACCTGTGGCCTATTCTGCGGGAGTAGTGGTACCACATTGAGTGTAACTTACCCATAAACGCCGCGTGGTAATGAGGAGGCGTCTTTCACTGTCCATCTTTTCCTTTCTTACCCGGCAAACACTCGAAGCAGACAATCAAGTCAGGCAGCATCACAACCCTACCTTTATTGTGTAAAGAAAAGAGCCGCGGAAATTTACGGGAGCGGCTGATACACCTGCGCGAGGGCTCTGTCATTACAGAAGTTCCCCCTTGGGATTTCAGAGAAGGAACGGTGGGACTTTCCAGAGCACAAGCAAGTGTGAAGCTCTGAGTGGGAACAGCCCCTCCCTGAAAGACACGTGTGACTCGAGGGACAGGTGAAATCGGCACTCCCCACGGCTTCTGTGCAAGTCCCTACCCGGCTGAACGCCCCTTCCCCAGGTGCCCGGATTCTGACTCCAGGGGCACACGTTTTCCCTTGACAGTGTTAGCAGCGAGAAGACACCCAGTGGGCGATGGGGACTGGCCCGTCAGTCTGAATGCAAGAAGCGGTGACCCAGCTTCAAAAGGAAAGATCAGAGCAAGCGTGCGATGTCCTGGCCGACCACACCTGGACAGGTGGCCCCCGGTGTTGGAGAAGCTTTGATCTGAGCATGGCCGCCTGGGTCAGGAGAGTCCGCGGGGGGCTCTGAGTGACTGCTGACATGGGCTGAGGAGCAGTGTCACGGGGTAGTCTGCCCCGGATGAGAACCTTCCAGGGGCTCAGCGGAGCGTACAGACGTGACACCCAGGCAGTGACCTCAGTGGGCTGTGCTTACTGCTTGTGTTTAAGTTTGGCGAATGCCGCAACAGGAAAAATGGGCCCTGCTCCTGTTATACGGCCTGACTCCAACCTGTCCTTCTCCGTGTGTATTTCACAGACACCCTTTAATGGCTTCCTGTCAGCTTTACTGCCAGGGACTCACTGGAGGTTTCGGCGATGGGCCTCGCGTTCCATCATCCTGTAGGTTTGATTTGCCGTGCTCAGTGGCACATGGGTGGAGATCTGTGCTGAGCCACCTGTGTGTGCACAGCGCTCTGCCAGGGCTGAGAGATTCACGGCCAGCGGGTGCACTTTCCGGCCATCGGCTCCCGGTTCCAGCTTCCTGGGCCCCCCGTATTTCACGTCAGACTTGGTGATGGGACGCCCATTAAGCTCTGTGCCAGCCCAAACAGCCTCTTTGAGAGAGTTGTGGAAGAGCTGGTTTTTGTTGTTTTTTTGTTTTTTTTTTTAATTTCTTATTACCAATTCCCACTTGGGCCTCCCAGGGCTGGGCTCAAACACACAGTCCCGAGTCCTCAGACAGGCATCTCCAGATGATTCGTTAGGAGCCATCTGGGGCCTCTAGGGATGTTTCCCCAGGAAAAAATAATGACAACGGCGACAACACCAGCAGTCATAACCGTAATGACGAACGTTTAAAGGAAATTAAAAAACATGTCAGGATACTGAGCTGCTCTAATAATGATGTGATCGCCACTGTAATCAGGACCTCTCCCTGAAGGCTCTGGAGTTACTCAGAGATGGTTGTAAATTGTCAGATCATCGAAAGCATTTCTTTTTTCGTTTGGTTTTATTGTTCACTCGTTTCTAAGAAAGCCAAAATCATTACCCAGCTGACATGCAAAAGAGTACAAACAGAACCCACTGGTCGGCCTGCTGTGGAGAAATCTCCAACGTGCTGACCCCGGTTGACTGTGTGCTACCGACACCAGTGCTGCAGATGTGTCCACGCACAGGCACACGTGTGAATGCATGCACACGTGCACACGCCACATGTGCGCACACGTGGCGCTGGAGCCCCCTCCGGATGGACCTCGGAAACCCTGCTAAGCACTGAGGGGATGACTCACTTGCCGGAAGTTTCCAGTTGGTCAGGTGCAGTCTCTTGACCATCAGAGCACTCCGGGGGCTGACTTTTGACCGGTGGGGCTATTCTCGCAGAAGCATCCATCCCAGGGGGGCAAGGTGGAGGGGGCAAAACTCTCTGGCAGCAAGATCCTGTTTCTAAACCCATAGTCTTAGATGTTGCAGTCTAAAAGAAGGTGAACTCTAGAGACAGAGTATTTCACTTTGCATTGAGGGGCACCCGGAGGAGGACCCAAGTGGACACCGCGTACTAAAAACGGCAAGGTTTCCCCGGGTTCCCCTAAGGAACTTCAGCACGGCTCCGACGGGGTTCTGTCATACCCCGTGAGGGCGCATGGGCACCCCCCGCTGCCTTCCGACATGTGTTTCAATCCCCCCTCCCCCCAAGACTGATGACACAACACCCCTTCATCATTAGGAACGGAAGACAGTGCTCCCCACACATCTATTTAGTGGGCACTTTATGAAAGCGTCCGTGAGAAGTCAATTAAACCCTTCCCATGGATGGCGGATGATGATTTAAAAGCCATAAGGGTCTGGAAATTCGACTTTTTAACATGCCGCCGTGGTTGGGAATTTCTGACAATGTAATTGTCGTTTTGCGATGATAAATGCTCCCCAGGCGGAAATCCATTTTCATCCCTGCAACAGAGCCTTTCACTGAAGGATCAGGCACATGGAGTTGTTGGGGTCCCCTGTGTTCCCAGAGCCGGGAGCCTGGGTGGAGGGCAGCGGGTCCCCGTGATGTGTCTGCAGGTACTATATGGCTCCGAGTGGGGCGGCATCTCCAGGCTAGTCCAGGCTCCTTCTCTCTCCTTCCTTCTATTCAATTCACCAAATACTGATTAAGGACCTACTGTGTGCTTGGGAGGTGGTAGAGCTTCCTGGTTCTGGGGAGCCGAGTTGCCCATGTTGGAATCTCAGCCCAGCTGCACAGTAGTAGCTCTTCCTTCCCAGATTCTTTTTTTTTTTTTTTGTATTTTTCTGAAGCTGGAAACAGGAGGCAGTCAGACAGACTAGACAGACTCCCGCATGCGCCCGACCAGGATCCACCCGGCACGCCCACCAGGGGGCGATGCTCTGCCCATCCGGGGCATCACTCTATTGTGACCAGAGCCACTCTAGCACCTGAGGCAGAGGCCATGGAGCCATCCCCAGCGCCCGGGCCATCTTTTGCTCCAATGGAGCCTCGGCTGCGGGCGGGGAAGAGAGAGACAGAGAGGAAGGAGAGAGGGAGGGGTGGAGAAGCAGATGGACGCTTCTCCTGTGTGCCCTGGCTGGGAATCGAACCCGGGACTTCCGCACGCCAGGCCGACGCTCTACCACTGAGTCAACCGGCCAGGGCCCTTCCCCAGATTCTTTTTTTTTTTTTTTAATTATTTTTATTTATTCATTTTAGAGGAGAGAGAGATTGAGAGAGAGACAGAAGGGGGGAGGAGCAGGAAGCTTCAACTCCCACATGTGCCTTGACCGGGCAAGCCCACGGTTTTGAACCGGCAACCTCAGCATTCCAGGTCAACACTTTATCCACTGCGCCACCACAGGTCAGGCCCTTCCCCAGATTCTTTGCGATACAGTGTCCACGTGTGAGCTTAAGGTATACAAGGTGATGATTGACGTGCCACATGTTATGCAACGGTTACCACAATAAGGTTCGTTAACATGCTCACCACCTCACTTAATTATCTCTCTCTCTCTCTCTCTCTCTCTCTCTCTTTGTGGGAGAATATTTAAGATCGATGCTCTTTTAGCCACTTTCAGGGAGACAACACAGTCTGGTTGACTAGGGTTTCCAGGCTGTACACGAGGTCCCCAGAAGATAAACTTTTTAATTGGAAGATTGCATGCACCCTTTGGCCAAAATCCCCTCGCTCCCCACCCCCAGGCCCTGGTGGGCACCCGTCTCCTTTCTGAACTCAGCTGTCCTCGACCCGACGATCCGACGTGGAAGGGATCAGACAGTCTGTCTCTCTCTGCCGTCTCTCACTCAGCGTGACGTCTCCAGGGCCCACCGTGTTGTGGCAGGTGGCGGGCTCTCCGCCCCTCCTGTGGCGGAGTCATATTCCCTTTGCGTATGCACACCCCTGTCCTCTGTCCAGTCATCTGTCAGCGGACATTCAGGTTACTGCGTTACTGGGCTATTGTGAATGACGCTGCGTGAACCTGGGGCTGCAGAGGTCCCCTCCGGGTAGTGACTTCATTCCTTCGGATAAATACCCACAGGTGGGATTGCTGGGTCCTAGGGTTGTCTTATTTTTTTTTTTTTTTTAATTTTCTTGAGCTTCCTCCATACCATGTTTCCATAGTGACTGCACGGTTTCGGAGCTCTTCGACTGAACTTGGGTGGCCCACATGCTCTCACTCTGCCTCAGTGTCTTCATCTGTGAAGTAGGTCTGTGACAGGGTTTGAAGGGCTGCAGAGAAAACTGAGACCCGATACCCGGAGGACCAGCTCTGCTTCATCTCAGATGATACAGGAAAGCGGAAGGACTGCTGCTCCGATGGTGACAAGACAGGACCAGAAAACCTGAAATAACACGGCTTTTCTCCCCTGTGGTGGAGAAGGATGGGAGGGAGAGGGCAGGGAGGAATCCTGATGAAAGCTGCTGAGCCCAGAGCCGGCCGGCTCAGCGGTGGCGAGCCCTGGGAGTGGAAGATGCAAGGAGGGCTGTCTGCTGTCCCTCTGCGGGGAGCTCACGGCAGAGGTCAGCGGCAAAGCCACCTTGGAAAAAAACAGTTTGGTACTTTCCCAAGTGGTGAAACGCATACCACCACATGGTCCAGCTACTGCTCTCCTGGGTGTTTGCCCACGAGAAGTGACGGCATTCGTCCGTGAAAATGCTCGCTCCCAGATGCTCACCGCAGTTAGATTGCCCATCGTCAGTAACTAGAGACGCGAAGGTCCCTCCTCAGGCCAGCGCCACGTGAAACCACTTTACAACAGTGCTGCTGAGTGAAAAAAAATAAAACAGAGAGCCAGACAGAAACATCACCCAAACTGTCTGATTCCACAAACGCACGAGGTCCTAGCAAGTGCGGATTTCTACACCAGCAGGTGTATCCGTGGCTGCCTGGGGGAACAGGTGGGGTGGGCTGGGAGGGGCAGGAAGGAGGGGGCCATGAGAGAGTCAGGAAACTGGGAACATAGCTATGTGCCTTATCTTATGGTTTCGCAGATATATAGACATATGTATGTGTGTCTATCTGCATCTATATGCATGTTATATGTGCCCGTATGTGTCAAAACTTATCAAGTTGTGCGCTTCAAATATGTGCAGTTCTTGTTATATCAATTATATGTTTGTTTTTTTAAAAAAGGACATTCTGGGAAGAACAGCTCTCCTAAGTCAGGACTGTCCCTGTCACTCTGCCACAGTGGCTCTTGTCAAGGTGATCAGTGACTTCATTTAGGAGTTGCTTGATCCAGTGGCTCAATTTCTCAGCCTCGTCGTGACGGCTCTGTCGCCCGTGGTGAACCTGATCGATAGATCCCTCCCAGGTCTCTTGGCTGCTTCTCCCGGCGCTGGCATCCCGGGGGGATCCCCGTCTCAGCGGCCGGACCTGCCTCTCCGTGGCTTCTCCACATGACACCCTGCCACGGTGCTGCCTCCTCCAGCCCCGTGATTTTACGTACAGCCAGTTAGCCGATGACCCCAAATTCATACCCCTCAGCTGGAGCTGCTCCTCTGAACACCAGACTCCTGACGGTCCTATCTGGTCCGCTTGAAAGTCAATCAGCGTCTCAGCTTAAACAGCTCAGATGGCGGCTGACGTCCGTGCCTCCGGTTTCCCGCGGAGTCCTGCCCAACCCCTCTTTCCCTCCTCCGTGCTGTGGCCACACCCTGTTAGCTGTTAGCTCTGCCATCTAATACCCAGCAGTGCCCTCTCCCCATAGGCGCAGGGACGGGTGTCAAGACCCAAGCGGGGCCTGAGACTGCTGATAATCACAAACCTTGTGTATACCATGTTTTCCCCTGTGCCTGTAATATAGCTCAATTGATAAATTAGGCCCACAGTAAGCGATCGGCAACAATAACTACTAACAAAATAGAACAATGATAACAGTCTACTGTCATAATAAAGAGTTACATGAGAGGCTTTGGGTGATGGGCCAAAAGTAAATGAAGTCAAATAAGGGGTAGGGGAACCCAGCATTGCAGTCCCGCGGCAGTCCATCTGAGCCCCAAGATGCCCCCCACCCCAGTGACTAGCGGAACGGAGGAGTGTGCACAGTGTGGCCGATTCGCATCCCAGGCTGGGTGGATGGAGCAAGACTGCGTGAGATTTCATCACGCGGAACGGCTCGCCATTGAACCCTGATGAATGGTTTATGTCGGGAATTCTCCATTTAATATTTTCAGACCACCGTTGACCGTGGGTAACCGAAACCACAGAAAGCGAAGCCATGGATAATGGGGTGGGGATGGGGGTGAGGACTGCTCTCCCTGGAATCCAAGATCTGTTCTCCGTCCTCATCCATCGCACACTGGGCCCCTTGCCCGCATCGCCTACCTGTGCTGTTGTGACACCCCCGGGGGCCCCCTCCTGCTTCTGCCTGCCCTGAGCCCCTACAGTGTGGTCCCAATCCGGCCAGGGCAGGGGTCAGTCACGGATAAAACCCTCCCACTCCTCGCCGCAGTGCCCTCCTGTCGCAGCAGGCTGTCCATGCTCCGGGCCTCCCACCCTCTCCCACATTAACCCTGGGATCTCATGCCCCCAGCCTGTGCCTCTGCAGAGCCTCTCTCACCGTCTCACTCGCCCACATCATTTGCTTCCATGTTTTTTTCCTGCCCGCACGTGTGGACTCCACAGCAGGACGGACAGGGGACTCTTTGGTCTTCCGGTGTGCCTCAAGGCTTAAAACAGATCTGGCACTTTGTAGACAAGATCTGTAGGATGAAGGGACGTGTGTCGGATGCTGAGAAGCGGCTGTCATTACCACCGACACTGAGCGGGGCTCAGGGTGGACAGTCCTGTGGAAGGGGCTGCAGCGGGCATCCCAGCCCCTGGGAGAGACAGGCCAGGAGGCAGAGCCTGACTGAACAGCAGAGTGGGAGGCTCTGGATGGTGGCACCCTCTGGAGCAGTCGAGGGGTCACCAGGCTGGAAGAAGAGGGACCAGAGGCAGGAGATGCCAGCCGTCCGTCCCTCCAGAGACCCGGGCAGCCCACCCATCTGCCCATCAGTGTCTCCATCAAGACATTCAAAACAGGGGCAAGGTGGGCACAGCCAGGAAGGGAAGCACAGCACAGACACAACATGGTGACCGTCCCTGTTGGCGCCAGCTATTGTTGTCTGAGCCGGAGCTGGTTTGGCACCGTCCCGCAAAGCCGGGCTTCCGGTGGGCAAAGCTGGTGGGTCCGCATCGAGAGGGTGTCTCGTCGGGTGTGGCTCACTGGGGTTTGCCTGAACGCGGCCAGCTCTGGCGGGTGAAAAACTCTCTTGGGGTGGGGGAGGAGCGAGGGGAGCTGCCTACTTATATTATAGAAAAAGGTTTTTGGAAGCAACAGCCGCACGAGTGACAACAGAGCGTCACCAATGCCATGGCTTGGGTCGACTGCAGCGTTTCTCACTGGCCATCAGCTCCTGGCACCGGCCCCCTCCCACATAGCCAAGGTGAGCTTCTGAGCTGTCGGTCAAGGTCTGGCTCCTTACCTGGTCCCCTATCCTCAGCCCTCCCTCCATCCATTTTTCTCGCTGGTAAGACCCTCTAGCTTTCTCGTGTTTCTCGGGCGACGACAGCTCCCGTGCGAGGGGTGTGGTCTGCAGAGGGTCCCAGCACCCCGCCCACCGGGTGCTCCTGTCTGGTGTGAGGAAGGGGGCGAGGGAGTTGTAGGGTGATGGATGATGCAGGTGGTCCCCCAGGCTGGATGCAGGGACGTCAGGGAGGCACGACGCTGACGCTGGCCGTCTCCACCACCCCGGTCTGCTCCAGGTGCACCAGCCCGGCCTGCAGGCCTGCGTCAAGCAGAGGACGTGGGCCGGCGCCCAGAAATTCTCAGTGGCCCTTTGCGGTGGGTGTGCAGAGAGAACCAGCGGCCACTTCACCTCTTCCTTTTGAGGATTCGGCGGGGGGGGGGAGGAGAAGTCACTCCTAACAACCGGTGTGGGATGAGATGCCACTCGTCTTTAACAGGTGGGGATTCTGAGCGGGCCGGGGCAGGAACCCCAGACAGTGCCTTTGTTCTTCTGTTTGTCGAGGGCTGTTTTTGTCTCTCTCCTCAGACTCTGAAGAGAGGTTGGGACGGTGTTGGCTGAATAACGAGCAGGTCCTTTGTTTATTTACTTTTTCCTCCCTTGCATTACGGAACTGTGTTATAAGGAATCAAACTCTCTCACCGAGGCGGCGCTGACCCACTGCCCTCTGGGCAGGTGGCTGTTCCCAGGACAGGAGGGCGGCATGGGGCATGTGTTTCTATAACACTGACCCTGGGCAGAGCTGCTTTATGAAATTAAATTACCCCTTAAGGGAAGCCTTTCTCCAACACTTAGCTCTCGCAGTAAAATTACAATGATTATATGGACACCGAAATAAAAGCCCAGAACAGCCCGCGTAATCTGGCACGGTTCTCCTAGAAAGATGCTGTCGGAGGTTTCCTCCCCACATGTCCAGGTCCGTGGCCGCACTGGGGCATCTGGCCCTGGCCTCCCTGTGGGTGGGGAGCACAGCCACGCTCCGCATCTGGGCTGTCGGCCGGGTCATAAAATTGTCCGCAGGAATAATTTATTATTATTATTTTTTAACAGTCACGGAAGATGATCTATAATTAAGCCAGACCGTAAAAGATGATTAAAATTGCGGTCCTCTATAAATTCACGAGGGCCGGTGTGTTTTTCTATGGTGTGCCCTGCAGAGATGACGAGGTGTCCGTTTCGGGGAAGGGAGACCATCTCAGAGGGGACAGGCCAGACACACGCCATTTTTGCCTTCTGCCTGAGGGTGGAGAGAGTGCGGAATCATTGGGAGGAGAGGAGCCCAGGAAACGACCCGTGCAGTGGGGCTGCGGGTTCTTCTCAATTTGGGAACCGCCCCCCCTGCCGGCGTGTACCCATCCCAGAGTCCGCGTATCACAGGCGTTCGATAGTTGGGGGTGGTGGCTTTAAACATGAGGAGTGGTGTGGCGAGGTGGGAATCTGACGTGTCTGGGAGTGAGGGGACCCGGGTCTCTAGCTGGAGGCCGGTGGGTGGCAAGTTGCTGCCTTCCCTGGGCCACTGTGCCCCCGTTACCTAAGGGACGAGATGGCCGTGATGGTTTTCACTCTGCTGAATGACTGAGCTGGGCCATTCCTATGATGCTGACATGGAGCCCGTGAAGCCCAGGGCCTGGGAGCCCAGGGCTCCCACTCCTGCAGGCTGTGTTTGCCGGACACCTGAGGAGCCAGCCGGGTGTGGCCTCTCGGGGAACTCAGGGGGAGAGGCTACCTCTCACCTCCCCGTGCAGCCACTCCAGCAGGTGGCGGGGAGGCCAAGGGAAGGACTCCAGGACTAGGCCAGGCGTCTGGAGCAATGTGCCGTGGCCAGAGATGGACGCGGCGTGGACGACGGAGCGAGGCAGCCTCTGGGGACTGTGGCCCGGCCAGGGGACATGTGCAGAGAAGCATCAGGAAGGAATGACAGCTCTGGAGGGGACAATCTGACAGAGCTCAGGTCCCGAGGAGCCCTTGGAGGGGAGCGTGGCATCTCCTGGGAGCTCTGTAGAAAGGCGGCCTTTCCCAGGGTCTGCCCTGCAGCAGCGGGCTCCCGGGGCGCCTCGAGGGCAGGAAGGCGCGAGGCATGGAACCTGGGGGGCCCCCGTGGGTTCTGGGGCAGTGGGGAGATGACAAGGGTGAAGTCCCAGCTGAAGGCCTGCTGCAATGGAGGACAAACCGCAGCTCCCACGGAGACTCCCGGTAGAGGACGCTTTGCCCCAGAGCCCCCGCACGGAGTGGGCACTCACAAGATACACACTGTGGTCAGAAAGAGTCAAACTGTCGGAAGAGAGAGACGAGACGAGCTGTCCTCAGGCTGCCAGACTGGGCTCCGTTTTGTGCAGAAACATGCCTGTGCCAGAGCGGGGCTTTGCAGAGAGAAGAATGGCATCTAAAGCTCTGTGTAGGCCAGGGTGTGGTATGAGGAAGTCGCGTCGGTGAGGGGGCAAGTGGATTAATGCATTCACATCAGGCTCCTAGGCACCTCCCAGGGTCTGAGCCCGGCGGTCATTGTCCTGAGCCCCGGGAGCCCCTTTCCCCCGGGTCAGCGCCACACCTGCTAGGAGAGCCCCGTGGACCTGGGGTCTCTTACCCTGGGGGTCACGGGGTCCCTCGGAGGGCCCCAGGAAGGAGACTTTGCCAGTCTGGCCTCAGAAAACTGCCTCCCCCTGTCTCCTGCAACCTGAGAGTGTAAGGACAGGGGGGAGGGTCCTGGGCTCCGCCGGCCTCGGGACGTCAGAGTAAGTTGGCTGGCAGCCGCTCAGCCTCTCCGACGGCGGATGTTTTCGAAGCCTTGGAAGAGGCAGCGAGAAGAGCAGTGTGGGCCCGATGGGGCCGAGGCCACCTGAACCAGCGGCAGTAACTTCCGGCTGAAAGTCACAGGAGGCAGAGGGAGTGACAACGGCAGTCTTTAAATAAATAGGACTGAAACCTGGAATGATGAATTGGCATACAGAAGCATAATCCAGAAAATTACATCCTGGGTAGAGAGAGAAGTCTGTGCCGCCAGGCAGACGGGGCGGGGCCCGGTCGCAGGCGGGTGGACGGCCTTGGCCAGCAGCCATGTCGGGACAGGCGGGCGGTCAGGCAGTCCCGGGGACGCTGCTCTCAGCCGTGGGGAGGTGGAGCCGGAGGGTCAGCCGCGGGGGGTTGGGGGGCTCAGTGAAGAGAGATGGCCGGGGTGGGAGAGAGAACAAGTGGGTGGTTTCAACACCCCTGGCTTAACCAGGGTCCCCGGTCTCAGCCCAGGCATGAGAGTCTGAGGGTGTGGATAGCAGGAGCACTGAAGATAGGTGGCCTGGCCCCAGCCTAGGGGACAGCGCGGTGGCTGCAGGGGTCACTGTGTTCCTGCAAGCGGTCCTGCAAGCATTTTCTCAATGTACACCTGAGGGCGTCACAGATTAAGGACCCCGACCCGTAGCCCGGGTGACAGACCAGAGGCTGCTCTGTGTCTACTGGCCCCGTCCTCACACTGCCCTGACCAAGTTGTCACGTTAACACAGGGGCAGTGAGCTGGAGGTGGTCGTCATTGCTCCTGGTTGTCTCAACGTCTAATTACAGGTCTGCCCCGCCCCATCCTTGGTGTCTCTCCGCAGCCCCTACCGCCAGGCCCCGACCACGCACACCCCCGGGCTAGCATGTGCACGGGCCCTTGGCCTCTGTGCACCACCGACGGGGGGTGCTGTTCTGGTAAGTTGCCACTCGCAGAGGTCACTCAGTTTGACTTGGTGGCAACTGAAGAGTCCTGGACACCCAAGCTCCTGGCAGAATATTCTGGAGAGCCGTGCAGGGCATTCTCCCAGCACCACACAGAGATGGGTCAAGCTGAGAACCTGACCAGAAGCCAGGCCACAGGGTGACAAGTGCAGCAGCAGATGTGGTCTGGGAGCGTCGACCAGCAGGAGAGTGGATGACGACGGTAGCCTCCTGGGGAGTGGCCCGGGCAGGCAGAGGGGGAGACACGGCGTCCATCTGCACAGGAAACAGCGGAGCCTGGGCAGAGCTGACGGGAGGGGCGTCCCTAGTGGCCGGCTCTGCTAGACTCCAGGCCTTTCCCGCACGGCCCCCCTTCCCACTTGCAGGCTGGACTCGGAGCCGTAGGTGCACACAGGGAGCGGCAGACCCGTGAGGCCGTGTTGGACGACACCTCAGCCCTGACTGAGCTCCCAGCAGAAGTCCAACACCTGGAGAAGTCCAACCCTCGATGACACCATGGGAGATGGAGGGCCATCAGCTGCGCCCCGTCACCGGGGCGTGAGAAAACAACAGCTGACACGTGGTTATCTATTGTTCAGGTCTCTGTGTCTGGGGCTGGTTTGTCACACGGCGATGGGTGACTAAGGCACCTGGTGGAGAGGCTGCCGGCCTCGCAGAGGAGGGGGAACGGTGGAGGCAGGGAGGTGAGCGAGACCGAACCTGGGAAGGGCACCACGGCGGCCTGGAGTTCCCTCCTCCCGACCCGCCAACAGTTCCGACAGCGAGCTGCGTGGCGGTTGCATAAGCCCTTTCTTGGAGGACAGAAATAGCCCTTGTGCGCGGTGGCCGGTTGGGTTATTTATGGCGTTTCCCCAGCTACTCCACGGCGCTGTGCAGTCGACGCTGTTGATTAGTCCTCCGTCAGCTGCTGCCACAGACGAGGAAAAAAATAAAATCAGATCAGTGCCGCGCACATGAGTAGCCACAAATAGACGAGGACAGGCTGAACCCCAGGTGGATCCGCACGGCCACGGGCGCGTGGGCAAGGCTAGCGGCCGGCAGGCCCTCGGGTGTCCAGGGTGTGGCCTCTGTCCTTCACCACTCAGGCCGTTCATCCTGCTGTTCTTACCTGGTGTGGTTCCTATAGACAGAGAGGCACTGATGGGACACAGTGGTCAGGGGTCGTTCTTTCCAGCTTATTCAAAAGACCAACACCTGGACGCTGTTTATTCAGCTTTTTCTGATCTTGGATCTCAGGTACCCACTGTGACAAATAGATGCCTCAGGTCACAGTGCGCTGTCACTGTCGTCCCTTGCAAGGCACATCTGCTGGTTTGCTGCGTGTTGTTTTATGGTCGTGCTTACCGCGTCTCTCCGCCCTCAGACCCTCAGACCACACCCGCCCCCTGGGCACAGGCTCTAACAGGTTTTACATCTGTCCCAGATACACAGGTGTCTGCAAACATGCGCATTCTTACGTGCAGTCACCTCGCAAAGCCCTCACCTGGCCGACTCCGTCTCCCCAGCGACTCTGTGTCAGCACCCAGGAAATGGGGAATGATGCAGCCGGCACCCTGAAGGGGTCCTTCGGGGGGCCAGGACCTCCCAGGATACATTCCTGGTCCCTCTATAACCCCCCCACCACCTTTCCAAAGAAGCATCTCACTCTTTCTCCTGGCTCCTCAAACCTCCAACCCCCCTCTGAAATCCTCCCTCCCCGCTGATGGTCTCCCTCCCAGGTCGTGGATAAACCGAACACATCGGGAGCAAATCCCGCATGGTCAGCACTGGACCCACGTGGGTGCCCAAGACCCCGCCCACCTTCTTGGGCTGGTGAGTTGGTTCTTCTTCCCTTACCCGCGCCAGCTCTGACTCCTCTCACCCCCTCCAGGATATTAGCCGACAACTGCCACACTGCCCCTCTCCTCTTGGTCATCTCCGTGAACATAGAAACGTGCAATCATATCCCCATCAGTTGTCAAAAATGTCTCTATTTCCGATACACACAAGCACCCTGGGGTTTTGAATGACAATACAAGGGGAAACATTTGAAGACATTGTCCCAGTGTTAACCTGGTTTCCATTTTTTTTTGTTTTTTTCTGTACAAAGTACAATTACTGTGATTTTTTTTTCTGTAATCTTCTCACTGTTGGATTTTCATGTTCTTTGGTTTTAACACAAAGTCTTTAAATCCCCTATTCCTTGGGATTCACTGTGCCTACTGAGTCTGAGCATTTCCCCAAGTTGAGGTGGTGATGGAGGGGGACCTACCTCAGGGTGGTGACCACCCCGTGCAGTGTATGTACAGAGGATATGTGTGTGGAATTTGGCACCTGAAGCCCGGGCAACATTTTTAACCAGTATTGCCCCCAATAAATTCAATTAAAAAAAAAGTCTCCTTTTTGAACTCCTGTTCGATGTTTGCCAGACATTTTTTCCTTATATTCTCTTGGTCTTGACCTTCAAACCTCTCGTCCGAGTTCTTGTCTCTCTCACTCCGTGTGCACCCTTCTGCATAATTACCTTGGATCTATTATTTCAAGTTCACTAACTCTCTTCTGCGAGGGCTGTTCCTCTTTAAACCAGTTTATTGAGTTTGAAATTTCAGGCTAATTTAATTTATACCTATGTAGTCTTCTTCTTCTTCTTCTTCTTCTTCTTCTTCTTCTTCTTCTTCTTCTTCTTCTTTCCCAAATGTGTCTGAATGTTTTAATAATTTTTTTGACTTGTTCTTGCTCTCAGAGTCCCTTTACTTCATTTTAAAGGCCTACACCTTGCATGCTTTACATGATCGTTCTACGATGTGAAGACGTTGCGGGTCTGATTATGCTGAATCTTGTGTCTGCTGACTCCAGTACCTGGTGGCCAGTTTCTTTGTGTGTTTTGTAATTTCGGATCATGAGCTCACATCTGGTGGACTGTAACCCAGGGGCACGCTTGGGAGCCCGGGCGGAGTTGCGTTCCTCCGCAGAGGATCTGAGATGGCTGCCGCCACGCATCTGGAGTTGTGGACGCCTCGGGGTCTTGTTCAGTGTCCTCCCCAACAAGACACAGTACTCCCCGCAGGGCAGACACTGCCAACTTATATCTTCCTTTCAAAGAGGAAGAACTGGAGAGAAAGTAAGGTTCTGCCATTTGAGCAATGCCCCACAGGTTGTCAACGGCAAAGGTGGCGTTTGACCCCGGGCGGTCTGATGCCCAGGTCTGTGCTGTAAACCACTCTGCCGTGATGGATTGTCCCTCCACAGTGGGGACAAAGGCAAACCACAAAGCCATGTAGGGTAACACAATGTTTCTTTTTGCCTCCTGTCTTAGCCCATGGGAGTGGCTTTCATGAAAATACCCCTCCCTGGGTGGCTTACACAATAGACATGTGCTCCTCCCATTCTGGAGTCTGGAAGTCTACGATCGAGATGCTGACAGATTGGGTGTCAGGTGAGAGTCCTCATTCTGGAAAATAGATGGCCAGCTTCTCGCTGGGTCCTCACCTGGTGGAAGGGGTGAGGGAGCTCTCTGGGGTCTCTTCTGTAAAGGCACTAATCCCATCCCTGAGGGCTCCAACTTCATGACCTCATCGCCTCTCAAAGGCTCTACTTACAAATGCCATCACATTGAGTGGGAGTGTGTAGGTTTTAACACGAATTCGGGGGAGACACACGCAGTGTGTAGTATCTCCCTGTGCCGGCAGGTAGATTAATTTTCTCCTTGCCTATTCTTTTCACAGAGGTTGTAGACGTTGGAGGGAGCAGCTTCTCAGAGGGATCTCAGCATTACACTCTAGTCTCTAATGGACTGAGGTCTGGTCCTGTGCCCACATGCTGTTGTTAAAGCCACAGGTCTATGTCCCCAGCACTGGTGACCGTCCTGGGAGCAGGCACCCCATCTCTCCACCCCCACTCTAGTTTCAAATCCTTCCTCTTTGCTAACCTCTAACTGTTTTTTCCCCCCTTCCTGTGAGCTCAGCTTTTGATTTAAGGTTATGTTTGTTGCAATCTATCCAAAATTTCCAGGTGTTTTTTAACGGGAGCGCTTTTAAGAATTTCTAGACTGCTCTATTGCCAGAAACAGACATTTTTCTCTTTTTTTAATTTTCTGCTTCTTTTTTTTAACGTATGTTATTCATACATCAACATCTGAGGGTTGGCGAGCGGCGGCTCTCGGCCCTCTCAGCGGCCGGGTCTCGGAAGGGCCGGCCCCGCCCGCATCTCTGTGTCACCTTGTCTGTGAGAAATTCTCTCCTCGCACTTGCGGACATCGCATTTCTCAACAGCAGACCGGAGGCCCAGAAGCAATATTTTCAACTTTATCCTTTTATCTTGGAGGGTTATCGGCTCTATCCCTTTGAAAATTTCCAGAATCTCCTCTCTCCTGTGATGATCTTAAATCTCACTCTGGTGTGTCTCCGTACGATTTATTTTTCACTTTCCTCTGTGCTTTTAATCTATCCGGCTGGGCCCTCGGTGAGCCCTTTCCGGCTGAACACATCTTCTTCTAAATCTCTGAAATTCTTGGTTTTTCCCCCACCCCACCCCCCAATTTTTTTTTTCTTACACTTTATCTTTCTCTCTCCGAGGATGGGAGAGGGGCGGCATGGCTGTCGCGTGTGGATGTCCCTGTGCGGCCACCTCCTCTGTCTTCCAGCTCCCCGGCACCTAGCACCCCACCCATCGACTCCGTTCACTGTTCAAACCAACATCATCTCAGATGGACTTTTTCTGATTCCTTTTTCGGAAACGCTTGAAACCACTTCATATTCTCAGTGTCCTACAGATGACGCTGAGGACATTTGTTAAAATTTTACTTTACAGCCTTGTTCCAGCCGACCACCCGTTCTGTTCCGTCGGGTACAGGCTGTCTCGTGGACCAGCACGCGTGCCTCCCAGATCTCTCCCCACTTTTTCCTGCAGGACTCAGAGCCGCTTTGCAGGATGATGGGTGCTTCTGCCAGACGGGGTGACAGTCTTGGCCTTCGTTTGAACTCCCGCAGGGAGAGCTTTGTGTTTCTCAGGTGGTGATGGGGGGTTCGTAGGACAGACCCTCCTGTGTTGCACCATGGCCTCAGCCCTCCTTCCCCCTGGCCCCACTCCACAAGGCTGTCTGCGTGAGTGTCAGTTCTCTGCGTGTGTGTCAGTCCCTCTGCGTGTCAGTCCCTCTGCGTGTGTCAGTCCCTCTGCGTGTCAGTCCCTCTGCGTGTGTCAGTTCCTCTGCGTCTGTCAGTCCCTCTGTGTGTCTCAGTTCCTCTGCGTGTGTCAGTTCCTCTGCGTGTGTCAGTTCCTCTGTGTGTCTCAGTTCCTCTGCGTGTGTCAGTTCCTCTGCGTGTCTCAGTTCCTCTGTGTGTCTCAGTTCCTCTGCGAGTGTCAGTTCCTCTGCGTGTCTCAGTTCCTCTGCGTGTGTCAGTTCCTTTACGAGTGTCAGTTCCTCTGTGTGTCTCAGTTCCTCTGCGTGTGTCAGTTCCTCTGCGTGTGTCAGTTCCTCTGCGTGTCTCAGTTCCTCTGCGTGTGTCAGTTCCTCTGTGTGTCTCAGTTCCTTCGCGTGTGTCAGTTCCTCCGCGTGTCTCAGTTCCTCTGCGTGTGTCAGTTCCTCTGTGTGTCTCAGTTCCTCTGCGTGTGTCAGTTCCTCTGTGTGTGTCAGTTTCTCTGTTCCTCTGCGTGTGTCAGTTCCTCTGTGTGTGTCAGTTCCTCTGCGTGTGTCAGTTCCTCTGCATGTGTCTCAGTTCCTCTGCGTGTGTGTCAGTTCCTCTGCGTGTGTCAGTTCCTCTGCGTGTCTCAGTTCCTCTGCGTGTGTCAGTTTCTTTACGAGTGTCAGTTCCTCTGTGTGTGTCAGTTCCTATGCATGTGTGTCAGTTCCTCTGCATGTGTCTCAGTTCCTCTGCATGTGTCAGTTCTTTGCGTGTGTGTCAGTTCCTCTGCGTGTCTCAGTTCCTCTGTGTGTCTCAGTTCCTCTGCGTGTGTCAGTTCCTCTGCGTGTCTCAGTTCCTCTGTGTGTCTCAGTCCCTCTGCGTGTCTCAGTTCCTCTGTGTGTCTCAGTCCCTCTGTGTGTCTCAGTTCCTCTGCGTGTCTCAGTTCCTCTGCGTGTGTCAGTTCCTCTGCGTGTCTCAGTTCCTCTGCATGTGTCAGTTCCTCTGCGTGTGTCAGTTCCTCTGCGTGTGTGTCAGTTCCTCTGCGTGTCTCAGTTCCTCTGTGTGTCTCAGTTCCTCTGCGTGTCTCAGTTCCTCTGCGTGTGTCAGTTCCTTTACGAGTGTCAGTTCCTCTGCGTGTGTCAGTTCCTCTGCGTGTGTCAGTTCCTCTGCGTGTCTCAGTTCCTCTGCGTGTCTCAGTTCCTCTGCATGTGTCTCAGTTCCTCTGCGTGTGTGTCAGTTCCTCTGCGTGTGTCAGTTCCTCTGCGTGTCTCAGTTCCTCTGTGTGTGTCAGTTCCTATGCATGTGTGTCAGTTCCTCTGCATGTGTCTCAGTTCCTCTGCATGTGTCAGTTCTTTGCGTGTGTGTCAGTTCCTCTGCGTGTCTCAGTTCCTCTGTGTGTCTCAGTTCCTCTGCGTGTGTCAGTTCCTCTGCGTGTCTCAGTTCCTCTGTGTGTCTCAGTCCCTCTGCGTGTCTCAGTCCCTCTGTGTGTCTCAGTCCCTCTGTGTGTCTCAGTTCCTCTGCGTGTCTCAGTTCCTCTGCGTGTGTCAGTTCCTCTGCGTGTCTCAGTTCCTCTGCATGTGTCAGTTCCTCTGCGTGTGTCAGTTCCTCTGCGTGTGTCTCAGTTCCTCTGCGTGTCTCAGTTCCTCTGTGTGTCTCAGTTCCTCTGCGTGTCTCAGTTCCTCTGCGTGTGTCAGTTCCTTTACGAGTTTCAGTTCCTCTGCGTGTGTCAGTTCCTCTGCGTGTGTCAGTTCCTCTGCGTGTCTCAGTTCCTCTGTGTGTCTCAGTTCCTCTGCGTATCTCAGTTCCTCTGTGTGTGTCAGTTCCTCTGCATGTGTCTCAGTTCCTCTGCATGTGTGTCAGTTCCTCTGCGTGTGTCAGTTCCTCTGCGTGTCTCAGTTCCTCTGTGTGTGTCAGTTCCTCTGCATGTGTGTCAGTTCCTCTGCGTGTCTCAGTTCCTCTGTGTGTCTCAGTTCCTCTGCGTGTGTCAGTTCTCGGCGTGTGTGTCAGTTCCTATGCGTGTGTCAGTTCCTCGTTGTGTCTCAGTTCCTCTGCGTGTGTCAGTTCCTCTGCGTGTGTCAGTTCCTCTGCGTGTATCTCTGCGTGTGCCAGTTTCTCTGCGTGTGTCAGTCCCTCTGCGTGTGTCTCAGTTCCTCTGCGTGTGTCAGTTCCTCTGCGTGTCTCTGTTTCTCTGTGTGTGTCAGTTCCTCTGCATGTGTGTCAGTTCCTCTGCATGTGTCTCAGTTCCTCTGCGTGTGTCAGTTCTCTGCGTGTGTGTCAGTTCCTCTGTGTGTGTCAGTTCTTCTGCGTGTCTCAGTCCCTCTGCGTGTGTGCCAGTTTCTCTGCGTGTGTCAGTTCCTCTGCGTGTCTCAGTTCCTCTGCGTGTGTCAGTTCCTCTGCGTGTGTCAGTTCTCTGCGTCTGTCTCAGTTCCTCTGCGTGTGTCAGTTCCTTTACGAGTGTCAGTTCCTCTGTGTGTGTCAGTTCCTCTGCGTGTGTCAGTTCCTCTGCGTGTCTCAGTTCCTCTGCGTGTGTCAGTTCCTTTACGAGTGTCAGTTTTTCTGCGTGTGTCAGTTCCTTTACGAGTGTCAGTTCCTCTGCGTGTCTCAGTTCCTCTGCGTGTGTCAGTTCCTCTGTGTGTCTCAGTTCCTCTGCGTGTGTCAGTCCTCTGCGTGTCTCAGTTCCTCTGCGTGTGTCAGTTCCTCTGCGTGTCTCAGTTCCTCTGCGTGTGTCAGTTCCTCTGCGTGTGTCAGTTCCTCTGTGTGTCTCAGTTCCTCTGCGTGTGTCAGTTCCTCTGCGTGTCTCAGTTCCTCTGCGTGTGTCAGTTCCTCTGCGTGTGTCAGTTCTCTGCGTGTGTCTCAGTTCCTCTGCGTGTCTCAGTTCCTCTGCGTGTCTCAGTTCCTCTGTGTGTCTCAGTTCCTCTGCCTGTGTCACTTCCTCTCCGTGTCTCAGTTCCTCTGCGTGTCTCAGGTCCTCTGCGTGTCTCAGTTCCTCTGCGTGTCTCAGTTCCTCTGCGTGTGTCAGTTCCTTTACGAGTGTTAGTTCCTCTGTGTGTGTCAGTTCCTCTGCATGTGTGTCAGTTCCTCTGCATGTGTCTCAGTTCCTCTGCGTGTGTCAGTTTTTCTGCGTGTGTCAGTTCCTCTGCGTGTGTCAGTTCCTCTGCGTGTGTCAGTCCCTCTGCGTGTGGGTCAGTTCCTCTGCGTGTTTCTCTGCGTGTGCCAGTTTCTCTGCGTGTGTCAGTCCCTCTGCGTGTGTCTCAGTTCCTCTGCATGTGTCAGTTCCTCTGCGTGTGTCAGTTCCTCTGCGTGTGTCAGTCCCTCTGCGTGTGGGTCAGTTCCTCTGCGTGTTTCTCTGCGTGTGCCAGTTTCTCTGCGTGTGTCAGTCCCTCTGCGTGTGTCTCAGTTCCTCTGCATGTGTCAGTTCCTCTGCGTGTGTCAGTTCCTCTGCGTGTGTCAGTTCCTCTGCGTGTCTCAGTTCCTCTGCGTGTCTCAGTTCCTCTGCGTGTGTCAGTTCCTCTGCGTGTGTCAGTTCCTCTGTGTGTCTCAGTTCCTCTGCGTGTCTCAGTTCCTCTGCGTGTCTCAGTTCCTCTGTGTGTCTCAGTTCCTCTGCGAGTGTCAGTTCCTCTGCGTGTCTCAGTTCCTCTGCGTGTGTCAGTTCCTCTACGAGTGTCAGTTCCTCTGCGTGTGTCAGTTCCTCTGCGTGTGTCAGTTCCTCTGCGTGTCTCAGTTCCTCTGCGTGTGTCAGTTCCTTTACGAGTGTCAGTTCCTCTGTGTGTCTCAGTTCCTCCGCGTGTGTCAGTTCCTCTGCGTGTCTCAGTTCCTCTGCGTGTGTCAGTTCCTTTACGAGTGTCAGTTCCTCTGTGTGTGTCAGTTCCTCTGCGTGTGTCAGTTCCTCTGCGTGTCTCAGTTCCTCTGCGTGTGTCAGTTCCTTTACGAGTGTCAGTTTTTCTGTGTGTGTCAGTTCCTCTGCGTGTCTCAGTTCCTCTGCGTGTGTCAGTTCCTCTGCGTGTGTCAGTTCCTCTGTGTGTGTCAGTTCCTCTGCGTGTGTCAGTCCTCTGCGTGTGTCAGTTCCTCTGCGTGTCTCAGTTCCTCCGCGTGTGTCAGTTCCTCCGCGTGTCTCAGTTCCTCCGCGTGTGTCAGTTCCTCCGCGTGTGTCAGTTCCTCCGCGTGTCTCAGTTCTTCTGCGTGTGTCAGTTCCTCTGTGTGTCTCAGTTCCTCTGCGTGTGTCAGTTCCTCTGCGTGTCTCAGTTCCTCTGTGTGTCTCAGATCCTCTGCGTGTGTCAGCTCCTCTGCGTGTCTCAGTTCCTCTGCGTGTGTCAGTTCCTCTGTGTGTCTCAGTTCCTCTGTGTGTGTCTGTTCCTCTGCGTGTGTCAGTTCTCTGCGTGTGTGTCAGTTCCTCTGCGTGTGTCAGTTCCTCTGTGTGTCTCAGTTCCTCTGGGTGTGTCAGTTCCTTTACGAGTGTCAGTTCCTCTGCGTGTGTAAGTTCCTCTGCGTGTGTCAGTTCCTCTGCGTGTGTCAGTCCCTCTGCGTGTGGGTCAGTTCCTCTGCGTGTGTCTCAGTTCCTCTGCGTGTGTCAGTTCTCTGCGTGTGTGTCTGTTCCTCTGTGTGTCTCAGTTCCTCCGCGTGTGTCAGTTCCTCTGCGTGTCTCAGTTCCTCTGCGTGTGTCAGTCCCTCTGCATGTGTGTCAGTTCCTCTGCGTGTGTCTCAGTTCCTCTGCGTGTGTCAGTTCTCTGCGTGTGTGTCTGTTCCTCTGTGTGTCTCAGTTCCTCTGCGTGTGTCAGTTCCTTTACGAGTGTCAGTTCCTCTGTGTGTGTCAGTTCCTCTGCGTGTGTCAGTTCCTCTGCGTGTGTCAGTCCCTCTGCGTGTGGGTCAGTTCCTCTGCGTGTTTCTCTGCGTGTGCCAGTTTCTCTGCGTGTGTAATTCCCTATATGTGTCTCAGTTCCTCAGCGTGTGTCAGTTCCTCTGTGTGTCTCAGTTCCTCTGTGTGTGTCAGTTCCTCTGCATGTGTGTCAGTTCCTCTGTGTGTGTCAGTTCCTCTGCGTGTGTCAGTTCCTCTGCGTGTCTCAGTTCCTCTGCGTGTCTCAGTTCCTCTGCGTGTGTCAGTTCCTCTGCGTGTCCCAGTTCCTCTGCGTGTTTCAGTTCCTCTGCGTGTTTCAGTTCCTCTGTGTGTCTCAGTTCCTCTGTGTGTGTCAGTTCCTCTGCGTGTCTCAGTTCCTCTGCATGTGTCTCAGTTCCTCTGCGTGTGTCAGTTCTCTGCGTGTGTCAGTTCCTCTGCGTGTGTCAGTTCCTCTGCGTGTGTCAGTCCCTCTGCGTGTGGGTCAGTTCCTCTGCGTGTGTGTCAGTTCCACTGCGTGTCTCAGTTCCTCTGCGTGTATCAGTTCCTTTACGAGTGTCAGTTCCTCTGTGTGTGTCAGTTCCTCTGCGTGTTTCAGTCCCTCTGCGTGTGTCAGTCCCTCTGCGCGTGGGTCAGTTCCTCTGTGTGTTTCTCTGCGTGTGCCAGTTTCTCTGCGTGTGTCAGTCCCTCTGCGTGTGTCTCCGTTCCTCTGCGTGTGTCAGTTCCTCTGCGTGTCTCAGTTCCTCCGCGTGTCTCAGTTCCTCCGCGTGTCTCAGTTCCTCCGCGTGTCTCAGTTCCTCCGCGTGTGTCAGTTCCTCCGTGTGTCATTTCCTCCGCGTGTCTCAGTTCCTCCGCGTGTGTCAGTTCCTCCGCGTGTGTCAGTTCCTCCGCGTGTGTCAGTTCCTCTGCGTGTGTCAGTTCCTCTGCGTGTGTCAGTTCCTTTACGAGTGTCAGTTCCTCTGTGTGTGTCAGTTCCTCTGCGTGTGTCAGTCCCTCTGCGTGTGTCAGTCCCTCTGCGCGTGGGTCAGTTCCTCTGCGTGTGCCAGTTTCTCTGCGTGTGTCAGTCCCTCTGCGTGTGTCTCCGTTCCTCTGCGTGTGTCAGTTCCTCTGCGTGTCTCAGTTCCTCTGTGTGTCTCAGTTCCTCTGCGTGTCTCAGTTCCTCCGCGTGTCTCAGTTCCTCCGCGTGTGTCAGTTCCTCCGCGTGTCTCAGTTCCTCCGCGTGTCTCAGTTCCTCCTCGTGTCTCAGTTCCTCCGCGTGTCTCAGTTCCTCTGCGTGTCTCAGTTCCTCCGCGTGTGTCAGTTCCTCCGCGTGTGTCAGTTCCTCTGCGTGTGTCAGTTCCTCCGCGTGTGTCAGTTCCTCCGCGTGTGTCAGTTCCTCTGCGTGTGTCAGTTCCTCTGCATGTGTGTCAGTTCCTCTGCGTGTGTCAGTTCCTCTGCGTGTGTCAGTTCTCTGCGTGTGTCAGTTCCTCTGCGTGTGTCAGTTCCTCTGCGTGTGTCAGTTCTCTGCGTGTGTCAGTTCCTCTGCGTGTGTCAGTTCGTCTGCGTGTCTCAGTTCCTCTGCGTGTGTCAGTTCCTTTACGAGTGTCAGTTCCTCTGTGTGTGTCAGTTCCTCTGCGTGTGTCAGTTCCTCTGCGTGTGTCAGTCCCTCTGCGTGTGTGTCATTTCCTCTGCGTGTTTCTCTGCGTGTGCCAGTTTCTCTGCGTGTGTCAGTCCCTCTGCGTGTGTCAGTTCCTCTGCGTGTTTCTGTTTCTCTGTGTGTGTCAGTTCCTCTGCGTGTGTCAGTTCCTCTGCGTGTGTCTCAGTTCCTCTGCGTGTGTCAGTTCTCTGCGTGTGTGTCAGTTCCTCTGCGTGTGTCAGTTCCTCTGCGTGTGTCAGTCCCTCTGCGTGTGGGTCAGTTCCTCTGCGTGTTTCTCTGCGTGTGTCAGTTTCTCTGCGTGTGTCAGTTCCTCTGCGTGTCTCAGTTCCTCTGCGTGTGTCAGTTCCTCTGCGTGTGTCAGTTCTCTGCGTGTGTGTCAGTTCCTCTGCGTGTGTCAGTTCCTCTGCGTGTGTCAGTCCCTCTGCGTGTGGGTCAGTTCCTCTGCGTGTTTCTCTGCGTGTGTCAGTTCCTCTGCGTGTGTCAGTTCCTCTGCGTGTCTCAGTTCCTCTGCGTGTGTCAGTTCCTCTGCGTGTGTCAGTTCTCTGCGTGTGTCTCAGTTCCTCTGCGTGTGTCAGTTCCTCTGTGTGTCTCAGTTCCTCTGTGTGTCTCAGTTCCTCTGCGTGTGTCAGTTCCTCTGCGTGTCTCAGTTTTTCTGCGTGTGTCAGTTCCTCTGCGTGTCTCAGTTCCTCTGTGTATCTCAGTTCCTCTGCGTGTCTCAGTTCCTCTGCGTGTATCAGTTCCTTTATGAGTGTCAGTTCCTGTGTGTGTCAGTTCCTCTGCATGTGTGTCAGTTCCTCTGCATGTGTGTCAGTTCCTCTGCATCTGTCTCAGTTCCTCTGCGTGTGTCACTTTTTCTGTGTGTGTCAGTTCCTCTGCGTGTGTCAGTTCCTCTGCGTGTGTCAGTCTCTCTGCGTGTTGGTCAGTTCCTCTGCGTGTTTCTCTGCGTGTGCCAGTTTCTCTGCGTGTGTCAGTCCCTCTGCGTGTGTCTCAGTTCCTCTGCGTGTCTCAGTTCCCCTGTGTGTGTCAGTTCCTCTGCGTGTGTCAGTTTCTCTGTGTGTCTCAGTTTCTCTGTGTATGTCTCAATCTCTCCTCCTGGACTCTGATTCAGTGGGAGAATGACCCTGCAGTAAACCTTGCATTTGCACCTGTCCATCTAAGAGAGTGGGAAGAGGGTGGAGAGGAACAAGAAGCTCTGGGAAGTATCCCCCAGTGGGCCATGGACACCCTGTCCAGCTGTGCTCCAGCACTGCCTTTGGGTCACTGGGCTGTTTCTCTGGGACACGGCTGGGGTGGAGTGTCCCCTTCTCTCTGATGCATGGGCAGTAGTGGGCGAGCAGAGCTCAGAGGGCTCCCAGGGCGGGTGCAAGCAGCTGGTCCAGAGCAGTGGAGTGGCTGGGACTCTGGGGACAGGTATGGAGATGGTCAGCAGCCGAACATGCAAACATCCTGGAGGATCTTTCAAAATGTAGGTCTGACTTTGTGAGTCTGGGTTCAGTACGTTTCTGTATTTCCAGCAAGCACCTAGGTGGTGCCCATGCTGCTGGACCACACGCTGAGCAGAACAAATCTAGAACTCTGTGTTTAGATGATGCTGGGGTCTCAGTGGGTCCAGCAGGTGACAATCTGCATTCGCGGATGTTGTCCACCAAGGAGGTGGGGGAGGAAGTGTCCACAGGGGGAAATCTGCATCTCTGATTTCATCCTCTGATCTCTTATCACAGCTCCATACAACTTAGAGACCCTTTTTTTAAATTATGTAAAGTTTCTCTGCAGTGTTAGACCATCTTCCATCTTCCATCTTCTCCATAGCGCAATGAACATTTTATTCATTCATTGGTAAGTACTAATTCATTCCCCAATAATCTTATTGATGCCATCAGCCTTTATTCTTGTATCTGACATTTATTTGGTGCCCTTTCTGCGTCAGGCATCGTTACAGTGCAGAGAACGCATCGGGCAACGAGACAGACTGTCCTCGTTCCTATTTTTGTAAGAGGAAGGGATGGTAAATCAGCGGATGGATACAGGAATGAGTGAACACATATATGAATTATGTGTCAAATATACAGAAAATGCACAGATTAAAAAGAAGAAGTAACTAGTATGTCAAGTGATGAGAAGGGGTGGGAGAGCTGGAGGTTGAGGATTGGGCAGGGAAGGCCTGCCTCTGTCAAGGTCATGTTGGAACAGAGACCCAGGCAGAGGGCCGGCTCCAAGGCACTACTGTAGGGCTCTGAGCATATGCTGGCCACAGTGGGGGACTGATGTGGCTGGAGCATAGTGATAAAGGGGTGAATAGCAGGAGATATGATCAGAACAGTAGTGAAGACAGGTAATAGGAGACCTTGATGGACAGGAAAGGACTTCAGCTTTTACTCAGGAATGAGAGAACTGAGTGGCTATGGGCGGAGGAGTTCGATGGTATTATTCCCATTCTGAAGAGTTTCCCAAGCTTCTCTGTGACTCGTCTGGATGGGGGAGAGGAATGACGGGTGGAGAGCACAGACCAGGGAGGCAGTCAGTGTTGGTGAGGGGTAGCAGAGGCTCACAGGGAACGGTAGCCAGGTGGGGGACAAGAAGTGGTGCGAGGGTGTGTGTTGCAGAGGCAGGGCCTACAGCACGTGCCCGTGGTTGGGTGTGGGGTGTACAAGGAAAAATGAGGTGTCAAGAATGACTCCAAGGTGTGGGGACAAGAAACAAGAAGATTGGCATTTTTGAGATACCAGAAGAACAGGCTGGAGGCGGAGGTGCCCATTAGACATGAACACGGAGGGGTCGGTGGACAGTTGGGTCTACACTTCAAGAGTTCAGCACAGAGGTCCAGGAGTGACCTGTATTCGGGGGTTACCAGCGTAGAGAAGGTATGAAATCCGTAGGTCTGAGTGAGGTCACCTAGAAGAGAGTGTGGCCTGAGAAGAGACAAGGTCCAAGAGAGATGCTGGGCACTGGGATGTCCACAGGACACAAAATGGATGGAGAAGAAAGAAGTATCAGCCATAAATAAATGTTTTGGCAACTTGATTTATTTCCTTCCATGACCCTAGGAGCTAATCCTTCTGGTGCAAGCATTTAGAATGTCTCATAGAGTTGGGCTGCAGTACCGCACTCTTACCTACAGGCGGTGCACTTCGACAAAGTGCAACATTCAATAGGCATGCATAGATTTTAGGGGTAAAGCTTGAGATGATGTACAGTAAACGAAGATTAAGCTTCAATGATTTCCTAAATTTCGGATTGTGTATATTAAGTTTACTTAACACACAGTTGACTGAAAATGGGTCAACTTTGTATGAAAATCCTTAAGTTATACTTTACACACATGCACAAAATGGAAATAGCATTCGCATTTGTTTTCTCTCAACACACTGTCTGAATGTGAAATTAAGCTTCACATCTTGGGTTTGGGATTAACATCTTGAGACGATTTCTTTGCTCTGTTTCCAACTCAGTTCTTTGGCATCTCCCTGTAACTGGCATTCCTGATTCTTTGTCTCAAGGTGGAAATCTCTGTGAAAATCGCATCTCCACACATGCACACATTCTTTTTACTTCTCAAAGCCTAACTTTGAAAAGATGGTACATTAATGACTTGGCAGGGCAGTTGAGAGCAGCTAAGACTCCAATCCTACAATCCCACTCATTAACAAGTTGTTAAATAATTAATAGGTTTGTGTTTAATTGCTTCTGTGTATATAATCTTGCTCTTTCAGAAAACCGTCATTAATTTTCAGTTTGTTCCACTCGACGTAACAAGGCCTAATGCTTCCCGTTGAAGGGGAAAAACAATGAATATTTATGGACGCTGGCTGTATCTGAAGCTAGAGGAAAAATAGAATGATCTATCTCCTTAATGTTTAAGTAGGTGTGTTTTAGCCTCTGACAGTATGTTTATGGGGCAAGTTTAGCTCTCTGACCTCAGCTGCTTTCTCTGCACTTAACTTGTATTACAAATGCTAATTCTGTCCTTGAAAATTCTAGTTTTCTGGCCCTGGCCAGTTGGCTCAGTGGTGGAGTATTGGCCCCGTGTGTGAAAGTCTCGGGTTTGATTCCTGGTCAGGGCTCACCAGAGAAAAGAACAATCAGCTTCTCTATCCCTCTCCTTCTCTTTTCTCTCTCTCTTCCCCTCCTGAAGCCATGGCTCAAATGGCTCAAGTGAGTTGGTCCCAGGTGTTGAGGATGGCTCCATGTCCTCTGCCTCCGGCACTAAAATAGTTCTGTTGAGTGATGGAGCAGCAGCCCCAGATGGGCAGAGCATCACCTCCTAGTGGGCATGCCGGGTAGAGCCCAGTTGAAGTATAAGCAGGAGTCTGTCTCTCTGCCTCCCCTCTTCTCAATGAATAAAAAAATAAAAAAGAAAGAAAGAAAATTCCAGTTTTCTTATAACTGCACTTAAGACGATATCCCATTTGTACATCAGTGAAGCTCAAGGCTATTGCTGGTTCTGGCCTGGATGCCAGCGGTACAGCACCTGTCCTGTGGGCTCCAGTGAATGGTTCTTTTTTTTTTTTTTTTTTTTTTTTTTTGTATTTTTCTGAAGCTGGAAACAGGGAGGCAGTCAGACAGATTCCCGCATGCACCCGACCGGGATCCACCTGGCATGCCCACCAGGGGGCGATGCTCTGCCCCTCCAGGGCGTCGCTTTGTTGCGACCAGAGCTACTCTAGCGCCTGAGGCAGAGGCCAAGGAGCCATCCCCAGCGCCTGAGCCATCTTTGCTCCAATGGAGCCTCGGCTGCGGGAGGGGAAGAGAGAGACAGAGAGGAAGGAGAGGGGGAGGGGTGGAGAAGCAGATGGGCGCCTCTCCTGTGTGCCCTGTCCAGGAATTGAACCCAGGACTTCCGCACACCAGGCCGACACTCTACCACTGAGCCAACCGGCCAGAGCCTCCAGTGAATGGTTCTGAGACCAGGTTAGGCGTGTGTGACCCTACATGTATGACCCTGTCTCCGTGCTCAGATTTTCTGCAGCTCAAGAGGCAAATGCCATCTTCCCACACAGTTTCGTGTTGACATCGGTCCCTGAGCTCTACACCCACAAGGTTGGAAGATGTAGTTGGGGTCTGGGTTGACATTTATCCATCTTCAAAATGAAAAAAGAAAAAAAAAACCTATTTCTTTTCAGGGAAGTATTAAAAAGATGTCAGATTATGGGCAATTTTCTTTTCTTCTTTTTAGCTCTTGTACTTTCCAAATTGTTGATCATTACCAGGCAACATAATAATATAGAAAAAGCCCACTCCCTGTGGCTCTTAGAGGAAGGATGTTACAAAAGCACTCTGAGGTGATGCAGTGATGGGGTTGGCTGCTGCTTCAAGGAAAGCAGGCGGGCAGGGTATGTGCGCCCCTCACCAGGGCGTCTCCCAGCCTCCCATGTTTCTGATTGCTACAAAAGTGGCGACTTGTTACTTGCGATTTTCCAGCACTTGTACTTTCATGCAACATTGTGTTTGTAAGCTCCACCATGCTGTGCGCATCTGTAGCTCATTCCTCCCTCCGCACTGGTGTGTAGGAGAGCCTGTCTTCTCTTCTCACGCTGTTGAAGTCTCCGATTCACCCGTGTTGCTGGGTGGCTATAGTTCATTTCCGTTTAATGGGTCATGCTGTTCCACCGTGGGAATATACTACATCCCACGGTCGTTTTGGCGAACTTCGCTTGTTCCCAGTTTGCTGGCTCCTGGGGCACCTATGCCGGCATTTTTAAAGATGCTAACCCAGGGGTGGTAAATGGCTAAGTTCTCGCTTACGTGCGCGCATCGAACTTGATGAGAGAATGCCAAGTTGTTTCCAAAGTGGCTGTGCTGAAGTCCACCTCACAGTCGCATAAGCCCACCCGCTGCTGCCAATCCCATGGGGAGAGAAGGGTCTGTCATGGGAACTTTATGAACATTTGGCTGCTTTCCAATGAGGCCAGTTATTTCTCCCCCCTCCCCACTTCTGTGAAATGGAGAGTTCGTGTCTCTTGCACATTTTGCTGGTGGTTCATTTTTATTTTTGTAATTGATTTAAAAGATTCCTTTATAGATTGTCAATACTAACACCTTTTCTGTTACTTGCGTTGAAGATATCTTCTCTCGGGTTTTGGCTTTCTTCATAATGAATTTCGGTAGCAAGTTTTTAATTGCAGTGTAGCCAAAAGTGTCAATCCTTTGAAAACTTTTTTTTTTTTTAAGAACTCCTTCCCTACCTCAGGGTCAGAAAGATATTCTGTTATATTATTTTCTTTTAAGCATTTTATAGTTTTGCCTTTTTACTTTTAAGCTGTGAATTCATCTTAAATTAATTTTTTTTTATTTTGAGGTACATAGCTTCTTTCACTTTTTAAAAAATGTGGAAAACCGCCTGACCAGGCGGTGGCGCAGTGGATAAAGTGTCGGACTGGGATGTGGAGGACCCAGGTTTGAGACCCCAAGGTAGCCAGCTTGAGCGCGGGCTCATCTGGTTTGAGCAAAAGCCCACCAGCTTGAACCCAAGGTCGCTGGCTCCAGCAAGGGGTTACTCGGTCTGCTGAAGGCCCACGGTCAAGGCACATATGAGAAAGCAATCAATAAACAACTAAGGTGTCACAACAAGCAGCAAAAAACTAATGATTGATGCTTCTCATCTCTCCGTTCCTGTCTGTCTGTCCCTTTCTCTGACTCATTCTCCGTCTCTGTAAAAATAAATAAATAAAAAAATGTGGAAAACCAATTGAACCAGTTCCATCTATTGAAAAGTCCCTCCCCACCTATTCCTCTGCACTGCCCCCCTTGGTTCACATGTGGGTCTAATTCTGGCCTCTCTATAGTCTGTATCCGGCCAGCCTGTCATCCCCTTGGCAACGCCACACTGTCTCACTGAGCACGGCATTGTGGGACGTGTCGACGGCGGGCGGAGCAGGTCCCCCATTCTGAGCCTCATTTTTACTGTTATTCTTGGGCGTTCACATACCCACATACATTTTAGAATCAGCTTTCCAAGTCCCGTAGTCTCCCTATTAGAACTGGGATTGGAAAGACGTTGCCTCTATAGATCAATTTGCGGAAGATTGATGTATTTTTTCGAGGTAGAGTTTTCCCCCTATGAACGTGGACATATTGCATCGCCCCACCCCAAACAAGAAGCTATTAGGAGAGAATAGTGGAAACAAGGAAAGACTTCTCAATAAGATTTATAAGAGAAATACCCTCCCAGCAGCCTGGAGAGCTCAGGGCCAGGAAAGTGGCTTGGGACTCAGCCCCTGATCTGGAAGGCAGAACGGGGCCATCCCCTGTTGTTGGGAGAATGAGACTAGAGAGAAACAACACGGGTAAGATGAGGGGACATGGGTAACAGCCCAGAAATGAAATAATCACTTGATCATGGGTGATACAGGAAGTTGTGAGAGAGAGAAAAGAGTTAAAAAAAAAAGGAATTAAAAATGATAGAAAAAACAAGCTAATATTAAGAAAGTTTGGAGGCTAACAAAACCATTGCATGCCAGGCAAGCACAGTGGAAATGTACATAGTTCTAAATACAGCTAAAATTTCTGAAATCTAAGCTTAAAAGAAAACGCCAATCTGAAAAATGTATACAAGAAAGGTGAGCCATTTTCCAAACAGCAAGAATTACACTGGTATAACTTATCATTTTTTCTCAACCACAAAATCTTTAAAAACAATGAGGCAATAGCTCCAAATTTCTTTTTATTTAATGAAATTAATTTTTTCTTATTTTTCTTAAACCAGAAGCGAAGAGGCAAAGGCAAACTCCCACATACACTCTGACCAGGATCCACCAGGCATGGCTCCTACCTGAAGATGCTCTGCCCATCTGGAGCCATTGCTCTGTTGCTTGGCAAATGAGCTATTTAAACACCTGAGATGAGGCCATGGAGCCATCCTCAGCACCTGGGGCCCACTCCCTCCAATGGAGCCATGGTTGCAGGAAGGGAAGAGACAGAGAGAGAAAGAGAGAAGGGGAAGGGGATGTAGGGAAGCAAATGGTCACACCTCCTGTGTGCCTTGATAGGTAATAGAATCTGGGACATCCACATGCCAGGCGGACACTCTACCTCTGAGCTAAATGGCCAGGGCCTCCAAACTTCTAAGGGACAAGAATTTGAACCTAAACATTATGTATTGAGTGAATTAGAGAAGACAGGGGACAAAACAATCTCCTGACCATGCCAGTGAGGCGGTAGAGAGAGAAATTTAATGTGAGGTTAGTCAAAAATGTCAAAACGGCGTTAATATGGTTGCCTTTATTTTAAATGAGACTGTTAGGCTAGGATTAAAAAAAGTCATTGGCCCTGGCCGGTTGGCTCAGCGGTAGAGCGTCGGCCTGTCGTACGGGGAATCCGGGTTCGATTCCTGGCCAGGGCACATAGGAGAAGCGCCCATTTGCTTCTCCACCTCCCCCCTCCTTCCTCTCTATCTCTCTCTTCCCCTCCCGCAGCCAAGGCTCCTTTGGAGCAAGGATGGCCCGGGCGCTGGGGATGGCTCCTTGGTCTCTGCCCCAGGCGCTGGAGTGGCTCTGGTCGCGGCAGAGCGACGCCCCGGAGGGGCAGAGCATCGCCCCCTGGTGGGCAGAGCGTGGCCCCTGGTGGGTGTGCCGGGTGGATCCCGGTCAGAGAGTCTGTCTGACTGTCTCTCCCCGTTTCCAGCTTCAGAAAAAAAAAAAAAGAGTCATTATGTGGAGATAATCAAAACATTCCAGAACTTCAATTTGAAAGAGCTAAGAGAAGTAACACCCGGATGACCGACAGAGGGACGTGTGGAGAAGTCCGTCCCATCTGGCCTAACGCTGAGAATTCGCCGGAAAAATGGGCGTATGTGAACGAGCTCGGGAAAATCACAGTGAGGATGACGGCTTGATCTGAAACAAATGGCCGATGTTCCAAGACTCTGGAATAAAAAAAGAGGCAGTGTACAAGAAATACGGTAATTCTGCAAACTTCCAGAGGGAGAAAGAAGAGAATTGGAGACACCAGGAAGGTAGGGCGGAAGAGAATACCATTTCCGTGATTGTCCAGGAGTTAAAATTCGGATGAAAGCAAAAGCAAAAAACAACAACAACAGCAACAAAATACACCCCCCCCAATAAACATGCCACAGTGGATTTCTAGAAACATACCCGTAACAAAATACAACAGCAACACAGAAGAAAAGAAACAAACAGACAGCTGTTTCAGGACAGTAACAACCACCTAAAAGTTTGCAACATGACTGTCAGAGGTTTAGGGATGGCAAAGGGACACTTGTCTCACAGCAGGGAGTCACCTGGGGACTCCCCACAACAGCGTGGGGTCAGTGCGTGGACTGGCGGCTTCATTTCCTGCTCACGGGACACCCGTGAGTCGAATTGCTTCACACCGTTTTGCAGATGAAGACATGAAGACTCAGAGGAGAGAAACGATTTGTTAGAGATGATGAAGCCAGGAGGTGGCAGAGAAGGGTTAGAGCACACGGGCAGCCGCTAGGCTATTCTGGGAGGGAAAAGTCCAGTTGTCAAGTTCAAGGGCTAGCCAGAGTCCCACCTCGTGTCAGAATGGACTTTCCTGCATGAAAACATGGTTTCCTAGAAGCGGAATCTTAGGTTCCAAAGACTCCAGGCCCTCCTGCCCAGAGCCATCCGGGGAAGTGTGATACATACCGACTTGCGAGGGAGGGGCTGGGTGGCCAGGGTAACGGCCATTGTCTGGACCTCTGTCCTTGCTCCTGGGAGGCCAGGCCTCTGGTCCAGGCCCAGCGTGGGGCGGAGACAACACCATGCTCTGTGCTCTGTGGAGGCGCGGAAGAGAGAAAGAATTCCTGGGGGTGGTTTGCAGGCCATTCCTGCTCCGTTTAACCACCACGGAGAGGTAGACGTAGGGTAAAGCATAAGGAGCTGTTGTTTGCAAATGCTGCAGCGGGGTGGGGGGACACCCCAGCAGGTTCCAGCTCAGCACTGTGGTTATTTTAAGATGATACAAGTCACCGATGCTGCGATCGGGAAAGGATCTGCCCTGGGCCCGGCGCTGACCCAGGACGCCGCGCTGGTCGGCCTGCCTGCCCTTATCCTGCGCCGTTCTTCTTTCTGGCTAGAATATGCGCAGAGCAGTGTTGGGTCCTATGAGAGCCAGTGCAGAGGCCTCCCAGGGTGGGTTTGCACGGCCACCAGGGGGTGTAGTCCAGCCCCGCAGGGTGGTCACTGAAGGTCCCAGGACAGGGCTGAGCCACCTGCCCATCCTTTTTCTTTCCAGACCTCTTCTCATTCTTTTTCTTTTTTTTTTTCCTCTTCTCATTCTTATTCTTTGTCGCCTTTGCCTGAATCTGCCCCCCAACTCCATCCTCACTCCTTCGGCCACAGGGACAGTTCCAGGGGCATAGACCTCAGCACGGTTATCAGCAACATCACTGTCGTCATGACAACAGCAGCAACAATAATAACAATAATGATAATGTAGCAAAACAGGGACCGATGCCTACCCTTTACCCAGCTGTTTGATACTCTGAGCTCTGCCGTGTATCCTTGAGTCTTCTCATCAACAAGGAGCTTAAAAGCATTTCATAACCTGCTTTATAAGGGAGCAAAGTCTGAGTCCAAAAAAAATTCAAGGAAAACCCATTATTGTATGATCCATGTTGACAGGGTGTCCGGAACGGGCAATTCCGCAGAGACAGAAAGCAGATGAGTGGTCCCCAGGGTCTGGGAAAGGGGGAACGGGGAGTGATGCTATTGGGGTATGGTTATTTAGGGAGTGATGGAAATGTTCCGGAACAGATAATGGTGATGGAGGTACCTTAGGATGCATTTACCAAATGCCACTGAATTGCTCACTTTAAGATCATTACTGTGGTCAGTTTTCTGTTGTGTGTATTTTACCACAATTTCTGAAGAGTCGAAGGCAACCGTGGTGGGGGGTTGTCTGAGTCCAGGGAGCACAGTTGGAGTCTTGGGCACTGCTGTTCTCTCCACCGTGGCTCTCTTTTCCCCACGGTGGGACCTGGAGGGGGTGCACCTGGCAGGAGTCACATGATGTACGTGGCCCCGGGGCACAGTGAATGTGCAGCAGTGTCCAATAGAACAATAGGCCAAGGGCGGGGGCCTTTCGTGGGTGGGGCCCGGTGGCTGCGCTAGCCGCCTGCTTGAGAAGCTGGCCCCAGGCATGGGGCTGCGGTGAAGCTCACAGGAGGCGACAGTGTCAAAGTGTTGCGTTTGGGCTGTGAAGACAGGAGGAGCACCCTTCCAGAACCAAGGGCTGCTGCCCTGCACCCTGGGCACCTGGCCCTTTTGGAAATCGTGAGGTGGTTGAACGGCTCCAGATGCCCGATGCTCCTTGGAGGGGATCTTTGTGCCAGACGGAGAGATACAGGTAAGAAGGAGCAACCGTCCCCCGCTCACGGGCCAACGGGTGCTGTGTGGCGAGGCAACAAGCGTCTAATTTACTCAGTCCTCGGACAACCTGTCAGACGGTTCCATCAGGATGGGACGGTGAAGCAGCCAGCCCGGCAGTACATCGCTGGTTAGTGCGGAGCTGAGGCATGAACTCATCACCGGACTCAGACACTGATGTTTATGGCATGATGCACAGTGAGGCAGGGGTGCGGTGTGACAGACACGATGAAGACATTTCCACAGGAGACGGCCATTGACATCCAACAGCTCACGCCAGGACCCGTAGCCGGGTGTTGCCTAAGAGAGCCATCTTCATCCTGGGTGTACCTGGACCCGCCCTCTCGTTGGTGGGTCTTCCCATCCCCGCCCCTCTGTGGGGCCCAGCACAGCTCACCTCCCTCCCCTTGTTCCCGTGGTTTGCTGCAGCGTGGGTCACTTGCCACATGCAGCTTTCTCAACCTCCCCAATCGTGGAGGTTCCACGTTGGGGCTTGAGTCCAAACGTCACCATCCCTCTCTGCCCTGAGCTTGGGTTTGGCCAAGCCAAGGCGTCTTCCCGGAATTGGCAAAATTGTCCCCAGTTTATCCGAGGACCCCAGAGGTCGGCGGTGGAGCACCATTCCTGCTTCTTCTCTCTCTGGTCCGTTCCACGGGGAGAGGATCCCGTGAGAGAGCACGGTGTTTCCCGGGCGTGGCCAGCGAGGGGCTCCGCCTGCCCCTGGGGAACCCACGGACCGCTCTCTGGGTGACACTGAAGCCCCTCACCCCTTCCCTGCCCACTCCCCACGGTTGTGGCAGCAGCCTGGGCATCTCTGTCCACCCAGTCCACGCCCAGCCTGCCTGGGGGAGTGTTTACGGCTGGCTTCCCGAGCCCTGAGGACCCGCCACCTCCTTCTTGACATTTTCTTTAATTCCCTTTACAAGACGCCTGGTGCTTGGCAGGTGCTTCAGGAAAGGAAGTCTGTGGCCTTGTCAGGAGAGGAGCAAACAGAATCGCTGGCCGGGCCAGTGTTCACGTGAGTGCCATGATCACAGGCTCCCTCCCGACGGCCCCCAACGCCAGGGCAGCGATACGGCTTTGGGAAGTACGTGCTTGATGCTCACGTGTGTTTGGGTCACCTGCCCACCATTTGGAGCACAGGTGAGAATCTTTCTAGCCACCTGTGTGGAATAGGTGTGCCCTGTGGGTGTTGACGGGCACGGGGTGGACCACCCTAAAGCCATCACTTGTCCTCCGCCCCACCCATGGTCCCTGCCACCCTGGGGGCCACGTGTGCCCCACGGAAGCTGGCTGAGGTCCCTGTGAACAGGATCAGCGACAGTGGTGTTATCATGTGCGAGTGGGGACAGTCCTTGCCTCGCTGGGTGCAACCGAATTGAAGCTCAGTGTGCCTGCCTGTCTGTCTGTCTGTCACTCTGTCCTTATGGAGCCTGCTTTGTGAAGAGAGTCAGATCTGAGGGCGAGGCCACTGCCTGCCCATCTGGGGTGTTTTGTCCTGTCGGCCTCCCAGCACAGCCGCCGCCGGCCCTGCCTGCCTCTCTCCCTCCCTGTGCCTTTGGGGTTCTGCCGGCCGCTCTGTCATCTGAACCCGCCAGGCCATGTGTCTCATGCATTCCCAGCATCCCCGATCTTCTGCTATTTCTGTCTGTTTCTTTCCAGCCTAGCCCTGCTGTTTGTTTCTCTCCTGAGATGGCTCACGTCACCCCAACAGATTTATTCCTTCCTCTGTGCGGAGAAAAAGCAGCCTCATGTGTGTAAATGGGCTACTGTCCCTGTGCCCCTTGCCTGTCACAGCTGGGGTCGGTCTCTCCGCTCAGGCCTGGGGGTGCCCAGTCTTCAAGGGCTGCCTTTGGCTTCCAGTCTTCCTGCAACAGCAGCCTTCTTGACACTTCTTTGACTCTGGTGTCATCTCCAGAAGCAGCTGGAACAGCCCCTCCAGCTCCTCGGTGACAGGGGCACCCCCCCCTGGCCTGTGCACCCTGCACTTGCTCAGGGCAGGAGGGGACCAAGAGCAGATCCGTCCCCTGGGTTCTGGGTTGCTGCCGCCAGACTGCAGGATGGTGACGGAAGCAACACGTGCCCATGGGGTTTGCGACCCCCGGGGGTGTTGCTTGTCCATGCTGAGCTCCAATGCCCACCGTGGGAGCCCTCGGAAGGACAGGCCTCCGTCAGGTCCGTGGGCGGCGGGGGAGGCAGACATTTAATTAGGCGGGACCCCGCCTTCCTGGCGCCTGCTGAGGCCTTCTCAAGAGTTGAGCAGAGCACCGAGCCTCTCACACTCAGGGGATTCCTTTCTCGTTTCTGACTGAGAAGCCATGAGAATAAATGAGTTATTTGGAGGAGCTAGGACCTTATGAACCCATGGGCCTCCCTGGCCAGTTACCCGGTGCTTACAGGGATCCTCAACAAGGTGGGCTTGACAATCACAACAACAAGCTACATCGTAATAATCCCGCGCTGGACAGACAGTGGACATTTCCTAGATAAGCATGTATTAAATGAATACTATCTACATGTCGAGGCAGGATAGGTATTTATCAGACAGAAATTTGACTTTATTAATATAGAGTCTCGCCACAAACCCCTGACAAGCAGACAGCACCCTTGAACGCTCAGGAAAGGGACAGGGAGGGGCAGTGACTCTGAGCGGCCAGGCCTTGGTCGTGTAACGGTGTTCTTCAGTGACTCATCGAGTTTGCTCAGCGTCCCTGTCAGGTCTTCTGAGTGAGCTTGGGAAGGTGGGAGGGCCTTCAGGGGAATATTTATGATCAGATGTGTGGGGCTGGGCGCACGTGATCCTGACAGATTTGAAATACCAGAGGGTAAACAAGGCCCTTGGATTCTAGGACCAGACATCCTGCAGGATAAAATTAAAACATCTCAGACACAAGTTAATGAATCATATCTCTCCACCAAATGCCCCGTGCCATGTGTCCATAAAATCTTTAGAGTGTGCTAGCAAAATACCACGGATGTATTTGTTATGTAAGTGCCCTGGGACTTTGGCCAGGAAACCGGAACAAGGACAAAGGGATCCCCATCACCAGGAACACTAACACTTGACATATGTATATGAGACAGTTCAGTTCTCATGGTAACCCTGAGACAAGGATGTGTTTATTGTTCCCATTTCAGAGGTAAAGAAATTGAGACCCAAAGGAGCAACACAATGTATCCAAAGGCCTCCAGCCATCAACTTGCTGAGCCGGGATTTGTGCCCAGCTCCGTCCAACTCCGAAACCGGAGTGGTTGACCAACCCCCTGAAATGTCTGTTCACAGCAGGGGGTGTGCTCAGTCCGCTCTCAGAGCCTGACCGGGACCAGACTGTGGGAGCCAGAATGGAGAATCAGTCAAGAGTGAGCCCCAGCTAGCGGGTCAGCTCCGCCCTCTTAGAGTGTCTGACGTGCACCCGGATTGCAGCTGCTGAGACCTGGGCGCAATTTGCTTTCCGCTATGACGTCCTATCTGCTGTGATGTCCTGCTGTGACGTCACACCCAGGGATCCCGCACCAGCTCGATTCAATCCAATCCAGATCATGCTACACTCAACAGGTGTTTTTTGATTCTGCAACATTTTCCACTGTCAGGGCTTAGAAAAGCAAAAAATAAAAATGCTCCCCACAAGCCAGCTAGCAACGTATGTAACTTTGTTTCTTTCCACTTTCCAGTGTGGTGACGCCTTCTGAGTTCTCAGGACTTTGGTCTGCATTTCCCAGGATGCTGGGGGGTAGGGGGGAGCAAATATACCACTCACAAAAATTAGGGAATATTTTAGGGAATATTTCACAGTGAATATGAAGCGATAAAATATCCCCTAATTTTTATGAGCAGTCTGTTTAGACGACACACATGCTACTCAGTTTTGGAACGTACTTTTTTCCCCCCCAGGAAAATAAATGTGCCTTAAAGCAGATGGTGCTGCGCTCTCTGCCCCACGACTCACAGCTTCTTTCCTCTATTTCTACCTGTTTTGTGCAGCGGCGTCTTTAAAATATCCCTTACGGCAGCCACAGGTGTGTGAGGTATTGACTATCCTTTTTTACTCTTTTCCCCCCTCGAAGGTCTCCACAGAAGTGAGCTAACTCAAAGCTAATCCCAATGTGGGCAATCCTTTATTATGATTTAATTCAGTGGCTGGGAAGGCCATTACGGCAAAAAACTCAAGGGGCTTGACCAGACTTCTGTCACACCACACAGTGCTTCCAAAAAAAAAAAGGAGGCATTGGGAAAAGCCTCTCATTATCCTCAAATGGTTGATAATCATGTGGGTCGTGACTTGTGCGGCATCGGTCATTTCAGACTTTGCCAGCGTGAACTCAAGGTGAGGCTTCCGAGGGGAGGCACAGAATTGGTGGCACCGACAGGGCGTGAATTCTCAAACCCGTGGGCTTTCTCCGACGCCCCTGCACACGGGCAGGCGCAAGCGGTGGGGCAGGAACTCAGGGTGGGGCCGGCGGGAAGAATCGCACCCTGGGCAGCTGGAGAAGCACTCACTTGGGTCGATACCCTGCGGGAAGAGCCTGGTAAGCAAGATGCTGGGCTTCATAGTGAAGAGTTGCGTTTGATTTTCCTTGGCTTCTCTGATTATTGAAAAATGGTTCCAGGAAGATTAAGCTGCGAAAGTAATTGCATTAGCAAATAGCAGCGGGATGGGGTGATCCATCACCTGGCGAGGCACTGGACTCCTCCACCCCGCTTCCTCTGACTTCATTATTACTGATGATGACTAATCACAGCCGGGCTTCCTGGGCAATTCTCGTTTCCCAGTTCTGAGGCACTGTCCCCAGGTTAACCTGCTCGCTCTCACACCTGTACCCTTCTGCAGTTCAAGGTAACTGAGTAATGCAGGTGAGTCGGGAGCCCCATGGACGTGGAGGGGTAGCTCCCGAGCGGGTGCTGGGAGGCACCCGGACCCCAGGGCAGTGCGGACTTTGTGCCGGCTGCCCGTGGCTGTGGACAGGGTCACGGGCTTTGGTTTCAACACTGGCTCCGTCACTTCCCAAGTCTCAGCTGACCCGTTTGTTGGATGGGGGTGGTGGGTGGGTGGAGAGGAGGACCATGAGACACTGTGGGCTCTGTTAATAAGGCGCGTATGCTGTGGCATTCAAAGTTTATTGATAACCCTGCATTCTCCATGTCCTACTTGCCAAAACAAGCGACCCAGTAGTGACCTCGCTTACAGGCGTGTCCTGAGGACCATGCGAAGGCCAGCAGGGGGTCACCAAGCAGACAGACTTTCACTCTGTCTCCCAGAGTGTTTGGTGCCCTGCTGGAGTCAAGTACATAGTGGCACACGCCCAGCCCTTTGGGCCCACGCCCAGGTTGGTAACAGCAGGGGCAAGGGTGTGGAGAGTTCTGCGCACTCAGAGTGGGCGAGCGGAGAAGGCTTCCCATGTGCATTCATTCATTCATTCATTCATTCATCTGTGAAAGAAATTTAACGGAGTACCTGTGACATGCCAGATGTTATTCTAGTGTTTGGATTGGAGAGTGAATGGAACGGCTTCCTCGTGTTGATGTCCTTCCAGAAGGGAGGCATTAGGTGGGACCCAGGACTGAACTATGGGCTGTCAGGTGCTGCCCCTGCCTAAGACTCCTCCTCCTGTGCAGGGAGAGAGAAGGTGACCGGCTCTGAAGTCCCTCTGGGTTTGCACCAAGGTCACGCCTCCCATGGGCCGCTCCCCACCAAGGTGGGGGGGTGCAGCAGGGGTCCTCAGCCAGACTCCCCTGCTGGGAGGTGAGGGACTCCTTCCTTGGCCCACTTTGGCTCAAGGACTCTTGGCAGTGTTGCCGCAAACACTGGCAACCTGTGGCGGCCTGGGCTCCCTCCCACCTTCCCCCTGCCCCTCACCTGACTGGACCTGCAGGGGCTCTGCCACCCTCTCAACCTTTCCGAGGTCCTTCCCAGTTTCTTTTCCAGACATTTTTTCTCATAACCTCCTGTGTGTTTAACCCCATCTTGGTGTCTGCTTCTGGGAGACCCCAGATCACTGAGCCGATTGGTAACGTGAAGCAGGGAGCAGGAAACAAGGGACCGAGCTAGGGGCCCCAGGCACCGGCCCTCGGACTGTGTGAAGCAGGAGGCTCCTTGAGGGAGGGTGGACAACACCAGGAAACTCGCTGTGCCTGGAACATCTCCCGTTCTCCCCACGGGGCTTTCTGCGGGGACGCCAGAGATGGCACCGGTTACGAGGAGGTTACAAGCAGCCCAGTGTGGAAAGGGGAGAAGGAAGCCAGGGCGCCAACACTCCCCGTCATTGAATTCCACAGTGGCAGGTAGGAGGCCGGCGTGGCAAATGAACAGACGAGTGAGTAGAGCGCGGCACGGAGTGGAGAGCTCAGATGCTGGCCCTGCAAGTACGCTCAGCTGACCTTTGACGGAGGAGCCGGGGCCTCAGAACGGAGCAAAGATGGCGAGGCTGGAGCAACTGGATGTTCACACGCAAACTACACGTGTATACATGTGCACAGGCTTTACGCCCATCACAGAAATTAGTTCTGAATGAACTATGGGCCTGGGTGTGAAATACAGCAAAAAAAGAAAAAGAATTTAAAAACCTGAAAAGTAACACAGATGGTCTTCACTGTGGCCTCAGCTCTTTCAATAAGGCGCTGAAGGCAGGGTCCATGACAGACATAACCGGTGGGTGGGACTCGATTAAGATGAAGAATGACCGCTCTGTGACTTGCAAGGTCAAGAGAGTGAGAGGACAAGCCACAAGCCGAGAGAGCAAATATTTACAGATATATCTATATAGATATCTATATAGATATATAGACCATATATATCTACTGGAAAGTTCTGTCCGTTTTTGGAATAAAACAAAAATACAAATTCTTCCGACTTAATTCATGTGGCACCCATCTTGAATATTTCCACACCAATCCTATCTTCCGAATATGGTCCAAAATGATTTCCTGAGCTGAATTAAGCCTTTATGCAATCTCCGATGTTGTCAGAAAAGGATCTTGCTCTACCATGGTCTTAACAACATCGTCATGGCGTCATCGATCAAAGATGGTCGCCCAGAACGTGGCTTATCAGAAAGGTCGAAATCACCTGTTTCGAATTTTTCAAACCATCTTCTGCATGTCCTATCAGAAACTGTACCTTCACCAAACACTTTCAATAAATTTCTACATGCTTCTGTAACATTTCTTCCTTGTTGAAATTTGTATACAATACAGTGGTGTAAATGAACTTTATCAGTAGCCATGGGTACACTATTGCTTCACACATAAGACTAATGTGAATCAACTTTGTTTTAGTTAATTTGCTACGTCAGTATGTATACATTAAGTGATAAAAATAGAGAGGCACACATGCACCAAATAAACATGTGCTTACGTGTCGAAACTTGTGATAGAAACGGACAGAACTTTCCGGTAGACCTTATATATATTCAAATGATATATATAATATGATATCATATATATATATATATATATATATATATATATACACACACATATATATATGATAAAGCGTTCATCTGACATATACAAAGTTCAAGAAGCCCTACTTGTGATGGGTGCCGTGTCCGGCGTCTCCGCGGAAAGCCCCGGGGGGTGAGTGGGAGCTGTTCCGAGCGAGCTCAGCGAGGTTCCCGGTAGGTGTCACTATTCCTCCCTCGTGCCCACCGAAGCCGCAGCCGTTCTCTGCCAGGGTCTGAGGAGTGTCCCCCCGGGGGAAGCAGCCGTGGCACTGCTCAGGTGCCCGTGGGGGGACTTGAGTCCTCTCCACAGCCTGCCTCTCAAACCCCAGCTTCTTCCCCAGCCGCCACCACCTTCAGTCTCCCCCTCCGCAGCCCAGGGGACCACGCTGCTCTGCCTTGTCCCCGGGAACCGCGTTGCCGACGATGGAAGTGCCGGGCTCCCCTCCTGCGCCTTCCTCTCTCCGGGATTTCATCCCGTGTCTACTTCACGACGCCCAGAGACCTCCGCCTCGGAGATCTTACTCAGGTGTGTAGATGTTTCCCGCAGGAGGCCAAGCTCCAGCTCGAGGCTGCTGGCTTTGGCCAGATGCAGAGGTATGAGGGCCTCTTTCTCGTCTCAGGGAGAGCATCCTTAAGTCAGGCGTGCAGAGAGACCCTCTCCCCATTCGTGGTCCAACCTCGGGTCTTGTCCAGCCCGGTGCTCCTTCACGGACTTGACACTCACAGTGTAGGACCGTAGGTTGTATCCACGGAGATCGACTTTCATTCTTTTTCCCGCGTCCCTGTCTTGTTTTCTCTACACGATCATCTGCCGTGAAGAGAGGAATTTCTCAGAATGGTCCCCTCCTGAGGAAGACCTCCCTCGCCTCAGTTCCCATCTCCCTTCCCAGGCTCCTTGTCGATACCAACCACCACCCTCTTCCGCCGCCCTCGATGAGAAGCAGATATTAAATATATTCGCTTGCGGTCCCTGCCTGGTCTCCACAGTTCTAATTGCAGGATGATCCAACCTTTCCTGATTACTCAAGACGGAAGCAATCATTCTCCACTCTGACCTCCAGTCATTACTGTCTGAACAATTCACCGAGCAATTAATCATGTCTTGCCTCAAGTTATCTCGTCTCTCATTGTCTAGGACTGACATTTGAAATCTCTCATTATGTCATTTTTCACAGGAATATCTTGCTTCCCCATTACAATATCAGCTTCTTGATGGCGGGGCCTGTGACCTAGCGTGGGAATGTTGCACGTCAAGGAATAAATATCTATATTCAAATGTATTATATATATATATAGTTATAATATATATAATTTGTTCATGGTCACATGCTGGCTGACGAGAGCATCTGCTCCATCTGGGACACGGGACATTGTATTTGCAGAAAAGTCCCATCTGATGCTGCCACGTTAATTTCATCAGGCACAGTCAGTGTTTAGTCCCAAGTTCCTTATTCTTCTTGGATCAAGAAAGGAAGCTCGGTCCTTGCCCCTCCTCTTGAGCCTGTGCTCAGGCTCTTAGATCGTCTGGACCCTCATCCCAGGGCATCCAATGGTACCACAAACCATCCGGGCCAGCTGTGGTTCCATCTCTACTTCTCTCCTTGAGTGGCTGTGGTTGTGCATCACGTAGGGAGTAAGACAGGCGGTAAAGAGCTGGTTCTCTGTCTCTTCTGCGTCCATTAGCCTTTTGGGTGCCTGGCGTGGTGGCCCGAGTGATGGCACAGGTACACGAGGCGGTGTGGGGACGGGCAGGAGAGAGGATGGACACCTTCCCCAAGGGAGCCTCAAAGAGACCCTCCCTCAAACCACCAAACACAATGGGCAAGGAGGAGCTGGAGTCAGATGACTGGCTTCGAGCAAGCAATTTCCATCCTTGGGCCTGGGGCGAGGACCCCTGCCCACTTTTTCATGAAGGGACACTCATTTCTGCGCCTTATGCTGAACAAGTGGGGGATGTTGATGAAACCAGGCAGAGAGTGACAGTTGGGGAAGACCCCTGATGCTTCGTGTCTCCTCCCCTCTGACCTCAGGTGTCGGAGGGGAGTGGGGCTCGACCCCCGTGGACAGATGACAACCCCGTCGGTTTCCCGCGGGCTCCTTAGAGCAACTTTTCACCTGGGACAGGACGCCACCTCAAAAGAGAAGGCTCTGGTTCAAGCTCAAGGGCTGGGCTCCCAGTTAGCGGGGAAGTCTGGAGCGGGTCACCCCGCCCAGCCCAGCCTCCGATTCCCAGTGTGCGGTAGAGGCGGTGAGGATGGTCGGAACGCAGACAGGTGTGGCCACCGTTCGCTGCGGGCTCGTGTGAGCACCAGGCACACCTGCGGCTCACCGTATGCCCAGAGGGTCAGCATTGTCATCTCTTGGATATAAATTTAACTAGTTGTGATTGGAGAGACGAATCACGAGGCATGCGATGTTGGCCGTGCTGCATGTAGATGGTTCAGGTGGCTTTGTCCACCGTGGCCCACCTTCAGGTGCGCCTGTGCTTTCTGTGCCCTCCAACCTAGAGCAGGAGGCGGAGGGAGGCGGGTGGCTCCAGATGGATAAGGGCATTCCTCACTGACCACAGTGGCCGACAGCACGGCCGGTCACAAACACGCTGGCCTCCCCCCTTCGTGTCGCAGGCTCCTTGGGGACCAGGCCTGCATGCTCAGCTCAGATACACACAGGAGGTGTTCCGTCTCTGTGGGCTGAATTGCCTTAAGGGAAATGGACTGAAAAATAAAACCCATTTGAAATAAAAGTTTTAAACTGTCTGAACTTTTCCTTCAGCTGATGTTATGCCGAGCGCAATGTGTAATTGGGTTTCGATGGGGTCCCACCTCAGCGTGAACGCTTAGATGGGCAATGCCCTGTCTGGGTGGCAAGGACAGGATTTTCACACACACTGAGCTTCTCATTGACCCCAGCAGTGTGGCATCTGATCTCAGGCTACCGCCATCCAGGGTCCTTGACATCATCAGCTCACCAACCGGGAGACGCTTGTGATTGGCAACTTCTGGAGCTCTGGGCACTTACCCCTCACTCTGCTTCTTCACAGCCCGGGGGAGTTTGGAGTGAACTCAAGGGCACCTGTGACATCTGACAATAAACCAGTCCGCCCAGCCACCCCATCACCGGAGATGTGGCTCATGTCGGATTTGGAAGTGGGTAAGTACACGGTGCTCTTTTTTGACAGAGAAACAAACAACATTAAGCCAAGCGGGGGAGGCTGGAAGCCAGATGCACCATGCCTCTGCTGCCGCTGTGGAACTCAGGAAATGAACCCAGCGTGGAGGTGATGTCCTCCCAAGTGGTGTGTGCACAGAGCTCCGGGCCCCGGGGCCCTGAGGAGTCTGCCTCGTGCTGACTTTGAAATGGAGAATTCACTCTGAGTATCTGCCTGCACGGTTAAACCATGACCTCGTCGTCGCTGCGGCCCAACATAGCAGAATTAAAGGGATCGGATCAGCGCATTTTATTGCCCGAACAGCTAGGGAGGGCTGGTGCTTCTGCAGAGAGGACACCTGTGGTTCCGTCCATTCTGCAAGTACCCCGGGGCAGCTTGAACCAGCTTTGAGATACGCTCTTAATTTTCCTCCCCATCAAAACCCTTTCTGGTGTGACATTGCTGCATTGGCGTCGCCTTGGTGAATGACAACCACCTTCCATTAATCACCGTCCTGGCTCCTCCAGGTGCACTGGAACAGAACCCAGGTCGACTGTGATGCAGAGATTTTTTCCCCCCATATTTTATTGTTTTTAACACATGCTCATTTTTTTCTTAATATTTTTTTCTCCAGTTGGGAAATTATTATTATTATTATTTTCTTACCTTTTTGAATGATTACTATGAACTTGCTTAGACGTGTTCTTGCTTGAGAATCACATGATCACTTGGGATGTCACTAGACACAAGAGGGTGCCCTTAGATTGAGGTGCAAGTTCAGAGCTGTGAAAAGCATCTGAAGGTGACATTTGTGGTTTGCAGCCAAAGGTGCCCCCCGGTAAGTGCTGGCCTGCAGCCACCAGGAACATGGTCTCACCGAATTTCCACAGACCCAGCCAATCAGCATGCCAGTGGCCTCCAGGAGTCATGCTTGCCCCTGCAGGGGAAAACAGTGCTGTGACCGGTGGGTAGGAAAGGAGAGGTTTCTGAGCATTTCACGGAGCTTTTGGTCTTGCGTGTGGGAAGACCGGCTGCCGCCTGCATTGGGGGGTCAGCGCCCCTTCTGCAAAGAGAAGGGTGCTCTCTCCTGGGGCACCGTGCTCTGCCTTGCCTTCTCGGGTCCAGGAAACGGGGCTTGCGTGATGAAGTGTGGGCTCCGGTTGGCCCACACTGGAATCTCGGTGCGAGGAAGGCAGCAGCTGCCCCCCCAGGGCTCCCTTGTTCCGCCACGGGCCATGGGGTGCAGCTGGTGACAGGAACTGGGATGCAGGAACACAGAAGGAAGCAGCACGTCTCCCCGCTGGGCGAAGCTCCACGAAACCCTTCATGCTGAAGGCAGCAAGGTTGACCGACTTCGTAAACAGCAGCGGTAGAAGCGCAGATGGAACAGCTTTGGGAAAGGTTGTGAGGGGGCCTGGGAGGGTGCGAGTGGGTGAGCTGTTATGAGGCTTGCAGTCTCCTGGTGACCCCATGGGTTCAGGACCCTAGCCTGGCTTGGAGCACGGTGCTTACTTGGAGTAGCCTTTGTGTTGGGCCATCCATTCTTCTTGCTCGAAGGTGTTCTGTTCTCTTCCAAAGGTTAACTTACAGGCAGGTGGTTCCAGGAATCTGGACTCAGTCAGCACCTCAGCCCCCACCCCCACCCCCAAATAAACCCCATTTTAACCCACAAATATGCACCAGGTGCCTACTCCACATATGGCACGTGGGCAGCGGTGGGGAGTGGGCTGACGGCTCCACCGCTGAGAGCCCACAATAAAAAGATGACCATTGTTTCCAGTGGGCTTCCTTCCACAGAATTTCCGATATTTGCTCCGATTGGGGATGCTTGTGTCCCCTGTTTGTTCCTGGGCTGCAAATGGGGGAGAGGACAACCCCTTGCCCACCACCCAGACTGAGAAGGAGGAAGCATAGTTCTCCAGTCAAGAATTGGGAGAACAGAGTCCTGAGCAGCCAGCAACAACAGGTGTCTACCAGAAGCCAGGGGCGGAACATCGAGCCGTCTCAAATGCGTGGGGACTTTCCCGCCCGATCTCCTCCGTCTGCCGTGCTGTGTCGAAGCCTCCTTTCTTGTCTCTCAATGCTGCTTTGGCACGTTCAATTGCTTTCTGGTCACTGCAAGTTATTGAAATCAATCCAGTCCTTGTAAAACTCTCTTTATGTAAATGTCTCCAAACCCTTCCTGACCACATGAGGGCCACACATTCACCTGAAGAACTTGGAGAGTGGATGGGCGTGTGTGGGCATGGGGGTGGGGGCAGGGGGGGGGCGGAGGTCTCTCCTGTCCCTCTGCCCCCTTCTAGGCTCTCCTGTGGCTGGAGTCCAGGATCCTAGGGACAACAGTGGTCATTCACCGCAGGGGGTGGAGGGAGCTGTCCCTGGTGCTGAAATGGTTCAATTTCAGCAGCTTCTGAGGACTCTTGACCCAACTGACTGCGGTTTAATCAGGGTGCAGTGCTCATGCTTGTTGCGAGAGCTTCCCCCACTGAGGACAGTCTGGAAGGGGGTCCAGGCCTCCAAGTCTTTCCCTTCTCCAGCTGCAGTGTTTCCACAATGCCTGTGCCCCCTCGAGCCTCCATAACCCTCCCCACAAAACCACAGGAGCCCTGGGAGGCCCTTTGGCGCTCTCTGAGGACTGGGGGGGGGGGGGAGGATTGGAATACGGTGGAAGTTGTCCCTGATCCCTCCTATGGTCTGTCATATGCTACCTCCTTCATGTCCTGCTGAAGCTGGTATTTTATCAGACTTCACACCTTCAGGTAAAACACAAGCATGGGTCTATGTCCACAGGTGCTTGCTTGCCAAGCCTCCGGGGCCTCATGCCATCTCCTCACCAGGACCTTCCATCGGGTCCCCAGTGCTGAGTGGGACAGCAGGTCTTGCCACTCAGCAGGACCCATCCAAAGAATAAGCAAGTGTTTGGTGACAAGGTGACAACAGAACCAATCGTCCAAACCCGAACTCTTGGGAGAGCAAGAGGTGCTGTCAGTAATAACTCTGAGGCAACAGTGTGTCCTCCATCCTGTTATCAATAAGGGACTCTTCTAAAGTTCCCCCACTCTGTGTTTGGGTTTAGGGAGGGAGGAGTGGAGCTCCCAGACCCCACTGGACAGGGAGGAAATGACCTCTCACTGTGACCCCGTGTTGTCATTCGATGACCCTAGCTTGGCAGTTCAGGTCACCCTCTCTCTCTTCCCCAGTGTTGACAAGGGCTCTGTGGGAGGGACTACTGATGAGAGGGCTGCTGCCACCTGCACAACTCAGGTGACGTGTCTTCACGGCTTCCCGCCTCTCTTCACAGGGTTAGTCACCTTCACTCAGCCTTGAGGTCTTAGCCACCATTCTGGGACAGCAGGAGCCGTCTGCTGGGCACCTGCCACCAGGCTTCTCAAGTACGAGCAGCAGGAAGAAGCCTTTGGCCACTTGCAGTAGAAAATGAATGTATTTATCCAGGAACATCACCCCTCCCGAGGCTTCCAGGAGAGCCAGAGAACCAGCCTGTGCGCGACACAGTGAAGTCACAGCCCAGAGCTGTCCTGCACCTTGGGCTGTGCTGCTAATGCCCCAGCCATTGAGGCCGCTGCCCTCCCTCCCTCTAGAAGTATCATAACTCCCCGCATTCCCGCTTCCTTTCCCCATCAGCTGCCAATCAAAACCTGGGAGTTACACCTGCCTGCCGGGGCTCCGAGTCCTGGAGCCAGAAGAGGAGGGAAAACAAGGAATCTGACACCAAGATCTTCTGTCCGGAGGGTGGGAGGCCCACTCGGTGTCCCAGGTGGGAGTTTCCACAAGAGCAGGGAGAGGGTTCAGACGCTGTGTGATCAACGATGCAGTGTCCACCCGCCCAGGGTGGTCGGGTGAGAGATCGCCCCTGGGGGTATCAGGTCCCGGTTCCAATTCCAGGAACCTGGACCTGTTTTACCTGACATCACAAAGGAACTTCCCCATGGGGAGATTACCCTGGATGATCCGGGTGGGTCTTCACATGATCCCAAGGATCCTTGTGAGAGGGAACCCGACGATATGTGACAAGGGCAGCGGAGGTGGAAGGGACAGGAGGGAAGGGGCCGCAAGCCCAGGAGGGCCGGCAACCTCCAGATGCTAGAAACGGCGAGGAAAAGCCTCTGGCCCTGCAGCCTCCAGAGGGAATCTTGACGTGAGCCCTGTCAGTCTTGTTTGAAACATCTGGCTTCTGGAACGGTAAGAGAATACCTGTGTGCTGTGTTAAGCCGCCAGGTGCTGCGTGGTCATCTGTCTCAGTGGCCGTAAGGAAATTCGTACAACCCAGTAAACATATGCGGACTGAACCAAGAAGAAAGGGGATGTTTTCCACCCGCTCACCGGCACGCAGCTGCTCCTGCTGGTGGAGGGGGTGGGGTGGGAGTCATCTGAATGCACTCTGTTGGGGCTATGTAGCCTTGGGGTTCAAACAGGAACAGGAAAGACTCTCTGTAAACCTCTCGCAGAGCAGCCAAAGACAGAGGAGTGTTTGGAGGCAGAAAAGCCACCTGCAGGCTCAGGATTGAAAAAGCACTCATGCTGGGAGGCTTAGGGTGTCTGGAGGAAACGACCTTTAGAGAAGGATGGCCAAGGGAGTAGCTCGCACACCAGCTGGAGAAGTCAAGGCACACTGTTCCCGTTCCCCTGTTCCCCCCCAGGCCGTGGTTCGTGCCTTCAAGACCCTCCTCAGGGAGGAGGAACAAGCCTGTGCCCTTGGGGGGATTGTCTCAGTGGGATTCTGCGGTGTGCAAACTCCCCAAGCCACCCCGGTGCCCAGCAACATGCCTGCCTCCCCTCTCCACCCCAGAGTGTCCCGCTGCTGCTCGAGTGGTGTGGGAGGCACTGTGGGCTTAATGGTTTGTGTTAAACTGTAGGGTGTGTGAGTGTGTGGGGGGGGGAGGAAGCTCCATTTTTAGCTTTGTGTGGACGCACTTCAAAACCGAAAAGTATTAACATTTCCCTCCCACGGTCTGTCGGATGTTACCTCTTTAACGAGCATTGTGCAGAGTGTGGGATCCAGCTTGGCGAACTGCATCTTTGAAAGGGAACGACCAAGTCCAAGGTCTGGGGAGAGGGGACTGTGGGAGCTCCCGGGCTCTTGGGCGCTGTCTCCGACTTCACCCCACCATCCTGCACCCTGTGAGAGGCCCGGCGGGTGTCACGGCTTCTAAGGTGTGCCCCTCGATGTGGTTACAGTGCATCGGTCCTATCCCCACAGAGGTCAGCAGGCAGGCTCATGGCAGCGTCGGGGCCACCGCTGCACCCCTCCACAGGTCCGCCCCACTCCGGCCGCACTTCACGTCACCCTGCCCTGGCTCCTCCATGCAAGCATCCCTTTTTGAAACATCCAAGTCCATTTGTTTGCTTGCTTGCTCGTTGTCTGCACCCTCGGCCATTGGAACCCCGTTTCCTGCGAACCCAGTCAAGGCCGGTGGATTGTTCTGTTCGCCGTGTAGATGGGGGTGGGAGGGTGAGGAATCTCTGTTCTCTACCTTCAACACTCTCTGTGAAAAGAAGCCTCGTAGGATGAGAGTGAGCCTCTCTCCTTTGCTTACTTACGGGGTGACTTTCCTGGTTGGTGAGTTTGGGGGGGGACTGGCCCTATAAACCTCCCCCTTGGGAGCCTGCCTGCGGACAGAGGCTCAGCTGTGAGACCTCTGGCCTGTGTGAGTGTGTGGGGGGCAGGAGCAAATGCTCCATCCATGCCTGGGACTGGACCCTGGAGTCTGCCCAGTTCTGGGCTCTGTGTTCTGAAGCCCATTAGGACAGCGCTGCCCTGAGCAAGGATGCTGACTTCTCGTTCTCATCTGCCCAATCCTGTTCCTGTATCTCTGTAGGTCCAAACGTGGTCAGAGGACAAAAGAGCTGTCTGTTGGGCCCCTTTAACCCCTGTATACAGTTCTGCCTCTCCCAGGGCCTAGAGCCGTCAGTACCTGGCACATAGTATGTACTCAACTTATATTTACTTTGTAAGTGAATGAATGTGCAGATGAGAGAAATCAATGCTGATGACTGTTTGCGAATGGTAGGTCTCATACATCGTGGTTGAAAGAATTCATTAAGTTAACTAGATACCCGTGGAGTTGGTACAAAACCTACAGTCTTTTTCTAGATCCTGGACGAGTCCAGGTAGCAAACGCTGACCCCAGGATGACCGGCCGATTCTAAAGGGAGTGGGTTGGATTTGGAGTGACGAGGGCTTTTTATTCCAGAAAATGTCATTACCAACAGAAACGCCAACCCTACAAGCACACGAGCCAACGAGACTCTTAAATCCACTCAGGATGCCCGTTAATCAGAACCCCCCCCCCCTACACCTGTGGACATCACCTGAGGAAAGAAGAAGGAAAGGAAATGAATTTGGGTTTTCTCTCCTGCTCCCATTTTCCTTCCTTCATCTGGGTTAACCTTGGACAAAAAAACCCAAGCAAACTGAAGTTTGACCCTTACAAATTCTAAGAATTCTCTGTACTGATTTTTGTGTGACATCACCATGCTTGACTCGTGGTCTCGATGAACCAAGTTTGAGAGAGATTCTGGGTCAACTGATGTTGGTAGACAAACCGGCCTGAATTAGATGGTTTTTCAACAGCAACATGGCGTGTGTGCACGCATGTGTGCCGGCGTGCATCCGGAGCTTTCCTGGTGGAAGGGTCTGGGTTTCCGAGTGAGCCTCGGGGAGAGCACCCCCAACGACGCCCCCTCGGGCGTGACCCCTGTCTCAGTGAGGACATTGATCACTGACGGATGGGTCTTGGAGGGGCCATTTAGAATACAGGCTCCTTTGGTGGGAAGGATACAAATATATACTTACAGGACGTCATGGACCATTTCCTTGAAGACCTCTCCTTAGACTTTCAGGAAATGGGCATTTGGGGAGATGGGATTTAAGATGTTACAGCAGGTTTTCTATGTAATTGGAGACCTCCCAAACCAGGTATTAAGCTCACCGAACATGCCCGAGCCTTTTAGATGAAGACATAGGCCCAGTTTCCCTCTTTATTAAGGGAATGCAGGCCCTGGCTGGAGAGCTGGGTTGGTTAGAGCATCATCCTGTCACACCAAGGGTGTGGGTTTGGTCCCCAGTCGGGGCACATGCAAGAATCAACCGACGAATGCAGAAATAAGTGGAACAACACATCGATCCTTTTTTTTTTTTTTTCTGTCTCTCTCTTTAAAAAAAAATCAATCAAGAAAAAAAAAACTAAAAAAAAGAAAATGTACCAAGAAAAATTTTACTTATCTGTTTGCTTTGTAGAGTGTGCTATGGGTTAAATGTTGTGATCCCCTGCCCCAAATCCATGTAACCCCCAGTGGGATGGTGTTAGGAGATGGGGCCTTTGGGATGTGACTAGGGTCACGAGGGTAGAGCCCTCATACAAGGGATTAGTGTCCTTATAAAAAAAGACTCCAGGGAGTTCCCTCACCCCATCCACCATGTGGGAACAGAGAGAGGAGACAGCCGTCTTAGAACCAGAAGGTGTCCTCCCAGACACTGAATCTGCCGGTACCTTGATCCTGAACTCTCACACTGCACAAGTGTGAGAGATAAATGTTGGTCAAGCTACCCCGTCTGTGGCATTCACAGTGGCCTTAAGTGACCAAGACAGAGTGTGCATGTGCCACAGAAATGCATCGACTAAGTCCTCCGATGGCCTGACGTTTGGGGCGTGTAGAACCCCAAACTCTGTGGCAAGCCTAAGGCGTTACATTCCGTCTCGTTGATATTTCAGTTAAGAAAAAACAACCGGGAAACAGCCTTCCTGGGTGAACCAGAACCTGGAGGGACCATCAGCTGTTCTCGGGACAGGGATCTTTCCATCCAGAGCTGGGGCCAGACCGTACGTACGCTCTGTCTCTCTTCTTGACCCAACCTGTCAACAGCTGGAGGGAATGTCACCTGCTGCGCTTAGATTCACGTCTTGCTCTAGCGAGGGAAAGTCAAGGCGAGGGGACAGGGCTGTGTGGGGACTGACGATCTTCGGTGAGTGGCCTGTGTCGCTGAGGAAGGACTCCTGGAAACCCCCTGCCTGGAAGACTTGGGAACCTAATTGACATCATTACAGGACGGAAGGAAGGCACGTGCCAAGGGGGACTCAGATGTCACTTTGCGTCACTGTGCCTCCTGGTTGTGGTTCTCGGATAGACAGGAGGAAGGAGAGGCTCCTCGCTTCAAGAAAGCAGCTCCGTGGGAAACAGGTATGCTCGCCGACGCTATGGCAACGGGACGCAGCCAGCACACATGGCTGCGGCCAACTCTGTGTCCCTGGCTGGGGCACTCGCCTTCAAGGTCGAGTTAACAGCGCGCTGCGTCCCTGTGAACCATCAAAGGGAATTGATGGGCTCTGAGGTTCCAGGCCTCACCAATGTTGAAAATAAGTATTTGTTAGTGCCTGGGGGGTATGCTCCAGAACATGGTATACAGAGACAGGCACGTACACGTCTATGCACACATAAGCTTTTCCAGAATAGTTTTAATGTTATTATCATTATTATTTTGCCCAAGCATCTGACTATGGCTTTGTAGAGTGTTGAAAAAGAAAGAAAGAAAGAAAGAAAGAAAGAAAGAAAGAAAGAAAGAAAGAAAGAAAGAAAGAAAGAAAACGGGCCAACATGTTATATGACTAAAGTCAAGTAGAAATTTTTAACCATTCTGGTACTACGAAGGCTGGACCCCTCTTACCTTGATCTGTCCTGATAGGGCATCACTCCCTGCTTTACTTTGAGTTGGTCAGAAGATGGGTCACCGTCTGATGGTACAATTCAATATGTAGATGCTGGATTACAGAATTGTACATCAGGAACATATACATATATTTTTTTCAGGTGATATATTCTTTTATTAACCAATGTATCAAATAAAACAATACATTCAATAAAAAATTTAAAGTAAGGCCCTGGCCGGTTGGCTCAGTGGTAGAGCATCAGCCTGGCGTGCAGAGGTCTCAGGTTCAATTCCTGGCCAGGGCACATAGGAGAAGCGCCCATCTGCTTCTCCACCCCTCCCCCTCTCCTTCCTCTCTGTCTCTCTCTTCCCCTCCCGCAGCCGAGGCTCCATTGGAGCAGGATGGCCTGGGCGCTGGGGATGGCTCCTTGGCCTCTGCCCCAGGCGCTGGAGTGGCTCTGGTCGTAACGGAGCGACACCCCGGAGGGGCAGAGCATTGCCCCCTGGTGGGCAGAGCGTCGCCCCCTGGTGGGCATGCCAGTGGATCCCGGTCGGGCGCATGCGAGAGTCTGTCTGACTGTCTCTCCCAGCTTTGGAAAAATACAAAAAAAAATTTAAAGTAAAAGAAATTGGAATTAAAAAAAATAATAACTCCAGGTTGCCATTGTGATGAAATGTTTCTCACAAGACAACCCTTAGGGTGATGGGGTGTGAACCCAGGATACCCAGGAATCTCATGGGGCCGAGGACCCTGCAGGAGTCGCTGTCTGAGGGCTGCCGTGAGGGGGGAGAGGTGGGAACAGGGGGTGGAGGAGTCTGAGGCAAGGGGAGCCGTCGAACCCAGTCAAGATGTCACCTGAGGTTTCCTGCTGTGAATTTAAGGTGAACCAGCACACAGTCTTTTTTTTTTTTTTTTTTTTTTTTTTTTTTTTTTTTTACCCGCAGCAAAAGTTTGTCCCTTGGACACAGTCAAGAAGACTCAGGGCTGAGTTAACCATCCAGAGTAGGATTTTGCTCCCAGCATCCCAGAAGGAAGGCAAAGGATGTCGAAGTGATTGGCCAGGACAGGCTTAGAATGATGGACCATGGAATTCATGCTGGAACAGAGTGTGAGAGTGGGACAGGACCAATGCACGGGAGACCTCTCAAGGTTCAAGGGCTGTTGTAGCGGGAAAGCCCTTGAACGAGAGAGTCAGAGCTCAAGGTTGAAGAGGGATCATGGTGGCATCGACTGTGCAATGTCACCAGCTCCTCAAGATCACCCCAAAGAAGATGTGCTCTGCCTGACCAGGTGGTGGTGCAGTGGATAGAGCATCAGACTGGGATGCAGAGGACCCAGGTTCAAAACCCAGAGGTTGCTAGTTTGAGCAAAAGCTCACCAGCTTTAGCCCAAGGTTGCTGGCTTGAGCAAGGGGTCACTTGCTCTGCTGTAGCCCCCTGGTCAAGGCACATGGGACAGCAATCAATGAACAACTAAGGTGCCTCAATGAAAAATTGATGCTTCTCATCTCTCTCCCTTCCTGTTTGTCTGTCCCTATCTGTCCCCCTCTCTCTCTCTCTCTCTCTCTGTCTCTGTCACAAAAAAAGAAAAAAGAAGTATGTAATAAACAGCATGCTTGCCATGCGGAGGCAGGTGCCGGCTACGTCCTTCCATCCCATCCCCCTGCCAACGGCATGGCTACTTTGCAGCCCCTCTGGACTTCCGTGGTCCTGGGGGCGTCAGACCCATAGAAGAGCCAACTCCTGTTCCTGACCGTGGTCAGCAGCTGCGCCCTGTTTGCCGGTTGGCTGAGCCTGCAGGCTGCAGTGTCGCCCGGTCTCTCCTGACACCTGTGCGAGCGGGGGCCGTGGGGCAGCATTCTCCCTGCCGGCTCTGACGGCCCAGGCCGGCCGTCTCCATCCAATGTGATTTAACCGGCACAGCGGTTGCAACCTCAAATCATCTTTATCGCTGCCTCCGATTTTACCAGCTGCCTGACAACGATCCGACCTCCCTGTGATCAGTGCGTGATGGATGGGTCTCTCCCTTTCCAAAACTCCCCCTAGAGAGTTACTGATGCCTCAGACAGGAAGAGTTCCAGAAAGATACAGTATCCTCCACCACGCTGGGGTAGCCTTTTAAAGCCCGATCTATAACAGCAAGAACAGGATCTATAAAGGCAACGTGCAGGGGAGAGGGAATGGTAAATGTTGCCGGTGAAAGATAAAAGTGACTTCACGATGGGCAGGGGATGGGCTGTAGAGGCTCTCATAACTGTATGGGGTATTGTGCGCGTTGCCGCCACCTCATCGCCGCGACAACGGGCTGGCTCTTCCTCTTCCTCCCGGCACCCTGGTGGTCGAGACCAGGTTGTTTGGGTCTAAGTGGTTTTCCTTGCCCAGCGATGGGCAGTTGGCACGATGGCCGCACTGTGCTGTGAGAGAGGAACGGGCCATTTGCAGAACTAGGTTTGGGCTGAATTGGGGCCAAGAGTTTCCTTCTAAATTAAAGAGAAAGTGGATCGATTAGGGGGCCAACCTTCTCTTCTAGGATCTCACAGCTGTTTACGCCCAACTTCCCCTAACGTCGGCTGTACTGAACGGTGGTTTCCACCCAGCGGGATCAAGGTGGTGGCGCGCTGGTTTCATTCTACGGAACATGGGGTTCTGTTCTTAGATAAAAGGTTCGGTTCTGGAGAGAAGATCTGCTTTGTGAAACTAGTTGATTTTTCTCTAAATGGACAGTGAGGGTTAATTTAACGTACCAGGTTGATTGGATGGATCACAGGGCGTCCAGATGTCTGGCTAAACCTTACTTCTGGTTGTATCTCTGAGGTGTTTCCTGATGGAGCCAGCATCGGACTCAGTGAACTCAGCAATGCAGTGCGCCCTCCCCAATGTGGGTGGGACTTATCTAACAGATGGAGGGCGTGAGGAGAGCAAAAAGGCAGAGGAAGAAAGGATTCCTTCCTCCCTGCCTGGGGGCTTGACCTGGGACAGCGAGCTTCTCCTGCCCCTTGTTGCTTCTGGGTCTCAGGCCTCTGGACTTGGACCGGAGATATCCCCCACCCCCACCATTCTGGGTCTCCAGCCCACAGATGGCCCATCGCGAGACTTCTCAGCCTCACTGTCACATGTGCCAGTTCCTTACGTCAAACCTCTGCCTGTAGACATATCCCATCAGCTCTGTTTTACCGGAGAACCCCAACCAGTGCGTGGAATACTCGCTTTGGTACCAGCATGTGTGGGAAGTGCAGACACTTTCTTGGTGCCCCTTTGGCTGGGTCGTTTTCATCAGGTAGCTATGAGATGTCCCCGCCTTCAACCCAGACTTACGTCTATACCTTCCTGCATATCCCCAAGCTCCAGGTAAACCACATGGCTTCCTTCTCCTCAGATCCAACCTCTGTTTTCCAACTTGAGGCCTTTTCTTTTGAAAACACTTCTACTCATAGCAAGTACCTCTCTCTAAAAGAGTCTCTCCTGCTCCCAAATACACTTACTCGCTCTTTAAGTCATATGACAAACATTGACTGGGCACTTTCCATGGGTCAGACACTTTAACTGGACGGACTGTTTAGAATTCCCATAGCTCGCTGCTGAGTGCTTAAAATACTTAATAAGTACCGTATTCTTTGCTCCATAAGATGCACCTGACCATAAGACACACCTAAGGTTTTAAGGAGAAAAATAAGAAAAAAAATATTCTAAACCAAATGATGTGTTAAAATATTTAACACAATACTGTATTTTTCGATCCATAAGATGCACGGGCATTTCCCCCTCCCTTTTGGGAGAAAAAAAGTGCGTCTTATGGAGCAAAAAATATGGTATTTTATGAATGAAGGAATGAATGAATGAGCGAGCTTGTAGTTTGGGTTTAGGTGGTTCACTCACCCCATCTGGCTACAAGCTCCTCACGGGCTCAGTGCATGCACGTGGCCCTTACTCGTGAACACCGTAGGCCAGTGGTCCCCAACCTTTTTTTGGGCCATGGACCGGTTTAATGTCAGAAAATATTTTCACAGACTGGCCTTTAGGGTGGGATGGATAAATGTATCACGTGACTGAGACAAGCGTCAAGAGTGAGTCTTAGCCGGATGTAACAGATGGAATCTGGTCATTTTTTAAAAATAAAACCTCGTTCAGACTTAAATATAAATAAAACAGAAATAATGGAAGTTTTTTATTCTTTCTCTGAGGACCGCTACCAAATGGTCCACAGACCAGTACCGCTCTGTGGCCCGGGGGTTGGGGACCACTGCTGTAGGCGATTGATTCGTTGTTTTAAACCAGGTGAAGGCAGCCCTGAGCTCAATTAAATCAGTAAAAACCCATCTGTGGAATTAGCCATCATCCTTTCCCAGAATGAAAACCATCCCAGAGACCACATTGACAATTAGGGATCAGTACACGGTTCATTCCTGCTCTACGGTAATTCACGGCTTGTGACCAATAGCCGAGTGTCCTGATGTTTCCCGCCCTCTTCATTCACTGCCTAACCTGATTAGGAACATCCGTTCCAATGTCAATATGCAATCTGTATTCCAGTCCTGCCTCTTCGGTGAGCGAGGCTGTAATTGGTGTGTGTGTGGGGGGAATTGGAATACTTCACACCAAGCTGAATAGGATGTGGGTCCTGCCATTTTCATTTTCACTTTGGGGCCGCACTCTTCACACGGTGGATGTTGTCAGTGTTGTCAGGGCTGGGTCTGTACACACCATCTCAGTGAGAAGTCCTGGGTTGCTCACGAAGCTCCATCCTGGGCACGGTCAGGACAGCAAACCCAAGAACCAAGGATAGTGGCCAACTATTATAGGAGGAGGATGCAATATGCTAGACATGTGGAAACAGAGAACCAGGGAGGACTGGCAGCCATCTGTCTCCTCAGAGATGGAGGCCGGAGCCCACCTGGGACATATATTCCGTAGGTGTTTGTTGAACCCACAAGGCACTCAGGGAACACGTAAAGATTCACAAGAGTATCCGGGACCCACGCCAGTCCAGGAGTAGAGCCTCCTGCCACCAGCTGGACTGGAACACCTCAAAGGCGTTGGGTAAGCCCCTCAGAAGGGTCTTTCTGCCGTAGTATGGGATAATTAGCCCTACACCCTATGCTGATGCTGCATTCACCACATCTGACCAACAAGACTATAATCGACTGAACTGTTTCCGAGTAAATCCTTGTCACCCGGAAGGGTCAAGTTTTGATGTCTAAAGTCTAACCGCAAAAAGCACAAAAATAGGATGCATGAGGGAAAAAAGTCCATTGGAATTGACCTAGAACTGATACATATCATAGAATTAGCAGACAAGAACGTTAAAACAATCATTAGAGCTCCGTTGTAGGTTTTAAAAAGTAATGACAGAGAAGATCTCTAAAAAAAGACTCAAGTCAAATTTTGAGAGGTGAAAACTACAATGTCTGAAATTAAAAAAAAAAAAATTTACTGGTGAGGTAAATGGCCAATGGGCAGCGCAGACAAAAAACGTAGTGACTGTGAAGACCATACCCCGAATGACATAAATAAAACCCACAAAAGGAAAAAGAATGAAGGAAAGACCATCAGTCAGCTGTAGGATAACTTTCAGCGCCCTAATATAGGTACAGCTGCGGTGCTTGAGAAGGGAAGGAAGAGAGAGAGAGGCAGAAAAAAAATATTTGAAGGAACGATGACCAAAAATTCTTTCTAATTTGATGAAAATTCTAAATCCAGTGATCCCCAAAGCCCCGACACACACCTGAAACTCAACAATATGAGAAACACCCCCCCCCTTTTTTTTGTAATTATTAAGGAAAAGTATAACCTGTTGTTCAGAACCAGGGACAAAGGGAAAAACTCTTCAGAGCAACCAGAGATGATGAGACAAAGAGTGACGCGGTGACGATGGCAGCAGGCCAGCAGTTGGGCGCGTGGCACGCGTGACCACGGGGGAGAAGCGTCTTTGAAAGCCTGATAGACAATGCGGTCAGCTGGAATGCTGTGCCCGGTGACAGCACGTCCACAGAATCAGGCCACAGGAAGACCCTCCCAGGCAGACCATGCCGAAACGGTTCCTCGCCAGCAGACTCGGGCAGGAGGAACAGAACTGGGGGTTCCTTCGACCAGAAGGAAACTGACGTCTGACGGGAATATAGACCAACACAAAGAGCAAACAGTACCAGAAGGGCCAAGCGCACAAATAAATAGGTGCTTTTTTTAAAAGAAAAAAATAGAAAATTAAATTTAACAGAGTGATATTCATTAATAAGAGTACATAGGTTTCAGGTAAACGTTTCTATAGCACTTGAACTGTTGCTTGCATTGTGTGCCTGTCACCCAAAGTCAAATCATTTTCTATCACCACATATTTGTCCCTTTTTACTCCCCTCCCCTCACTCTCTCCCCCCCATCACCTCTCTCTGGTAACCATTTCACTTTTCTCTATGTCCGTGAGTTTCAGTTTTATATCCCACCCATGTGTGAAGTCATAGTTCTTAGCTTTTTGTGATTTACTTTTTTCACTCAGTATAATGTTCTCAAGGTCCATCCATGTTGTCGTAGATGTCACTATGTCATAGTTTCTTATGGCTGAGGAAGATTCCACTATTTATATGTACCACATCTTCTTTATCCAATTATCTATTGAGGGACACTTTGGTTGTTTCCAGGTCTTGATGTCTTGGTAACTGTGAATAATGCTGCGATGGACATGGGATTGCATGTGTCTTTATGTACTGATGTTTTTGAGTTTGGGGGGTAGATATCCAGAAGAGGAATCGCTGTCATGTGCTTTAAAAAAAACTATTTAAATATCTTTAAAAGAAAAACAATATATCTGGGGGTCTGTAATATATGTAAAGTAAAATACAAAGCAACAATAGCATAGAGGCTAGGAGGGAGAAATGCAATTATGGTTTTTTGGGGTTCTTATACTCTACAGTAAGTGCTACACCAGCACTTGAAGCTAAAGATGTATTTGCTATCACAAGTTAAAGATGTGTACTACAGCCTGACCAGGCGGTGGCACAGTGGATAGAATGTCAGACTGGGATGCAGAAGGACCCAGGTTCGAGACCCCAAGGTTGCCAGCTTGAGTGTGGGCTTATCTGGCTTGAGCAAGAAGCTCACCAGCTTGGACCCAAGGTCTCTAGCTTGAGCAAGGGGTCGCTCGGTCTGCTGAAGGCCTGCAGTCAAGGCACATATAAGAAAGCAATCAATGAACAACTAAGGTGTCGCAACAAAGAACTGATGATTGATGCTTCCCATCTCTTTCCCGTTCCTGTCTATCTGTCCCTATCTATCCCTCTCTCTGTCGCTGTAAAAAAAAAAAAAAAAAAAAAAAAAAAAAAAAGATGTGTACTATAAACCCAAAAATGACCACTGAAATAAAAAAAAACCCAAAAAAACATTATAGCTGATAAGCAAACAAAGGAGATGAAATAGAAATTTTAATAAAAGGCAAAAAAGAAAGAAAAAAAACAAATAAGTAAGAGGGAAAATAGAAAACAGACCGTGAGTTGATAGTCTCAGTTTCAGGCATATCAATAATCACATTAAAAATAAATGGTCTAAACACACAAATTAAAGGGCAGAGACGGCCAGACTGGACATAGAAAGCTCAAGCATCAACAATACACTGCCTGTAAGAGACCCACTTCAAATACAGAGATGCAAACAGGTTAGAAATGAAAGGAAGAGACAGACACATTATGCAAACTCTACTCAGAAGAGAGCTGGAGTGTCTGACAAGCATTACAATATTACTTGGCTGCCAAGAAGACTAAACTAGGGATACACAGAACAGCATGGGGGCGTCTCCAAATCGTGACACCGAGGGGAAAAAGCCAGACTGGAACAAAACAACACACATACCATAAAATCCCAGTTACATAAAATTCTCTGAAACACAAACTAATAGGGTAGAAGAAAGCAGGTTTGTGGCTGCCTGGTGGGGGTGCAGGAAGGAGGGGTCGCCGGGGGCCGGTGTGGTGAAACTTTTGGAGGTGGCTTGGGCGTTGATTCTCTTGATTGTGGCTGTGGCTTCAATGGCCTATCCACATGTCAAACTGTGTCAAGTCAAATGCTTCAAGTACGTGCAGTTTATTGTATATCAACTGTACCCGGCTTGGAGAATTAAAATGAAGGTCATTGAAGCATCAATGATCCCCCTGTTCCCTACAGACATCATTGGTGTATGTCAGTGTTAGGGACTGAATTGTGTTCCTGCCAAACTTATGTGTTGAAGCCTTAACTCCTCCTCCCCACCAATGTGAATGTATTCAGAGATAAGGCCTTTAATGAGGCAATTAAAGGTGAACGAGGCCATTAGGGTGGACTCCTTGTTCAATCTAACTGGTGTCTGATAAGAAGAAGGAGAGATGGAGGGACGGGAATGCTCAGAGCAGAGGCCATGCGAGGACACCGCGAGAGGTAGCTACCTTCAAACTAATGAGAAAGGCAGCTTCGGGGGAAACCAGCCTCCTGACACCTTGACCTTAGACCTCCCCTCTTCCAGGCTGTATAAGCCCCACCCACACCTGGCAGTGGTGTGCTCCACTCGGCTGCTCGCGCAGACCAACACATTCTAGGGGCATTCTAGGTAGCAGAGTTTTCCTGAGGCTCCCAGGAGTCTCATGGGGAGCTAGAGCTGTGACACATGACACTCGGCCAGGCCATCCCCCCCTCCACTGGCACTGAGACCAGCGTGGCATCCGTGCCCCTCGGTGCTAGCTCTGACCCCAACGTCAAGACTTGGTCACCTTCCTTGGAGTGCCCACTGTTCTCTCCACGGCCACCTCTGTCCCACAGCCAAGGCTCTTTGTACAATGATCTGTCAAATGAGTTATTTGTCAAAAAATGGTCCTGATTCAATGGAACAGTGCTGTGTGCCCACTTCACGCCAGGTAGAGAAATGGGTATTTCCGCTGAGAAAAGGTGTTAAGACCACTAGCTCAGGTAAAAATAAGCCCCTCCCACTGAAATTCCAGCCCCTCCCCCCTCCCCTGAATCTCTGGGCATGGCAAGTTCTGCACGGTGCATCACATGGTGTGGCCATATTGAAACCAGTTCCTGACTTTTCTATTTATTTTTATTTTTGCAATTAAAAAAAAAAAATCAGTGAGAAACTTTCCCAGGAACCATTGAATTCACTTTGAAAACATCTAGGCTTCCCAGACAACTGCAAGGAATTTGAGTTGCAGAATTAAATGCCAGTTCCGTCCGAGCCTTGGAGCCAAGAGTAATAATTAGTGCGTGCACCATAAAACTGGGTTTTAATTAAATATAAACTTTGAATCAGAAGGACGTTTTGGGAAGCTGGGTGCCTGGTAGGCAGCTTTCAGAAAGGCATTTGGTAACCACAGCCAAAGAAGTGTCACCTCTACTTGCGGAGTTTTAAGAACGTAACTGGTTGCAGAGTGGAATTTGACGTGTGAGTGGTAATTTGCCAGGACACACTCTGACGTTATCCCATTTATTCTCAGATGCTCAGGGAGTATCTTCCAGGAACCTTCTAGAATGGACGCACTGCATCTTCTGCCTTATTGTCTAATCCTTTTTGCCTCCAGCTCCTTGTCCAACATTAGCGAGCACATGGCGAATGTCTGCCTCGCTGAGCTTTGAGAAAACACAGAACTTTTTTTTTTAACCCAGACAAGTCCTTACTAGAAGGGTCAGATGGAGGAGAGGTAAGCGGCTGTCACTTGAATATTTCATGCACAAGAAAAGCACCGTTTGTCATCTAGGTACATCATGCCGTTGTGCCGTTTTCGATTAAGATGGTCCTAAATGAATGTTTCATGAGAGAAACAAGGGTGTCTCTGCAGATTTAGAAATGGCAAATGAGGCTGGTCGTCTCCCCGTCTCTGTCAGAAACATCTGTCTGCTACCATATGTGTCTCTCCTCGGCGAGGGAGCTCATCGTTCCCCGGGCCCCCGCAGATGTGTGGCTCCATTTGGTGGCTCTCGAAACTTACCGTTCCGTATCCTAAGCGAGCCCACACTGAGGCTTTGCGGAAAGGTGCCGGTTCGGTTTCCTTACGGCTCCTAACTGATATGCCAGAGGCTGACATCTCTGTTGACGAAAGGTGGAGAGCTGTCGGTGGTGGTTGTCCAGGTGCTCCCCCTCCTGCAGAAGGACAGTGACCGAGGTCACTCCATCATGGCCTGGGGACATTGTAAATGAGCCCCTCTGCGAAGTGTCAGCCCACTAGGCCAGTTCGCATATCCGCCAGGCAGAAACTTCAACAGGAAAGAAAAGTTGGCCCTGAAAGATCCTCCCACTGCAATCAAGCAAGGGCAAAGTGGATTTCTTTTAAAAATTTAAAATTCTTTTCAAATGCACTTCCTACTTGGCAAATCACTTCTGGCTTCATTCATACCACACACAATGTAATACAAAACAAAACAAAACAACCCCCCCCCCCCCAAAAAAAAAACAAACCAAACATCTATTTGATGAAACAATGCCTGGGACGCGCTGTCTCATCCTATCCTATGAATAAACAGGAGCTTGTGGCGAAGATGGGGCGTGGCCCACTCACTCAGGAGCAGGGCCTGGAACGGCAGTGAGACTCTAAATGGACGGCACTTATGGTAATTAGTTAAAAACCACTGACAGGAACAAAGTCCTCAGCTGGAATGACATCCTCTAGACTTCAGCCTTCATTAAAACGGAAGCAACCAATTCTTTGGGGAAAATGGTCTTTTATTATTTTTTTAAAAAAATTTTTTTCCAAATGAGGGGAGTGCCGGCAGCTGGTGAAGCGTCTGCACCTTGTCTGCCCCTTTCTCAGGGCTCCCAAATCACCAGTTATACCTGCTGATCGGACACACTCCCTGAGGTTCAAGGGAGTGGGCCACACCAGTCATTCTCTCCCTGAGGGACTGCTGTGTCCCCCTGGTGGTGCCCCGTGCGCCCCCTCCCCATGCGTGCATTCTCCACACAGCAGCTGCGGAGGTCCTGCCACTTTGTGCCAAGCTCACTGTGTCACGAATAAGATCTCAACCCCTTCCTACGGCCGGAGGGCTCTGGAGGACTCCGCACTGGCGTTATCTCCCCTGCGTCCCCTACCACTCTTCTTCCCTCCCCCCCCATCGCCGTGACAACAGCCGCTTTCCTGGTCTTGGGGCTCAGCAGGCTTTCTACGTCCTGTCCTGGGAAAGCCCTGCCACCTGGTCGCCTGGGGGCTGGTTCCTGGGGACATTCAGAGCTCCGGTGGCATCCTTGTCATCCCCTCCAGAGTTATGTAGGTCAATTATTCTATCTTTGCAGAGACAGCTCAGCCCCAATGCCTAGCGCAGGGTCTGGTACCCAGAATGCCCTCAGTGAGTCGTGTTGGCCAAAGCTGACACAGGGTGTGTGATCACGAAAGCCGGTTGGCGTGCAGGTACCCTACGCCTTCACTGATGCTCCCCAAGACGGCCCGTTGCGTGGTTAACACAGTGACTTTTCAGCTCAACCACTGTTTTCCCTGACTGCTTGGCAGGTGGTCCAAGTAGACGAAGGGTCAAGAAAACCCGAGTTCTGGCGGGGACCCTGTCTCCAGACAGCGGGAGGCGTGCTTCTGGTAGAAATCCTTATAGATGTGGGTCGTGTTGAGAGACGGGTCTTGGTGGCATGGTCCCACAGGCCAGCCACCTCCCCAGCTCGGTGATGAAATATTCATAAACAGGCCTGCCCTTCAACGCCTGTGCTCCCCGGAGGCTCTGGTTAAGGAGCAGTGTGGCAGGTGCTGTCTCGAAACAGTCAAGAAAGGAAATTCTTTATGCAGGAAATGTATTTTCCTTCCCTCGAAGGATAGACAGGCTTGCAGTCATTTGGTTCAAATCAGAGCCCCTGAGAGAGACAAGAAATACAATGCCTTCTGATGAGTATCCGTCTGACGCGCGGGCCAGGGTCAAGTTCTCAGCCATGTTCTCGCCCTGTGGGATTTCCATCTGTGTGACTCAGGTACCAACACGGCGCCTCCCGAAGTCCTGCTTCTCTGACGAGCCTCTGCTGTGCATTGTGTGTGGGTATTGGGGGGCTGTACTCAACTCAGGTTGGCCCCATCAACTCCATTCAGGTTGCGCGTGGACTCATGGTACAATTTAGCATTAGGCAACGATATACCTCCATAAATAAATAATAAGAAAAACATGACTAGGGAAGATGAATTTCTATCCTGTAAATATTAATAAATCATCACTCTTTCATAGACCGTTCCTAGATCTCAACATGATCAATGCACATCACTCAACAGACAAATGGGCGGGGCCTCTAAGAGCCTCTAACAATTCCTGAGAGCATGCGGGGTCAGCTGAAACACGTGAACAGACATCTCCCCTCCCACCCTTCCACCTCCCCCGCCATCATACCACTCTGAGATGCTGTTCCACACCTGTCGTCCTGGCCCCAAAGAAGACTAAAAAGCCTGAGGCAGCGTCACTGCACCAGGTGTGGATAAGGACACGTCCACTTCGGGGATGCGCTTGGCGGTGACGTTGGAAGCCGCCCAGACACTGAAGTCCAGCAGTCCTCCCTGTGTGGATTACCCTCCCTGAGAGGAAACGTCTGGACCTGCGCAAAGAGACCGCCACGCTGTGTCATTGTAAGGTCATTGGAAGCCATCTGGACGTCCGCCCACATGAGAATGGATGAACAAGCTGACACACTCACACACAGCGGTGTTCCACAGGGTGGTGTGTATAGGAATACCTAATTCTACGTGAACCACCCGGGGCGTCGGAGTACCTACGTGGGTGGACTTGGAGATAGTGTCCTGTGACAGAGCACACCGAAGGGCTGAGGGACGGCGCTCCCAGGAAGGAAAGCCCTGGCCAGGCAGCAACGTGTAAAAACTGGACTGGAAACATCGCTATCATTCTCTCACCCCCCCATGCGATGACACTGACCTTGTAGCACGGCACTTTCTCTCTTCCAGGTGGAGACCCGCACTTTATATTTTACAGAACGAGGCTCCCATTGCGTGGTCCATAGGTGTCTACCTTTTTTTCCTTCCTTTTCCTCGGGAATGCATTCCCAGCAAGCACCGTTCCTGCGCTGACATCCTGCCTAGGTGGACCCCCGTTTCCCGACGTCTCTGGGTCTCGGTTGAATTGTGTCTGCACCGGAGAGTCAATTTTCACCGTGGGGCCGTGGTTGCCGCGAGTTCCTAGATAATGTGCTAAATCCCCGCTCATGTCTAGGAAAGATTGGAGGTGAAGTCAGAGAGCAGAGGACAGCAGCTGAGCGATGGAGCCCGTGTGAAGGATTGGGGGGGGGGGGTGGCAGGGAGGAGAAGGAAGAGCGCTGATTGCATCTTAAAAAGTTCTGAGCGGAGGACGTGCTCTGTCAGCAGAGCCCCAGGCTTTGCTCCGGATTCCTGGCGGGTGGAAAGAACAGGCACAGGAACAGGCCGAGGTGGTCGTCAGAGGCGACTTTGACAGGGACCCGTATCTCCCGTGCCACAAGTACGATTGTTTCTTATGCTGAGCTCAAGGCCCATCGAGCGCCCGTGTGTGACAAGTCGGTATTTATTTGGGATGGTCGAGGCGTGGCGCCGAAGTAGGCGGCTCCCTGTGAGTCTGCGTCCCATGTGGGAGTGAGAGAATGCTAAGTTAGACCCTCTGGGGTGACTTACCGGTTCTCAGCCTTGCCGGCCGGGGGCATGGTCTCAGCTGGGAGCTGGGCAGGACGCACCCTCAGAATGGAGGGTGTGCTGACTACGGCCGTGGTGTGTGGTCCTCTGTCCAGCCCCGGGTCTGTTGTTACCTCCTAGCACATCCAATGGCGAGGTCCTTCCTTAGAGAATCCTTACCTGGCCCTGATCCTAGCCCTGGTCCCGACTCTAACAAAAAGTGGAAGCCACTGCTCCTCCATGTCCCAGGCTATGTGGCCCCGGAACTCATGCCTGCCGCACTTACCGTCGCGTGCGCGACATTTTCCACGCATCCGCTGTCTCCGTGAGAGCAGAGAGCTTATCTCTGAGCTCCTGGTGCCATCAGGTAGTGAGCCAGCACCTGTGGGCTGGGAAGGTGACCTGTCCAGCCTGTTAGGGGACATGGGAAGATGCAGTTGGTGTCTTGGCATCAGAGCCAGACCCGGGATTTTTGTCCCCGATGGCTAATTCACTTCTGGGAAGAGCCTGTGATATTTGAGACCTTTTCCAAGGGGCTCTTTGGACCAGTGGGATGAGATGAACTGAGCCTTGTGAGTTTTGAAGATCGGAGTCCCTCAGCGTCCACCTCCATTGGGAAAGAATCTTAATAGGACTCGGTGCCTCACGGGATGTTTGTGGGACATGAGGTCTTGTCTCCGTCATCAGAGTTTTGCAAATGCATTCCCAAGTGGGGTCACTTGTGCAAGGAGCGCTCCGGCCTTCGGAAGGATGCTGACGTCCCCGTCGCAACGGTCCTTTGGGCACGTCGTCGGTCCCCATCCAGACCGTCTGGGCTGCCACCACGCAGCCGCTGGTGGAAGCAGGGTGAAGCTCGGCCCCTGTTTGCTTGTCGGAAGCTCTGTGCACCCTTCCCCTCCCTTGCACGGCAAGCTGATCATTGTGAGTTGGAAAGGTGGGTCCCAGACACCTCCTCTCCCAGCCTGAGGTCATTGATGGGGGGTGGGGGGGTTGGTGTCTGCTCTCCCAGCCGCTCTGCCCTCCCCTCCCCACCCCCCGCCTCAAGTCCTGTGATCTACAAGACGGGCCTGAAAGCCACAGTGAAATTTTACAGCTTGGCTCTAACCGGTTCCCGTCTATAAAATTAAACACCGACAATAGATTAATAAGTGCCGTAAAATGCCTTAAATTCTTAACAACTCGCTCAATTAGGTGGAAAAAAAACATAACAATGTCTAAGGAGTGGATGGCCGGGGACTCGAGCAGAACATTAGATTTAAAGACTGCGGTTTATGGGGAGGGAAGCGGGCAGAGCGTAGAGGAGAAATAGAGGAGGAGTCTTCCTGGGATGTCCCAAAGTCCCCGGTCTCTTATCTCCTGGGCCGGTCACCATCGGCCATCCTGGTCACCATCAGCCATCCCGGTCACCATCGCCGTTCCGGTTATAGCAGCAGGGACCCCCCCTCAGTCCTGTCTCTGCTCCCTATCCAGAGGGAACCTTTATGAGGTCACGACCTAACCAGTTGGCTTCTCCCCTCAGAATCCACTGACAGCGCCTTGTCTTAGGCTCAGGGACAAAGTCCTTAATGTGGGCTGTCAGGTCCTGCCAGGTGGACCCCCCTTACCTCTCTATCCCTGGAAGGTTTGCTCCACTGACCTTAATTCCCAGACCTACTCGACCCCTTCCTTACCTGTCAGGCCCTCTGGGATGTGGCCCTCCATATCCATCAGACCTGCAGGGTTACCCCTTCCTCCCCACCCCATTGTCTGCTTAGCCCTATGGGATGTGGCCTTCTTTACCAGACCCCAGAGAATTGCACCCACTAACCTACTGACCTTACAGGACATGCTCCCTCTACTGGCTCTCAGTCCCTGCAGGGTTTTGTCCCCGTTACCTCTCAGTCTTCATCTATTCCCATTTGTGTCTAGTGTCCTTTGCGCACCATGCCGGCCTCTTGGTGGCATCTCCAGAGTATCCAGCTGCTCTTACCCCAGGACCTTTGCACCAGCTGCTCCTGCTGCCTGCAGTGCTCTTTCCCCTGATGTCTGCCTGCACCTTTTCTTCAAGTAGGGACTGAAATATCCTTCTCAGGGAAGTTTCTCCTGATACTTTGTTTCCAGTGTCCACAGCCCCACCCTGCCTGGGACATGAGAGGTCTCCTGGGCCCACTGGGGAGGGAGTGTGGCCATTACAAAAACCTAAACAATATGGTAGCCAAGTTCCTTTGATCCATGGGGGGCTCCAGCTGCCACGTCCCGTCCTGAACCCCAATGCCATCATTGAAGAGAAAGCCGTCATGATAGTCGAGGGTCTGCATGTCCAAATCCTGGTAGGTAGTTAGCCGAGGACTGAAACATGTCCCTTTAATATGTGGTTGAAACACGGTCTCAGCCATGTGTTAGCAGATCACAGGGCTGGGTAGACGTGCAGCCAGTGCCCTGTGCAGCGTGAGGAATGTGTGCCCGTGGCAGACGCTGCGTGTGCTGGGGGTGGATCCGGCTTCGCACACGTCTGCATCCCGTTCACCCCGAGGTGGCTGCGGAGTGGGACTCCGGGAGGAAAGGGCACGTCACGCAGTCCTCGGGCTGCCACTGGTTTTAGGTGCCGGCCAGCCACCACACTGAAGCTTCCCCAGCGTCACTGCCTTTAAATCTAACTGTGAGCTTGTGGGGGGAGGGATTCAAAGGCTTCTTTTCTTTCTGTTTCAGGTGGAGAATGAACCCGGGGCTTAGAAGTGTCCTCATATCACTTGCCTGAAGGCATTGGCGTTGGGCCCGCAAACTCAGGCTGGCTGCCCCGGGCACCTGCTGCGGCCACCTCACCTTATGCGTCCTTTAGGACGCGGTGGGTTAGACATCAAAGTCAGGGCCATGTGAGTCCACGTTCTGCGTTCTGCACCGCTGGCCCTGAAGGCTGACGCCTCTGTTTGACGGGTTTACAAAGAGAGCATTGAGCTCTGGGGGTGCCCACGACCCTCGAAGTTGGTAGCTGCCCCAAGACTGGGATTTCCTTCAGGCATATTGGCAGCAATGGGGAGCTCAGGACTATCATGTCCCCCACCCACCCCTCTGTTGTTTGGTTGTATCCAGTCTTACGTCGAGGGGCTGTGTGGTCACCGAGACGGAAATGTGGACGCCCTCAGCTCCGTGACTGCCTCCCCAAGCATGTCTGTCAAACAGAGCTGACAGGCCAGCTCTCTGAGAAGCTGCAGCTCCTATTGCTGGTTGTGGGACATTGGACAGAATGACCGCGTGAAGCCCCCGTCACCCCGAACACAGGAGAAGCACTGTCGGCCACGCCGATGACGAGCACACCATGCCTGGTGCCTTCAGCTTTCTCTTAAGGGAGGGCCGTTTGTCAGGTTACGGGTCTGGCTGAGTTCAATCATTTCCCCGTTGAGATGAGCCCGAATGAATCTTTCACGACAGACCCAGGTGCGGGTACCGACGTAGAAGCTGCAAATTAAACCAGACATCTCCATCTGGAACGCCGGTTCCCTTGCGGAGCTCCGTCACCTGCCCAGTGACTGAGCCGTGGGAAGTCCCTGCAGCTGTGCAGCCGCTGGGGAAGCGGCACCCCTGAACGTTCATCGTGCAGCGCTCCTGGGACCCCCAGGGCGACATGGCCTCCAAGCCAGGGTTCCAGGCTGTCTCCTCCAAGTTTCCAGCTTGCCTGGACTAAACCACCGTCTCCTATGGCCCGGACGCTGGCCTCAGCCTTTCATCCAATGTCTTTGTCCCCATTTTTGCCTCCTCTATTCACTGCAGAAAGCTGAGAACATGTGCTTTTTGAAAGTGCAAACAGGACAGGATCCATCCCCGCCCCCCTGGGTTTGAAACCCCCCCAGACATCCCACAGCTCGTAGAATGACAACCACATTCCTGGACGTAGCCTCCCACGTCCTGCTTGGTGGCCCTGCCCTCCCCTCGGGCTCCATGTCCCTCCATGGCTCCCTGGTTCTCTCTTTTCTTTGTGCGTGTGTGTGATTGAGACAGAGAGAGACAGAGAGAGGGACAGACAGGGACAGACAGGGACAGACAGACAGGAAGGGAGAGCGATGAGAAGCATCAATTTTTCATTGCGGCACCTTAGTTGTTCATTGATTGCTTTCTCATATGTGCCTTGACTGGGGGGCTACAGCAGAGTGAGTGACCCCTTGATCAAGCCGGCGACCATGGACTCAAGCTGATGAGCCTTGCCCAAATCAGATGAGCCCGCACTCAAGCTGGCGACCTCTGGTTTCGAACCTGGGTTCTCCATGTCCTAGTTCGACGCTCTATCCACTGCGCCACCACCTGGTCAGGCGGGTCCCTGGTTCTCTATGGCAGTCCTCCTGGCTGTCCTGTGGGTGTACAGAGTTGCACGGCCTTCCTGCCATGGGCAGTTCCCTGCCTGGAACCCTCCTTCCTCTGTTCGACCACTGCCATCTCCCCCTTGCTTAGCTACTCGCTGCCCAGCCTTTAGCCCCTGCAGACACTTTCCTTCATGTTATAGCCCTCATGCCCATGCACTACCCGGCCCTGGCCCGTGGCCGATCTGGCCACAGCCCTTCCTCCCTCCCATCAAGACAAACAGGGCCCACACGTGTTTCACAGCTCTTTCTTTGCTGACTTTCTTTCATGGCTGCGTGCATTTAAATGTGAAATAAAACCGGCATTGGGCTCCCTATAAAGGGAGCTGGTACTGCGTGGCAGGAGGAGGGGCGGACGGGGCTCCTGGCGTGGGTTGTGCGCAGCTGTGTGTCCTCGGGCGAGCCGGCCCCCTCTCTGGTCTTATTTTCTCATGCGTCAGCCAGAGACGATGGTGTGCCCACTCCACCTCCCCACGGGGTGCTCTGAGGATCCCGCCAAAAGCTATGAAAACCCTCTGAAAAGGACAGCGAGCTCCGCAGATGGGCTGCTGCATCAACGGTGTGTCCATTAATAATGCCACGTGCCTCCTGTCCATGGCTCACTCACCCTGCCCCGGAGACATCCCCGTGGTCAGTGGGTTAGCAAGGGGGTCGCTGCATGGAACCAGGACCCGGGGTATGAGCAAAGAGAAGGCCGGACTGCTGCGTTTCGGGACAACGGGAAACAGAGTGTGTGACACAGTCATCGGCTCTGTGAGGGCAGTGACGTGGTGCAGCGAGCGTGGACGGTGCCCCCCCCCCTGCACCAGGGATGCAACTCGACTTGTGGGGTAGGCCACCTGGCTCTTGTTCAATTTGTATACACTCCTGACGTTCGTGGATGGAGCCGGCCGACATCACAGAGCGGCCGGGGCCACTGGAAGGAGGACCACAGCTCATGTGGTCCCAAGAGAAGTCACGCCACACAGGGACACGTGGGGAGTGCCCAGTCCCGGTAAGGAGTCAGGAGCAGGAGCGAGCAGGAAAGCCAAGGCCGCAGCCGTGGTTGGGGGCTCTGTGGGGAAGGTGCATAGGCAGACGGGTTAGGATTGTCGGTCGGTCTGAGCAGCCCCGGGGGGCGCGGGCGGCAGGCGTGACCGCCAGTGGTCTGGCCCTGGGGCGGGGGGTTTCGGTGGGGCAGTGGTGGTTGGTGTGGGAGTTAAGGAAGGGGGTGGTGGGGTGTGTGCAGGCGCGGGGTGGGCTGGTGTGCGGGGGAAGGACACGCTCCCTGCGGCACGTTCCGCTGCCTCCAAGAACTGGCTGTCCCTGCGAGGGGCAGCCTTTGCCCGGGAAACACGACTATTATGTCGGAAAATATCCTCAGATACAGAAAATAACAAGCATGATTAACACAGCCCTCTATTGACAGCACTCAGACAAAGAAGGAGGAGGAAACCTTCTTTCTGTGACGTCCCTATGGTGGCACTGTCCGGGGACAGCACGGAGGCTTTGGGGGGCAAGTTTGTGGTGACGGCTGGAGCTCGGTGGAAGGAGCGTAAGGGTGGTGTTCTGTGATGCTGGTGACACCCACTGGCTGCCATGACGTCTGAGCCTGGGCTGTGGTCATGCTCACCGCCCCCCACGCCCAGCCGACCTCCCTGCCTCTGTCCATAGCCTCTCCAGCCCCACACGCGGGGCTGCTGACTCTTTAAGTCCCCTTTTTATTTCACCCATGATAAGTCACTATTTTTTTAACAGTGTCCGACTTACCATACACTGTGAGAAGTATTTAGCATCCAGCAGAAATGGACATCAGGGTCGTGGCTACCGCTGTGTCCACTGCCTTAGGAACAGCCCGGGGGCGGAAGGAGCAGACCCCGCTTCAGTCACGAACTCGGGGAGGAACGCGAAGGGAAGCCTGCAGGAGGTGGTGGAGATGCAGCCCGAGACGGTGGCAAGGGGAGGGGACCAGAGGACACGTGGAGTGTGGCACACGGGGCGTGGGCCCGGGACAGGCGACTCCCTGAGTGCGGGGGACAGCGCAGTGCCTGGGCAAGGCTGAGTATCGGCTTCTCCTCTGGTCGGCAGTAGGAAGCGGCAGAGTCTCGGATGCGCTTGGGGACACCCAGCTGGAACGTTCTGGTTGGCCGCCAGAGGCGCGGCACTTTGACTCAGAGAAGCTACGGTTGGAGGGACAGACTTTGGAATGACCCGGGTGTCAGCGATAACTGAAAACACAGACAAAAGTAGAGGGAGGACGGGCTGAGGTTGGGGGGAGGGGTGCTGGGAACCACAGCCTATGATCAAAGGGAAGGAGAAGGAAACGCCCGGAGGGGCGGGAGGGAAGCCGCAAGTGACGTTCGCTGGACACCTTCCATTGATCCTTCGTGACACACTCTCCTGTGCTGCTCACCAGCTCCATGTCCCAGGAGGGCCTGGATTCATGGGCCCCATGCCCCTGGCCACCCACCTGGGTTTGGCTAACAGGGCGCACTTTTAGGCACAGAGCAGATGGGGAAGGTTGTGGTATTTATCCCACGGTTTCCTCTTGGGAGTCACTAGGCTGGCGGAGGCCCTCCAACAAAGACATCGTGCTCCAGTGGGGCGCCTCTCCTCACCCCTCTCTCTCTCTTTCTCTGGGTTCCAGAAGCTGTTCCATCCCAAGCCCCTGAGGCCCAGAAGGCCCCAGCTCCAAGCCAGGCAGACGGCTGAGTATTCCTTATACGCTGACCACACCTCTCTGAAGAGCCTCTTCCCTAAATTCTCCTCTGGTGCCATTTTGAACGTGCCATCTGTTCCCCTTGGAAACTGATATGGACATCTGTCATTGCTTTAAAAAAGAAAAAGAATATCTATTCTACACTCTATCTATTCCTCTTTCCATTTCTGCCCAAGCTGCCACTCCCCATGGTCACTGCTGTGAGGAGGGGGGGCCATGTCTCCCAGGATAGTGTCACCCCAAATGGAGAGTGACCCAGGAGGTCAGGCTGAGTGCAGATGCCCCCATGGGTGTGTCTGTAGGTCACCAGCACAGTTCAAAAGGCGGGAAGTACCTTGCTGTCTGGAACACATGTTTGATGCCCCATTATGTTTTAGGAACTAGTAAAAAGAATTTTAAAACTTGGCTCCCCCATCCCTTCCTTTCTGTTTGGCCCTAGGTCACAGTTCCAGGTCCCTCTGAGCTCCGGGTGCATTATGAAGCCCTGACCAGGGCTGGGGTATGGCTAGTCCTTCCCACCTGTAGCAGCTCCCGCACCCAGCAGGCGACAGGCCAGACGTGCTCCGTCCGGGGGTCTTGGTGAAGAACTCCTCCTCTCTCTCTCCCCTCTCTGTGTTCTTTTGGTACCAACTCCGTTTTGTTGCTATCTGAGTTTATCTTCTCTGTAACCGAATGAAGCGGATGTATGTCCCTAAACCGTCACCACCGATTATGGTGACAAACCCGCAAGCCGAAGAAGAAGCTTCTAGAAGCACACGGACTTGTCACTCCATCCATGGTGTTTCTGTTGAAATCAGGAGAGGAAGAGGGGGAAAAAAACATGGTCATCAAAGAAAAGCAAGAGTCATTCTGGCTAAATTGTTAAACAGTCATTGCCTCAAAAAAAAATCTATTCCAAAAAGAGAAGAAACCAACCAAGAGGTCTGTGTGTCAGCAGGAAGGAAGTTGTCCGGCGGGGACTTTGCCGGAGGAAGGACCTGGGGTCGGGGACACGGGAAAGAAGGCGAGATGGTAGTGGTTTCAGGCTCGATGGCTCCTCATGTGTTCAGATCATGGGCAAGACGGCTCATTGTGAAGTTCAAAAGCCCTTTTGAAAGCTGTTAGCTGATGCTATAAAGTCAGAACTGTGCTTTGCCAATTTGATATGAATTGTCCCCTGCTCCCCCACGCCTCTGTCGTCCAGATGATGCCCATGCATGTCATTTTATCCCCCTATGTCGCAGGAGAGCCGTGGGCCGTTTTCCACATCAAAACCTGGCAGGGCAGGAGACACTCCAGTGGCTGGGAGGAAGCTGGGAAGGCACATTGAAGCAACAAGAACAGCACCAGGAGCTGCGGTTTTCCCAGCCTTGTGTGTCCCCCAGGGGCCTGGGCTTGTGAGCAAGACCCTGATGACTGTCCTGTGGCCGACCTCGGCCTCTGTGAGGGAGCGCCTGGGAGACACGCTGGCGGTGTTCACAGCCAAGGGCACCTGCAGAGTGAGCAGCATCCTGTCGCCTGAATTTGGTTCCCTCAGGGCAGACCCTTCTGGGGTGGCCGCCCTGTGCCCCCAGGTGACATTCATCTGAGTTGATAAACATTGCAATGCCACTACTGATGGTGTTCGCAGACACGTTTGTCATACGTGTGTGTAGCTGTGCACGTGTGTTTAGGATTCCTGTATGGGTGGGTGTGTTTCTGTGGTAACTGAGGGGGCTGTTCCTCCAGGTTGCAGGCGGGTCATAAGGAAGGCTCACCTGACCCCCGTGACTGCACACCCCACTGTGTGAGAGGCAGGAGTCAGCACTTCTCCCCTCCCCGGAGCTCAGACACCGACGTCAGATCTGGGCATCAGGGCAGCATCGAAGGGGAGTCTGCCTTTGGGGAGCAGGTGCAGAACCCCGTCCAGGTGACTGCGTGGGGTTTGACGGCACGGAATGCCCGGGGCACTGCCTGCTGGGCCAGCTTGACGTCTACAGCCCTGAGACTGTGGCTTCAGCTCCTAGTGACTCCACTGAGCGCTGTCATAGGCCAGACAGTGTGCCCCTCCCCCAGGCTTCATATGTCGCAGTCCGAACCATGGCACCTCGGGATGTGACTTTATGTGCAGAGCCTTTACAGATGTGACTAAGGTGAAATGAGGTCACTAAGGTGAGCCCTAAGCCAATAGGACTGGGGTCCCTGTGAGAAGGAGACCAGGACAGGGACACACACACACACAGGGAGAAACCAGCCATCTACATGCCCAGGAGAGAGGCCTCCGGGGGACCCAGCCCTGCCCGCACCTGGATCCCAGACTTCCAGCTGTGAGGACACGATTTCTGCTGTTTGAGCCACCCACCTGGGGTGCCCCGTGATGGAGCCCCAGGTGGACTGGCACAGCTGGTAATGAGGCCTCCGAGGAGGACGGGTCAGTGCACTCAGCAGCACGTGTGCCAGGGGACCAGGGGGCCAGGGGACCAGGTGGAAGGTGAGGAAGGGAAGGTGGCCAGCATGGTGGCTTATACACTGCTTGGCTGCCCTGCGGGGGTCCTGGGGGCCAGGGGACCAGGTGGAAGGTGAGGAAGGGAAGGCGGCCAGCATGGTGGCTTGTGCACTGCTTGGCTGCCCTGCAGGGGTCCTGGGGGCAGGGGCACATGCATGTGAGAGGCAGGGCGGGCGGCAGAGCTGGCCTGTCCAGAGAGGAAGGCCGTGAGGCAGTCACAGGGAGCAGGAGGACGGAGGGCCTCTGACCCCACAACAGGCCGGGGAAGGTGCCCTCCTGCCGGACCCCAGGGTGAATGTCAGCACTCCCTCTGCTATCTCTAGATTCAGGGCCCCCAGCGGCCACCCGCCTTCAGTTTTAGTTTATCTACAGCGGCCATCCATAGAATGTCTGTCCTCCCAGGTAACTGCCTGCCCGTGGGTCAGCCCTGCAAGCCTTTGTGTGTCTCACACTTATCTCTGACCTTGCCCATGAGCCTTCAGGAGAGCTCTGGCCTCAGCTGAGCCACCTACCCCCCCCCCTTGCGGGTTTGGAATCAGCAACCAGAGCTGTCCTTTCTTGGAGTGCGAGTGCCCTCGTCCAAGCCCTGCCCTGCACCCAGAGGGGCCTGGCGTTCTCAGACGGGCCTGGCGGTGCAGAAACGGAGCCACTGGGACCCCGAGCGTCGGCCTCCGAGGTTCCTTCCAGATCCCCCGCACGCCCACTCCTGGTCCGGGAGGCGACCGGCAGCTCTTGAATAAACATCTGCCTCTGCCCTGAGTCCTGGTGGCTCTCGCCCGTCATGCTGGCTTTAATCGGCTTCCGTGACTTGGAATCCTGGTGCCCCAATTAGTTCTGGCCGAGCTCCAGCGCGCCTTTATCCTGGGAGCAGGGGTCGGCGGCAGACAGCGCCAGGACAGGATTGATTTCTGGTCTGTCCGCCATTGGAGACGTGCCCCGGTCCATCTGAGTGGTCTTGGTAGCCCACAAACCCGCACTTCCCTGAGCCTTGCCCTTTGCACAGCCCCACTGGGGGCGGGGGGCGGGAGGGAGGGTCTCAGGAAGCCACGGGATGCCACCCTGTGCCACCTGCGTTCTATACGCTGGGCGTTCGTGACCCCCAACACAGAGGTGGCTGCCAGGTGGGCCCGGCGTCTCTCTCGAGAGCATGCAGCCAACCAACCACAGGCACCCCGCGGCAGGTGACGAGCAGAGCTGCTCTCTCGGGGGTCAGCTCCTCTGTCTGTCTGGAGTGTTTATTCTGCTCAGAAGCGGTGGTCCCCCGCAGGCCGCCTGGGCTGTGATTTCACACCCCCTGCTGTGAGCATGCACCTAAATCCCTCCAGTCCCCGGGGCCTCCCTCCCCCTCCCCCCTTCCTCCCTCCCTGACGCGGGTCCTCTCCCACACGTCCCAATGTAATAATATGCAACAGAAGCGAATATTCAAAAGGCACTTTCGCTTCAATCAGGTTTGGGGGACAACATGTCTAACACGCCACTTGGCACGGTTGATAAAATGTTTGACATTTCCCAGGGCCGCGTGGGTCCTTGTCTAACAGCCCCGCGTTCAAATGCCACTCCAGAGTCCCCGTCTCTGGGTTTTAAAAAGCTCTTGTCCTGCGAAGTGTTATCGTTACTAAAAATATTAAGCAGAATTTTGATCCGCTCAGACGCGGCGTGTCGTCTTGCTAGAATACCAATCACCAGCCCGGGAGGACGGAGGAGGTCAGATCTCTGCTCCCGGCTAGAGGCGTGCTGACAGGCGGAGGGGATGGATGGACCGTGGGGGGCCCCTCCCTCACCGTCCTGGTGTCCTTGCGTCTGCTGGGTCTTGCCTGGGACTCTGTGCAGCTAACTCTGACCAGGAACCAGACAGGATGACGAGGGTGGGTCCCGAGAGCAGGGGGTTGGCACCACGTCCTGGCCATGTCGGAAACACCACTGGTCAGCTGCGCCCGGGCCTCCTGCTACCTCTGTGTTGTGATGACCGGCTCCTCTGGGAGGCCAGTGTAAAAAACCTTGCATCCTTTGAGAGCTGTTCAAGCTCATGGGCCTGAGTGTAAGTCAGCTAAATGCAAAAGCAAACCCTGTGAGTAACCCGAGCTTGGATGGTGGAGCTTGCGGGGTCACCGTTGTCTCATGTGTCCTCTGACTTAGTCCCTGACGCTTGCGTATGTATAATTAGTTGTTGCCCTTAACACACTCTGAGAGGCCGGGGAGAAAACCAGCGTGCCTCTCCCAGTCTTACCTTCCCGTCTTCTCTGCAGCCGCGTGTTTGGGTGGGCGGCTGCTTACAGGAAACCCCCGCGGTACACAGGGGGAGTTCAAGGGAACAGTCAAGCAAGGGAACCTTGGCCTTGAACTCTCAGGATTTACGAGCTCCAGAGCCAAGGGAGTGCTGCCCCTTTTGTGGAAGGGGCTCCCAGCACTGGGAGGGTGCAGGCCCGCCCGTCGGAGGGACCCGGATGGCCTGACTTTGTCGCACAGGTAACAGGGAGCAGTTGAAGGTTTCAAGGAAGGAGCGGTTTTGACATGGTGTTGGTAGAAAATGGGTTGACCTGGTGATGCCGGGTGTCGGGTACGAGACGGCTGGGCAGGGACGGCCCTTGCCCGTGAGACCTTGAACTGCGGGCTCAGGCGTGGGGATGGACACTGCAGGGATGTGCGGTTGTGTGAGCCTCGAAGGAGGACCTGTCCGGTTTAGCTGTGGGGTCCAGGAGGCAGAGATTCTGGAAGGCATCCCAGGCCCGCCTGGGTTCACGGGGACAGCAGAGACAAGGATGGCCAGTGAGTGTGAGAAGGAGGCTGGTGGCTGGTGGCTGTGGGCTGGACTGCCATCCCGCGGCCCTCGGGTCGGCTGACGGTGTCCCGGAAGCTGAGCCCGCGAGCTGACAGGACCACGGCAGCTCCCGTTCCTCTCTCCAGCCCTCCTAAGGGCACATGACTCCTGTACCCTGGGCGAAGACCGGAGCAGGTGGCCTGGGTGGGGGCGTGTGCCCCGGCACGCTCATGCTCCTCAGGACCGGGAGGGTTTCTTGGGACACAATTTAGATTTGTAGCTCAGATTATATTCAGAGGAACTTGGCCATGGGAAATGTGGGTTCCATGTAGCGATTTGGCTTAGGGAGAAGATGTGTGTGTGTGTGTGTGTTACAGAGGGGTGCACAGGAAGGATGTAGTGAAACATGTCATTAGGGGCAAGCACATGGGGTTGAGGAAGGGGACCGAGTGTAGGAAACCAGGGGGGGGGGCGCAGCTGCCTCCCCGCCCCCTGCCCCCCACCCCTGCCACGTGCCTCCAAAGGCACTTCAGCCGACTCCATCTGATTGCACCTCTCCAGCCCCTCTCACTCAGATGGAATAAGTGTGCAGCAAACTCTTCTGCCTAATGAGGATGCAAATGCTCAACTTCGGTGTAGATATGAGCCAGTAGTGTCGGCTGACACTCATTTCCAAGGGCTCAGCTGGCACCGAATGCGACCCTGGAGGCGGGGGCTGTCCCGCCTCCCTCCGGAGTCTTTGCAGGAGACCCGAGCGATGCAGAGCTCCCGGGGGAGTGAATAATGACATTGTCAGGATAAAAGCCTCCTGGCTCCAGGTCCAGCTGGCTCACCGAGTCCCAGAGCCTTGACCAAGTGTCTTCTGGGTGCGGGGAGACAGGGGCCCAGGGGTGCGTGCTCCGTGTGCCCGTGGACAGTGTGGCTCTCTGCAGTGGTGACTCGCAGCACAGCACAGAGCCTGTTGGATGGTCGGGGGCTCCCTTCCGCCTCCGCTGAGCAGTGTGACCTTGAGCAGAGGATGTGACCTCACGAAGCCTCCACAATCACACCTGTCTCTAGGAGATGTTGTGAGGGTTCAAGGAGTGACAGGTGCAGGACACCCAGCTCCGTAATTACTCAGCTAACTCAGCGAGCGGCCCCCTCGCAGGCCCGCAATAACGACCCCGCTCTGGCAGTGCCAGCGCTGAGCTCAACGCACGTCCCTGCATCTTTGTTCTAAGTTGTCTTATTCAGATGTTTCATTAGCGCAAGCCTCCTGCAATCATTTTGAGGAGGAGGTTTACAGATCTCACACAGCGCACTGTCCTCCGCGTTTACAGAATCAAACCTGCGGGTGCTCAGAGAGGGGCCGTGGAGTGCACGTGGGTGGGCAGGAGGAAAGCTGGGGGTGAGCTGAGGGCCCAGCGGGGTGGGCTCTCCGAGCAGCACACCCACGCCTGCCCTCGGTGGTGTATCCATCGGAGCACCCTGCCCGTCCCCGCAGGGCCCTCTCCCCAGGCCTGCCTCCTGAGTGCTCCTGGTGCCTCCTCCCTTCTGCACGCCTGTTCTGTGCAGGAGAGCAAGGCTGCTGGGTAGTCTTGACCTTGGTTTTCCTCTTCTTTGGGGCTCCCTGCCCAGAGCTGGCTGCACGACAGGACCTTGTGTTCCTGCTGGTTGTACCAGGATCACAGATCACGCTAATGGCCCCGGCACTCAGGGAGGCTCCTCACACAACCCAACCCGACCCAGCCGGCTATGTGGGGGTGCTCCCACAGAACGCTGGGTTTAACTCTCGCATAGCCAAGGACAGAAGATTTGTTCTCGTCCCCGTTGGATAGGAGGGGGACACACATGGGGCGGGGAGGGGTTGTCCCTTGCTCAGCTGCCAGCCAGGAGGCAGGAGATCATCCCCGTCCAGACTTCCCCTGGACTGCTGACACGTCACTGGGTCCCCTCGAGGCCGCTCTCCTGAGTCAGTGGGAGGAGTCCTTGGATTCCTGGAAGTACCGGAAGGCAGAGCTCACAGGGAATGCACAGATATTCCAGAAAATGGAGAAGCCGGAGGAAACACTCATCTCATGAGGGACAGGAGAAGTCGGTGGTCATCCCAGGGGTATGGGGACTCCTTGGATGTCCCCAGCCCCTAGGCATACCAGGCTATTGTGAAATGTGCTCTCTGACAATAACAGTCTTTATCTGCATTTTCTTTTTTTTGCTCCTGACTTCACTGCCCCTCTCATGTGGATTCTGAGTCTGCTGCTGCCTTCCCATCATCGCTGTGACCCTGTACAACTACCCTTCATGGTGTGGGTGCTTCAGGACCCACTCAAACGCTCTCCTCCGATCGAAGGTTTAATTCTTCTGAGTAACCCTGGTGGGAACCTCATGTCTAATGTGTTCACTGGCTGTGACTTGACCTGCAGGAGTCAACCCAGTGAGAACTTATTGGGTGGGTAAGTGGGGATCTACTCTGGGCCAAGCCTCGTATAATTGGTGCCCTGATGCAGTGTCATGCCCTACTTCCCTCACTAGGGGGCAGCAGGCCTTCCTTCCTGACCTTACCACAGCAAGTACACATGCTTCCCAGGGGGACACACTGTGGCCGTAGCCAGAGTTTATAAAGAAACCATGGCATCTAGGAGACGCCGTTTTGGTGGCACAAACTATCCTTTTCCCCACTGGTTTCAAGATATTCCACCACAGGAACCCGGGCACCAGCCACTCCCTGGCACCAGCCACTCCCTGGCACCTCTTCCGGACGGACCTCTCTGAACAGACACAGAGCCTACATTTCCTTTCGAAGGTTTGTATGCAAATAATTGTTGACTCAGGGAAACGTTGCAAAAAGAGTGCAGAACATTCTCTTAGACCCCTCCACCCAGCCGTCCCTGACGCTACCTAACCAGAGTACAGGCAGGAAACCAGGAAGTTAACGCGGGAACCGTACGAGGAGCTTGAGCTGCCTGAGTTTTTCCACCGACGTTCTCCTCCAGCTCCAGGATCCCACGTTGCATTCGATCGCAAAGCAGGCTTAATGGGCCGCCACGTAACGGGACCACGTGCTTCTCATCCTTGATTAAGATCTCTGCACATGGGTCCGTGGGCACCTGCTTATGTGTGTCCTCTCGGGAGGTGTTCTGATCCCGGAATTCTGAGCAGAGCGGCTTAGCTGAACGGTTGAAAAAAAAAAAAAAAAGAAATTAACCTTTCGGAGTGCTTAGCTTCTCTGAAAATTGCAAGAAGGCATTCTCCCCTTGGAGTATATATATATATTTTTTTCTGCTCAGTTTTTGACAAATCCGTTATTTTCCAAAAACAAATAACCCTGAGCCTTCTGTTCTGCTTCCCTGAGGCAAAACATGACAGTGGGTCCTCTGGAATATTACCCGTAAGTGGCAGCTGCCCCTCACGTAAATGCAGCTTTCCCTCCACGGTGACCAAACTGTACCCATGTCAAAGGAGCACTCATGTTTTTTTGCAAGAGCGACACCGGAGAGAATAATAATGGAGGAGCTGACGGCAATGTCCCTTCACTTACTTTAAAGAATAAAAATAAAATATATAGAGAGAAGTATGCATTTTTATTTTTTTGCCACCCTTTAAAGAAAATAAATTTTTTCTTTGAAAGTTAGTCAATCTCTTGGGGGCACCATGTGGAAAATTAGATTTTAATGGCTTTGAAATTGAGGTGCCATGGGTCAGTCGTACTGGATACTTGAAGTAAAATGACAAATCTATTAGAAGAAAATCAAACATCGGGTTGCTCATCAGAAAGGCAGGCAGAGGGAGGGCGGTGAGCGTCATCCCCGGGGCTCTGCTCTTGGACAGAACGCAGCAGGGGACACCACCCCCGCCCAGCGTGTGACATCCTTGGGAGGGGACCCCACATCAGTTTCTTGACTCTCCCTGTGTCCAGAAGGTGACTCGGTTTCCAGTCTTTTCGGAAAACGCGGCTGAAGGCCGTTTGGCAAGATAACTGTTTCCTCCGTGTGTCGCCCCGAGGCTGCCTAGAAGGTGCTGTGTGTGTTATGTCTCAGCTCCCCGTCCACCACCAACCCCGTCTGCACCTGTCTGGCCGGCTTTCCCCAGCCTCCTCGAGCACGTGGCTCCTTCCCCTCCAGCGGGCTGTGGGGCTGGCGGAGCTGCCCTGTCAAAGGGACAAGTCTGCTCTCTGTCCTGCACTTCCGACGCGGAAACTTCCTTTCTAACATTTGACAGAGACGAACGCTCTGACCCCATCGGAGCCCCTCGATCCATCCACGGTGTCACGCCTCCCGGGGTCCTTTCCACAGTAGGGACTCAGCGTACACGAAGGGCAAGACGCTGTCCCGGATGATGGGGACACCAGTGGGGACGCTTCTCTCCTAGAGCTGATGGTCTGGTGAGAGGGGTCAGTGATGTTGCAAACTGTGGACGACTAGCTGTCGGATTCCCAGGGGAGACGGTGACAGGGAGGGTGCGGTTAGGAATGGAGACGGGCAGCGCGTAGCCAGGAGAAGGACCTTGCGGGAGCCGGCTCGGGCATGGGCCTTTCGGAGTCATGGCCACAACAACCCTGGAGAGAAGCGCTCTCCTGTCATCTAGATGAGTGGACGGCACAGCAGAGAGGCGCTGGGGCTGGTCCCTGGGTCCTGGCGGCTCTCCCAGGGTCCTGCCAGTCAGAAATAGTTTCGTAAGAAGCCTTTGCTAGTCTGTGTCTGGTGCGGGAGAAAGAGGAGGAGAATACGAACGCCTGGGACTCTATGAGGCCCAGCAGAACGGGTCAGGGGACTGGAGGTGGGGTGATATTTGGAAGAGAGCCGAGGTGTGGGTGCAGGGAGCTCTAAGCCAAGTGGGAGAGCGTCATCGGTGTTCAGGCCGCATCCTGAGCAATGTCTTATGGATGACTTTGGTGGTGGCCTGGGAGCCCTTTGGACATTTCCAGATGACAGGAGGGCTTGGCATGGAAGAGGGCAGGCTAGTCAATTCGGGACAGAATCGAGACCCCAAATGCTCCCAGCTGGATGGTGGCCCCTGGGTGGGAGAGGTCCCTCCCTTGCCTGAGTCCAGCTCATCCTGGGAGCCCGGAAGATGCTCCCACCTGATGTCTGCTGACTGGAAGGAAGAAAGGAGGGAGAAACACTCTCGGCTGGGCGTGATTGATAATTGATATAAAAATACGGGACAGGTGCGTGTTGCCAGGAAAACCAGGCCTCTGCTCCCAGGTGCCCAAACGCATGGCGAAGGTGGGGAGACTCCTTTGGTGGGACGCAGGGTGAAGCTGCTACCCGCTCAGAGCGCCCATTGCAGGAGCTGCATCAGAAGGAACTTCAGCTTTAGAAGTGAGGTAGCTGGGGGAGGGGAGGATGGGGAAGGGGGGGTACAAATCACCAGCAGTGACACATTCAGTTTTCAGAGAGTGCCAGGTCACAGGTTTCCTCACCAATGCACGCCCATACCCACCGTGCCACACACACATGCATGCACGCACACACACATGCATGCATGCACATGCATGCATGCACACACATGCACATACACATGCACACATACATGCATGCGCGCCCCCATGCACGCACATGCACGCACCTACAGCATCTCCATCGTTTAGCAGTGGGTGTGAGAAGTGGGAAGAAGAGGCATCTGGGCGTCTGTTACGGGGAAGGTGATATGTGTGACGGGGACTGGCTCTCTCCCTCCACATCTCTGCTCAGTGTCCCTGGGTTGGCTGCGGCCCCGGGCTCTTGGTCCCTCTGCGTGGCTGCACACGGACAGTTGAGCTCCACAGCTCCCTGTCTGAGCTGCATTCGGACATCTGTTGTCTGCTCCTGGGGGCCTGGCTGCTCTGGGGCTACACAGAGACCCCCACCCCCTGCCCCCCACATGCGCCCCGGCCTCGGCATGTTGCTTCTGCTGTCCTCAGCTGGAGGCCTTCCTGTCTTCACCTTCACACCCAGGGGGGTGTCTCCCGCTGCACCTGCCAGATCCCACTCACCCTGTACTGGGGGAGCAGCGCCCACCCATCCTGCCTCGGAATCCCGGGTGAGGTTGGAAAAAGCACAGCCAGAGTCTGCTCAAGAGCATGGAATTGGGCTGTCCTGAGCCATGTGAGGTGGGGATGGGGGCGCGCCTGGAGGGCCAGGCCGAGGAGCATGGGGCTGGTTGTCACTGCAGGGCAAGGTCAGAGGAGCATGCTGAGGAGGGAATTCAGTGGCCCGATCTATGTTGGGAAAAATAAAAATAAAAGCAACCTGTGGGCGGTGTGGAAGCTGATGGGGAGGGGCTCGGAGAGCGGAGAGAAGGGGAGGAACAGGACAGGAGTCTCTGTACCCTGTTGGAGTGCCAACATCCCGGATACAGGGGGCTCAGATTCTGTCCAGAAGAACAGAGCTGGTGGGCGTCCGCTTTGTCAAGCTCCTGCCCTGCTCACTGGTGGGTCGCAGGGCTGGGCATCAGGTGGCCTGGCATAGGTGCTTGATAAACCCTGAGTGAGGCAGGCATAGCCTGGAAACTCTGCAAATGATCCAAACATGTGACAAGTTACCTGCCCATTCGGGACTTATGGGGCTGGGTCTCCCTGTGGAATCAAATCAAGGAACATAAGAGCTGGGGGTGCCCAGGAGTTTTTTACTTTTTTCTTCCTTTCTCTCTCTCTCTCTCTCTTTTGTATTTTTCCAAAGTGAGAAGCAGGAGGCAAACAGACAGACTCTCTCATGTGCCCAACCATAATCCACCTAGCATACCTACCAGAGGGCGATGCTCTGCCCATCTGGGGAATTGCTCCGTTTTGGCCTGAGCCATTCTAGTGCCTGAGGCAGAGGTCATGGAACCATCCTCAGCACCCAGGCCGACTTTGCTCCAATGGAGCCTTGGCTGCGGGAGGGGAAGAGAGAGACAGAGAGGAAGGAGAGGGGGAAGGGTGGAGAAGCAGATGGATGCTTCTCCTGTGTGCCCTGGCCAGGAATCGAACCTGAGACTTCTACATGCTGGGCCGATGCTTTACCACTGAGCCAACCGGCCAGGGCTCCTTTCTTTTTTTAACCCAGGCTAATGTTCGCGTGTTTTCATAAAGAATCAAGGCCTCTTTGGATGCCATTTGAAAACATTTAGAAATGGGCTCCAGGTACATAAGCAATGGAAACATTGAATTGACTCTTTACATTCACCAGAAGTTTCCTTTCATTGCAGATTTGGAGGCCCTTGCATGAATTAACTTTTTAGAATGACACGAACCTTCCCCACCTCCCCTTCTAGGTTCTAACGTAGGTGCACCCCCCTCCTCCATGTGCCCCTCAATCTAAGTCTAAGAGTATTACTTAGGCGATTCATCGGTGATGGGGATGGTCTGTCCCAGATCTCACGACTGCTGGCAGCGGGCTTGGGGTTGGGGCAGCTCTGTCCCCTCTGGGAAGCCCTGGTGACCTTCACCCCCAAGCCCTCTGCCTGCTTCTCCATCTAAGTCAGCCCTGCTTCTATATTCAAAAATGACCTTTCTTTGGACCCTTGGACTTCACTCAGGAGCAGAGCCTGGGTGGCCGGTCGGTCATTTAGCTATCAAATGTGATTTTCCCAGATTGAAAGTGGGAACCCGGTGCTCTGGGCTGGGTTCCAGAAAGGGAGCGAGCTGATTGTGCACGAACTGTCAGATCAACAGTTTACAAGAAGCTGCGGGCCCACTCTGTGGGAGGCCCAGAAGCGAAGGCGGCCTTCGGCCTTCGGTGAGCACTTCCGTCTAACCTCCCTCCCCCTCTCCCCCTCCCTTCACTAATTACAACACCAACACAGCCGGTGCCAATCACAGCTCCTCCGGGGCTGCTCTCGTTCCGTCGTTGCCCACAGGCCTGGCACCCCACCTCCGGGGCTGCTCTCGTTCCGTCGTTGCCCACAGACCTGGCACCCCACCTCCGGGGCTGCTCTCGTTCCGTCCTTGCCCACAGGCCTGGCACCCCACCTCCGGGGCTGCTCTCGTTCCGTCCTTGCCCACAGACCTGGCACCCCACCTCCGGGGCTGCTCTCGTTCCGTCCTTGCCCACAGGCCTGGCACCCCACCTCCGGGGCTGCTCTCGTTCCGTCGTTGCCCACAGGCCTGGCACCCCACCTCCGGGGCTGCTCTCGTTCCGTCGTTGCCCACAGGCCTGGCACCCCACCTCCGGGGCTGCTCTCGTTCCGTCGTTGCCCACAGGCCTGGCACCCCACCTCCGGGGCTGCTCTCGTTCCGTCCTTGCCCACAGACCTGGCACCCCACCTCCGGGGCTGCTCTCGTTCCGTCGTTGCCCACAGACCTGGCACCCCACCTCCGGGGCTGCTCTCGTTCCGTCGTTGCCCACAGGCCTGGCACCCCACCTCCGGGGCTGCTCTCGTTCCGTCGTTGCCCACAGGCCTGGCACCCCACCTCCGGGGCTGCTCTCGTTCCGTCGTTGCCCACAGGCCTGGCACCCCACCTCCGGGGCTGCTCTCGTTCCGTCCTTGCCCACAGACCTGGCACCCCACCTCCGGGGCTGCTCTCGTTCCGTCGTTGCCCACAGACCTGGCACCCCACCTCCGGGGCTGCTCTCTTTCCGTCGTTGCCCACAGGCCGGGGAACGCGGGGAAGTGGACCAGAAACCCTCTGTGCACCAACGGGCTGCTTGTTCCCGGAACACTGGGCTCTGCGCTTCGCCGAGGGCCGGGTATCCAGAGCGTGGCCAGCACTGTCTTTCGGGGGGGGGGCAGCTGGCCCCTCAGCGTGACCGCCTCACAGGCCACGTGGTCCTCAGGCCAGTGGGTGCCAGCAGCTACTGCCCAAGCCGGTAGATTTCCGGGCTCTGAACACGGTGCTTTCTGAGCATCTCAGTGTGGAATGCGGAACCCGTCCCCTGTCCCCATCCCCAGCGTGGGCCACCGGCAGGGGAAGAGGACCCAGCAAACCACAGCCCCCTTCCCCTCAGTGACCTGGCAGATGGGTACCATGATTTCTGTCGCTCTCCAGGTGATGGGGCCCCTCCCAGCCGCCCCAACTCCTACCGTCTTTGGTTGAAACCTCTTCTTCACACCCAACCAACTGACTCAGAGTTCCCAATGCGTGGCCCGAATCCAGAAGGTCAGATTTACCCAAAGCGCACTTCCTCGAACTCAGTGACGCTGCCGATTTCCAGAGGGCACCGATGCAGCTTTGCGCGGTCTGAGAGTACATCAACCCCAAACTCACGCAGGGAGGCCCTGGCCCCCGACATAATGGTGCCTGGACGTGGGGCCTCGGGGGTGACTGGGTTCAGATGAGGCCACGGGATCGGTGCTTTTACTAGAAGACAATGAGCTCATGCTCCCTCTGCCTCAAGGGAGGACACAGCGATAAGGTGGCCATCCACTAGCCAGCAAGTGGGCTCCTGCTGCTGGCATCGTGAATTCAGACTTCCAGCCTCCGGACTGTGAGTGATGCACGTCCGCGTGAGAGCCCCCAGCCTGTGGTGGTGTTAGGACAGCCCAAGCTGAGCGGGACAAGCACAGGACGGGGGTCCTCAGGGCTCCCGCATTTCTGGCAGGAATCCTTCCGAAAAGCTGGAAGACGCCGGCACCTTGGCATATTCTACCACTACCCCTCCGTACCATCATCCCCCTGCGGGTGGCTACAGCTGCCAAGGGGCCCCTCAGGGCTCAGCCGTGTGAGTCTGGGACCCAGCCACAGCCCCCCAGGAACATCTCGGATGCCCCCTGAGGCCCCCTCCATGGGCAGCGTCGGAAGGTGGAGGGCCACAGGGCAGGCAGGGAGAAGCCACGCCACGCGCCCTCACGGCCTGCGCTTCAGAACAGAGGGGCCAACGCCGTCAGTGCAAACCCTACATGTAGGGAAGGAGATTACAGAGCGAGCTCTCTCCACTGGGGCAAAGGCAACCGAAGCTCGTCGCTCCTCCTGGCGACCTTGCCCTGTGCCAGGCCCTGCGGTGGGTGTGTACGGATTCCAGGAGGCAGAGGGCGCAGGGCGACCCACCTTCCTGGACGTTCATAAATACCTCCCGCCCGCGATCTTCTCTCAGCCAGACAGAGTCACTTCGGAGCAGGAACAACGGCAGCGTGTGTCTGAGGAAGGGTGGAGAGCCCAGGGTCCAAAGACGTGAAAGGTGTGGTGGTCACCATCTCTTCCACGCGTCCCTGCGGCCTCGAGCCTTCACCTCCTTCATCTGGAAGTTCCCTCATGGGGGGGACGCTGGTTCACAAACCAGACCAGGCTCCCTGTGGGAATTCCCCGAGGCAGCATCGTTATTTTGATGAGTTCATATAAATGTTGGTGGCAAGTTTATGACAGTCCCCTGAGGGCATGTAGACTCCTGGTTTTGTTTGTTTGTTTGTTTGTTTGTTTGTTTTTGCAGGGAGAAAAGTCTTCTTTTAATTAAAGAAACATAGTTAAGGTACCAAACCATAAGCAAATTTCATCATGTACTCTTACCTGGTGGTGACTGGCTGGAATGCGGTGCTGGGGAAGCTGTAAGCCTAATCCTTGACCCATGGGAAACAGTGCTGGGCTTGATTAGTGATGTCTGTCACGGGCGCAGGATGGAAGATGCTAGTTCAGATGGGGATGATGCATGACATCTGACCCAGGGGTCTGGGCTGGATATTTTTAGCAGAGAAAATAAAAGCCCCTCTATTTTCACTTGGCCAGAAACATACCCTGACCACCCAGCAAGAAGAGGTCACTCTCATTCTTGAAAAAAGGTGCCCCCTTCCAGAATGTCCAGTCTGCAAATCTAGGCATATATAGTGGTGGTCAGCACGATCAAGGGGGGGGGGGTTCCCTCCTCTGAGGCTTCGCAACGAAGCTGAAGAGTCAGATGAGAAAGATGTAGCCACAGAGAAACCAGCAATGACATCCATGTTCGTACATGAGCTCCGCCGCGGTGAGGTCGCGGGACCAGCTGCGAGAGCCAGCAGCATCCGCGGGGTTGATTTGGCTGATCCCAAAACAAGTGAAAAACTTGTACATACGTTGCGATCCTCTTACACGTCGTCTCCTAGCAGCAGAAAGCACTTGAACCCTGAGGACGAAGCTGACTTTTCATGGGGTGGGGGGAGGGGTGGTGAATCAAAGGCCCCCAGTCTTTTCCGCCTTTTACACCAAGGAGACTACCCAGTCTCGGGGGTTTAAATATTTACGGGAACATGGAGAACCCGCGGATGGTTGGCTGAGTCAGCTTCCCGGGGCAGGTGGTAGCCACCCAGATAATAAACACAGATTCTGTGGGATGCACACAGGGAAAGACCACGCTGTGACCAGGACACCAGGGAATCCACAGAGCTCGTGGCGCTGGCGCCTCCTGCAGAGACGCAGGTTGGCCAGGAAGCCACAGCCCTGCCTTACTGTTGGGAACCATGCCCTGTGACGGGTGCCCAGGTCAGGTCGCCCATCAGGTCAGGGAAGCGTCGGGTCAGGGAGATGGGAGCCTCCTGCCGTCTGACCGGGGACACGATGGCTCCCATTACCGAACCCGACCCCCCCAATGAGTGGCACTTCTATCCAGTAGCTTTATTAAATAACACCGCAGTTTTCATCCCATTTTTTGCAGATGATAAAAGTCATCCTTGGAGGGGTGAGTGACCTTGGGGTCGGGTGGGAGGTGAGTCCAGGGCCCCCTTCTCTCATAGCTGCCTACTGACCTCTGTGCCCCTCAGAGGGTGGAGCAGACCGCCTCCCAGGTGGCGTTTGCCTCGATGTACCCAACATCACGAAAGCTGAGCCCAACTTCTCCTGGAGAAACTCCCCGGGGCCATGGTCCTACAGTCGTCACCCATCCTGGTGACCAGAGAGAGCAGTGCCCCGCAGAGACCCCACCTGGCTCAGCTCGCCCTGTCCTACAACGCTCAAGACTGTGCCAGAAACAGGAGCCCTTTTTCCCCCAAGGAAAATTACGCAGAACCCTGTTGGGCAGAAGAGTTGGGAGAGGGGGGTGGTCTGGGGCTCTGTGACCTCACTTGCCCAGTGCCCCCTTCCGCAGCCACCCCAGTGCCTTGGGCCATCGGGGGTGAGGCTGAGCCCGGGCCCACCCCCTGGCTGGACTGTGCGACTCTCACGTCCGTCCCTCCCAGGCCACCTGCACTCTAGGGTAGTTTCTGTTCCATTCAGATGAAGTTCATTTTTCTAACTAAACAAACTCCTTTGCAAAGGAAATGATAGGTCAAGCTCCAAAGGAATTAAGGAAAACGAACTATCCAAGTGAACACAAGATGGAGAGGAAAACAAAAAAGAATTGAGTTCCCGGTTCCGGCTGCTGCAGAAGACACCGAGCATCAGACCAGCTCCCTCTGCTCAGATGGGACCAAACAGACCGCACGTCCTCTCTGGTGGTGGCATCGGGAGTGCTGACTGGGAAAGGCGAGAGCTGCCTCCTGGCCCGGGAGCGCTGCCTTCCACACTCTGACCTCCCCTGCCCACCGTCTCCAACGCATCGCTCTGGGCAGAGTCCCTGACCCGGGAGCACTGCCTTCCACACTCTGACCTCCCCTGCCCACCGTCTCCAATGCATCGCTCTGGGCAGAGTCCCTGACCCGGGAGCACTGCCTTCCACACTCTGACCTCCCCTGCCCACCGTCTCCAACGCATCGCTCTGGGCAGAGTCCCTGACCCGGGAGCACTGCCTTCCACACTCTGACCTCCCCTGCCCACCGTCTCTAACGCATCGCTCTGGGCAGAGTCCCTGGCCCGGGAGCACTGCCTTCCACACTCTGACCTCCCCTGCCCACCGTCTCTAACGCATCGCTCTGGGCAGAGTCCCTGACCCGGGAGCACTGCCTTCCACACTCTGACCTCCCCTGCCCACCGTCTCTAACACATCGCTCTGGGCAGAGTCCCTGACCCGGGAGCACTGCCTTCCACACTCTGACCTCCCCTGCCCACCGTCTCCAACGCATCGCTCTGGGCAGAGTCCCTGACCCGGGAGCGCTGCCTTCCACACTCTGACCTCCCCTGCCCACCGTCTCTAACGCATCGCTCTGGGCAGAGTCCCTGACCCGGGAGCACTGCCTTCCACACTCTGACCTCCCCTGCCCACCGTCTCCAACACATCGCTCTGGGCAGAGTCCCTGACCCGGGAGCACTGCCTTCCACACTCTGACCTCCCCTGCCCACCATCTCTAATGCATCGCTCTGGGCAGAGTCCCTGGCCCGGGAGCACTGCCTTCCACACTCTGACCTCCCCTGCCCACCATCTCCAATGCATCGCTCTGGGCAGAGTCCCTGACCCAGGAGCACTGCCTTCCACACTCTGACCTCCCTTGCCCACCGTCTCCAATGCATCGCTCTGGGCAGAGTCCCACGTTTTTCCCAGCACCACCCAGGAAACCTGCTGGCATCGGAGGAACGTCGGGGAGGGCAGGATAAAGCGCACGTCTCCTGATTTTTGCGGCACAATCTGAGTAACAGAAGTAGTCCACTTGTCCCATGAGGCTACGACTCTGAAGGGCCGCTCAGCCTGTGCTGTTTTGTCCAAGCTCACCCGGAAGCGTCCCTGTCCCTGCCACCTGTGTGCCGTGAGCATGCATTCCAGCAGGTGTCACTGTGGTGGGAGGTACCCTTTTGTAGCCCACAGTTGCCCAGGGTTCCAGAAGACATCAGCTTCAGCAACGACACAATGCTTTAATTCCCCTCCCGTGTTCCTGGCATGAGGAGATGGCCTGGGGTCCTGGAACAGAAATCCTCACCTCAAGCGGAGGCACCCCAGGATAGGGGCCTCCCCAGCACAGGGCTCTCATGCCCCTCCTGAGAGCAGAGGGACTGGGGGTCAGCAGACCGTGCCTTGGCGGCTTCCTGACTCTGCAGGCAGCGCCCAAGAAGCCCAGGCTGGTTGGCATTCAGAGCAGGACCGGAGCTTGCTGTCCCTGCCAACTCAGTCCCTTGACCTAATTCAACATCCAGTTGTGCCCACACCGGAGAAAAACAAATGGGAATGATTTGCTCCCTGTCAACCTTGTTAATTGTGCTGCGACCAACCATTGTAATGGGCTGCTTTGGCCACCTTACCCTAATTAAACAGTAGGGCAGAACCAGGGCGCATTGGCTGGTGGGCTAGCTGAAGACGTCCCTGTAACCTGCTCTCCTCGAGCTGAGTCTGGACACGCTGTTTGACTTTTGGTCCTTGGTTGTGCCTCTCCCCAGGGAGTCTCAAGTGTGCCTGTAGCTCTGGACTTCTCAGTGAGGTGAGGGTGTGATCACACTGTTATTACCCTAACTAAAACTGTATTCACTGCAAAAGTGTTGCCCGAGAACTCTAGGGACAGAGATAAAAGAAAGAGCAAACTGTTCTGAATTAATACGGCCAATCGACCTCATCTCTTTTCATAAGAGCTGGCCATGGTCAAAACCACCAGCGCTGGCCTTTATTAAACAGTCATTGTGGGAAGACACTGCACTGAGTGTTTTAAAGGTATTATCCTATTCAGTCCCTATAATGTGGGTGCCATTATTATCCTCGTTCATGGGTGAGGAACTGGACCGAGGGAAGACTGTAGGGTATCACTGAAGGACCCATGGTGAGTGTCTCCACCAGGGTTCCCCAAGGACAGGCTCCTTCTGTGTCCCTACCAGGAGTGACAAGGGGTCATCTGGAAAAGAAAACAATTCAACAGATGACAACCTCACTCATGAACATCTAGTAAACATAACAGCTAGTATTTGTGGTTGTAAGAGATATATCAGCCAGAGGCATCCATATACAAAGTAAGACACATGTGATCATCACCCATCCATCCATCCATCCATCCATCCATCCATCCTTCTACCCACCTACCCACCCATCCAGCCATCCATTCATCAATCCATCTACCCATCCATCCATCCATCCATCATCCATCCATCCATCCATCCATCCATTCATCATTCATCCATCTATCCATAATCCACCCATCCATCACACACCCACCCATCCATCCATCCACCCATCCATCCATCCATCCATTCATCATGTACCCATCCATCCATTTATCATCCATCCACCCATCCACCCATCCATCCACCCATCCATCCATCCATCATCCACCCATCCATCCATCCATCATCCACCCATCCACCCATCCATCCATCCATCCATCCATCCATCCATCCATCCATCCATCATGTACCCATCTATCCATTTATCATCCATCCACCCATGCACCCATCCATCCATCCATCCATCCATCCATCCATCCATCCATCCAATATCCCTTCAGTGCCTCTTCTGCTCCAAGCTCTTTGTTAAGTGCCCAGAATGGAAGGGTTAGCCTGTCCTGGGAGCTCACCACTCAGATGGGAGGAGACCCTGAGACAGGACTGTAGTCAGCTCAGATGCTGAATGTGTGTGTGAGTGAGTGAGGTGTGAGTGGGTGAGTGTGTAAGTGTGTGAGGTGTGAGTGTAAGTTTGTAAGTAGGAGATTGTGTGCTCATGGGCAGGGCTCCTGATCAGCCAAGCTTATCCTTGGTCCCTGGACACTCATCTAATGCCACTGGCCCTGAGGTCCTCTCTCTTCCCAATGCCTGGGCTTATTCTTCTGGACTTCAGGGAAGAGAGACTAATGCTTTTACATATCGAATTGCGCCAACCATACACATTTTACTAATTTATGGAAATGTCAGATTGCTTTAACTATGATACTGAACTTGTGTCCTCCACTAAATGGCTTAATTCCCTCCCAAGGATGGAACCCTCCAGAGTTCTCAGCTGACCAATTCAGCTCAGGGCGCACTAATGCCTTCTGTCTACTCAGAGGACACATACTTCACCAGGATGACTCTGGGGTAATGACACCAAAGGCCCATTTCTAATGACTGTCATGGTCTTGGCAAAATGTGTTCCATATATTAAGGCTGATGTCTCTCGCCGAGCCGGGTGAATCCTCTCGGGGAATAAATGACCTTTTCTCCTGAGTTTTTCTCTCCCTCTGACACAGGAAGCAACAGCTCCCTGTGAATGCCAGGGTCAGGAATGGACCCTCAGGGCGGGGACTGGGTCCACTGGTCCTAATGGTGGACTGACTGAAATCAGGAGGTCCAGGTGCAGACGTTGCTGTAGGCTGTTAGCAATCTCAGCAATGCCCCTCCCCACTGAGGCAGGGGGAGCAGCAGAGCTGCGGCTCAGGCCCGAGGAAGCTTGTGTTTCTACCTTTCAACTTCAATTTCTATCTAGAGCGTGGAATGCTCTTGTTTCTGGAGGACCCCTCCCCAGTTGGAATGACAGGAGATTCCCCCCCCCCCAGGAATCCGGGTCTGTCCCCGGGGAGATGAATGTCAACTAGGCACCAGCGTCCCACTGTTCTCGGGGTTGGGAGCCCGGGCGAGGAGAAAGAGCCAGGGAGAGTGTTGACAGGCAACTCCCAGGGGGCCACTTTGGCATGAGGGTGATTCTGAGGTGATGCTCATTGAGAAAAAGCAGATACAAGCAAAGCTCTCTGCCCTCCCAAGCCGACCCAACAACAGGACATAAAATTGCCAAGTGTCCCCCTCCCCTCCCTACCAGGAGGGACAGGAGTTCATCACTGGGGACAAGGCCAGCACCGATCAGCACCAGAGACAGCTCCAGAGGAAGCCTCAGGGCAAGCCTCTCTGTCTGCCCTGTCTGCCATCAGCTCACCCGTCTGTCCGTGTGCTTGTCTGCCCGCCATTTGCCGCCCTAGACACCTGGTCCTTTTCCTTTGTTTTGTGACTTCTCCACAGACCTGTGGTCCCAGGGCTGAGCTTTGACACAAGCCCCTGTTCTGAACACCCCCTCCCCCTGCCACCGAATCACTGGTCCCTGGGACTCAGGTGTGGAGGTGTGATGCACGTGTTATTAAAGTCATTCTTCTCTTGTGTCTTTAGGGTAACGCGCAGGGTCCCCGCTGGAGAACCCGGACGAGTTGATAGGAAACGTCGTTTCCTCCCCTCCCACTTCCAGCCCTTGTGGACTCCAACCTGCTTAGGAATGAGAGAAGCGAGCCCTCTCGTGACATCATATGCTCCGTCAATAGCCATGTGCACAGCTGATCAAGTCCAAGACTCGCCATCACCCTCTGCAACAGAACCACCCACCTGAAGGGATTTTGGTCCCCATGCACTGGCGCCTCCTCAAGATATGTGAGTCAGAATTCTGGAGGTGGCGATCCAGATGTCCAGCCACACAGCAGTGGGGGTCTTGTCCCTGCCAGGTGATGAGGTCTCCTGGAAAGTTTTTTAAAATGCAGATGCCTGGGCCACATCCCTGCCCACGTCAACGAACATTCCTGGACTCGGAACCAGGTGGCTCCATCCACAGACCACCCAGGCTTGGAGATGAATCTGAAGAGTATCCGCATGGTGAGTTATCGAATCAAGGTCATTGTGAGGTGGGGGTCGGGGTGTATAAAGGGTGGTCAGCAGTGAAGGTGGGTGGGATAAATCAGGGAGGGCTTCCTGAGTGCTGAGGCCAGGGTCAGTCTTGGAGGGAACGGTGGGATGGGTTGATGAGGTAAAAGGGAGGCTCTTTCTCATCATAGCCACAGGCAGCTCAAATTAATATAGCAAACAGGAGAAGGTTAATTGGATGAAACCCGGGGCTTTGCAGAAGGAACGCTGCATTCTCCACCGAGTGCTCTGAAAGCTCCCCAGACAATGAACACTGTGAACTCCACTTGGAAACAGTAAGAGACCCAGGCTACACATAATGACGGGGTGAGGGGGGGAGAGGGTAGTCAAGGCACAGTGGGAGGAAGTCTCTATCAAGCCATAGTTTGAACAACTGCATGTGGATGCAGATGTGCCCATTTCTACCCAATAACAGTCTAGACCCTTCACTCCGCGCCCCCCCGCCCCATCCTCGAATGGGGAACCCCGGGAAGGAAGCTCAAGGTTTGCGGGGCTCTCAGGTGTCCAGGCAGGAGCGCATCCAGACTGAAAATCAGGAATGTTCATGCTGTCTCTCTCCATGCAATGCATAATAGATGCCAAGTTTTTATTGCTTTGATCTCGACAGTTTGGGTATACATCCTAGGTCAGAGAATGGTAGACCCCTCCCCTAAGCCTGTTCGAGGCAGGAGGTGAAGACAGAGAAAGAGGTTCTACTTGGGACGTTGAAGAGTTCATTCCTGTGGGTGTCAGGTTGTCCCCACCGTTACCATCACCACGGTCAGGACTTTTTCTTTTCTAGTGGACAACTTGAACATAAAAATCAAGAGAGGCAGTCAAATATAGTTTGGATCGAGAACTTTTCTTTCTTTCTTTTTTTTAAATTTTTTATTTTATTTATTTTATTTTATTTATTCATTTTTAGAGAGGACAGAGAGAGGGAGAGAGAGAGACAGAGAGGGAGAGAGAGGAGAGACAGAGAGAGAGAGAGAGAGAAGGAGGGAGAAGCTGGAAACATCAACTCTCATATGTGCCTTGACCAGGCAAGCCCAGGGTTTTGAACTGGCGACCTCAGCATTTCCAGGTCGACGCTTTATCCACTGTACCACCACAGGTCAGGCTGGATTGAGAACTTTTCGAGGAGAGGCTGAGCTGTGGGTGCAGGCGTGGGTGGGGAGGCTGGCGAGGGCGCCAGCTGAAGGGAAGAAAAGTGCCCCCTCCCTAAGGAATCTTGATTGTACCCACCATCCGGAGCATCTACCCCTCCCTCACCCTCCTCCCTCCCTCCCAGAGAACGTGTAGAAACAGTAAAGGCGTTCAGAGCGATAAATCAATGAGGGTGCTGATAAAAATAATGGGCGAGCGATTACTCACCATCTCATGATTAGTCCCATCTCGCGTTTGATAAAAAGCTGGTGGAAGCTGTCACTGCCGTGGGGAATTAAGAATGAGCTCATGAGCCCGGAGAGGCGAGGCATTCATAGAAAGACGAGGACTTCCCAGATGCAGGAGGCCAAGGACCTCCTGTTCCCTCCTACGTCCTGATCCCTGTCCCGCCTCTTGATAGAGACGTTCTGAAACGTGACCTGTGGCACGAGGACAATGACAGGAAATGGTGTGCTGGGTGGCTGGTGAGGGAATAGGACCCTTAAGGAAAACAGGCGGGGTTATGTTTACTCGACGAAATAACTCTTTTTCCTGAGACCGTCTTTCCTCCCCAGTCTGTCAGATAACAACTCATCGTCTCGTCTCATTTTCCTGGCTGGTTTCCCCGAAACCTTCTTGAACTCATTTGGGTTTTGAACCTCTTTTTTTTAACCTTTTTTTATGAACCCCTTTTCTTGGAAATGGAGTCTCCTGGGGCCACTTTGCGTGGGTGGACGTGGCTGGAATTCAGGAATTCTCTCTTCCCATGCCACCGTGAAAATGTGCCGAGGATGGAGTGTTCACCTGTGGGCCCCATGCCGGGAGCTATGCATCACTTTCTCATCCTTGCCCCCTTCTCATTGTTGCATTACGATCAGGCGTGCTTTATGACAGAAGGGCAAGGTGGTTAAAGACACCGGCTCGAAGCCACATTGGTCATAGAGGAGACAGAATGACAGACCCCATCCCGTCGAAACCCAGAGCTCCTGCTCTCTCTGGTGCCTCCCTCTGGTGTGGGGGACACGAGGGTTCTCCTCCACAGTGACCCCCCACACCATCAAGCTCTGGTAGTCTTTGGAGAAAGTTACCTTGTGTCAAGCCCAAGAGCTGGGTTTGTCTTCAACACAGTGAGCTGGGCACAGGTTGTGCCGAGCCGACCACGTGCATCCTTTCCTGTGGACGGTCGTGTTCTGAGTAATCCTGGTCAACACCAGAACAGGGTCCTGCTCCAGAGGCAGCTACTCACGAGAGCCCCACGTGGGGCACATGGGCCTGCGTCCTTGGTGAGTGCGTCTGTGGGTCCCTTGTGTGGACGAAACCAAAGTGCTGGTTTCCTGCGCTGGAGTCCTCTCCGTGGACGTCAGGGAGCACACGGAGGAGACTTGTGTGCTCCGATTGTCTGGCTTTCTTCACATGGAGTCTGGAAGAAGGAGCTTGCTTCTTACCTGGCTCATTTCCAGAACTTTCCGCCTGCAATATATATATTGCAGTCTATATATATATATATATACACACACACACACACACACACACACACACACACACACACATAAATAGTACTCTCTCTATATGGTACTCTCTCTAAAAATTACTCACCTGGGGCTTTTGATGTTTTCACACAGATTGTCTGTGCTTACTGTCATGCTTCCAGTTTGTCACAGCTCGACCGTGGGTGACGTTAGCCCTTTAGGAAACATTTCACATTTATAACTCGTGGGCGAGCGTCCCGACGCGGATGTGATTGAACACCACCTCCCCCTACGTTCGTCAGAGGGAAACAGAAGCGGTGTCCACGTGAAAAGCTATTTTTATTTCCTCCCCACAGCAGGAGTCAGGCATGACCTGTGCTGACGTTACCCTTTGTCTCGTACGTCAGGATGTTCGTGCGTTTCTTCTGGGGCCGCTCCCAGTTTCTCCCCAGCCGCATTTTCCTGCGGTCCTTGATCAGACATAAAACAAAACAAAACAAAACAAAACAAAAAATCTTTTTTAGGGGCTTTGTTACCAAAATATTTTGCCCTCAACATGAGGGCTCCATTTCAGAAGTAATCTCATTCCAGATGCCTGGTGGAGAACAAATCATTTTTTAACTTATAAAACAATACGTGAAAAATATTTACTTCTTTGTATTAAAAAAAAAAAGTCAGGCTTCTGCGAGACTATTTGCAGGATATAGAGAAATAGAACGAAAGAAAAAAAAAAAAACACAACCAGTATCTTAACCCAAATGCCACCCATGATAATAAAAATAAGAAAGACAAAGAAAGTCTGGACTTCTCTGGCTGCAGGTTTAGTGTTACGTTTAACAATAAACGTAGCAATAAGCTATACTGTTGGCTTGAGTTCCCATAACAAGACAAGGAAACACTGCAGACTAGGTGGATCAAATAAGGGACATTTAACCCTCCTGGAGGCTGGAGGTTTAAGATGCCGTCGGGGTGCCGTCAGGGTTGGGTTGTGTTCACTGTCTCCCTGGCGCCTCTTTTAATAAGGGCACTAATCCCATTCGTGGGCCCCACCCTCACAATCCCATCTGATGAATCACCTCCCAAAGGCATCGTCTCCTGTAACGCCACCATACTGGGAGAATCAGGCTTTGATGTGAATTGGGGGTGGGGGTGGGGAAGAGAAATATTCAGTCCATTAAAACCATCTGGAACAAAACCAAGTAGTCAAGATTCTTGTTTACCCAGGTGCATTGGGATCATAGGCTTATTTATCCCATGAGCACCTTTGTCCAGCTGGAAGGGGGAAAGACAGGTGGAAGGGGGGGGCAGTGAGGTCAGATTCGTCCATTTAAGGGGCGCACAGGCCCTGACCTTCAGCATGGGGAGTCGATTTGTATTCCTGGCCCACGTCCCTTTTCTCTCCTCCATTTTACCCTGAGTGGAGCCCCTTCCTCATTCTGCTCAGCGCAGTGTTGAAAGTGCAGAGACCGAGAGGGTGGACGGGGTGGGGGCCGTGGCCACGGAGAGGGAGGGGCAGGAGGAGGGGCACAGAGGTGCAGCAGGTGGGACTCAGCTGCGGGCAGGCAGCGGCTGGGAGCAGGGGCCCTCCATCCTGGCGCGGCCGTCAGCCCCTGGCACCCGTCTGCCTCTGGGTTTCAGAGATGAGACGTGGAGGCCCAGTCTGGAAGCCTGGATCAAGCCTTTCTCGCAGCGGGACGTGTGTGGGTAAATCACTGGGGTGTCACCGCTGTCTGCCTCCTTGTGACACCATCCAGATCTTGGCATCACAGTGACGGGTTATCTTCCCCCCGCCCCAGCACCCACCTCCCTCACTCCTTGTCCTCCCTCCCTCCCACCCCACCATCAGACAAGCCCCTGGTACGGAATAGATGGCCCATGCTTACTTACATGTGGGACCCATCAATGGGCGAGAACCCTAGGTCAGTTCTATGATCCCTATTCCCTCCTCTCTGCCCCCACAGCCTCTCTTCCTTGGTTCTTGCTTTTAATTCATTGAGAAAACAAAAAGTGGCTATTTACCAGGAGAAAGTTAATCCCTCTGAGCACTCTCTGACCCTGTCTTTGTCTCTCTTACCTTCTCAAGGACTGTAATCCCTAATTAGTCCTACTCATACATTTTAATGGGGCTCTCGCCAGCATTAAAGGAGGGGAGCCTGTTTATCTCTGAGAAGCGGCCCTGAATCTCACACCTTCATTTTTCTCCAGCTCCTCCGGTTAAGTGCCTGCCGCCGCCATCCCTCTTGCTCCCAGAGCTGCCTCTATTGTCCTGTCTTCTTCTCCGCCTCCCAGTCCCAGCACCGCCACCGTCTGGGGTCTGGCTGCAGCTTTCACCAAGCCACAGATGCCGCGCTCGCTTGTGGGAAGGACAAGGCTGCCCGGCCCTCAGTCTCGCTCACTCGGGCGGAACGTAGGTGGCACGCGGAACACACACTCCCCCACCCTGCAAAACACTGCCTCCCCTCACCTCTGGGGCAATCAGCGACCTTTGGGTGGGCAGACCCACCCACTCTCATGGGCTTTCATTTTCATTCGCAGCCTGGAGGACACACAGACATGGGGTTTTCACCGCGTTCATGCCTGGGTTGCAGATGTGCATGAATGGCCTTGGCATGGGGTCCTCTCCAAGCTTCTAGACACAACCTGGGTGCTGCTGACTTCTTGATTTCTGCCTGCTGCACCCCAGAATCCAGAGAGCAATCTGAGCAACCCAGACGTCATTGAAAATTTTCTGGTCGCTTCATGGAAAAAAAAACAAAAAAGCAGGTTGAATGAATTTTAATAACATATTTTCTTTAACTCGGTATTTCCAAAATTACCTTTTCGGCCTGTTGTCAATAGAAAAGCTATTAATGAGCTAGTTTACATTCTTTCTGCGGTTTTAAGACCCTAGAACCCTGGGTGGCTTTTCTGCCTACCACACTGCTCAGTCTGGAGCCGGCACACTGCGGGTGCCGACTGCCCCTGGGGCTCGGAGCTCCCTGTCGGCCTGGATAGAGCGCCCTGGTCGGCCGCCGCCCGCTTCCACACCTGCCCTCCAGCGAGACCCCGTTCCTTCATTTGCTCTGTTGTTGCGTGTTCTCTCCTGACTCCTGTTTCCTTGGATGGAAGCCCTCTGTCCCCTCTGCCCTCTGGGATAATTCCTCCCGAGGAGTTTGGTCCTGGGTTCCCCTGACCAGTCCCCACCCCCGGCCCCACCAATTGGTCAACCACCTTTCTCTAAGTGCCTAGAGAATCCTGAGCCCCCCTAAGAGAAGGATCTGCTTCCAGTGTGAAATGAGGACCCATCTGCACCTGTGTCACACTGGTTAGCCAGATGACAAGTGGATGGAAGTTTCCAGTGTTGTATTATTTTGAATAAAGCTGGCACTAAATTTCACTCCTCGAGGAGGACATTAGTCACTTTATTCCTAGACACACTTAACTCAGACCCCCGTCCCTCCCTGCCCACCGAGAGCCTTCATCCACTGCGGAACGAACAGGTGCTGAGTTCCTACCGTGTCGGGACCAGCCCCACAATCAGGGCCTTCACTAACTGCAGCCTAAGTGTTGAAACCTCACCCCAGGCAATCAGTCAGGCAGTGAACAAGCCACAGAGGGAGGTGGGCTGCCTGCTGGGTCCTGTTCCAGCAGCTGTGAGGAAGAGAGCGTGGACTTGGTTTGGCTGGTGACATGAGGACGCTGGGAGCGCACACCACCATTGCTTGTGAGATCTAACTAGTACACAGGGACTCTGCTTAGGCCCGGGAAAGTTGGCTCAGTGGTAGAGTATTGACCTGGCATGTGGAAGTCCTGGGCTCAATTCCTGCTCAGGGCACACACCAGAAGTGCCCATTTGCTTCTCCCCCCACCTCTCACTCTCTCTCTCTCCTTTCTGCAGCCATTGTTCAAATGGTTCAAGCAAATTGGCCTTAGGAGCTGGGGATGGCTCCATGGCCTCGCCTCAGGCACTAAAATAGCTTGGTTGCGGAACAACGGAGCAGCAGCCCCACATGGGCAGAGCATTGCCCCTAGTGGGCTTGCTAGGTGGATCCCAGTTGCAGAGCATGCAGGAGCTTGTCTGTCTGCTTCCCTGCAGCCACAGGGCAAGAAGGGAAAACGTGAGTCAGCCCGCCAGCCCGTGGCTTTGCAAGCAGCCAGGACAGACATGATGCTTTGTCTGAGAGCAGTCCTTGTTATCGCATACACGGGACCCTGACGGGAAGCACTGCTACTGATTTATGGTCCCAGTCCTCCACATGTCTCGATGACACCACTGATTCATTCACGTGCAGAAAAATACTTGTTTCCGTGGCCTCTGTTGTGGCCTCCCGAGTTGTCAGATCTAGCCCCGTCCATTATCTGAGCTATTTTGCAACCATTTGTGAACTGGAGATAACGGATAGGTAGGGAAATGCCATTCTGCCTGGTGGTGGTTTAAATTGACTTCCTCCCCCTTTGGAAAAAAAAAAAAGAAAAAGAAAAACAACAAATTTGTCTCTATTTATAAACCGTCTCGACATGACTCTGCTAGATGTAAATTGGTGCCGTTTGATTTTTCCTTTGAACTGGTTATAACATCTGCCAGCTTCCCTCATGCCCTGTGAGAACAATAAAACCTTTAACAAGCATTCATTTTTCTATCCGTTTGCTAGTCCTTGTTTTGCCTGTTGACACATTTGATGGGTAGTTGTTCAAGAGCGGCCACGCCCCGGAGGCCTGTGCTGGGGAGGGAGGGGGCACCAGGAATACGGGGATGGAGGAGAAGGTCCCCGCTCGGACAGAGGGCGGTGACCTGTGCCAGCCACGGTGGAGAAGGTGGCGGGAACGCAAGCAGACCCCGCCCCCGACGTCTGCAGCCAACGCACCTGTGTGCTGACATCCTGACGGTGGAGCTCATCCTTTTGTCCTGAGCCAGTGTTCTTCGTGACTTGATCACAGACTGTAATTTACATGGCTTTGGTTATATGGAACGTGGACGTCATTATGTACTTCGCTTTTAAAGTAGAGTTGACGCTGAAGGATAGCGTGGCGTGCTGATTATAGAAACTTTGCAAAGTTCAGAGAAGCATGGGGAAAATACATGATCCACAAGTCTTCCCTCCTCACCCAGAAAACCCCCGTGTGCCCATCTTTCCCTGCCCCCTGACCCCAGCAAGTGTCTCCATGTCTCCCTCCTGCCCCAGACAGAGCCCCACACCATGGGATGGTCAGCCCCTGGTCCCCTCCGCCCTGTCTGCATCCAGTGCACATCTTCTAACACGGGAGCTGTTCAGGACTTGACTATTTGCACTGAGCTAACATTAAACCCCGTTCAAGGCTCACCTAGGCCCCGAAGGCGAGGAGAACAGCAAATAGCACGTGTTTATTTCCCCCAACACATCTGCGGACTGTGAAAAGAAGATTCTTTGGGCAGGTTTTCTTTCAAAGTTGGATCGGCAAACACTATCCACTCTCTTCGTTCTTCAAGAGGCTATAAAGCCAATTTGAGGAGCACCTGAGATTTACGGAAAGTGCTGAAACCGCCTCTACTGGGAGGGAACCCTGATGTGATGAGCGGCTCAGCCGAGCCCACGCCCTCTGTTGACCACAACACGTGTGTGCGCAAGACACCTGCCAGTTTCTACTGGACGTGAAAATACCCAAACTGTAAGATGATGCTTGCCCGGGTGCCGCCTACCCCATCCGGGACACACTGCGACATTTTAATGAAGGGGGTGGCTGGATCAGTTCTCAGCTCATTCTGAGCTCCCTGCTCAAAGTAATCCATGGGGAGCACCCCTCTATACGTTCGGTTTTAGCACTGAACACATCTGAATGCACGTTTCATTTTTATTCAACCTGCAGCACCTCTGAGGCTCTCCAAGAGCCACCCGGGAATCCACAGTATATACTTGAAAAACAGAAACAATGGAATGAATGTCACGGTCGCTCAGCACATCCAGGATTAGAGCGACCAGGGGTGGTTTGGAACATCATCCGATTTGATGAAAGAGTCCACCTGAGTGGCGGGGTGAAGGACAGCCCACGGGTGGACATTTCCAGGCATCACAGAAGCAGATGAAGAAGTCAGCTCGCACATGTGACAACATACTCTAGCTCTGTCGTCTGGGTCCAGTGCCGGGGTCGGAGTCCGGTAAGGTCAGATCTTCCCGTGTCTTGGCTTCTCCACGGGTGTTCGGACGTGCAGGATGACCCAGTTGGTCTGACGGAACATGTTGTACAAGAACAATGTGTTTCCTGAGCATTTATAATTCTCATGATATCATCCAGGTAACTTTCACCCACCAGTCAGCTCCACTGGGCACACATCTGAGGGCACCCACATTTGCCTCAAGAGCCCTGTGCTGGTGCTGAGGAAACGGAGAAGAGAAGAATTGTGCCTGAAGCGTGGTTTTGTATCTTCCTGCATCTTTCACTAGACTCCCTTGACCCCTTCTTGAAATACTGATCCCACCACCACCACCACCACCACCGGCTCACGAAAGAAGAAAGTATGAGAGCAGGACTGCGTTTGAACATCAAGAAGACAAAACTCATGACCATGGAAGAGACACACAGCTTTCCCACGGAGACTCAAGACCCTGAAGTTGGTGGCAATGTTTGCGGACCTTGGTCCAGTCACCAGTCCAGATGGAAGTTGCAGCCAGGGAGTCGGGGGACGGCTGAGGCTCGCAAGGGCAGCAACTGAAGAACTCAGGTGGTCCGGAGAGCACAGGCGGGTGAGCAGAGACAGGCGGAGACCGTGCACACCCTCGCTCCCAGCCACTGTTCGTGGGTGCGGGAGCGGGACAGGGAGGGCGGCTGCTGGGAGGACAATGGAGTCATCTGAAACACAGGCTGGAGGGGAGCTCAGGGAGACCCTGGACCAAGGATGGGGGTGCGGGTCCCGGAGCAAATGGAGCCCGAAACACGGCTGGGGACACATGACAACACTGACGCCATCCCACGTCAGGCGTGTCATGAGAAGGTCTGGTTCACTGAAAAAGCTGAGGCAGCAGGACAAGAGGGAAAGCAAATACGAGAGGGATCGCGTCTGTGAGGAAGCCGCCGGCAGGGGTCGGCAGAGGCCCACAGGGCTGCAAGGGCTGCGAGGACAGGACGCCTTGATGCCACTTGTCCATGGCGTCCCCAGGAGTCAGAGCCAAATCAATGGCATGTCACACACACACTTCTGCATAGAAATAACTTCCTATGAATTGTGGCTAAACCACTTCTTTGAGCTGCTTGAGCAGAATGCTTTATCCATGTAGGATTTTTCCCCCATTATGAAGTGTTTCTTCTTCATCAGTGATTTCTGTCGCCTCCCATCTCCTCCCCACCCATCCACACACCCACGGTGGGGGCAGGGGGTGCAGGACTTTCCAGTTCTCTGGGGTGCCACGCCCATCCTCTCCCTCATTTTTGCTGTCTGTCTTCTTTCTCCGTGGTAAGGAGACTGGGCCGAGCGTACCTGTGACATCATTTATTTGATTTTCTGTATGCCTTCGTGTCTCTTACTCTCCTCAGTGATGACTGAACTTTATTATTTTGTAGTTTCTGTACATGCATTTCTGAGAAATGCAGCCTACCCAGCCAAGAGCCGGTGGAAATATGTACGAGCAATGAAAAGATCTGTCACAAAGTGACTATTCTTTCACCCATACCTGAGGCCAATAGCAGAACAGAACCATGAACAGAACCAGGAACCAAGTCTCCTTCCTCCCGTATTCTTCCTTCTCAGTCCCCGGGGTGTGCCGCCTTTGGACAGTTACATTTAAAATTCACTATAACTCATTTCCTTGGGTTCCTTGACAGTTATTTATGGTTTTTTATTTTTTGCTACCTAGTTATTCTTGTGCGTATTTTTGTCATTTTTGAAGCTTCAGATAAGTAGAATAGTACTGTGTGTATTTTTTCGGTGACTTCATTCTTTTTCCTCCACACGATTGATTGAGGAATTTAGTGCTTGTGATGACAGCTCATCCCTTACCCCGGAACAGTCAGTCAGTGACAAGCTGGTGAATGTTTAACAACTGGCCCTCTGGAGAGCAAATAAACGCCCCAGCCTGTGCCATCTGCTATCCCAGGGCTGGTTTCCAGCCGCCACGTAAAGTCACTCTGAGCAGTGCTGGGAAGAAAGGTGTATAATCAGCTCGTGCGATGCGAGGCGGTCGGTAGGGAGCTGAGGCCGGCCCCCACTGCACGCACTGTATTGTGAGACCATCCACTCCTTTGTCCACGTGGTGAGTGGACTTGTGGATCCTTCCCAACAACTTGCTACTGTGAACAACGCTGCTGCTAGGAACAGGTTTGGGTGTGTGTCCTGCTGTGTACGTGAGTTGCTTTGTGAGCGAATTTCGCCAGCGGGCATGTGCATGCTCACGTGTATTGGGCGTTGTGCAGGGATGATCATGTTTATCAGAAATTCTGCCGGCTTCTGCACATTCGGAAGCTCTCCACAGCTAGGTGGGGCCAGGTGACAAGCCTCAACCCAAACAAATAACTGAGTGGAAGCAACACGTGTCAGTTGGCCAAAGATACAAGAGTCAGCCCTTAACCCACCAGCTGCATTTCCCTTGCTGCTGAGATCAGTTGCAAATGGTGTATATTTGTCACCAGGGCCCACCCTCCATGTTCCCATTAGTCACATATCGATCTTGAGGCAGAAGTCCCCCTGAAGTTCAAGGACCAATGTCATGCATGCCTTATCAATACAGATTCATCCAAGTTAGCAGGAGGCAGGGCCTATTACTTTCTCAAGAGTATCTTCGCTATTTGGAGACATTCTTACTTTCTTAACAATTTTAAAAATTGAGTTTTTCCCTGTTCCATGAAAATGCTTGGAAGGGTTTTGAATACATTTAACTCAGTTTGGGCCAAATGAAGGGCTTTCTTGTTACTAAATTTTTTAAAAATAGCTTTTACTCAAATGCTATAATTTTCCTCTCTGAAAAAATCTTGATATTTTGTTAGATTTATTTTTAGGCCCTTATTATTGTATATTTCAAATGCAGTTGTAAAACTTTTATTTATTTTTTACTTTGAATCTCCATGTCTGCTGCTAATTGCTCCTCACTTATATACAGTAAATGCCATTGTATCTGTGTAAAGACTTTGTTTCTGGTTCTTTTACTGTTTTCTTTCAGTAGTCTTGACACTTTACCAGCATTGTTGTTACTATGTAACTTCAATAATATCATCTATCATCAGCAGGAAGTGGCGTAAGGACTCTGGCTCCATTTGGGATGTTTCTACCAGCTTCTAAGTTGCCTCCCACCTCTGCCCACAGCTGAGCCAGTGGATGGGAAAGCCCGGGTGTTCAGACGTGCAGGTCAAACTGCTCAAACCCCAGGCATCCCACACGGATGCCTTCAGACTGGTCCTTCCATCCACCCACCATGAAATCCCCAGGCCAATGTCCTTGGCCTTGTCTCCCAAGCCAATTTTATTGTACCAATTTGGGAGCCCACCCTGCTCTTCCCAGAAAGCCTCACTATGTGAGGAAGAAAGGTTTTCACATGCTCTTGGTGCAAGTGAAGTCATCAGTCTCCATGTCCCAGTGATATTTGTGAGTTGGACTTTATCCCGTCTCTGTAGGGTGACTGTAACAGAGAGAAACTGTTTCCTTCCCCCCATTCCAATCTGCACATCTTTCATTTACTCTAGCCTTGCTGCCCCGGCTAAGCCCGTGACTCTGTTAAAATCAGGTGGAATGGTGGACCCTCGGTCAACTCCTATGGAAGCTGCTTTTCCGTCTCACTATGAAGGATAAAACTTGCTGTTGTCTTTTGAAAGAGAGGTTCCCTGCCAAATTAAAGAAGTTTTCTTCTCTTAGTTTGTTGCAAACTTTTTGTCATGAATCGATGTTAGAAGTTATCCAAAACCTTTACCCCACATCAGTGGAGATGGTCACACGATCATCCGATAGTCTAAGAACGTGGGATACTGTCAGGTAATTTCTTAACACTGAACGGACTGAGCCTTTCTGAGATTAGCCTGACTCACTCACAAGTCATTAACACTTTGAATCATGTTGGGTTCAGTTGGTTAATATTTTATTTAGAATTTTAAAGGAGAAGATGGGACTATATTTTTTTCCTCGTGCTATTTTAGTCAGATGTTGTCATTAAGTTTGTACTGGACTCATCAAATACATTGGGGGGTATTTTATCTTTTCCTATATTTTGGCTTTTTTTATTTAAGTGAGAGGAGGGGAGATAGAAAGACTCCTGCTAGTGCCCTGACCAGGATCCACCTGGAAAGCCCACTAGGGGGTGATGCTCTGCCCATCTGGGGCCATGCTCACAACCAAACTATTTTTAGCACCTGAGGCAGAGGCTCCACAGAGCCATCCTCAGCGCCCGGGGCCAATGCCCTCAAACCAATTGAGCCATGGCTGCAGGAGGGAGAGAGATAGAAAGAGAGAGGGAAGGGGGAGAGGGAGGAATAGAGAGGCAGATGGGTGCTTCTCCTGTGTTCCCTGATGGGGAATCAAATCTGGGACATTCACACACTAGGCCAATGCTCTACGACTGAGCCAACTGGCAAGGGCCCATTTTTTTAAACTATGAAATTATTTGCTTCTTGGATGTTTGGGAGGAACTTTTTCATTTGTCTGGATTTTTTAATGTATTGGGATGAATTTACTCACAGCGCCATCTCATTAGCTTTTATGCGGCAACATTATTCTTAACATTTTTCATTTGTGCCTGTTCTCGATTTCTAGATCCATCTTTTCAGAGGATCATTGATTTTTATGAGATTTATTAAAGAACCATTGTTTTTAGCTTTGTTGAGTGTACACACAATTATTTTCTATATTTCACTTTCTTCTTTTATCTTTATTAAAGTACATCTACTTATTTTGTATTTATAATTTCTCTATCATCTTTAGATAAAAAACTTTCTCCTTCCTTTTTAGACTTCTTTTTTCTAATGTCAGCATTTAAAGATATATATTTTTAATGTCCCTCCTATGTTTTGATATATATTATTTTTATTATCTTTTTAGTCTACATTTATCCTCATTTCTATTATGACTTATTCTATGGCTAAAGAGTTATCTAGAAGTGTGTTTCTTGATTCCAAGACACAAATAATTTTTATAGTTCTCCTTAAAAAGAAAATCTTAACTCATTTTTTGTTTATGCACATGGTTTGTCTGACATCAATCCCTTGTCATTTGTATTTGATTTACCACTTAGCATGTTTGCAAAGACTGTGTATTCTACTATCCATTGGGTCAAGTTTATTTTTTTTAAATCAACTGATTCAACTGTACTATATACATATTTTTTGTCATATTATTCTATCAATTTCAAAATGAAGGGTTAGAATTCCCCCCACATTATTTTATATTTCTCTTATTTATCTGTCACTTTTTGCCTTGTGTATGGTGACCCACGCCAGGAGACGTGTGTCTGTGTGGAATCCTTATGCACCCCCCATCAGTCAGACCCGACATCGTCGTGAGGGATCCATCTTTCTTTCTCTCTCGGGATGGTTTCTGTCTCCAAGTCCAGTTTGTCTCACACTAAAATAGTGATCCTAGCTTTGGTTTATCAGTATTTGTTACCAATAAATACTTTTCAATCTTACTGCAATCTTTGATTTTAGAGATGTCACTCATGAACAGCAAATATGACAGTATTTCTTTCACATGGATTGTAACTATTGATACGTTTGTATTCATCTTAAACTGCATTCTTTTATTATTTCTGTTTGTTTCTTTGTTTTTTTGCTGTTTCTTTTTCTTTCCATCAAATACTTCATTTTTTTTTTAATACTGTATTTTGAATTGATTTGTTTTCTCATTCTTCCCACTGCCCCTTACACTTTGGAAAATACATGCTTATCTCTGTTGCTTGAGTGGTCACTGTAGAAGTTATGACAGGCATATTTAAATTTTCCACTTGTGAAATGAATCACCTCCCCCCATCCCCACCACCTCTGATAACACAGTAACTCTAGAACCTCTGCTACTAACCACGATCTGATATGTTACATTTGTCATCTATTGTAACTCTCTCTCTTTTTAATCCCACAAGATACGGTTACTGTTCCCTACAGTCAATGACTATTTGTAGTTAACATATTATTTTGCTCTTGCAATTTAGACTCTAGCCTGTTGGGAGTTATTCATTGTGTGTGTGTGTGTGTTACAAACTAATCCTGTGAAGAAAGATTCCTTCAGAAAGAGCTTTCTGGAAGTGAATTTTGCTTCCTTTTTTTTTCTTTCTGAAATTGCAGTATTTCATCTTCATCCTTGAACCGTATCGGCACATTTCTAACCCAGGTGATATCCTATTATTGCAGGTATCACCATTGGAAGATATTAACCTATGATCTTAGGGACCCAGGTGTTGCTTTGAAAAGCCTGCTCTTCAAAAAAAAAAAGAAAAAAAAAAAAGGCTATACTAAGTTCCCCTGTCTTTTCTTTCTGGGTAGTTTAAGATTTTCTCTTTGGGTAGTTTAAGGTTTTGTTTTCACATATCTCGTCTGATATTAAAATAGCTACATCAGTGTTGATTCATTAAGATTTCTCAGCTGTATACTACTTTTTTCTACCTTATGTCAGTCAAGGTTGACTACTGTAGGTTACTCTGTGGTAAAAATCAGTCCCTAAGTCCCAGTGACTTCAAACTAGTTCTTCTCTCTCTCTCACTTACACACCTATTACTGATCACTTGAGTGTCAGATCACGTCATTCTCACTTTCGGAACCTAGCTTGACAAGCAGGCTTTCTCCAATACATCACGGGTCATCATGCTAGCGATATGGAGGGTGTCGTGGTTCCACCCATGCTGATCCCCAAGATTCTTGAGAGAAAATGCTGCTGGTCACACAGCCGACCCACCATCGGCCGATGCAAGTCACACAGCTGTGGGCTCAGTGCGACCCCATGGCACGTGTGCTTCTACGACCAGGAGAGGCACCGAACGTGTGTAAACCAAAATAAACAGCCTGACCAGGCGGTGGCGCAGTGGATAGAGCATTGGACTGGGATGTGGAGGACCAGGTCTGAGACCCCGAGGTCACCAGCTTGAGTGCAGGCTCATCTGGTTTGAGCAAAAGCTCACCAGCTTGGACCCAAGGTCGCTGGCTCGAGCAAGGGGTTACTCAGTCTGCTGAAGGCCCACGGTCAAGGCACATATGAGAAAGCAATCAATGAACAACTAAGGTGTCACAACGAAAAACTAATGATTGATGCTTCTCATCTCTCTCCGCTCCTGTCTGTCTGTCCCTATCTATCCCTCTCTCTGACTCTCTGTCTCTGAAAAACAAACAAACAAACAAACAAAATAAACAGCCGTTTCACATCTCTGTGCTCATTCTCAGTCGAGAGGAATTCTGCCTGTCCCGGTACTTGCACACAAACCTGGTGCCTTGCCTTTAGTCCAATGTTTTCCATACCTGAGTGCCATTTGGAATCCATCCTGGGAAGTACAGATGGAAGGTAGGGAAATGAGCATGGACCGCCATCAAATTCCCCATGTCTTTCTTGTACAGTGGCTCTGTGAGGTGGAGGGGACATTTTCTCTGGCGCCCGTTCCCTGTGATACACCTTCAGGGGGAAGGTCACTGCCAGAGGAACTGACCTTCCCTCTCCCTGACTCTGTGCCCTTGTTTGGGGGAACTTCGCCTCCTGCCAGGGAGGAGAGTGGGAAGACCTCTCCGCCTGGTGGGAGGTGCGCCCACAGTAAAGGGGCGGTAGGCCTGCTGCTGACGCCCAAGGGCGTCTGGGCCAGAGGTGCCAGGTACTTTCAGCCAAGCAAGTGCGTTAAATTTTACTGACCCTGTTAAGTCGGTCTACCGAGTATGTTTTTCAATCCACTGTCCTTGGTTTTGAAAACAGGGAACTTTTTTTCTCCCTCCCCCATGATTCTAGCAAAATATTGCCGTCAGGTCGGACTCCTGGAGGCGGCGTGAATTTTCTTCCTTCTGAGCACCAGCCGGAATCCTTCAGTGAGAAGCTCCTCGCCAGATGTCATTTTAAATCAGGAGTCCCTGCAGACACACACGCCTGGAAACTTCAGCCTCCTCGGGGCTTTTGCGATTCAATCTACAGAACAATTTCTGGAAGCGTTTCCACGCTGTGGCATGGCATATGGCGGGTGTTCGCCGCGGGCCGGGCTGGCGTCCACGTCAGCGTGAGCGCCGGTGCCCACAGCGGGGCCTCCATGCCCCTCACTGTGGGGGGGGGGGGTGGCGGGGGAGGCTTCAGTGCCAACGTGCTGGGATCATTACGATGACGGTGGCGAAGTGATGATGGGGACAATGTAGTCAGCAGGCCCCTTTCCAGGTTGAAATTTCTCTGCGTCGTCTCACATCGAGAGCTCAGCCATGACTTGCAAGAGCCTCTCAGATGAGCCTCCTCCATGCTGTCCCTTTAATTAAATGGAAATTCTGATATTTGGTCTTTTCTCCCTGTTCGATCCGCTGCTGGAACTCCTGGTTACTAATGGCATGTGGTGTTTACAGGTGGCACCTGGAGGGCCCTTCACGCGGAGGATGAGAGGAACAGGCTGGGATGGAATCGGGACATAGGGACATGGCTTTGCAAATATTTACCTGGGTGGCAGAGTTATGGGCATGGAGCAAGTGCTGGCTGTCCGCACTCCATTCTGGAAATGACACACGACAGCTCTCTGACAGTCGGGGGCCGGAGGGGAGGCACAGGACATGGTCCAGTCTAGGCAACCGGTGGGCAGCACAGGGTTCGTAGGGGAAAGGGCAGGGCCCTGTGGGAGGGCAGGGGGAGGAGCGGAGGAGGGCAAGGCTGGAGAGGGGACGGTCTTCGGCCACCATCCCCCCCTGCCGGTGTGACGAAGGACTGATGGATCATTGTAATTAGCTCTCAGAATTTTAATTAGAGCAGTGATATAAATAATCACCCCAGCCCAGCGCCTCTAATGAGACCCCTCGGGCTCAGAGGCACAGACAGGCTTTTGTTAGGTGCCTTTCGAAGTGCGGCTGTTAATTAGGTGTCTCGCAGGCTGCGGGTGTCGGGAGAAACAACATTTACACTCCAAAATTAGACTCGTGGGGAGAGGTAGCCAGCACCAAGGACAGGACTCAGGAACGAGAACCCAGATGCCAGTGCGGTTCGGTTTGGTTGGTTTGGGTTGGGTTGGGTTGGTAGAGCATGCAACATTACACAAGGTAGGACATGGCACTGCCAACATTCACACCCTGGTCTTTTTAACCCAAAAACACTGCACTATTTCACACAAACAGGTGCATAGCTCATGTTGGCCATCTGGTCACAATGTTCTCCACAGTGTTGTTCTGGTGAACCAGCTGCTGGGGGGTTGTGTCAGAGACGGATCGTTCTTCAGATTGCCTCTTCTACTAAACCACAGAAATGACCAGAGTCCCAGGGATGGAATGCCACCAAAACCAGAGGCCATTGCTCCCCTCTGCAGGTCCTTTTACTTTTACCTGGGTTGCAATTTTCCTGTACATGATATCTAATATTGTTCATAGGATATATCAATAAAAGAAGACAGCTTTTCAAACTATTTCCAAAGTTGTTTAGTTAGAGAAGGATCAAAGATTTCCACCCCCCTAATACCTGTTGTTCCTTTCTTCCTTTAGTAAAAGAATTCTATATGAGAACTTCCAATAACACCATCTTTCAGCCTCCCTTGCAGCTAGGTATAGTTATGTGACTAAATTCTGACCAATGGTGAGTAAGCTGAACTAATAGATGTCCATTCTAAGCTGTATCCTCAAAAGGGCTTTCTTACTTTTACCCGTTGCTCCAATTCCACTAGCTGGAATGTGGATTGTGATGGGTGGAGGTTCAGCAGCCATTCCGGATCATGAGTAGAAAGACACATATCTAAAAAGTGGTGGAACAAGACAGCGGAAAGAGCCTACCTAGGTTCTTGGTGATAGTGGAGTCAGCTCGGGCTGCTATTGAAACGTCCAAAAATAACATCAACTGCCTACCTTGTTTAAGCACATCATTTTTATTTTGAGTGTTTTTAGTATGAATAGCCAATGCTGCATCCTAACTGTTAAATATCATCTTAGCAAGGTTGCCCTACGTTTATCAAATAAAGTTTGTTCTTGTTGATTCCTGGGAAATCACTAAAATAGTATAAAAATTGCTATGTATGATTATGAACCCACAGGTAATTCAGAGGTTCCCAGACAGCTCACTGGAAAACAGACAGCCTTCCATGCTTAAAAAAAAAGATTTTTATAACCAAATAAGTTTGCGTTAGTCTACATACTATATCCTCCCTGTGAAGACTCATAATGTATGTTCAAAGCTCTCCAACGCCCTGTCCTTATTTTCCCTTTTATAAAACTTCTTTAAAAATGAAATACGTCATGTATTCAACAGTATGGGAAGACCTGCATTACATTTTCGTGAATCATCACAAAGTATCTAACTCACCGTCATGTCATAGAATGTTGTAGACAGTCCAGATGTTTTCTCATGTTCTTTCCGAATCACCATCTCATTTCTTCTTTTTCTGCCCCAAGAGGATCCTTGTCCTCTCTTCTGACACCATAGTGCAGTTTTCCAGTTTTGAACTTTATTTAAACTGTGTATATGCTTTTGAGCTTAGCTTCTCTCATTTGCCATCTTGTTTCTGTGATCCATTCATCTGTTGGATGAAGCTTGGTTTATTTTTGTTCTTTGCTATATAGTATTCCACTCCCTGTCCATATCAAATGTGTCTGTCCTTCCCTAACAGTGACAATCTTTGGGATTACTTCCCTTTAGAAAAGATTATAAATAAGATTGCTGTGAACATTCTTGGCACTATCTTTCACTAAGTATATATTGATAGATAGACTTCTACCATACACATACCCAGGAGAGGAATTGCTAGATTGTCAGTTATGTTTGATTTAAATAGACAACATCAAACAAATTTCCAAAGTTGCTATACTAGTATACAACCCCTGCCTGCAGTGTAGGAGAATTTGAGTTTGTAATGTCAGATACTCTCATTTGAGTTATTCTGGTGAGGGTGACATAGGATCACATTGTTATTTTAATATTCCTTTGTACCTGTTTTTACTGGGTCGTTTGCCGTTATTTTTATTTATTTATTTTTTCCTTGTAAGGGTGCTTTACATTTACTGTGACTTGTTTCACTCTCTTCACATCATCTTCTAATGAACAGGATTTTAAAATTTTGATCAAGTCCATGTTTATGCATTTCTTTTATGTTTAACACATTTGTGTCATACCTAAGAAAAAAATTCTTTATCCCAGGTTTGTAAGCACATTCTTCCTTTACTTCTGAAGTTTTATTATTTTACCTTTTTCATTTAGATTTTTAATCTACCTGAAATTGATTTTTTTTTGCATGCTATCACATAAGGGTTACATCTTATTATTTTTATATAGAAATCAATTGGTTCAACACCATTAAGTAAAAAAAAAAAAATTCCCTCACTGTGCCGCATGGTTACCTTTCTCTACATCTCAGGTGTCCGTATATGCATAACCTGCTTCTGGAACCTGCTGTTATATTGAACTAATTTTCTGTTCTGGGGCCAAACACTATACTCGCTTATTTACTGTAACTTTCTAAGCCCTTATATTTAGCAAACCAATATCTCTATCTCATCTTATTAAAGAATGCCTTGGTCCTTCCTAGATTTTATTTTTGTTTTTTAAATTCATAAAAAATTTGTCTTGAAATCTCTCAAAGTGAGTACAAACTTTGAATTTCTCCTTGTTTACTGTTTATTTTGCTTTAAGACATTTGTGTGTGTATGTATGTATGCGTATACATATATTATATATATTATATATATATATTTTAGTGGTAGAAATTTGTTTATATTTTTATTATGAATTTATGCTCTCTTCACAAGGAACTGTCTGTGTCTCCATTCATCTGTTTTGCCTTGTTTGATAGTAACATAGTTACACGAATTTTCTCTTGTTAATGTTGCATTAACTATCTTCCTTATACTTTTACTTTCAAACTTTCAGTATCTTTAAACAGGGTGGGGTAAAGTAGGTTTACAGTTGTTCATATAGAAAATAATACAGTAATTAATCAATGATAATACAAGAATGACCTCTGTGTTTCCCGTACTCACAAGTATAAACCTACTTTGACCCCACCCTCTACTGCAGGGATCGGGAACCATTTTGGCTGAGAGAGCCATGGACACCACATATTTTAAAATGTAATTTCATGAGAGCCATACAATGACCCGTGTACGTTATGCAGTATCAAATAAAAATTTGGTGTTGTCCCAGAGGACAGCTGTGATTGGCTCCAGCCACCCACAACCATGAACATAAGCGGTAGGAAATGAATGGATTGTAATACATGAGAATATTTTATATTTTTAATGTTATTATTATTTTTATTAAAGTTTTGTCTGCAAGCCAGATGCAGCCATCAAAAGAGCCACATCTGGCTCGCGATCCATATGTTCCCGACCCCTGCTCTGCTGTATGCATATAACGTTTGTAAGCAGCATGTTGCTGTTTTTCCTGGGATCATGTAGCCCATTTACAGTTAGTGTAATTCAGATACATTCAGTCTTAAAATAACCATATGGGTAATACTTTCCTATTTGTTACAACTGTTTCGTTGCCTCTCCTTTCTTGGCTGTCTTAGATTCATTGAGTAGTTTTATAACATTCCCTTTTTGTTTGGTTGTTACAAACTCTGACTCGTTTTTTTGATTGTTTGTTTTTTAGTAGTTACCTTAGAGTTTACCCTCTGCATCTTTGATTTATCAAAGTTTAATATCACTTCGTTACTTAATCTCCTCTCGAACAATGCAAGGATCTCAGAATGCTCTAATTCCACCCATCCATCTCTCTCTTGACATTTATACTATTGTGTGCATATATTCTCATTTTATGTAGACATGTGTCTTAGCTTTTCCTGGAATGAAAGGCTGTTAAATATGAACGATCTGACATGTATTTGTTTGAAAATACTGTAGTTCACTTCCATTCTTGAAAATAGTCTCCTCACAGAAATCTCGATCGCCTGTAATTTTTCTTTCAACACTTTGATTGAGAATGTCACTGTATCGTCTCCCCTGTTATTGTTCCTGCTGTGAAACCACCTGTCAGTCTGATGTTGCCTCCTTCGAATGGAATGTGTCCTTCATTTTGATGGCCTGATCTCTTTCAGTGAGTCCTTAGAAATTCTAAGCTTGCCTTTTCTCCTCAGTGCTTTCTGTCTTGCTCCGAAACTCTAATTCACATAGTTCCTCAGAGTTTTCCTTTTGTCTTCCACCTTCTCTCTCCTATTTCTTCATCTCTCAGTCCTCTTGTAATTCTGGGCATCTCCTGATTTCAGTGTCAATGCTCTCAGTTCTCTTTTAGGTGTGATGAATCTACTGTTAAATCTGTTCGTTGACGGTTTCTATTGATCATTTTATAGGTATATATTTTAGTTTCTATTTGACTCTTTCTTATTATGGTCTTCATTTCTTTGCCAAAATTTTAATCTTGTTTTCTTTCGTAAACATAATAAATGGATCTTATCAAGTGGATATCTGGTCATTTTTCATTTCTGGTTCTCCTGTGGGTTTATTTCTTATATCTTCTGACTTTCCTGGTTGTCATTAATGCTGTCCAGATTTCTTTTCTCCCTGGCTATTTTTTTTTTAATCAGGAGTTGGAAATTTTAATCCAAAACACTGTAGACATAACTTGTGGCCTCAGATGATGTTCGCTGTGTCCACAAAGATGAATGCCACTTTGGGCAAGCAGTTCAGGACACTGCCTATAGGATTTGTCCCGATACACTTTCAGAGACTTAAGATAATGTAAAGAAAGGCTTCGTCTCAGCAAGAGAGATAATTTGCTTACAACACCCCACTTGCTGCTAGCATGCCGCTCCAGGGTCTCAACACCAAGTAGACAGACTGACCAGGGATCCCCCACTGGGCCCTCAACTGTGATGCGGTCCCTCCCGTCCTCTGAGGCTCTTTACAATATCATTCAACTTCTTAGCCTCTCAGCTGTCTCTCTCGAGTCGACAGCCTCAGAGAAAGGAAACCCCAGACGCCAAGCTCCCTGCTATGAATTCCTTCTACTCCAGGATTTTACCTCCATGCCTTCTCACTGTGTTCTTAGCTCACATTTTTCTGTCGGTATTTCTACAGGTCTTGTCTTTGTCTTCAGCAAGAAAAACCAATCCTGGTTTCCCAATCCATCACACAAGGAGGCCATCCCTGTTTGACGTTCTTGAAGCCGACACGGACCAAACCCACTTCATCACAAACACAGCCTGTCCATGGACGCTGCATTAAGACACCGAAGAAAGTAGTTTTGGGAAATGAGGATGTAATTTATCTAGCATTTGTAATTATCTAGCATTTGTAACATGACCTTTTTTTTTTTTTTGGATAAAAGAAATGATCCCAAAATATCTTACATACCATTTCACTGTCTGAGAAAATGCTAAACGATATAAACACCAGTTTTTTTTTTTCTTAATGAACTCAGGCTCCTGGTAATTATACTGCTTTTCACATTTTAATAATGATATAGATTCCTATTCACAGTTTTATCTATTATTATTGAGTTCTACTTCATTCGCCATCCATCTGCTGAGAAAATACTGAATACGATTCCTTTTAATCAACGAACCAGAGCCATGCTTGTTAGGCATTAGTTATTGTGTTTCGGAAATGGTTGCTCTGCCCAGGGATGCTTTGGCTTATTCAACCCCAAACATTTACTGAACGCTGTACTTGCGCCATGAATTGTCCTCGGGGGTCACTGTTGGATAAACACGTGTGTTAAGGGTTGCTCGCTGGTATTTTGCCTTGGCGCGGGGCAGCGCCAGGTGTGTGTTGTTCTGTGGAAGGCTGCGGGTGCTCGCCCTCTGGGCGGCAGATGGCAAATAGCGAATCGCCTGCCTCTATCGGGAGGGGCGGCTGTTTGCTATAGTTAAGGTGACCAATCGTCCTCCTTTAGGGAGGACAGTCCTTGTTTTGTAAGTTTCGTCCTCCCTCGAAAAGTGTCCTCCTACCTGTCCTCCTTTTTTGATATTGGAAGACTAATCTGTAAATGTCCGTATTCAATCGATGCAGAGTCCATCCATTGAGTGTGATGTGATGTATTTGTATCTAAATGAGCACTTTTTTCTTACAATTAGTATTAAAAATTAATAGGCATGTAAGCATAATCACAATATAAAATATTACAAATGTTTTTATTTTGCATTTATCATATTATAATCTATTATTGTTGCAATGAATAAAATGTTTCTTTTATTTATGATATTGTTTTCTTCCATTTATTTTTATCCTCCTTTTCATTGTAAAAGAAGTTGGTCACCTTACTGTTGTTTGCCGGGGAAGGGGTATTTCCGCCCTGCCTGTTTGGCTAGGGGGTGACCTGAGAGTCCGGAGAGTGACTTCGGTGAGTCCAGAGTCCTGAGGGGCTTGGGAGCCCTGCTGAGGCTGGTGGGGGTCTGTGAGTCTGGAGTGGGTCAGGGCTTTGGGAGCCCTGAGTGAGAGGTAAGCTGTCTTCCTGCCTGATTGCTTGTCTGCCGTTACAAGACTTTAATAAACGGAATGGGCCACTATTTTCTGGCTCCACAGTTCCTTTTCTGTCTGCCCGAATCCCATGAGAACTTGCATGGCCATGTTGGCGGCCACTGGCCTTACAGTCACCATTGTTCATTTGGTCCCAGTGGAGGCCAATGCAACAGTGCAGTTCTCACCCTCGACTTTCAGGTAAAGAGGTCCAGTGTCACACGAGTCACTGGTGAAAGAGAAGATGCCCACCCTCCTGGTCTCAGGTTCACACTGGGGTCAGGAGACAGTATTTGGAATGATGAGCCCCATATCATGCATCCTCTTGTGTTCTATAAACGGTTAAATTTTATTTTCCGGCTCCCCATCATTTCTGTTGAGCGCACAAGACCACGTCTCTGAAAGCTGAGCATTCAGACGGTGTGTTCCAATTGAGCCCCGGGCCACGGGGCGGGGGTGGGTGGTGATGAGTTTTGGGGGTGGACAGAGGCGGGGGGGGGGGGGTAGTGCAGGGTGCATCCGGTGGGTGATGGAGACACAGACATTAACGCCTGAACATCTGCTTCAGTGGCTCTGGGCCTCGCCTTTGTGTGGTTTTAGCTTACTTCCGGGTTTTTTAGTATAACCATTGTTATGTTGATTATACTACAAAACAGAAGATTGGAAGATACATCCTTTGTTCTCTGGTGGCTGCATCTGTGGGGTGTATTATACGTTGATTTGAAAGAATAATCCCTTTGCCGCCAGAACTTTTGATCTGAAGAGACAGGTTGACAAACACCATCAGAGAATAGAAATACAGGTGTTGGCTTTGCTAGGAGCCGCCTGCTACCTGCCTCTGATGTTGGCTCTGATTCCTGGGGACCGGCGGCTGAGGTGTCTGTTGATCATAGGTTGGAGCTTTCTGCTGCAGCGTTTGTCATACGTGGGCATTGCACCAGGTTTGGGGGACGCAGAAATACAAGTGGGTCACTTCACCTGTGCCCTAGAAAAGCCCTCAGACGCATGGTCCAGGTGGGCAGGTGTCCGCTGATGCTTGGCTTGTTACAGTGGGATTGGGTGGAGGGGATTAGGACAGAAGTAAATCACAGAGTAGACAGACACACAACGGGGTGTTTGCATCGGTGAAAATGAACTCAGCTAGGTCAGCATGCATCAGCCCAGATAAATCTTTTAAACAGGATGTTCATTTTAAAATGAAGATGCAGGAGAAAAGAGAGAGGAGTCATGGTCTACATGTATCATCTGTATGTGTCTGCATTGAGTCTCTATGATAATGGCTTGTCATGGCTAAAACACAGTACGCAGACCTGAGGCGTTGGTATGGTGCAGTATTTATAGCATACGGACACTGGTGGGAAAGAGTCAACCCCGCTTCAGTGTAGTGGGGATGCCTGGACAAAGGAATAGTGAGGAGCCACTGAGCCATTTCACCCGCAGGTGCTGTAAAGTACCAAAGGCTACAGAATTAATATTAATATTTTAGGAGGCTTGGAGAATATTTTATTAATTTAGATTAAGGTGTGCAGAGAAATTATGAGAGTAGTCTCTGTACTGTGTGACTGGCATAACCAGGATGGCCCTTGGCATTGTATTGTAAATGCAAGGGGAGGAAAACATGGATTCCCAGACATTCCACCACACCTGTGGGGAAGGGGGTGAATGGCTAGCCAGGTGCAGGAAGAGAAAAGCCAAAATAAACCTTTTCTTATAGCAATGAGCCATTTGCGGGCATTTGTCCCCACTGAAACTACCTCTCCTATATAAATGAGTGCGTGACTCTGGACAGAGAGATAGCAGATAAACACTAGATAATATAGGAATGTCTTTAATATGTAAAGAGACATCTTTCTACCATTGTGTTGGCTTGTGAACTTTGTTTTCCCCAAAATGATGTATAGCTTGCAAATTGAACGTGGTCCTATCATGTTAAAGGACATATGACTATAACCAATAGTGGTAAGGGGCTCCTAATTGCAATTTTTGCTTCTGTACTTCCCACTTACAAAACTATAAAAACTAAGTAGAACAAAGGGCCGGCACGCTCTCCCTCAGATTTCTGTCGGAGCTGCCGCTGCTTGGCCAAGCTAAACAATAAAGCTTTGGTGTGTAAACTACGGACCTTATTTCTGTCTTTCATGTTTTGGGTCCCTCAGTATTTGGATTAACAATAGGACCTGGAGAGGATCCTCGGGGACCTTCCCCCTGGTGCAGACATGCCTCCATGCAGCCCAGAGGCACGCATGTGCAGACTGCCCAGCTTTGGCTCCGTGAGGGCCGGCTCGGGGCCAGAGCTGCCTTGCCTGAGGTCACCTCATGGCGTCAGCCCACACTCAGAGACGGAGGGAGGCTGGGTCCGGGCTGGAGCCGGCTTTGCAGTTGAACTTCCTGCTCTGCTCAATGCTGCCTTCTCCATCCCTCCCACAGGTGTGGACCAACCCCTGATAAACTTCCCGTTTATGACTGAGTGTCCACCGCCCTGTCTCACCTGCAGCAAACCACATTAGGAATAATTTATTTCCTAAAGGCATTGTACAGAGAAGTGAATTGGGCTGCGGACATTCACAGGGTCCTTGTGGAGCTGACAGCATTCCTGCTTTACTTTGTCACAGGCCATGGGCTGTGGCAATCAGGGAGGCCCCTCTAGGTGAGCATAGGCTGATGTTGGTTTTCCTTTTATTATGCTGAAGAAGGTCAGTTTTGCTGGGGGGAAGTTCATCCTCCAGAACCTGACCTTCGCATCCGAATTCTGACCATGTGCATCCAGGCCCGCCAGTGAGGTGGATGTGTGAATACTTTGTGTGTGTGTGTGTGTGGGGGGGGGGGACATAAGCACCTGAGCCTGAGCTTCACACCGGTTCTTCTTTTGTCATCCTTGTCACCACCATCATCACCAGTGGAGACTTCCAAAAACACAAGGGCAGGGCAGTGGGAAGAAAGTGGTGGAGGGTGTGTGTGCACATGTGTGGGCACGTGAAGATTTGTGTGCATGTGTGTATGCGTGCGTGTGTGTGTGTGTGTGTGTTATAATTCACAGATATATAAAGTATATTCACCTGCTCGGGCTGCCTTATCAAAACACCACACAGACTGGGTCATTACCCCACAGACATTTATTCCCACCAGTTCCGGAGGCTGGCAGTTCAAGATCGAGGCCACAGCCGATTCTGTTCCCAGTGAAGTCCTCTGTCCTGGCTGCAGATGGCTGTCTTCACGGGGTTCACTTGGGACAGAGGGCGTGCACGCAGGGACAGAGCTCTGGTGTCCCTTCCTAAAATGACACTAATCCCAGGAGGTCAGGACCCTACTTTGTGAATTCACTTAACCCTAGTTACCCCCTCAGGGGCCGGGTCTCCAACAAAGCCACGCTGGCTGGGGGATGGGACTTCCCATTCGAATTTTGGGAGGCCATGAACACTCAGTCCGGGTCACAGAAGATTCAGTGAGAGGCACTCAGAAGCAGCCTGTCAAGCGTCCGGCTGTCTACGCGGAAGGTTTCACGGGAGGAAAGCGGGGTGGGTCAGAGGGGAAGCCTGCGGCACCTTCTCTGCTACCTCATGGATGAAGACAAAGGCAATGCTAAGTGCGAGAATGAAGTTCTTCTTGGCCAAGTTCCTTGTTCAGGTCCAGCGGGGGCACGGTTAACAGAGACCAGCAGGGACAAGAGCTGTGACCTGTGATGACCCAGGGGGTCTCACGGTTCTTGAGGTTTCCCTGGAGGTGTCCATCGGTCACCCCTACATCTTTTAGGCTCTGTCGTGGCAAGTTTATGAAATCATTGTGTTTATCACTTATTTGGCTAAAACTAATGGACCAATGACAAACAGCTCAGCGTTTTCTCCCCCGTTGAATAATGAATATTAATGAGCCTGTCAAGGAGGGCCTGGCGCTCATTACCGACCACGGCACTGACTCATCCGCGTGCCAAGGCCTGCAGGGGCTGCCGCGGCTTTTGGAAAAGAAGCGTAGGGGCGGGTGCTCCCCGAGAGCGGAGCATTCTGTCCGGTGCGCCATTGTTTCTCGCTGGTTCGTGGGCTCAGCCACGTGCGCTACCGGGCACTGAGTCCTGGTTCCCTGGGCCTGACTGGACCTCGGACCTTCCCAAGGTGTCACGGGCCCGTCGCTCAGCCTTTCGGCAGCTGATCTGAGTATGCCTGCACTTTGGAAACGCGTCACCAGTCGGCGTCAGGGACTTGGCCAAGGGCTGCCGTAGTGCCCTCTTTGGAAACATATGGTGGTGTCTGCATTTCTGACGGTGCCAACATATGGACACTGGGTTTCTCCTCCTGGGAGGTGAGCTGGTGCGCTGCAAATCCCGGGACCGGGGTCCTGCATGGACCAGCAGCGCCCTCCTCAGCATCGAGTGGCCGGCTCTGAGCCTTCTTTGGGTCCCATGAACACCCAGGCTGCCGTGCCCGGAGACGCGGGGTGTGGCCTCAGGTGGTCACACTTGCAGACGCCACTGCACTCTATTTTACAGGAGGACTTCAGAAGAAAAAAAGCTTCCTTATGTGCAAAAGGGAACTGACTTGCTGGAAGTAGGAGGAAGTCAAATTATCTCATATTAGCAGGCCGCTGTTTTTAATCCACATTAATCTGGAATTAATGAGAACAGGCAAAGAACTTGATAAAATATTAACATTTTTATGCGACCGCGAGGAAGGACTCCCTCCCCGCCTTCCCTTCGGCCACTGCTTCAAAGGACCGCATGGGATCAAACAGACCGACAGGGCCTCCCTCCCTTTCTGGTCTGCTCCCCTCACATGGGGTTCCCACACGGGGTGCTCGGCAGAGAGTCACTGCTGCGTCCAGTCTTTCTTTCTTAATTTTTTTTTTTAACCAAAGGAAACCACGAAAAGCATTTATGAATTTGGCCTGACACTGTGGTCATCTGCTTCCAGGTGAGACCAGTTCCTACAATGTCACCGCAGTAGAATTTACACCAGTGTCTGGGCAGGAGACAGAGGCAGAGACGGGGCCACAGGAATGAGTCAGTGGACCCGCTTCTGCGCACGTTGAGGCGGTGTTTACAGTCCACAGTCCACACTCGTTCTGACACTCGTTTCGTGAAGGCTTCCGCGTTGCTCTGAATTCCCACCGGGAAACCCATTTATTTCAGTAGTAATCTTTTAACCGCGTTTCTTGTTCCTGGGAAGAATGACATTTCAACACCAATCCATTGTGCGCAGGCAGGTCATTGAACTAAATATTTGGGTTGCTGTTCTTTCTTTCTCTATCCTTAGAGAGCCAGAAAACTTTTTTTTTTTTTTAAGTGAGAGGAAGAGAAATAGAGAGACAGATTCCCACATGTGCCCCGACCAGGATCCACCCAGCAACCCTCTTCTGTGGCCGATGCTCTGCCCATCTACAGCCATGCTCTCAACTGAGCTATTTTTAGCACCTAAGGCAGAGGTTCCACAGAGCAATCTTCAGTGTCTGGGGCTGATGTGCTCTAACCAATTGAACCATAGCTGTGGGAGGGGAAGAGAGAGAGAGAAAGAACAGAGAGAGGGAAGGGTAGAGAAGCAGATGGGTGCTTCTCCTGTGTGCCCTGACCAGGAATCAAATCTGGGACTTCCACACTCCGGGCTGATGCTCTACCACTGAGCCAACTGACCAGGGCCCAGAAAACATTTGGATTGGGAGTGGAAGAAGGGCAAAGGAGAAATCCATTACACCAGGGGTTGGGAACCTATGGCTCGTGAGCCAGATGTGGCTCTTTTGATGTCTGCATCTGGCTCTCAGACAAATCTTTAATAAAAAATAATAACTTTAAAAATATAAAACATTCTCATGTATTACAATCCATTCATTTCCTACCGCTCATGTTCATGGTTGCAGGTGGCTTGGGTCATGTGCGTCGTGAAGTGTTTGGTGCCGTAGTCACACAGACCAGCCGGCAGGGCTGGCGCAGTCCAATCCAAACACTGACAGCATCGGCCGGCCCTGCCGGCTGGTCTGTGTGACTACGGCACCAAACACTTCACGACGCACATGACCCAAGCTTTTGGTGACATTTCCCCACCAGGGATGGTGCCTGTTGTTGAGGGAAAAGCTTTTGTAAATAAATCGGATGCTTACTCACGTAACCAAAATATGTTCTACACGTTGTCAACATTTTTTCCTTATACCCCCCTTTTTTGGGGGGGCGGTGCCGTCATTAGTTTCTTCGGCTGTTGTAATCAAAGACCACGGGTGGGGCGATTTAACCACCAGGGACCTACCTTCTCCGGTCTGGAGCAGGGGTCCCCAAACTACAGCCCGCGGCCGCATGCGGCCCCCTGAGACCATTTATCCGGCCCCTGCCGCACTTCCGGAAGGGGCACCTCTTTCATTGGCGGTCAGTGAGAGGAGCATAGTTCCCATTGAAATACTGGTCAGTTTGTTGATTTAAATTTACTTGTTCTTTATTTTAAATATTATATTTGTTCCCGTTTTGTTTTTTTACTTTAAAGTAAGATATGTGCAGTGTGCATAGGGATTTGTTCATAGTTTTTTTTATAGTCCGGCCCTCCAACGGTCTGAGGGACAGTGAACTGGCCCCTTGTGTAAAAAGTTTGGGGACCCCTGGTCTGGAGGCTGCTGTCTGAGACCAGGTGTCGGCAGGGTGGGTTCCTTCCAAGGCCATTAGGGAGTCTGTCCCCCCTCCCTACCCCCAGCGCTAATGGTCTGATGGTAGTTACGGACCTTCTTTGGCTGGTGGTAGCACAACTGCTGTGTTAGCCTCGTGTGTGTGTGTTTGTGTGTGTGTGTCCGAATGTCTCCTTTTAACAAAGACAGGAGTCCTGTTGGATTCAAGCCCACCCTAATAACCTCATTGTAATTTGTGTAAAAACCCCCACCTCTAAATAAGGTCCCCCTGTGAGGTTCTAAGGTGTTCCTTTTTTGGGGGAAAACACGATGGAACTCATAACAGGTTGTATTAGACTTCTGGAATGTCTGACTTTGAGGGGCATCAGAATACCTTGTCCCAAAATATACCTTCATGACCTGTGGGATATTTGAGCTGAAGGCCACGGAGAACCAGCAGATGCAGAAAACGGCTCTAACAGACATGGCACTGGTCTGCTTCCTACAACTTGCCCTCCCCCCAGCCCAGAAGACCGCCCGCCCCTCCTCCTCTGTTGGTATTTAGGCCCAAGCTCTAGCCACCCTTTTGGGTCACTCCTGGTTGGGTGTCCCCACGTGTATGCACGATGCACCTGTTGGTAACCTCTGTTTGTCTCTTGTTAATCTGGTTTTGGCCAGCCTTCTTTGCAGAGCCCCAACCAAGAACATAGAGGGTAGAAGGAAAACTTATTGTTCCTCCTCAATAGTTTCTTTAAATGATAGGGGGAAAGGCTCAAGCCTGGATGAGCACATTTTACCTGCAGCAGTGAGGACCCAAGGGGAAACAGCATCCTCTGTCCCACTGCTGGGCGGACAGCCACCGCCCACTTCTGGCTGGATCCAATTTCTTCCTGGCTTTTCTAGACCCTCCCCACTTGTTCAGGTAGAGTTGCTCTGGAGAGCAAGCATCAGCCAGCAAGCGAAGCCCCCATGACTCCCCGTGTTAGTGGAGGGAAGCCTCCCCAATGATCCCTGCCTGCGTGGCTTCTTCCCGACTGCAGGCTCAGGAGAATTAGGATTTGGACCATGCTCTGCTATCGTGTTGTGCTTTGCAAAATTACAGATTTTGCAAAGCACAGCACAGACCTGTCCAAAAGCAATGGTTATAATTAAAGTGTCTTTAAACTTGATTTCCTAGTGGCAAATGGACTGTGACTGGTGCCATGCTGGAGAACGTGGCCTGCACCTTCCTGGGTGGAGTTTACATATAATGATGTGTCCCCATAGGATAGAGCAGGCTGGGGCAGTGGAACAGGCACTGACCGGGCAGCTCAAAGACATCAGTAGGCTTTGGGAGGAGAAATGGCAGGGAGAGAACGATTAGGGGTAGAGACAGAAAATTAAAAGATGCCCTGGAAATGAAGAGCCCCATCAAAGCTGCTAGAGGTGGGAGAGGTGATGGAGGTGGGGAAGGTGGGGATGTGATGGAGGTGATGGAGGTGATGGAGGTGATGGAGGTGGGGAGGTGATGGAGGTGATGGAGTTGGGGTAGGTGGGGAAGGTGATGGAGGTGATGGAGTTGGGGGAGGTGAGGATGTGATGGAGGTGATGGAGTTGGGGGAGGTGAGGAGGTGATGGGGTGGGGGAAGTGATGGAGGTGATGGAGTTGGGGGAGGTGGGAATGTTATGCAGGTGATAGAGGTGGGGGAGGTGATGGAGTTGGGGAGGTGGGGGAGGTGATGGAGTTGGGGAAGGTGAGGATGTGATGGAGGTGATGGAGTTGGGGGAGGTGGGGGAGGTGATGGAGTTGGGGAAGGTGAGGATGTGATGGAGGTGATGGAGTTGGGGAGGTGGGGGAGGTGATGGAGTTGGGGAGGTGGGGGAGGTGATGGAGTTGGGGAGGTGGGGGAGGTGATGGAGTTGGGGAAGGTGAGGATGTGATGGAGTTGGGGAAGGTGAGGATGTGATGGAGGTGATGGAGTTGGGGAGGTGGGGGAGGTGATGGAGTTGGGGGAGGTGGGGATGTGATGCAGGTGATGGAGTTGGGGGAGGTGGGGGAGGTGACGGAGGTGATGGAGTTGGGGGAGGTGGGGAAGGTGATGGAGGTGATGGAGGTGAGGAGGTGATGGAGGTGATGGAGTTGGGGGAGGTGATGGAGGTGATGGAGGTGGGGAGGTGATGGAGGTGATGGAGTTGGGGTAGGTGGGGGAGGTGATGGAGGTGATGGGGTGGGGGAAGTGATGGAGGTGATGGAGTTGGGGAAGTGGAGGAGGAAATGGAGGTGATGGAGTTGGGGTAGGTGGGGGAGGTGAGGAGGTTATGGAGGTGATGGAGTTGGGGGAGGTGAGGATGTGATGGAGGTGATGGAGGTGATGGAGGATGGGAGGTGATGGAGGTAATGGAGTTGGGGTAGGTGGGGGAGGTGATGGAGGTGATGGGGTGGGGGAAGTGACGGAGGTGATGGAGTTGGGGTAGGTGGGGGAAGTGATGGAGGTGATGGAGTTGGGGGAGGTGATGGAGGTGGGGGAGGTGATGGGGGTGATGGAGGTGATGGGGTGATGGAGGTAGGGGAGGTGATGGAGGTGGGGAGGTGATGAGGGTGATGGAGGTGGGGGAGGTGATGGAGGTGATGGAGGTGATGGGGGTGATGGAGGTGATGGAGGCGATGGGGGTGATGGAGGTGATGGGGGTGATGGAGGTGATGGGGGTGATGGGGGTGATGGGGTGATGGAGGTGGGGGAGGCGATGGAGGTGATGGAGTTGGGGGAGGTGGGGAAGGTGATGGAGTTGGGGAGGTGAGGAGGTGATGGCGGTGATGGAGGTGATGGAGGTGATGGAGGTGATGGAGATGATGGAGGTGGGGAGGTGATGGAGGTGATGGAGTTGGGGTAGGTGGGGGAGGTGATGGAGGTGATGGGGTGGGGGAAGTGATGGAGGTGATGAAGTTGGGGAAGTGGGGGAGGTGATGGAGGTGATGGAGTTGGGGTAGATGGGGGAGGTGATGGAGGTGAGGAGGTTATGGAGGTGATGGAGTTGGGGGAGGTGAGGATGTGATGGAGGTGATGGAGGTGATGGAGGATGGGAGGTGATGGAGGTAATGGAGTTGGGGTAGGTGGGGGAGGTGACGGAGGTGATGGAGTTGGGGTAGGTGGGGGAGGTGATGGGGTGGGGGAAGTGACGGAGGTGATGGAGTTGGGGTAGGTGGGGGAAGTGATGGAGGTGATGGAGTTGGGGGAGGTGATGGAGGTGGGGAGGTGATGAGGGTGATGGAGGCTGGGGAGGTGATGGAGGTGATGGGGGTGATGGAGGTGATGGAGGTGATGGAGGTGATGGGGGTGATGGAGGTGATGGGGGTGATGGAGGTGATGGAGGTGATGGGGGTGATGGGGTGATGGAGGTGGGGGAGGTGATGGAGGTGGGGGAGGTGGGGGAGGTGATGGAGGTGGTGCAGTTGGTGAGAACCTGGACAGGAGTGAAGAGCCATCTCCCCAGCCAACTCTGCCATCTGTTCCTGCTCCAACGTCTGAACCTCTGGAGGCAGAGTTTGGTGCCAGCATCAGAAGGTGCTGACTTGGGTCCTGCCCGGGTAGCTTAGTAGGTAGAATGTCATCCTGGAGCATCATCAAGGCTGTGGTTCAACCCCTGGTCAGAGCACATACAAGAAGCAACCAATGAACACACAACTAGGTGGAACAACTAAGTGAAACGAGTTGATGCTTCTCTCTCTCTTGCTTTCTCTCTCCCTTCCCCCACTTCTTAAATTAATAGAAAAAATTAAAAATAAAAAAGGTGCTGACTTGAAAGTCTTCCCCACTTGGACCTGAATCCAAGATGAGAGATGTCCAAGACATCTGACTTGGCACAAATATCTGAGTCTCACCTTTTCTCTCTCTAGAATGAAGATGTTACGACCTGTGTCAGAGAATCAGGATGAAACGCGATAAAGACACACAGTGAAGCTGCTGAGCTTGACCTGAGCCGTGAGTCCCTGGTAAACATGACTGTCCAGAGACCCTCCCAGCCTTCAGCCTCTTATACTCCTGTGAAGAATGCCCGCATTGTGTGGCTTCAATGACAATCGTGAGTGCCCCCTTTACATACCTGTGACAAGGGCTGACACAGACGCTCTGAGTTCTGCTCTGCGCCTCACAGGTGGATCGCTGACATCCCGCCCGCTGGCTGATGAAAATGAGGAGATTGGAGTGAGAGGGTGACCAGCTGATCTCCTAGCTCCTGACCCTGGACTCGGGCCTTGGTGACTGCGCTGAGCCAGCCCACAGCCCTTCCCAAAAACAGGCTCAGGGTAAAACAGCGTCTCATCTCCTGTCCCCCCGAGCCACCCTTTGACCCTGCTCTCTCACCCTCTTCTTTCTCTTCTCTTCTTGTTTGCCTTCTTTCTTATCCAAGAAACACCTTCCCCGTCTGACCTTTGAGCCGGCTTCAGACCTCGTGGTGGGAGCAGTTCCTCTTTGAGAGAATCCTTTTTAAATGAACCTCCCTGAAACTAAATCAGGATTTTATTTTATTGTTTTTATTGATGGGGGTGGGGTTGACCTGTGTCTGAGTCCCAGATAAGACACTTCTGAGCTGTGACATGACACAAAGCTGCTATGTCCCTTCTCTGTTAAAGGAGGGGGTGAGTTTGTTAAGACCTGTCTCAGAGAACCATCTCTAAAGGTAATAAAACCAAGGATCCATGAAATACGCACGGCACCTGGGCAGGTGGCCGGGTCCTGTCATAGACTGCTGCTTTGATGACGGGTGATCTGTGCTCATGAATAAACTGAGCCCTGAGGACCACTCGGTCGAGTGGGCACAGCAATCTTTGGGCCCCTTTTCAGCCTGTGAGAACCTAAAAGCTCTCTACCACAGCTATTGTGACCCAGTGGGAAAACTCTAATGCGAGATTCTGAAGATAGTAATAGTCATAACAACAACAACAGGAGTACAACAACAACAACAACAAAATACATTTACTGAGCCCTCCCACAGGGCTTGCCAACGAGGCCGTTGCATTCTCAAAGGTAAGTGGCATCTCCCGGTCTGTGAGCCATGTCCCACCGTCAGCCCGTTACTCTCTCCGATGCAGAGAACATCCATGTAAATCAAGGTACCTGGGAATGAAGGTTCAGAATTAATTGGCGTCTGGGTATGTAAAGAGACATGGCCGTATGCTCGGGGAGTGCACAGCTAATGTCCTGTCATTATAAATTAGGGCACAAATTGCTAGAGGGATATTGATGTGCTATGAATTCTGGAAGAGCCAGAGAGGACCGGCGTTGTTTTGTGAAAGGGGTCCCCAGGGGACGGGCAGAGCTTGCATTGCTGCTCTGCCACATCCCTGGAAAGGGTGCAAGAAAGACCTTCCTGCTGTTGGGTTCCATAGATTCACTGACCTCCAGGGGTTGACTCAGGAAACTTGGGAACCTCCTTAAAAATACTGGGTATCTTTCTGCACTGATGCTTGCCTTGACCTATGAACTGGTTGCTCTCTTAATCATTAATTTGTGTGTGTGTGTGGAAGAGAGAGAGAAAGAGGAGAGAGAGAGAGGGACAGACAGGGATAGACAGACTGGAAGGGAGAGAGATGAGAAGTATCAATTCTTCATTGTGGCACCTTCGTTGTTCATTGATTACTTTCTTGTATGTGCCTTGACTGGGGAGCTCCAGCAGAGCCAGTGACCCCTTGCTCAAGCCAGCAACCATGGGGTCATGTCTATGATCCCACACTCAAGCCAGCGACCCTGCACTCATGCTGGTGAGCCCATGCTCAAGCCAGCAACCTCAGGGTTTTGAACCTGGGTCCTCTGTGTCCCAGGTCAATGCACTATCCACTATACCACCACTTGGTCAAGCTCAATGATTAATTTTCAAAAAGTTTAAAACAAGAACCTCAGGTCCACATGACAGAAACACCTGCTAAGGACGGGAATCAATAAAGCCACTTCAAATAGCATTTCCCTGACAAGAACATTGTCGGCCAATAGGAAAAGTTAGAAACAAAACCAGTTCACATCTCACAGGGCAGTGAAGTCATTACCTTGGAGGGTAGACACACACCCTAGACATCTCTGAGTCAACACGCAGCCTCGCAGAAGCTGAGCAGAATCCAACACGGGTCTTTCCCTGGGACCAGTGCTGCCCAACAGAACTCCCTGTGATCCTGCATGTGTCCCATACCTATACTGGGTAATGCAGCAGCCACCAGGCCGACGAGGCCGTGGGGCTCTCACAATGTGGCTAGCATGACTTGGAAATTGAATTTCAACCAAATGAAATTAATTATTAATTAGTGGATTTAAGTAACTACAATTTAATTCTCCATAGCCACATATGTCTGGTGGCTACCCAAAAAGAGAGCAAACATTGTGTTTATAGAATATTCACTTCAGAAATCTTTTCTTAAATATTTTATACATTGAGATATATATATATATATATATATATATATATATATATATCTGCCGTCCCACTTATCTCTGTGTAATCACTGATGGACTCTTGCATGTGCCTTGAGTGGCGATCAAACCCGCAACCTTGGCGTATCAGGACGATGCTCTCACCTACTGAGCTACCCGGCCAGGGCTCAGTTATCTCTGATGAGAGCTCTTGGTAAAGGAGGGTGAATTAATAAGCTGACTGATGCAGCCTATTGATCCACGATAGCCATCCTGTTCTTATTGTTGGATTTTGATAGGCATTTTTCCATCTGTCTGTTCTGGGTAGTACTTGAGACTTTCTCTCTTGGAGGTAACGGTTGCACAGGGCCGTGACACCTGTCTCAGCAGAGAGAAACATTAGGACCAACAGACTACGTCGAGATGCTCTGTTCTGATGTGGCCCAAGCAAGGGCTGCTTGTTCCCGGGAAGACTTCGAGGGCTCTCTTTTCATTCCCCATCAAATCCAATTTTGTGAGCTGGAGTCTGTCACAGAAGTGGACTGATTAACTGGGCGTGTTGCCTCTTTTTGATTCCGCAGACCTGCCTTCCTGGCTGTAGGTTGTTGGCATTCCTCTCGGGGCAGAGTGGTTTTCCTATTGATCTCCTTCTTTGGGTAGAGTTAATAAGCCATTGATGAGTATCTACTATGTGTCAGGTTCTGCTCAAGGCTCTGGAGACACCCTGGTGAGCGAAGCAGAGACTCCAGCCCTAACAGAACCAGTGCTCATAAACAGGTCCCGAGAATGACTGCGGAACGTGAAACCGAAGTCAGCATGCCCAAGGCGTCCGTCTGTCTTCCTGTGTTAGAACACCCCGTGATGTTTCCAGAGTTGTCCGGGAGAACCAAAGACCACCCAACAAGTTTTTATCCTCTGGTCCTTTAGAGGGTCTTTATTATTTCCACCTCCCAGCTTCCCTCCTCCCTCCCCATCCATATTTAATCCACGAGGAAACCAAGAGTAGCTTTTAGTGTATTATTTATCATTCACTAAAAAAAAAAAAAAAAAAAGTCTCAGTAATAAGATGCTGAATGCACCTTCTCATAAAATTTACTGGGAAGTAGCAAGGAGAAATTAAACCCAGACAGCTGTTAGGTTTTTATGAGAGACGACACCGTTACCTGCTCCTCCCTCTCCAGTCTGTGTATCCGAGTGATAAATCCACCGGCACGGGAAGAAAGGAGGGGTGAACGTCTTCAGGGTGGAGTGGGCCGATTTCAAGAGTCACCTGACCCAGGAAAACCAAAGCATCTGAGCAGCCAGCTCCAGGGGGGCGAAGTCACCTAGGAACGTCCTTTCCGAGCTTGGGTGGATAGCCCTGCCCTTCCTCGCGGGCAAGCTGATGGAGAACGAGCAGTGCAGATCGCCCACGGGGAGCAGACCAGCGAGCGCCTCTGAACGTTCCTGATCCTGCCTGAGTCTGGAAGAGGAAGCTACCCGTGGCGACGGCCGACCGGCTCGTCAATTACGTTTTGAAAACTTGTTCAGACTACATCACCAGCACTCAGTCATTGACCCGAACATTATCAGCATCCCTGACCACCCCACCACCCATCCAGCACCCCTCCCTGCCCCCAACCCACGCGGAAATCCTGTTCTGACTCCTAATGCATAGATTCGTTTTATACAATTTTTTTTTTAACTTTCTGGGGGAAATTTCAGGTTGAGGTTGTGGCAAATGACGCTCTTATGTATGATACTCTCGTGAATGTTTTCGGGGGAACATATGTGTATGTATTGTAATTTTGGGTATATGACTAAAAATGGAATTGTTGGGACATACAATTTTTTGCATTCACAGTACCCATGTTCTGTAAAGTTACTGAAAGTTCTAAATTAGCAACCGCCAAGCCCTTGCTCCTTGGAGAATAGAGGGTTGGGTTCCTGTGAGCCCCCCCCCCCCGTTAAAATGTTTTCATTAACTGATCAATATATAACCTTGTCTTATGTGCATTTCTGTGTAAAGGCACCTTGCTGAATTTACCCCATTGGCTCATTAACATCAAACTCACTGCCAACCAGGCTATAACTTATGCCTGAATGAAGCTTATTTCATGCATAATTTTTCCACAACACACACTACAGCCCTCTCATGCTTGGAAACACTAGAATGTACTTCAGCACTGGGCTCAGGAGCATTTTTAAATACAAAACACTGACAAAAGGCACTCAAATGTGAAAAAACATGGCACTAAATAAACCATAAAAATGACACTTGTTTATGGTTACGACAGCTGGAACAAGATGACAGAGAGTTTTAAAATCAGTTGAGAGAGGAAAGACGAAAACATGCATTTATACTGACTTTTGTGAATACATTAATACCGTGATTGGTGCTTTTTTTTTTTTTCCTTGTAGATTAGCATTTCTGTCTGTGGCCACATACTTTTAGCTTACAAAATGCTTGTTGAGTCTTCCTTGTATAACATGACCACTAGCTAACAAGAAATTTTCAGTTCTGGTGTGTCTGAAAATATCTTCATTTCTCCTTCAACGTTGACAGCTTGGCTGGATACAGGATTCTCGGTTGATGGTTGTTTGTTTGTTTGTTCTCCCAACACTCAGAATAGATCCTTCTAAAGCCTTGTAGCCTCCATGATTTAGGCTGAGAAATTATCTGGAGAATGATTGAGGCTAACTGGAATGCGATGAAGTGTATCTCTTGTTTTTGCTGATTTGTGGATTGCCTCTGTCTTTTGAGAGTGTAATGCTAATGAGTCTCAGTGTGAATCTCTTTGTGTGTATCCATCCCACTTGGAGTTTCTTGAGATCCGTGGATGTGTACATTAATATTTTCCATCCAATTTGGGAAGTGTTTTGGCCATCATTTTCTTAGATAGCTTTTCTGCTCCTTTCTTGTCCTCTCCTTCTGCATGTTCCTTAATGCGAATAGTGGTACCTTTGATGCTCTCCCCCAGTTTTCTGAGACTCTTTCTTTCTTTCTTTCTTTCTTTCTTTCTTTCTTTCTTTCTTTCTTTCTTTCTTTCTTTCTTTCTTTCTTTCTTTCTTCCTTCCTTCCTTCCTTCCTTCCTTCCTTCCTTCCTTCCTTCCTTCCTCCTTCCTTCCTTCCTTCCTTCCTCCCTCCCTCCCTCCCTCCCTCCCTCCTTCCCTTCTTCCTTCCTTCCTTCCTTCCTTCCTTCCTTCCTTCCTTCCTTCCTTCCTTCTTTCTTTCTTTCTTTCTTTCTTTCTTTCTTTCTTTTTCTTTTCTTTCTTCCCTTTCTGTTCCTCAAACTGAATCATCTCCATGGACCCATCTTCAAATTTACCGATTCTTTTTTCTGCTTATATTCAAACCTGCTGGGGAGACCCTGTAGTGAACTTTTCACTTCTGTCATTACAATTTTCTACCTCCAAAATTTCTATTGGTGTTCTTTTCTTTTCTTATTATTTCTATCTCTGTTGATATCCTTTATTTGGTTAAACTTTGTTTTTATACATTTCTTTGTATAGCGTTTCCTTTAGTTCTTTCAACATATTCAATTGATGTAAAGTCTTTTCTCTCTAACAATTTCAATGTCTGGATTTCCTCAAGGACAGCTTCTATTAATTTTTTTTTTTTACATCCAGGTCATACATTTTTATTTCTTATTGTACTTTATAGCATGGTTGTTGAAAACCAGATGTTCTGAATATTATATTATGTCTATTCTGACTCTCAGATTCTATCTCTTAACCCACGGTTTGCTCTGCTGCTTGTCGTGGGAGTCCATGCACGTTGTTCAGTGACTTTCCTAAAACAGCTTTTTAAACTCTGTATTCTTTGTCACAGGTGGCCAATGTCTCCGTTTCCCATTAGCTAAGTGACCAGCCTGGAAGCAAACGTTTCCCCGTCTTCGCAGAGGAGCTCTGTGTGTGCTGGGCACGTGTGTAACACTAAGCCACGCAGCTTGTGAGCTGCTTTTGCACGCACTTTCTGGTCGTGCAGAGACTGCCGGTGAGGTATAGTTGTGAGCGGGGGCTTCTCAGGTCTTTCCTAAAAAAAGACACCCATTTCTCGGCGTGAGGGGGTGAACTTCTAGATTCCCAGGATATGTTACAGCTCTTCAGTGCTCCTGTTCCCCAAAGCACCTCGCTTTTCAGCCTGTCCTCCCTAGGTTTTGGTTAGTCTACCTTTTGCCCCCACTGTTATCCACGACCTCAGCCATTGGCAAAGGATGCCTTTTCCTCTAGGTACTTTCAGAACAGGGCCCGCGCAGAGCTGCCTCGGCCCTGGAGGAGTGTCAGGTTCATGCTGCTAATGGGAAAGCCTTTAGAGTCAGTGTGTGCCAGAGAGCCACCCGATAGGAAAAACAAAATAACCCAGTTCTTTGTGAACGAGGTCTGTTCCACTCCCCGTGGCACTGGGACCTGTGTCAGCAGGGTGGACAACTTCTCCTGAGTCAGTATGAACTGAGGTGCCAGCGAGAAGACCCGGGCAAGTTAAAGCAATGCAAAGCTTCCTATTCTCACCGGGATGCAGGTGGGTTTTCCCGATGAAGCAGTCTTCCAGTTTCAACAGGCTTGCCATTTGTTTCCAGAGTTCTAGAAGGTTCATTTGGACAGATTCTGCCAGGCTTTTTGACTGTCTGAATTTTAGACATTGAATTTCAGGGTTTCTCACTGTGCCATTTTCTCTGATGTTGCATCACCAACTTGTGATTATGTTCACTTTCTGTATTATATTTTCTCCAAATTGATTGATTTCAGCTCTTACATTTAAAATTTTATTTTTCTTTCTTGTACATTTTTGGATTTAACTTAATTTTCTTTTTTTTTTTTAATCTTTTTCAGGTGGGAATTTGGATTTTTTTTTTTTTGGCTTTTCAATTTTCTTTCTTGTCTTTCTATGTATCTAGGATCAGAGATATCCCTCAGCATAGCATCTCTGTAGTCTCAAAGTGTTGCATCGTTCATTATCTGTGAGCTCACAGAACGGCAAGAGGAATGAAGGAAGGACTGAAATAAGTACTGGGCAAATTCTAAGGAACACAAGAAAGCCAAAACAAGGACCCTTACAACACCGAGTCAAGTTGAAAGTCTGTGGTGAGACGGCAGATATAAACCAGGCATCAGTCATTGTACAACAGATGAATGGATTCAGTGCTCTAAGCAAAGCAAAGATAGAGATTGTCACACACAGGGAAAGATAAAAGATTGTCACCCTGGGGGGGGGAAAAAAATAAAACCAAGGTAGAGATAGAGATTGTCAAATGTGATTCTTACAAGCGAGATATACTTGAAGCAGAAGGACCGGTAAACACGGGAGGAAACAGATGCAGAAGGAGCTGCCCCCTCGCAGATGTTCACTGAGGGGCGCTCACGGTGCTGCTATGCCAGTGGCTCGCAAACTTTTTGAAGTCGGGCACATTTAAAATCCTACAAGTAAATTGTAGGCGCACTACATACAAATTTCTGAGAAATATGTTATAATAATTAAGTCAAATCCTAAAGAAAAAAATATAAAGTCCAGGCATGCTTTTATGGTAATTAAATGAAATAAATATAACAAAATTAAATTTATTCTGCATTAAAAAACATTTTTATGTTACATTTCTTGAGTTATGCTTTTTAGAATTTGTAAAAAAGAGGAGTTAAAAAATCTTAAAAAATGACAAAAATGGTATCTTTTTATATATATAGATACATTCTTAGTAAGATTTAGTAAATTTGGCAGGTCCTGGAGTGAATGTGTTAAGTTTTTTCATTCTTGTGTTTATGAGAAACATGAGTCTGATGTGTCCTAGCAATTTCTTCAATGTTTGGGCATATATTTGAAAGGCAAACTCTCATTTCCTCGTCAATACATTGAAGAATTCCTCTTTTTACTCTTAATTGTGTTGAGTGCAGAAAACCCCCACCATACATATCATCTTAACTTTACACCAAGGGATAGAAGAAACTTGCCTCCAGTCTTTCCAGGGAACATGGGGGGTAGTGTAAACAATCCAGCACCACAGCTTAACAGCCTTTTGCAACCTAATCAGGCAAGTGAGGTGGGGGGTTGGGCAGACTTTCATCTTACAGCCAATTCCCTACACTTCTGTCCTCCAAAAATCTAACCTCCAAAAAACCCTGTTGGTATTTTGGTCCCCAACAGGCACATATTTCTCTGGATAATCATAGGGTGCACCTGGAAATCTTCTAGGGCATACCAGTGCACCCTGGCGCACACTTTGAGAACCACTGCGCTATGCTGATGTTATGCCCAGCACGCTGTCGGGCAGCCAGCATCACCAGGGAGTGAAGACTTTTCATAATGTGACGTGGGTCGATCAGTCAGGAAGCTATCATGATCCCAAACATATCCGTGCCTAGGGACATCAGAACGTATGCAGCCACAAGGGACAGAACAGATAGAAAGAAGAGTGACCCATGTCCGACGTGGAGAAATTCTAACAGATTCTCCCAAGAATGAATAATCAATGAGCTTCAAAATTTGGGAAAAATATCCATCTGAACAGGATAACTAATAAAAGACGCAAACGATAGACAGAGAAAGTGGCGCACCCAATAGTAGGATGTACATTGTTTTGTCAAAGGCACGGGGAGGTTACTGACATTGACTGTGTTGTGCTCCGCATTTTATGGGACTAAATTTATTAACATAATTTGAGATGGGTTCTCTGACCATCATGGAATTAAGCTATGAATCAGTCCAGAGTCTTATGCTGCCTAGAAATTAAACCTCTAGAGCACCCAGAGGCAGAGAGGAAACACCCTTGATGTTATATTTTGAACTGAATGGATAGTAAAGACGTGTCACGTTTGGACTCCCCCCCCCCCACCTGGACTCAGCAATCCCAGGTTTAACCCTTGACCGGTGTGAAGGTCCTTGTATGTTCTGATTGGCCCACACTCATCTTTTGCCATGTGTTAGCTATTTAAATACTCCCTCCCCAGTTGGAACTTGCATCTTATACAGAACCAACATACCACTTTAACCCCGTGTACAATCAGGAAGTTTTTGTTGGCAACAAATACCAACTCCTGACTCTGCTGATCCCCCTTGGCAGGGCTATCTTAGCAAGGTGCAGAATAGTCCCTTTTCCTAATGAAAAGAAAAGAGTTTAAAGCTTCCGAAGTCGCTGGCCAGGCAAGTACCAATGTTGTGATTATTCCTCCTTCCCTGGCCTTCTTTTTTTTTTATTGCCACCTTAGAGACACTTGAGTTCCCAAGGACAGACTTCTTCCAAGTGGAAGTTTAATTTCAATTACTGTACCCATGGCCCTATTCAACATACCCTCAAGCGACATCCTTAACATGAAAGCCTGCTTAATTGCTAACAAATGGTAGAATAATCTTTGGAAACAATGTAGCAAACATAATTAATTGAAATAATCTCAAATATGTTAATAACCACTTGTGGAAGATTAACACCACTGGAAAAAAAATAAAAGAGAGAGAGAGAAAGGCACACACAAGGAGAGAGGTAAGGGCGTGTGCCTTCAGCGGCAGGCTTGGCAGGGAGTCCGACAAGTACGTTCTTTGTGTACTTGTGTGCCTTTTTCTCAGCAGAATGAAATAACAGATTATTACCTTAGAAACCGTTGGCATATCTGAATTATTAGCGGTGAACCTGATTTTCTTAGTGCTATTAAGTCGATGCAGGAAACCAGAATTTTAAAACTGAGGCAGAAGACCAACATTTGGAGAAAAAAAAAAAAAAAAAAAAAAAGCTTTTCACCGGAACCAGGGAAACAATAGATTCATTCATTCATTCCTCAATGATGCAAGACCCAATTGAATACGGCTCACACCTGGAGTTAACCCCTTTATCGGACTCCACCCCCACGCCAGCGCACCTAGAATTGGTATAGAAGGTCATACTACAGTGGAGAGCCACAGCCCCGGGTTCTAGAACACGCTTTGCTACAGGCATGCTCTCCTATCTTTCCGACAACCCTGGGAGGCAGGTGGCGTCATCCCCATTCTGTCCCTGAGAAAGCCCAGGCTCAGAGAGCAGACTCACTGAGTACTGAGTTAATGTGTGGAGTCCTTCCGCATCTGTCTCCGGCACAGACGCCACCGGGCTCCGGGCGGAGGGCAGGGCAGGAGGAGAGGGACGTTTGGGTTGTTCCTAGCATGTGTGTGAATCAGCTGTGGTAAGACGACTGCCTTTGAAAGTGGAGTTTATTGCAGTTCCTGAGAGGAGGGGGCCGTGCCCTGCCATACAGGGCCACACGGGGAAGCACCAGCGTCGGGCAGAGGTCAGGGGACAGCCTGGGCAGGGCTGTTATTGAGAGTTTTGCAAGAGGAATCGGTAGGGACTCGTAGGCAGGTTTGAGCAAGCAAGATAGGATTGATTGTGTAGTTTGAATAGGTTGATGGGTTCTGAGCTGTCAGGATGGTCCCTAGCTGTCCAGTATGTCCCTGGCCCTGGGGGCACTTAGGGCAGGGGTTTGGTTGGTGTGTGAGGGAGGGTTAGAGGAAGGAGGTGGTTGGAGATGGGAGCTGTGGGTTGATGGTGTATGAACGACGTGCCTGCAGACGAGTCAGTGGCTGTCTCTGGGAACGAGCTCATCCCGGGCAGGGCGGTGTCTCCAGAGTTAGCGAGGCCTGAGGAGGTCAAAGCCTCAGCAATACAGAAAAGAGAAAAACAGGATTAGTACAGAGAAATCTGTCATTTCTGTTCTGGTTGCAAAGAAGCCAGGGCTTTTTCCGTCTAAGGAATTTCTCAAGAAGGGACGGCACGGGACCTGGAGGTAGACAGCAGGTCCTCCCTTGTCCCAGAGTGGGCTGCGGACGGCCCCGCCTGTGGACCGTCTGCCTGAGCCCAAGTGGCAGACGGCAGAGAGGAGAGCACGCCGGACACCTTAGAGGCACCCTCGGTGACAGTGTTAGCCTGGCTCTCCCCAACCCCAAGGCAAGGGCTCGAGCGCATGCAGTGAGTCTGGGCGGCGGTCCCGGGAGGCACAGGTGAGGCGACCGGGAAGGCAGAAGAGGCAAGAGGAGGTCGGACAGAAAATGCAGCGATGACCGGGGCTACCCCTATGGGCAGCGAGGGTCAGTCCTGTGGGGGGAACCCTGGAGGAGCCATGTGCCCCCGTCTCAGAATCCTCACCCCTCCCATCCCGGACGGGAAGCCCGGGCGTTCATTCACCAGCTCTCATCGGCCGCTCTTGGAGGGCTGCCTTGGAGAAAGGGACACGGATGTCCCTTCATTCCTGCCGAAAAGGGTGGGTGGGGCTGGGAACGGGGAAATGGGACGTGCCATTTGAACAGGGAGTGTTGGTATGCACGCATATTCCTCTGGCCTTTTTCAAAAACACGTGATGGCCTGACCAGGCGGTGGCGCAGTGGATAGAGCGTCGGACTGGGATGCAGAGGACCCAGGTTCGAGACCCCAAGCTCGCCAGCTTGAGCGTGGGCTCATCTGGTTTGAGCAAAATCCCACCAGCTTGAACCCAAGATTGCTGGCTCCAGCAAGGGGTTACTCAGTCTGCTGAAAGCCCGTAGTCAAGGCATGTTTGAGAAGGCAATCAATGAACAACTAAGGTGTTGCAACGCGCAATGAAAAACTAATGATTGATGCTTCTCATCTATCTCCGTTCCTGTCTGTCTGTCCCTGTCTATCCCTCTCTCTGACTCACTCTCTGTCTCTGTAAAAAATAAATAAATAAAATTAAAAAAAAAAAGTGTTGGTCTTACATAAAATGCACACATTTAAAAAAACAAACAAACAAAAAAAACATGTGATGTCTGCCCACTGCGGAAAGCTTAGGAGCGATGCCACCCGGGGAGCCGTTCCCCCCTGCCGTCCCGGTGCTGGCTGCAGAGCCCCCGCCCCCCCTAAGAGAGATTGGAGAGTCTCACGGAAAGGCACGCTCCCCCGTCTGAAGCAGGAGACATTCCTGCGGGCCTGGCACAGCTTGTGTGAAGACTAAGGGAGCGTTCCTCAAAGACCCACGGGTCACGTCAGGAGGACAGCTCAGGGCATTCCTGGGAGGACTGCTCATGAAATAATCAGTGAAGGACTCGGCACAAAGTGGGGACAGTGCGGAAGGAGAGGCCGGGGGCGCTGGAAGGAGGAGGGCGGCAGGCAGACGGCAGGTTCGGGGAGGCTCGGGATCACGCGGCTTGCGAGGAGGTCCATGTGGGTGGAGGGATGGGGGAAGAGGCTTGGGCTGCAGAAGCAGTGAGGAGGGGTGGCGTGATCAGGCTCAGTGACAAGAGGACACAGAAGGTGACACAGGGCACAGGAAGCTGACAAGGCCTAGGGAAGATAAGGAAGGTGTGTGAGGCCACACGGGCAGCCGCAGCCAACCATGGACTGGGTGGCCCGTGGAACAGGTGGTTACATCCTCACAGCTCTGGAGGCTGGAAGTCTGAGGTCAAGGTGTGGGCGGGTTGGTTTCTGGGGCAGACTCTCCCACGGGCTTGCCGACGGCCACCATCTGGCTGTATCCCCACGCGGCCTTTCCCGAACGCATGCATGGATGGAGAGAGGGGTGTCTCTGGCCTCTCACCTCTGTTTATAGGAACACCGGTTCTATGAGGTTAGAGTCCCACCCTTCTGGCTTCATTGAACTTGAATTACCTCCTGAAGGGCCCTATCTCCAAATACGGTCACATGTGGTTTGGGGGCACAAATACAAAGTATTTGTACAATATAGTCCCTCTCAGAGGCCAGGAGAGCCAAGGCCAGTGGGTTGACTGAGTCTCCCCATGAGAGATGAAACAGGAAAGTGGCCAGGAGACAAAGATGTGGGCCAATCAGAGTGAGCGACCAGGACCCTGGAGGTGGAGAGCAGTTTGGCACAATGTTAGGGACTCCGGGGAGGATCAGAAAGTTGTATCAGAGGGCGGAGGTGCCCGACCTCTGTGGCGGGGGGGGCTGAAGAAGTGGTCCTAAGACGTGAACAGTTCACAAGAATAGACCACCTCCCCCCGAGGCCGCTGCTGGGAGGGATTTTGTGGGAGCTCGGGCCGTGCTGGGCCGTCCCTGTCCCGCGGGGCCTGGGCCACGGGGCCCTAATTTAGCAGCAGAGAGACCTCAGTGCACGTCTTCCTGCCCCGCAGGACCTGCCATCCCCCCTTGAAAGGGCTTGTCACGTTCAGTGCGGTGTGTTCCAGGATGAAACGTGAAGTTGAAGGGCCCTGTCCTCCCCGGATGCATGCCTGCACTTTCATCTTCCTTAATCGGTATTCTCTCCCGCACGCGGGTGAGGTTTAGGAGTCTGGGCCGTGTCTTCCGCAGCCATTCCGTGAATTTAGTTAAAGGGACTCCCCGTTTACAGATGCCGGTCCAAGCGGAGGGGTGTTAGGAGGCGTCGCTGAATGACACGGCCGGGGGCGGGGGGGGGGCGACGGGGCTTCCTGGCTCGGTCCCTTCTGTCTTGGGGGCTCTCTTTCCATATAAAGGAGGCACCCAAGCAATTTCTGTGCCTACGAAGGATTTTTTCAGTATTAATTATTTTCCTCATTAGCTTCACTCCATTGCAATCACTCATCCGGCTAATTTCTTTGAAGTACGCGAAGATAAAATTTCAAATGGGACGTTCAGGCTCCTTTTAATTGCACTTGAAGCTGTGAGGTCCGCGTCGGGACGCGCGGGGGTCGTCTGCCACACGAGATAAATCAGGGCCCGGGCGGCTCTGAGCCTCTTCCGGCAAAGGACTGTGAAGAAGGGAACTGGGAGAAAAAATTAAAAAATAAAAATAAAAATAAAGAATCAACACAATTAAATCTGCAACTGCTGGCTTCCAAAATTAATTCATTCTTCTGAGTCAACATTGTTTTGATTTTTAGATTAGGTTTGTTTTTCCAAACCCGTGTTTGCCCCAATCCGATTCTTCGCGGCATCTTGTACACACTTGCGTGTTTCCGACGGCATGCTAACGAGCATCCTTGACCTGTTCCCTGCGGCAATCTGTGTCATGGGGGGGGGAGGTGTAGGGTGGGGGAGGACGACAGCCTCGTCCGCAGGGGTGATGACCGCGGGGGGGGGGGTGGAGAATGGCAATACGGAGGGTTCGCTTCGGTTTCCAAACGTCCCACTGTGTCTTCACATTCCCCATCTGCACCGCCACCGTGTAACGGGCAGAGCGCGAGGGAAGCCTGCCTGAGGAACGTACAGCCGGGATAGACCCCCGAGCAGAGCCGGACGCAGCTGGCCCTCAGAAGTCTGAGAAGAGAATGAGAAAGACAAGGTGTGCGAGACGGTGCAAGAAGAAGAGCTGGCGCCCAGCCCCAGCCAGGGGCCGCGGGACAGGCTGCAGGAGCTGGGTCCTCGGAAGCCCGTCTCAAAGCCTGCGTAGGCGTGGACTTCGACGGCAGAGGTCTCCCGAGGGCCAGCTTGTCCCAGGTCCAAACGAAAATAAGAGCTCTGAGGTACGATTATGGGATTTCACATCTCTCCTACGGACTTAATGTCTTTTGTCCATCCTGGGCAAGACTTCCCGTTCCCTTCTGGGAGTGGGACGCAATATGGGACTTTGCCACAGTGTCCCGGTTGGGGTCGACTGGCTGGACAGAGGCTTGAGGCCAGTCTACGAATGCCGTCATTTAATAACCAGAAACAGCTGAGTGGGTGTATTATCCTGGGAGCTTTGTGAAGAAAATGGAGTGGGTTTACAGTTCATTTTGGATTAATCGCCACTTGTGTAGGGGAGAGAGAGAACAAAAAAGGCCCAGGGTACTGACATTTCCCCCTGATGTGCATAAGCTCTGCTCGTGGACTCACGACACTGTCTCTCTCTGGTTTCATCAAACGGGGGACACATTTTTCTCCCTCTGCCTAGCACCGAGTTGAAGTATGGGGCATGCCTGTTTGTCCTGTAACAGTACACTCAGTGAGGCCTAACACTGACCTCTACCACCGAGACCCCTTTCCCTGGCCCTCCCCCCAATATGCAGGAAGACTGTGGTATAATAAGAAATACATTTGGTCCCTGGGTCTCAACACTGGTCCCTGGGTCTCAACCCAGAGCTCTGAAAACCTTGCGACTTGTCTGAGTGATGAATGTCTTTTGCATGCTACTGAGCTGGCTCACGGTGGACGCCTGGATAGAGTCAGGGTGGGGACTGGTCTCCAGAGAACAACCAACCCCGGGGTTAGAGGGTGAGACCGGTCAACCCCACTCCAGAGTAGAGGGGCTAGCGGTCAAGCTCAGTGACCAGTGGTCAACAGTGGAACCAACCCCGTCTACAAGACGAAGCCTCAAGTTCCGAGAGCGCCTCTGGGTTGGCGAACACACCGCTGTGCTGGGGGGGTGTCTTGCCCCGAGAGGACGGGGCACCTTCGAGACAGATCTGGTCTGCCCGTCTCTCCCACTGGGCTCTTTCTAAGTTCTGTCTTTCCCCCCACGCCTATGATGGCAGAAACAGTGCTTCAGTGAGTTCGGGGAGTTGTTCTAGTGAATTAGGGAACCCGCGGGAGCGTTGTGGTAACCCCGGAATCTGTAAGAGTGTGGGGCAGAAGAGCAGATAACCTGGGGACCCCGCTTGTAGCTGGCCCCTGGAGCGGCGACCGTGTTGTGAGAACACCCTTCACCTGTGGGGTCTGCACTCACTCCAGGTAGTTCGTTTCAGATTAGACTGACTTGTCAGGCACCCAGCTGGGGTCAGAGAATGGGCTGTTGCTGGGGGGGAAAAAGGCACAGGAAGCCCATATGTATCTGGGGCGGAGTGAAGGCAGCCAGCTTAAGAAGCTGTGTTCATAAAAACAGCCCAGAGCTACCCACGGCCCTGCTCCGGAGGTAAGCCAGCAGTGCCCTGGTATGGGGGTGTCTCTCTATATCACAGCCAGACCGAGACTTTGAGCTAGCAGCATTCTTTGTATTTTTTTCAAGAGACACACCAAAGCCCACCACGCCCATGGACAGCAGTGAATCCCTGTGGTTGACAATCGAGGCCTTGGAGACTCAGAAAGATCCTTCAAATGGCCAGTGGTGGACCGTTCTGTGAGAATATCATCGTCGGAGCGAAGAACAGTGAAATGAGAGACGGGTACCTGTGTTGGGATCTTCTGAGAAGTATTTCTGGCCACTGCACGTGAGGCTCGACATGCTCTGTTATCAGAACAGATAGGATCTTGGGGTCGGGGGACGTGAGGGTCTGTCCGAGTCACCCCGCGGCTCTGCACATGCTCCCATGCCTCAGGCACGTGCACCCTCAGAGCTATATCCACGGGCCCCCGAGAGAGAGAGCGTCAGCTGGCCGCTCACACATCTCCCTCTCTCTCTGCTCACACGGAGGAGAGGTTTCTGTTTCCTTTGTGGGTCAGTTCACAAACCTCCAAAACTAATCAGCTTGGAGCCCCACGCCGACGAGGATATGTTGTTTCCGTTCGGTTCCCAGACCACCGGAGCTGGTTTTATTAACACAGCCCTCTTAATTCCTACATCTGCAAAGCCGTGTACGCCCGTGCGTGGGGGAGATCGGGCCCGGCGCGGGCTTGTCACGCTCCATAAAGATTTAATGGAAAACAAAAGACGCAGCTCAGAAGATCAATACTGTTCTTCTCTTTCCGCAAACGGGGAGTTATTGTTTTCATAAAGTGATCACCATGCTGGCATATTGATATTGAGTTGGAACTGGGTCTGTTGTCAGAAATGAGGTCGTATTTAATCTTTCAGGGCCCTTTCGCGTAAACATCCGCATAGGGAGTGCGGGTGTCCATCCCTCCCCATGAGGGCCGGTGACAGTTTGTTTACAGGTCTTTGGTCACCTGAGCGTCACCACTGCTCCTGTGCGCTATTCTAGAGGGACGGAGGGGAGGGCTCTATCCAGCCACACCGTGGCAGGTGGGCATGCTCCAGAGGTGCCTTTGCCTAAAGGGAGAAAAGGACAGAGGAGGGACGCACCAGGAGACTGGGGCCATTCGGCTGATGGTCCTCCATGGTCCCTTCCTACTGTGACACCCGCAGCCCCAGGGCCCTGCCCTGGGGTCCTGCTCAGTCCACGGAATGGAAATCTCAGCAGCCTCTCACCAGGACCCGGCTTCCTGTGCACGAGCCTTCTTGTCCTTTCACTCGGGGACCTGCGTTCTTCATGCTGATGGCCAAGAACTCTGACTCCAAGGAGCGTTAGCTGCTGCCCGTCTGAAACTTGTGGCGGTTGGGTAGATGGAGACCCTGGTTTTCATGTTGGTGGTAAAAGAAGACCGGCTGGAACCGTCCCCTGCAGCCCTTCCACCCCACACCGAGGTCCAGCTCGGACAGCCCGACCCCAGACCCGAGGCTTCTGAGTGGGCAGGGGGTCTGGGGGGCGTGACCAAGGTGGCTCTGAGAATCTGTGCAGGTACAGTGCCCCCTGGGCTGGTGAAAGCCTGGCACAGAGCGTGCAGGGTGGGGGTGGGGCACTGGAGGGCCACAGGTTCCCCGGAAGAGGGAAGACGTCTAGCCTAGTGCATCCTCTCACAAGGCCCGTGTGCACTCCACGGACTCCCACCCCAGGCCCGGGGTGCAGCGGTGTGGAGAGAGAACTCTAACCTTGGTGCTCGAGAAGGCTGGGCGGAGAGAGACCCTGTTCCTGTGCTCCAGGGGGTGGTTCCTGACTGCCCGTTGGAGGGGGCTGCTGAACCTCAACCACCGGATGTACCTCCAGGTCCAAGGACCAGCGTCGCCTGAGTTGTCCCCCACCCAGCACCTGCACCAGCCTGAGGGGGGAGCAGAGCACCCCAGACGGCGGGTCCCGGGGAGCTGAGGTGGTGGCGGGCAGGCGAGACGAAACAATGAAGGACAGTTAAAGAGACGTGTGTAGACCGTCAGCAGGCCTTCTGGGAAACAACAGGTTAACAAAACGTGTTTGTTTGTTTTTTTATTAGACTACTGAGTAGACAAACTGAAGATTATAAGAAGTCACTGTTAGGACCCAACTTAGTTGCCTAAAGCAAGGGTCACAGACTAGGGGTCACAGGCCAAACCCGGCCCACTGCCTGTTTTTGTACGTAAAGTTTTATTGGAACACAGGTACGCCCACTCACTTGTGTGTTGCGTGCCTCTGTTTCTCATTGTAACCTCAGTGATGAGGACCTGGCACAGACCGCACAGCGTTCAAAGCCTAAAATAGTTACAGGGGGTCCTTGGGTTACAGTACAGTTCTGTTCCTACGACAGTGACGTAACCCAAATTTTGGTGTGAGTTGAAACGCATCTTAGCCTAAGTCACTTACCTATCCTAATGCAGTTGTAAAATCATAATCTAAAACATAAAAACACAGCTAAGCCACAGAAAAAGGGTACTGCATATTCTTCTACAGAGCGCAGTCGAACTAGTTCACCCATGCAGTTTGTAAGTATGATGCTAACAGCATAAGCCAAAACACTCATGTCTTAAATTTTTAAAGTTTTCAAGAGACTGAGCGTTGTAAACTTGTAACATTACATACAGTATTGAGACTGTCGTGACCTGAAGATCCCCTGTACTATCAGGCCCTTTGCCCAAAATATAACCAACAGATACAGAATGTATGGTTCTGCCAAGTTTACCTTGGACTTCAACCAAAATTGCTCAAATGTTCAACATTAAAGTATTTTTCAGGATATATATATATATATATATATATATATATATATATATATATTTAACCAGAATGTAACTAAGTTGGGAACCATCAACAAAATAATAACTAGAAAATGTCCTGGGTGTCTAGGGCCCAAACATTACATTTCTCAGTTAAGGAGGGTTGAATGACTATATCCTAATAAAAATGAGAATATCTGGGGAACTGAATGATAATGAGAATAGAACATACCAGCGCCACTGGGACCCAGCCTAAATAATAGCTAAAGGGAAAGATTTAGCCTGAAATGTGGATAGAAATAACACATGTTCAACAGCAATTATCTAAATATCAATATCAAGAAGCTAAAAAAATTAGAGGAAGTAGAAAATATCATAAAAGGAAAGAATTATACTTTACACCAGTGGTTCTCAACCTATGGGTCATGACCCTGCCACGGGGTCGCGACCCACAGGTTGAGAACCGCTGCTTTACACACACACACACACACACAGAGAGAGAGAGAGAGAGAGAGAGAGAGAGAGAGAGAGAGAGAATTAGCAATGATAAAAATTGACTCCTGGAAATGACTAATAAAATAAATAAGTCCCCAGAAAGACAAATTAAGAGAAATTGAGAAAGCTCAAATTACCAGTATCAAGTTGAAATAAGGGAAAACCGAATGGCCATCTTACAGAACACAAAAGTAAGAGACTATTTCAAGCAACTATAGGTCAATAAATTAGGAAATGTAAATTAGATAAAAGAATTTCTCTAGAAACGAAGTTTGCTAAATTGGATAGAGGAAGAAAAAAAGAAAATCTAAATAGATCTATATCTGATAAAGAAATTGAATCAGTGATTCAAATCTTCCCAGGAGGAAACCTCCAGGCCCAGATGGCTACACTGGTAAATGCTTCCAAACATGTAGGAAAGAAGTAACATTATAATTGTAACATTGTGCAAACTTTTACAGGGAAAACAGAGTGCACCACCAAACTCACTTAGTGAGATTTACATAACTCTGATACCAATGCCTTATGGGAACTTTCTGAGGCTGGACAATTTACAAGGTGAGGTTTCTACCCCTGACCATGAAGAATTCATGGCTACGAGCAGTTAATGACCAGACAAACTGATCTTTTTTGTCACAACAATGCTTAGACATTAGACGATGAAGCCCACAGATGTGATCCCTGGACACAAAGCAGCAGATGAGCCCTGGAATTGTCCCATTCTATTAGCTGGTGGCATTTTCCAGTTCTTAGCACAGGGAATGTCAACCCAAGAAGAACACACCAGGCTCACTTGCTCGAGGAGAAGGAGATTGGCTGAGTCAGCTAGAATTGGGGTGGGAGTGGGGGAGTGGGACACCAGAGAGGAGGTCGCTGCACAGAGAAAAAGAGAGAGTACCAGAGGTCCACAGAGGGTTCCCTAAATATTTCTCTGAATACGAATGGGCATACGTGTAGAGTGGAACTCTGCAAGGCTGAGAGGGGTAAGACATACTAGAATAGAGTAAGCTGAAACATGTTTTGAAACTCACACAGGATGGAAGCTGGAAACCGTGTGTGTTTTACCCACAGGGTATCAGGTAGAGGCCTTGGAAGGCGATTGTCTTAGAAAACAAGCCAAATTAGCCTTTGGCTGCGTACTGCTTCGGACCCAGCTTAACAACATAAGGGACAGAGATGCTGAAATGAGGAGACAGGGACGTTACAACCACCACCCCCACCTGCTACAAATGCTCAGGAATGAAAGAAACAATGAAGAGAGGCAGGAAGGTTTTGAAAGGATTTACATGGGAACTCTGGAGATGAAAAATGCACAATGTACATGAAAGGTACAACAGGCAGGGTAAATAACCAATTAGACACTGCAAAAGAGAAGACCAGCCAACTGGGATGCATAACAATGGAAACCACCTCGAAGGAAGGAAAAAAAGGGGGAAATAATGACAAAGTAGAAAGCATCTGTGGCCTATGGACTATATACCAAATGAGTTCATATACAAATAATCGTAGACATACAATAAAGAGGGGAGGAGAATACATATCTGAATGAAAAGCATGGCTGAAATATTGTAACTTTGAACAAAGCAAAGCTCCGCAAATGCAAGGGTCCCATGAGCCCCAGGAAATAAACTGCACCAATTCACATTATAATCAAGTTGTTGAAAACCAGCCATAGAGAGAAAAAAATTAAAAGCAGCTAGAGTAAAGAGATAAATTTGCTAACAGAGTATCAAAATTAAGTATTGGAAGCTATGCAGGCTGAAGACTACGGGGCAGCATGTTTTAGGTTCTAAACGGAATAAAAACCTGTCAAATTAGAATTCTGTGCCTAATGAAAATATCCTTTAAAAATGTAGGCAGAAATAAAGAGATTTTTTAGATAAACAAACACGAAAAGAATTCATCACTATACAAGAAATGTTAAGGAAAGTTCTCTGGGAAGAAGGTAAAAAAAATACGAGATGAAAAGTTTGCTCTCCACAAAGACATTTAAGGATGTATCAGGAATCGGTACATATGTGATTAGATATAAAATACTTTTCCTCATTTTTAAATGTCTTTGAAACATAATTGTTTACTATAAAAATAATAAAAATGTGGCCCTGGTTGGTTGGCTCAGTGGTAGAGTGTTGACCTAGCATGTGGATGTCCCTGATTCAATTCCTGGTCAGGGCACACAGGAGAAGCACCCTTCTACTTCTCCACCCCTCCCTCTCCTGCTTCTCTCTCTCTTTCTCCCTCTCCTGTAGCCATAACTCAATTAGAGTGAGTTGGCCCCAGGCACTGATGATGACTCTATGGTCTCATCTCAGGCATTAAGAAGGGCTTGGTTGCTGAGCAATGGAGCAACAGCCCCAGATGGGCAGAGCATCACTCCCTAGTGGGCTTGCTGGGTGAATCCCTCTTGTGGGACATGCGGGAGTCTGTCTCTGCCTCCCTTACTCTCACTGAATAAAATAATAATAATAATAATGCTTTGCATTTACGGCATATGTAGTATTTAAATACATGGTGACAATAACACAAAGTATGGGAGGGAGAATTAGAAATACATTCTCTTTCAGGCTTCATAATGTATGTGAAGTGGTACTCTAGTGCCTGGAGATGCACTACACTCAGTTACAGATGCATATTGTACACCCTGGAGCAGCAACTAAGGTAGTAATAAAACAAAGAGGCATAGGGAATAGGTTTATAGATTCTATAACATGGCATCATAAATGCATTAAAATAATTCCCCCCCCCAAAAAAAAAACAAAGGAGAAAGAGAGAAAACAATAATGACAAACAGATGGAACAAGCAGCAAACAAACAGCAAGATGGCAGGTGGTCGATGTAAACCCAACCATGTGAAGGGAGGAGGGAGAGAGAATTAGAGAAGGACAGTGACAGAGAATGGAGGATCAGATTTTAAATTATGTATGAAGACACAATGGCTGAAGCCAAAATCATCTTGAAGAAGACCAGACCCAGTGACATGTGGTTTTCATGCCCACCTGTGTACAGAAGGAACGGAAAAAAGAGTCCAGAGTGATGGTCCTTCAACTTATGGACTGGATCAATTAGATCATCATGAACTGAACTGAATCAATTAGATGGCCAATTAGTGGACTGGATCAAGGAGTAACCAATCAATGGACTGAATTAAAGGATAACCGCATATGAATGACAGCAGTGACCCTCTCTTACTACACATCATACCCCCAAAATCAATTCCGGGTAAAGCAAAGACCTTGATACCAAAGGTAAATCAACCAAGCTTCCAGCAGTGAGCAGAGGGGAGTGTTCTCAGGTGTGAGATATTCTATGCGGTCTTCTAAAGGGATATGCTTTGCAGTTCTCTGTAAGTCGTACGTCACCTAAAACATATGTGAGGTATGACGCAGCCTATCATGAGGACCTCCATGCCATGTTATGAGCAGTTGTAGCACAGAGTCAGTCTACTAGTGTGGACAGAACCTGCTCATTCTGTGACGTCTGCCCTGGCAACATGGACAGACTGCCCAGAGAGGACTGCCACCCAGGGAACCAGGACACTTTCACCTGGCGGGTGGGAAACATCTCCAACATGCTAGGATGCAGGGACTCCATCCAGCGGCTTTAGTATTTCAATATGGCGGATACTTGAACACACACACACAGAGCTAAATGTAAACGTGCAATGATAAGTGACGGGAATGTGGAAAGCACTCACAATAAATGCCACACCTGAATTCTCAAAGTGGAGAAGACACACTGGCTGGCTGGGGCAGGCCACTTGCTGACATCCACCAGGCTCTCTCTGCAGGTCCGAGGGAGACAGAGAAGTGGGAACCAAGGGGTCTGAAACGCACATCTGCCTGGTGGGGTGGGGCTGTGCCGTCCTGGTGGGGAAAGTAGTTGGCGTCCTGCTTTCATACCATAATGAGGGCATGCTCCTTCGGTTATGCATACAGAAGGTGGATACACGCTTTGGTATCAGCGAGCTTGTGCTGCCTGAAGGCCAACAATCCTCAACATGGAATGGCTTAAAACAACAAAAATTGGTTTGTTTCTCACAATTCGTTTGGGTGGATTGGATTCAGTCGTGTGGCTGCATCAGCTAGAGGCCGGGATTGGGGGGCCAGGCTCAGCCAGGAGTCGAGGACAGCTGATGTCCCTCTCCACGTGCTCCCACGGTGCCCGTGAACCTGTTGTCCCCGAGGTCTCTTTCTTCTGAGGTCACAGCCCTGTGTGCAGGAAGCCCAGAGGTCCCCAAAGTCCTCCCATCTTCAGCACTGGGGTGGAGGACGTCACCTGCCTCATTCTCTTGGCTAAGCAAAGCGACAGGGCCAGTGCAGATTTGAAGGGGATGGAGACACCGACCCCCCTTGTGGGGAAGAACGGACACGTGTCACTGCTCTGAGGCGTGGACACAGGGAGGTGAAATCCACGGGGAGCTTTTATTCTAAGGATTCATCACGGCTTCTAAAGACGCAAAGGGGGGAAGAGAAATCAATAGTGTTTCAATCCCAATAGAGAAATGAAGAGGATAGAGTAACAAGGGAATAAGAAATGTAAAAGAAATAATGTAAGGTTTAAGACTGAAGGGTTCAAGGCACGTGGGCAGAGTGTGGTCAAGGTCAAACGCAGAAGAATGCAGGCCAGTTCTACTTCTCAGCACCATTTCTATAAATACACAAAACGAACAATCACACCCAGCCTACAAATAAAAACAAAATCTATCAGCAGACACGCTCACACTTTTATGATTCTTTATTTTATGTAAATTCATCAAGATGAGGTTTGTTCCAACCGTGCAAGGTTGATTAAATGTTATAAAATCTATCAACATCATTCATTTGATAAAAAATAATAATAATAATAAGGGAGGAAAACACATACGATTAAACCAATGATGCTGAAAAGGCAATTATGAAAATTTAGATACCGTTCCTCATGAAAACCCTAAGTCAAGTCGGACTAAACAAAACTACATACACGTGACAAACATTATTTGCTAAAACCCAGCCGTAGGTACTATCCAAAGTGACTAAAACACAACAGCTGTCCTTACTTACAATTGGTAAGGAAGAGATTTCCACTGTCACAATCGTTATGCCACATTGTTTTCGCACCGCAGAAGGACTACGTGATGAGAAGATGATCATTGAAGGGGAGATGGAGGAGGGTTGGATGAAGATGGAGAAGGGGAGATGGATGAGGGGGGATCAGTGGAGATGGATGAAGACTTGACTTGCAACGGGGGGGTGAGCTCATAACACAGTGTCCAGGGGCGTGTTGTACAATTGGGCATCAGAAACCTGTATAACTATCAATAGGTTTCACCAGTGTCACCCAGTGAATTCAACTAAAAAAGAAATGAAAATATTTTAGGATAAAACTGGAATAGAAGAGATAAAACTGTGTATGTTTATGTTCTTTTATGTTCTAGACATATGATAGAGTGTACTTTTTCTTTTCATTGCATGTCTTCGGGGTGTGTACGGGTGATGTGTTTTAGAGTTGGGCACCTGAAACCTGTATACATTTGTGAAAAGAGTTGTTTTCTGATGTGATGGTATGATCAGGGAATCCAAGAGAGTCTGACCTGTGGTGGCGCAGTGGATAAAACGTCGACCTGGGACGCTGAGGTCACCGGTTTGAAACCCTGAGCTTGTCCGGTCAAGGCACCTACTACAAGTGGATGCTTCCTGCTTCTCCCTCTTCTTTCTCTCTCTCCCTCTCTTTTTCTCTCTCTTCTCTCTAAAAATCAATACATTAAAAATAAAAAGAAAGAAAACCCAAGAGAGTTATTAAACAAAGAGAATTAAGAGAAATCTGCTAAGATGGATGGTTAAAAGAGAAATGTACCAAACTCAGATGCTTTTCTCTATGTTAGCAATAAACACCCAAAGCAAATAAATAATGAAAAAGCCATGGGACTTATAAGGAGAACAGAGTGTGTGCGCGCGCGAGAGAGAGAGAGAGAGAGAGAGAGAGAGAGAGAGAGAGAGAGAGAGAAAGAGAGAGAGAGAGAGAGAGAGAGAGAGAGAGAGATTGTGTTTTATGTTATTTGGTTGTTTGGTTGTTTGATTGGTTTGGAGGTTAATTTGAAAATCAGGGGGAAAAAAAATAACCTCCCAGTTCAGGAGGAAATTTGGAAATAGCCAAACAGGGAAGCCCTCTTGTCAAACATCTGGCTCACTCAGCCAGGTTGGGGGAGGGGTGGCGGAAAATCCAGAAGCAGCTCTCAGGGTGGGCATGCTTCCCCTCCCCGGGAAGAGGACGGGTTCATGGATGGCACCAAGGCAATGGGTCCCCCTTTCTGGAAGAAAAGGAAACCAATTCCTCCCTTGAACCACATGAAATATGAACGATGGATGTGTTAAAGGCAATGGCAAGAAAAAAATATATATATATAGCATCAGGAGAAAGAGAATTTCTTAAGCAGGGCCAGAAACCCAGAAGCCAGAAGATGAAATATAGATTTGATTAAATCAAAGGAAAAGTTTCTGACGGCAGGGAATGAAAAATAAAACAGAGAGACTTCTAAAATATGTGCAGTGCATTGTGGCAGGGAAAAGGGTTAACATGTATCATATAAAAGGCTCTAAAACTGACAAGCGAAAGGAAGGCAACCCGACAGAGAAACAGGCCAAGTGTGCATATCTGTGGGCAACCCCGAGAGAAGGCAGGCAGGTCCCGTGATCCACGAAGAGGGAAAGACAGGCTCACTCACTGTGGGCCTGGGAAGGGCAACTTGAAGTGCAAATGAGATCTTCTCTTTGTAACAATTGGCCATGAAAATTCAGAACTTTTCACACTTACTGTTGGCAAGACACTCCAGGGGGCGTGAACTCCCAGGTTTCTGGTAGAAATGTAAGTTTTTACAGCTGGTTTGGAAAGCTTTTGACAACATTAATTGAGATTAAAAAATTACAGACTCCATTCTAATGCATAAAAATGCAAAAACCAGCACTTAAAGTTCTAAGTTTTATATACATAATGTAGAGAGATATATATGTTATCTATCTATTCATCTATCATCTATCTATCTATTCATCTATCTATCTATCTATCTATTCATCTATCATCTATCTATCTATCTATCTATCTATTCATCTATCATCTATCTATCTATCTATCTATCTATCTATCTATCTATCTATCCGTCTGTCCATCCACCCATCATATACCTATGTATCTATCTACACATAGTTATAGTTTCTCCAGCTTTATCCCAAGTGGCCAAAGACCAGGAAAAAGAAAGAAACATATTGAATCCCCAGAAAGAGACAGCTGGATGAAAAATGGCACAATCACACCAATAAAATAGCAAATGTCAGGCAGAGAAGAGAAGAATGAACCCGTGACACACAGACCCCGGTTTAGAAAACAGTGGCAAACGTTTTTGGGGTGTGGATGAGAATGCGAATGCATTCGCATACCACTGTGTCCTGGTGACACGAGGGAGGGAAGGGGGGACGTGGAGGGACCACCCCGCTGTTGCGGGTGCAGGTTGATGACAAAGACAGGTGAGGGCATGGGCTGGGGCAGCGTGATGGTGGTGGAGGGGAACGGAGAGCGGGAGAGGGGACGAGCATGGGGGAGGGAGAGGGTGAATAAAAGGTACTTGGGCAGGTAGAGCACGGGTCTGTTACTCACTGTTGTTTTCTGTCAGAGAAGGCCGGAGGTGTGTCCATGCGTGTGATGGAGATAAATACAACCAGGAAACATGATGTTCCCGTAGAGAGCCTTTCTGCTTTAAACCAATTTGTATTCTGGAGAGAGAGGTGAGGTATAGGGTGGGTTCAGAAACACAGCCTTCCACGTGACCCACCTGGATCCCCCCCATACACACCTGGGTCTGCGGGCATGCCCTCCCCTGCCCCATACCCCCTTCCTCTCTGGAAACATGGGGATGATAACCACATCCACGCCCTAGCTTCCTGGTGGGGTGTAAATGGTCTCATCCACGTGAAGAACTTGGGACAGTCCTGGTACATGGCACACAATTCTTTCTCTCAGTAACATTATTTATAAAGCCAGAGGAAAGCTACTAATTTCTATTTATTTACTTTTTCTGCACCTCATAAAATATTCCTTCCTAATGCTAGGAGGTTTTTTTTCCCCCTTTTCCTGGAGTCTCTTGTGTGTTTTAGGTATACAAGCATAATGGGGGCGGGGTGGTGGAAGTATTCTTTCCACTTTGTCCTGATTTTTTAAAAATCTTATTACATCCTCTAACAGGGGTCCCCAAACTTTTTACACAGAGGGCCAGTTCACTGTCCCTCAGACCGTTGGAGGGCCGCCACATACAGTACTCCTCTCACTGACCACCAATGAAAGAGGTGGCCCTTCCGGAAGTGTGGTGGGGGGCCGGATAAATGGCCTCGGGGACTGCATGCGGTCCGCGGGCCGTAGTTTGGGGACACCTGCTCTAAAATGTCAAAAGGATGGTGAATAATGATAGTGAAAAAATTATTCTTCCTGGCTCCTGATTTTCATGTCTATCTTTTTGGTCATTTGCCACTGAGAATGACATTTGACGCTTCTTTTGAAAACATGACCTTTATCGCCGTTGGCTTCTATCTATAGCTGACTTAGAATTTTTATCACAATGATTACCAAATGTTGTCACATGTTTTCTTAAGGATCTTTTTATGTCTTTTTCCCCTCTCCTTCCCTTTCATGTGTCAAGGAAGAATTATAGTGGTGAATTAGAAAAAAAAAATAAGGCACATTTCTGTTTTTTGGAATAAACCCTGCTTGGTTATAGAGCTGTGCTCCTTTGATGTACGGCCAGCTACGAATTTGCTGACACCCTGTTTGGAAGTGCCACGTCCACTTGATAAATGAGGCTGGCCTGTGAGTGTCTTTCTTGCTACCACACTTTGTGCCGCCATTGCAGAGTGTGGGTGCGCCATTAGAGGAGCTGCACGCGTCACGCACAGAGGTGCCCAGCAAGGGCAAGCAAGGCGGAGAGCCAGCCTTCAAGTGGCCACACTGTGCACTTGGGGAGGACGTCTGCATCTGTCTGCAGGCAGGAGTCCTTCCTTGCCCATGTCCTCCTAGAGGGACATGCCTTTCTGATATGTGTGAAGGCACGACCAGAGCTGGAGCTAGCTAAGGTAGCATGATTGATGGCGTCCCATATGTCCTTGTGCCTTTGAACGTGATGAGTTATACGGGAATGCTCTGTCCTTTACAAAGCAGCCAGCACGTAATCATGAACTGATTTAACCACAATTTGTTTGCAACTGACTCATAATTGTCTTTCTAACCTTCTCTTTGTCAGTTGACCAATTCAAGTTTTCTATTTCTTCTGGGGTCAGCTTTGATCTCCCTTATATTTTTAAAAGTAATAGTCCCGTGGAAATGAAAGCACTTTCTCTGTGGGCAATGGACCCCTTTTTTAAAAAAAAAAAATCAGCAGCAGTGTTTATGGGGACGAAAACCTTAAAGAAAATACACAGTCCTAAAGAAGATGGTCGAATTTACTGTGAAATACCAGTGGTTGGAATATCATACAGCTACTAAAAATACTGAGTCCAACCAGATGGATTTTTGTAACATTGTAACACGGAAAGAACAAGGTTCAGAAAAGTGTATGTAATGAGATCTCTGCTTGCAAAATAAGCAACAATGGCCAAGAAACTGTCCCAGGGCATGGAGCTGCATTCTGATTGCCTGGCTGTGTGTGAACCTCACTGGGAACTTGGCCATCCTCCTGAACATCTCTGTGCCTCTAACTCCTCACGTGTGAAAATGGGGACAATGATGGGAGCCCCTCAAAGGGTTGTGAGGGCTGAATGGGAACATGGTTGGATTGGTGCTGAGGACCTCACCCTTAGTCAGCTGTTGCCACTGCAGGGACAAGTCTCAGCACAGACACTAGCCCAGGTGTGGTCAGGACAGACGTGGGTGCGTGCACATAAGTCACCCGTGCAGCAGGGGCTTGGTGTGCAGGAAACTTTCACAATAAAAAGACTTCAGATAAAAACACAAACGATGTCCCCATTTATGTAGACATGCATTTATACATGTGCATACATATGTATTTATGTCCCTATGCAGGAACAAAGAACTTTAAAAAACTTTTATAGAATACAATTAAGCAAAAAGATCACATAAAAAAATGAAGAGAAAAAGGAACAATTTCTGCTGGGAGAATGAGACTATTCAAGATGGGACACCAGAACCCCTGATGGCTGTCTCTTCCCAAGCAGAAGACAGATTGAGAACTTGTCTCCCATATGGGGGGGGGGGGCACTCAGTGCTTCAGTAACAACAGGGAGCGCCCGGGCATTGCAAGGTCTACTCTGCTGCTGAGCCTTACACAGCCTGCGCAACCAGGGCGTCAGCTGTCACTCAGCGAGTCTTCAGATCCCAGCACCTGCTCCGGGGGCCGGCTAGGAGGGGCAGCGGACCCGGCAAGCCCTTCCTGAACCTAGGACAAGTCTGCCTTTTCCATCACCTCATGGGGGAGGAGCCATCATTATCTGGCTATGGACAGGCAAGAAACCGAAGGCTTCCACACGTTATGTCGTTATGTGGCTGGCCCCAAGGCCTCCGAGGTAGGATGAGCTTTAGCCAATATTCACATCCATGTCACCTGGCTCGTAACACCTCTGCCTTTGGCTACCCCGACACAGAACCTCTCAGGTGGACTGAGTCACACAAAATGTTTCCGTCTTTAGCCTCTTAAGTTAGTCTCAGCGGGTCTAAAAGAGGCAAAGATGCCCGAACTGCATCTCATTTCCCTACCAGCATCCTCTTTGGCGTCTTAAGAAGTACATGTGAAGGCTGGGGGATGGGAATAGAGGCTAAATTGCACCAGTAAAAGCAAACTCTGCACAAAGCCTGTGATGTTTCATTAGTACATATTTGGGAAATGTCTGCCCGGGAAATCCTCTGGAATATTGCAAATAAAGGCAGACGATGCCCTCGTTGAAAACGAGTATGGCGGAGAGGCTTTGTGGAGCACAGTCACATCCTAGCAAAAGGTCCCCAATTGAAACCATTCTTCAGTGCTCTCCAAACACCTCACTTTATCTTTTATAAAGTAATTTCATTTCTGAGTTGACAATATTATGAAATTGGAACACATCCCAGGGACCCAGAAATGAAAGCACTTAAGAGTTTGTGACATCTGTTTTTTTTTTCTTCTTCACGATAGGTTGACATCGTTTATCAAATAATATGTATAGCAATCCACCTTCTAGAGTTCAAGAAGGGTCCGGCTCAAGAGAAATCATCAGTTACCAGTTTAAGTTATAACAAAGCCGTGAGCTTATCCATACCCTGAAGACACAGTGAGCAGAGTGGACTTCGGTCCCCGTGGCAGGTCAGTCCACGCTGATGCTCCGTCCAAGCCCTCGAGCCCTGGGCACAGTCACCTGCTGGCGCACAGGGTTTGACCCCAGGCACAGAGTTCAGGCTGTGACGTAGATGGCATAAAGCGTTGACAGTGTCTACCAGCCTTCTATAGTCTCTTGACTTCCCATCCTTTCTATTAGTGTCCAAAAAGACACCGAAGCCATTGAAAAAAGGATAGCAGGACCCAGAGGGCACGCTCTGGGCTCTAACCCAGCTGACAGCCTGGCTCTCCGTCCTGCTTACACGTCCCTTGCAAGATCCAGTTCTTCTGAAGCCCGTTTCCCCGTACCTTTGAAAACGTGAGTAGCCATGATTATATATCAGCCCAGCATGTGCCAACAACAGGGTGTCCCTGTGTGTCCCCCCCCCCCAGGGCCACCACCTGCCCTGGGAACACGGCATGGGAGGGGAGCCCTTCCCCCACCCCCAGGAGCTCAGTTCCGTTTTGTTTTGTTTTGGTTTCATCATTTGGTTCCGCTTGTGATTTTGACGTTCACATAATCAAATTGACTAATTTTTTTATTGGTTTTAATTTGTTGTGTTTACATAGTTACATATGTATCCCCGAATATATCTCTCTCCCCCCCAGACTAATTTTTTAAAAATATTTTCTGACTCCTTCATTTTATATCCAAGATGACATACATTCACACGCTTTCTTTTTAAAGTCTTTGTTAGAAGTTCTACATGTTCTCGTGTTGAAAGAGCAGAGATGCCCGCTGACAGCACCGTCACCTTTCATTGTGAAATCTCACACGTGCTGTGAGAGGCTGCACGGAGCATCCACACATAACGAATGTTAGAAGGGATTGCGTGTGCTGAGGTCCCGCGGGGTCCCGCCCCCTCTTCCCAGCACCCTCCTCCCCCCTGGGGTCCCGCCCCCTCTTCCCAGCACCCTCCTCCCCCCTGTCCCCTCCCCCCAGTGGACTTCTTCCATGATGAGGCTCGCCCTTGCTTTTCCTTAGAGGATGAGCTAACATCCACTTGTCCACAACCAACATGCTCGGCTTTGCCTGTTTTGAACCGGTTTCCATTTCACCGCACATGGAGCCCGAGCGACCCTCTCCTCTCCCCTGGAAGATGACAGCAAACTGACATCTTCTCCTCTTCACCACACCGTCTCTGCTAAAGACTCCGCCTCCCCCGCCCCCGCATCAAAGCCACCTTCTGCACAGTTGCAGGTGTCCAAGCTCAGCCCACCTGCTCTGCCTCCCAGGCTCCCAGGTCTCCGTCTCCAGACGTCTGCTTTGGGTCCTTTCGGCATTTCCCACCCCCTTCCACCCCACGGCCTCAGCTGCCGCACAGGCTGCCCCCCTGCAGACAACGCCCCGTCTCTGACCTCCACGTGGACCACTCTCCCTCTTCTCAGGTCTTGACTCAGTGATGCCTTTCCCGCCCAACAGCTTTGTATTTCATTATGGATGTGCTATCTGCACCAGAATGTGAGCTCTATGAAGGCAAAGATGTGAATATGTGTGCGTGTGTGTGGGTGTTCATGCACCTAGTGCTTAGAAAGTGCCTGGCACCTAGTGGACCCTCAACAAAGAAATCTTTTTCAAGAACGGGCCCCAGACGTTCCTCTTTTTGTTCTCTGCAGGAGCCCCCTGCTGCTCTGAGAAAGTGTGTTTGCTTCATCCCACGGCTGTGCAGTATTCCACAGTGAGCACAGCACACGCAGCCAGGAGGATGGTCATTTAAGCTGTTTCCACCTGTCTCTAGGACCAAGAATGCTTCCCAAAATATCCCTGTATGTTTCTCCCAGTGGATACCTATAGAAGTTTCCAGAACATTCTTCTCTGAGACTATTTTTTTTTTTAAGTGAGCAAAAGGTAGATAGAGAGACAGACTCCTACATGCGCCCTGGCCGGGATCCACCTGGCAATCCCCATCTGGGGCTGATGCTCGCATCTACCAAGTTATCCTCACTGGCCGGGGTGGATGTTTGAACCAATCGAGCCACTGGCTGCGGGAGGGGAAGAGAGAGAGAAGGGGGAGAGGGAGGGGAAAAGAAGCAGATGTTCACTTCTCATGTGTGCCCTAACTGGGGATTGAACCTGGGACTTCTGCATGTTGGGCCAGTGCTTCATCCACTGAGACAACCAGCCAGGGCTCTGGAACTATTTTAATCTACACTTCTGCTGAAATTCGTTGTCTGTTAGATCTCTGGTGCCTGCCTCCACTTACCTGTGCCTGAGTTGTGGTGTTAACTGGAAATGCTGTATCTTAACAGGGAGCATCTTCTCCGGAAAGGATCCCAGCTGGCCTTAGACCATGGTCCCAGAGCCATGGCCGGGGGCTGCCTGGGCTGGGACCGAACCAGATCGAGGCAGAGGGTTCGTGCCATGATATGTCAGGGTTTGTGCCATGTTGACCCCTAGGGAGGACGGACGATGGGGTTGACTGGTTTCCCGGCTTCCTGAGTTTGGGTCCCCCCAAGCTGTGCGGCACTCTTGAGCCCCACCTGCTAAAACGGTTTGCGGGGAGCACCCCACCGCCATCTGCAACCGCCCCCATCCATTCCGTTCACTGATTCTGCCTCTTTGGGGAGGGACTGCCCCCTCTACCGTGATTCTCCCCCTTGCTGTTTGTGCTCAGAAAACACATCCCACCTACCCTCTTTTCCAGCCTTGTCACTGCTGTCCGTGACAGAGTGAGGCTGGCACGTGATGAAGAACCTGTGGAGACACTCCCGGAACCCCCCGGCTTCCAGGAGACGCACACGTTCCTTCCGAGGACAATGCTGAGATGGTTGTCGTCAGCAGAGCCAATGTTTTCGCGATAACTCAGGGACATCTGCCAGATTTATTGACTAGCTCCAGAGACAAACCGGGGAACCATTTTCTGCTCCAAATCATCTTAAGCTTCGGAAAGTGACACGCTATTTCATAAGTACTCGCCAGAGCCTCTCAACTTTCAGAAAAATGGAAGAAAGAAAGTTATTGAGGTGCCTCTGATGTCTTTATAGCGGCATCTGGGTATTGGCTTGACTGCTGTAAACAAGAGATGCCGATAGAGCTGGCTCAGAGAGCATTCCCGTCTCCTCCCCTGAGAGGAGCAGAGCCCAACCTCTCAGCTGTGACGGGCAGCTGCCCAGTGTCACCGGCGCTGCCGTCTGCAAGGGCTGCTAAGGCCCATGATGACAGATTTCTGCTGTAGCCAGAGGGAAGGGAGAAAGAGAGAGAGAAGGAGAGAGAGGGAAAGAAAAAAGGAAGGAGAGGAAAGGAAGAAAAGAAGGACGAAAGGAAGGAAGGAAGGGAGGAAAGAAGGAAGAAGGAGGGAGAGAAGAAGACTCAAAGAACCCTATGGGGCACCTTGGTCAGCCAGCAGGAGCCTCTGAGCTGAGTAGCAAAGTGACCGATTGGGAGCCCAGGGCCCCCTCCCTGATCCCACAGGGGCAGGCAGCAGGTTTGTGGGGAGCCTGCGGTGCTGTAGGTGGTGAGTGGCTCACTGAGGAAGGAGAGGTCCATGCATGCGCCTCAGCTCCCAGAGGGAGAGGAGGACGGGCACTGGCTAGAATGGTCCAGTGGCCCCTACTTCTTCAGTCAGAACAGCAAGTCCTGGCTTCGAGAAGTCCCAGGCTCAGAATGCGCTGGCTGCCAGACTCGGCTGCGGAGGTGACAGGCTTTGAAGTGCACCTGCAGCCACAGCCCAACCGTGAGCAATTAAACCTCTAACAAAGGGTGCGGGCTCTTCCTCCCGGTCAGTCTGTGTGTATTAAGATCCTGACAGACCTCCCCGTTCCCCGATGTGTAAAACAACACGGAGGACTCTGGGAAGCGGTTGGAAACCACTGGAGCCTGTGAGCATGTGCCAGCTCCTGGAGAGTCTTAAAATTGAAGTCAATTTGCCTTAATCAAGCTGTTTAATGCTAATTGAAGGTGGAGCCAGGCCAGGCTAGAAGAAATGAAGAAAAACGTCTTGTGTGGGTACAGCTGAGCGCCCTTGTGGGCCGGAGCAGGTGGTCCCGACCGACGGCCCGTGCTGCTCAGAACCGTTGGCCATCGTCCCGGGTCCCGTGGGAAGCGGGAGTCTCCCGGGTGCGAATCTGGAACCTGGACTCCCCAGACCCTTCCGATGGGGGTCTGATCTCTTTATCCTGCGACCGTCCACGCAGCTGTCACTAAAACGTGTGTTGCTTCTGAGATCTAAAGGACGACCGCACAACTCTTCGAATCCTGTGCACCTCTCTCGGTCACGAGGGGATCTTTCCAAGAACCAGAATGCCGGCTTGTCAGTGACGTCAAGGTGGGGATCGCTGGGGGAGGGGGCAGTCTCTTCTTACCTGGGCTGTTTTCACATGAGACCGCATTGCCTGCCTGGCCGCTTGCCCAGCACATTCAGTTTCTGGGAGCTGGCGGGAATCAGAGACCGCTGTGCTAGACCGGCGGGCGCAGGGAGGGTTTGCTGATACAACCCCCCTTCCATCCCCCTGTCTTTGTGCTCACATTCCGCTTCGTGATTGAGAGTGGACTAACCCTTGAGGAGAAATACAGCGATGAGCTCGCGTGCACAGCAGAAACACGCCCTCGCTGGGTCGGGAGGGGACTCGGGAGGGCGCCCTCCGAGACTCCAGGGTCACCTCCCTCCAGATGTGCTCGCTGCTGCTCGGTGACCTAGTGACAGGGGTGGGTCACAATGAACAAGTCCCCCTGGTGAGCCAAAGTGATGGAGGAGGTGAAAATCTTCTGGAAGTGGCAGAGGTGGTGGCAGGGGTGGGGGGCACGTGGGGGGTTTGAGTTCATTCCCTGGCACCATGTGGCCACATAGAGCCCTTCATCAGCCTCCCACCAAGACTAATGTCAGCCATTTGCCGAGCTCCTCCTGCATGCTGGGCACTGTGGTAGACATTTTAGAGTGATCAAATTGTGCGTTGCTCCTAACAGTCCAGCATGGGGGTGCGATAATCCTACTTTGTGTACAAAGGTGGGGAGATCCTGAGAGGGGGAAGCCGCGTGGCCAAGGTCCTGTAGCTGGCTGGCTGGCAGGCTGTTGGGCACGCATTTGCATGGACAGAAAGGCTCTACCATCACCAGTGAGAGAGCTTCTCCTCATCTCCATAACCATTGTCACGAGCCCCCGTTGTCATTTTGTGGCTTTGCTTTGGGGGAGACTAACGTGAAGAGAATCAGTTTCTGCAACAACAATGAGGACACCTTTGCCAGGGTAACAGATTAGTCATTCCAGTGTGAGGGCCTGGCTGCTCTGTGCATGGAAACCTCCCAAGCGCTCGGAGAGGAAGACAAAGCCACCGGAGAGGTTTCTGTTCATGTAAAGGGACGGCTCTGACCCCGGTCCTGCAGGGGCTTACACTGGGGCTGGGCAAAGGCAGAAATGAGTGGGATGAAGACTCCCCTACTCACTCAAGTACACAGAGAGAGGATGGATAAAGGGGTTTTCCTGCGCTCTAAGGCACAAGGGCAAGGTTACAGTGGTGTCAGGACTCACCCATTCATTTATTTGTTCGACATGCCCTAGCTAGGTAGCAGGGGGTGAGGGTGAGCCTGGAGACTGTGTGCCAAGAAGACATGGTGGCTGCTTGCTTGCTGGGGTGAAGCAGACAACAAAAAACATGTCCGTTCTATGGAGAAACAGAGCGGACTCAGAGGGCTAGCAGGGACCGGATTCGTGGGTGTGGCTACAGTGTATAAGGAGTTTGAAGAAAGACCTACTGAGAATGTCAAGTGAGAGCAGAAATCGAAGGGGGGAGAGAGGACATGTTCAGAATTCCTTAGACTCTTTGGGGAAGGTGCGCTGACATGCATCCTCACTGAGTAGCCAGTGCAAAGGCCCTGGGTCTGAAGAGTGCTTGGTGAGGTGAAGGGACCTCTTTATTCAAGCACCCGGCACTTATGAAGCACCTTCTACAAACCAGGCGTCGTTCTGGATGCTCAGACACAAAGAAACGGGAGGCCGAATCCCACTGTGGGCACCGATGTCACCATCTAAAGGATGCTCCCCAGATGGCCTCAGTTACCGAAGGACTCTCGTCACAGAAGTGACATTCAGCCCTTTGCCTTCCTCCTCCTGACCCCGCGTGAGTACCCGCCTCCATCAGGAAGTGGGTAGGAGAGTGAGCTTGACCGCAGGTCTTGTGGAAACCCCAGTGTGGTCAGTGGGAGCGTCCGATAGATGGGACGACTGGGCATGGGCTGCCCACCCACGCTCAACCCATCACTGGCCACCGGGTGGAAACACCTGTCCTTTTCCAAAGGGCAGGTGATGTCCTTGGGTTTTGTAACTTCCATAAAATGTATTCACACAGCCGTGAAATTTGTGAGTTAAAAAAAAAAATAGGACCTGGCTTAGATTCTGTTCCTAGATATCGATACATGGGTTAACCTGTGCCTGCTCTGAATGGCTCCGACGCAGGGTCAGGCCTGGGGTCACATGCTTTGGTGCCGTGGGATCTCGGGGGGTGGGGATGTGAGAGAAACACATGCATTTTTGAAAGAAATGAAAAGATAAAAATTTTCTTCCCAAAGTCTTGTCTAAACAGAGACGCACTTATCAATATGGAGAGCAAATCGATGGTTGCCCAGTGGGAGGGGACTGGGGGACCGGGTCAAAACAGTAGAAGGATTAAGCGGTACAAATGGGTTGTTACAGAACAGTCATGGGGGGTGTAAAGTACAGCACAGAGGATACAATCAATAAAGTTGTAATAACTCTATACGGTGCCTGGTGGGCGCTAGACTTATCAGGAGGGCGTCACTTGGTAAGGCATATCAATGTCTAGTCGCTATGTGGTACATGTGAAACTAATGTAATGTATGTCCACTCCATTTGAAAGGAATGAAAATATATAAGCACTTTGCTTTGAACAAAAGTCTCATCAGACGTCTGCTGATTCGGCCCCCACCGCATGCCAGGTGCATCCCAGGCTCCGGGGACGCGACAGGGACCACATGCACTCGCGTCCCTGTTCTCGGCGCAGGGATGGTGGGTGAGGCTTGGCTGGCACGGAGCTCCGCTTACAATGAGATTCAGGACCGGCCTTGGTCCGCTGGCCTTCCGTTCTGGGGGCCTTTGCTCTAGGTTTTGCAATTGATCACGTTAGACTCTGTGCTCCCTGCCCCACCCACCGCTGTGGAGGGGGCGCAAGAGACCTACAGGCAGGGAAGACGACTAAGGTTTCTGAGAAGGCGTCTGTGTTTCTTTCGCATTAGAGGCATGAGTCTTTTCAGACACCCTCAGGTCTTTGGCGTGCAAGTGTGCCAACTCCTCTGGACAGCCCCTTCGCCCCCCCCCCGGAGCCACGACCCCCCACCAGCATGGAGAATGACCCCCCGAGAAGAGCGGCCCCTGGAAGTCCGTGTGCACGAAGCTATGAGATGCAGAGGAATGATGTTCTCCAACAAAGAGTGGTCAGTGTTTTGGACACACTTGAGATAAGATTATTATAGACCGAGAAGCTGTTCCTGCCTTAATTAGAACAACAACAAAAAATCCTGGCGCCCGTACTGGGAAGCTAATTGACACCATCAAAGCATGAGCGAGGCCTGATTTTGCCAGTTAGAGGCACACCTGGTGACACGTCTCTCCGTGGCGCCCAAAGCCGGGCAAAGGAGCGGCAGAAAGTAACAGCTGTCGTGACGCGAACACTCACTGTGCTGAGACCGTGCTCACGCCCCCACAGGGGGCGCGGGGTTGGCCACCGGCTGGGGGCGGGGGGTGGGGAGTGACACAGGACAGCTGCAGGCGGAGGGGCAGAGAACGGGGACATACCAGTCCGGGGTAGTCCCACTCTTCATGGGACTGAGGAAGCTCTCGGGCTGACATGAGTGTCTCTGAGGACAAGACTGTGAAGGGACTGAGCCGCCTGAAATGATTTGCATCCTTTCCATGCACAGGTAGGGAGGCAAGAGGACAGGAGTGACGGAGTGTGACACACAGGACGCTGTAGCCGCTGTGGCTCTGACAGGAAGGAAGGGAGGGCTGAGCAAAAGCCGGGTCTCTGCTCTTGAACCAGGTGACCAGTCAACTAACTGCGCCAAGTTCCGTCTTAGGAGATGATGTGGACACAGAGGCAAGGGCCCCCCGCAGGGACCTGGATCCAGGGGTGGGGGGCACTCGGGGTCGGGGTGCATCCTCAGGGCCCCCACCAGGAGACTCCGGTGCAGCTGCCCACCTGCTCCCCGGTTTCCAGTTTCACGGGGGGGGGGGCGGAAGCCTCAGGATAGAGGCGTGGTTCCACGGAGTTAGCTCTGAACCTGTCCCTGTCACAGGGGGTGGGTGACGATGACCCCGTATCACAGCCCTTCAAAACTGACTTTCAGTCACGCTGACACAGTTCGGGGAGTCCCGCTGACATGTCGGCAGGCGGTCCCAACGTCTTGCCTGTGTCAGAACAGAGCATCCTCACCCCAGATGACGGGCGTGAAGCCGACAGGGCTTTAGCTCTGGGTTCTACAGGAGCTTTCTCTCTGTGAGCTGTGCAAGACAAACGAGGATGTCAACAAGAGCACACACACACACACACACACACACGCACCCAAGATGGACCATCCTTGACCATCCTGGTCCCAACGAAGACCTCTGATTTCTTCCTCGTCCTGACTGACACTGTAGTTTGGGACAAAGCCTTCCCACCACCCCCCGCCTCCACCAATGCTCCGCAGAACCCCTCTCTGCAGACAGGTGTTGGAAGGCCGGCCCCTCCCAGGAGATGGTTCATCCGTCCGTCCATGGACGAGTCTGCCTCTCTCTGAATAATTGGCTCATTCTGTAAGCGCACACTAAGCTGTCCGTCACTTGTAAGGAAAGTTCTTGAGGCTGAAACTAGCCAAACTGGCCAGGGGGCATGGCAGGGGGCGGGGGGCGATGCCTTGCCGCCCCTCTCCTCCAGGGACTGGGCTCAAAAAAGAGGATTTGTTGCCACTGAGCTCAAGACTTCAAAGACATTGGGCCCAAGTAGGGCACAGGTGACTTAACCAGGTCAAATGACGATTTGAAGGCTTATCCTTGGGGACTCGTCTTCTTAGTCAATATCGCCTGAGACTTCAAAAGATCGAGAAGGGACTCAAAAGGAAACCAGAGGGGCTCAGTTAGGGGTGGGGGTGGGAACACTCCCTTCACGTACACTGTGGTGACCCAGATCCTTAGAGTCTGTTCTTAGTATTTGGAGACATTGACTTTTCTCTTCTTTTTTTTTTTTTTTTTTTAGGTATTCCTTTCTCTGAAGACACAGGAAGATCATCTTAGCCTGAGAGAAAGACTTCAGTGAAAGTCCCAGGGAGAAGAAGGGGGCCCAGGGCGGGGAGGGGGCCTAGACGGGATGCGGTGTGGCCGTGTAGCCCCAGGGAAGCCAGTTTTCAGTTTTACGGAATAAAAATACAGGACGCCCAGAGAAGTTTGGACATCAGATAACCAGCACATAATTTTAATATCAGGCTATCTCGTGCAAGATTCGGGGTGTCCTTATATCCAAAATTATGTGTCGGTTGTCTGACATTCCAGTTTAACCGTCTATCCTGTACCTTGGGCGGCCCTAGCCGGGTGGGACCTCCTGAGGACCTCATCATGAGGCGGGACTTAGAACTGGTGCTCAGGGCCACTTGTCCCTCTTTCTTTCTGTCCCCACTGTGAACTGTTGACGTGAGATGGCTGACAGGTTGGCATGGGCTCCCACACCCCACTGGCCACCAGAGAACCCCGAGGATGGGAGTGCAAGGTGAACTACGGGCCTGGAGTTCAGTGCTGTGGCCAAGACTAAGCAGCAGGTCCCCGTGGGGGACACGGCAGCGGCTGGGAGAAGACTGAGATCAGGAGGGCCCAACGTCTGAAACCCCGGGTCCTGGAGGGGCAGTGAGCGGGCCAGGGTCTGAACGCTTCCCCCTCTGGTTCACGCTGCCCCTGAAGCTGCTCTGTGCAGGCGAGCTTGGTGGATCCCACCTCCTGCGCTCCACAGTGGACCAGCCGGGATGACCAGATCGCCCACATGACACCGGGGACTTCAGCGGCAGAGTCGCCTGGATCGGACCGGATTGGGCCGACAGCGGGTACTTAGGGACACACGTCATTCTGAATTCCTCGTTATGAATACATGACTCGTGTAACACACCACACCCTCTCAGGAGCAGAGAGGACATGGGGAGCCCCGAGTCAGGAAGGGCGTGCAGGTCAGGGTGATAGAGTGTGGTCAGCCGAGGGATGAAAAGTGTGGGGGGTCAGGTGGTGGACGCAGGACCACCGGGGTGCTGATTCTAGTGACGGCTCAGGCTTCTTGCCGGGATAAGGAGGGAGACCCCAAGGGGCTCTCATCAACAGAGCATGATAATCCCAGCTGCATTTTTCATATTAAACTCTTTACCTTGAAAGAATTGCAGATCCACCTGTGTAAGAAATAATGCAGAGACATCGTGTTTTCCCTGACAGCAACACAGTGTGACCGTTATGGTCCAATTTTACAACCGGGGCGTGCGTGGACTTGGACGCAGTCACTGTGGCCCTTCTGTGGCCGGTTCACGTCCCTCCTCTCCCCAATGCCCCTGAACCCCTGGCACCATTTCTTTGTTCTCTAGTTTATAATTTTTTCATTTGAAGATCACGTAAATGGAATCATCCTTAAGTATGTCACCTTTTGGGATTGACTCTCTCCACTCTGCATATAATAACTCTATGGAGGTTCATGTCGACACCTGAGCATGTCAGTTGTTTGTTCGTGTCCAGGCTGAGAGGGACTATGTGGGGTGGACACCTCATAATGCCTTTAATCGCCTACCCACTGAGGGATGTGGGGTGGTTGTTCGGGTGTGCAGGAATTAACATTGTGATCAACAACTGTGCATGAGTTTTTGTGCAAACACATCTTCACGTCTCTGGGATAAATGCCCAGGCGTGCCACGGCTGGCCTGTGTGGTTGTTGCATGTTTAGGTTTTTTTGTTTGTTTGTTTTTATTTTTAAATCCCACACTGTTTTCCAGGATAACTGTCCCGTTTCCAGTGCTCCCCAGCAGTGTGACTGATCCGCGTCTCGGCGCCCTCGCCAGCGTTTGGAGTGACTGGTGTTTCCAGGTTAGCCGTTCCGATAGGTACACGGTGGCACCTCACTGTGACACGTCGCTGTGACGCTGCTCTGCGTTCCCCCACCGGCTCCTGAGGTCGAACATCTCGTGGGCTTATCTGACATTTGCCTACTCTCCTCGGTGAAGTATTTTTCATGCCATTTTGCCCATTTTCTAATTGAATTGCTTCTTTTTGCCTTTTTTTTAAAAAAATTTCATTATTGAATCTGGAGAGGACTTCATTTATCTTAGAGACCAGGCTTTTGTCAAATATGTGGTTTGCAAACATGGTCTGCCAATCTGCAGCTTGATTTTTTCCATCCTCTTCTCTAGGCTCTTCTGACAGAGCAAAATATTTTAATCTTGCTAAAGTCTAATTTATCTTTTTTTTTTTTTCCCTTTACGATGTGCGCATTTGTTGTCAATTCTGAGAACTCTTTGCTGAACTTCAATTCTGGAGATTTCCTCCTGGGCTGTTCTTTTTTTTTTTTTTTTCTTTTCTCCTTAAGGTGATATCATTTTGCATTTTACATTTAACCCCAAGGTGCATTGTGAGTTGCTTTCTGTATCCACGGTGTGACATTTGGGTCAGTGGGTCGTTTCTTTGGCTCCTGTGCTATGTTCGTGCCTGCAGACCAGTGCCTGGAACAACAGATGTGCATTCTCTCTGAGTTCTGAAGGTCAGAAGTTTCAGATCAAGGGTGTGTGCAGGCTTGGTTCCTCCCAGGGAGCCAAGGTGTCTGTTCTGGCCTCTCCCCTGGACTCCCCTGGCCCCCTCCATCTTCGGCGTGCCTGGGCCTGTGGAAGCATCGCCCCGACTTCCACCTTCGGTGGCATGTGGGGCCCCTCTCTGGCTCTTGACCTCGGCTTCTCTCCTGCTTGTCTGTCTGTCTCCGTGTCCACATTTCCCCATATTATCAGGATGCCAGTCCTATTGGATTAGGGTCTGCCCGGATGTCCTCACCTTGGCCTGATAGTTTCTATAAAGACCCTATTTCCAATGCAAGTCTCCTTCTGAAAGGCTGGATAGTAAGATGTCCGCGTACCTTTTTTTGGGAGGGGGACAGAGAGATGCAATTCCACCCATAACAGGTTCTACCTGTTGAAAAGTTCATCTTTTCCCCACTGGGTCACGTTTGCACCTTTTTTTTTTTTTCCTCTCATTTTTCTGAAGCTGGAAACAGGGAGAGACAGTCAGACAGACTCCCGCATGCGCCCGACCGGGATCCACCCGGCACGCCCACCAGGGGCGACGCTCTGCCCACCAGGGGGCAATGCTCTGCCCATCCTGGGCGTCGCCATGTTGCGACCAGAGCCACTCTAGCGCCTGGGGCAGAGGCCACAGAGCCATCCCCAGCGCCCGGGCCATCTTTGCTCCAATGGAGCCTTGGCTGCGGGAGGGGAAGAGAGAGACAGAGAGGAAAGCGCGGCGGAGGGGTGGAGAAGCAAATGGACGCTTCTCCTGTGTGCCCTGGCCGGGAATTGAACCCGGGTCCTCTGCACGTTTGCACCTTTATTGAAAATCGATTGAGAAGGCTGCGTGGGTTTCTTCCTGCGTTCTCTGTTCTTCTGTTCTTCGTCCTTGATCCGTGTGCCTCCCAACAGGACCACCCATTCCCCGTCGCAGGGGCTGCCTAGTCCGTCTGGGGACTGGGGGCACTGACTCCTCCCTCTTCATCCTTCTTCCTCAAAAGTGTTTTCAGCCATTCTCGCTCCTTTATCTTTCCATGTGACTTTCCAAATCATCTTATCTGTACCTATAAAAAAAAAAAAGTCTTGCTGAGATTTTGATACAAATTAAAGGAGCGTGCCTGTATATATTATACTATAATATGATTATGTCACACAATATAATGTACTATATATAATGATATATTAAAGATGATTGCACTGCAGTACATAATATGGGGTCTTCTGAACTGTGAGACGCATTTATTTTGGTCTTTGACTTCTTTTGGCAGCATTTGCTAATTTTCAGCCGGCAAATGTAATGACTGCTGACAGGTGGGGTACAGAGACGACCGAGAGCTGTGCCCAGGATCTCAGACACGAGGGTCAGTGGCAGCGGCGTGGGGCCAGGGGCACCGGCGGGGTTCCTGTGTGTCTGCCAGCCAAGGCAGCGTGCAGTGAGGACGGGGACCAGCCTTCCCTCGGGTGCATCGCAGACGGAAGGTCGCCAAGGTGCTGCCGGTTTCATTCACCTCTGCAACTCCAGCACCTGGGAAAGTGGTCCCGGCACATAGTAGGTGCTCAGTAAGACCTGTGGAAGGTGGAGCGAGAGCCTCCCAGAGTATCCGGCACCGGAAATCACCCGACGCTGCATGGCTTAATTTGCATTTTGTGCAGCTGGCCGCCTCTGTGAGCCGCTTACACCTGAGTGGAGAGGTGCAGTGTGGTGAGCAGCCTGTCATTGCGAAAGGCGTTCCTGAAAACTAACCGCCATGTGCTGGGTCGGTAATTAGCAGTCACCAGGAAGGCTCCTGCTCGCCCGGGAGGCTTGGACACCTGGAAGAGTCTCGTAACAAATGTCAAGGAAAGAAGGGCCGTGACAGCTATGAGGGCCAGACTTGAGCTGCACGAGCATCCTGTCTCTTAATCCTCAACGACTCACCGGGAGGCAAGCAGCTGGGTCCCTGACAGCAGAGGGAGAGCCCTGTGCGCACGGGCCCATAGCTGGTACGTATGTGGCTGAGGTGGGACGTGTGCCGACACCATCTAAGTTTGCAGCCTTTCCACTGAGACCCACGATCTTCCAGAGCCATCCAAGCTCTGAAGTGTAAGTTAACGGCGTGCAGTGAGCACTGACCATTTTGTGGAGGTGGTGGCTACGAATTAAAAACTTCCCGCGGGGTGTTTGTGACTTTGCACACACCCAGAGGATGTGCTTCTCTTGCTATTTTTTTTTCTTCTTTTCAAAGTGAGAAGCAGGGAGACAGAGAGACAGACTCCCACATGCACACCAACCTAGATCCACCCGGCATGCCCACTAGGGGGCGATGCTCTGCCCATCTGCTCACAACCAAGCTATTTTCAGCACTTGAGGCGGAGGCTCTATGGAGCCAATCTCAGTGCCTGGCGCTGATGCACTCAAACCAATTGAACTATGGCTGCAGGAGGGGAAGAGAGAGAGAGAGAAAGAGAAGAGGAGGGGTGGAGAAGCAGACGGGCACTTCTCCTGTGTGCCCTGACCAGGAATCGAACCCAAGACTTCCACACGCCAGGCCAACGCTCTACTGCTGAGCCAACTGGCCAGGGCCTGTCTCAGCAATTTTATCTGCACTGACTTCTTCCACAGTTTCAGAATATTAGGGGTGAGTGTCCTGAAGTGCCCGGGACTAGGCCCACCTTGTTCCTCCCAACGGCTTAGAACATCAACATGAGTACACGCTTTAGGGTGAGGCTAGAAAACACTGTCCTGAATTTGACCAGATAGGGACCCTGCCTCTTCCAGGAAGCTTTCCTTGATATTCATCCAAATTTCTGTAACTTGTATCTTCGAAGTTGATAGTGCCCTGTCCTGCTCACCGTGGTCACTCTACTAGTTCAGGTGTATCCAAGGCATGGTTCCCTGGAGGGTCCAGAGGGACTGCGCCTGGCCTGTGGTGCCTCAGAGACCCCCACCCCACAGCTGGCCTGATGATAGTTTTAAAATAATAAAAGCACAGATCCTGCATGCTTTACCTGGGTTATTTCTTTGAATCCTCAGACACCTACCCACAATTTCTTTTTCTTTTATAGGGATGCTATTATCCGGCCTGTTTACCAATGAGGAAACTGAGGCTCACAGAGCTTAGATAACTTGCCCAAGTCCCACACTGCTACAGTGGGTGACCAGGGTTCAAATCTTGGTGTCTGAAGCCTATACAAATTTCCCTGCAGGTCTTTCAGATGAAGGTAGGTTTGCACGGAAGAAGGACCCAAAGCCAGGGTCCTTCCAGCTTTCTGCAGAGTGACCGTCTGGGGTAGACTTTGGGCTTCACGGTCTCTCCCCCCAACCCCCACCACACCCTCCAGCGGGAGCGCTTTCTCCTGGGATGCAGAGACAGCAGCTCACACGAGGACAGCCCGGCACGTGTGTGTGTGTGTGTGTGTGTGTGTGTGTGTGTTCCTCAGCCTGGTGCTGCGGAGACTCGAGATTGAAGCCTGGGGGAGCCGGGGGTGGGGTGGGCGGACACAAGCCAGGAAGCAGAAGAAACAGCCTTGCCGAGGGCGCAGGGGTGACCCTGGTGGCTGCTCAGCGTGTTCCTCCGGCCCTTGCACACGGCGGCATTTATGAACCACCCCACCCCCACCCCTGGCTTTTTTCCCTATTATTTCCCATCAGTCACCGAGGCCCGTTTTCAGGACACCACAGTGAACAGCGATGGCATTGTGGATGCCTCTCGGTGCAATGTGTGCACCTTACAAACGGAAGGGACAGCCGTCGTGGGACCGCGGCCTGCGGCTCTCACGGGGGAGACCCGGTTCCTGACTCAGAGTCGCCTCCTCCAGGGACGTCTGCGTCCAGTCGCAGAGGAGACGGCCCAGATTGGGCAATGGGCGTTGTTCCCTGGTTTGATTTTAACTGTCCCGCTCGGAATGCTAGAGACCGAGACGCAGGTGACTCTTCCCCCTGGGAATCTGTCCCTGGAATGTGTGTGCGGGTCTCGGGAGGTTAGGGACCAGCGAAGAGATGCAGGGGCACTCGGGTCACCAGGAGAACCATTTGGAGAGAGAAGAAAAGTTGGGTTTTGTTTTTTTGTAATTTTCAAAGCTTTGATGTATTGCCATATTCAAGAATTAATTATAGCCTGAGGTCCCAGGAACGAAGGGGGGAAGAGGCTCTGTGACAGTTTCCGCATCTGGAGGAAGGCACAGCTGTGCCGGCTCAGGAACGTGGGCTCCGTCCCCCTCGCCCGGGCCTCAGCGAATGGTCCCTCCTGGCAGGCTTGTCTCCTGGGGCCCAGAACCATCAGCATTTGGAACACCATGAGCATCTCCCTCCCCACTGGGTCCTGGGGAGAAAAATCACATTCTCAGTGCAGCTGGCATCTGTGGCCACAGTTCCAGAATGAAGATATACAGCCCGTGGCCCTCCGGCCTCCGCTCAAGGTAACCTCTGCTGACTCATTATGCGCTTAATAAGATCCCCCATCCAGGTGGTGAGCAACGGCTTTGTGCTGAGAGGCACACAGGGCGGCTGCTGGCCCAGGGCAAGGAGGGGAGGGAGGGGACAGTTGTTGTTGAAATCAGTCCATGAGCTGGGTTTTTTTTTAACTTTTCAGAATCTGTGGCCATCGCCGGCCCTCAGCCCTGAGCGCTACATCTCCCCTGCCAGGAGACTTCGGGGACGGAGGCCGGGACTCCAGGCTGATGAAATCTCTACTGTTTCTCCTCTGACTCAGAGGAGACAAGGAACAGCCTCTGGCTGAGTTGATGGCCAAGTTCTTACCCTCGTTCCATGTACCAGCTGCACAAGGATGTAGGTTCGCCCTCCTCTCTGTAGCACGGTGTATTTTTTTTTCCCCCTCAGGAGCGTGGGAATCGGGCCACATTTTTTTAAAAAATGCCTATTAAGTGTTTAGCCATAAGAGTGACCCACAGCAACGTCAGAGTGGACGGGATCTTCAGACGGCTTTGAAGCAGTGAACAGAGGCTGGCCCTGTGGGAGGCCGTTGGGGTGCGGGCTCTGCGAGCCACAGGAAGAGAGAGGAAGGTTCAAGGTCAGAGAACCCTCTTTCCTTCCCCCTGCGGTCTCCGGCCGGGCTGGGAATTAAGTTGACGTGAGACAGGTGAACCGGAGAAACGCAAGCACCCAGGTCTCCGCATTGATATGGGAGCCGCTAGGAATCAGGGCCAGTCCCCGGGACCTCAGGCTTTGGCGGAGGGTGTCTACTTGGAGAGGCAGGCATTTCAGAAAGGGTCCTGTACTCGGGTATTGGGCGCCATAAACCTGGGGATGTCTGGGGCAGTAAAGGACCCTCCGGTGAGAGCCGGGGCTGTTTGAGGGATTCAGGAACCCAAAGCGTGTAGGTACGGTGGGGTCATATGCATCCAGATGTGACCAGCCAGCTGGGAGATGGTGTGTTAATCAGCCCCAGACTGGGGTGAAAGAAACTCTCAGATCAAGGTTTATGTTCCACCACTCACTTGCTCCTGAGTGCCCTAAAAATGGGATCGAAGATAGTGTTTGAAGTCACACAGACTTTTTTAAATAACAGTCTCGAGCGGGTCCCCTGTGACTGCGAGCGAGGAACTACTGTGCCCGCTGCCAGCCCTCCCCGCCCCTTTGTGCATTCAGGGTATAATTAGCTGCTTTTATGGTCAGTCCTTCTTGCCCTATTCACCCTACCCTGCCTGTCTCCCCTGCGGAGCCCCGGGGACTTGCGCACTGTGGGCTTTGTGTCAGGAAGCTCTGTGAAATGAGTTCACACACACGCCACCACCACCACCACCACCACCACCACCACCACCATGGAGCTGAGGAACCACTGGGCTCTGAATGCCCCGTTCTCACGAAATTCCAATCTTCTAGGGAGGAAGCGGGGAGAAGACCTGAGACCCAAGCCTGTTTGTTGCTAGAATATTCTTTGCTCTGGCAAAGAGCAAAGCTGGGACATGAGTTTATATCCCAGACGGTGGCAGGGAGTGGCAGAGGTCTTCCCATTCGGTGAGTCCAGCCAAGATGCTCAGATGTCACCTAATGACTTTCTCTTCTCCCCCAGAAGCCGATTTACTTTGACATTGATAAGGACTCCTCCTTGACCGAACCTCATTTTTAGGAAGAATCTTGCTGAGCCAGTTAACTGAGACACTCCCATCACTCCATGTCCAATCAGGTTCCTCTCAGTAGCATTCTATCCTGTGACATTCACCCCGCCCGTCCCGTCCGCTCTGAGCTTCCTCCCCAGCTGTCTGTTGTAGTCCAGTTGAGATCAACCTGTCTCCCTTGTTGCAATACTCTTGACCCCTCCAGGCCACAGTGCTGCCTGAAGTCTTGCCTTCCTGTTGAAGTCCATCCTCTGAAAGTTTTCTTAGACGGTGTCCGTGACCATGACCAGTAATGTCCCCATAGGGAGGCGGAAGCCACTGGCCAGTGCGGCAAGTCAGAAACCCCAAGTGTATCAGATCGGGTTATGACTCACGCAGGAGTGGATGGGTTAGGAAACCTTATCCAGCTGCCGGCACGGGGTCAGGAGCCCCGAGCAGAGTGAGCTGGATGTCGCCTGTTTCTGCAAAGGTTCTGGCTGTGGAAGAGTAAAAGGAGACAGAGAATGATAAGCCTAGAAGTGGCCCAGAATCCCAGGAGCTTGCTTGACTTGAGCTTACTCCCCAGAAGCATTATCTGGTCATTATTTTCCGATTATATACCTTTATCGCAGGCAGTCATCAGCTCTGACACATCTGGAAACCCTGAGAGAATATTTGGAGAGTCGAAGGACAGGAAGGGAAAGGGACAGCAATAAATGTGTGAGAGGATCAGGAGGGACACGCCAGCCAAATGGACATGCAGCATGCACCTGAAGACTCTGGGCGTGGCTCTTCTGCCCACAGGTGGGGGGCCCAGGGACAGTGGACTGAGTTACTATTTAAATCAGACCATGCTGCACCCCCCAACCACAACATAACCTTCCGGTGTTGGATGGCCTAACGTAAAAAAAAATATTATGCTTTTTTTTCTTGCACTAGGTTTTTGTTTTGTTTTGTTTTTACCTCCTTGGCATTGATGTCTTGCAAAATATGGAACGCCATGCACTTGAAGCAGCAATCCAAGTGGGAAACCCATTTAGGCATTAGGCATCTATTACAAAAACCATAATTCAGTTTAGCCTGTTGCCCCAATTTTTTTTCTTCCAGGCCCTTAGTTTTCTATATCATTTCTCTTTACAAATACATGTTTGCATAGGAGGCAATTAAAACCCTCTCTAAGTTGTTCGTGCAGCGAAAATGAATTGGTGCTTTTTATTTCAATGTAAATAAAATGAGCTGTAATCACCCCCAATTAGCACATTAAAATAAGTTGAAGATTTGTTTTATCATTTTGTGTGGAGAAAGAGAGAGAGAAAAAAAAAGCCAGCCATGACAACCTCCTATTAGTGACAAAAACAGAACCAGTTGTTTGCCTTGAAGAACAGAGAAAAATCTAATTTAAAACTCTCTGCGAATCTCTGATAATTAATTTTACACCAAACACGCCATTAGAAGGTCTATAGAACATCTGACGATTTTCTTTCTTTCTTTTTTTTTTTTTTTAAAAAAAGCCTAACCAATGATTTTCCCCCAAACAAGACTGTTGACAATAAAAAATTTAATATGCGGAATGAAATGAGGAGAGGAACTTACAAGTGAAAATTTTTTGACTTGCTTTGCTTCTTTCAGAGTCGGTGGCTTCAGGAGTGAACTTGAGCTTTGCCTCCAGGGAACAGAATAACTGGGACCTTTCCAAGGATGGAACCCACCCAGACGTAAGTGAATACTCAGAAAAATCAGGTGTGTGCACATGTGTGTGTGAGAGTATGTTCGGTGTGTTGTTTAGAGATAGAAATGAGAAAGTCGCGGGTCAAACAGTGCTGTGAACACGTGTAAAATACATGGATAAGATACCGGAGCTCGGCAACTTCTTTTTGTGTCTCTAACGTGATCTCGACCTAGGACACACATTTAACACAGTACCCATGTTTGACATAGCACGCATGTTCAACACTGCACACACGTTCCGCCCAGTTGGATTGGGTCTTCAGCTGCCCACACCCTACAGCTGATTCCAACAAGCGCGAATCAAAACCCAAGAACACACAAGGACCCGTGACGCCCCACCCACTTCCTTTTTGACAGAACCCCCTGTCTGATGTCCTCCCTACCACTGAGCTTTGCACTGTCCACACCTGTCCTGCAGGACACCCTCAGTCCCCTCAGTCCGGAACCTTCCAACCCAGATGTATCTAGCTAGCCAAAAGCCTTGGGCTCCTCACCTTCAGCACGTTGGTCAGCAGCCTCGCCTCTCAGGAGGACTCTAGGACCCTGGCTGTTGTATTCCTCTGAGATTCGTCACCACTGCTCATCTAGTTTACTGTTTGATTCATTCATGTTGCTATGGCTTCTCTGCCCGGTGCCAAGGTACCCAGGCGAGGGCAGGAGCTTTGGTAGATCTGCATGCTTTGTGCACGGCTCTATTCCCAAAGCTTAGAATAATGGCCCGCGCATGGTCAACCCTCAATAAATACCCGATGAATTAATGAAGGGGTTTGTGGGGAGTCAGCAATGAATCCCAGGTTAAGTGAGCACAGTGTCAGGCATTAGAGAAGCATTGGAACATCTTGGCTTATTCATCAACTTATTTATTGTGTCAACTAAGGGGGTCGGCCATTTCTCTCCACTTTATTTTATGTAAATAATATCCAAGAGGAAATGTTTAGTGTTACATGACTGACCAGTGGGAAAATCCTCACACAGTAACATCTCATGGTGGGGGTGGGGTGAGCCCTTCTTAGCAGGCAGACACGAAGCCACAAACAATCAGAAACCCGTGTTCCATCCAAGGTCATGCTGCCATCTCTCCAGATTCTAGGTATGATTGATGGATGTGGAGCTCCCGCTCCACAGTGAATATAACACAGAGAACTTTACACACATTGATTCCTTATTCCTCATCACCCCAGGATTGGTTTCCAATGGACGCTCGATCAAATGACCACCAACTTTGTCATCTATGCTGTTCGCTCTGGAGGCCAGAAGTCCAAAACCATGGTGTGGATGGGGCTGTGCTCTTTCTGTAGGCTCATGAGGAGGGTTCTTCTTGTCTTGTCCAACATCTGATGGCTGCCAGTAGCCCTTGGCTTGTGGCCGCATCATCTTAATCCCTGCCTTCTCTGTATGTCTGTCTGTCTCCCTCTGTGTGTCTGTTACAGGATGCTTGTTATGGAATCCACTGAGGTAATCCCAGATCTTCTCACCTCAAGATCCTAAACTTAATTCTATCTGCAAAGACTCTTTTACCCAAAATAGGAACATTTGGGATTTTGTCATAGATATCTTTCAGGTGGGGGTCATGTTTAGGATTACCACAATTCTCCCACCAATAAGGCCATTACTACGGATTTCTGCACATTTCGTTTGGGGGAACTGAATCTGAAAGAAGTGAAGTGACTTGCCGAAGGCCCACAGCAGAGAGTCATGGAGCCGGCAACCCAGCCTGTGTGCTCCGCTGTTCCACGGCACCTGATCACGATCACCGCTCATAAATGGCGCCATGCTGAATTTAAGTTTCTCATTCTGATTCTAATTCTTGAGATCCAGTCTGAATCCCGTCTGCTACCGATGCCATCGAAGTAAGACCCAGGGATCTTCAGAACACTTAAGGAGGCAACCCGGGCCAAGGACGCCACGCCCCCGTCCCTGCACAGTGAGGGCCCCGTGACCACATTCTGGTGGACGTGTCCCGGACATGCTCCTTCGGCCCCTGTCCGTCGTCCGCACAGAGCTGTGACTCATGCCGGTCAGGGCGAGGGCGGCCACCAGGAAGGGAAGGAGCAGCGAACACAGACAAGAACCCTTCTCTCCACTGCGGGAGGAAGCCACACCCGACACATCTGGAAACACTGCTGTCCCTTGTCCGGGTGCTGCCCAGTGGAGGCCACAGCTGGGACACCCAGAAATAATTCCACAGAACTGGCATGTGGCCAAATCCGTCAACAATACAACGCTGTTTCCTTAAAGGCCACTCCGGTCACCCTCCATGCCCAGAGTCTTGCTAAATGTCATCCTATTGAGAGTTAGGACAGATGTATACATGGTCAAAGTTCAAAGCCTTCATGTAGAGGCAGAACATTTGAGGCCTGACTTCCCCCAAGCAACCTCCCTCTCCTGGGGCACAGAATGACTGGCTCATCCAAGTCCTAATTTAATGCCCGTCAAGTGACCACAATGGGGAGGGTCACCTTTGGCTCCCCGCTGCAGGCTGTCCACTGGTGGGACACTTGTTTTATTTTCAGCACAAGAAGAGCTTCCGACGACGTCCTGGTGGCTGCAGCTCAGGTCTCTGTGCAGAGCACGGGACTCTCCTCTTCGGGGCCTGTTCGCTGTCTCCCCGGGGTTCCCGGGGTCCTCGTCTGTGACCAGGTGGCATTGCCCACCCTCAGCCTTCAAGGTAGCAGCAGCATCAAGGAGTCACCTCTGTCTGTGGGCCGTCTGTAGGAAATCTGACCTCACGGGGACCCACAGAAGCAGCAGCAGACGTGCCAACCCACGGAAGCCTTGGTGTGATCCCCGAATGGCTGACCTCTCGGTCCTGCAGGGGGGACTTTAATCAAGGGAGAGAAAGCGTGTTGGCTCCTTCGCAGACACATGTCACATCATCTTCAGAGGAGTCCTTGGGGAGAGGCACCAGCGGTAGGAGGGGCACGGAGAAGCAGGGGGCGCAACCCCGGAATGCTTCCTGGAGAAGATGACGATGAGCTGGTGTGAGCCCTCAGGGGCGTGCAGGAATCACCAGGACACAAGAGATGGAAGGTGGTTCCTGGAAGAAGAGAGCCACCTGCTCAAGGGCAGGGAGGTGGGAAGAGCCACATGCCCAGGTTGTTCCTGCAGCAACTCCCCTCAAACCGAGTGACTTACGACAACACAGTCTCTCGCATTTCTGGAGGCGAGAAGTTCAAAAACCAGGTTGTCCCAGGGCCGCCCTGTCTCCAGAGGAGTTGGGGGCCAATCCTCTCCTTGTCTCTTCCAATTCTTGGTGGCTGCCAGCAACCCTTGGCCTGTGGCCACACCATCCGTTCCTGTGTGTCTGTGGCCACGTGGCCTGCTCTCTGCCTGTGTCAAACCTGCAGCTTCTCAGGACACGTGTGGTCCACTTAGACCATCCAGGGCCATCTCCCCACCCTAAGAGGCTTAAGGTATTTATATCTGCAAAGACTATTTTTCCAACTCACGTTCCATCTACAGGTAGTTCTGGGGGGTTAAGATCTGAACTTTGGAGGCCGCGATTCCGCCCACCACATTTGCCGCGTGGAGAGGACTGTCAACCGTTGAGGCAGAAGGGACAGGAGCTGGGTGACAGTGAGTGTAGGATATAGGGGATGGGGCCGGTGCCCGCTGCCAGGAGCCTCGTATATCCTGCCAGGTTCCTGAATGTTTGTCGCATTGACCACACTCACCACGTTCTTGGCACTAACCTCTACTCTCCAGGCTTTGCGGGGTTAAAACCGACCCACATCCACTTCATAACCACCCTTCCTTCAGCCAGCTGCCCATCCTCTACTGACAGACAACCCTCCCCACATGCCTCCCAGCATGTGTTTTTAAGTGAAAAGCCCATTTCATCTTGACTGGCCCCTCACTCTCCACCCCCCACCCCCGCTCCACGGAGACGTTTCTGGAGTGGACCACATCTGGTGGGGGGAGGCAGCTGCACCATTTTCTTGTCATGTAACCTCTACCTCTGGGGTAACGACCGCCACCTATATGGAGCCCTCGCGAGGCCTGTGGATCAACTTACTGATGCTCACAGGGATCTCCCAGGGCAGGTAATCAATACTATGCTCCCCAGTTCAGCAGCGGAGTGAAGGAGGCTCAGGAAGGTACCCCCCACACACAGCAGGGAACCAAAGGAGGCAGGAGGCTAACCGGGCAGCCCGCCCCCGGGCTCTGCCTCCTCCCCCACCACACTGCAGGGCCCCGCAGGTCCATCCTGTCTTGTGGTAACGGTGGGGGGCGGGATCTGCACACTCCAACAGCATCTGGAGAGGTAAGGAGGTGACTCAAGTGGGATGCATGCTCAGGGAACAGGGTGAGAACACCCACCCACGTGGGTGAAGTCAGAGAGGCTTCTGAAGTCACTGGACAGCTCCCCCAGGTTTCGCTAGCCTGTGTCCCGGTGGAAAAGATGCCTTGGGAAGCAAATCTCACGAGGGCCCCCCTCTCCGGACCCTTTCAAATTCTCAGATTCCTTTGCCGAGCATCTCCGACCTTCCGGGGGGCTCGGTGCAGCTGCGGGGTGACCGGGGGAGCCCTTCGGGTGGGTTCCCGGCTGCTCGGAGCTGCATGGGTGGCACCCCTTCCTTCTGAGATGGGAAGAGGGGCCTGCGGGCTTGGAAATTAGAACGCGACGCTCCATCTCCCACCGAACGGCATCTCTGCAAGTAATTCCGAGAGCGTTCTTTGTGCGCCCGTCTCTGAAAGGATTCTTCGAGAAATTTAAACCTGCACCACTTAAAATTCTCATTATGGTGGGAAATGGTCCCTTTGGGGTCCAACAGTTTTCTTTGGCTTTCCCAGTCCCCAGAGGCACGGATTTCAATTTGCTGCTTTCCACAGGGAAACCACGCAGGCGCTCAGCCTCACGTGCAGCCCACCCCCTCCCTCCCCCAGAACTGGGCAAACTCACTCGATTCCAAGTCCCATGCATGAGAGGGAGCATTCATCAAAGTTCTGCAGTGCACCTGACCAGGTGGTGGCGCAGTGGATAGATCATCGGACTGGGAAGTGGAGGACCCAGGTTCGAGACCTCAAGGTCGCCAGTTTGAGCCCAAGGTCACTGGCTCGAGCAAGGGGTCACTCGGTCTGCTGGAGCCCCCCAGTCGGGGCATATGTGAGAAAGCAATCAATGAACAACTAAGGTGCCACAAAGAAGAATTGATGCTTCTCATCTCTCTCTCCCTTCCTGTCCATCTATCCCTATCTGACCCTCTCTCTGACGCTCTCTGTCTCTGTCACACACACAGAAAAAAGTTCTGCAGTGCAATGGTCCCTGCTTCTGGGATTGGGTGCAACAGGTAGGCAGAATTACATTGTATACATATTTATTGGCGGAGCTCTCTGTTTGCGGAAGAACATTAGTACAATTGGCAACAATCCTTCCCCGCTGTAGATTTATATGAGTTCATACAAAACCGAAGGGCCCCCACACCTTCCCCAAACCATGATTGCGTTTCTCAGGAGAAACCTATGCTCGAATGATTTTGGTGGATACTGTGAGGGAATTGATGCCTTTGCATGCCATGAACATTTAATGCTTGAAAAATACTCTACCGCCATGTAGCCCCATGGATGGAGGCTTCCCCTCTCGTTAATCAGTCGCAAGCCAGCAGCTGCAGGTGCCCGGCCTGAAGCTGAGCGTCACCGAAACCTTGGTGGTCACCACTCCCGATGGCCATTAGCAGTCGGCAGGCAGCCCAAGAGGGCTCATTCCTGGTGAGGAGACGGTGGGGGCTCCACCTGTGTCCCGTTGGGGTCCCGTTGGACGGGCCATTGAATTAGTCTCCATTCTGCTTTCCTCCCTGACACGCTCATCTCCGGGGGTGGCCCGAGGCCCAGGGACAGCCAGCATTCCCAAGCTTCTCGGTGATGTATCTTACGAGGAGTCAGCAAGCGTCCTCCTGAGCACTCCTGGCGTGCCCAGCCCTGCGGACAGACAGGCTGACAGGGAGGGAAGGCCCCTTTGTGAACTGGATGGATGTGCTCATCCGGGCAAGGGAGGCAGTGGCGATGCTGCAGACCAGAATGGGCGAGGCTGGCTTGGGGCAGGGAGGGGTCGGCAGAAAGAGGCGGGAAAGCGAATGATCTCGGACCCCAATCCTCTCCTCTCAGAAATGGAGAGAAGTCCATCTCAGAGCTTGAGAGCATTGGATGATGTTGAAAATTGTTGTGTCCCCAGGAGTGTTGGGGGAGTATGCAAACAAAAGTGGGGCACATACCCTGAGTGTTGACCATAAGCATGAGTGCTGTAGATTCCCACGTGTGTCCGGAAGCTTCCAGAACACCAGCCGCATGCACAGGGGCCACTGGAGAGAGCACCCTGGCCTTCCTCCAAGCCAACAAGCTTCAGGCATCCCTTCCACCCTACCTTGAGGTCCCTCTTTCTGACTCCTTTTGCATTTAGAGATGTACCCTGTAGGGAGCAGCCCTACATCCCAGCAGGGTCTGATATTTGGGAGGTTGGGCAAGGGCTTCATTTGTCTGTTTTGGGAAGAGAAGTGAGGAGCAGATGGAGTCATTGGTCACTGCTTCTCAGAGCCCCAGATAATAAATGAGCTGCCCACCCCCCCCCCCTCAGGCTCCGGATCTATAGCTCGGGCCAGCCACCGGTCCCCGGCTCCAACCAATGCTGCAATTAGTGATTCCAGCTGCCCCCCGCCCCCCAGAGCTCAGCAGTGCAGAGTGTCTAAAGTTCATTAAGAGTTTAAATAAATCCACTCACTGAGCCTTACTTGGAAGAGTTTTCCGTAATCACCTCCATTACATTTTGTAACAGGGATGAGGAGGGTAGTCATTAGGAAAATTTTCCTTCAGGCAGGGGTGCTTTGTTCATACACAAATGCGTCACCCTGTCACCCCCCCCCCCCCAGTCTGGAGGTGACTCAGCCCGATTCTCAGCCCTGTCCGTGAATCAGCCCCAGTGGAGTTCTAGAAGGAACGCCAGCCCCGGGGAAGAAGGAGGAAGGAAATGTTTCTGCTTTGGACTCAAGGATAATGATTTTTTTTTTCCAAAATTTGCTTTACTTTCAAGTTTGGTCTGGTGTCTTTGGCTCGTGTTGCCTCTGTGCCTCAGATAGGCGTAAAGGTCTGGCGATCACCTGGAACATTCCCACTGGGGTTTCCAATGCGGGACACAGACAAGGGGGCAGCTGTTCCCCACTCGCCTGGCCTTGTGAAGCCATGGTCCGTGACCTGCCGCGTGGTTGGGTCAGACACATCATCAGGTGGAATATTGCCAATAGGATTGGGGGTAACGCGGGTCTCCGCAAGACCATACAGAGGAGGGTTTATTTTAAATACACAGCGGGGAACATCTGCATTCTTGAGGTTCATCACTGACAGGGGTAGGTAGGTTCTTGTTCGTTTACTTCCCGGGCATCGTGCGATTTGTGTCGTAAACTAGAGTCTAACGAAATCTGCTGACCCATTTCGAACAGGGCAGGCCTGCCCCACAGAATGGAGCCATCCTGAGCTCCTGGCTTTCAGAGTTTGACTTGAACCTTCCCAGCTGAGGGGGGACTCTCGGTCACCTTCCCAGTCAGAAAGGAAAGAGGTTCTGAAGGGGTTCTTGGGGTTCATGCAGGCCCATAGGTCTCAGGGCTCGGCCTGAGCTGCTGGTCACTGACCACAGGCAGGCCCTCGAGGTGGACTCTGGCTCCCAGTGACCTTCTGTCACACGCCCAGGTCAGAGTCAGCCTGGTCCAACTCCTGCCACTTGGTTTCAGCCCTGGAGTCTGGCATTCTAGGGCCAGTGGGCCTGGTTTTGTGTCCCCTCAGGAGACCCTGGCACAGACTCGCAGGCCTGTGGGGAACCACCACTCCATGCCCGCCTCCAATGTGCCCGGGGGGCACCTTCGGGAAAGGACACCTCTGACACATCTTAGGATCCCTCCAAGGTGTCCCCACCTGGAAGCCCTCGTTCACCTGTCCCCGTGTCCAGAGTCTCTCGTTGGAGAACCACTGGAGGGTGAAGGGGGACTAAGTCTATTCTACCAGCTGTAGTGGAACACCAAGGACTGGGTGACATTGACAACTGATGTCACTTTCTCAGAGTTCTGGAGGCTGGAAGTCCAAGGTCAAGGTGCCAGGATGCCTGTTGGGCAGAAAAAATGTATTATGCTCACTTTGTTAAAGATGTCGCCGCTGCCATCGCCCAGGTGATATTAATGTGTGTTGGGGATCACTGTAGCCTGGGGCTTGGTTTTGGGATTAAGCCTTTCCCACCCTTTTTTGATGTGGGGTGGTACAATCCAATCATGCCTCAGAGAAGTGACTTTGTATTAGAGACTTCCCTATTTTGTATATTGGATTAAAGCTTTTGAATCTACACTATAAAATAGGAGCGGAACGGGAGCTTGGGCTCTTGGTTCCTGAGATTATCATTAGAAGAGAGAGCAGAGGAGAGCAGAGAAAGGCCACGTGGAGGAGGCCAGGAGAAACAGCCAAGATGGTGGAGTGCTGAGTGAGATGCCAGTTTGTGTAGAGTTTGTATTTGGGATAAGGAAGGAGATGGGGAACTGAGGAGAATAAGTCTGGTGAGCTAGAAACCTTTGATTCTAGGAAACTCGGATCAGTCAGTGGCTTTGTGAGCACTGAATGTGACTGGGTTTTGGAGCCCAGTGTGTGTTTTTACTTGCCCGCCGGGTGCAAGCCCATCAGTTTTTGGCTCCGCTGTTTCTTTACCGGCTGTCCGAATCCAATGCAAACCTGCAAGATCCAGGCTGCTTTGATGGTGGCTCCGGCCCTGGCCGTGGATACTGGCTTTACAATGCCCCATGTCTGGGGAGGACACTCGTTCTCCTGTGGAAGGAACAACAGAGCTCTCTGGGGTTCCTCATAAGGGCACTAATCCCCTCTTGAGGGCACCACCCCATACCCTTACATTGAGGAGTACGTCTCAAGATATGGATGTTGGGAAGTACATTCAATCCATTGCAGGGCTGACAATCAGGAGTCTAGATCTGTCTTGTTACCATGTCGATAAGCAACCAGGAAATGTCAACACAGGCAGTTTTGCCCTTATTCTCCCATTTCTAACTTGGAAGGTGCTGGAGAGAGGGGGTGAGAAGGCAGGCCCATCGAGCAAAGACCCTGCGCCTCACTGGGGCAGGTCTGGCGTGAGTTCCCGTGGGTCTGTGGTCGGCCCTGCATGCCGGGGCAGAGCTCTGGGGCGGACGCACCTGTGTCGGCAGTGAGGGGCCCGAAGCCTCTTCCTGGGAGGGGCAATCTGGTGCCCCGCCCCAGGGCAAGCCTGCCGCAGGGCATGCATCTCCTGGGCTGGGATGAGGCTCCAGATGGGAGGAAAGCCTTGCGGGTCTCACTGAGCATGGTCTGAGGGCATCGCATTGGTCTTTGTCTCCATGTCGTCCCTGCAGGGTGAGATGGATGGTGGTACCCACGGAGGCTGGAGGCCAGGCGGGTGGGTCTGAGGTGGGCATGCTCAAAAGGTCCCGTGGAGGGCGAGATGCACAATCATCTTGTGGAGGTTTGAAATCAGTCTACCGATTCTTAAAAGCGTGGTGCCTCCCTTTGCAGCCTCCGTATGTGAATCCCGACGAAAGCTCATGGCCCTGCAGCATGGCCGTGCTCAGACCATGCAGGTCCCACGTCAGGGAGGCCGGCACACCGCCCCAACCACATTTCCCGTGATCGTGGGGCGATCGCGGCTTGGCGGGCATGAATGCTTATTAATCTTTTCTTCAGAGCCCGCCAAACATTCAACTTGCACCAAAAAGTTCCTCTGAGCCCCCGCCAGGCAGAAGAGAGAAATAGCAGCTAATTTAACCAGAGCATCTGCTTCGAGATAGCGTGCAGTTTGGAGAAGAGCTGAAAAAAGAACAAGAAGAATAAGGAGCCCAAGTGCTCTGAGGACGGATGGCCCAGTCCTGCGGACTCTCGGCCCCCGGGGTTCCAGGTCCAGGGCCCCACGGTGACGATGGAGGGAAGCCACATGTGATTAGGACTGTGGCCCCGGCTGCCACAGGACCACTCCCCCCTGGAGGAAGCCCAGATGCCCTCACCCAGAATGCACGCTGCCCATGGGGGAACACGGTGGTGGGAGGAGGCCCCAAGAACAGCAGGGCCTCTAGAGTCCGCGGGGGGGGGGCAGTGTTTTAAAACCAGCCGAGCCCCTGCGGGGTGACCGATCTGAGCCTCCCCTTAAGGCACCGTGGTCTGAGGCCCTGACACATCTAGGTGAGTCTCCTGTTCCTTCCCTGAGCGTCTCAGAGCCTTTCCGTGAATCGCCCCCGTTCGTTCCTTCCTGCTCGGTGCCCCGGTGCTGCTTTGACGTTTAAAAATGAAACTCAGTCAGAACTCGAACAAACAAAAGCTCAGCAAAACCCTTTCCTTCAAGGACATCTTACGTAAAGACAGCAGACGGGGCCTGCGTTAGACGAGGATGAATCTCTTTTTCGATCTAAGTGACTCTGTTCAGTGATCTCACCACAGAATCCGTAAGGGAGGAGAGCGAGGAACACTGAACCCCAAACTGACCCTGGCAGGCGAGAAAAACCATCCCCCTCATGGCTACCCTCGATTCTATTATCTCGGGGGGGGCAGAGGTTGTGGTCATGTTTAACTCGTGAGGACAGGTTGTTGCCTGCAGTGACACTTGGCTGCATCGTGTCCTCTGGAGAGCCTTCACGGAGGCTGACGCAGGTACTCGAGAGACGGGTGGGCACTGTCAGAAACGGGGGTTTAATCACCGAAAGCCGGCATGAAGGGAGCACTCTGCAGACTTTGGGCGTCTGCCCACTGCGCTCTGCACCTGGACCCCACACGGAACCCTGCTGACATACAACCGTCATTGGGAAACCAAACAATACAAACAAACAAACAAACAAAAGTGATAGACAATGGCTACCGGGCCTTGTTATAATTTAAAAAGAAAAATCAGGCCTTGGCCGACTGGCTCAGTAGTAGAGCATTGGCCTGGTGTGTGGAAGCCCTGGGTTCGATTCTTGGCCAGGGCACACAGGAGAAGCACCCATCTGCTTCTCCACCCTTCCCCCTCTCCTTCCTCTCTGTCTCTCTCTTCCCCTCCTGCAGCCAAGGCTCCACTAGAGCAAAGTTGGCCCGAGTACTGAGAATGGCTCCATGGCCTCTGCCTCAGGTGCTAGAATGGCTCCCATTGCAATGGAGCAACGCCCCAGATGGGCAGAGCATCACCCCTTGGTGGGCATGCTGGGTGGATCCCGGTAGGGCGCATGTAGCAGTCTGTCTCTCTGCCTCCCTGTTTCTCACTTCAGAAAAATAAGGTAAAAGGCACCCAGAATGTATGACACACTCTAAGACAGTCTACGGCGGTCACGGTCACTGTCCCGTGATCATTGTGCTCAGCGGGTGCCTTGTGGTCTACGTTCTCTGAGTCAGTCCTGCGGCTGCGGCAGTGGGGAGAGCATTCCATTTGTCCTGTCCTTCCTCTCCGGGCCCGGGAGTCTGGGTCACAGAACTTGGGATGTGCACATGGGAGGCTTCGCTGTCTTTGAAGGCGACAGGAGGTGGCCCAGCAGGGTAGGTATGTCTGGCAGGGCTGGGCCTCCGGCTCTGACCACTGTCACCACAGGCTAATAAGCTGGGCCTTTGGGGCACTAGACAGGAGGCCCAAAGCCAGAGGGCAGAGAGCAGTGCCCTTTACCTTGACCCTCTCAGAGCTGCAAGGGGATCGGCCAGGACACGTGGGTAGGTAGCCATAAAAAGAAGAAATTAATCAACAACACTAAACAGTAGAAATGCCTATTTTTATTGTGCTGACAAACAAAAACAGCCCCTGTTATCTCCCGAAGGACGTTGGTGTCCTCCGTCCCTAACCCACATGTCGACTCAGAGATGCACTCGCGTCATCCTGTGTCTCAGGTGAGGAAACCGTGTCTTCAAGGGGGCTGGGACCTCACGGCTGCTGTGGTCACGGGCTGGCACACGTGGCCCGTTGGGGTGCGGGACAGTGCCTGCAGTTGGCAAGTTTACCGGTGAAATCCTGACTCCCCGGAGTTCAGGGAGACGTGTCCTGGACGTGGACGCCGTGGGAACATTGCTCGTCTCACAGTTTTCTCTCCATGGCTTTTGGACACAGTTGGATGCTCGGTGAATGAATCCAGGGCCGAGGAAGTAAAGGGCACCATGGTGGTCCCTCCCGAGACCAACGGAGGCTTCCAAGAGAGAAGCAAATAGCTCACACGACAGGCACCCCAAGGAGGCGTCAGCTCTGGGGTCTCCAGATTCCAGCTCATCCCCATTGTTTCATTCCAGAGTGACCTTCTGGGCGTGGCCACTGAGCACAGCTCACAAATCACCAGCAAGCAGAAGAGGGGGCCGTGGAGGCCTGCTGTTGAGGTCTGAGCTTCCCATCCAGCAACCACAAGACGGCTGTGGGATTTGCAGGACGCGGTGTGAAGTCCTTCACATCTGTGCGGGTCGGCTCCATGGTCCACCTAATGGGAAGGGGGAGGGAGGAGGCCCCAACCACCTCTCCAGCTTTTGACGGGCCGCTGCCCCCTCTAGCTCCGGGACGAGAGGGTCAAGCGTTGCTCTTTCCGGGTGACAAGGGCGGAGGGTCTACAACCAAGGCCCAGAATCCCACGCGGACTGTTTGTGTGCAAGCCAGGGTGTCCATTCAGATGTTGTGTGCCTCCCTCAGAAGCAGGAGAGCACGGGGCGTGTGTGTGCACGCGGGCACCTGGGTGTGTGTGCCTGTGCGTGTATACTGACACACGCAGGGAGAGATGGGCTGAGATTCACCCCATTACTGGTAAATGTCCAGAGCAGCGTTTCCTGATGCCTCTTTTTTGTCTGACATTTCAGAGAGATTAGTGTGTGGGAGTCCAAGTATTAATATCGATCTCTGCCCATTTCTTTGGGTAAACAGCTGCTGGGACACAACTCTACCACTTGATTGCTTTAATATAGACATAAAGGGGGAACAAAATGGGCTCCTCTTTTCGTCTTGACCCAGTAGCCGTGGAGTGCTGAGGACCTAGCGGGAACAGCCAGCGTGGACCCAGGCAACTCAAGTTGTCGTCAAGGCCTGTCTGTGAGCCCAGCCGGTCCCGGTCTCAGTCTCGGTAGAGGTGATTGGCCCCTCGCGCTTCAGTTTCCCCAGAGGTGAGATGAGCAGCCTAGAAGACGGTCCATGTCCATGGCTCCAACCTGCGGTTGCCTTTCCACAAGAGCTTCACAGAGAAAGGCTCTGCTTCTGTGTTCCAGGTTCAGCCATGTCAGGGGGCAAATGACCCGCCCAGCAGCCCTCCGGGTCTTCTCGGGAGGGGTGTGGTGTCTCCTCCCCACCAGGGAGGACCAGGGCATGAGAAGTGGCTCAGAGTGGTGTCAGCGATGCGGTGGGGGGGGGCACGAAGGGAGGGCCAGCCCGGTGTGCATGTCTGCATCCCCCCTACCCTCCGCTAAGCGCCTCCCATGGGGATTATCCGGGACTCTGCCGTCAGATGGGGAGCAGAGGGGAGGAGTCCGTGCTTAACCCGTTGGTGTTTCTGCAGCATTTATGCCGGTAACCATTCATGTCTTTCACCTTGGTGACGGGGACGGGTGCGGCTTTGGCAGGGTCCGTCCTGCTGCTGGATGGCAGCACACTAAAGCTCATTTCACTCTAGGGTTCCTGGGAAGGATGGCACATCATTTGGACTCCGTGACAGGCTGTCCCCAGCACACCGGCTGCGGGTCAGCCAGGGCTCCTTGGTTTCCAGAGTGGCTGTGCTTTAATTGGTGTTCCCGTGGTCTCCGGGCCCAGGGGCCATGTCACACCGGTACCCGAGGACCTCTCCGTGCTGACCAGACAGGGCAGAGCTCCTTCCTCTGGCTCACTTCTCCAGCCAAGCAGTGCCTCATTACCCAGCAGCGCCCGAGAACTGCCTGTGTCCATGGGCACCTTGTTTTTCCAGCTGTAAGACGCCGGTGCCCTCGGCAGGCATGGGGGACCTCCAGAAGCCCCAGAGGAGGGAGGGGCCTGTGGCTGCGTGGGCAGATGGGGGAATTTGGAGCTGAGATGCATAACCTCGGAATTGCATCAGCTTGGAGTCTGGGATGAACTCTCTCAACCCGGAGGAAGTGATCCAATCCTGAGTGACAGCTAAGTAGGGACTGGGTGGGTCCCCCTCACCTGCCCTTCAATGCCCACCCCAGCCCAGCACTAGTCAGGGTCCTGGGGTGATCAGAGAACTGGGCTCCAACTGCCCTGACCTGAGTGTGCTTCCTTCTGATATAAATCCTTCTCTACAGAGGAAGAAATGTCCCATTCCTGTATTTTTCTAAAGCGAATCAGATCTGCTCTGAGCCTGCCATAGATTCAAAGTCTGGGATCAATGACTGCCAGGCTCCTATGCCCGTGCCTGGGGGGGGGGGTGGCACCATGGTCCCTGGGTCTTCCTGCTGCCGGGACTCTGGGGGCAGCCCGGGCTGGTGGCCTTCCCTCCGTGGAATCGTGGCCCGGGTGAGCCTGCACTGTCCCTGTCCTGTCTCTTATTGCAGTTTCTCCTCCTGGACCACGGCAGGGTCTGCGCACGAGGGCCCGCTCCCTGGGCATTGGGTGGCAGCACCCACCTCTGCCTCTGGCCAGGCCACTGCTCCCTGTGTCATCAGCAACTCCTCTAAATGCCCACCACCTGATTCCTGAGCCCGTGGCTCTCCTGTGTTATGTGATGAGCGGGATTTTGCGGAAGGAATTACGGTTATAGACTTTGAAGTATAAATATTAACCTGGTTGGCTCCCAGGAGGGGAGGAAGGGTGGTCACAAGTTTGCAACAGGCTCAGTGACACCTTCTGAGGCAGGAAGAAAAACCCGGAGAGAGTCTATGACTACCCTTGCCTCAGGGACCACAAACACGGAGGAGCCCTTCCACCGTGAAGAGGCTTCAGCAAGTGGTCACCTCTGAGTGAGGGGTGGTGCGGATGGGGTGGAATGTGGGTTCACTGCCTTTGGGAACAGCACGGGCACCTAGAATTTTAGAGTGAAAAGGGGCTCTGCTATGAGCCCTAAATGCTCAGTCATGGCCCCTAAGAGATCTGCCTGCACCCCAATCCCAGAAGCTGCAAACGTGACCTTATTTGCAAATTAAGATACAATTAAAGATCTTGTGGTAAAATCACCCCATATTATCTGGGTGAATCCTAAGGCTAATAATGAGTGTCCAGATCAGAGATGGTTCGAGTAGAAACAGGACAGAGAGAAGCCATGGGAGAAAAGAGGCAGAGCCTAGAGTGATGGGGCCACCAGCCAAGGAGCACCTGGCGGCCCCAGACGCTGGGAGAGGGGAGGCAGGGACTCTTCCTTAGACCCTCTGTGGGGGAGCGCATCTCTGCTGCACTTTGACTTCGCGTTTCAGGCCTCCAGAGCGGTGACAGAATGTAGTGGTGTGGTTGGAAGCCTCTCAGCTTGTGGGACCTTGTTGCTGCAGCCCTAAGACACTTACAAAGGCACAGGTCACACACTTGTGATGTCAGAATTACTGGGGTGGCATTGAAATGCATACTCGGGGTCCCCACAGTCGAGGGAGCAATTCAGGAAACCCACAGTTTTCCCAAGCCTCTCAGGTGATACTTATGCAGCCAGTCCATGGACCCAAGTGTGAGGGTTACTGCTCTCCGTGTCATCCAGAAGGGAAAGCAGAGACTCATCCCTGAGTCCCAGCACGTCAGGACACCCAGGGTCCTGCTCCCAGCTCCATCGCCATCACCTTCTAACTTGGGACTCTGTGGTGAACAGCTACGAGTGGCCCAGCAGTGCAGTTTAGGGGTTGGTGGCCTCGCCTCCCACTTCCAAGCCCTGCTTTCTCGGGCTGCCAGGCTCAAAGCTGGGCACGGGCATCTGGGAGGCAAGGAGGAAGGTGACTCCTGCTGACATTCCTACCTTTTCACTTCATGTCCAAGCCACCCGCCATTTTGGAAAACCCCGAACAGGAAGGACTTCTACTTTACGTTATCGGCCTTGTTTCCTCCGTAGCTGGGAGAGTCAGCCTGTGTTTCCCAGTGGCCCTGGGGAGCAGGGAATCCCCGGCCCCCTCTCCGTTTATTAGAATAATGAAACAAGCCACAAAGTGCTAAGAACCGCGAGAACAGCCTGGTACAACTCAGACATTTGTCCCTGGGCCCACCCCTCTCTCCGCTCAGGCAGAAAAAGACCTCAGCTTCCCACCCCTCTGGGAACGGGGTCAGCCGTGGAGCCCCGAGGGGCGGCCCCACCAGTAGTAGTAGTATGATCCCTATGTCAATATTGCTATTACCATTTATTTAAATTAAATAGACTCTTCAACTCTCTCCGTAAGAAATCAATATATGCTACATGTATCCCTTTGTCCTGCCTCCCTTTACTGTCTGGGTCCGTTTAATGGCCCTGCGTAATTCAGAAAGGAAATCGAAAATGAAAGCTGCCAAGATTAATTTGTCACAGATCAATTTTCTTGTAGTGGGGACAATCACTAATGCACCCGAGCCCACCCGCTCGCCCCCTCCCAGGCTGTTATAATGGACTTTGGTCGATACGGCTTTTGGATGGGAAAAGGCACCCTCTGTGACCTTCTCGCGGTCTCTCCTGTCATCCCGTCGGTGCCAGAGACAGTAAATGCTTGGGATAAGCTATTTTTATGGCATGACATGCGTTCTTTAATCTGAAATATGTTTGCTCACTCTGCAAATCCTTCTGCGAAATGAAAGTCACTTTTTCTCATTGATCAACAGGACTTGTTACTGACGGTCACGGTACCGGGACAGGAGGAGGCAGGCGTGAATGAGTCCCGATCTTCCCGTGGTCTCAGGGGGGGCCACAGGGTGACCAGTGTTTGGGAAGGTGTGGTAGGGGTGTTCAACTGGGCTTTGGGGGCAGGGTAGGGGGCAGCCCCATCCTAGGACGGGCATGGCTCAGAGAAGGTTTTGCAGAGGCCTGGGGGTCCATGAGGAAGGACATTTATATCCGTCAGTGGAGAGGAGAGGGGATGGTTAGTGGGTGGGGGGCTTAAAAGTGCAGTGGGATCCGTGGTTCTCTACAGCCCCAAGTTCAAATCTCAGCCCCACAGGTAAACAGAGACCCGTCCCACCCCCAGCACATCAGGAGACCTTTGTCACTAACTGCTGACTTGGGACTCTGTGGTGAACGGCTATGAGTGGCCCAAAGGTGTGATTCAGTGGTTAGTGGCCTCACCTCCCACTTTCACGCCCTGCCTCCTCTGGCTGCCAGGCTCTAAGCTGAGCACAGGCACCTGGGAGGCACCAACACCTTTGCCTTCAGGGAAGGTGACTCCTGCTGACATCCCTACTTTTCACTCTGTGTCCAAGCCTCCCGCCATTTTGGAAAACCCCAAATGGGAAGGACTTCTGCCTTACCTTATGGGCACCACTTCCTCTGTACCTGGGAGTCAGCTTGTGTTTCCCAGTGGACCTGGACAGTGGGGAATCACCAGCCCCAATTTATTTAGTAAAAAATATAGGAGGAACCCATAAATTCCTAGGGCCCTCAGAGGCAGCGTTGCCCTTGGCCAGTACGGCAGTGCGATTGCTATGTTGCTAAGCCCAGTTTCCTCATGGCAATGGTACCTTGGCAGAGTTATGATGGGGTTTCAATGAGATGCCAGGCACATGCACAGGAGACTCAGAGTATATTAGCAACTGGCAGCATTGTCCCAGGCACCGTCAATATCATTGTCATTGCCTTCACTGTCTGCAGACCCTCAGTTTCCCTGAACACCTCGGCAACTCGAGTGACCTTGTGAAGGGCCCAGCCTCATCCTCTGTTGGGTTCAGGACACGGCTGCCAGTGAGATGTGCCTTCCTTGTCCAGCTAGTGACACTTCCCCTTGAGTACCGTTCACATCCGTGTGACAGAGAAAGGGCACCTGGGGTTTCCTCTGCTACAGGACCAGTTTTTATAAATGTTCTGAGAACAAACACTTTCAAAATGCCTGAGAAGAAAGGGTTGGCTCACTTCATGGGATACAGGCTCCTATGCAAACTCTGTCTATCGCTCCTGGTGGCTGATGTTACTATTGAATTCTTCCGTGACTTTAGAAATTTCACTTGTTTTATCTGTAATTGAGGCGGGCGATAAACCTCTTCAGGTAGGGTGTGGACTTATCTATGTAGATCTCTCTGCCATTCCATCAGGCACTGCTTTATATGTTTTGTGGTAATTTTATTAAGTCAATAAAAATTAGAATTGCTATGTCTTCCCTGGAAAATTGATAATGTCAAGGCTCTATTTCTCTCCATGCATAATTCTTTTTTTGGTCTGATAGGGTGTTTTTGTCTGATGTTAATAAATTTACCTTGCATAATATAAATTCTTAATTGCACAATATAACCTCTTTCTATGCTTTTATTTCCAAATGTGTGTTCATCCTCATTTTAAGTGGGTTTTTTATAAGCATATGTTTTAATAGTTTCTTAAAATCGGATCTCACAATCTGTGTCTTAAATCATCAAGTTTAGGCCATTCACATTAAAGACATACAGTATTTGCTTTCCACCATCGGACTTATTGTCATTTGTCCTTTTTAATTCTCCTCCCCTCCTCTCTTTTGGTTTATTCTTTCTTCTAGATGTGTGGCTTTGGGCAAGTCACCCAACCTCTTAGTACCCTCATCTGTAAAGTCTTCTGTAAAGATTGTAACAAAGACTACATCAGTGAAACACTGTGAGAATTACATAAGTTACTATATGCAAAACTTTATGTACCACCTGGCATATTAAAGTGTGGTTTTTGCACTTGTAGTTTCTATTCCCATTTTCTTCTCTTCTGGCTTAGAATGTATACACTATTTCTACTTTCTTAATGGTTTATCCTTGGAAATGCACCATGGATACCCAACAAAGTGTGAGGCAACATCACCACCCCCTTGACCAACAAGAGAGCCATAAATTCATGCCCCTTCTGACTTCAATGCCTCTGTCCAGAATTGCAGGTTTGCCTTTTTTTAAAAAAAAAACTCACATGAATCAGGAATGTATTATTTTGTACAAATGTGGGTTTTTTTCCTTTTAAAAATAATTGAGTACCAACTGTGTGCCGGACACTGCTCTGGGCTGTGGGGTAAGAAAAGACCCTTGAAGTTCACTTACCTACCTCTTCACCATCCCTCAGGCACCTCACTCCTCTTTTCTGGGGACATTTTCCTTCTCCTTATGGTTTCTTCCTTAACTACTGCCTAGGGTTCGGTGGGAGGCTACAATATTCTCTTTAGTGTTGTTTATCTAACAAAGCTTTGTTTCCTTCTTGTTTTTGCAAGGTCGTTGTGCTAAACTCATCATCTTAGACTAACTTTTGTGTCACCTCAGAGGTTTGAGGGTATTGGTTCCACTTACATCTGCCTCCCGCTTGCCCTTTGAGACCGTTTCTGCCAAATGCATCTTTAGCCTTTCCCAAGTGGCCTTTCTCTCCATGTGTCCTGTCAAGATCACCCCTTTCTCTTCTGTGCCCTGCACTTGTATGACAATGTACCAATGAGGTGACTTCCTTTCACCTGGGATACAGTGTGCTGTCAGCATCTGTGAATTCATATCTTTCATCGATTCTATACATTTTTTTGGCTGTCACCTTTTAGAATACCATTTCCCAATTTTCTGGTCCTTTCCCCCGTCTGGGACTCCACATAGATTTGCACTAAACTCTTTCACTTGATTGGCCATATGTTTTGGTCATTCTTATGTATCTTCTCCTTGATTCTCCATGGATTATTCTAGGTTAGTCCTTGGGATCTGTCTTCTGGTTCATAGGTTCTTTCCTCAACTGGGTCTCCTCTCCTTTTCAATGTGGCCACTAAATTTTCCATTTAAACAGATTACACTTTTTAAATTCTATCTGGTTCTTTGAACACATACACACAAACACCTGTGGTGGCTTTCTCATTTTGTAATTTCTATTTTCATTTCTTTTTAATTGTTGTTTCGAAGATCATTGGGTATTCTTATTGTAATCATTCCAGGGTCTAGTTTCTTGGGAAAGTAAATCTGATTGGTTGCTCCTGCTGACTCTTGCTCATGGTGATTGGCTCTGGAAAATGTCCATCATGAACTCACGGCAGTTGACCTTACCTGGAGAAAGGTCCCTGACTGAAGAATATTTTCCTCAAAAGAGAATTTTCACTTATTTCTGACATGAGCCTGGGAAGCCACCCTTTCAGGGTGACTGCTGCCCTTTCCAGAGTCCCATGTTTCACCTGAGAACTTCTCACTGCTGACCTAGACTTCCCACCACTGGGAAGCTGTGCTGTGCATGTGGCTCCCAGCTTGGGCATTTTTTTCTTCTCTCTTCCCTGGGTAAGTCTTCCTCTTCCAATTTTCCATGTGAGCTCAGCAAGGCAATACAAATTATGTTTAATGTGACAACCAATTGTTTTGAGGCAGGAGAGCTCCCCTGGGTATCTCTCCATTTCTCATTGTCACTCTCCTGATTGAACATTAAAGGGAAATGTAATCATGAGTGTGATGTCATGGACGACAAAAAAACAAACAAATGGTGATGGATCACCATCTCAATGATTCCAAACGGAGCTTTGCTCTGTTTCTCTTATTGACTGTCACACGTGTTTGTGGTTTAAGTGATGCTACAAGGACGTAGGCTGGATCCACCAGAATGTAACCACTTGAAGGGGAAGATGTCTCTTCACATACTCATCAACATGTTCCCATCATATACGATCGCACCTGGCACCTAGTAAATGCTGAAACATTTGTTGTTTAGGGAATGGGTGATAGATTGACTTTCCCCAACCTTTTTAGGAAGTAAATTGTAAATTTCCATGTGTCAAATCCTCAACCCACCACACACAGACACACACAAACGGACATACACACACACACAAGATGCTGGTAGGTGAGGGAAATTGGATATGAGTTAGAAGTTGCATATCCATTCAATATTAATTTCTTACTGACATTTTCAGTTATGTTACTGTACCATGACTTTCCTTTGGCTGTGCACGCCAACCGGAGAGCGGTTACGTTTTTATTGTGCTACGTCACTATTCCTGGGCCTGTCCCGATGGGAGCCCCCACCTCAAAGGACTGAGCCAGTCAGCACGTGTTCTATCCGTATCTAACCTGGGGCATCAGGGCCACCTGTGAGGCCCGTACAGTCACACAGTGCTGCCCCTCCCCCCCGCCCTGGAGTTTCGAATTCAGTAAGTCTGGTGTGTTGTCAAAGAATTTCCTTGCCTAACCAGCCCCGTGCTGCTGCTGGCTGGCGGCTACGCTCAAGAGCTCTTACTCTGTCTGGGTTTTGCTCCCATGGCCTTTCCTGTGGTCCATCCCTCTCCTTTCCCATTCGGAGATCTCCCCCGTTTGAATTTGAGCAACCCGTGTGACACCCAAGAGGTCAATATAAGTTTGCTGCATTTTTTTTCTATACCTTCTGAAACGGGGTCTACTCACTTAAGAATTTTAACATCCAGTAAAACATCTCTATGTCCCCATAGTGCAGGGCAACACCCTCACCCCATGGGTCCTTCCAAAGCTGCTTCCTCTGTGGTTTGGGTTTTCTGAACATGAACTTGGAAGCCAAGTGCCTGAGCAGGCCTGGAAGGAGGACGTTCGATGGGTACGAATGGCAAGTTCTGCTATGCAAATGTGTAATAATCAGTTGTTTCAGCGGCACATTTTTTATCCCGTCCCTTCTGGAAGGATGACATCGCCTGCCTCATTTTATTGGGAAGATGGATGGTCCTGTGCGAGGACCAGGACCGAGACAAAGGCTCTCTGTGTTCCCTTTCAGCCACACCTCGTCCCACGGGGAACAACCATAGACAATAAACACAGAGTAAGAGATAAAGGTGTCCCCGTAATGAGTCCTCCCGCAGTGACATCGGGGGTGATGGATAGAGGAGCCTCTCTGTGTCCCTTTGTTCTTCATCTGACGTCAATAGGAAAACAAGGAGTCCAGTGGAGATTCATGGACAGGCCAGCCCGGTTGTCTTACGGACGGCGTGGAACATATCAATCTAATAGGATTAACATCCAGGAAGAAGGAGGGGTGAGAGAACCCTCCCCTCATTTTTCTCTGAGCACTGACTGAGTCAGAACCCTGACAGTACGGCAGCGTGCTCCTCGGAAGGCCCTCCCCCCCAACCGCGCCTGTTTCCTGCTTTTCCCCAGATTGAAGACTTGCCCCTACAGCCTGCTCCTCCCCTATGGCCACAGTCAGGGAGTGAAGATGGTGCCCACACATCTTGAATTGGATTCCCTGGGGGCCAGAATTCAATGGACCTCTGTCCTTGCAACACTGCCAGGGCTGGACTGTCCCTTTTCATCCAACTGAAATGAAAAGGGCTTTAAAATTATGCCAGTCAAGTCCAAGGTGGAGCACAGATGGGAATCAGAATAAGAGAGGCCCCTCCTCCCTGCGTCGTCCTCCTTCATCGCAACGTGCACCCAGAGCACACAGTGAGGAATGTTTGAGGCCAGTGACAGCTGGGTCCAGAGCTCACCTTGCTCTGCAGTAAGTGGGTGATGAGGCAAAATGAGCAGTGAACCAAAACGAGCCTTTTACAACCAATGAGGCAGATGTTAGAGAATGTGGCTTAGGGGTGCAACACCAAAAAGCCTCCTAATTCCCAACCCCGACACGAATGCACCCACTCATCTGTGGGTCCTCCCAGGCACAAGGAGCAGGGACACAAAAGGAGCACGTGAAGATATAACTAAGCCATCTGGGCCACTTCTTTTTCCCAGATCCACCATAATTCTTGCCAAAAACAGGTGGAGAGAGGCCACAGGTGTCGCGTTCATTAATGTCCCTCCCCATGGAAATGCGAAGCCAGGAGAAGGAGGTTCCACTTCCCCTGCTCATGAGAGGGAGGTAGGATTGTGCACTGGAGAAAGGAGATGGGTCACAAAGCAGGGGTCTCCATCCCCAAGCGAGGACCATCCGAGGAAGCTGAGCTGGATGCCTCATGGCCAAGGTTGCAGTTGCCTCATGGCCAAGGTTGCAGTTGCCTCTGGGTGCGGTCCTGGTGTCCTTCTTTGGTCACTGTTAAGCCACCCCACCTGTCCAGCCTCTTTGGGCTCTTCCCTAGACTCACTGGCTGGAGGCAGAGGGCAGGTGCCTCTCCCAGAAGCTACTATCACACCTCCCTGGAAAGCTCAGTGGTCAGGGCACTGAGCCCGGTGGGCAGACCAGCTGTGAAGGCGCCCCCATGACTGTATAGGGAAGGGACTCTGTGCCCCAGACCACGTCCGTGTCCCAGGAATCCACACTTTGATTAAAAACAAACAAACAAACTTTAGAGTGATGGAATGGGGAATATGTTTGAAAAAAACAACAACACAAAGTCTCATTTGTTGTTTGTGTAACAATAACACCTGCAAACCTACGATACCCGCATTTTTTAGGCTTTTCTTCTTCTTTCTTGCTCTTGCTGTGTGCACATCCCAATGTGACATTGCCCTCCTGCCCCCTGCCCCAGGGTATGGCACCTGGAGGCAGCAGAGCCTTGGTGTCTCACAAATGGCAGCGTTTCTGCAGGTGACAGGGTGGATTTATGTCATTTATGTCTTTAGCTGAGGGGACGTTTCAGGGAGGGCAGTGGTTCAGCGGCGGAGCAGCCGCAGCTTTGCATGTATTACTAGCAGGAACTCATTGTAGTTTTTCTTTTTAATCACAGCTCCAAGGGCGACCATTGAGTGAGAGCTTCTGGTGGATTCTGACGACTGCTGTGACTGTGACTCGGGGTCCCAGCCGCACAGTCCCCCCACACACTCCTCGGGCTCTGCCTGGCTGGCTCGTGCTCCCATCGGCACCCACAACCCAGTCCCACCCACACGGCACGGCACACAAGAGAATTACAAGCATTTTCTAAAATAAAATAAAAGGAAAAACCCCACATCTCTGTGTATCAGTACGATTGCGTTCGCAGTGGCTAACGTTATAGGAAGAGTGGAAGAACAAATTCTATTTTAAGTTTCTTTCTTTTGATCGATAATAACTCCTTCTGGAAATGGCTCGGAGGCCAACATCATTTCCTGTTGGTCTTGGATGGAAAACAACCTCTTCTTTTTATCCTCTTTAAAAGCTTTTAGAAGTTAATCCATTTAGGCATCTTGGGGATAATGAAAAGCCACAGGAAAAAAAAAATTACAATGGTCACAGCTCTGTTTGGCATTCCCATAATTTACAAGCGTGTCAAAACTCTAGAGTTTCCAGGAGTAGCGGCGGCGGTAGGACTCTGACACAGAAAAGGGGGGGGGGCTGTAGTCCAATCTGGAGAGGAAAGGGCAAATTGTCTTCAATCTGCTTTGACATTGAGCCCGCGCGCACGTGATAAAATTCAGCTCCACCCCAGCTGGCCCTGTTCTCATCCTCTGACCAAATTAATTCCTCGTTGGAATCAGCACGTTCTTCTTGTCTCCTTGGAGGGAAATACACGTGTTCTCTCGTCTCATGACAGGGTTCATGACCTGGACGGATGCAAGCTCCCCTCTCGGAGGGCTGTGCAGGTCATGTTCACGTCTCAGCTCCGTTATTTGGTGCTTCCTACGACTGCCTCTCGCACAATCCAATCAGACGTAGCCAATATTTTTAGAGCATTTGACGGGCATGTGAGGGTCCTGGGTGCAGACCGATGAGCTCTGGAAGGCCGAGGGCTCGGTCAAATCCTCCACGGGAAAACGTGCCCCAGGATTTCCTTTTCGGAATTTAAAACAAGGATCAAGTCTCCGTTGCAGTGGTTTGTCACCGCTGAAGCAGAGGAGGCCCAGAGCCACCTCCATGCATCATGAGCTCCATAGCAATCCGTCCTTGTCTCAGAATCAAGAGTTTTAGCACCGCCCTGCCCCACACCCTGCCCATCTCCTAGCTGCAGGGAAGCTCATGGAGACTGATCCCAGCTTCCCAGCTCTGTATGCAAGGGGCCTGTGTCTGTGTCAGGAAGGTAGGGACCCTCGCGTATGAAGCTTACACATTCCGTTCACAGTGCCTGACTGAAATCACTGCACACACTCATCCTACATCTGAGACGTCACACACACACACACTCAAGTACGTGTGCGCGTGCACAGACAGCGTTCACGTACATGCAGGCAACCGCACCCTCGGGCGCGCACACACACACACTCAAGTACATATGCATGTGCACAGACAGCGTACACGTACAAGCAGGCACCCGCACCCTCGGGCACGCACACACACACACTCCCATGCAAGGGCACGCCGGGGAAGATGTTCTTGTGACACTGTGACTTCGGGTTTTTGATGGCTCACTCTCACCACAGCCCTTGACGTTGACCTTCTTTCTGCTTCTTCCTTGTTCAAAATTAACTTGTGTGGGACCATTTCCCGCAGACCTTGGAAGAGCTGTTTGTCACAGAGCTGTGCCTTGTGATGTCTAAGATGACCCTGCTGGCCCCGTCATGCATAGAAGAGAAGCTGGAAGCTATTTCTCAGCAGAGTGCCTTTGCAGGGATTGATGTCTGGGCCCCCGGGGTGGCCGGCGATAACCACCACCTTCATGTGGACGGTCTGTTTTCATGGGACAGAGCAAGGACGCCTGGGCCACCCCGGCCTCGAGCCTGCAGGTGATGAGTTTAGATCTCCCCGTCTTTGTTTACCTTTGAGGAGCAGCTGGCCCAGGTAGCCGGGACTCGGGGCCAGAGCAGGAGACTTGAGTCCAGTGGTCGTCATTGCGGGGTCCTACAACCGCAGCTGCGTGTCGGAACTGGACACCGCCGGCCTAGCTTGCCGGGGAAGGTGGTACCTGGCGGCGGGGGGAGGGAGGGAGGCAGGCCGGAGGGGGGCTTTCTTCTGAAACTGTGTCTGTTTATTCTTAAACACTTACAGTTTTTTTAAAACTTTACATAGTTCAAAATTATCTTCATAAATAATTCCTAGAGACCAAAGTGAGGGTTCAGGGGACCCGGGAAGGGGGCGACCACACTATTCTGATTTATTTATTTTTTTATCTGATCAAATGGGACTCTAAGTGTTGGGAGGGAGAAGGCAGGATAGTCGAGTTGTTTGGTCAGAATTCATTCCTATTTTTCAAAAAACACCGTTTTTAATGTCTTCATGAGCCGTCTAGCTACGTAGGCCAACACGCAGGAGAGAAAGAGGGTCAGAGAGATTAAATTTGGGTCCATGTGCATTAACAAACGTCAGCCTGTGACATTTTCATGGGAGTTCATCTGCTGAAACCCACCTGTGAGCCGGCCTTGCGTGAGTGGGCCTCTGTGGTTTCCTGCTCGTTCCCCTCCTAACGGTCCCCAGAGGGACCCTCCCTTCCCATTCCCCTCACAGTTCCAAGAGGGTCCCTCCCTGAACGGATCCAGCTTTCCAGAGAGCACTCCGGGAGGCTTCCATGCACAAGGCACAACGGCCTCCACACACACGTGTGCATCCAAGCTTTGCAACCAAGTTCTGTGAACATGACAGAGGACGCTGATTCCACCTCTTTGGGGACTCCAACAGATGCAAGAAACCCACCCTTTCATGGGACACTCGTGGCAATTAAAAACAGGGTTTTCTCCAAGAAAACGGACCGGCAGGTGAGGAAGTGGGCAGTGAGCTGAGACAGGAAACGCCTTCGTTGCGACTGCGGTCTTGGTACCAGGTCTGTAAAAACCACAGCTTGTGAACCAAGCAGACCTCTGAGCCGCGGAGACCAGGGAGGTATGAGCCAAGGGGACCGTGGCATTTCTCTCAGATTCCTAATTGGCTACAAAGGTGACCGGCTCCAACCTGAAGATGCCAAGAAAAGAGGCGCTTGGCTCTCTGAGGATTTATAAATTGACGTCTGGTAACAGAGGACGTGCCACGGAAATCCAAGCTCCTTCCATCCCAAGGACTCCCCAGCACGGGGACATGGCTGGAACGCCGTGGGTCGGAGGGAGGCTGACGCCAAGGCTGTGCCACGGCCGTGGTGGTGGTTGAATTGGAATAGTCCCTGGTTCTTTGCAATCTGGATAGATAACTATGTGACAGGAGACACGGATAAAAGGGAGTCGTCCCGGCGGGTCCCTCAGCAGCATGGAGAAGGTGCCCAGCCACTGAACGAGAGAAAAGTCATCCCCGCTGTTGCTAACAGTAGGATTTTCCAGCAAGTGTCCTGGCTGTCTTTTCATCCTGGGTCAAGGACCATGAACGAAGGAATAAAAATTGCTGCATTTGAATTTTCTGCCCGTACCCAGGACACTCCACAGGAGTCCTGAGACCCTGGGATGATTAATTTCTTGTGTCTGCTGAATTGGGCCATGCTAGTCCATTTTTAGGGAAACACTAGTCTAGATGTGACTGTGAAAGTATTTTTTTTTTTTAAGATGTAATTGTAGCCTTTGAGTAAAGCAGATTACCCTACGCCATTCGGTGGGCCTTATCTAATCACTTGGAAAACTTAAGGTTCCTATCTCCTCAAAGGAGTGGGAATTCTGCCTCCAGACCTAAGGACTCAAGGCCGCATCACCAATAGTTGCCTGGGTCTCTGGTCTGCCAATGTACCTTACAGACTTTGGACTTGCCAGCCCTACCATCTCATGAGCCAGCCCTTAAAATGAATGTTAGATGGATAGATAGATGATGATAGATAGATAGATAGATAGATAGATAGAGGTGGATAGATAAATGATAGATAGATATAGATAGATAGATTAGATAGATAGAAGATAGATAGATATAGAGATAGGTAGATAGATAGATAGATAGATAGATAGATAGATAGATAGATAGATAGATATAGAGATAGGTAGATAGATAGATAGATAGATAGATAGATAGATAGATAGATAGATAGATATAGAGATAGGTAGGTAGATAGATAGATAGATAGATAGATAGATAGATAGATAGATAGATAGATAGAAGATAGATAGACAGATACCAGAGAACCCTGACTGACACAGAGCCATCTCCCCAGCATCCTCTGGGGTGTGTTTCTCCCGGGCCCCCTTCCTGCACCTTCAGACAGCCATCACCCCGGTCTGGGTGAAGCGTACCCTGGCTACAGGATCACCTCTGTGTTCTCAGTGAGTCTTGACCACAAGCTGGAGACACCATGCCCCAGAACCACATCTCCAGATTCTGAAGTCACTCCACAGCCCCATTCACCCATGTCCCCCTCCCCTCAACTGCTCAGGGACCCAAGGAGCTCAGCAGCAGAGGGAGACCCTCATCCCCAGGGCGGGGCAGAGAGGGTGACATCTGTGGCTGCAGCATTTCTCGCCGCATCCCTGCCGCCATCAGTCTTCCTTCCCCCTCCCGGCGCGGCTGAGAGTGGCGCGGGCTCCTCCTTGACCCAACACCACGCTCAGGCTCAAAAGCTCTGTCGTCCTTTCTCCTAGAGCTGCCGTGCTTACTTAAAAGGGGGGGAGGGGAGAAAACCAAACAGGCCCCTAGGAAAAAGTGCTGTGATTTAATGTTCATGGGATTTGCTATTTTGTTTAAGAATTAACTTGATCCGAAATCCTCAGGAACGGTTATGACTCCTCTGCCCCAAAGCCCATCCACCACCGTGAGTGCTAGCCGTGAGTCTGCCCCTCCGCCCCCGCAAGAGCCCCATTTGTCACAGAGCTCGTAATGCGGCTGTAAATCTGCCTTCTCCCGCTGCCATATGCTCCACTTCCATTTGCCGGGTGCCCGGCTGCGTGTGGTCAGATGGAAGCCTCCATCTAAACGGTCCATTTGGATGTGTCGACGGCCCCAGCCGATGACTGTTAGGCTCTGAGATACAGTCGTGGAAGCCGGGAGGGATGGAGTCAACGGAACATCTGATTTGGAAATGTGTTGTTGAAACGTGTCCAGTCACACATTAAAACTCATTAGAGCCTTTGATTTCTCTGCCAGAGGAGAAGGCATGTTGCACCCGGGGTCACCATGGGGTGGGAAAGGGAACCCCAGGGCAAAGACAGAGCCCTGTGCTTAGGGCAGACTGGACCTGGTACCCTCTAGCAACTGGGCTGTGACTCCCAGCTGTGACTGACCCTGTTAGCATCCCGAGAAGCCGTCCGTGGTTCACCAGGACGGCAGAGCACCAAGAGGTCAAACGTCCCCCCAGAGGGTCGCCGCTGAGCCGTGCTCCAGCGGGGTGAGCTGAGCGCATCACTCTGCTGCTGGATGAAGAGGGGGTTCCATCTGGCTCTGCCTCGTTCACGGGGAATCCCGGGCAACTCATTTCATCACTTGGACCTGGGGTTTCATCTTCCCTCAAAGGAACGAGCCATGCCCACCTCCCGAGGTTGCTGGGAGGAGCCAGGGGCAATGCTGGGAAGGTGTCTGCTTGGTGGCAGGTTTACAGTCAGCACACACAGCAGGCTGACAGCCACTGTGTCTGGGACACATCGGAAGACATTGTTGCCCCTCTTTACGGTGGGGATGCCCCTGCGGGGAAGAAAAAGGCTGGGGGTTGGGGTGAGACTGCACACAGGGTCTGCAGAGAGGAAAATACTTGTCCTCTAGGCATCTTAGGTTCTCGCCTGGGGCCGGGTGAAGAGACTGGTCAAGACAGATCGGCAAGAGCGCAGCGAACCGGAGGTCTCCACACGTGCGCTGGGTGTACCTGGGAGCACCCGGCCACGAGGAACCCACAGGGGCATGGATAGAAGTTGGGTTTAAATACCCACAAAGGAACGGGGGTAAGGGGCTTCCGGGTGGGGAGGAAGGCACGTTGCAGGAAGGTGGCCAGGAAAAGGCTGTGGCTCAGGGTCACGGGGTCAGCTTGGTTACGCAGTCTGTCAGTCCTGCCTTCTCCCCAAACAAGAGCTGTGGCGAGCCTTCCTCGTCCGGCGGCAGGAGCAGGTCATCCCCCACACTGGGGCTCTGGGGCTGCTTCCCAGGTGTTCTGAACCCCGTCCCTGCAGGCTGTGCCTTCCGTGAGAAGCTGGGTTATGAGCCTCCTGCAGAGCTCTGCCCGGTTGTACGTAAACTCAGTGGTGTGGCCCCTGTGTCCTCCGCCCCTGGTGTCACCGGCGTCACTCCAGGACTTAGCAGGACATATGCGCTGCACTCCCTGGCGAAATAAGTAGAGTCCTTGTTAAGTGCCGGTGGCGGAGGAGGCAGAGGACCAGGGCCACCTGGGCAGTGGCTAGTAGAGTACATCCTGGAGTCAGAGGGGTGGCCCTGCAGCCCAGCAGACAGGAACATGAGGGTCCGGAGCTGACCCGTGGTGTCCCCCTTCCCCATGCTGCCGGATGCAGAGACGGCTCCCTGGGAACTGAGAATGGGGGGCCTGGGGCCAGGCACAGCCAGAGCTGCTAGGCTGCACCCTCTGTAACACGGGGCTCCCTAACCCCTGTGCTCTGCAGAGACCCGACCCCGGGGGCTTGGGAAGTATGAACTGGGCTGACGTTTTATGTCAACGGGACTCCGCCTCGGGAGAGCCATCTGTCAGTGAAGGTGAACTTCAGACGCCAGTTTCCAAGGCTGTGGTCCACTCCGAACTCCCCTTCCACCTGGATAAAACCGTTTACACCGAGTTACGGGAGCCTCCGTGTCCCAGGTGAGGCCGGCTGGGGGAGGACTAGGGGCAGGTCCTCCCAAGTTGTTAAAAGAGGCCAAGGGAGTCAAGTGAGGGGACTTCTCCTGGGCAGGCGTGTGTCCCCAGGGCAGAGTCCTCGGGCTTGGGTGGCGTCCGTCTGACTCCCCACAGACACCTGCCCAGCTGTCCTTTGTCGTCTGCCTTGTCCTCACTGCCCTGGCCATAGCTTGGCGAGGCCACCTGAGTCAGACACTGGCTGAGCCACGCCTGAAGCCTGCCGGGCTGTTCCCTGCGCGGCTGATCAGCTAATATTCAGAGCCGTATTGCTATTCATTACCTGTACGGAGGTCGTAACAGTGCCTCTAGGAGCACGCTGTTGTGTTGGATGTGAAGAATTTAACACAGAGCAGGGAGGCGGGGGGGGGGGGGGGACGACAGAATCACACATACTCAGCCGACATGATGGACAGCCACGTCCCGCAAACCCCGCCGCGCCAGCCCTCCTCACCAGTGCGGCAGCCCTCTCTAAAGCCAGATTTGTATTCCACCTCTGCCGCTTGCTCTCCCTGCGTCTTTTAGGCCTTAATTTCATGAGTGATTGCTTTGAAAAGGAGGGATGATCACCGGTTTACCGAGAGGCCATGCAATTCCTAATTGCCTTTCCAGAGAGTTCTCCTCCCTGGAGCCCAGCAGGGATTTATGCAGCAGCGTCACCACCCCCTCCCACGGGGCAGGCGGGGGGGGGGGGGGGGGGGGAGGAGGCTCCCTTCACCATCTACCAGCTAGCGCTCCACCTTAGAGTGACACACACAGTCCTGACTGGGAACCAGGAGGTCCCACCTCTGCCTCAACCGCTTCCCTGGATCCTGGCCCGCCCCCTTCCCACGGTCCAGTCCTGCAAGATGGGTTTGCTTGGTAGCTTCATTGGAACATCATTGGTAGACAAACAATGGCGCCCTCTTTTTCTTTTTTTAGTGAGAGAGAGAGATAGAGAAGGAGACGGAGAGAGGGACAGATAGGGACAGACAGAAAGGGAAAGAGATGAGAAGCATAAATTCTTTGTTGCAGCTCCTTAGTTGTTCATTGATTGCTGTCTCGTTGTGCTTTCACGGGGGGGGGCGGGTGCTTCAGCAGAACAAGTGACCTCTTGCTCAAGCCAGCAACTTTGGGCTTCAAGCCAGTGACCTTTGGGCTCAAGCCAGTGACCTTGGGGTCATGTCTATGATCTATGATCCCATACTCAAGCCAACAACCCTACACTCAAGCTGGTGAGTCCATGCTCAAGTCGGCGACCTTGGTGGGTTGTTTTTTTGTATTTTTCTGAAGCTGGAAACGGGGAGAGACAGTCAGACAGACTCTCGCATGTGCCCGACTGGGGATCCACCCGGCACGCCCACCAGGGGGCGACGCTCTGCCCACCAGGGGGCGATGCTCTGCTCCTCTGGGGTGTCACTCTGTTGCAACCAGAGCCACTCCAGTGCCTGGGGCAGAGGCCAAGGAGCCATCCCCAGCGCCCGGGCCGTCTTTGCTCCAATGGAGCCTTGGCTGCGGGAGGGGAAGAGAGAGACAGAGAGGAAGGAGAGAGGGAGGGGTGGAGAAGCAGATGGGAGCTTCTCCTGTGTGCCCTGGCCGGGAATCGAACCCGGGACCTCTGCACGCCAGGCCGACGCTCTACCATCGAGCCAACTGGCCAGGGAACCTTGGTGTTTTGAACCTGGGTCCTCTGCATCCTAGTCTGACGCTCTATCCACTGCACCACTGCTGGGTCAGGCACAGTGACATCCCTCTTGATGACATGGATGTGTGCAAACACTCATGATACCATCACCACAGTCAAGGTACTAAACATATCCATCACCTCTGAAAATTTTCTTGTGTGTGTGTATGTGTGTGCATGCTTTGTAAGAACACTTACCACAAGATCTATCATTTTAAAATACATTAATGAGCACAATATAGCATTTCAAGCTATAGACATCGTGGCTACCGTGGGTCTTCAGGACGTCCCATTTTCCATGACTGACACTGTGTCTCCCTCCCCCCTGGCCCCTGGCAACCACTCCTCTACTCTGCTTCCATGAATTTTGACTGAAATTGCATGGTGTTTGTCTTTCCTCTGACTGACTTATTTCACCTAACATAATGTCCTCCAGGTCTATCCAGCTTGTTGCAAGAGGCAGGATTCTCTTTTTGTCTAAGGCTGAGTGATACTTTGTTATCTCTCTGTGTATATAGATCATGTCTTCTTCATCCCTTCATCTGTGGGAGAATGCAGGGGTTTCATTCTGTATCTTGGCTGTCGTGAGTAATGCCACGATGAACCTGAGAAAGCACACAGATCTTTGAGATCCTGACTTCCACTGTTTTGGATAAATACCCAGGGATGGGATTGCTGGATCCCAGGGTAGTTCTACTGGGAACTTCTTGAGGACCTACTGCTTTCCACTGTAGCTGTGCCACCTGACATTCCCACCAACAGCCTCGCATCTGCCAGGGCTTCTTAGGACATAACCCACAATGAAGGTGTCCCAGAGTCACTTGCTTTTGGTCCCATCCTAATGACAAGGCACATCCACTCATTGGTCCACTCCCTTCTCCACTAACTCCATCTCTTGTTCTAAAGGTAGGAAGGAAGGAAGGAAGGAAGGAAGGAAGGAAGGAAGGAAGGAAGGAAGGAAGGAAGGAAGAGAGGGAGGAAGGGAGGGAGGGAGGGAGGGAGGGAGGGAGGGAGGGAGGGAGGGAGGGAGGGAGGAGGGAGGGAGGGAGGGAGGGAGGGAGGAAAAAGAAGAATGAGAAAGAGGGAGAGAAAGAGAGGGGATCTTGGGTTGTTCCTTTTAACTTCTCTTTGTTATCTTTGTTGGATGTTTCCAGAAGCGTCAGCTTCAGGGGCTGGGTGTGGGCTGCTCTGTGTCTGGGGGTCGGTCTCCTGTTTGCACGTTGACTGCTCAGATGGAGGGAGCTTCTTCCCGCCCCTCAGCAGCCTCTGGTCTCTGCCCAGCACGACATGTTCCTATACGGCTTCCCTCTCGTCAGGGCAGGATGCAACGTGACCTTTATTTAAAATTATTATTCCCAACAGCTAAACTTGCTGCCACTTCTTTAAAAAAAATTAATAGGCAACAGCTTTGTTTTATTGAGAGGAATGTTCTTATGTAAATGTTAATCTAATGAATAAGCAAATGAGTGTTCCCCATAAACCACTTAACTGTTTGGATTCAAACCACAAATCAATTCCTACCCCTTTCAGCTGATGGCTGATGGACGGACGGAAGCGTGTCTGGGAGGAGGACCAGACCACAGCTACCTTCTCGCGTGTGTTCTCCCTTCCCTCCCTCCCTCTCTATCTCCCTCCCTCCTTCCCTCCCTCCTCCCCTCCTTCCCTTCATCTTGTTCTCTTTTCCATCACGAGCTGGTGCAAGCATGCCTTTAAATGTCACCAGCAAGAACCTGGCTTGTCCTCTGTGTGTCTTGTGCTGACCAAGCCACCGTTGTGTCCGAAGAGGCGCCATTTCCCAGCTGAGGGGCAGGAGCTCGCTGCTGGGCACTCTGAGATGCTGAGTGCAGAGGCTTGTGCATATTTAATGTCCCGGTTCAGTGACTGTGTTGGAAAGGAGGCCATGCACAGGATGCACCTCAGATTTACGGTTCCTAATTACGTGGACCCCACATCCTCTCCATTCCCTCCACAGACAGCATTGTCTGCTTAACTGGGACAATGGCCCAGGGGACGTTCTTTGCGCCTCACAGCGACTCATTTGAAATGAGTCCGAACCCTCTGCCCGGGAATGGCTGGCAGTGACCTGCTTCTGTGCAGCCCCGAACCTCTGTCAGGCCCAGTACTGTCGCTCACACAGGCCCCTCAGCTCTGCCTGGGTCCCGTGAGGGTGAAACATCGTAACAGCAACCACAGACACACGGGTGACTTTGGTCCGTGTACTTGTATAAACATGCCGGGCTCGTGCGAGCACGCCGTCCGTTTTGTCTGCCAGGAGCGTTCCCTCTACCAGAGACAGAAGCTTGGGTGGGCAGAGACTGGGTCCCGAGCGAAGGCCCCGCTGCCGTCGGGTGGAAGCAACAGATGGAGGGTTTCCGCTGGGCCCGCCTGCTTCACGCTGGGCTTCCCGGGTCCAGCCAGCGGGGTCTTTAGGATTCCAAGCACCCAGCTCCTGCCACGGCTTTTCTAGAATGAAGGGAACAGAATGCAGAGCAAGGCCTCCCCCATCTGCACACCCGCTTGATAAATGGAGGGGCCAGTGTAATGAGTGAGCTGTCAACTGTTGGGTGTGATTTTTGTTTCTTTACGGGGAATGCAGAGCAGATGAAAACATTCCCTGTGCGGTTACCACCGGTTCCACGAAGATGCAGGCTCAGCCTGAGGGGAGAGACAGATGCCGAAAGCCCTCCCCCATTTTTTCTAGAAAGATAAGTGCCGTGCTCAGTGCCCTGCAGAGCGGCTGCTCAGGAATCCAACGCTCTGGAAGGGAGGTGGTGGTGGGCCACACGACAGCCGCTGAGACGTCAGCGAGGGATGAGAAACACTCAGGTAGGGGGCAGCTGCCCCCGGGTCAGGCCACCTGGGACACCACCCAGTGCTCTGAGACCAGACTCCTTCCCATCCCTGACGCACAGCATTCTGAGCGTGGGCCCCCCTTAGTGACACTGATGGGCATTGGGAGAGGTTGCATGCAGCTCAATTCAACTGTGCACACATGCAAAGTGCCTACTGTGTGCTGGGTGTGAGCTAGATGCTGGGCAGACACTCAGCTAGATGCCACGCTTGACACAGGGACGGAGCACCACCTCTGTCGTCAAGGAGACTGGAGTCAGCACCTGACAGAACCAGTGTGGAAGGGTGTGGTGTGGCAGGCAGACGGGCAGTGTGTGCGTGCACATGAGGACATATGTGTGTACATGTGTGTATGCACATATGTGTGTACACATGTGTGCATGTATTGTGTGTGCATGTGGGCACAAATGCATGTGCAATTGTGTGCATTTGCACATGAGTACGTGTGTGTGCATGGATGTGTGTGCATGTACATGTATGTACATGTGTTGTGCATGTATATGTATGTATGTGTCTGTGCTGCTCTGTTAGGCTGTGGTGACAGGAAGAGGAAGCGCCCCTCTTCTCCCTGCAGGGCACACTTCCTAGTGCCCTCTGGACCAGCACCGCCAATAAAGTCAGGATCTGCCCTTCCCCGGACCTAGCAGTCCGCAAAAGTACCAGCTGTTCTCCCAAGTCACCAACATGTAGCTCAGACCTCCGAATTGGGGGCGGGGCTCAGCCTTCCCTCCTCCCTGCTGCGACTGGTCTCGCAGCAGGAGAGGCTGGGGACCCAGCGGTGGGCCTCCTCTGAGAGCCCACCCCAGGCCTGCTGAGGGATGCTTGTGACAGTGGGCAGGTCGCTGCCCCTCGAGTTTCCAGCTCCCTCCCTGTAACCCGAGAGTGAAGCTCTCTGTCCCCCAGGCCAAGTCTTCAGATTAAATGAGAGCGCGGAAGGGTGGGATCACAGTGAGATCTCTCCTTTCTACGTTCCTGGGGCAGAGATTCAGGGGGACCAACAGCTGTCCACTGGCCTTAACTTCCCTGGTCATCTGTCTCCTCTCTCCTGCCCAGGGTGGGACCCAGCACGGCACAGAGCAGCCAGCAGGGTGGCTAGCGGGAGAGAATGGCCTCCCTCTGAAACCCACCGGAGCAGCTCGGCCCCCGGGAGTGAGGGGGGGGGGAGGGTTCGAGCAGGGAGGCAGCAGGCGGCTCTTCGTGCGCCCAGACAATCTCGGAGCTCTAGAAAGTTAATTAGTTTTCTCTCCCTTCCCCTGTGGACTGAGAAGGAGCTGGCTGGCATCCACCTTGACAGCCGTCCACCACATTCCTGTATACATCAGGCCTAATTTAATTTTGAAATTGCATTGGAAAAAAAAAAGTGTGAAGATGTGAACGGCACGGCAGAGTTTAGAAAGCCTATTGTCCAGGGGTTTTCTGCCAAGACAGGGACCTCCGGTGGCAACCGTGCATGTCATGTGCTTCCCAATGATACAGCATATCCCTCGAGTGTCCCACTTCTCTCAGTCATGCGGATCGTGGAGGGAGCATGCCACCGACCGGTTCCGGGCAGCAGGTTCCCGGCCTTCCCAGGAGGCGGACCCTTTGTTGGGGGGGGGGGGGTCCGTTCCGACGAGAAAACAAGGTTGCTGGGACACCATTCTGGGTCCTGGATACACCCGCTGACCACCACTAACCAGGTGCTCGTGTGCCCCCTACCGTGGCTCGCGGAGGGTAGAGCCAGGGTGACACGTGATGAGGTCCTGCCGTCATTATTTTCTCCTTCTAGGGTTTATGGCGGATGGGTTGTCAGGCTTCAGGGAGCTTAAATTCTGCAGCATCAACTTCCGGCATAAAATATTAGGAGGAAATGGTTTATATCTTCTCATCTCACCCTTGGAGGGCTGTAATTCTCTTGATGTCAATTAGAATTAGACAAATCAACCTGGGAGAGACACCCATGGACCCCCGATGCCCTCCCCTCCTCACCCAAACCTCCCATCAGAGCTCAGACCTCCTCACGACGGCCGGTGAAGTCCAATCAGACCCGTGTTTTTATCTGCACGTTGCCAAGATTTGAATAACACCGTCTTCCCACATCAAAAGGGAACGCGGAGACAGATGCGTACTTCTAAGTAAATAGAAAAGACCGCCCACGGAATTCTAAGTATCCTCAGGAATCATATTCTGCCACTACGATGCTAAGGGATGCCCATTAATTTACTACACGGAAACCAAGCCCAATAAAGTTGGGCCATAAACCGAGCATCTGTAGTTAAACGTCACGTTTTCCCACTCCACCTACGCGAGGCAGCATCAGAATAGATTCCCTCATGGGGAAATACGGCCTGGGATAGGCCCCGCTGACAACTGCCCTCTTGTGGGCTCCGTCAGGCATCAGCACCCTCGGACCAACCTCACCCATCGCTGCCTGCTCCTCTGGTCCTCCCCGGCCCTCAACCAGCCCCTCCCCGTGCCAGGCACAACTCCTGGCCCAGCGACACCTGCCCTCCTGCGCTTGTTGTGTTCCAGCGGGAAAAGTGGGCGTCCGAGGCGAGGTGAAGACTCAGACCACACAGGAGCGTAGACGGTGGAAACCGCAGCAGGCAGGCATGCAGGTGTTGGGGGTGAGAGGTTGTCTGTGCGTAGGCAGAGCCCAGCGAGGGTCTGCTATTGGAGAAAATTTATAGAGGGTGACCGTCCCCTGCCAGGATCCCAAGGCCGCTGTGGCATGGTTGGGGAAGAACTCAGAAGCCAGCGGTGCTGGGTCATGACCGCCAAGCGCAGTCGGACCCGGGATGTAAGAGGTTGGCAGTCCTGGCCTTCTGAGCCTCCGGGGTCATGGCCGACACCGGCTCTGGCGGTCAGCTGGAAGCCGCTGGAACAAGATGACTCTCTACATTTACAAAGGTGGCCCTCTTTCTCCACTCAGTTGGCCATGGGGACAGTGAACAGTTCCCCGGACAGGGACCTCCGCGTGCTCCCCGTGAAGGACCCCTGTTCCCAGCACCCCTCTGTTCCGAGCTTCTCCCGGGCTCGCGTGTGGGGCACCTGCCTGCAGGGGACTCGGGGCAGGTCCTTCTGCTAAGGGATTCCACGCATACAGGCGTTCCCCATGCTCGCCGCTGACATTTGAGAGTCTGAGCACACACGTTTCTCCTTATCGGCCCCTGAGGTTTGACGCCCTGAGTGTCACAGGTTCTGTAGCACCGAATGCTTGGGTAACAGACAACTCCTGGAACAATAATGAGGTGTGTCAACCAGGAAATAAAAAGACACACCCGCCTCCTACATGGCTTGTTTTTGATGAAACAAACCAAAAAAGACCCCACTGAGAGCGGTCTTGCCCAGTCGCTCTTTGCTCTGAGGAAGGGGGCCGAGAAAGGACCCCGCCGGCAGGCTGGGCATGATATCTCAGGTCTTTCCCATGGGAGATCATGCCCGTCGATGGGAAGAACTTGCAAGTGGGAGATAAGGATGTCCCTGTGGCCCTGTGTCACCTACTTACCCTAAATTCATGGGGCAGGGACCAGAGGCAAGCTCATTTCCTGAAAGCCAACTTCCTCTGCTGTAAGGTGAGAACAGTCATGGGGCCGCCCAGCAGGGTTCCTGTGGAGAACTCAGTGGGACATCTGCTACTCACCACCTCGCCATGTGGCCACCATAATTGTGTGCTCTGCACCCCGTGCGGCTGCCTGGGGTCCCCATTGTGGGCGGCACATGGGATGATGCCCTCAGAGGTAGAATTTGGGAGCTGTCCCTGGGTCTGGGAGCAGTTCAAGTTAAGGTTTTGCAGGGAGGAGGGAGGGGTGACCGATGAACCCAAGTCCATCTCCCTGCTCCGGGAGGGAGGGAGACAAGATCCTGAGGAGCCTGTCATGGGGCCATTGGTGTGCCCCCCCCCCCCCAATTCATACAGCCAAGTCCAGCCTCCAGCACCTCAGAGGTGTCTGTATTCGGAGTTTGGGCCTTTAAAGTGAGGTGAGGTCATTGGGGTGGACCCTAATCCAACCTGACTGAGGTCTTTGTAAGAAGAGACGAGGACACACACAAGGACAACCATGTGAGGACATGGGGAAAAGATGGCCATCTACATGCCCAGGAGAGAGGCCTCGGAGACACGCACTCTGCCGCACCTGGTCCCGGGCGTCCAGCCCCCAGGACTAGGAGGAAATACACGTCTGTAGTTTGAGCTGCCCCGTCCCTGGTGCTTTGATACAGAGGTCCCAGCCCGCCACACGGTGCTCCTTCCCATGACAGGAACGTGGTGATAGGCCGTGTCTGGGCAGAGTGTGCGTCAACGGCTGTCTCCTCTCTTTCTGCCCCGATGCCAAAGCCCCCCGTTCTGTTTGTGAAGAGCCGTCTCAGCAGAGCGGGGAGGGGGAAAGGGGCCTCTTGTGAGTGTCCCCCATCCCTGGATGTCCCTGGCGCGTCTCTGCCAGACCGCGTTGGGGCGGTCGGCCCCGTGCCCGAACCCGCCGTCACTGTCGGGGTAGCTCAGTTTTTCTGAGCAGGGAGAGAAGGTTTTGGAGGACTCCTGAGCAGGCTCATTTCATTTGCTGTGAAGTAAAGTTAAAAGCAAATGGCACTAAATTAATATTGATTCAAATTAAGCCGTTTATCTCTTTATGCATTTCAGCTCCACATCAAATACAATCACTGCATTCGCTGCTCCACAGCAAATAACATTACAAGTTAAATGGCATCTTGTGGTGGTTTCCGTTTTCTGGGAACCAAACACACACACACACATACAAGCACGCGCACGCACACGCACACACATACACATTCCTCCCCACCCCCAAGCTTGCAGCTGAACCAGAGGCCACCTGCCGCTGAATGGAAGCGAAGGGGCCCCGGAGTCCTCGCTCTGTCTGCAGAGTGAGAGGTACTAGGCGGCCGACTGCCTCATCTTAAGGCAGGGTGCTTCCCACGGTTGCCCTGTGCGTGGCTGTCCGGGTTCTGGGAAACTACAGGAGCTGTGCCTTTATCTTCCAGGCCCAGGCTGCGGGGTGCTGCAGGGACACCCTTGGCAGCTGTGTGCCTGAGGTAGAGTGCCATCTGTCCCCCACGTTCTGTACGCCGGTTCTGACTGACTTCTCCATTCCTCCTTGGCAACAGAGCCGTAGAAAAGGAAAACAGCCCTGAAGGGGGTGCTGAAACCCCCGAAGCCAAAGCCACCACCAGCGTGTGGCTGGTCACAAAGCTTGCTTCAGGTGCTTGGGTCTATAAATACATGTGTGTGCATGCACACGCACACGCATATGTGTGCTTGGCCTCAGCTGTTCAGAGACCTGGGATGACACGGATCAATATAGCATGGGGGTGGCCAATGGCAGATTGTCCCTGCTGCTCCGAGCCCAGCCGACAGCTGATATGATGACTCCCTCCTCCCCTGAGGACAAGAGAAACAGCTGGGCCTGTCAGTGAATAAACGTCAAGGATGGTTCTGAGTGACAGTTTTCCAGTTCTACAGAAAAGAAAAAAAAAATGGTCCCTGCAAAAAAACTGTAGGGACCCCTGGGTCATGCCCTCTGCCATTTGTCACCATGCCATCAGAATGCCAGTCTGGGAGCTCCTATCCTGGTTGCCCTGGGAGGAAACTCGTGAACCACTCTTATCTTCAGAAGGACAGCAAGAGAGGTGTCTCAGTCCGTCCGAGAACACCGTGGGCTGGATGGCCGTGCAAACAACAGACACTGTCTCTCACAGTGCTGGGGGCTGTAAGTCTTCTGAAGATTTGGTGTCTGTGAGGCCAGCTTCCTGGTTCACAGATACCTGCTCAACGTGTCCTCACATGGCCCCAGTGTCCTCACATGGTCACCATGTCCTCAGGTGGAGGAAGGGGTGAGGGAGCCCTGCAGGATCCCTTTTAAAAGGGCACTAATACCGTTTGTGAGGGCCGCACCCTCGTGTCCTCATCCCCTCCCAATACCGTCGCATTAGCAGTTAGAAGTCCAAGGGGAGGCCGGAGGGACACAGACAGCCAGCCATGGCAGGTGCAATCGGGAAGTCCTGGGTCTCTGCCAGGACACCCAGCTAGGACCCCTTCTCTACCGAGAGGCATCCGGTCTTTCAAAACAAATACGCCTAGATGGAGGGGGTGCCTCTTTTTATAAGCTGGTCATTGGGGGTCTTTACTTTTGCTTGGCAGGAATGCATTAGAGGAAGAGAGAGACCGCCCACATTCCTGATGGACAGAAAGGAACAAATGCCAAGATTTGTACCTCGTCCTTTACCCGCCAGGGCCCTGCACACAGATGGCCCGATCCGCAGGCTACAGCTGGGTTCCTCCTGCTGGGATGTCACCAAGGGGCTCGAGGAGAACGTGTCATGCCAATCCTGGGCACCTTTGTCCTTCCTGGGGACTGAAAAGCCACAGTCAGTATGTCCCTTTGGGTGCACCTGGCTCTGTTTTCTTCTCTCTGTCTTTTTTTTTTTCTTTTCTGTTTCTTTTTCTGGCTCTTATTTTTAAAATGTAATTTTGCCAGCAGCCATAAGAGAATCCATCAGGAACCATAGATGAGTAACTTAACTAGATTTATTTCTTTCCCACAAGTGACTCAGGGAGAGGAGTTCTGGAGACCTGAGAGGAAGGTTCTGGAAAGGAAAGGGGAGGTGGCACAGAGCTCCAGGTGGAAAAGGCAAGGTGGACAAACCTTTACGGGTGTCCACCCCAGTGGCCCGAGGGCAGTGAGCCGACAGACACCCTTGTCCTGGAGACCGGCCTTCCGGCGGCCAGCACACTTCAGAGGCCCTTGGCCTTTGACGACGTTGCCTGTGGGTTCGTGGGCAGCGCAGAGGCTGGCGGCACGCAGGCGCAGGGAGAGCTCCGGCTGTTCCCCATGGTTCCTCAGCTAGGGCTGCCGCAGCAGAGCACCACCGGTGGGGGCCCTGACCCAACAGAAAGGCGTGTCTCAGAGTCTTGGGGGCGGGAGCCCTGAGATGCAGGTGTGAGCAGGGCTGGTTCGTCTCGAGACCCCTCTCCTTGGCTTGTGGACAACAACCTTGGAACCTCCCTGAGTCTGTGCTTCATCTCCTCTTCTTATAAAGATACGGGTCTTATCGGATTAGGGCCCCACCCTGATGACCTCATTTGAACTCAATCGCCTCTGTAAAGGCCCTAAGTGTATCTTCATACACAGTTGGGGGTGAGGACTTCAATATATAAAGATGTGGGTGGGGGAAGGAGGGACACGTTCAACTCATAACAGCTTTCTCAGCTTGGCATTTTCTCTACCCAGATGACTTATTTTATGGCCTGTTACCCTGCCCCATGGCGTCTGGAGCTCACGACATAACCATGGGGAGTTTCTGGCAGAATTCTTGGCTGAGCGGCCACAGATGCACTCAAACGAAGCCTACAGAATCTGCTCCCCTCCCACCCACCCCCCCAACACCGCTGCCGAATGCAGGCAGACACATAAGCTGGAGCCAGAGGTCGCAGGGGAAAGCCTTGGCGGTCATTCAACCCTGGGCTGGCCAGCAGGTGTCACGTCCACCCCGGCTGTGTTTCGCCTGCTCAGAAGGACGTGAGGATGTGCCGTGACAATCAGTCATGTCTGCTATGGGCACGGGACAGGAACGTCAGCACCTGCATCTTAGACCTCTCAAACCCCAGACCCATCCAACATCCCGTGGGGAGTGACGGCCAGTGTGAGGGAATGACCAGCGCCATCACCCGGCACCTCAGAGACAGCCTTTGACAGCAAAGTTCTTAGCTTGTAATTTCATATTCCGTCTGTTATGGTCAGACGTTGGCTTCAGGCGATTAACATAAAAATCAAGGAGTTTGTTGATATTTTTCTTAAAATCACAGGTAAAAAAAAAAAACACCCCCCCCCCAAAAACCCCAAAACATTGCTCCAGGCTGTCAGGGATGGTCTTGCTGAACCGATGTAGGGGTTCAGATCTCCACTGTACTGAACAGGAGGCCAGGTGGTGGGGTCACAAAGATGAATCGGGGTGATGAGCCCACACTCTGCGATTCCTGGTCGCCAGGGAATAGACTATCAGGGAGTGGAAGGTGAAATGTTCTCCTGGGGCTGGTGGGTCTGAAACAGTCACAGTGGGATGTTCATGTAACCCTTGATGGATGAGCAGAAATCCTTGAGCCTAAGAAACAGGAAGAGAGGATGCAAGATGGTGGCTCCAGAAGCACTGGCTGAGGTGGGATGGCCAGGGCTTTCCAGGAAACAGCTCCAGAGCCGTCGGAAACCAGGTAAACTGAGAGCTTTGAATGCTCAGGACAGCACTCAAGGGCACAGCCCTGTTCCCTCCCTTACCCCCCACCCGTGCCCGCATGCACACTCCCCCGAATCAGACATAACAGAAATGTAAGTCTGGGAAGTAACCCAGGCGGTGGTGATGCCGTTGTCATTAAAGGCAGCTGGGGCTGGGGTGCCCGGGGTCCTCCGTGGAGAGCAGCAGGCTGATTAATGGCATCTGGAAGATGAAAGCTGGAAAACCCAGCCCGTCAGACTTCATCTTGGGTAATGTCTCTCCTGCAAACCACATCCTAATAATATGTTTTTCTGGGTTACGGGAATGGAGCTACCGAGAAGCAGCGGGCTTGCCTGGGTGGGCAGGTGGGTACCGGGAGCTGGAGCCTGTGGGCGCAGGGAGGATAGGGAGCCACCTTCCGGGGCGGGGGGTGCTTCAAGAAAGACTTCCCTTCCGTGCCATTGACCTGCGGGATGGGGCCATTGGGGGTGGGGCAAGGAGCAGGTGGGAGCCAGGTTCTGGGGAAAGGAAATTGTTTTTTTCTCACAAGAAGGAAAATGCCGAACATACCCTTCTGCCTTCTCTGGGTCAGGCATTGGGGGCGCTAAGAATCCTGATATTCTTTTGTGTAATTCTCCAAGCAACCCAGAAGGACCAGATTGTCACTTGGCAGTCACATCTCCCTCCAAAGCATTTGCCACGTGGCACCCAGGGGAAGCAGGCAGAGGCTCCCAGGCTGCGCCCGACTCCAGCCCTGGGCTATTTCCAAGACTCCACCCAATCAGCAAAATCCTGTGTATGAGTTCCCAGCAGCTGAGATAACAGACTGTCCCCAGCGTGGTGGCTGAAAACAACCCACATTTCTTCTCCTGCAGTTCTCAAGGTCGTGAATGAAAAGTCAGTGTCATGGAGGCCACAGTCAAGGTGTGGGCAGGGCAGGCTCCCTCCGGACGGATGCTCCTAGGGCGGGGGTCGGGAACCTTTTTGATTGAGAGAGCCATGAATGCCACATATTTTAAAATGTAATTCCGTGAGAGCCATACAACGACCCGTGTATGTTATGCATTATCCAATAAAAATTTGGTGTTGTCCCGGAGGACAGCTGTGATTGGCTCCAGCCACCTGCAATCATGAACATGAGCAGTAGGAAATGAGTGGATTGTAATACGTGAGAATGTTTTATATTTTTAAGGTTATTTTTTTTTTTATTAAAGATTTGTCTGTGAGCCAGATGCAGCCATCAAAAGAGCCGCATCTCGCTCGTGAGCCATAGGTTCCCGGCCCCTGTCCTAGGGAGAGCTTGTGTCCAGCCTTCCCCAGCTTCCTGAGCCTGTGGCTTCCTCCCCCTCCATCCTTTCTTGCACTGACTCTTCTCCTGCATCTCCCTCCCCCGCCAGATAATCCAGAATAATCTCCTGTCTCCACAGCCTTCCCTTCATCACGGCTACAGAGCTGCTCTTACCACTGAGGCAACACGCCCAGGTTCCGGGGATTAGGTCTTGGGGACCTTGGGGGCATTCCTCTGCCCATCACCATAGGCAACCCCAACACAGCTTCCTTTGTTATAAACCATGTGGCTCCAATTCTCCAGAAAGACCTTGCCATTCTCTCTGCCCTGCTCTCTCTCCAAAACCAGCACCCCCTACCCATCTTCTGGGGGGCAGAGGGTGGATAAAATGACCACCAGGAATTCTAACTTTGCCTGTAATTTCTCCCGGGTCAAAGAATTTTAAAAGCATGGTCAGTTTTATGTTCTCATGCAACAGAGGTGCTCCTAAAAGTCCTCACCTTGTGCAAAGTCACGCTCTAAAACCACAGAGCTCGGGTGAGTGGGATCGGTCAGTGGGACAGTCGTCACAAACCTGGAGAGTGACCTATTGAGCCCAGTGGAGCCCCTCACCCTTGTCAAACGGCTGGGAAACACACAAGGCCCTGGCAAACACGGCTCACCGGGGCTGCACCCCGCCGTCCGCTTGTGGGCATGGCTGTGGAGACACAGCTGCAGCTCATGCGCTCCTATGAGAGGTGGACGGAAGCTTGTCTGAAGTCAGACGTGAAGGTCTGGTTCGGGACGTGAGGATGTGGCTCACAGCACAGGCTGATGTTTGAGGCATGTGTGCACGGGGGTAGGGTGGGGGTGGGTTCCTAACTCCTCTGCTGAGCTGGGTGCAGTTCTCTGCACCTTCCCAAGTGCACTGCATTTCCTGTTCCTCTCTGTGCCTTCCTGAAAAGCTCAAAAAGCTCGCACTGAAGCAAACTTGCATTGCATGGTGCTCAGATTGTCCCCTCCCATGTCAGCTGCATTGGGACAACTTAGCATTTGCAAAGACAGGGTTATAGCAGACCTTACCTTAGAGTGGGCAGGAAAGGGGCTCAGTCGAGGCCTCCACCTGGGGATGCGGGGGAACAGGAGGCAGGAACTATGTCCCACTGGAAATCGGGACGGCTGGAGGGGAGTGGGCTCGGTGTGTGCTCACACATGCACACACAAGCGCACACGCGTGGGGGTGCTCAGGGCTGCCCCTGTTTATCTCCTGGTTATTTCTCCCCAGAGGTCAGCACCGTGCCGCTGCCCTTACATGCAGCTATTTATTCTGTCTACTGATACAGTTTCCTCTGTTTCCTGACGTGCCCGGGAGGGATGAGGCCCTCGACATTTCTGGGTAATAGGAGCTGGTCCAAAGGACGCGGGGGGGGCACAAACTGCAGACGGAGCCAGAGATATGGCCGGAAAAGAGGGGACACGGCCCCAATGCGGAGGCCGGTGATTAAAATGACCAATGTGTCAGGCGCGAAATAGTAGCTCCTGATATCGACCGAGTGTCACGTATACGATTCCTTATATCACCGCAGGAAACGGGCAGTTTTACGCCAACTCAGAGCACTGAGTCCTGAGGTGATGGCTGGCATAACTCATGTCATCTACACTGTCTCAGACTGCTTGCAAGGAGAATTTCCTGGCCTCTCAGTTTTAAAGCCAGACCTTTAAAAGACATATTTAAAAGAATACTAAAATATTTGCCTTGCTCTGAGGCCTGGGGGTGATTAAGTGCCAGTGAAAACGGCCAGATTAATGGTCCCTGGAGGGAGGGGCTGCCTTCCTTACGTCCACACGCGTCAGCCTGGACTTCATCCTGGTTCACGCCAGGCAAACAGAAAAAAAAACACAAAAAAACCCCCAAAGACGTGAATTTCTAAATGTGACCCCAAACCCCACCCAACACAACCTCTGTTAGCAGCTTGGTGCGTCTGCTTCCACTATGTTTTCTAAATACGCACACGCCCGCGTCACCTGTCTGAAGTCACGCCCCGTATAAAGCAAGCCGTCCACCCGGGACCGACCTGGATGGAGTCACATCTTCTCCAGAGCAAGACGTGGGGTCTGTTCCCCCTTAGATTGCAAACAAATGAGAGTAAAGTTCTGCCTTTAATACATTATAGCCGTTTCCCCACTAGTGAGTTCTTCTTTAACAGGAACTTATACATTTCCTTTTTCAACTGCTGTTTGCATCCTCTATGACTGTGCGTGTTAGTCTCGGGTGTGTAGCACAGTGGTTAGACGAAGCGCTCCTCCTCCTCCTCCCTGCTATTTCCAGTACCCACCGGCCACTGTAACACGGTTATTACAATATTTCTGACTGCGATCCCTAGGCCCCGCCCCCTCCGCCCTCGGCCCACCCCGCCCCGCCTTCTTCGCAGGACCTTGGATCCCGTGCAGCCGCCTCTGGCCACCTCCCCGATGGACGTGCACCCTGGGCATACACCCTGTCCCTCCCCAGAGCTCAGCGTGGTGCCTGGACTCTTTCTAACTGTTGGCAAGTTGAATACATGAATGGATGGATGGATGTCTGGTTCTGAAAACACAGAGACCCAAGCGACCAAGAGGAAAAACCGTTATGGTTTAGTGATGTTTCCCTTCCAAAAACAGGAAAAAAATATATATATATGTATATATACATATATACATACACATATATGCATATGCATACATATATATACATATACACACCACACTACACACACACACACATATGTTGTGGTCCTAGCCTCCTAGAACATAAGAATGTGACATGACTGAACTTAGTAAGGTCATTGCCAATGTAACTAGTTAAGGGGAGGTCACTAGGATGGACCATAATCCATTAGTACTGATCCCAATAAAAGAGAAAATGGGCACAGGGGCCATGTAACCACAGAGGCAGAGATGGGACTGATGTGTCCACAAGCTGAGGGACACTGGCAGCCACCAGAAGCCAGGACAGAGACCCCTCAGTGCTTCCAGACAGAACTAGCTGGGCCGATCCCTTGAGTTTGAGCTTCTGGCCTCCTGAATTGTAAGAGGATCACTGTTTGCTGTGTTGAGCCCTCCCCCTCCCCGTGTGTGGTGATTTGCTAGAAGCAGCCATAAAAATCTCATATGCCGTTAAAAGGCCACGTGTGCACATGTGGAGGGGTAGGAAGGCCACGGCGTGCCCGGGTGCAGAAGGCCCTCTGCTGGGGAGGGGGGGGTAAGCCACAGCCCATGGGACGAGATAGCCTGTTGCCGGAGCCGTTACAAGAACACAGGGAAACAAGCCCCCCTCACTAGGGGTAGTTTGACTATGGTCACTTCCTTCTCGAATGTCCAAGGGCCTGTCTGCCGTCTCCAGGGACACTGGAGCCTCCAGCTGGCAAGGCAAGGACTGCTTGCTTCCTCCCCCCCCCCCGCCCCGGAATATTCCTGTGGCACGCGGTCAGGCTGCCAGCTCCGTAGTCGTGGAAGATGGCTCGTGGCAGCCTTGCCCCAGAACCTGTGTCTGAGAGTGAAAAACAGGCTAGCCCTTATCTCTGCCTCATGCATATGTATTTATGGACATGGAAAGAGGCCCCTTGCAGAAATGCATATTGAGTTGCTAAATACAATGTGTGTGATTGCCCATGTAGGTCCTTTTGTAATATCCTCTGGAAATTCATACCAGAGGAGATATCAAACCCAGTGACCGACCCAGGCCAGCCCTGATGGGGGTCTCTGTCCATGAGGAAGCTCTATTTAATAACAAAGTGTCTTATTTAAAGTTGTGCCTATTGATGAGAATGCCCGTGGAGGCGCTCATGTTTCGAGAATGCAATATTATGTGTGTGATTGGCTGAATCAACCACTGTGCCTCTGTAAGACCAATTTCCCTTTTTATGTTCTGGGTGCTTAAAACCTCTTAGAAGATTCTCCCGTTATTTTTCAGCAAACGTGTGTCACAGGCCTCCCCCTCCCCTGCGCCTCGCCCCTTTTGAAAACCAGGAAGGCTATGTAAATCCTGTCCGACAACAGCCTCCAAGTTTACAGTGGAAGAAAGCATGTTTAGGTAGAAAGGCATGTTCTTCTAGCTCAGCATAAGGCCGCACGCGTGTGCTTACGGTGCCGAGGGGTGCGTGTGAGCGGCAGAGGGTGGTGCCCGTGGAAAAGTAGAGCATTGCTTGTTCAGGGACAAACCCCCCTCCAAAAATTTCTAACACATTTCCATTGCCCTGCTACAGGTGCTATTGCCTGAATTGAGTCCCCTAAAAGTCACATGTGAAAGCCCTAACCTCCGGGGGGGCTGTGTTTGGAGAAGGGACCTCTAAGGAAGTCATAGCTAAACTGAGGTCATGTGGCGGGGCCCTGATCCACCAGGGTTCGTGTCCATAGAAGAGACCCCGGAGGGCTTGGTCTGTCTATCTGTCTCTCTCCACCATGTGCGGACCCAGCGAGAAGGGAGCCGTCTGCAAGCCAGGAAGTGGGTCCTCACCAGACACCACATTTGATGGCACCTGGATCTTGGACTTCCAGCTTCCGGACCGTGAGAAATAAATGTCTGCTGTTTAAGCCCTCCAGCCCATGGCCTTTTGCTATGGCCAGAGACTCTGGGCCAGGTCCGTGGTGCCCGCCTGCTTTGACCTGCTTTACTCTTGACCGACATGCCAGCCTTGAGCTCTGAGACCTTACCTGGTAACACCCTATACAAGCAACAGAAGCCCTGGGTCCAGGCAGATGGTGGGGCAGGGGAGTGAGTTGGGGGTGCCGCCCAGCCTAGTACATCCTGGTGTCTGGGTCTCTCCCTGCATTTGGGCACGTTTTTTCTCTGGCTTTACTGAATGCAAGAGGGAACTGTGGTCCAGTACGTGCCCTTTCGTTCCTCTGGAAGAGTTTGTTTAAGCCCAGTGAGTCAAAAAGTCAACAAGGAAGAAGACGGCTGGGAAAGGTCAGGACGCAGAGAGCCCTTCCTACAGCTTACCAGGTGGGTCTGCGCGTGTGGGTGTTGTTATTGTGCAGGGAAGCGGCTCCATCTGACCTGAATAAGGAACAATGTCTCGGGTTCACCCCCTGTGCTCCTTTGGCAACAGTTTAAACCTGCAGAATGCTCTCTGTGTGAGTTGCGCCCTGATCTCTTTGCAAGAGAAAGACGAGAACGCAGTCCTGTGTTAGCAACAGCTGGCTTTGTCGAAGCCCAGACCTTCGAGCCCTTGTGACAGTCAGCCGCCATGGGTGCAGGGATCTATCTGGGTCAAGACCCAGCCCGTGGGGCAGGTGTGTTAACTACAGGGAAGATAATGGTGGCATCTGGGATGTTGTCTTACTACCAAGGCCAGGACCGGGTTGGGAAGAGCTGATCACCTGAGCAAGGAACTCTGTGGCATGATTAAAAAAAAAATGTGTTGAGTCTTGGTTCCAGGCTCCTGGCAAGAGCTTCAGAAAGCTGTGGAGTGTCTTAAGTGATAGGAGGTTCATTGTTATGCTGATGAGACTCAGTAGCAAGGCCCCCTCGGCCAACCAAGACCTCCAGGAGGGGATGGGAGGAGGCCTGGAGCTGTAGTTCAGTCACGTGGCCCATGATTCAATCCATCATGTCTTCATGGTGTAATTGCAGCCCAGTCTCTGGACCTGAGGTCTTGGGGTAGAATTTCCTAGCTGGTGAACACCTGAATGGCGCAGGAAGATGCCATACCTGGGCATCCTGGGGGTGGACTTGGAAGCTCTGAGCTCCCTCACCACCCGGACCTGGCCTTGTGGGTCTCTTCTTTATTCTGTTCCTAAATCCACGCGCCCTTTGTAATAAAACTATAGCCCAGCACCTTCCTGAGTTCTGCAGTCATTCTAGTGAGTTATCAAACCCAAGGAGGGGTCTCAGCAACCCTGGAGTTTATGGCCAGCTGGCCAGAAGTGAGGGTGGCCTGGTTGTGGGGAGGGGGGCAGCCCAGGGGAGGGCCTAGACCTCCCTCAGGGGGCTGCGGTGCTAACATCAGTGTCCGCGTCAGAACCATGCGGCGGTCCACCCTGCGGCAGAAACGGAGCCGCCACGGAGAACAGTGGGGGGCAGAGCTTGTGGGCGTGAGTGAGTAGAGGGCCTCACTCATGTTAGGGGCTAGTGCCACTGAACTGGGGGGGGGTCTGCATTCCGCAGAAAGGGTGGTGCTGTCTCCCTGTCGTTTGGATGTCCTGGGTCATCGCATGTCCCTGTTGTCTGAGTTGTGCTGCAAAAGAGAAAACAAGTCCTTAGTTTGAGACCTATTGTCCCAAAGATCTAGTCCTGTAAAAGCAGGCAGAAAGCCGGTCCCTGTGCCCACCGCAGGGAACTCACCAGGCTGGCCTCGGGGGGCTAAGGGCCATGATGACATTGCTTCTGTGAACCTGGGGCTAAATGCTTGCCTGAGGATTGGTGATCGACGCTGAAAGAACAAAACGCAGCCTCCCCCTCCCCAGACACACACTGCAGAGCAGGGGGCCCATGCTCGGGGCTGGGCCTCGCCCCTCAGGGAAGCCCGTGGGGGCGCAGGGTCTCCTTCTGCCAGCCACTTAATTGACACACAGGATGGCGGCTAAGTGTTCGACTCTGGGGCCAGACTGCCCTGACTCGGGCCCTGCCCTGCCCTGCTCAGTAAACAAGGGTACCCGATGAACAGGGACAGGCCTCGGCGCCTGCCTCGTTCCTGAGGGGGTGGCAATCACCAGTCCTCAGAGGGGCCGTGGTGCTGTTCGCAGGGCAGGGTGAGGTGACAGAAACCTCCCGCCCCTGTCCCGATGCACCTGGGCCCTTGCTAACGGCGCTGCTTCCGTGCCTTTGCGGGTCGGGAAGGCCAGACGGCCATTCTGTTTGGCCGTGACACCCGGTGTTGAACTACAGACGTTGCACCTGAAATACAGATCACCCCAGGAGAGCAGAGGACCAGAAAATGGCCTGGCCGTCCCGCACCTGTTCCACCGCCGGCCGGCGATGCCGAAGGCATCCATCAACTTTATTTCCTTTCAGGAGCCTTGCCCGGGCACTCCCCACAACGCACCGGCCGTTCGAGCTGAGAGGCCTTATTTACGTGTCCAATAAAAGTCAACAGAAGCGCAGGCCACCACAGGGGCCGAGGCCTCCCCGCCCCCTCTACCCGGTGCTCCCCGCTGTCTGTCTGCTCAGGCGGGTGGCCTCTTCGCTGGACTCTCCTGCGGGTGCAGACTTATTTTCCACCCAGAAACACACGGCTCAGGGGGCTAACGAGCAAATTCCAATGGGCGTCCATCCTCCTGGCCATGGGGGAGGGCTCCGCGGACGCTCGACTAGACCAATAAATGCCACGTCCATTTATCTTCCATCAGGACATGACTATGAAAACCCTCCATGAATCATAAATCTGTCACACAAGAAAAGCAGCTCCAGGATGTCAGGAAGGCCTCATTAACTAAGGGAGAACGAGTCCTCCGAGGACCGCCAGCGACGGCCATGCAGAGCCTTCCCAGCCTGACCGTGGTCCCCACGGGCTGCGTGGTGGCGTCGGGTCAGCATTCGGGCTCTAAGTGGGCCAGCCGTGGGCTAGTAGTCACCAGCTGAGCTCCTGAGGGACCAGGAGGCTCAGACTGTGGACGTGGGAATTTGAGGAAGGAGGCGTACAAAAGCCAAACGGGCAGGAGCTTGGACCCCCGAGGCTGGGAGCGGACCGGGTTCCTCCGTGGGACCTGGCAACCTCGTGGCCCCAAGAGCTCTGCACCTGTGCTGCCAGAGAGCCTCTGACCCCGGCAGGCTGCCACCCTGGGGAATGTCTACTTTCCTGGGAGTGTTCCATAAGAACACTCTCCTGGGGGACCCAGAAGACAGACACCTGTTGTGGCCCAGGCAGTAGGTCCCATCTTGGGAAACTTCCCCCACCCCACCCCAGAGGACGTGCATTACATTCTCAGAAGCACTGTGACGGAAATTTTCAGCTGTTCTCATCGGTCTGATTGGATTAAGCCAAGGCATCCAGGCCGACTGTGGGGAGGTGGTGACCACGTCGAAGTGAACTCAGGACGCAGCTTCCACAGGAAGAGTGCCGTCCCCGTTCGTGGGGCTGGTGGGACTGTCCACCTGGACTTAGGACCCTTCTGAAAGTGGCTCCTAATTGTCGGGCCACGTCAGCTCTGTCCATGTGGGCAGGGAGTTTCCTTCCGGCCTCGGGAGTCCCCCTGTTCGCAATAGCAGCTTAGGAAGTTCATCTAGAAGTTCATCTTCTCCTTCTGTCAAAGCAAATAAAAGTTCCTAATGAAATCTCAGCGGCTACATAGACCTAAACGGAAGGTACTGCGTCCCACGTACCTACAGGATCCCAGAGAAGACGTTAACATTCGGGGGGAAGCCATTCACACCGGGTCTCCATGTAGGCATTGTGCGTGTCTATACAAGTATCGCCCCTGTGTGACCTCAGAACCGTCTCGCCACATAGGGTGCTTTTGTGATTTGTCTCCCAGAAGAATAACCTGTAATGAGTATCTGTTCACGCTGACAGGGACAGTCCCCCACTCCCAGCCTGAGTGAGCTATAACGGACGTAGAACATGGTAGAAGGTTAAGATGTACACGTAATGACCTTTCTGACGATACTGAGAACATTGAAGGTCTGCTCTTGTAACGACCTTCAGGTCGACAATGCGGTTTTGTTCGCAGCAGCCAGAGTGCCGTACAGCGGATTCTCTGGACCGTGTTCTTCATCTTATAACTGTCCGCTTGTATCCTTTCTCCAGCGTCTCCCCGTCACCCCCACCCCCAGCCCCTGGTGACCACCGGTCTCCTCTCGGTGTCTGGGAGTCGGTCTATTTTAGATTCCACGTGTGAGACCGTACAGTGTTTGTCCCCCTCTGTCTGACTTACCTCACGTAGCCTGGCGCCCTTGAGGGCCCCCTGTGTGGTCTCTAATGGCGGGGGTCCCTTTGTGTTTCTAGCTCAGTGATACTCCCTTGTATATACATTACCCTTTCTTTATCCGCGCAACCATCCATGGACACTCGGATGCCCCCACATCCTGGCTACCGTCACAATGCCGCTGTGACCGTGGGGATGCGGGGTTCCCTTTGAGCTGCTGATCTCATTCCCTTCAGATACGTTCCCAGGAGCGGGATTGCCGGGCCACGCAGCCCATTCCTGTTGGCACAGAGTCTCAGCCCCGACACGGGACGGCTCCATGAGGGCTCGTGCTCGTGGTGATGGGCGCAGTTTTCTGAGAGAGAGGAGGAATTCTAACTTCCGTGGACTATTGTGGTGACTGTAGCCAATGGGAGGGAGGTGGGAAGTGACTCACTCACAGGTCACACAGAGCAATGACACAGCTGATCACCAGCCAGGGCCCAGACCAGGAAGGGGAAACCACAGGTCCGAGGTGAATAAGGAACGCAGAGGCGGGGGGGGGGGGGGGGGCGGGGGGGAACCAGGGCTGGAGGGGACAGCACTGGGCACCCCTAGGGACCATCTAAGAGCCTGTGTTGTGGGACATGAAAGGGGTCCCCCGCCTTTAAGCAGCCTGGAGAGACATTTCAGAAGCTCTGGGAAGCCATGGAATTGCAACCATAGCGGCCTCCCCCGCCCCATAAGCCCTAGACCTTCCTCAGGAATGAGATGGGCCCCCTTCATCCTGACAGCCCGGAACCACGAGAGGCAGAGAGGAGGTGTGTGGCAGGAGCTGGGTGGGTCCTTGCAGAGCGTGTCTGTGGGAATGGGCTGGCGGGTCGGTCACCAGGGCCCCCTGACCACAAGGGCTCAGAGTCCAGCAGGCACCTCATTTCAGATTGCCAGGAGCCTTGGTACACTGGACCTGTGCCACACCCAGGATGGGGGACCCCTCTCCCCAGGCCCCAGAGACCCCAGAGGTCCATCTGCCTCCTCCTTGCACATCTTTCTCCGTGGGTGTTGCCACAACAACACGGGGCACAGGGGCTGTGGCCGTGGGACAGCCTGCAGCTCCGGAGCCTCCTGGACCCCCCAAGTCACTTGGGTCTCCCCTTGGGCCTCAGTCCCATCCCCCAGCCCTGGGGGGATTCTGATCCTTAGTGCAGATGGCAATGCGGCCAGACTCACTGCTTCTCCCCCCAGAACCACTGCAAACACGTGGATAACTAGGCACGCCGGGAGCCATAACTCAGACTGCGCAATGGCTTCTGCACCAGAAGGGCCGGCCAGTCCGGGACTGGGCAGCGGTGGGAGAGACCTATAATACCTCCTCGCTGCCTGCCTAGACGCCGGACCCCCTGAGAAGCGGCGTCAGGGCTGAAGACGTGGTGTTTATACCCCAGAGGTGGAGCTCCTGTTGGAGACGTCATTTGCAGCTTGTCACCATGGAGAAAAGCTTCAGGAGAAGAGGGATCACCCCCCCACCTTACCCCCCCCCCACAGAAGGAAAAGCAGGAAGCAGGGACTCTTTCCCTTACTCCCCCACCACCCACCGTCCAAAACTAATGTGGCCACTATGAGTCACTTTGTACCACTGTCCTCAGGTAAGAAATGGGGGCTTGGGGCCTCTCTGCCTTTAATTGCTGGAGCTGGGTGCTTTCTCAGAGGGTGCCTATGAGACAGTGTCCCCTGTGGTCCTTATCCAACACCAGACCCTTGGGCGTCACCGTGAGGGCTTCTGGCAGGGATTGTGGTGGGGGGTCTGGAGCTCCCACCAGCGGTGTCCAGAGGACGGAGGACCGTGCCGTGCCCAGACGGTGTCTGGGTGTGCCCAGAGCAGGGACAACTGTGCACCTCCCCACCTCTCCGCTGCATTTATAAGACACGCACAGTGTGCTCCCTGGCACATCTCAGCTGGTGTCACCGCCACGCGCGAAGCCAGGGTGGTGGAGTCCTCTGAACACTGCCTGAAGCAGGACCTCAAAGCCCGGCCTCCCGTGACTGCTGTCACCGGCACCGCTGGCCTTTTCGCTGGGAGGAGAGGGGTCCTGGAGAGAACGGAGCTCCGCAGTGTGAGTGCCTAAATTTAGCCCAGGACACAAAGTCTGCAGCGTTGACAGGTGACCACTGAGTCTTTTGATGTCATTCCTCTGCAGCCAAGGGAGTCAGGGCTGGGTGGCTTCCAGACCAGGCTCCCCACTGTCTGCCCAGCCCCCCATTTCCATGGGGCCTCAGAGCATGCCTGATTAAATCCCCTTTGACTATAAAGCTTTGATTTAACAGCAAGAACATTTTCTCTGTCTTAAAAATAGCACGTGCGCTAAGACCAGAGGAGAGCCGGTTCCCTTGCAGATTAAGGGCCCACCTGCTTCTCCCCTTTCTTGGACCCTGTGGGTCTGCTTTGCAAGAGCTGCAGAGACTGGAGACCTTTCTGTCATAGCCAGCTCCGCCCGCCCTAACAAAACCGGGGGCCTTAACAACAGAAACGTATTTTCTCCCAGTCCTGGGGGCTGGAAGTCTGAGATGCCAATGTGGGCAGGGTTGGTTCCTCCCGCGGCCTCTCTCCTGGGTTTGTGGACAGCTGCCTTCTCCCTGGGTCCTCACATGGTCATCCCTGTGTGCGTGTCTGCGGACACCAGTCCTGCTGGATCATGGTTCCCTTCAAAGACCTCCTTTGGCTTTAATCACCTCTGTGAAGATCGTGTCTCCAAACGCAGTCAGGCCTTGAGGTCCTGAAAGTCCGGCTTTCAACAATTCAGCCATGGCCCCTGGTGTCCAGTGGGGCGGAGCAGCAGTGGAAACCCGAGTCCCGTGCTGACCAGCAGGGTGGGCACAGCGGGCCTCCAGTCACGTGACCCACTACGAGTGACAGTCGGTGGTCAGCAGCCACATGTTCCTCAGTTGGCTTCATGCTCTGTGCTTCCCAGTTCCCACATGGTTTTCAACACTGCGCAGGGTCCTGCCTCAGAGGAGGCCTCCACCCCTGGTCAGCAGCACAGGAAAACGTCACAAGGGGACCCGGGCTGGCTTTTCAAAGAAAGCAGCCGTGAACGGCATTCTCTGAGTCCATGTCCCCTGGGACGTTCTCGCAATGGTGGCTTACTCAGTGTGACATCTTCCTAGGCACCAGCCACCGTGGCCGAGGGCGTGTGCAGCAGAACGGCCAGGCATGTGCATGCGCGTGTGCAAGCGTGCGTGTGTGCGTGTGTGTGTGTGTGTGTGTGCGCGCGCGCGCGTAAATACGCCAGGGCGGCCCCCTTCCCCAGGGGACTCCGTGACACCCGCCTCCTCAGAGCACCCAACGCTGGCCGCCTCGACGCTCGTTAACCTCCGCAGAGTAAGGTGGGAGAAATTAAGAGACACATTAAAATGTAGTAACAGGGATGTTGTTTGATGATGTGCCCCCCTCCAGCAAGCCTCCCCCGCCCACGGGGAGCATAAGCCTGAGAGTATCAAGCAAGGCCGTTGTCGGAAAACGCCTGCCTTTTATCCTTTTAGCCTACAGACTCCATTTAGCCAATTAATCTTATTTATAAAAGGACAAGCAAACAATTAAAGTTTATGTGGTTTCCATTTTGATCATTTTTCTGCTGTTCACAGACAGGGTCATCCTTCCTTATAATTAGAACTCTTATAGCCAATAAGGCCCTGCTATTAAATGTAACTAATATTGATGGTCAGAGCATGGCTGCCGTGTCGGCCACCCGAGGCCGAGCACCAGGGCTCCCGCGGAGAGTTCAAGTGCAGCCCCTCAGCGCCTGCGGCCTCATGACGCTTCGCGCCCCTTAGGCATCACGGGCTTGGGCTTTCGTCAGCCGCCAGAGGAGCGGCCTTAGAGAGCTCCTGGTCATTGCCCGGGAGAGAGGGCGGGAGGGGGATTGTGGTAGCTGAACCCAGAACGACTTACAAGCAACACAAAATAACACCTTTTGGGCCTCGCTTCTTAATCTTAATGATTGCTAATCCATCTCCTTGATTCTATCTGACGTCTCAGCATAGACGTGGTCTTGGGAAACGGCATCTGTTCCTTCTACCCGCTTAGGCTCAGAGGCTGGGGGGTGTGAATTAAAACAGACACCGACCAGATTAACAGGAGAAAAGGGAGGTGTTTCTTATACGTAAGAACATCGCCCCCAAGGCGGTGGGGCAGACTTAAGAGGTTCTATGTCATTTTCTTTTATTTTTTTTTAATTTTTTTGTATTTTTCTGAAATGAGGAGCAGAGAGGCAGAGAGACAGACTCCCGCATGCGCCCTGACCAGGATCCACCCGGCACACCCACTGGGGGGTGATGCTCTAACCATCCTGGCTGTTATTCCATTGCAACTGGAGCCATTCCAGCGCCTGAGGCAGAGGCCACAGAACCATCCTCAGCGCCTGGGTCAACTTTGCTCCAATGGAGCCTTGGCTGCGGGAGGGGAAGAGAGAGACAGAGAGAAAGGAGAGGGGGAGGGGTGGAGAAGCAGATGGGTGCCTCTCCTGTGTGCCCTGGCCAGGAATCCAACCCAGGACTTCCACAAGCTGGGCTGACACTCACTGCTGAGCCGGTTGGCCAGGGCCTCCTACATCATCTTCTTAAGAATGGGAGGCTGAGGGGAACTTCGGGAGAACGAATGTCTCCCCAGAAGCAAGAAGGACACTTATGGGGACACTAACTCCTATTGGAGAAATGGGCCCTTGGGGAACAGATGGGAGATCCGATAGTTTGTGGGGACATCTGCGTGTGGTGCCAACTCCCCCTCAAGATGAGGAGCTAGGGATGTCCCAGGGACGAATTGATGGAGACGGTTCTACAGGGAGGCTTGGCTCTTACCAGGTAAGGAGTTTCAGGAACTCAAATGCCTCCAGCTCACAATAATTCTTGGGCCAAAGCAGCATATTTTGGGGTGACCCATCTGATCCCCTTGATGGATCCCATTCACAGTTCCCACAGCCACAGGGACGCTCTGCATCTACTGTGCACCCACCCATTGGAGAGTTCTCTCCCTTCCTCTCTCCATCCCTCCCTCTTCCTTCCCGCTATCCTTCCTCCCCAGACTTTTTCTACAGAACCTGGAGAACCAGAGCGGGCCATGGGGACCCAACTTCACAGGAGCCGTGGGAACTGAAGGGCTGTGGAGTGGGATGGGTCCGGGTGGGGCTCTGAGGAGTTGGAGCAGTGTACATCTTTGCAGTGCAGTGTCCTGCCTCCACGACAAGTTGACTAAACACGTGAAACGCCTGATATTGTGCCCAATACATGACGAGTCCTCGGCCAAGATGGCTGGCATCCTCTTCGAGCACCGTCGTGCCGCAGGACGTTCAGGGGAGGGCTCAGCGGGGTCCATCAGAGACGTCCGTGTGCAGGGCAGGATGGGAGCGGAGCCCAGCGGGAAAGGCGTCAGAGCGCTGAGATCGCTGGCGGGAAAGACGGGAGACAGGGGAGAGACGTGAGGGTGTGTGGGGCCCTGGGTGTCATTTGGGGTGCCTGGGCCAGAGGTAGGGGGTAGCGACAGTGGGGCTTGCTGGTGTGGACTTCTGGGTACCAGGCTGGGGAACGCGGTGGGTTCTGTTTGGTGAGCAGTAGAAAACCTTGCGTTACTCTGTAGTCTGGTGGCACGTGATACAATCAGAGCAGTTTGGTGGGGCTGGGGAACAATGCTAATAATAATTGCAGCAGGCCCTGGCTGGGTGGCTCAGTGGACAGAGCGTTGTCTTGCATGCCAAGGTCACAGGTTCGATCCCTAGTCAGTGTACATATAAGAAGCAACCAGTGGGTGCACAACTGAATGGAACAACTAAATGGAACAATTAGTTGATGCTTCTCTGTCTCTCTCTTTCCTTCCCCCTTCTTCTTTTTCTCTCTCTCTCTTTCTCAAATTAAATAATAATAGTAATTGTAGAAGAGTGGAAGTGAGAATGTTAGGAAGTGACTTGGGAGGAGGAGGTTGGAGTAAATGCAGGGGAGGGGTATTAGTCAGCTACTGCTGAGTAACAAGCAGTCACGAACCCTTGGAGGTGGACAGCAGTGAGTATTTGCTCCTCACACATTTAAGGGTCGTCCAGGCTGAGCTTTGCTTCCATTTCCCTCAGCCATGCCTCCTTTTGGTCCTGGGTCCAGTCCCTTCCACGTTCTGGGGTCCGGACAGAGGGATAACAGCAGCCCGGAGGGAGCGGTCCTCACGGCAATGACAGAGGCAATGACAGAGGGGAGGGGCACACACTGGCCTCCCCAACGCCAGCACATGTCACCTCTGCCCGGTTCTTCACGGGGCCAAAGAAAGTCATGTGAGCCCCAGTGACAAGGGATGGCACCTCTGCCTCCACAAGGCCAGGTGTGGCTGCAGGAAGGTGTGGGGAGGGGCCAGCGGGTCCCTCTGAGGTCAAGGCCGAGCCTGCCCTTTGCTAGTCTGTGGGGTTTCCTGAGTTTTCACAGCTCCCTCCAGGAGAGGGGCCACTCCATGTTCTTGCCAACACAGGGGCTTCTGAGCTTGTTTATAAATTAATGCTCACGTGTCCCCGTGGCTCTCACATTTCATTGTGGTTTTCATTGACCTCTTTTTCACGACCAAGAATGTTGTTTCTCCACATGTGCTGCTGGGAATTTGCACCCTTGTGGAGTGTCCGGTCAAACGTTTTCCCTCAATTTTTTAGAGTGTTTTGGTCTCGCTAGTATTGAACTGTGGGACAACTCCCATTTTGATTGTTGACCTGCCACATCCAGGACCCCCCTGGTCTCAGGAACAGAAAAACCACAAAGGAGTGGACATCACACTCACACCAAAGTGAGGCAGACAGGGAGGAACGTGACTGGGGGACGTCGCCAGCTCCGCAGAGCTAACGCGTAGGGGGCTCTTCATCACCCTGATACAGGGATGGTTAAACACCCGTTAGGGTGACGAGACGATAATAAGAAAAAAGTGCAAGTAGATGAAGGGAATAGTAGTGGTGATTGATGGTCAGGCGCATGCAGTGTCCAGAGCTGTTGCGGGCAGGTGGCTCTTGGGGAGGCACGGTGGTGGTGGGGTCTCTGTACCCCCATGGGCAGCAGGGTCACCGTGGGATGCAGTGGAGAATATGAGACAGGAGTGGCCTGGAGGCTGCCAGAGCTGTGACCACAACCAATTCTGTGGGGCTGTGTGGAGAAGCAGCCTTCTCGGGAGGAACAGCATGTCCCAAGGCCCTGAGGCAGGGACAGAGGCAGCACTTCAGGGCACAGAAGGAAGAGGGGTATGGCTGGAAGCTGATGCATGAGCCGAGGGTGCCAAGGAAGAGGAAGGAGGTTGTCAGGGACCCTCCAGTTCTCTGTCACCTCATACTGAGGGGCTGACGTGGTACCCACCTCAAGAGCACTTCAAGTTTTAAATAGGATTATTGCAGTGGAAGCAGCCCACACAAGATGTGGGTAAAAAGGAAGTGGTCACTAAGGACTGGAGGCAATGAATGCAATGAGGGTTTATCTCAGGGTGCAATGGTCGTGGGACCCATGTCTGTGAGAAGGTGTCATCGAGAGAGTCAGTCACCCTGAGTTCTGCTGTTCAAAATCCCTGGGCTGGCTCTGTGGGGGTCTCAAAGGCCCCTGAGAGCTCCTAGAGAACCAGCAATGTCGGACGCAGAGACCTGGTGTTGCTGACGGGGTCCACCCTGCACGCTGGTTTTCTTTCTGTGGTGCTGATAGTTTGGAACCAACGTCTGCATTCTGACATGGAAGCTTCACAAGTCATCAGTCTTCACTACACCGTATTGGCTCACTCACCACACTCTTTTCAGGTTTAAAGCAGGCAATGGGCAGGGAGCAGAGACGGGTGGCCTGTGATCTGCAGCTTCTGCCAGGTGCACATGCACACACACACGCACACATTCGAAAATATTACACTGTTGTTTTTTTAATTTATTTATTTTTTTAAAAAATGTATGGGGTGACATTAGTCAATCAGGGTACAGAGGTTCAGAGAAAAACATCTCCAGGTTATTTTGACATTTTATTATGTTGCATACCCACCACCCAAAGTCATATAGTCTTTCGTCACCTTCTATCTGGTTTTCTTTGTGCCCCTCCTCTCCCCCCACCCCCTCTCTTCCCCTCCCTACCCCCGGTAACCACCACACTCTTGTCCATGTCCCTGAGTCTCATTTTTATGTCCCACCTATGTATGGAATCATATAGTTCTTAGTTTTTTCTGATTTACTTATTTCACTCAATATAATGTCAACAAGGTCCATCCATGTTGTTGTAAATGATCTGATGTTATCATTTCTTATGACTGAGTAGTAGAAAATATTACAATATTTAATGATATTCTCCAGGAATTGCAAATCTGCTGTGTTCCTGCCCCCAAACTGGACAGCCATTGTGGACCCCCCACCCCCACCTTGTCAAGAGCCCTGACTCCCCAAGCCTCTCAGATACAAAGGTTCTGAACCCTCCCCATTGGAAACGGCCTTGCAGATGCCCCAGTCCAGTCTCCAGCACGCTCTCGGCATTAACGGTGTGTCCATTCCCAGCGTCACCAGACCACTAATTGCTTCCAGGAAAACATGTTCATGGCCACAAAGGAAGTGGGCAGAGAACTTTGGCCTGTGGAACTCAGTGCTTACTAACCAGCTCCTGGTGGAGCTGGGAGGTGGTTACTTGCAATGTTTACCAATGACCTTGGTATAAATGTTCGCACCATGGCTAATTCCAAACCGCGGACATGACAGCCCTTAAACAGAGTCAAGGAAGAGATGCCACCGTTGGTCCTTGCCAGATGGTGAGAGCTGGTCCCTGCCAGCAGTGGGAATGTTCTCTCTCTCCAGACTCGCTGTTTGAGAAGCTCTCTGTCCCCCTTGTCATCCCCAGGGAAGTATTAGTTCCTTTATTGAAGGTTCCCATGCACGTGACATCCTACACATGTCCCCAGGAAGCTCGGAGTGATGAGGGAGAGATGACTGATTACATTTCAGCAGACGAGGAGGTCACAGCTGCAGAAATTACGGTGGGGCTCCTCAGACCCCTCCATCATGGGGAGTCCTTCTTAGACCCGGCCCCCCTCTCAGAGCTGCGGAATGAGTGCAGGGCAGATGAAGTGTGATGGGGACAGGAGGGATGACTCTCTCTCTGAGCTGCCCTGCCTTGGTCCTATCAAAGTGGCAGAAGTGTATCTGCCACAACCTAAGAGGACCATCCTGGCCCAGGGCTCTGGACGGTCCAACGTGGTCACCAAACCAAGGGCCATCAGCAGGGTCCGTCTCCTGTACGAGTCTTTCTTCATTCTGCCAACTCTTCCTGGTTTTATCCACTCACTGCTGTCATGTGAGATGTTGGTGAGCTGGCTCCTTTGACCACCCAGCAGCAGGGGTGTCACCCAATATCACACAGAGAAGGGTCTCCCTGGCTACACGCAGAACACCAGGACTCTGCACCCACGAGGGTATGCAGCAGCACGTGGTGTTCCCGCCTTTTCCATCAGCAAGGAATGGGATCTCATTTTAAGAAACTGTGGAAAACACTGAGGAGAGGAATCCTTAAAAACACCGCAGTCTCTGAACAGCCAGTCAGTATTGGGTACACCTCCTTCCGGAATCTTCTTCCTTTCTCCCCTCCCTCAATTGTGGTCACACGGCTGATGTCACGTGCGATCCTGCCTTTCACTCAGCATGGCCTGGGTCTCATTTTTCATGTTATTACATAACCTTTGTATTCACCATTGTTTCTTCTTGATTGAGTTTTTGTTGTAACCAGCTACCCTAACCTAGGGAGAGAGTCGATTAATTCGGCACGATTTATTACAGAAATCAGTAGGGCCTGGCCAAACTCCGGCCTGATCCCCCACCCCACCCCCAACCTAGAGTTCCCCACTTCCCATTCTGTAGCTGTTCCTTGTGGTGTTGACCCCCCACGTCCACAGACCACACACATATACCTGCTGTGTTTACAACATCAGTCTCTATTTACTGGTTACCACTTAGGACAGGACATGTGCAGAGCTCCTGAATTCCCACCCCACACGTGCCCACCCCCCACTACTCCATCAGCCCACCTAATAATGACAGGCACATCTCCGTGACGGCTGGATTGGTACCCGGTGCTCAGGTGCCCGTGCCCATGCCGGTCCGTCGGTGTGAGCAGTAACACGTGAATCCGATTCTCTGGACACTGTGAGGTCATTTATCTTCCCCTGAACAACTGTTTCTTCTCAGGGGAGCTCACTGCCTTGGGTGCTGGCTTAGGTTCCGTTCGTCTTTTGATGGATGGGCTCTAAACAGCTGGCTGGGGACCCTCGGTGGTGGTGGCGCCGGCCAGCTGTCATTCGACAATGGGGTGTGCACCGGGGATGTCTTGGGGAGACTGCCATGAATACCTTCAGGTCTTGTCTTTTGGGTGGGTCAGGTTTTTCCCTTACATCAGAATGCCATGAGCCAATCAGGGTCAAACCTCCGCTGCAATCATCATCTTTTCACTTAAGGTTCACATTTTGCAGGGACCTCCCTGTTTTAGCCTCTCTGGTGTCCTGGAGGGTGGGGCGGTCCCTCCTCAGCGCACCGCATTGCGGGGGAGATGAGTCTGCAGAAGGGGGTGCTCTAACCACTTCTTGCCCACCCTATCCACAGTGTCCCCGTGTCCCCCACACCTCCACATTTGTTCCTAGAGTACCTTCGATTTCGGAGCCCACGGGGGGCTCCTGCTGTGCCCATCGGTCCTCTGAGATTTCTACGTTTCCTGCTACGTTTCACGGACTGTCAGTTGGAGTCTCCCTCCTTGGATGGCTGAGTCTGAAAACACCTGTCTCTGGGCCTCTCAGCATCCCAAGTAATGTAATCAATTCTATTTTTTGTTCTCTTTGTCTTGAGATCTTTTCTATTACGAAGAGTTTCCACTCACGCTCCCTTTCCAGTGAGATGCAGGCAGGCGTTCATGTTGACGTTGACACCTGTAATCTAAAATTCTAGATGTTGTTTGCTAACGACGGCGTGCTCTCCTGTTCGGTGGTTTCCAGGTTTTCACAGTCAGAGCTACACTGGTGAATGGCTTCGTGTCGGAGTCATTGTGTGAGTGTGTCTTCCGGCTTCTCCCTAGACGTGGAGCCAATGAGCCTGTCCCACAGCGCAGGAGAGCGAGGTGAATGGGGCTACATGTTTTCGGTTCAAATTCTGTCTCTGTCACCGGCAAGCTGCATATCTTTGGCCAATCACTTAAACTCTTTCTCCCTCTGTGTCCCACCCAGAAGATGAGGATGAAGATTATAGTGCCCGAGCCATTCAGAGTCACTGGTGGGGACACACGCCAGGGTGCCGACGCTACTTAGATTCGGACTTGAATGTCCAGTGAACATTCTTTATACAAGGCTTCCTGACTCTTTGATGAATATTGCCTCCCCACCCCCACTTCCGTTGCTATAGCCACTCGCAATGGCTGAGATGTGTCATGTCACGAGCTAGCTGGCTGTTAGAAATGTTTGAAGTCATTTGCAACTTGATAGACAGGCACACACATTCCATGTCATTGTTTCATTTGCATATTTTGAGGGTCAGGGCTGTTGGGCGTTCTCCATTGATGCACTTTCCAGGTATGTGTGTGTTTGATGTGTGTGGTGTGAACTGCCTCGTGTGTCTTCAGCCCATGTTGCACCCATTAGTTGGTGTGACATCGCTGACACTTCAAACTGTAATAGGAGGAAGAGCTTTCTGCTGGAAGAACCTTCCCATCAGAGAGACACAAACATCCTGGGGTGGGGAGGAGGGTGGCAGTGCAGACACCTGTGTGGATGGGAAGAGCTGTGGCCACCAGCGGGTTCCACAGACCAACTTGGGTGGCGCTGTGACCGTTAGCCCTGCAGAGAGCTGGACATGAGCAGCACACGTGGGAAGGTCTGGAGCCGCACGGCCAGGGACCTGGGCAGAGGACGTCCTGGCTTACGTCAGCGGGCTGCGGCCAATGTGCTGAACCTCCTTCCTTCCTCCCTGCAGGTCCTGGGAAGCTTTTCTCTCTGAGGTCCCAGGCGCTCACCTGCCAAGTGGCTCTGAGCGGTGCTTGTGGATGGAAAACTCATCCAGCCAGGGGAGGCGGAATTCATATTTGGGGGCGAGGGGGAGAAGCTGTTTTTGTTTTGACAACCATGGCAGTGATGGGAAGGCAACAGCTCTCGTCTTGTGCTCCGGGGAATAGAGGAGAATCACAGCCCCTGACGAGGAATGCAGGCCGATGTTCCTGGCACAGACGAGGGGGGGGGCGGAGGCCCTGCAGAAAGGCCGAAATGCCGCAGCGATGACAGGTGGCATCCAGCCGACCATGACGCGAGGTAGTGACCTTGCAGGGTCCGTGTGTTGGCCCAGATGCAAGGTCAGAGGCGGGGCCAGGAGAGAGGGGGTAGCTGGTTTTACCCTCTGTGGGGAAAGGAAGGCTGGTGTTCCTTCTGTTCTTTTTCAAAGTGCGTTTTCCCTGGGTGCAAGTTTCTACTCGGTCTTATATAATTAGCAAGCCAAAGAGATTTTTATCACTGCAGGACCTTGGAGAGCAGCCAGGACACCGTCTCCCCTCAGTTCGCCTTTGGAAACTGTGGAAGAGAGGATCCCATAAATATACTATTCTGTAGCCAACCCCCCCCCCCGGGAGCCCCACCTCCCACAGCCCCCTCCCGGTGCACCTAAGCAGGTTAGGTTGGTAGCCGCAGTTCAGAGGGCTTTGGGTTGTCCGGCGGCATTCACCAAAGAGATTGGACCTCAGAAACCTGTTTAGCTGTAGGGACCACTCACGAGCTTAGGAGCCCCAGGTCCTTAGAGGGTCAGAGGAGGCTCTGAACACCTGCCAATCATCTGAGCAGGGCATACAGGAGGGCCTGCTTAGCCATATTTTCCAGGACGAGACCATGGATGTGCAGCCTCTTGGTTCCGGGTTCTCTGCGACGCTCACGAACTGCTCTAGACCTCCCACTCCGCCGCCACCCACACAGAGCGTGGTCCCTGTCTGCATGCGGGTGTCTTCCCTGCCCCCCTGGCCTTGGGAAGCTGTGTCCATCTAAAGTCCTTGAAGATCCTTTCCTCACCCCCTCTTGTGCCCAGAAAAAAAAAAAGCCATTAGCTTGCAATTTTGAACTCTTCTTTACTTTGTTAGCTTGTCTACTTAGGGACACGCATTCGACGCACGGTAATACCGTGGCAGGCCAGACCCCTGGGGTGACATAGAGGAGTCGCCTTCGTTCACACACCAGGGCTCTATTCATTGCGTTGGGCCTGCAATGACTTGTCATCTTCTGGAAACCTCCCTGGGTCTTCAGCTCGGAGGACTCAGGGCCGTGGAGCTGAAGACATCTACCGAAAATCTGTTGGGATGAAACTGGGGTCAGCCTGGGGTATTTGTGGAAAAGTCAGATGGAATGTCTGCCTGGAAGGGCTTCCCCCTGGAGTCGTAGGAGCAGGCATGGGCTTCCCAATGAACCGAGGACGGGACGACAGACCCCAAGCCCCTTCTACACCCCTGATCACTTGGTCATTTAAACACACAGTGGGGTTTTGCGTGCCAGAGGCTGCACCAGGATTCACGTCTCTCCGGTGCCCACTTTGGAACAGGGTTCCAGAGACCGGAAGGGATGAGTCAGCATTGTCCATTAGAACAAACTGTTCCCTTGGGGTTTGAGTCCCACGTCCTTTCTGCGAAAGCATTGATTGGTCCGGTTTTATAATAGTCCGTGTGAGTGTGATTTTTTTTTTTTTGTCTAATGTAATCGGTCAAGAACTCTGTTACTCACCAAGACACAAATAGATTTCCCCCTTTGGCCTTGCTGAGTGAAGCTGACCTGGTCACCAGGGAAACTGGCCCACGCTGGTCACCAGGGAAACCGGCCCACGCCTGCACCATGGAGGAACTAGAACAGTCTTGCTGGAGTTGGGAGAGGGCTGCCTCCCCTCCGGGACATTCGCTTCCTGTCCTTCCCCTCGCCACCCAAAGCCTCAGTCCTTCTGTTCCTTCTCTCATCTCCCTGTGATTTGTCCACATGGGCAGCTTCGCTGGCTGAAAACTCCCTCCCGCCCCAACCGTCTAAGGCTGAACACCACTCTGTGTGTCTCCCGTGGACACCCTGGGAAGGAGAGAGAGAGACCAGGGGCTTTTGGAGTTAGAGACGTAGAGAAACCTACGTAGAGAATACCTGGGCCAGGCAGACACCACGAACTGGAGGTCGCAGAGTCCCCTTTGAAACAAACAGTCAGCTCGGGAACGCGGGTCTCTGTCCCACCTCATCAATGCAAATCCCAAGGCAAGGCCCCACGGGCGAACGCCGGCAACGCTGGCACAGGCAGGCCTTGCCGGAATAGTCTCTGAGAACCCCCTCCTTGGTCCATCCCACTGGGGGGGTTGAGGGGTCTTGACCTTGGCTTTGTCACACCCAGCACATTCCGGTCAGTCAGATGGGCCAGATTTAACAGCTTCCCTTGTCTTCAAGAGGAGTTGAGAGTTCTGCCCTGTGGGAAGCCACCGCTTTTGAGCTTCCTCCCCGGTGGGATGGTGAAGGGGTGGGGGAGGGAGGAGAGAAGGGAGAACTTCAGACCACGATGGAGCCCCTCTTCTACCACCTGGAGGGGACAGTTCTGCAGCTCCGGTCGAGGGGCCGGGCAGAGGCTGTTTCAGCCCAGCACTCGGTGACAGTGCATTGAGTCAACGATCGCATGAACAAAAGAAAAAATGAACAAATGAACAAAGAATGAGTCCCGCCCCCCCCCACAGTGACTGCCTCACTCACCCACCCCAGGAGCAGTAAGCAAGGCTGCTGTGGGGGTGTCACTGAGCTGGACTGTGTGAACAGCACGTTAATTTTAGCTCAGTCCTAATTACCAATCAGTTGTATAATGAGTGCGGGGAACAGAGCTGTCAGCGTGGGCCATTACAGACATGGGGACTTGGCTAACGCGGGGCAGGATCGGGCTGGGCACTCGGGGCTGCAGCCGACACGTGTCGACCAGACGCCCTGTTTACAGAATAGACCGTCTTCACCGCCTCCCTCTCGGGACGCCATGGACGCGTCCGGAGCCCGTGCAGAGAGAAGTTGAGCTCGCCTCTTGGTTCCACTTCCTCATGGCGCTGACCCCCGAAGCGAGCCCCTGAACCTTCCGAAAACCAGGAACGAGGTTGGCTCTGGTGCAGGCGGGTCCCGGTGAGATGGGGACGTGAACGTCGCCCGGTCGGAAGGGCTGGTCTGAGACCCCGCTCCTCCCACACGCCTCCGGTCCACACCCACGTGCTCAGCAGGGTCTGCGCTTTGAGGTGGAACTCGCCTGCTGCCCAGTCTCCCCAGGACTTCAAGCTGAGAGTGACCCTGTGCAGGAGGGCGTGCCGAGCCGTGACATGTGGAGGAGGAGACATGAGGGTTCATCTGCAAACGTGGGTCTCCCAGGGGGCTCGTGGTGCTGGGTCCTGCAGATGGGTCTGTGCCGGGCTCCTGGGCCCAGAAATGCCAGGGAGACTGATGATGGACGCTGCTTCCTCCTGTGACCAGTGACTGAGGGCCTGGACCAGACGGGTGAAGGGCTGAGAGAGTCACTGGCCTGAGGACCAGGGGCCACAGGGCAGTGTGGGGAGCACAGGGCGGAGCAGCCCACCTGCCCTGCACCCTGCCGGCCTCTTGCAGGGATCTTAAATCTTCTGCAAAATGGAGTCGGTGAACAGGGTCTGGCCTGTGGTGGCACAGTGGATAAAATGTCTACCTGGAATGCTGAGGTCGCCGGTTGGAAACCCTGCACTTGTCTGGTCAAGGTACATAGGGGAGTTGATGCTTCCTGCTCCCCCACCCCCCACTCTCACTCTCACTCTCTCTCCTCTCTAAAATGAATTAAAGAAAAAAAATGGAGTCGGCAAAACCATCATCACGCAGGGACATTTCCGAGAAATCGTTCTCAGAAACGAGCGGCAACATGACTCTAATAAAGAGAACAGTCTATAAAACACTCTCGGTTCTAATTGATAATGGGATTTTGTGTGTGTGTGTGTGTGTGTGTGCGCGCGCACACACACACGCACATGTTACCATAAGTAAGGCTAAAAGCTTCAGATAGTGTATTTAAATTTCTATGTTGAAAACCCTGGGACACCCAGCCAGGCTCTTCCATTAGAGAGAGTGTAGGGGGGGGGAGATTTGCATAATACACGTTAGAGACCCGACTGAGGACGGCACAGGACCAACGCTTTAATCCAAAGCTCTTATTAAATATCGTTTTCACTCCGATTTGCTCTTTTGAATCATTCTGCACCTGGGTTGATACCTGCTTAGCGCCGCTCTCCGAATGTGTGACGGGTAGGCTCTGAGCTCCGCGGGGCTGGTGCCGGCGGTGCCCTCGGGCTGCAGGGGTGCCAGTCCAGAGAGGCCTGGTGAGCTCTGTGAGGGGGCAGAGCTGCTGGGAGGAGGCCTGGTACTTTCTCAACCCCAGTGAGAGGTCCCTTTGGAGGGAGCACATCCATCCAGGGCCCCCAAGGAGCAGCCAGCGACCCTGAAATGCGGCAATGAACCCTGGGAGCCCCAGAAGCCTGGGGCGTGGAGAGGGGAGAGGCATCGACATCAAGTTATGAGAGGAGACAGCCAGTGGCCGGGTCAATGTGGGGCGCTAGACGAGAAGACACGCAGTCATGAAATAAAACTTTGTCACCCCTACATTCTGCACTGAAGGACGAGTTCTCTGGGTTTACGCGACGGCCTCGCCCTCACACCCGTGACTACTGGAAAGGGATGTCATTGTCAAGGTCACAGGTGTCACTGAGGTCCCTCCACAGAACCGGGGGTGGGGTGGTGGTGAGGGTGGGACTGAGCAGAAACCGGCTTGCACTTCAGAAGCTCTCTGGGAAACAGAGAGGACATGGGGGTGGTGGGCTCGGGAACACAGCACAGCAAGGCCAGTGAGATGGGCACACTCCTGGTTGGACTGACCCTGCCCCACCGTGAACAGGCCTCAGAGGATGGTGGAGGGAAGGGGCTGCAATGAGCTGATTGGAGCAAAGCCGTGGACACGTGAAGACTGCCCAGGAACAGGAGGTGACATCTCCCCTTGTCTCTGTGCTCCCGTGACAGCATGAGGAAGCCCTGACCCCCGAGGACTGAGTGAATATTATAGCAGGGACAGCACAGAGAGAGAGAGAAGGTGCTACAAAACAGGAGTGTGGTGTGGGTGCGTGTGTGTGTGTGCACGTGTGTGCACGGTGGGGCAGAGGGAGGGAATAGGAAACAGACCCCAGGTCTTTGGTGTGGGTTCACACGGCCTATCTGTGCGTCCCTGGCACCCACAGTGTTGGATCTGAGTTATGAGAGCGTCATCCTTGACTGTGGAACCCTGAACTTGGGGCCCAGCAGTACCGGCAGAGCACCCTCCGGGGAACCACCCCTGTCACCGAGGCGGCCCCGGCACAACCCCACATCCATGGTGACCAAGCAGAGCCCTCTGTGCCGGCCGACGTTCCAGCAGAACGGCTCGCTCCTGAAATTTGCCAAATTGCTACAAATTAGTCCATAATCACCTCTGTTTGCATTCCCAATTATGGAGGGAGTGATTTTCACCCACTACACAATCCGGCAGTTGAAATTCCCCTGGAGAGACACTCCTGACTTGAAGGTTATCACCTTCTAATGGAGATACCCCCACCTCCACCCCGGGGCCAGGGAGCAGAGGAGAGAGACTCTGGGTTTCAGCTCTCTGAGCCTGCCTTCACTGCCCGGCAGCGCGGGCACAGGCCCTCCTGGTCTTCATGCCAACACTTTTAATTTCTCTGCTGTTGTGGAAATTGAAAGAGCTCATCTGGGAGGGAGGGCGCACCACCCATGGAAATGCACCCCATTCCCAAGGTGCCCTGTGGAGTCCTGGTGCCCACAGCAGGGCATCCCGGCAGCCTGCTGGTTTTCCTTCTCCCCGGGGCCATGGGCGTCTCTGCCACTCTTAAGGACCAGCGTGGTCCACACAGGGCCATCACAGCATGATGGCCACCACCACCCTTAGGAGGACTGGATCTTGGGGCTGGTCTGTCCTGTGCCAGCCTCCTAGGGCCACCATACCAGCATAACAAACCAGGCAGTTTCAGCAATAGAAATCTACTCTCTCCCAGTTCTGGAGGCCGGAAGTTCGAGATCCAGGTGTCGGCCGGGCTGGTCCCTCTGAGGCTGCAGGGGGACCCTGCGCCCCAGGCTTCCCCTGTCTCCTGGTGGCTCCCGGCATCCTCAGCGTTCCTCACCCTATAGACCCGTCACTCATCTCTGCGCCATCTTTACATGGTGTCCTCCCTGTGCATGTCTGTGTCACAGACCCCTTTTATAAGGACATCTGTCCTATGGGATTAAGGTCACCCAGTTCTAGTCAGTAGGAACTCATCTTAACTTAAGCAATGGTATCTGAAAAGAAGTTGTTTCTTGTTAAGGTCACACTCTGAGGTCCTAGGGGTTAAGACGCTGACATATAAACTTTGGAGAGGCAGATGATTCAACTCGCAACGTAACTCAACGCTCCCCTTTGGATATTCAAGCCCAGAGAGGTTCAGGAAAAGGGTCGGAGCCAGACGTGGATCGGAGAGTCCTCGCGTCCCCTCCAGTCTCGCTAACTGGCTCCCAGAGGGCCGCCCCGCCCCTCTCCCAGGACGTCAGCTCACTGAGTTCTGCCCCAGGGAGTCCGCGGGGAGGACCGAGCGACGGTGCCCAGCTCCCTGTGCTAGGTGCCAGGTCGGTCCCTTCCCTGGCCAGCGGCCCCGGTCTCCTCATCCCTAAGGCGGACGTGGGACCCTCGGCAGAGCATCAGTGCACAGGCGAAACGGACACGTGGCTGCCGGGACCTGCCTCCCCCTCTCCAGGCAGGTTCCTCCCAGCACCCTTCCAGGTCCCTGTGCATCCTCCCCAAGCCCCACCTTCACCACCAGGCTGCGGTCTGTCTGTCTGTGTGACTTCTGCTCCATCTCAGCCTCTGAGTCCCCATGGGCTGCTCCATCATGTTCTGCTCACCCCCTGGTGGACCCAGGACCTCGAGGGTGGGCAGGAAGAGAGCAGTTCCTCTGGGCGTGTTTCTGGAAGGTTCCTCACCAGGGAGGCCCTCACCCACAGACAGGCTCTCTCTCACTGTTTCCCCACCGATGCCATTATCTCTGTATCCTGTCCTCTAACCTTTCAAACCCCCCTTCGCTGGTCTCCTCCTCTCAGGATGATGACACCCTTCCATGAGCTGCACCGGCCTGGGCATGTCTTCTCTGGCCCCTGTGGACCCTAGCGGGGAAGGGGGGTATAACTGAGGACCCAAAGTCTGTGTGCCCAGCTCCCTTTGAGGACAGGAAATGACAGCCACTCCCCGTTGGGCCCATGCTGAGCACCTGGGTGGTTTCAGATGACCGGCCCACTGAGAGAGTGCCTCACGTTAATATTGGGGGGAAGGGGTTCTGCCATGTTGTCATTTATTAGAGCGGCCTCCCACACCCGGGTCCCCGTCACACTAATGAGGACGGGCCAGTGCGTGTGCAGAGCAGGCTGCACTAATGGGCGCCCAGAGCAGCTGGCCCCGACTCTCCTTGTCTTATTCCATTTACTGGGGAGGAAAAGGAAAAAAAAGACTCCCTTTAAAAAATTAAGAGTTGAAAGGAATTTGTCAAAAGGCCATTACCTGCAGACATGTCGAGCGGAGCCTAATTAATGAGCAGACACAGCGCTCACGGTCCCCACATAAAAGTTAAAAACCCATTTTACCATGTTCCATATTTCCTGCTCAGCGTCGCTGTCAGGCAGATTTCAAGGAAGACAGGTATTTGCATACGGTGCCAAGCCGGCGTTTCCATAGCAACAGGCATCCTCAGAGAAACCTGGACCCGGATGGCCCGTTCCACCTAAACGCTGCGGGTGAGAGAGGCCGGGAGGGGACGCCGCGCTCACGCTCCACGCCTGTGCAGATGTGACATGGTGGGCCTCCCGTTAAAGAGGACGGGGGTTTTGTAGTTATTGTTTGGGACTAAGCAAAAAAAGAGAAAAAGAAAAAGATGGAGAGAGAAAGGAAGAGAAGGAGGAGGAGGAGGAAGAAGAGGAGGAAACATCTCTTCCTACCTTCTCACCAAGGAGGAAACAACTTACCTTTCTGAACACCCAGGCTCCCGCTCCTCCGGGGGCCAGTGCTCCAGGGAGGGTCACGGGTGAAGCCCACCAGGGTTGTCTCATTCTGGAAGGGAAGGGGCTGCTGACTGTGACCCAAGCCTTGGGGCATGGGATTCCCCATGACCAGGAGAAGGAAACCCAGGTGCAGTGAGCTCCCCAAGGCGTGGCAGGGATGACAGGTGCCTCTGGAGGGTCTGGCTCTGACCTGGGGGCACTGTGAACCTGAGCAGGGGCCGAGGAGACGTCTAGGAACGGGGCTCTGAGCTGGGACCAGAAGTGACAGAGGCTCCCAGGGTCTCCCAGAGTCCCCCCTCCCTCCATTACACCCCCAATTCACCAAGTTTGTCTGGGTTTTCATGGCGCTGACCAAGTGGCCCTACCACGGACCCTCCTGAGCCCAGCGAGAGGCGAGCCATCTCTCGGGCACCTGGCCATGATGAGGAGAAACAAGCCTCCGTGTGTGTGTCAAGGCAGTTTCCTCAGAACCGTGTTCCTGTTTCCTGTGCATGCCTTGGGGCGGGGGGACAGGCTCCTGGTGAGTGTTTATAAACATGCAGAGATGGGGGCGTAGGGCTCCCTAATTGTAAGATAACCAACATTTTTACAATAAAAAGGAGGACAAAAATAAGTGGAAGAAAACAGTATCATAAATAAAAGAAACATTTTCTTCATTGCAACAATAATGCACTGTAATATGATAAATACATAATAAAAATATGTAATATTTTATATTGTAATTATGCTTACATGCCTATTAATTTTTAATAATAATTGTAAGAAGAAAGTGCTCATTTAGATGCAAATACGTCCCATCACACGCATCGATCGAATACAGACATTTACAGATGAGTCTTCTAATATCAAAAAGGAGGACAGGTTGGAGGACACTCTTTGAGGGAGGATGGAACTAACAAAAGAGGGACTGTCCTCCCTAAAGGAGGAAGATTGGTCACCTTACTGGTTGTCACCCCATCTCCAAAACCCCACAATGAGCACTGTGTTCTTCTCCGCTACTTTATATCTGAAAGGGCCGGGTGAGGTCCCGTGCCTCCTCGGGGACGCAGACAGGCAGACGGAATGAACGAAAGCGCGGGGTGGTCACCGTGAATTACGGTCTCACGGTGCGCTGGGCGACACGCTATGCAGTGGCAAGAGCGCAGGTGAGCATTCCGGGCACCGTGGCAGTGAACGGGGCACCATCAGGGACGGCGCTGTTGGCCTGATGAACAGTCACAGAGAGCACCTTCCCAGGGTCGCAGGCTGTCGTCTGTCCGCGGTTCCCCGGGACTCCTCAGGAGACGCTAGGTCAGCCTCATGTCTTATGCGGCAGGTGGGATAAACCACACATCGCTGCCACCAGCACGTGGCCCCGCCAGTGCCATTTCTCTAGGAAGCAAGCAAAACAGACAGAGCAAGCCAGACAGATGGACCCGGTTTCTAAGGCACAGCTCGTGGAGGCTGAGTATGTCCGCCAAGTGTTAGAGTGAGGCTCCGGGAGGGTGGGTGTGGGGGCGATTTTTTTTTTAATAAAATAGTAAAGATTGAAAAACAGTGTATCTATCAGGGAAGGCTAGGTTGGGTCAGGGGAACAAGAGCGCAACCTGCCTGCGGTTCTCTGTGTGCAGACGCGTGCACCGCGGTAGCTGGGGGCGGGGTCTCTTGTGCTTGACTATAATATTGATGCCAGGGAGAGACTCCGTGCAGCTAGCTGTCTTGTCAATAGAGATCTTTCACTTACGTTGTCTAGTTTACCCTCAAACCCCTACCAGAGGCAAGGACCAAAAGCAGGAGGAGAAGGAGGACCAGCACCAGGAGGAGGAGGAAGAGGCTGGGTGTGGCGTAGCCCCCCGTTCAGCAGTATTTGGTGGTGTGACCCGATGGCGCCTTCGCTGGTCTCAGGTGCACAGACATTCTTGAGAGGTGATAAGTGACATCCTCCTGGTCTTGTAGTTGAAGAAACTGAGGACAAGAGAGTTTAACCAGCCCACCCAAGACCCCACACGCATTTAAGAAGATTGGAAGCAGCTAAGATGGAGGCCGTCCTGCAGGGAAGGTGGGTTCATGGGGCCGAGAACCCCAGGGGAGCCTTTGTGGTAAGCAATGAGCAAGTCTGTCTGGAAGGCTGGTGACCGTGACCTCTGTTTGTTGACCTGGTGGCTGCTGAGGACACCTGGGACCATGGTGTCAGCCTTGGGTGGACCTGGAATGGGGTTCTTTGTATGGTATGGGTTCTTCTACAATCTGGCCGTGTCAACACGCTCTCCTTTGTCCTTAAAGCCCTCACTGGGGATATATGGTTAAAGCTAATCTGAAAATGGAGTCAGAACAGAAGTAGCGCCATTAGTTTATTGTGGCTGGAGGATGTGACCGGGGGAGAAGCATCTGGGAAGGTACAAGTTCAAGGGAAACACAGACACGGTGTTACTTTCAATAAGGGAGTGACAGGCAGGTTGAGATGGCCCTGAACTTGAGCTCAGACAGGTGCCACGGCTGACCTGTCCCGAGCCTGCTGTTCACCAAAGGCCCCATCAGTTTCCCATCAACTCAGTGAGGTAAGGGTTATTTTCCCCTTTGGCAGATGAGAAAACTGAGGCTCAGAGATGTTACATAACTTGCCTTCAAGAGTTGCCTATTCTAAGCATCAGCGTCTGTACCCTGCCCCCAGGCCTCCTCTGATGCCTCCATCCTGACGTTTGCTGTTGTGGTGGTGGTTACGCTCTGTGAGTCACACCCCACGCCCAGGTTGGGGCAGATCAAGGAAGCCATGTTGGTCAAAGCAGGGAGCTGACTGTCCGCTTCCTATTGGGGGAAATTGTCTTGCAGCCTCAGCTCCCAAATTCAGAATCAGTGGGTGGAAGCCCTTACTCTGAACAGGTTCCCATCGCTGGAACAAGTCCCTGAAAGCCAAGCACAGCCAATGCTCATGAGCCTGGAGAGTCCCGAGCACAGAGCTGTGTTTGTGCCCGGGTGACACGGTGGCGAGTTTGACCTCCCAGCATCCTCTGCGCCGCTCTTCCACACAAACGAGGGTGTCTTTGTGTACTTCTTCACCCAGCGTCAGAGCTGAGGAAGTGACGTACAACACCAGCCTCTGAACTCAGTAGAGCTGCAGCAGGTCAGGATGGCACACCTCTGAGACGTGCATCAGCCCGGACCATCCACACAGCACAAAGGAGGGGACAGAGCAGTCGGGATTGTCCTCCCCGCCCAGTGGTAGGTTCAGGGGACGTGACTACAGCAGCTAACATTCCCTGGGTGCTTCCTACGCACCACATGCTGCCCTGTGCTCTCAGTCTGTGCAAACCAAGCCCCATGGCTACCCTAGGGAGTAGCTGCCTCCTCCTTAGACAGAGGAAGCCCAGAGAGGCTTAGCAGTGTGCCCAAGGCCAAAGGGCAGGGGTGCGAACTCAAAAAGTCATGGAGATCCTGGCCCTGGCCAGTTGGCTCAGCGGTGGAGCGTCGGCCTGGCGTGTGGGGGACCTGGGTTCGATTCCCGGCCAGGGCACATAGGAGAAGCGCCCATTTGCTTCTCCACCCCCACTCCTCTTTCCTCTCTGTCTCTCTCTTCCCCTCCCGCAGCCAGGGCTCCATTGGAGCAAAGATGGCCCGGGCGCTGGGGATGGCTCCTTGGCCTCTGCCCCAGGCACTAGAGTGGCTCTGGTCGCGGCAGAGCGATGCCCCGGAGGGGCAGAACATCGCCCTCTGGTGGGCAGAGCGTCGACCCTGGTGGGCGTGCTGGGTGGATCCCGGTCAGGCGCATGCGGGAGTCTGTCTGACTGTCTCTCCCCGTTTCCAGCTTCAGAAAAATACAAAAAAAAAAAAAAAAGTCATGGAGATCCTGAGCTCTTGGCCTCACACTTTTGTGGGTATCCCCCAGGTCCATTGAATGAGTGGCTGGCAGGACTCCAGGAGCTACGGAAACATAGCTGGATCTTCCGGTCCATCTCAGAGTGAGCGGCTGTGGTGTTAGAGTGAACGCACCCATCCCACCACCATCAGGGGCCCTGGATCTCTCTGGCCAGAGCCGACGGATAAAAAAAATCAGGGATAAGATAGAAAAGTCCCAAGAGCTCTGTCTGTGTCTGGGTGATAATTCTACCTTACGCTAAACAAACTCCAAGATTTTCAGTTACATGAGCCAATAAATTCCATTTTTGCTTAAGACAGTTTCTATCACATTTTGTCATTTTCAATAAAAAAGATCTTTAGTGATTCTGTACTCTCATTTTTCACAAAATGTGAAATCTAAAAATAAAGTTGTCTCTTTATCACGACAGAGGCTGAAAACAGGGAAAAGCATAACAAGATATTTAGCACCTTGGGGCTCCTTCTATGCATCAGATTGGGCTGCCCTGCCTGCCACCCCAGGACTTGGGCTATGGCTCTGCCTCTGGTGTCAGCTTTGGCTTACCCCCAATTCTCAAAGTGTGCAGGAAACAGGCTGCAACTCTGCATGTTCCCTGCCCTTGTTCAAATCTACTACCTCCAGCATCACCGCACAATCACACTCCAGAGAAAATTTACTTTGATAAACATTTTAACACAACAGATGTGGATGCCAGCAGGAGCCTGGGCAAGAAGAGAGGTGGCATGAGGAAGAAATAGGCACCAACAATAAATCTCAAGCTGTGCTCTTTAAGACTGGGGATCATTGTGCTAAAAGACCAGCATTTTTTCAACTGTTAGAGAAAACGAGATGTTGGGCAGGGAGTGAGCCCTAAGAGCAGGTACCCAACACCAGGCACCATTTGTCACTAAGCTATTGTGCTAAATTATGCTCCTGACAACAGGGCTCTGTCTCCAAAAGGTTCTGTCCACAACCTACAAATGTGCTTGATAATTTCTCTCCTGACCATCTGCATAGATGAGTGGATCAGCACATTACAATGTTTCATCTCCTCCCAGCCTCAGCTAAACCACATTTGTTCTAATTAGAGATGGTTGCCCCTCCAACAAGTCCCACCTTCACAGGGAAAAAAAAAATACTTTGTAAAGGTATTTATCTTCATGTCAATTAAGACTAGCTTTTTAGACATAGCTCCAATGGTTTGGGCTGACAGAACTACAGTCACTTGAGTCCCGCAATGATGTTTACAATTTTGGAAGCATTCTGCAGAAGAAGAAGAAGAAGAAGAAGAAGAAGAAGAAGAAGAAGAAGAAGAAGAAGGAGGAGGAGGAGGAGGAGGAGGAGGAGGAGGAGGAGGAGGAGGAGGAGGAGGAGGAGGAGGAGGAAGAAGAAGAAGAAGAAGAAGAAGAAGAAGAAGAAGAAGAAGAAGAAGAAGAAGAAGAAGAAGAAGAAGAAGAAGGCAGGGGTTAGGGAATGCGGGTCCTGAGAGGCGCTACCTCCCAGCCAGGTCCATCGGTTTGTGAGGGGGTGTCATTGTGTTTCCTCCTCTGCTCCTGCCGGTGAAGTGCTGCAGTCTGAGCACAGGGTCATATTAGCAGTGGCGACAATAAAAATAATATACATAAAGGTCATGGTCACCAGAGCCTGTTCTACCTGCCCAGTTTCCATGCCAGGCAGCATCTGGGCATATTACGTTCGATATTATGTTCAATCTTTACATCTTTGCTCCTCACAGCAGAGGAGATGGAAACATGGGGGGAGGGGTGCTGCCACTCAGCCCGTGTCAAAGCCCACAACCAGGAAGTGACTGGCCGGATTCAACCCCACGTTTGCATTCTCACACCCGTGCTGCCGGCCTCTCTCCCAGTGGAGCAAGGTTGGTGTTTAAGGCGAACCACAGACATAGAACCTGGAGCTGGGACCATGGGCAAATCACCTGGCCCTGAGGGCCAACCATGGTGTCTATACAACAAGGACAATGGTGTTGGGTGTGTGGGGCGGTTGTGGCCCCTGGGAGCACGCATGTTCATGACCTGTGTTCGCGAACACAGAGAGCGTGAATGTGATGGAAGAGCCCGGTATGCACACCTGTGTGACACATATGCATGTATGCACCGTGGTCCAGGTATACTCGCTCACACTCTCGGTCCAAACCACCAGAACCGATGACTGAAATTCGTCAGCACAGCTGGCTGCCACATGGAAGTCCCAGAGGGCAGCTCTTCCAGGAGGGAAGCCAAGTATCATGCCGCAGACTTCCTGCCCTCCCTCTGTCCTCCCTGTGTCAGCCAGGATAGACTAGGTTTTGCTGCTATAACAAGCGGGCCCCACATCTCAGTGGCTGCACATAGCAGAAGTTGTGCTTACTCACTGTGGACCCATTGCAGGTAGGTGGAGGGACTGTGGCCACCGCCATCCTGCAGGCCGGAGCTGACGAGGCTCGGGCCCAGCGCTGCTTCCCTCGGCCCGGAAGCAGACTAGGGGGTGTGGTGAGGAACGCGTGACTTGGGAGGGTCTGCTCGGAGCTCTCACGCACTCCCGTGCCCACACGGCACTGGCCACAGCCAGCCCTGGGCCACTCCAACTCGAATGGACCAGGGAACCGTGGCTCTCCCACATACGAGAAGAAGAAGGAGAAATTCTGCTGAAGAGCCACACCTCCACATTGGTCTGCTCGGGCGGCTGTAACAGGACACCACACAGGGGGCAGCTTGCAGGATAGGATGTATTGACTCATGGTGCTGGAGGCTGGGAGTCCAAGACCACGATGCGTCACCTCCATCATCAGCGTGGTCATCACATGGCCTCTTCCCTCTGTGCGTGTCTGTGACCAAGTGCTCCCTTTTTGTAAGGACACCGGTCCTATTGGAATAGGGCTCATTCTAATGACCTCACTTGAACTTGATCATCTGCGAAGATCCTATTCCTACATCAGGTCCCATCCACAGGTACTGGGAGACGAGACTTCAACATCCTAAAGGAGATCTTAGGGGAGAAAGAATTCACCCCATGACACCTTCTGACTCCACAGAACCTCTGCCCTTGTGAGCCAGGCCTTTCCAGATGGCGGGACTAGACAGATAAAAAGACACAGCCATCTCTGCCCCCCCACACACAGAACCAAGACTGTGCAGACATGTGTGTATGAGGTCACGTGGTTGAGACTGGACCCAGATTCTTCCCCTGCAGGTAAATCACGGAGTCCCACGTTCACACAGAGTTGGACAAAACTGCTCTCAGATGGCATTTGGCAGGATATTTTCAAGTAAACAAAGTAATGGAAAAATTAGGAGGAGAAATGGAAAATTCAAGAATCCCAAACAATAATAAGAGGGACTCAGAGAAACAAATTATGCCAGACGGTCTTTATTGCGTGCTTCCTCCCAGTTGGGTTCCAACAAAAAACAAAAGGAAAGAAAAAGAAAAGGTGATTGGTCCTGGTTGGTGCTATATATTTAAACTCATAAAATGTTTGAAAGCATCCTATGAATTTTCACCGGCAGAATTATTTAAATTGGCTGAGATCGCAATGTCAGAAAGATTAAAGGCTGGATCGCCGTGGGTGCCCCACGGGTCATAGTAAGCGGTAGAGAGAGAGCACTTTTGAAGACCACTGCTCTGGGGTGGCAGACATCCCAGGTTTTAATTAACTTCTCTGTTAATAATTAAAATAACTAAATTGTTTCATGGTATCCTGACAACCACCACCATTGCTTCAACAGCCAACACCACAAACACCAGCACCACAATATCACCAAGACAACAGCATCAGCAGTAACCACCACCACCATGAGAACAGCCACAACATCAACACCCAACAGTGGTATCACCAATGATTGTCATCACCACCCCCACCTTGGTAACAACTGCATCCGCCATAAGAACAACCGAACCATAACCGGCACCACTGCAATCACTGCAGCAGTTGCAAACAACAATCACAACCACTACCGAAAGCAGAAAAATATTACCACCCCAAACCACCAGCACCGTAGCAACCATTGCAACAATCACCACAACGGAATCACAGCTGCAAACACCACTGCCCTATCACAGCAACCATCATCACTGCAGCAACCATTGCAACAACTGCCACCACAAAAATCAACAACTGGAACCGCCACCATATCATAGCAACCATCACCACTGTAGCAATCATTGTAACAACCGCCACCACCAAATCAACAACTGCAAATATCACCACCTCCACCAGCACTCAAACAACAAGCCCCCACGTCAGGAAGCCTGGCCCGACGGGGTGGGCTGCCCAGGCACAGCCCGGTTGGGGTTTTATTCCAACTTTGAGGCTGGCTCGCAGCAGAATGGAGCCCAGCCCATGACTGTCAAGCAGTGAAGAAGGGCTGGTCCGATCTGGCCTCATCCATCTGTGGGCTGACTTCCATGACAAAATACAAGTGCCATGAAAATGGGGATGTCACCGGCCTTCCAGCTCTGTAAGAATGGCACCAGCATGGAGCAGGTGCTCTGAATGTGCCCCTGGGTCAGTGAACAATAGGAGCGTGGAGGGGGCTTCTGTGACTGGGAACGCCAGGCAGCGGCACGCGGGTGACCCGCAGTGATGGCATGGGCCCCGAGGCTCCCTTCCGTCTCCCCGCATAGGCCAGCATCACCGACAACTCTGTTCCCTAGGACACAGCACGGCTCACAGGGCTAGAAGTGCCCGGGTTTGAACTCATGAGCACTGAAGGAGTTCTCTCCCTTCTCCAGAAAATGGAGACAGAGAGGGAGCAGACTCTCCAGGCCTCATGGGAGTTCAAGCCACCTCCCGATGCGGAGTCCCCTCTTCTCCTTCCCCTGCACCCCCTCTGAAGACGCCCCGGGAGAGCAAGTCCCAACCATCTCTGCTGCTCCTCCCACATGTGCTAACTGCTCTGACTTTTCTCTGTAAATAATTCATGGTTTCACAAGGGTCGCATCAAGCGACACGTCACGGAAGCCATGGCAATGGCAATGGTTAAACCCCTGAGACTTTCTACCCCCGCGCCCCCCAGAGCATTTTCCATCATGTCAGGGCATTGGAGCGCCCACCGGGACATGGCTCAGGGGGCAGAGCTGGGGATGGCGCAGTCTATTTCTGTGAACAGGGCATTGCCAGCAGCCTGGGGTAGGAATAGTTTCTAGAAACCCCCCTGCTGCCCTCTCCAGTGTGCCCACTCACCAAGAATTGTGAGCTGAAGGTGCAGGCGTGGGGCTCTATCTTGATATGAAAATGTCTCACCATGCCCGCCCTGGGAAGTATGTTGGGGTAGAGGAGAAACACAGTTTGCAATACAAGGAGCCCAAACCAGCAGCATGCAGTGAATTCCTCCAAACACAGGGCGTGAAGACATTCAGAAACACACACACCCGATCGTGCTGCGTGTTCAATGACAGATCCTGGCTCGTTCTTCCCTTTGAAAAGTGTAGGATAGACTTTCCTCCAATTGTGTTTGTCAGACACAAACCCGCAGCACTGTGACCACCCGCAATCCCTGTGGGTGACACCACCCCGTGTTTTACAGCTTCCAGGATCATGGATCAAGTCTCGGGGGTAAAGCCAGGGTCTCTGTCGTAACCACAAAGACACTCACCACCAGAAACAACACACGGTCAGCCAGCCCAGGGGAAACCGGTGATGGAATACATACACGTCCTAGTGGCGAAACACATGGATACATTGGTGCGTGAACACCCGTGTCAGCAGGATAATTTGATTACAGCTATGTCGCTCAATATTACACAGCTGCAGTCGTAAAATGCATTGATTTCTGATTAATTTTTAAAGTTCTTCAGAATTATGGATTGCAACCAGAACTGAAATTATGAGAGGAAGCAGGACTGTGATGGGAGCCAAAAAAAAAAAGAAAGAAAGGAAAGGAGGGAGGGAGGGAGGGAGGGAGGGACGGAGGGAGGGAGGGAGGGAGGGAGGGAGGGAGGGAGGGAGGGAGGGAGGGTAAACCAAAAGAAAACATAGGTACCTGTCAGACTTTTTAATTCAGTCTCACAATGTGTATGATTATTTCCCATTTTAAATAAGTGTAAGTGTTCACTCCACTACAGAACCTGTTTGCATAAATATTTGTATTTTAAGTACAAGGGGGCCTAGGGCTGTGTACTTCCTGCCCACAGTCATGGACTAGCCTCTGTGAGGAAGGACTTTGCCCTCACGTCCCCGGTTCCTGAATGGACAGGAGGGCTGCCCAGCCCGGCGTCTGCTCTCTGAGACGCTCTTGTCCAAGTCCAGGGCCCTGGCTTTCACCTGGGGCTCCCCATGTGCACCTGAGGGGACGTGGCCACGTGTTCTCTGTAAGGACGAAAGCTTTGGGGAGACAGCATTGCCTTTAGGTTCAAACAGTGTTAGCTTTCTCAGGAAAAGGTTGTGTTCTATTTGACAAAGCGGTTCCCTCCAAGACCCACAGGCTTTTCTGCCTGGTCTGTCCCAGGCCCCAGTGGGACGTCCTGTGACAGGCAGAGGCCCCAAGTTTACCCCTCACTGCTTTCTCAAGCCGGCAGGTGCTGGTTTCTGAACAGTCCGTCCACCTGGCATGCGGGCCCCAGAAGAGGGCCTTCCTGAGCAGAGCCCCGCACAGGCACACGCATACACCTGTGCACACCCGCGTTCCCACAGGGGCAGGGGCATGTGGGCTCAGATGGCTGCTTGTGCGTGCACGCCCCCCGCCCCCGCAGACACTCTCCGCACACCCTCGGGGACTCACGGGGCACGCACCTCTGCAAACCCCCTTTGCCTGTACCTTCATCACCAGGAAGGAACAGGAAATAATCCCGCCCAGCAGCGTGGCGTCTGCCCAGGAGGTGTCAGACAGACATCTGCTCCCCGCAGCAAGCAGCCCCTTCCCTCCAGTCCTCAAAGGGGAGAGAGGATGTTGTCTAGCCTGTGTTACCTGGGCTCTCATGAGGCACCTGTGGGCAGGCTGGGGTGGGGAGAGGGCGCTGGTCCCCCTGGGGTTGAAAGTGTTTAACCACCTTGCAGGGGACCCTCTGTGCACAATGGGTGTGATGAGCTGGGTCTGGGGATGGGGCGTCCTTGTGGGTTTGCGCAAACCCTGTTGTCAGGGTCCACGTGTGTAAGGTGGGGAGTCCATTGCAGGGGAGCATGCAGACTGTCCAGGGCTCAGCTCAAGGTGACAGCCAGCCGTTAGGTGGGGCTCAGGCCCTTGGTCCTCCTGGGCATCACTAGGGGGTCCGTTAGCATGGCACCCTGGTCCTCATGAGTTTAAAGAGCCCAATGGTCTAAGATACCATTCTTAGACCATTGTTTTAAGTTCCAGGGTTTTATCATCTTTTTTCCTACCCAGGTAAAGTTTAGAATCAGCCGTCAATTAAAAAAAAAAAAAGTTAGCTTAGATTTTGATTGGGATTACACTGCATCTATTGATCAATTTGAGGAGGATTAAAATTTTAATATGGAGTCTTTCAGCCTTCAAACAAGAGAGTTCTCTCCATTGATATAGGTTTTTAATTTCTTGGAACAATGTTTGATATGTGTGTGTGTGTGTGTGTGTGTGCACACGCGCATGTGCATTTCTTGCATGTATATATGTAAACAAATATTTAAAATTTTATATAGCATATATGATGTTAAGTGTATATAACTATACACCATATATATCCTTAATATATATTAATATATTAATTAATATATTAATTATATATTATATAATAATATATATAATTATATTAATATATTATATAATATTTATATATAATATATAATTAATGTATTATATTTATATATTAATATATATTCTTGAATTGTTTACTCATTTGATGCTATGGTAAGCTATGTTATTTTAAAAGTTTAATTTTCCATGTGCTTATTGCTATAGTGTATTGATAAAATTTATTTTTGGATGTTGACTTCATAGTCAGAGAACTTGATAAACTTAGCAACGTTTAGGGTGGTTCCTTAGCATGTTTTACGTACATAAGCACATCACCTGTGACTAAAGGCAGGCTTACGGCCTTCCGTCCAGTGGGTACGCTTTGTGCTTCACGCCTCTGTGTCACTGTCCTGGCAGGGACCGCAGGACCGTTGTAAGAAGAAGTAGTGAGAGGGGACAAACTCTTGTCACACGCCTGTGAACATGTATGCAGGCTTTCACAGTGGTGTGGTTTTAGTGATAAATTCTGTTTGGTTTGGGTTGTGTGGGTTATAGATTTTTGGGTGCCCTTTGTCAACGAGAATGTGTCCTCCCATTTCTACCTTGCTAAGACTTTTTAACATCACAGGTATTGAATTCTGTCAGATGCTTTCTCTTATCCCTTTGACACGGTCCCGTTTCTCCCTCTCTGTGAGACCACGTCACCTCCCAACTGCTGTTACCTTTTTATATATATGCCTGAATTTTATTTGGTGAAATTCTTTTAAGAATTTTTTAAAAATCTATGTTAATGAGGGATATTAGTCTGTTCTGGTTTCTTTTTTCTTTTACTTTTTAAAAAAAATTTTATTGAACTTATTGGAGTAACATTTGTTAATACAATGATATAAGTTTACTTAGAGGCACGGAGGGAGAAAGACAGACTCCCACATGCACCTCAACAGGGATCCACCCAGCAAGCCCTCTACACGGTGATGCTCTGCCCATTTGGGGCCATTGCTCCATTGCTCAGTAACCGAGCTATTTCAGCGCCTGAGGTGAGGCCATGGAGCCATCCTCAGTGCCCAGGGCCAACTTGCTCGAATTGAGCCATGGCTGCAGGAAGAGAAGAGAGATAGAGATAGAAATAGAGAGAGAGAGAGAGAGAGAAGGGAGAGAGGTAGAGAAGCAGAGGGTCTGCTTCTGCTCTGTGCCCTGACCAGGAATCAAACCAAGGACATTCACACTCTGGGCCAATGCTCTACCACTGAGCCAACTGGCCAGGGCCAAGTGTACATCTTTGGTACTATTTTCTTTCAGCCAGAAAAACATAAACAGTTCTTAGTACAAGTCCACCAGCCACATAAATTTGCTAATTTTGTTACCTTTAACAGTTTCTATTTCTCCTTTTAGAGATGTCATTTTTTTGGCTTCTGTGTTGCATTGTGTTTGAGGAGACATCTATCTATAGAAAGTCTGACCTTTCTTCTTCTGAAGGTGTCTCTTTTATTCCTATAAATATTTTAAGATTTTATTTTCTGTCACTGATTTTCAGAGATGGAGTGACAATGTGCCTTAGTGTGGTTTCCTTGATGTTTATCTTTTTAGAGTCTACGTGGCGTGTTGTGTCTGTGAGATTTAGTTTTATCAAATTGGGAAATTTTTCAGTCATTATTTTTTCAAATATTTTTCTGACACCTTTCATCTTCTTGTTCAGGGACTCCAATTTTAGAGATGTTGTGTTGCTTGACTTTTGTCCTACATGTCACTACAACTTTGTTCTTCAATCATCCTTGTCTTATGTTTGAATTGGATAATTTCTACTTCTATATCTTCAATTCCGCTTATCTTTCATCTGAAGCATTTAATCCGAGGCTAAGCAGATCCAGAGAATTCTTCATTTCGGACATTTTGTTTTCCAACGTCAGAAGTTCCATTTGGTGTTTTTCTATCTTACATTTTTCTCATATTTTTGTATTTACCTTTCCTATCTTTGAGCAGATTGATAATTCCCATTTTAAAGATCTTGGCTGTTAATGCCATCGTCTCTGCCATTTCTGGGTCTGTTTTTATGAAATACATTTTCTCTTTGAAATTGGTCATATTATCTTGCTTCTTCATGTGTCTAGTGATTTTTTGTTGGATGCTAGACATTTTGGATATTATATTGTTGAACATCTGCTTCTTGTTATCCTTTATAATCCACTAAGTTTTGTTCCGGTTGTGGTTATTTGAGAAATCAATTTGATCCCTTTGGAACTAAAAGAAAAAAAAAATTGTAGGAAGAGTCTAGCATAGCCTTTCACCTATGGCCGTTGAGCCCTACTCATAAGTCATCGTGCTCTGGGGCTCTGTCCTGCAGGTGGCCAATGGTAAGCAGTGTCTCTCTACTCAGGCTGATCAGAATTCAGAACCCCAGGAATCCTGTGTGGAGTTCAGGGCTTGTTCTCCATACAGTTCCTTCCTAGTTCTCTTACCCTTCCTTACAGAGTTTCACCTTTTCATCGTGTGGCATTTAGCAACCAATTCCCAAGAATGTTGGTGCAGATTCCTGGCACTCCTTTATCCCCCGCACATCTCTTTCCCCTTCAGTCCTGGACCCCTGCCAACTGCAAGCTCAGCATCCCCCCCCCAAACTCCAATCTCTCCCTTCTTCTTGACAAGACTGCTGTTGTCTTCCTTGGTTCCCCTCCCCGTGTCACTGTCTAAAAGTGCCCTCTGATTTCTCCCTTCTCTCACAGGTCACAGCTCTGCCCCGCCACTTCTCCAATGTCTCAGAGACTTTCCTCCAGCTTTTTAGTTACTTATGATGGGAGCGCAGGTCTGGTACTATCTACTTGGGGTTGGTGAGAGCAGGTGTTTATCTTTATGCTGACCTTTGAGCCTGCAATCCCAGCTCTGCCTTTCGCTCGGTGTTTGGCTTCCTGTCTCCCGCTCCCCAGAGGACATCTCCTACCCTGCCGTTATCTCCGAGCCATCCTGTTCCCGAGTGAGCTCCTTATCTCCCTCTTCCCATCAGCTGTCCCATCCACTCTCCCCCTGTGTCTGCAAAGCTCAAAATCTAGGTCATCGCCAAACATTAACTTAATCACCTGTCTCCTTTCAAAAATCGATTCCAATTTCAAGGCATGCCCATTATTCCTCAAAGATCTTTTAAATCTACTCCCTTCTCTCTATTCTTCTTGCAACCTCGCCGGGACAGGCCCTCCTTAGCCCAGTACTGTCGTTCTAAGTGAGGGACTGTAGGAGAAGGCGGGTGATACCGTATGCACACAAATACCTCTCCATGATCAACAGGGCTCTTCGGCTCCTCAGACGTGTCCAGTCCGCTCCATATCCTGTGCGCCGGGCACTTAAAGAGCTATAATGATGCCCTCCTGTGATGTTTTGCCTCCTCTCTGACTCTTCCTCTATGTTATTCCATCTTCCTGCCACCCACTTCTTTCTCGCCTCTCTCCCTCCAAGACCACCATCATTTTTAGCCCAAACTTGCGCTCACCCTACAGTTCTCACTTCAAATATCCCTGCTTTCAGAAAAGCTTCCCTTCCTTCCTCTTCCACCAGATGAGGTCCAGTGGCCTCTCTCTGGGTTTTATTTCCCAATAGACCCTCTTCTCCCTAAGCATGGCTTCATGACTGTCTACTCCTCCGTGAGGTTCTAGGATGAGGCTCATGTACCTGATGCATTCATTGATGGTGTTTCCACAATCACTCGACCACGTCAGTGCTTGGCATGGGCTCTGCCATTTGTAGGATGCTCAACAAATACTTGTTAAATAAATAAACGAGTGCCTGGACACACGCATATGGGTGATGTTTATTTTGTACGTTCTTGGTCCTGTGACGGAAACCAGACAGAATAAGAAAATAATAGAAAGAGTTAGAAAGGTCCCAGGAGTAGCTTAGTCTACTCTTAGTCCACTCAGTGCCTGCCACTCCCGATAAGACAGCCAGCCAGTCTGTGCTGAGTCCACTCAGTAATGGAGAATGTACTCTTTGCCATGGCAACCTGCACCATTCCTGAACTCTTTTATTGATAGAAATTGCACCAGAAGCATCTTCTGTGTAACTTCCATTCACTGGCCTCAGTCTTCCCTCGGAATCTGTGTAGGCAAGTGGTGTCCCTTGTTCCAATGGGAGCTGGTAAGGATCCCGGAGAGTTCCCACAGCTCCCAAGTCTCCTTGGCAAGGAAAACAATTGTCACCATACCAGCTGACATTTGTCGGGTGCTTCCCCTGCTCATCTGAATTTGACAGCAATCCCGTGAAATAGCTCATATGATCAGCACCATGTTGAATGAGGTAACCGAAGCTGGCAGGGGGACTCCAGACAGGGAGCCTCAGGTGTTTAACTCTGTCTAGCTCGGATTTTAGACACATGAGTGATGGAGCCTTCAGAGGAGTCCAGCCCCCATTGGACGGCAGCCTGGCCAGTGACCTCAAAGGAGAACCGCCTAGCTGAGCCCAGTCAATGCAGGAAAGAGGAACAAAAATAAAGTGAATTTTGTTTTGTTTTGTTTTAAACCACTAAGATTTTGATGGTTTCTTCAGTAGCAATAGACAATCTGTCTACTACAATGGACCGTCCATGCTCTAAAGCAGGGGTCTCAAACTCGCGGCCCGCAGGCCGCATGCGGCCCGCCGAACAATTTCGTGCGGCCCGCAGACTAATCCACGAAGTTCAAAATATTTTGGATAAAATTAAGTAAGCCTAGGGGCCTACTTGTATTTTTCATTTCTCTAGCATCCTAGCTAGATATTAGCTTAGTTAACAGCAGTTGTGATGCGAACTACAGTTTCTGGTCGTTTTGTGACACTGAGTAAACTGCATGTATGATTGTGTTTGTTGTACTGATTTTTTTTTGTTTTCAACTGCAGTGAGAAAAGTGTTGCGTAACAGTTGCCTTTTGTACACCTAGTGCGGCCCACCGAATGGCTGTGATCTTGCTCTGCGGCCCACATGCTGAGTTGAGTTTGAGACCTCTGCTCTAAAGGGAACATCCTTCAGCATGTGGAGTGGTATGTCACGCTGCAAACACCTCGCATGTGGAAATTTAGTTACTGGTGTCATAATAATGACAGTAAATGTTTATTTCCTATCTTCATAATCATATATTTTTTTTTAAATTGTGACCTCATTTTAAACTGGACATTCAGGTCAGAGTCACAGGTGACTGTGGTCTAAATGCTCACAAGGTGAAGAATGCTCACGGGGAAGCAGTGGACGAATCCCATGTCAGGATGTGTGTTAGGACAGTGAAGAAGCAGAGATAAGAGCATCCTGAAGGGGGAGAGGCAAGAGTCCAGTTGTTCCTTAGTGGGTTTGTAGTCCTTTTCCCTGGGAGAAGGGCCATCTGGGCTGAGCAGACAGCTTACGCATGGAACACAAAGATTACGCCATGTAGGGAGACCGATGCTTTGGCTCCTGAGGTTGAAACATGGGAAAAGTGGGGAGGGGCCCGAAAGGACTGGGCAGTGTGGAAGGGCTCATGCACTGGGACACCATTTGAGGGGAGAGGGCAGCCTCCCATTGGAAGAAACGCCTCATTTGACTGTCCCATGTAGGTTATCTCACCCGAGTGTCGAAAACAAGAGGAATGGCCCCGCCATCTTATCTCAGCAGGGTACAGGGATTTATGAGATACACACGGAAGCGCTACAGCAGGAAATAATACGTGACCCTGATTTGGCTGTTGTCCCACCGTAGTTCCAGAAATTGACATGGTAAGGTTTTGATTGGATGGGTGTTTGTTCCGGCACCTTCCGTGCTCAGCCACCCACCCCGACTGCAGGGAGGGTGCTACAGAACGCACCCCCGAGCCCTAGGCTGCAGCCAGGGAGGGTGGAACGAAGGCAGCTGCCCCTCCAAAGGGCCCCAGTAAAGGGCGTCTCAAAGCCTCAGTGCTTTGGTTTGCGGCAATTCTGTGATGTTTGGTATTCTTACACCCATCACCGGCCAGAGCCTGAATCTTAAAGAAAGAGAAAAAAGAAATCCCCTTTGGGTGGCAGGGCTCACTTTGGTCACCTCTCAAACTAGGCACCCAGGTGATAAATGTCACCCAGAGTATGGCTTAGGGAGCAAACCGCCAGTCTATCCCTAATTAAAGTCAACCCAGATCATCTGGGTGCAAGTCAGAAGTGAGAGACTCCACCATCAAGGAGGAGGTAGGAAGGAGGGACCCTGAACGAATTCGGAGGATCTTCCACAGAGTAAATAAACCGTCCCCTGGCTGTCAATTTTCAAAGGATCACTCTTTTCTAGGCAAAGTGTGACTTCAAGGGCATCCATTCCCCGGTAGAGGAGCCACACTGAAAACCCCGCCCTCCCCCCAGGAAGGTCACAAAGGCAGACAGTGAATGGATTTAGAGGCTCCGCGCAGGTGCCTGGGACCTTGGAGATTTCTGCACAGAAGATGTTTAAGGTCAGGTTTGTGATGGGCTGTGAGACTAGGTAAGTGGTGGGCAGACCAATGTGAAAGTGATGCCTGTGGACCCAGCAAAGGCACGAGGCTGGGAGGGGTGAGGAGAGGGGAGGGCACAGAGCCATTTCGGGATGGGGGATGGTGCTCTCTGGTCCTGGCAGGTTCCTGGTGTGTGTTTGCTCCCGCTTCACACCATTAGACGTTCAGCCCCACCTGGCCCCCCGCTCGGGACCTGTGGCTGGAGCAGCCTGTGAGCGGACACTTTCCAGTGCAGACAGCTGGCTTCCTGGCGAACACCCAGATGGTCCTGGAGACTTGGAGACAGCCCCTCGTTCTGGTCCTCCTGCCGACCTCCCCCTGGGGCAGAGGGGGCGGGCCTGCTGGGGCGCAGGGGGCGGAGGCTGTCCCTGGCCGACAGCTCTCATGCCTCCATCCCAGCCTCCTTCTGGGCTTGTTTCCTCCGACCACTGCTCACGCCCTCTCCCTCGGACTCTGCTCCATTTATTCCACCCCTCTGCGCAAAACAGTAACAGTTATTCGTTGCCTGGAGGAGTGATTCTGCCCCAATGGGGGACATCTGCTTCACCTGGGACGCCTTTCAAAGCCAGCATCATGCAGTCGAAAATTGAGCCCCTTGTCTGGTGATCCAGTGTATGGCAACTGAGTGTGCTCCCTGCTGGTCCACGGAATGAGGTCTGAATGTCAGGACCCACCCACCAGGCCCTGACCTGCAGCCTCGCTGACATCGTACCCTGGGCGATCCCAGGAGCAGACCCGGGCATCCCATTGCTTTCAGGATGCCAAGCTGCCCCTGGCCCACCTGACTCCCCCGTGCAGGGAAGCCACGGTTTTCCGCTGTGCTCCAGATCTGTCTTCCTTGGGGTTCCCTAGAGGCCGCAGCTCTGGGGGGATTCCTGTGCCGATGCTTCAGCAGAGGTGTTGAAACTCCGGGAATGCAACGATTGGGTAGGAGGAAGGTGAGTACAGAAAGGGACCTTGCTGGCTGCGGCCTTCCCGGAACACGCAGCAGATCGGGCCGCGAGGCCACGCGGTCCGCTGGAGGAGAAAAGGAGAATTTAGCATCTGGCTACATCTTTCCCTCCTTCCCCCTAAGGTTGTTAGCTCCTGTGTGCACCCAAGATTAAACGACCTGGTCTAGAAAGGCCCCCCTCTGAGGAGGCCAGGCCCTGCGTTGTCAGAGGGAGCTCCCAGACCCGGCGTGCCGGGCGAGCGGGTGATCGAACGCAGGCCACGGCTCCCTGCACGCAGCTTGAGCCGCACCTGACCTCCGTTCAGCCCAGGAAGCCTGGCGCATGTGGACGCACAGGTCTCGTAGCACCTCACACGGCCATGGGGACAAGAAGGACAGAGGGGGCAGGCGGGAGGTGGGACATAAAGCCTGGATGTGGGGCTGGCACAGCTATTGCCCTGGCCTGGGCTCCACCACAAAGGCCGTGAGAGAGCCGTCACCTCACCCCTGCCCGGCAGGTGAAGCACACACTGTGTTGGAATTTGTGTTTTTTCTGATGTGGTTTTCCTCCCCACCCAAGGGTGAGCCTTCTCTGCAAGCTCAGGGGTCCTCCAGGAACGCTGGGTGCAGACTTCTCCTCCCGAGGGCTTTGGCGGATCCACTCAGCCGCTGGCGGCACATGGCATTCTGGAGGGATCTTCCTTGCGGGCAGCTTGGCAAAGCAGGGAGAGTGTGGGTGTTGGAGTTGGACCACCGGCTCCAAGTCAGGCTGTGTGGCCTTGGGGATGTCACTCAACTTCTCTGTGTCTCAGTCTCCTCATCTGCCAAGCTGGGATGGCGCCGTTGTTTCTTTCCTCGTGTGGTTGTGAGGAGTAATTGAGGCAATGCAAGCAGTGTGCCTGGCTCGGGATCTGTGGCTGGGAAGGACCCCTCCCTGCCCTGTTGTGATGGGGTGGGAGGAGAAGTGGGGAGCCCAGGGCTCGTGGGAGGGTTGCACACCCTCTGCCTCCCAGGCTGTTCCTTCTGTCCTTCCTCATCTCCAAGTTGGCCCGCAGGGTACACTGTGTTTTCTTTTTCTTTTTTATTTTTGCAAGAGAGAAAGAGAGAGACAGATAGATAGGGACAGACAGACAGGAAGGGAGAGAGATGAGAAGCATCAACTCTTCCTTGCAACTCCTTAGTTGTTCATTGATCACTTTCTCATATGTGTCTTGACCTGGGGGCTACAGCAGAGCCAGTGACCCCTTGCTCGAGCCAGCAACCCCTCGCTCAAGGTAGTGAGCCCACACTCAGGCTGGCGACCTCGGGGTTTTGAACCAGGTTCCTCTGCATCCCAGTCCGATCCTCTGTCCACTGTGCCACCGCCTGGTCAGGCCATGCTGTGTTTTCCAGGTAAAGCTGGCCGCAGGAGAGGAGGAAGGTGGGACCCAAGGAGGATTAAGCCTCCCTCTTCTCCAGTTTAAGAAGGGGATGATCTGGCAGGTGGGGCAGTGGTGGGAGGGGGAACAAGGGACACGAGCAGGGAGTGGATGCACAGGTGTTCCAGGCCCTGGGTTTGGGCGCATGGCCCGGGTTGGAGCCGCCTCGGTCCTGGCTCACACCCATGCTCACTGACCCTGATGGGCAGCGGCTGCCCCTGTGCTGAGCCTCCACCCCTTCCAGCTTCGATCCACCATGTCTGCAGAACTGGAGCCCCGCTGTGAGTCTCCCTCGCGTGCGGTTCAACCCACTTACATGGTGGATCAATATTGATGTCCAGGAAAAGTTAAAAATAGTCACGGGAACTGGGCTAGAGCGAAGCTATCTCAGCTGCCTCTCCGGAGTCCTGACTAAAGCCCCCGGGGAGGGCTGGGACACCGGCAGGGCAGGTGGGCCACTCTGGGCTGGGGTGGGCGTGAGCGCCCCCGGCCGCACACTTGTGCAAGGTCACATGACGCAGCAGATGAACGCCAGCCGTGGGAAGAGGATGCCCCACCCTGGGAGCCACACCCTTGTGGGGGCAGAAGCCTGGATGTGCAGCCAACCCTAGCAGGACAGAAGCCCCACCGCCTTTGACGACCCTTTGGGGAGAAAAAGTGGGAGGTTGTCATCTGTAAGTGAAGCACTGCTGCCCGCTGCGAGGACAGGAGGGCCACCTGTGCCCATCGCTGAGGTGGTCAGGGGCCAGTGGGACCCAAGTGGAAGGTAGGGTCTGAGCTGGGCGGGTTCAGCTTTGCCACCAGCCCCGGGTGCATGCACCACACACACACTGCCCACAGGGGACAAGTCTGGTGCCTGCTGACCTTCCGAGGGGTAGCCCCAGGCATCACACTTGCCCCTCCACACGTCCCCCCCACCTTACCCCCCACACGCAGACACACCGGGGTTTCAGTGTGACGACAGCAGCAGTCCTCGTCACCTCCCGTGCTCTCCCCCAGCGTCCCACCCTTCCAAGCCCGTTTCCCGCGTCATTGATTCCAGAATGAGATGTTGATTTGCTCTTTGAAAACAACACTCGGAACCGTTCAAACAGAGCCTCCTTGGCTCAGGTAAATCACAGCAGTGGGGACAGGAGCTCAGGGCTGCATGTCACTTAGAGACGCCTTCCCCGCGCCCCCCATACCATGCTCCTGCTCCTGCGAAGCCCCCAGGGCATCCCCATGGGGATGCAGCTTCATCCCAGCCTCATTCCGTAGGCCCCCTGCCCACTGTCACTTTGATTGAAGCGGTGATTCAACCCCAAAGGGAGCCGCCGCTTTCAATGCTTCTCATTATTTTCCTGCATAATGTCATGGTATATAAGGACCTGGGCTGAGGGACGCGCACACCCCGGCCATTACTCACACACGGTGCCTGCTCTCGAAGGCCGGCGAGGGCCCAGGCTGGCCAGTCGGGTGTCTGCCTCACTCCTGGAGCAGCTGTGGCACGATTCCTTTTCTCACGGGAGGGTAGAGCTCAGCCAGACACCCATGCCAGGGCATTGTTAGGATTCTTCCCCACACCCCAAGGTGAGCTGGCATCACAGGGGGTGGTCCCTGATGGGTGCGGGGAGGCTACGAGAGAACCCAGGTCACAGAATGATGTGGGACTTCTATAGGATGAAAGGAAAAGGTTCTCAGAACCCTTGAGCACTCTCCAAACTCAGCTGCTGTGGTGATGACAGCATCACCAGCCTGCTGGTATCCATGAGACCAACCAGAGTGACCTGCAGTCCTTGGGGACAGCTAACCTGTGTCCGTACTCTGCCCAAGGCTCCCTCAGTGTCACTATCGAAGACTCGTTACCTTGCAGTTTCCCGGGGAGCTCTTGTTTTTGTAGAAGCATCTCGGTGACCGCACACTGGGTGGCTGTCGCTAAAACCGTCAGCAGGAGGTCTAGATGCTGGTTCTTCTCAAGCAAGATGGGTCGACAAGTCAAAGAGATCCAGTGAGCGCACCCCGGAGCATTCAGCACCACGGAGAGCTCCAGGCACCTTCCCAGATGGACATAGGAGCTGAGTGGCAAAGCCCCAGAGCAGGGTGACCTGTAGGCTCTCTGGGCATCTCTGACCTTGAAGGTGCGGCTTCTCCGTGTCACCTCACCCCTGCCACCTGCAGCAGAGACCTCAACCCCCCCTTGTAGAGACCTCACCAGCCTGGAGAGCTCCTGCCTCAAAGGTTGGAGATCTTCCTGTACCTTCTCTGCAGAAGTTCAATTCTGAGTCATCAAGACACGCTGAGAGAGCCGTGGAGAAGAGGGACTGTGCAGCCTTGGGGGTGAACAGGGCACAGGGCAGCTTCTGAAGTCCAGATCCTCTCTCCAACGGTGAGCGTGGGGAGCATGCCAGGAAGAGCCCGGGGGACCACAAGCACAGTCGGCACAAGCATCTCTCCCAGCGACCTCCTTCCCTGTATCCACACAGCCTGTCCCACAGATGGGGACAAGATAATGTTGTAGGAGGTGGTACCAGAGGTGGACAGGGAGTTCGGAACCCTGGGGAAGAAGTGGAGCAGAGGGAAGGATTCACAGATTCAGAAAAAGACAAAAAGAAATGAATGCGTGTGTACATTTGCGGCTGCTCTGGGTGCCGGGCATTCTGAGGTCAGAGCCCCCTTTCCTAGGTCTTATTGCCGCACATGACCACGGCAGCCGCTCCACCTCTATCCTGAACCTGAAGCCAATACCAATTCTATTCTGGGGACCGTCACTTCGAAAGGAAGCTGCAGCTCCTTTCAAAGCCCAGCTGGGCCTCCCACGAGACGTCCAGCGGCCGCAGAACCCGCAGGTGACGCCACCTCTGTCCCCGTCACTTCCTGACCGACCCCCTGGCTTCTGCGCAGGGAGGAGAATAGACACGAACCTCCTCTCTGGGTTCACCTGTCCTCAGCACTCCCCTCACTCTTTCTTTGGGCAGATACAAAACAAGGCAAAGGGGGCAGGTATTTAATACTAGGGATGGCACCTCTGATTCCCGGGGTTCTGGGCTGAATCTGTCTTTCAGATCCACCTGTTGAAACCCTCACTCCCAGGACCACAGAATGGGACCTTATTTGGAAGTAGAGTCGTCACAAATGTAATAAGCAAAGGTGAGGTCAGGCCAGAGCAGGCTGGGTCCCAACCCCATCGGACTTGAGTCCTTATACAAAGGGCAAGTGTAGACACAGACGTCCACACAGTGGGAACGTCATGTGAGGACTGGGGTGATGCTGTCCCAAGCCAAGGAACCGGCGGAAGCTGGAGAGAGGTCTAGATGAACCTTTCCCGGCACCTTCAGAGGGAGAACAGCCCTGTGATCTTGGACTTCCGGTCTCCAGACGAGAGACCATAAACGTCCACAGTCCCAGGCCACCCAGTTTGTGGTGCTTTGTTCCAGCAGCTGCGGCAAACCAGTGACTCACGTTAGAAACAAAACCAGGGGGGAAAAAAGCCCAGAAGGAAAAGGGAGTCCCCCCCTTCCCTCCCTGGAGCTACACTGTCTCTGGACGGAGCAGCCGATTCGGGGGACTCTCTGTGGTCAGTCCTGGGTGCCAGCCTGTGGTGGCGCGATGTCCTGGATGGTCAACACCCAGTCTATTCGCGAGTCCCCTCGGCAGAGAGCAAGTCCACTGTGAGCCCCCCAGAGCAGGCTCTCTCGATCGGGCACTGACCACACCAGGGTCAGTAACCAGATTGCTCTTTGCTGTGCATCCTGCACACGAGAGAGGGGTCACAGCATCCTGGCCTCTACATGCCAGTCAGTTGACAGTAGCGTGTCCCTGTCCTTAGGGGCCGTGGCGGGGAGGAGCAGAATCCCCCAGGTGAGATTCTGGGGGTTCCATGGTGGAAGGAAGCCATGGTGTTTTCTCGTGTAGGGTCTGCGTTCTTGCTTCTGCAGAAATGCCCAGCTGTGAAGGACAGGAGTCACATCTATTATTATTATTATTATTATTTAGAGATGAAATGTAATGGAGTGACATTGGTCAATACAGTAGGGTGAACCTCTCTACTGCGTGTGAACTGCTAGAATGCATTGTGTGCTCCTATGTATGTCAAAAGCTCTTCTTAGGAGACAAAGCAAATGCTGGCACTGCAGGAGTCCTGTAGACTCGCAGCCTCGAGAATCCTGCGATCCCTCCCAGCCCGGGTTGGTTGTTCAGTTGTTTTGTAGATGACTCAATGAGCACCTCTGACAGCTAGACACCTGAACTGCCTGTCTGTCTCTCTCATGCTCTCTTTTTTTTTTAAGTGAGAAGAGGAGAGATAGAGAAACAGACTCCTGCATGTGCCCCAGTCAGGATCTACCCTGCAATCCCTGTCTGGGGCTGATGCTCAAATAACCTGAGCTATTTTTAGTGCCTGAGACCAATGCTCAAACTAGTTAAGCTACTTCCTGTGAGAGGGGAAGAGGGAGAGAAGGGGAAGAGAGAGGGGGAAAGAAGCAGATAGTCGCTTCTCCTGTGTGCCGTGACCAGGAATCGAATCCAGGCTGATGCTCTATTCACCGAGCCAATCCACCAGGACTGAACTGCCCATCTCTTGAGGACACAGATGTGGACCCTCCACACCCCCATCTCCCTGAAAATAAATGTCCCTGCCTTCTTCACTGCCCCTACAGTTGGTGGGGACACTTGCTAAGGGGACTCCCTCATACTCAGCCCATCTTTAATGTACCTGGCGGGAAGCTGACTCTATCCAGCCACATGGGGACCCCCTATTTTTTTTTCTTGGCTTCAGTCCTACGCCAAAGAGCTCAAAGCAGAAGCAAGGGGACACTGGAACCCCAATGTCTCCGTCTCACTGGTGAGCAAATTGAGTTTCCTTTCATGGTATCCTGGCTGCTGATTGTTTAAATTAGTTAAACAGCCAAAGGGGCATTGTGTTTCCCTGCTTGTTAAAGATGGCTACGTCGCCCGCTCGCCTCGGTGTCAGGACATTGAACCTGCCCCTGGTTTGGGAGAGGCGGTCATCTCTTCACTTCTGCTGTCTGCCGGCCCGGCCCACAGCCTCAGAAACAAATGGAAGCTCCCAGGGGCACGAGAAGACACCGCCCCAAGCTGGGACAGGATGGACACTCGCGTGTCGCCGCAGGTCCTGTGTGCTGGGAGAGACGACAAGTAAATTGTCAGTGGCCCCTGCGGTGGCACTGGGTTGAGGGAGGTGGCAGAACGCCATGTCCCCTCCTGAGCTCACTGGGGGTGGTGGGGTGACGCTTATTGAAATCTGCAGGGAATGCCCCACCCCAGCTCTCAGGGGTCGACACAAGGGCATCTTTCTTAGGAAAGCCGGCTGAGACCTCGCTTCTCCCACTCTGCAGACCTTCGGTCGGGGTCCCGATGGGCAGGTCAGCTCTCTTGTGGTGGCTGACCCCTGGGACCACGGCTTCCTGACCCCTTCCCTCCTGTCCTTCAGATGCTGGTCCCTGGCCTCCTTGGCAGTGGCTGCACTTAAGACCAGTCAACTCAGCAGCAGTTTAGTCACGCTGTGAAGACGGTCCTGGAGGTGATGGAGGCTGTGATTGAGCCGGTACAGGTGGGGGGAGGGATGGATAGGGTGCTGGGTCCAGCTTGGCCTCTCTGACCTGGGGCTCGGGGCCCTTCACAAGCCTTCAGGTGCCCTGGTGGTGACTTGGTCTGTCCCACTCGTTCACTGGGGCAGCTGATGATGAGCATGACTGTGATGGTACGCTCCACTGATTCCAAACACGTAGGGCATTTGGACACGTTGATAGGGGCTCAGCTGATGGGGCACCGCAGTGCTGAGCAGGGCTTTCCTGAAAAGAGAACTGTCCTGTCGTTCCTGCTGTCTTAGACTGAGCCGCTGAGTCCTCCCCGGGGGCGGAGCCTCTGAGCCCCACCCAGGGGCAGGGAGACCTCAGCGACTGAGGCCGGGCGTCTCCCACCGGAAGCAGAATTCTGTCTATTCCCCACGGGGAGAAACAGGCTTCCTCAGCCTTGTTACTACTGATGTGGGGGCCAGGCTGTTCTAGTTTCAGTGGGGGCCACCCGTGCACAGCAAAATGTTTAACATCATCCGCATCTTCTACCCAACAGGTGCTAGTCGTACCCTTCCCCCAGTGGGACAGCCAAAGATGTCTCCAGAATTGCCAGGTGTTTTCTGGGGGCAAACCCCACCCCACCCCCGGGGAAGCCTGAGCACATATTATATAATTAGCCTGACCTGAGCCCGTCTTTGCTCTCCGTGAATTCCAGGCCTTCCACGTATTCCCTTGGCTCCAGCGCGGGGGCCCTGCGGACTCTCTTGCTCCACATCGGCACAAGCCAGAAGCTTTGGGGGCATCTTCTCCCCAGGCTGTGGTCCCCCCCCCAGCAGCATCTCTGCAGATAGACCCCGTCTGTCCCTGAAGATGCACTGGGAGCTCCCCCACGCCTGCCATCGGGGGTAGCTGTGGTCTCAAATACAACTTTCTGGACCATCCCCACTAGCCCATCTGAAAACAAGCAACCCCAGGACCTGCAGACGGGGACCTGGGAATGTCTCCCTAGCTGTTAACCCGGGCGGGCCTTAGGCAGAAATGATGGAGACTGGGATGGGAGCCTCGGACAGTGTGGACCACACGGCTCAACAATGCCATGCCCACATCCTTCGAGCAGGTCGCAGATACCACTGTTCAAAAAATAAGTAAACAAACAAACAAGTAAACAAAGAACATTCCAAAGACGTCCTTTGGAGGTCATGGCTTCAACCCATAGCAAGCCTTTTCTCCTTTTCTTTTTTTTTTTTTCATATTATGTTGTTGGTTTTTTTTAATAGCAACATCAGAGTACTAAATAGACAGGAACATTGATAGAAGGGTTGCATTTACAATGTTTCCCAAATACATGGCTTTGAAATACAGAAACAACTTTAAAAAAAACCTGAAGTAAAGAGATCACCTGGGCAGAAATCACCCCCGGCCCCCGCCTTACCCCCACCCCAATAGAGTGCGTCATCTCCCTTTATTAAACATGATTATGATATGCATTCAAAGGGAAGCTAAATGACCGCAGTTTACCTCCTTCAAGAGGGTGATCTACAAATGCATCTGTAAGGACAGCTGCGGCGTTCGATAGAACACTCAGACAGACTTCCATGTTTCTGTTGAAAAACCACAGGCGCTCCGTGTACAAGTGTAAATAAGAAGTTAACAGTTCATTGCATCCAAAAATAATTTAGGGAAAATCAAAATAAGCCCAGGGTCACTATACATAAGTCGGGGGGGAGGGGGTGCTTTATGTATAAATATGTGAAAACAGAGGCCCCCCGGCCACTTAATGTCCTATCCCATTTGTCAGGTTCATGGTCTTGAGTTTCCCCATTCTGCAGGTGAGCCGGGGGTGGGGGAAGGAGGGAGAAGTGGGCCCCCTCTTTAAATTCATGTGACGAGGCGTGGCAAATTCCGTCTCGCTCTGAGACGCTGGGAATATCTAAATGGCAGCGACTCCTTCCGTGTCTGAGACCCGTGACGCTCGGATAGAGGCCCCCGGTGAAAAACCCAGCCCATAATCTGGATGCTTCTTCGGGTCCTCTGTTCACGCCACCCCAACACCTGGAAGTGCCCAGCGGCCCGCGTCTGCCAACGGGGAGGCGACACGCACAGGAGGTTGACTGCCTTTTCCACTCAATCAAAGAGACACTCTAACGATCCGCGATGAGTTCAGCGAATGACAACTTCAACTGGAAAAGATGCTCACAAAAGCTAATTAGATCTTTGGGGGGTTTTTTTGGGGAGGGGGAGAGGAGTTTGGTATAAAATATACGTTGCAGCCAGATCTGTCAACTGCGCTAACCACATGGGGCGATCTCTACAACTTGTCTTTGCTGGGTCAGCATTTAATGAGCAGTTTCCACCAAATTAAACAATAATTAAAGGGTTTCTGATGTTTTTCTTTTTGTTCGGTTATTGGTATTTTCTCCATGTGTTGTGGTAAACACTTATTCCTTTATGAAAGCGTAGAATTACAAAGACAGCCTGGTGTGTCCTCCTCTGATGTCCGGTTTCACACCTTCCGGATCCAGTTCCTATCCAAGGGGACTCCCGCTCTGCGGCACCGGCGGAGGCTGACACGGGTGTTCCGTTGCTGTCGATCTCTGGGTCCATGCACGCCAAGTTAACTAAACCTGATCAGCAAGGTCGTTAAAGGTCGCATGAGGCTTTGTTGTCGTCCAGCTTTTCACTGAAACAATTTCAACTGAAGGATGACGGTGGTCTGGGCTCCGGCCCCACCATCTCGTCTCTCCGGGGAAGGTAGGAGCAGGAAATGACCCCCATGGAGTTGTCAGAAGAAGAGAAAGGGGGGAAAAACCCTCTACGTTTAAAGAAAACAATTTCCCAGAGCTCCAAACTGTTCACTCGTTTTTCCCAAACCACAATGTTTCACTCCAAAACTTTCCAAGTCCCCACATTGCCCCCTCCCCACCGCTGGTGGGTGCCCCGGGCAACGTTCTGTCCTCCCACCGGGCAGCACAACGCGGGAAGGGCTCAGACCACTGCCTGAAGCTTGAGCCATTCCGTGCCTTCCTGGGCTGCCCTTCCATCTTTAAGGATGAAATCCGTGGCCCGCTGACTGAGAACCAACTTTTCCCAAGATCCATTCGCCCTCTGGCTTCAGAGCAAGCCACCCAAACAAACAGAATGTGCCGTGGAGGCGTGACAGTTCGGGTCAAGGAGCGTGTGGCCACACGTGGAGCCTGTAATGCCCCGCGGACCTCTCCAAACAGCTGCCCATCCCCATGGTTACGGCCTGTCACTGGGAGGACAGTTGTGCTTGTATGCAGATGTGGCAGGATAGGTCTGAGCACTGTAGGGGGTCCCCCCCTTCAGAATTTCCTGTGAGTTCATGTTCACTTAGGTTCCTAAGTGTTAGGAACTCATCAAGAAAACGGGCTCATGCTGCTTTGACCTTAAGCTGCAGGCACTCACCTAATTTGATATTGGAAACCCATACGCATGAGAGAGAGGTAACACAGGCAGCGTTCCCAGCCCAGAACAGACTTGAGGGGCAGAGGGAGAGGGTTCCCTCTGGTGGCAGAGGTGGTCACACTCAGCCTGGTCAAGGACAATGCTACTGGCTTGCTGCTACCCTCTATTATATGGATGGACTTCAGCAGCCTAAGACTGCGGCAAACCCCTTCCCTCCTACTCCAATGAGTCCCCGAAAGGTTGGAAATTGGGTCTTGGTGTCACAATGGCTTTGCAAGTGTCCCTTTGGTTCTTGGGATGATCGAAGAGTAGAAAGGGCGGGGATGGTTCTCTTGGGAAACGGGACGGTGGCCCAGGAGGTTGGGACCGGGGTGCTGCCTGGGCAGTTCTCTGGGTCACAACTTGAAACAATTATCGGGGGGTCCTCCACGTGTCCCTGCCCAAGCTTTTAGTGACTACAAGTCTTAACGGCACATAAGGGAGCCCAAGGGTAGAAGAAGGTAGGACCACATTGTGTCCTTGTGTCTCCTGTGGCCACATTCTCCCTGGTCCTCTGGAAGCGGTAACTTGGCAAATTCAGAGAGACCGGCGTTCATGGACAGTCTGCCCGGCATCCCTCATGAAAGACCGCCTTGCGGAATCTCAGGAACCCCTCAGACGCCAGACGGGGAGCTTGGCTGGCTCGGTGTCCACAAAACCACAAAACTCCTAGAAGGCTGTGGGGTGTTTCAAACACTCGGGTGTGGATTTTCGCATGAAATTTCAGGTCTCCAGAGGATTCTATTTCAAGAGAGAGACTACCTGGGATGAAAACAATGAGCTTTCCTAAGGGAGAGTTGCCTCCAACCCGAACCTCTCTGCAGCCCTTCCTGCCGACTGTTACTCAGCAGATGTTTTTACCGCAAGATGCCAGGTTCTGGTAAGAGTGGAGTCAGTCCCGAGGATGACAAGGCAACTCTCTTGGCTGACAGCATCAAGCCATTTGATGAATACCATTCATGACATGTGTGTGCTCTGATGCCAACCTACATGGGAGAGAGAACGAGGCCGTGTGTTCATTTACTGACCCTTCCCCCACGACTCACTAGCTGTTTAAACTGCCCCGATCCCACGTGCTTACAGACCTATGAGTCCCAGGAGGACAAAGCCTCGCCCAGTTGACATCATGCCTCTTAGGCTGCGGCTGGTCCACACAGGACTTGGATTCACGGTGGCGCAGTGGATAAAGCATTGACCTGGAACACTGAGGTCGCCAGTTCGAAACACAGGAAACACACGTGGGAGTTGATGCTTCCTGCTCCTCCCCCCTTCTCTCTCTCTCTCCTTAAAAATGAATAAATAAAATCTTTAAAAAAAAAAGATTCACAGATTCCTTCAAAGCTAGTCTGTTGATCTTCTGCACAGTCACCCTGGGAGCACCGAGCAGGGGACCCATCAAGTGGGACAGGCGACGGGACTCCCTGGAGGATGTGTTTTGGTGCTTCGGCTACAAGTGACACCTACGGTAATCGGGTGGCCTGTTCTCGTCACTTGCCTTTCACAATGGGCGTGGGCAGTACATTTACATACGTGGAGTGTGGTCCTGTGGCAGGTGTGGTGTCTGCGAAACCATGGAGACAACCCTTCTCTCTCCCCATCCCCCGATGCCTGTGCAGTCCACGCACAACTGCCCTAGAGGCCTGAGACGAGCACCTCAGCTCTGCATCTCCCTGTGGTCTCGGGCCAGGGTGTCCACAGCTTCCCGTTTAGAGCTACACCTCCCCCACGCCAAATGAAACTGAAGGTGTGTGTGTGGGAGGGAGGGCATGTGGAGCAAGTCGGAGTCGGCTGTCCCCTTCTGGTGGGGCCGCTCCTCTGCGAAGGTGCAAGGGCCATTCCTGACCTTTCGGTGTAAAGACGATGACACACAGAGTGAAGTTCCGCACCCAGGGGACCGGCTGTTCCCACGGTAGCCGAATGGGACCCCGGGGACTGGCAAGGGCGTGCCTGCTGGCTGAGACCCTTCCAGAATTGTTTGAGGTCATGACATGTGTCTCTTCAGTTCACGGTTTTGGGGTGATCAGAAACAGGATGATCCCCCGCCTAATAAACCTCTGTGTACCCGACCCCTTATGCTCAAATGCAAACTCTCAACCCTGAAATGCAAATGCTGCACAACCACGCTCCCTCCCCCACCCCAGTCGGGGAGGAAAGGCAGGTGATATATTACCCCAAGACTTCATCGGGCACCCCATGGGTAGTCCCTCACACTCACATCTTGGCTCAGGGTGGGCGGGAGGCGGGAGAGGGAAGAGAGAAGCTCTCGTTTTCATAACGGGAAGCACAACAGCGGAAAACAAGTCAGGAAAAATAATCAAAGACTCTCAGATGGTGAGCTTGGCTCGTTTATGTGGGCTGTGCTGTTTACACCGAGAGACAAACAAACGATCCGAAAACAATACGGTGCAGCAAACAGACGGACCATAGCAACCAACCGCTCGGAAATGACATGAGTCACAGCGAGTCGTGGAATTCGCTGCTCACTTCAAGGCAGATGTTGTTTGAGCAGCGGCATGATCGGTGTTGTGGGTAACTTCCGCAGAGGCAGCTGCCTCTCCTAGGAGGAGGAGGGTGGCGGCTCTCCCTGGGCCCCCCCCCCGCCGGGGTCCCCCGGGGGCTACGTCTCTGTCCTTGGACTCATTGTCCTCCTGGAGGCCTGGTTGGCCTAACAGTGACTTGACAGTGTTTAGAGATGTGCCTGGGGAGGGGCCCAGGGGGAGGGACAGAGCTCAAGAAGAGGGTGAGTTCCTCATCAGGGTCCACCTCTCCGTGTGCCCCCTCTGGGACCACGCCTCCCTAGAATGACTGATGGATGACGTGGAAAACCAGGTAGGAGTATGGAATGATGAAGGCATCTTATCTATGGCACTGGTGTGCATTTTCACCCAGGAGGTGGGGGTAAGGCTGTCTTGCTGCCTTTGGCCCCAGAATCCACCCGAGGTCAGCAGTTGGAGAGGATGTGGACGAGAATCACAGCCAATCACAGACAATCCCATTTCTTCCCTCTGTCTTCCTTCACCAGCCCCATTCCCTCCCCGTCACTTCTCCCTCGGGAAGCCATTTCGTTTGCTTCTGCGTTCCTATCTGCCCCTCCCCAGAGCGGGAGGTAAAAACCCACGAGGGCAGGTTTTTAGTTGTTTATCTAGCTACTCGCCGTCTCGCCCAACGTGGAGAAGTTCAAGTCTGAAGTCTGAGCGGTGGAGGCAGGACCAGCTAAGGATGGTGCCACAGGGTGCTGTTTCTCTCCCGATTGCACGGATACGTGATGTCTTCTTAAAGAGACCTCGTGTGGTGAAGCCCCGAAGGATGTCCACAGCCCTTGGGGGGTCTCCGTATCTTCTCCCGCCATGGCATGTGGGCAGATGGTGGAAGACAGCCCTGTGGGTGTCAAGACCCACTTATGAAAGAGGTGACTCAATGTGGACAAGGTGACAGGAGGTGTTGAGGTCGCCATGAGATGAGAGTCGTGGGGAGACCCAGCCCGACCGGAAGGGTGGCGGGTCCCAGCCCCGAACCTCAGCCCTGGCTCCCCGTCTTATCTCCCAAGAGACTGGGATCGGCCAGCTTCCTGACCGACAGATGAGACCGGACCAAATGAGAGAAGAGTCAAAACCAAGCGGCTGTCTGCTTGGGCAACAGAGTCCAACAGAGTGCACAAGGCAAAAGGGTGTGTTCGTTTCCTGACGCGACCAGGTGTGAGCCGATGTCCGGGCACAACATTTCCGAAGACCAGCCACGTCAAGGCCGTCCCACCCGGCTCTGGCGTGTGTCTGAGGAAGGGCAGCGTATCCGCGAGGAGAAAGAGGGCCCGAGGACCGCGGGGTCACCGTCATCGCCGGCTCATCAGAGAGCTGGTGGGGTCAGCGAAGACCAGTTCCTGCATCTAACCTGAAGGACTGTGGGGACCGGCTGGGAGCCGAAGGCAACCTGAGACAGCCACCCAAACGCAGGGCTGGGCAGGACCAGAAACACTGGGAGAAAATAGAGCATCCTACGTGGTCTTTCCATTCAACGCAAGAAGGACACTAACTGTGAACAATGACGAACTTGGCCATATGACCGGGCTCCCTGCACTTCCGGGGGAGGGGGAGAGGTGAGGGGGTGAAAGAACGACAGGTGGGCTCGGGCTTGGACACTCTGGAGCCTGAGCCCAGCAGCAGGTGGTCAGGAAGCGCCCCCTGCCCCATGGCACTCAAAATGTGTCAACAAAAGGAATTACATCCATTGTTTCAACCAAATCAACATGACAGGAATTACACCCATTGTTTCAACCAAATCAACATGACATCAAGTTCATGAAGATTAGAAGGGATTAAGCCTAGAAATGGACTTGACAAGAGAGCAAGGAGTTCCCCCGAGCCACGCCCAGTTGTTCTGAAAGTTCTAAGAGTCTACGGGTGAACAACGCGTGGTGGTCAGTGCGCCGCCCGGAGGGCCCGTGGTGGGGGGGTTTCAGAGTCACTGGAGGGATGAGATGGAGGTGGATAGAAATGTGGGGATTTTACTGAACCATATCGCCCTTCCTTCGACCACCTTTCCTGAGAGGTTTGGGACAGGGGAGGGCACTAAAGCAAACGGAAGGCCTGGGCCCTGGATGCTGAGATGTGACTATGTGCAGGAACACTGAGGAGGGAGATGCTAATGGACCCTGAAATCCAGAAAGTTGAGGAGAGAGAACACCGACCACCCTGAGCATTACCTCGGCCTGGCCAAGCTCAGGCCTGACCACAATATGGAACACACCGGGCTTTGCATCTGCAGGACCAGAGGCAAGAGTCCCGAGCTTCCTTCTGTGTTGCAGACTTTACTGTGGGGGTGGGGGTGGGGGTGGGGGTGGGAGGGTGGACCTGCTCATTTCATTCATTGACTTCTCTATGGAGGTGAGGCTTCCAGACGTTTCCAAGAAAAATGAGACATCTCTACACACACACACACCCTCCATCAGCGTGTCATGACATGGTAGGTAGCCTTCCCCTAGGTGACTGGTCCTGACAGATCTGAGTGTGGGCCTAGGCTTCCTAACTGGGACACACTGGCGTTTGCTTGTCCTCAGCTGGTACCTGTTTGTGTGTGTGTGTGCCCCTGGGCCCTGCCCTGAGCATGGGCCAAGGGGCTGTGTGTGCGGGCATGAGGGGCGATCATTTCAGGTTTCCTTCGAAGGCTCGGGGTCCAATGGCCACTCCAGAAAGAGTTGCGACATCCAGAGAGCAAGCAGCCTGTGGTCTGAGGTCAGAGGTGACAGGTTGGACCCTCACTCGTAGCCCCTTTGGAACCCTGGGTTTCCGCCGTCAGCAGACAAGGGTCCCCGAGCCGCGGCCTCCTTCCCAGCGGGGCTCCCTGGAGCTCAGTGCCAAAGAGCAGAGCAGCAGCCTCCACAGCCCTGGGGACGTGGCTGCCAGCCCTGGCCTCGCGCTCACGCCACGCTGGGCTCACCTGAGTCAGGGAGGCCAGGGCCAACCTCCAAGGAGACGTGTGGGGCAGAGCACGAGCTTCGGGGAGAAAAAGAAGCCAAGAGCAAAAGTAAATGAACAACAAAAAGACGGCTTCCGGTTTCTTCAGCACCACCCCCGGCGCAGAGCCGGGCGCCGTGGCATCAGACAGATGGACAGTCTCCTTTCCCTCCCCCGGGGGTGCTCACTCTCCCCTATTTTGAGACAGGTAAAAGTGAACTTTCCAAGCACCAGTCCAAGGTGCTTCAGAGGGAGACTGAGCCTGGCGGATGAGTCAGAATGTCACCAGCCCACCAGCCTGTAAGTGGGGTATGGGGTATGCTGTCTGCCAGACCTTTGACCTTTCAACCAGATGGGTCCCAGCGCTCTACTGGTGACATCTAAGTTGCATGCGGGTCATTTATAAGAGACAAAGTTCTTGCACAGGTTTGGGGCACTCCCCCCCCCCAAAGAGGACCTGTTCTCCTCCATCTCTCACAGCGCCCCCTACAGGCAGCATGCCAGGCACTGGGGCACCTTTATAAGGTGGGGTCTGTGAGGGTGTCGCCCACCTGGGACAGGGCATGGCCTTCAGTGGACTGTGTGCAGTTGGGCTGTGTGATGAGACTCTGGTGTAGGGTTCTAGTTCCACTAGGAGGCTCCACAGGGGAACTGTTGACGGCAAACACAGAAATGTAGGCCCGCAGGATCCCCCAAGAGACAGTGTGTTTGCTATCTGTCCCTCTAGATGCAAAGTCACTTTTGGGCTCAGGAAAGAGAGAGCAGGCAACCTCCGTCCATGAGCATGCAGGCAAGAAACAGTACGGCGGGGGCTGCGGGGGCTCCTCTCTGACACGCCCAATCACTTCTCATTTTCAAACACCGGGGGGGGGGGGGGGGAGGGGGCTCATCAATTTCTGAGCTCCGCTCTGACACACGCACGCATTGCATGCACGCACATGATGAGGATACACTCCTTTAATTTTTGGAACTGGAAAATTTCTTTAATTCGAGCTACGCTTATATAACACAAAGATGGCCAGGAATCCACCGCCTCCCTGCCCCCGTTCTGACACTCGGGCCCGTTCGTTTGTAAAGCTGCTGGCTGCTCCGCAAAATATGCACGTGGCGTTTCGGCAGCATCTCCAAACAACCGAATTTAAAAACAAGATAGTATGGATGTGTGTGTACATATATGTTTGTGTGTGTGTACACATATTTATATATAAAACCACGGCATTCTTCATGATAGCCCGAGGTGACAAATCGCACGTCTGGTGGTACCACTCACCAAATATGGAGCCAATGCAGGGCGTGGGCACCTGAGAGTCTCTCAGTGCCGGTCGTGGCCGGGCCCCAGGATGGACGGTGATGGGATACCAGGTCACCAGAAGGAAAAACGCTCACTCGTAGGACTGCATTTCCAGTATATGCATATATATATGCGCGTATATGTTTGCATGTCCGGGTGTGTATGTGTGTGTGTGTGTGTGCACGCGCGCGCGTGCGCACGGGTGCCCGTGTCTGGGGCGTGCGCACGCGTGCCCGAGGAGTGTGCAAAGTAGAAAACACCGGTTTATTCTGTTCATACTAAGCGCGGTAAATAAATCAGGTGTTGGAACCAATAACACATTGATTTTTTTTTTTTTAAAAAGGAACGTCGAAGATATTCAAAAAATCGCTACAGTACAAAAACGTGTGTGTGTGTCTGTCTGTCTGTGTCTGCTGTGTGTCTTTATATAGTTTATATACAGATATCGTAACCAGAAATAGCGACTCTACCGGAAGAGATTCCCACTGAAATTTCTACAAGGTCCGCTTGGCATCGGCTTTGGCACCAAGTCTCTCGGGTCCGTACATGGCACATAATGGTATTGTTGGCACAGGTTCAGAATCGTGGTACAAATCCCAGGCTCCGTGCGGCTGCTCCCTGTCCTCTCCGCTCTGTCCGCGCGTCCTCCCCGCGTCGCCAGGTCCCTCCTTGCGTGTCCTCTTTCCATCCTTCCAAAGAAAACCGGGAGAAGGCAGGCCCCCATAGGCGCGAGCATCTTTATAAAAATATATTTGGCCTACAGCGTCCTGCTCCGAGTTCCCCACCGGCAAACAGAAGTGGTAGGTGTGGGGGGACCCTCTGCCCCCTTAGAGAGTTTAGTTTTAGGGTTTTTTTTAATTTAATTTAATTTTTTTTTTTTTTACAGGTTCACCAATGGAATCCTGTGAGGAAAGAGAACAAGAAAAGATTAGATGGCAGTAGGGTGAGGGGAGGGTGAGTCCGTGCGGCGCTCTGAGCCCCAGAAAAGTGAAGCCCCGGTCATCGTGCTGCCCAGCAAGCTGGCGCCACGAACCAGGACACACCCCCCGGAGTCCCAGGGCAGGGAGGGGGCCCGGGACCTTGTGGTCTGATCACGGTGATCGAGGGAGACGCTGTGTCCGCTCCCGCACCAGAGAGGACCTAGGCTTCTGAAGAGGGGTCACCATGTGTGCAGGTGACTGAAAGCGACCAGGGCCCACTGCTCAGACCTTTCCCAGCTCCTACCCTCCAAGGGCCGAACTGCTGTAGGCTGCAGTCCTCGACTGAGGGAAGCACTGGACTCCGTTTCTGTCCACTGCTCAGCTGGGAGCCGGCCCGCTGAGGCCAGGACTCGGGAGACAGTGACATATTGCATCAGAAGAAGCACCACCTGGTTCTCTCAAGGAGGTGATCTTGCAGGAGAAAGGAGGAAGGTGACTCCCGGGTGCATGCAGGCAGGGTCAGTGGGCCGCAAAGATGCATTGACTCTCACCCAGAAGGGGTGAGGGCCTTGGAAAACCAGGACTCCAAAGTCATCCCGCCTGGGACAAACCCTAAAGCTCAGTGTCCCCCAGAGAGCCAGCGAGCTACAGCCACTCTGGGTGTAGCCAGCGGGGTGGGGGTGGGGGTGGGGGTTGGAAGCACCCTAGCACAGCCTGGGGGCAGTTCCCACCAGTATGGGATGTTGTCTCTTCCGGCGGTCACTCAGAGTCCCCACCCGTTCCCTGCAACTACAACAAGGAACCGCAACCCTCAAGTGGGGTACAAAGCAAGGGCACTGTGCCCTCGTCCCTGCAGGGGACGCGAGTGAGAAAGTGGGGGGGGTCTGATGAGTCCAGATGACGTCGGGAAGGCACTCTGCTGGGGTCTGGCAGGCTCCCAGGGGTCCCCACACAGCCGCCAGGCTGACCCGTCCTGGCTGTCTTTGGAGCAGTTCAGAAATACAGATTCCTGGGCCCAGCTCTAGGGGCCAGAGTCAGTTCTTCTGGGCGGGGCCTGAGAATATGGGTGTCTGCAAGTTCAGACCGTCCCTCCGTTCTTCTCAACTGACTAGGGATGGGTTCTTTCTCCTGAATTAAATAAGGTCCCGGGGGATCTTCATCAGGACTAGTGCTGAAGGGCACCCAGGTGGTGGGAGGGGGGGTAGGAGTGGACATGGGTCCGGGCAGAGGATGGTACCCTGCTAAGCACCGCCTTCCCCGTCTCTGCCTGGAGCCTCCCTCCGCACGTCCAAACGTGTCCCACCTGGGGTCCAGGTTTGAGTGAGGGTGGTCCTCCCCTCCCCAGCCCCCCTCCTGGCTTGGAGGAGGGGAGGTCGGGCCACTGCTCATCACCGCACCTGGCCATCTACCTCAAATGTCCCCTGTGTGGGCGGCTCCAGGAGGCCCCCATGGAGCACCCACTGACCTCTGCGGTCTCAGCCTCTCTGCTGAGGGTGGGGGTGTCACCTGGTGCAGAGAAAGGGGACGTCCCCTCCAACGGGGGCCAGACCACCCCTGGCCCCCCCAGCACCTTCACTCTGACTCTGCCCTGCCCCTACCCACTGCCTCCAATGTGTAGGATGGGGGGAGGAGTCGTTAAGCGAAGTAATGAAAACAGAGAGAAATGCTCATTTTGCGTTGTCAGTCTTCACTCTGATTTTCTGGATGTTACAAATATGGAGATAAATACTGTGCAATCCCATTTCAGCGAGGTGCCTGGAGGCGTCAGAGCCAAAGGGACAGGGTAGATGGTGGTGACAGAGGGAAGGCTTTCAGGGGGCAGTGACGGCTGCCAGACGCTGTGGATGTGCTCATGTCCCTGAGCGGTGCGCTTAAAATGCTCAGGACGGTCCATTGTACGTTATGTGTATTTTACCACAGTTTTTAAAACTTGGAAAAATAATTTTTAAACACAGGACATGAAAAGCTGGTCCTGATGACCATCCACCCGGTTCCAGCGACCTGGGATCGTCTCTGGTCTCGGGCAGCTATCTGTTGTCCCAGCGTGGTGACCAGTGGCTGCCCCCACCCCCTCACTCCCAGACGGCCCAGAGTTGGACCAGGAGTCACACGGCTGCCGGCCCTAAGCAGGAAGCTTCCCGCAAGAACCTCTGCCCGGGCTGGTTTCTGGTCTTTTATTTCTTTTATTCTGACCTGGACCAGGTGACACGTGCTGCTGCCACGCCTTCCCACGGCCAGCTGTCTCTGGGGGGTGGGGGCGAGGGGGGTACAGCTGTCGCATACTTTCCTGCTTAAAAATCTTCAGAGCTTCAGGTGCCGGTTCCTGGATCCTTCTAGATGTGCTTCTGCCCAGCCTCCCTCTTCCACTTCCTCCTCACGTTCCTCCCCGAACCACAGACCTCCAGCGCCAGCGGTGCCGGTCCTTTGTGGACACACCCCTTTGTCCCTAAACGTCTGCTCTATATCACTTCTGTCAGTTAGAGCAGTGGTCCCCAACCTCTTTTGGGCCACGAACCGGTTTAATGTCAGAAAATATTTTCACAGACCGGCCTTTAGGGTGGGACAGATAAAGCGTATCACGTGACCGAGACAAGCGTCAGGAGTGAGTCTTAGACGAATGTAACAGAGGGAATCTGGTCATTTTTTAAAAATAAAACATCATTCAGACTTAAATATAAATAAAACGGAAATAATGTAAGTTATTTATTCTTTCTCTGCGGACCGGTACCAAAAGGCCCACGGACCGGTACCGATCCGCGACCCGGAGGTTGGGGACCACTGTGTTAAAGAGTGTCCGGTTCTACAGCTTCTCTGCAACAGGACGAGCTGCGCTGGTGTTTATCTGGGTGAGTGACACACATCACCCCAGCCGTCATGTGGTGCCTGCCAGGTCCACCTTTGGTCAGCCCAGTTCCAGCTCTGTGTCCAGCCCAGAGAGGGAGTTCGACACTGGGGGACAGCAGCATTGTTCCCAGCCCCTGTGACTGAAACTTGAAATGACCTGCACCTGCCCGCAGGCATGTGCTGACTGAGGGGGCAGGCATCCAGGAGCAACGGGCGGACGGCCTCTTGGAGGACTGACAGACAGCCATGGGGGAACAGGCATCTATCTCTTCCCAGTGTCTCAGAGAGAAAGACAGAGAGAGAGAGAGAGAAAGACAGAGAGAGAGAGAGAGAGAGAGAGCGCTCTGACCCTGAGCCTTGACTTGCCACTTGGAGAGCAGGGCCGGCTTCCTCCTGGGCGAAGGGGTCCCCTGCAGACCCCTGCAAGCCAAGAGGAGGGGTCTCAGGTTAGCTTCCCCACCTTCCAGGCCTGCCTACGACCCTTCAAAACCCACCACTTGGACTCGGCTCACGGGGCGGACTCTAGCTCCCCTTCTCCAAAGCCTCAGCGCATGAGCCTCTCCGCTGGGCACGCACCCCGAGGGGGACTTGAGAGGGACACCCGGCCCAGACTGGCTGGAAAGTCAGACGTGGTGAGCCCTGGACACCCCAGCCGGAGGACACCTGGGAAGGTGTCCACTCAAGGTTCCTGGTCGAGTGGTCTGAGATGGGTAGCTGGTACTGTGGAGAAATCAGTGCCCTATGCTGCCTGGCAGGGGTTCTCGGCTCACCCAGCCCTGCTGGTTACCAGCCCCTCGGCAGGTCGTGGGGTTCAGTGACCGGAGCCGGCTTTGGCAGAAGCAGGAAGACAGAGGTCCCTTCAGAGCCCACAGCTGCTGGTTAACGTCCCCACACGAGGAAAGGGCTGCCTCCCCACAGAGTTCTCAGAGCAGTCAGTTCTCCCAGGTTCTCAGCTTCGAGTGTGTGGCTTCCTGAGGGGTCTGAATGCTGCTTTGAAAATGGGTCCCTTTGCCTGAGCAGGCGGTGGTGCAGCGGATAGAGCGGCGGACTGGGATGCAGAAGACCCAGGTTCAAGACCCTGAGGTCGCCACCTTGAGCGCGGGCTCATCTGGTTTGAGCAAAGCTCACCAGCTTGAGCCCAAGGTCGCTGGCTCAAACAAGGGGTCACTCGGTCTGCTGAAGGCCCGCGGTCAAGGCACATATGAGAAAGCAATCAATGAACAACTAAGATGCTGCAACTATAAATTGAAGCTTCTCATCTCTCTCCCTTCCTGTCTGTCCCTCTCTCATCTCTCAGTCTCTGTCACACACACACACACGAAGAAAGAAAAGAAAGAAAATGGGTCCCTTCGATGGACCCATGCCGGCTGTTCTATGTTTTTTTTCTTTTTTTGTTTGTTTGTTTTTTAGAACAAAGCGCCCCAGGTTCAGGAGCTTCTCTTATTTTATTTTTTTATGAGCTGTGTCTTCGGCCTGTTTGGCTGTCTCATGCGTTTCTGATGTAAGGGCCTTCCTAATGTCCCAGGCTCTGTTTGGAAAGACCTGGGCACTGAGGAGGTTTTCTGAAGTTTACTCGTTATCTGAAGGGGGAAAATAATGGCAGGAAATTAGCCTAAGAGCCCGCGGCAGGCATGTGTCTGAGCTCGCCTTCCTTGGAGCTGGAAGGGCCGCTGGCGGTTTCACCTTGTCTTGTCCAGAGCGTTCAGGCGGGCTGCACAGTGGAGGTGGCATGAGGCGAGGTTTTGCTGGAATCCATCTCACGGGCTGAGTCCGGGGACAGAGTGAACGCTACCCCGGCCGGGGCATCCGTTCCGTATGCACCAGCCCAGAGTCGCCCACCTCCTCCCCCCACCTGCGGGGAAGAGAACGTGGCCACATCTGGGTCCCGAAGATGAGTGCCCAGTGGCTTAGTAGTGAGCACACCAGAACACTGTGGTAACAAACCGCTACCTTGTCATTAAAAATGCATTTGGAGAGGCTGAGCCACCCTGATGCCAAAGATAAATATCTCCGCTGGCTCTTAAACCTTAATTAAATGTTTTAGTATTAATTGCTATTTATTTAAGGGGTAATAAGTGCCCTAGTAAATCTGAGAGATCTCCCTGCTCAGGCTGCGCTCGACGCGCATGTCCAGGCATTAATTACGGGAATCAGGGACACGCGGAATCCGAACGTTTTCCTCCCAGCGAGTGATGGATGGTGGGTCTGACACACGGCCGTGGAATCTTGAAGCATTTATCAAGGGCTAACCGGGCGCCCTCCTGGTCCTCGCCTGTGGGCAGGGAGGTGGCTGGGACACTTTGTGTCCACAGGCGTGGGGGGCCAAGCATGGCCGGTGCCCAGTAACTCCTGTGGGCTCTTCTCTCCTCTTCGCCACCTACCTGTGACCCACAGCGAGTGAGTCAAGGTCTTTGGACACAGAGGTGTCCTGTACAGGGGGTGGTCCCCAAATAGCCCCTCAGGCACAGTTGGAGAGGGACATCCAGACGCCTTGATGCCTGAGGGGACCAAGCAGCCTGGGGGCATCTACCCCACCTCGGACAACCTGACTGACCTCTCCGAGCAGGCCCCGTCACCAATCCGTGCCTCACTTTCCCCAGCTGGGAACAGCATTGCCAGGAGGACCAAGTTCCCAGACATGAAGTATTCCAACGAGCTGTCAGTTGAACGTCTGCTGTGGGGAGTTGACCCCACCCACCTCGGTGGAGGCTACCTGAAGCCAAAGGTGGGTCTGCCTGCAGGCCCGTGGGCCCATCGCTCTGGAGGATGGGAGCAGAGGTCTCGGGGACGCAGGGCTAGCACCTCCCCGGTCGACGTCTTAGGCTCTCATTGCATTTTAAAAACCCTCACAGAGATGCTCGCCATCACCGGGCCGGCCTGCGGGGGCTCACGGGACGGGGCGGGACCTCCTCTGTTCATGAACACATCTGGCTTTTGGATGTGGAGACAGGGCCACCCTACCTGCTCACCGCACAGCGTCGGCCATGGCGCGGGGGACTCGCTTCATTCCAATCTAATTACATTTATTTGCCCGTTGGCTGAACAGAACGCTAAACAGGTCATTCTGGCTTCGGGACAGGGAGGGAGGGGCTGCAGATTTAATCTGGGGCAAGCATGTGACTGTGACTGTGACTCACGAGGACCGGGACTGGGAACTAACTGATGCCTTCCAGCTACCAGAAGCAGATGGCTCCTCGAGCCCTCCCCCCACCCCCCTGCCCACCGAATGCTACCTACGAGCTGCGTCCGCGGAGGGTCCCCTGAGGCCCCCAGAAAAATAATTCCCAGCCTCAGGCCCTTCACCCTCCTCTGACAACGGGCTTTGCCGTTCATGTCCCCACAGCAGAAAGTGAGGAGAGAAAGAAAGAAAAAATATTCAACTATCAGTAACCATCCTAGAAACTGGGTTCCCTACTCAGGGAAGGGAATCTGATGTCATTTTTAGAAGGAATACCTGGAGGGAAAAGGAAGATGCTCTCTTGGTGGATGACCAAAATGGGCATCCTTAGAAACATCGAGCATCCCAAAGAAAAACAAATTAAAAAACAAAACAAAAAGCACCCAAGCCTGGGGTTGCACCCACTGACCGAGCTGTGAAATGTGCAGTCCCGGGGCGCTGTGCTCTCCCCCCAGCCCCCCGCCCCAGCCGCTGAGCGTCGGAGAGACCAGCGCAGAAGAAAGCAATTTGACATTAGCATTAAAGTTAATATCGTTGAAAGCAAAGCGAATGTTCCCAGCCAGCAGAGCGTGGAAAATTCATCCTGTTTTGGTGCCGGTCTCCCGGCTTCAAATTAGTAGATGTCTCAACTCTCCTCTTTCTTTCTTTCTCGTCTCCCTTCTTATCTCTTCATTCCCCCCTTTTTTTTTTAATTGGTATTTTAATTCTGCCCACCGCCCCCCTCCCGCATAAGGGCGTGTAAGGGTAGGACGCCCCCCCCAGCCCCCCCCAGCCCCCCCCAGCCCCCTTGCCGCCTCCCCCCCCCCCCAGCCCTGCTTGCCTGGATCACTTCCTGTTCAGGGAAGGAGAGCCCTAACTGACTCCGGCCCGACAAGCCGTGCCCACGGTGGCCATCCTCGGGGACGGAGGGACACGTGCAGAAACAGCCCTGGTGCCGAGTCAGGGTGCCTGAGTGTCGGTCACCCCATCCGCTGCCACCTTGGGGTGGTGGGGGCATTTCCAGCAGGCAGGGGGCCCGCAGCCCAGCCTTCCACAGTTTGTTCAGAAGAGCAATCCCATCAGGATCCTGCCCTCGGAGCTGCCACACGGGAAGGGCCCCTCAGCCGGCTATCCCAGAGTGAGGATGGACGGGCGGGCGAGGAAGGCGAGACCAAGGGGGGAAAAGGGCCCGGTTCATGATGCAGGAGGAGGTACCTACCGTGATATAGACACATGGCGTCTGCCCTGCCCCCAGGAGGTAAAAAAGACTTCGGCCAGTCAGCAGGAGATTTCAAACCATTTCTCAGACACGAAGGCCACAGGAATAAGGTGCCGATCGGAAGAAGAGGGTCTGCAGCCAAGCAGAAGAAAAACGGGCTTGTACGCGCCGGTCCAGAACCGACAGGCGGGCAGGTCGGGCCTGCTCCAGGAATCTGGCTACCTGAGCCTCAAAGAACCCCCTGGAAGGTGACTCTCAGCCAGGCCCTACTGGCCGCCGGCAAGAAGGGACCCTCCCTCCCCTTCCGGCTGGCTAACGCCCCCTTTCCACCCTGGACAGCCCTGGGGGACACAGAGCCTGAGACCCATCACAAGGGGGGCTCCGATGCAGAGGCCAGGGGGACCAGCGTTCCTGCGAAGTGAACCGTCTCCAGATTCTAGTATTTCAGTCGTGGGACAAGCACAACGCTGAGGGTGTCTGCCTGCGTTGTCACACGCGACAGGGAGGGCAGCATAGGCTCCTAAAGTGGCAACCCCGTATTCTGTCACCTTTGAGACTGAGCTTCCACTGCCTGAGGCCGGGACGCGTCAGCCGAGCTTTACCTGAGGCCGAAAAGCAAGAAGCTTTTCCATCCAAAAGCTTCCTGGCTGGGGCGTAGGAATGCTGGCTGTGCCCACAGAACACAGGGGCAGAGCAGGGGACAAAGTATAACAATGACCAACCCACAGCCACCCCTCCCATCCCCCCAGAGGATGAAGCACTGTTTGGTCAGGATTCCTATCCAAGCCAACGGGCCCATTCACTGAAATGGCTGGACTAACCCTTCTGCCAACTCTTCGTGAGCTCAGCCTTCTGCAGGGCTGGGGGGCAACCGAGGGGCTCCCCATCCCCGTGTCCTCCTGTGAAAGCGAAGTCCCACTCGCAGGGACAGTTCTGAGGTTCCTGTCCCCACTGTCCTTCCCTCTCTGGGGCACAGTGTGGAAGTCCAACGGGGAGACACGAGGGATTTAGGGAGCACCCGCCCGTTCTCACGGACAGGATGGGGCCGCATTAACTACGGGCACTCTAGCAAAGAGTCGTCCCCTGAGTTTCCCCAACATGGTCCTGGGAGAAGCCCGTGGCGGGCACCTGGGGCAGCGAGCACCCCCAGCGGCCCGTCCTGCTCTGACCGTGGGCCCTCACATCAGCCTGCTGCCCTAACCTGCTTCCTCCTACGATTAAGTTGTTGCAGATTTTTTTCTTTTTAATTTATAAAATGGGGCATGAGGGCATGCCCGCTTTAAAGAAAGAAAAAGAATAGTTTATTGATGTTTTAATCTAACTCCGGATAAGTCGTCAGTGGCTGACTCAGGGGTTCTGGAGTCTTCCCCGGAAGGGTTTCAGGGTCGTGGTGTCCCTACAGGGTCTCGTGCGACTCATTAAAAAAGAAAACTGTTTAGTGATCCGGAGTCTGGCCAGTATTTGGTAGTTTCGCTCGATGCACTGTGGACATTGTATCGATGGGGTTCGGGGAGACTGGCCGGGAAGGGACCACTCAGGAGAGCGGGCCTTTAGGACGACAGGCCTGCACAGCTGGCTTTGAACTCTGGCTGATGACACCTGCCGGGGGGGCAGCGGGGTGGGAAGGCATTAGGTCCACGACCCAGGGCCGGTCTGGATGGGGATTCCGGCTGCTGCCCTGACCTCTCTCTGGGGAAGTGGGGGACGCCCGTCGACCCTTGCATTCACTTGGACCCTCAGACGCACGGGAAGGATGCTTCCCCGCTGTCCACACCCACCTCTCGTGACGACGTTGTCCCACCCGGGGGGCTGCCACAGCGGGCCTGACTCCAGGCCCGAGCTTACCGGTTCCCGTTGAATGTGGACTTGTACTCCCCCACGGAGTGCAGCGTCTCGTCGGTGTACACGGGCACGGACGCCCGGACGCACTCGTGCGAGCACTGCAGGGTCTCGTTATAGGCCGTGAATATGTCCAGGCTGCTGGGCACCCGGGCGGGGGTGAAGTCCGTCAGGTTCTGACAGCTCTCCTCCTGCTGGTTGATCTTCCGCTGGTGGCTGTTCCTCCGAGTGTTCCCGCTCTGGGCACAGCTGGAAGAGGGAGACAGATGTTGGGAGGGGTGAGAGATGGGGAGGGGGGAGGGAGGCGGGGAGAGGGGGGAGAGGGGAGGGTGGGGCCACAGCCGCCACCACGGCTACTGTGCTGCCACCTCACAACCTGCGCTGCAGGCGTTCATGGTACTCCATGAATAGTAAACGGTCACACAACCTGCACCCCCAGTGTTCACGGTACCCCATGAACTAGTACTGTATATGGTCATACCCAGCTGCTTTGGAAGGATCAACCACAATCACGCAGTCAGCCCCTGTGTGTGTGTGTGTGTGTGTCTACCTATATGTATATACAGTCTGAATTTTCAATGTGTCTGCTATTACAGGGCAGGACACAGGCCATAGGCTATGGGCCATAGGACATGAGGTGAGTGGTTGGGCTGTCTCATCCCAGAGCAGAGGCCTTGTGTGGCCAAAGAATGTCAGCACCGGACCCTGGTGTTGACTCAGGAACGCCGCGGCAGGATAAAAATGGATGGGAACTCCTGGGGAAACTTCTGAGCACAGTCTGGGGCGGCCCGACTTTTCATTTTGGAGGGGACTCCAAAATTACCTTTGGGGAGGGAGAAGTGGGTGTGGGGGACCCCGCCCTCCCCAGTCACACCCAGGAGTTGGAAAGGAGACTGGACTATCCTTCCTTCACCCCAGGCAGGTCTGTGGAGAGAACTGTCCCCTGTGCCCCGGGGACACAGCCTCATTTCCTGGTTCTTCTGGACACCCAGGGGCTTCCAGATGTCACCTAGATGGACATGGGAATCTAACCCTTGTGGGTAGAGGGATCTGAAGAAGTAACTGTTGGAGACCCCTCCCCATTCCTGATGTCACTCTGGAAAGTTCACTAGCAGGAGGGGTGGAAGTCCCATCCCCATGGGGAAGAGCGACTAGGATGAAATTTGGGGAGCCCCACTTTGGGGGGGCCTCATCAGGACACCAAACCCCTCCTTCCTTCTGTGCTCACATCTGATGGTGGAGGGACTTCGTAAGACTGCCTCCCCCTAAGTCGTGGTGTTCCCCTGCCTCACTCTCCCAAGACTGCTGATCTGGAAGCCCCCCCACCCCAGATCACAGAACCCACCCTGCCTGCTGGGTCTTCTTCCCTGCAGGGCTTTTGGAGGCTTTGCTGCAAAACTAGAGGTGTGGGGAAACCAAGAGGAAGGTGGCAGCCTGTCACCCAGCGGGTCACAAGTCCGCTGCCTCCTCAGGGAGGGTCAGCAGGATCCGTGGGCCACGCATCCACGTGGTCCGGCCCCTACCCAGAAAGCCCGCTGCACGCTAAATGCTGTCCCTGTCGTCTGTCCTAGAAAATGCCCCGGGACCTAGGCAGGCTGGCCATCGGGGGTGGCTGCGAGGCCTTGCTGGTCGGTGCCAGATCTGTGCCAGCATGGCCCCTCCCCGGCCATCTCCGCTGATCCCGGAGACTAGCTCTCTGCCTGCCACATCCCGTCCTGTGGCAGCTGGAGCGGCCCCATCGGTCCACCTGACTTCCTGCCCGTGTCTGCCGGCAGGGGGGGTCATTTGGGCAAGTGACTCCACGAGTGAGCCTCAGCTTTGATGCTAAAAGGAGCCACACTCGCTGCAGGAGTGGCTGCAGGCAGGCGGGGGAGGGTGTGTGTGTGTGTGTGTGTGTGTGTGTCAGCAGCTGCTCCCCACTCTTCCCAGGGGTGCAGCAGGTGCCTACACCCAACAAGGCTGACCTCAAAATAGGCCAATTTCCAGGAGGAACTAGGCAAAGACAGGCTGCCCGGAGCAACATGGTAACCTAATTCAGCAAGCGGACACGGAGCGGCTTGTGGAAGAGAGAGAGGAGGAGGCTGGGCCCGGCCGGGACAGCGAGGGGCGAGGGGGCCGGCGCGGTCCCCCCCCCCCCAGGCTGCTGCTAGGAAGTAAACTAAAAGGCTGGTGCCCTGGGTGGGCGACATCCAAGGGCACTCGGACCAGGGAAAAGGACTCAGAGCGCGAGAGCACCTGCCGCCTAAGCCAGGATGTCGGGCTCTTCAGCATTCTGCAGCGAGCGCCTCGGTGAGAGGGCTTCGCTTCCAGGCACCTGTGGCCAGACGATAGAAAAGCAATCCCCTGGGCTGTGGCCATGGTCCAGGTTTCCATGTGGACCTCCCCAGGGGACGCCCCCCACACACACACAGCCTCCGTTTCTGGACCAGAAGGGCCGAGGTTCCTTACCAGTTTTTTAAGACAAGAGTTGTAATCAGGGCAGCGATGACCATGATCAGGGAGACGGTGATGGTGACAATCTGATGGACAGCCAGACCTGGAGGCAGAGAAGAGGGGAGGAGAGGGGAGGCGTGAAACCGGGGTCACGAGACGGAAGGATCCAGGAAGGAGGCGCGTGGACGTGTCCTGTTAACCGGGCCAGGAGCAGGAGCGCCAGCACCGGTCTGCGAGCAGCCTGCCCACGCCCAGGCCGGGGCCCACAGGGGATGCCTGCATGGGACAGCACAGGCCCGAAGACCCCTCCTTCACCACACCAGGGGTTGGCAGGTGCTGTGGCCACCGGGTCTGCCCCTCACCTGGACGGAGTCCAGGGAGGGAAGCCCCAGCCCTGGCCTCTCTCCTTCCCAGAGCTTGTCCTGTCTCCAAGACATGACCTGGCCTGTGGGCAGCTGTGTCCTTCCTCGTACCTGTGGAGCCACTCACCTGGTGCCGGTAAGCCCCGGCTGAAGCTGTCTGTGGACCTGCCTCCCTCCTCTCTCTCTCTCTCCCACCCTGGGTGATTCTGCTCCTTGATTCTGAGGGCAGGGCTTGGCCTGACTAGGAGGAGCCGGGATGGCCCAGGACTTCCTGGGAAGTTGGGGAGGGAGGTCGCCTTCCAGGCTCAGGGGCACCTGCATCAGTGAGAAATGTCTTCTGCTTTCCAGGGTGCTCACCAACAAGTTCACCGCCTGATGAAGTTCCCGGCCCAGCGGAGGCTCTGTGGTCTGGCCCTGCTCTGTGTGTGCGCATGGTGGTGGGGTCAGCAGGGACAGAAGGACGGCTGCCACTCCAGAAGCAGGGCAGCCCGAGTCCCAGCCAGGAACCGTCTGCTCACCTCGCGTGCAGATGACCGAGGATGGAAATCTCTCTCATCCTCTTCCTCGGTCCCCACCTGGCCTTCCTCCTCCTGACGACACGTCTGTCACATCCTTCTGGGGACATGGCCATAAAGGACACCCCTGGCAGACCCCACTGCTCAGTTAGGGATGCCTGGATGGTACGAGGCTCCAGTGGACTATCCCTGCTGCCAGCTAGAGCCTTACCTGGGAGCCAGGTAAGAAAGGCCTTGAGGGGCCCTGCAGAGACCCCTGCAGGTGGTGGCACAATCCCCCCCATGAGGGTGCCGATTCCCCGTGTTCTTTCCCGAGATGTCTGAGCAGCTGCTCTCTCCACTCCCCTGGCTCCCAATCCTGACGTCCATTAGCAGAAGCCCACCCATCACACCCGAGGAGGCTGGTGGGTCCCGTGATGAGATGAATGTGTGCGCGGGTCCCAATGTGGAGGGTATCCGAGTGTAAGAGTTCTCTGGTGGTGTCCCAAGGGCCCAGTCTCGCAAGCAGGTGTTAACTCTCTGCTGGAAGTGAGCTTCGTGGAGGGGGAGGGGGAGGATCATTAATAAATGAGTCCAAGTTGTCATGACCAGAAAACAGCCTTCTCTTCCTGTCAGCCCCTCTTCCATTTCTTGGGGACAGAGGTGGGGACATTCCTGTCCTAAGCCTGACTAGGAAAACTGGAGAGAAGACATGAATGCCATGGGCCTCCCTCATTCACTTGTTTGTCCATTAACTCAAGAACCGGGTGTGAAACATCTCCTGTGTTCCAGGCAGTGCCAGTTTTAACCAACTCCCCTGCAGCACCAACCCTCAGGAACAGCCGCTCATTCTCTGTCGCAGGTGCCCATTATTTGTTTATAGTGGCAGCATTCACTGCTAGTTCTGGCCCACGGCTTCCGACACACCAGTGCCCAATCTGCGGCATCTGGGTAAGCCTATGAGACAGCTTGGCTTCTCCTGTACGACGGCCAAATCCACTTGCTGACTGGGCCAAGCTTTATGCCACATGGACCACCCTTAGTCTCAGCAGCAACAGAGTGCCCACCAGCCTCAGTAATCCCTGTCTATTCATCAACCTCCTTGAGACTCAACTGAGACATTGTTGGCAGAGGGGGTTGACAACAATGCCTAGTTTAATGGACAATGAGGAAGAATGGCTGCTCACCCTCCATCCACACATACCCTCGGGCCCAGTCAGGAGACCACCATGCTGTCTTGGAAATGGTGAGCTCATCATTCTGTGTCTGTGCTTCCTGTGATGAGAAGTAAGCTGGTGACGATGATGATGCTGGTGATAATGGTGATGGTGATGGTGACGGTGGTGATGGTGGTGATGATGGTGATGATGGTGATGGTGGTGATGATGGGGATGATGGTAGTGGTGATGGTGGTGGTGGTGGTGATGGTGATGATGATGATGGTGGTGGTGGTGGTGATGATGGTGGTGGTGGTGGTGGTGGTAGTGGTGATGGTGATGATGATGATGGTGGTGGTGGTGGTGATGATGGTGATGATGGTGGTGGTAATGGTGGTGGTGGTGGTGATGGTGATGATGATGATGGTGGTGATGGTGGTGGTAGTGGTGATGGTGGTGCTGATGATGGTGATGATGATGGTGGTGATGGTGATGATGATGGTGATGATGGTGGTGGTGGTGGTGGTGATGATGGTGGTGGTGATGGTGGTGGTGATGGTGATGGTGATGATGATGGTGATGATGGTGACAATGATCCCTGAACACTCAACAAGGGATAGCAATTATTAGGTGTGTATTATACCATTTAATCTTGGCAGTGACTCTCAAAGGTAGGTAGTCTCATCACAAATGGAAGTAATAGCTATTTGGGCACGTTTGTGTGAGTTTACTGGGTCCCATAGTATCTGCTGGCTCCCAAGTCCTTACTAAGTAGTCTCAGACTTTGTCACTCTCAGTTTTGGCTTTGACCTGGCAGCCTCACTTATTCCCATGGAGGAACCAGCACCCCACCCCACCCCCAATTCCTGGGAGAGGACAAGCTTCTATATCACAGGCGCAAGTGCTTTGGCCTCACCACCTCGTCTACCGACAGACCCTTTACGAGTGCTCCAGGCCCAGGCCAAAGCCTCTGGGCCATTTCTGGGCAGGTCTCACCCATACCCTTGGCCTAAGAGCTGAGTCTTATATCTTGGGCTAACCCTGACCTCTTCTGGGTCAGCAGAATTTGATGCTGATGAAGGTACGTGACATACAAGGTCACACTGAGTGGAAGCGAGCTGGCAGTGTGAGGCCAGCCCCACTGGAGCCACTGAGGGTCCCTGAACAAGACCAGAGCACCCTGTCATCCATTCCCCAGTGTCCCCCGGGGCCAGTGGAGGCCCAGGCCACTGCCAGATGTTGACCCCTCATCTTGTTACCACGGGATTCCTTCCATTGGGTTGAGTATCTGTAACGGCCAAAGTCCTTGGAAGGAAGAGTCCCCCTAAGCAGCTGAAGCTCAGTTGTTCAGTCTCCCCTCCCCCCTGCAGACCCCCCTGTGGGCAAGGACAGGACAGTGTTCATTCTCTTCTCCTGGTGGATGTGGGGAAACTGAGGTCCAGACGGGAAACTGTGGGCTCAAGGGACCCCCCCCCACTCCGAACTTATGACTCTAAGAACAAAAGTCTTCATGCGCCTCTGAGCCCTTTCAGAAAAGGGCCGAATCTTCACTGTTTTTACACCCACCTGGCCCCCATGCCACCCAACACGGGGCCCTATGACCGTAGCTGCGTGACGTTCCTGGATTATTGATGAGCACTGGACCTATCACTGAAAAGCAGGAAGTAGAAACTGGGGAGCAGGAAGAAAGGTGCCGACGTGACCCCAGTGCCACCTCGCGCAGGAGGCCTTTCTCCTGTCCCCCAGCGTGGAATGCCTCCAGGGGACACACTAGGTTAAAACCGGGAGGAAAGGGTACACAGGCCAGCCGCCAGCGGAGGTCAGCAGGCTGGAAACGCAACGATGCTGCAACGGCTATGCTCTCTGGAAAGACTTCTCTGCACACCCGCCTTTGCCCACGTGCCCGCTCTCTACCCCTCACCCAGCCTGTGCCGTGCACCCTGCCGGACCCGTGAGGAGCCCGACCAGCAAAGTGAAACGAAATTTCCCGAGGTCATTCGGCAGAACCAGGATGCAAGGCCACTCTCTCTCTGTTTGGGGGTCCCAGTGACAAACCCAACGTCTGACTCCAAACCCAACCCACGCCTGTCCACATTCTGGTGGTAAAAACTGATGAGGGCCAAACAGTGCGTAGACACGCTGGACAAAGGGACGAGTCGCGTCCAGGCAGGACAAAACAGGATGGCTCGAGGTGTCGTGATGCTGCTCAGATCTGCACACAATTTAAAACTTAGGAATTGTTCATTTCTGAAAATTTTCATTTAAATAGCCTTGAACCGAAGCTCTGACCCTTAACAGAGAACTCAGAAAGCAAAACTGCAGACAAGGGAGGACTCCTATGTTTCCAAACAGCTTTTTAATAAAATGGTTTTTTTTCCTCATCGGTTTGAGAGGCAGAAAGAGAGTGTGTGTGGGGGGGGGGGGGGGGGGGAGAATGGGAGGGAGAGAGAAAGAGAAGCAACAACTCATTGTTTCACTTAGTTGTTCTATCGAGCTATGCACTCAGCGATTGTTCTCATATATGCCTTCACTGGAGATCAAACACACGAACTCTGGCATGTTGGGGTGACACTTTATCCACTGAATCACCCGGCCAGGACCCCGAACAGCTTTTTGCTTTAACGCCAGGCCAGGCCATGGGCTCTGATGGGCCACTGGGCTCATGAATAAATCAAGGGCTACAAGGCATCCCCGCCAACCCTGTGGTCGTGACAGTTGAACAAGGCCCTGGCCCTTGGCGTGCGGTAAGCATGGTATTTGTAGGAGGCAGGCTGGAAGAGGAACAATCGTAGGCATGCCGCGTCACTTCCTGTCTCCGGGAGGTCGGCCATGAAGGGGAGGACAGGGCAGCAAGTGGGCAGTTGCACAGAGCTTCCTCAGAAGGGGACACCTGTCTGATCACTGGGGCCTCCCCAAACCCCACGAGTCCTTTTTCTCACGTGGGTATGTCCGTTCACACTTCGCGTGGACCCTGGGTAGGCAAACCTTGCCCTGGAAGGACAGGTAGCAACTACAGTGTTTTAGGCTCTGAGGGCAGAACGCCCGCCATCATCACTTCTCAACTCTGCCCTGACGGAGAAAGGCAGCTGGGGAATGTAAGCACGCGACGGGCACAACTGAGTCCCAAACACAGAGACAGACAGACGGAGAAGGGCAGCTGGGGAATGCACGCACGCGACGGGCACGGCTGTGTCCCAAACACAGAGACAGAGACGGACGGCAGCCATGTCTGACGCGTGGCCTGTCACGCTGCTGCCCCTGGTTTCGGGGAAGGGGGTGGTGTGGCTTATGGATTACCTCGAGGTGTGTATCTGTTCTGCACACTTTGTCCAAGCCAGGACCCGAAGTATAATCCTTTGATTCTAAAAGCTAGAACCTTGGCCGCCCGTCATCAAAGGTTGGCTGTCTGGTGGAGGTGTCCCCTGGCCCCTGCCAAGGTCATTTCAAAAACAGCCACAGGACTCTATCGTATCAAGCCAGGCCATGACCACCAGCAGCGGGCAGCTTCGCCCAACTGGGCTCGTCCCCGTGAAGCTGGCTTGAGGACAGATCACCTGGTGTGACTGTTTCCTGTGGCCCCTTGATTAGACAGGATTCTTGACTTTTGGACACCAAACCTTGGGGATGTTTACCAGTTCGGTCCATCCAGTGACCCTCAGAAATATTTTAGCCATGGGCCTCTTGGCTTGCCTCTATTAAGGCTGGGGAAGGGGGAATACAAAAACGCCTGCAACTTCCAGAAGACAAGAACATTCGGCTCGACGAGATTGCTGTCTGGAGGGGCCCTTTCCCTACCGGTCTATGGACAGGGTTGTCCCGCCCCCAACCAAATGGCCCTGCTCTCAAGAGGGCCGCCTCCCAGCTTCTCTCTGTCCTTACTCCTTTCTCTCAACACTCACACTTTAAATACCGGCCCCTCCAGTCAAGTCTCTGGTAGGCCATTAATAATGCAGGCAAAGACATCTGTCCCATCCATCCTACTGAGCCTGGGCAGGGTGGTCCTCGAGCAGCTCTATGCCAACTGCCAGGAGTCCGGCGTTTGGGTTGACAAGGGTGTCACCTTACGAACGTGTAAACGCTATACCCTCCCCCCTCCAAGAAAGGAAAAATACGACAACTTTTGTCCTCTTCACATCCAAGGTCAACACTCTGAATCCATCTACACACTGTTTGCTCTTCAGACCTGGTCCCCGGGCACGGAGCGTGTGCCGTGCGGGACTCCTCACATCCCTTCCCTGACAGGTGTTATTGTTCCTGCTAATTTAGGGGCTCTTTCTGCTCCTGGTGATTGCCATTGTATACTAATGCGCTAGAATCAGCTGCCACCAGGATAATAAAAAATTAGACCCAGAATAATGGATGGGGACAGATGGATTACCCAGCTCTGCATCAATCAATAGAGCTTTTATGGTTACATTTGTGGAGGTTTGTAATAAGATCAGGCCCCAAAGATTGTTGGGGGAAATTAACAATCCATCTTTGGGTCCAGGCGAGTGTCTTATTAAATGAAGCAGGATCCAACAAGGGCCATTGTCCACTGCAAAAGGGAACCCATCCAGCGCCATCTTTTCTATCATTTGGGTGTGTATATGTGTGTGTGTGGCACTCTTGACTCGCACCCTTGGGGAAGGCAAGGACAATGGCCTTAGAATTCACCGAGGCAAAGGGATGACACTTCTCCATGTCTACTGGCTCACGTTCCAGTGCAGGAATCCTGTGTTATGGGGGCAGAGACCCTGTGGCCAATGGGTCAAGGATGTCTTCATGGGCTTGACAGTTGGGGGGTGACATTGGGTGTCCAAGGTGCCAGTTCCACTGCAAAGAAACCATTATTCTTTCCACCAAGACTGTAAAATGTCAACTGCAGAGGACGTCCTTGGCAGCCTCTGGGAACATGGTAAATCTTGGAGCGTCCACTGCAGGACAGGCAGGAGGCCAGCCCCATTTTCCGGAGGACAAGGCACTACAAGGTTGATGCTCATTTGGAGGCACTTGGCTATCTCTTAGGGTGTGTGGGGGGTATGCTTTCTAAAATCGGGGTGTTCACTCAAAAACAAGGCCACCAGCTTTTGCAGTGGGGACCCAAAGAAGTGTGCCATTTTCTGAGTGACCCCGCAGAGCCGTCCACGGGGGTGAGTGATGGAAGAGCCTCGAGACAAGAGCGTCAGGATGAAGCCTCCTGTCATCAGAACAGAAGTTGCTCCAGCATAAGGCAGAGACAACAGAGCCCCTGCCAGGGAAATGGCCCAGCGGACGTCACACGGGACGCGGCTTCCTCCGACAGCATAGTGATAGCCGGTCCCCAAGGGATCACCAAAGGGACCTCCGATTCAGGGCGCAGCTGTGATCCCCCATGGGGGACATCTAGCCACATCTGCAGACATTCTTGCTTGTCATACAGGTGGAGGTGTTTCTACCGGCATATGGTGGGCAGAGGGTGAAGAGGCTGGCAGACACCCTATGCTGCACGAGGCGGCCCCATGAGCAGGATCGGGCCCAGGTTGCCAATAGCACTAAGGTTGTCGGCTCACGGGAGAAATGTGTGAACAATATTAAGAAGTGGGTATCCACATTCCAAACCCATGTCACACACGGTCACCATGATTCTGTCAGCAGGGCACTGTGTGGTCGACAGGTCCTGGTCACCACCAGGTGTCCTGAAAGGGCAAACTGGCGTCCTTTTCCCGTCACGTCCCCTCTTCTCTGTCCAGCCCCGTCTAATAGCAAAGGCAAGGCTGGGGGGGCTGACCCCCCGACAGTGGCTGGACAGTCAAGCCATGTAATAAAGTAGTGCCTGTCTCACTGGTCCAGGACGCTGTACACGAGCCCAGCGGACCTAGGTCACACCGAGGTCATGCCCAGCTCACTGCCACCCCCGAGGTGGGCGCTAGGATGTTCTGCATCTCCACAGGGAGGTTGAAAGGTTTACTCCAGGGTTGCACAGTGCCATTGGGGGTCCGTTGGCCTTCGGTTGGGCTCAGTTGGTCATGGAGTCATAGCTGACCACCATGGGCTGGTCTAGACTCCGACCCCTCCAAGAGTGACGCTGACACCGCAGCCCCAGCCCCCAGGTTAACAGAGATGCTCTAACAAGGTGGAACGTACTGTTAGGGCTCAGGGAAGCCTCCCAGGAGCTGGGGCCAAGGACATGTCTCTGGGCAAGGTCAAGCCCTCACTGTACACGCGGCTAAGACCCACCCAACGCGGGACTCAAGCCCGGCATGCGTGCTCCAAGCCCGTGTGTCGCTGGTCTACCACACAGCCCACTGGAGAACATTTCTCCCAGGGGAAGGGTCAGGCCACGGCCCAGAGAGCACATGGGGGGGGGGGGGTGTCACCGCACATCCTGTGCTGGCTGGGGGCTCTGAAAAGGACTTGTTGACATTGGACACATGTCCCCTGACATCAGGTTCAACTAAAGCTGCCCAATCTCCGGATGGCCACATCCACGAGAAAGCTTCTCGCACAAGGGGAACATTTTTCAAAGATTCTCTGAGCCTCAGCACTTGGTGGCACAGGTGAGGAAGGGACAGAGGGGGCCTGGGACAAAAAGATCACAGGGCAGCCCAGTCCAGACCCCAGGGGACGCGCAGGTCTATGCCCACTCAGCACCGTCTCCTCGGCAAAACCTCAGCCTGTATCACTGCTGCGCCTCAGGACGGCCCCTGCCCTTTCAGACCTGGGCTCTGCGGGGAGGGGTGGTGGCATGGGGGGAGCTTGGGGAGCCCCTCCACGGTCAGCACCTTCCTCAGCAGAAAGGCCCTCACGGAGGGAAATGCAGAACTGAGGACAGACCTTTCAGAGCCTTAAGCGTCAGCTTCTTCTGCGTGTCACCGTCCCTGCCTCTCCCGGGGAGGTTTGCAGACTCCTCCCAGGACTCTCGGGCACCCGCATGCACACATGCACGCCCGCACGCGCGCGCGCACACACACACACGTGCACCCACACAGGTGCACACACACATACACATGCATGCTGAACTTCTTGCTCATCTCACGTAAGAACACCAGCAGCTGACACCAGGCTGTTTTTGTTCAATATGGAAATGACCTATTTCCTTCACTTAGCTCCCAACAGTGCTGGAATATTTCAACAAAGCACGACAGGCCGGAAGGGGAGTGGGGGAGGGAGGACTGCGGGGCTGGAGGGGGGGGGCAGCTGCGTGCTGGGTGCTAACAGGAGCCAGTGGGGTCCCCATGGAGGGTCACCTGCCCGGCACTCATCAGCCACAGCTTCAGGGAACAGTGGGCCTTCTGCGGTGGAGGAGGCAGCACCGGCCAGGGCCTGGCAGCTGGGACTCTGGCCCCACATGCCGGCTGCGGAGTCTGTGACCGGATTACTCACCGTCAAAAAGGCGTGTCTATATTTAGCCCAGAAAACGGTGAATGGATCAAACATCTAAGAGAATGCTCAGGCTCTCCCCACAAAGCCTGGCTGCCATCCCGTCCCACGCAGCCCGGATACTCCTGTCCTGTGGACCATGAGCCTGGTGCTGCTCAGGGCTCCCGACCCATGGATCGAAGCCGGCACACAGTAGGTGGCCCTCAGTGTGCTGTCACCACAGGGAAGCCTGGGCAGAGGCTCAAGCCCCTTCCTGGGACAGGACAGCCGGGGCGGGGCGTGCGGCCTCTGTGCAGGGCCCAGAGCAGACTCTGCGGACGCACCGCGAGGACCAGTGCCGGGTCTCCAGTAGAGCGCCCCAGGACGCTCCACACACTGCACGGCCCTCTCCCTCCCAGGGTCCAGTCCTAGGGCCTGGCTCCCACCAATCTTTCCTTGAGGCTCTTGTTACAAATACGCTCCCTGTGCCCCAGGCGTCTATCCAAAACCAACAGACGAGAGCCCAAGGCATGCATGTCACCTCCCTGGGGCCTGTGCCCTCATCCCCTACTTGTTTTTGGTGACTTCTCAGCGTGTTGACTGCGGCCTGGACAGACTCACCCATCTGGAGGGAGGGAACAGGTCTGGTGGATCATGGCCTCCAGTCCGCAGGCAGGGCGGCCAGCTGAGTCCCGGGGTAGGGAGGGGGCCTGATTCCAACAAGAAGAGCCCTCACCCATCGCTGTGTCACAGATAAAGACTCCTGGGACAGAGACAAGTATAACAAGGAACCTGACCAGGTTCTGCAGCTGATTCGACTTGCGTTCTGACCTCAGCTCGGCCACCTCAGGCCACCTGCGGGTGGAATTGCCCCAAAGGGGGAGGGTGCTGTCCCAGCACCGGGGCTCCTGTCCTGGGGTCTCAGTGGCAGAAAGGAGCAGCGTCTGGGACTCAGTCTGGAGAACCTGCGTTCACATGAAAGCTGCCCCGATTCCGAATCCACGGGCTCATGAAAACGCCTCCTGTGCTCGGGCTGCCCGGAGGGGCCGAGCTGTCTCGAGCAGGGGCACGGACCGTGTGCCCTCCTGCTAAGCGCAGTGGCACGGGGACTCGTCTCCATGCTGTGCCTGCAGGACGTCACACAGCCTCCCACCCTTTCTCCCCCTTCATCCCATGCAGGCCTGACAGTCCCCCGACGAGACAGGATTGAAGGGTGACACACCACGCGTCCAGAAGGTCCCCGGTACCGAGGGAAGTGCATTCAGCCATTGTTTTTGAGGACCTACTATGTGCTGGAACTGGGCTAGACACCGAGTTACATCTAGGAACAAATGCAGGGGAATCCCCACACTGACCAGGCCACAGTCAGAAAGCTGAGGAACCAGGAACATACCAATCACACTCAGAAATGAATGTATCTGTGACAGGGTTTCAGCGATGAGAAGGCCTATCGTGGAGACAGCCCAGGAAGTCTGGAGAGGGTCCCTGAAAGTGTGAAACTGGCACCCCAGGAGCAATATGTCACCACGGTGGCCCCACATCTTCACCCCTCCCTCCTGACATGGTCTTTCCTGTGTCACATTGCAGTGATGCCCCCTCCTCATAAGAGGTGACCCCCCACACACACACCCAGTACTGATCTCTGGGCCAGGCTGGTGATGGAAGCAGAGACCAGACATGGCCTTGAGCATGGAGCTGGCTCTGTTGCACTTGCTGCCACCATGAGAGTGTGCCCAGGACAGCTGCTGGGGGGTGCAGGACCCGTAGAGCCAATCTCACAGCCTTAATCACCAGGACTAAGTTCAGCCCCGATCTGACAGACAGCAACCCCAGCCATGCAAGCAATCCTTACAAACCCACCTTTACAATGTATGCCTGAGACATGGTACTGTTTGTTACACGGCAGTTCCAGGGCCATAGCTGACTGATATACCAGGTGAGATAGGAAGAGGACAGTCTTCCCGGCAAAGAGAAGAAAGTTCACAGAGGAAGGTCAGAGTGGGACTGCTTGGGAGGCCTCATGGGCATAATGCTATAGGGGGTTACCGCTCCCCAAAGGGCATGGTGATGCCCAGGCCAGAGAGCTCAGAGTGTCAGACAGCGCCAAGCACCACATGTAAGCCACCCAGCCTCACTCACTGCTACCATGTCCCTGTACAACTGTGCACAGGAAGCCTGTCTCAGGCTCTCCCTTTGGAAACCCAGGCCGGGAAGGATGCTGGGACCAGCGTCACAATTGCGATGAGCTCCGGCCTTGGAGCACGAGGAGTCAGAGCAGGGCTGTCTGCAACACACGTCCAAGACAAATATCACCAGGAACACTTGGAGTGGCGTTGGCCCTGGGTTGCAAGCCGGCGACCACTGTGTATGGACAGGCATCCCACAGCCGCACTGTATGGCTCCCTGCAGCTCTGAGTCCCAACCAGGGCTGGCTTCCTCCAGATGGGGACCTGGGGTGGCCACCACCATGTCCACAGTGAGAGACGCTCCGTCAGGGACAAAGTGACAGAATTCACCAGGAGTGTACCTTCCAGTGAGTTCTGAGTCAAACCTTTCGGGCTGAGCTGGGTCCGAGAGGCAGGGTGGGAAGGTCCGGCCTCGTCTCCAGGGAGCACCTTGCAAATCTTGCAAACGGAGCCCCAAGGCACTGCTGGCTGTCAGCTCTGCCTTTGAAACCCCCCAACAGCATCCACACAGCCAGCGGGAGGGACGCAGCCACCCCCACATTCCAGTGCAATCACCGGGCAGCTGGGAGGTTGGGGGACCGCAGTGCGGCATCGATGGCGAGGGAAGCAGGGGTGCTCCCAGCACCAGCTTCCCAAAGGGGCTCTCGGCACATTTGAAAAGCTTCCTGGTGTGGAATATCATTAAATCTAATAGCCTCTGTCTTTATGCTGCTGCCATTCCATTAAAAACAACAGATACATAGATGCATTTAAAAGGCCCCAACACGCCCAGACCTCAGCCTCAGACAGAAGTCCTGCTTGGCCCTCCTGTTACCCTCGGGGACCCACCAGGCTGGGACACTTGATGAGACTCTCTGCTGCTCTCACCCATCCCAGCTCCGAAGCAGAGCCCACCCGTTGGGCCATGGACCAAGGACTGGACCAAGACCACATAGGACCGGTCCTCTCTGTGCATCTTGCCCCTGTGTTCGCTGCAAGGTCAGGACAAGAAAGGGCCAGGCAGGGGTGGCCTTGGGCACCGTCCCTGTGATACTAGGAGAGCAGGGAAGGGCGCCTGCTGACAGGAAAACAGCTGCCCTTCTGCTTTGTTGTGGGGCCCCTGATGTGTTCGAATCCGTGTCTGCAAGACGGCCTCTTTCAAAGCGCAAGGCTGAGAGACTTCTTCAGGGAGAACAAACAGCCACGAACAGAGACACGTGCAAGCGCAGGCTGTGAAGTCAGGAGCTCAGAGAACAGGCAGGCATTGTTCGCCCTCCCCCAAAATGACAGCTCTCTGGAGTCAAGAAGGCGTCCGTGGGCTGCAGAGATGGCATCGGGGGCTGAACCCCATGGAGGAGGGCGGGCCCTCCAGAGACGTGGGAACCGGTTTCTGTCTGCACCACCCCACCCAGCTGCTGCAGAGCAGCCGACGGTGGAGTCTGCCGATACCACTTATGAAGGGCCAGCCGGATACACATTTAGGCTCCATGTCCCACAGTCTCCGTGGCGACCACTGGCCTCTGCAGTTGTAGCCAGTAAGATTGCTCGTGAACACTGACATCCCTGTTTCAAATAACTTCCCCAGCCCTGGCCAGCTGGCTCAGTGGTAGAGCACAGACCCTGTGTGTGGACATCCTGGGTTCGATCCCCAGTCAGGGCACACAGAAGAAGTGACTATCTGCTTCTCCACCTTTCCCCCTCCCCCTTCTCTCTCTTTCTCTCTTCCTCTTCTGCAGCCATGGCTTGATTGGTTTGAATGCATCAGCCCTGGGCACTGAGGATGGCTCTGTTGAGCCTTTTGCCTCAGGTGCTAAAAATAGCTTGGTTGCGAGCATCAGCCCAAAACGGGGTGGGGGGGGGCTGCTGGGTAGATCCTGGTCGAGGTGCATGCAGGAGTCTGTTTCTCTGTCTCCCCTCTTCTCACTTAAAAAATAAATAAATAACTTTCCAGTGTTATGAAATATTACTTTTGATTTTTTTTCTCCAACCATTTAAAAGTGTGTGTGTGTTGGGGGGGAAGCCATTGATAGCTCTCAGAATGTAGAAAAACAAGAAACAGACAGGATTTTGGCCCCTGGGCCACAGTTTGTCAACCTCTGGTCTAGAGTCTGAAATTCTCCATGCAACTTTTCCTGTACAATGTCTAGCATGAAACACAAGATTACCAGACCCAGGAGACAGGACCAAATGTACAAACACTAAGAGGAAAGAGAGAGAGAGAGAGAGAGAGAAAGAGAGAACGAGACAAAAGAAATAGTCTGGTAGAATATCCCAGTAGGGGAATTATCAGGTGACTTTAAAATGATGGCAACTGATACAATAAAGGAAACAGATTACAGGATGAAGCGTTTCTAGAGACAACTGCGACCCTAATCAAATACCAATCGTGCATATGAATATTTTATATATTTACATATAAACAACAGACACTATTGCTGCTAACTCCTGTGTGATTAGCCTTAGACAGTCCTTGTTTCTCATGGGGGTGGGTCCTGGATTCTCCATCTGTGCAACGAGGAATTGGGCTCACATCGGTGGTCCTCAAACTGTTCCCCCTTCCAGGGGCTGGAGAAGAACTGGGGAGCAGATCCCAGGGTCTCCACTCTCTCTCCTCACTGTGTGGTCCCCCTTCAACCTGTCTTCCACACGGGAGATACAATATTTCAGTAAAAGGAGCTTTGAGAGCCTTCGGATTGATGAGTTCACCAGGCCTTGTCAGCAACAACGTTACAAGATTCGGTGTAAGGAGGAGATGCCAGATAGGCTCCCACCAGCGTCATCAGAGGCAGAGACGGGATAATCAGGAGAGGCCCCCGGATCTGCTGAGTGGCCAGACCAAGGGGCCGAGGAGCCCCCCAGGTAACAGCTGGCGGGAAGTCTGGGCGAAGCGCAGGAGGAGGCCTGAGCAGATGGGGACCCGAGGCCAGGTCTGCGGCAGGCCACGTCCTTGCGGGCTTGTGTGGCCTCCCTCTCCCCAGAGCACCCGGCCTTTGTCTCGTTCCTTGAATTCCACATGTGGATCCCGGTCTTACAGATATCTCATGAGAAGCAAACTTTCCTCAGAAGAATAAGTCACTCAGGTGACAGTGTAATGGAGGCGGGGGAGCACTGGGGAGGGCAGTCAGGGTCATTTCTTAGTGTCAGAAGGGACTCAGAGAAAAGGGAAACCCGAGTTCTGATGCAAGTGGTGATGTTGGGGAGGGGTGTCGGGGGGAGCAGACCCGGCCAGGACTCCACACCGGAAACCACACCAGGCCCCCTACTTACCAGATTCAGACTCCACAATACAACAGCCCTGTTGTCCAGCACCTGTGATGTGCCAGGTGGCCACTCGCCTTCCCAGCTCTGTAGCGGTGTCTGGACCAAACTGCCAACGTCCTTCCCGGGACCTCAGAATAGAGTCTTCCAGAGGCAAGTAGTTAATGAATGCCATTAGCCTGGGCTTAGGGCAGGTCCTACCTCCAATGACACACAGAAACGCGGGACAGAAATCCACATGGTGACAGAGGAAACGATGGGGGGGGGGGTGTACAGCCACAAGCCAAGAACAGCTGGAGCCACCAGACCCACAGGAAGAAACCTCCACCTGCAGATGTCAGAAGTCGATGTCCCTGGGACGCCATCCACCTACTCTGGACTCAAAGCCAAGGGCAAAGGGCTGCCTCCCAGCTCCGGAAGAGGAGGAAGAGGAAGAGAAGGAGGAAGAGGAGGAGGAGGAGGAGGAGGCAGGCCTTCATCTCTGGTCCTCCACGCTCCCCCAGGGCACTCGCTCCCCTCCCAGAGCTCTAAGCCCTGCATAATTCATTCTGGGGGACAGCTTCCTTCCAGCAGAATATCAGCAGCTGGCTGGAGGGGGCAGTGTGAGTCCAGCAGGAGCTGGGGACCCCCAGGAGTGACCCCTCGGACCCCTTCTCAAGGCTACGCAGAGCTTATTATTTCCTAACCAAAGCCCCCACACCTGCCCTGCTGTGCCGGGTGGAAGGCGTGGGTGTGTGTGTGTGTGGGGGGTGGCATTGCTCCCAAAGGCAGGGAGAGGAGTCAAGGACCGGAAATGGGAAGAGCAAGTAGAGGAGCCAAACACCTGTCCCCCCTGAGGAGAAGGCAGCCTGTGGTTGCTCAGCACACGCAGCCGCGCGCCAGGGCCCAGCCGGGGGCATCGAGTAATTCATTTAGGAAATTGTCACCCCAGACTCGCCAACAACTCCAGGCCTGGCGGGTGTCTCAGATGACCGTTTGTTACTGTTACATGTTGTCATTTAGCGTGATTGCACACAAGGATTTGATTATTGCAAATTCTCTCCAGGGAGGCATTCCCGTCGCACCGCCCCCGGGCAAACCATCCTGCCGGGCCTGAAGCCACGGGTGTCTCTGTGTGCGCAGGGCGTGTGTGCCTGCATGGGCTGCATGCCTACGGCTGAGCATGTACAAATGTGTGTTTCAGTGTGCACATGTGTGTGCATAGGTTTTGTGTGTGCATGAGGGCACGTGTGTCTGTGTGTGCTGCACACATATGGTTGGGTTTCGGGAGTGCATACACATGTGTGCACCTATTTTGTGTGTGCATGGGGGCACAGGTGCCTGTGTGTGCTGCATGCATCTGGCTGAGTGTGCAGCATGCATGTGGGGGTGTGCACACACATGGCTGCATCCGTATGCAGACTGCCCTCTCTCCGGTCCAGCTTGGCCAGGCCTCTCTCTTCCTCCATGGAGCCTCCCATGACTCTCGGCACCGTGCTCTCTGATAGAGCTCAATAACTGCTCTGTTGATTGATTCATTGACCTTGGACAAATCACTTAAATGCTCTGCCTACTCATCTGCCAAAGGGAAAAAGAAAAAATACGTGAGCGTCCTTTACAAATCAGGAAGCACTGCACAAACGGGAGGATTAAGTGGAAGGCCAGGCACGAGAGGCACGCCTCGCCGGACCGGCACTTGGGGGGCCGAGGCTCCCGCCGGCCCGGAACCTGCAGGCCAGCGCCAGGGCACGCGCCGGGAAGCTCCGGCTGGCTCCACGGCCCCTGACCAAATGACTCAGGCCCTCCAAGGGCCAATTCGGTCTGCATGCTCAGATGTCCCTGAAGGTCACTGTGACATTGACCGGAAGCCTGTGCATCTCTGAATGTCCTCTCTGCACTCGCCTCTCCTCCCCTAAACCCTTTTCTCCATCCTCAGTCTATCTGTGTAGACCCCACTGCTCCCTCAGAGAGAAACACCGCACTGCATCACCCCCGACCCCGCACTGCCACCATGGCGGTCTCAGGGGCGCTTGCTGGCTGTGCGGGCATCACCCCAGGGCACGCCTTCTCCCACGCACGTACCACCCAGACTGAGATCAGCAGGCGAGCCCCGTCGGAGTTGGCAGGCTGATGATTCCGCGGCCAGTTCTGAGTGGGGAGAGGCGGGGATTGTCTCCTGGCAAGACCTCCCGCAAACAGGGTGGATCCAAGCTGACCTTCACTTTGATAATCCGCCCCAGAGGCACAGAGCACTTAAGGGTTCAGGTCAAAAATGTAAAAGACAAACCCTTCCGTGGAGGGACAAGAAAGGGGGAGACATCAGGGAACCATTCAGGCCCAGCTGGCTGTGAGCGCTTGGAAAGGGCTTCACGGTTACCTCGTGGCTTCCTGTGGATGAATGAGCGAATCAGTGAATGACTGAGTGGATACTGAATGACTGAGTGGATACGTGAGTGAATGAATGAATGGAGAGTAGACACCTGGATAAGGGGGCGTGAGGAAAAGCAGGTACAAACCTCACCTACAGTTGCTACCAAGTTTGTTTTCTGTGTTACTCTGTCCATGCTGAGCCCTTTCTTGCCCCTTTAATTCCCCACAGCGTGTCTTGTGGCCCCATAACCGTCCACCTCCCCCAGCCCTGCCTCTGCCCCCTCACCCCCACCACACGGGGGTGCCCCTGTAAGCAGTGACCAGTGTCCAGAGCTTTGCTGTTACAAGTTCTGTCCCATGTCCTGGTCCCTCGGGGACTCTGGTGAAGTTCTGATCACCCGACAAGAAGGTTGCCAGAGCGACCTCGTGGGGTTCCCCTCCCTGCTAAAAGGACACACCCCCCCTCTAATAAGAACCTTCATTCATCCCCCAAATGTAGCCACCTGTGGCGGTGGCATACAGCCACCGTGGGGCAAACGTGTGGACACACACGCCAAGCTTCCCGACCCCCTGGTCACATCCTGGAGGCAGCTGTGGAACCAGCACAGGTCTGAGTGCGGGCACAGGGACCTGAGGGCATCTCACACCTGGGTCTACCTACCAGGCACCTGGAAATCGGAATGCAGTCTGGTGGGTCAGTCATGGCCACACACATCCATGTCCCTACAGGACGCCGCTACCAAAGTAAGGATCTAAAGCGCCTTCAGGTAGCAAAGACCACTGAATAGGAGGGATTTCGTGAGGGAAAGCCAGAGTATTGTCTCCAAACGACGTTTCTAACTGCCAGTGGGGTGACAATATTCTTGTGGTGACTTGTGTTGGTGATTCACAAAGGCAGTAACGTGCACGCACATGCGCTGGCAGAAGTTCAGGGAGAAATTAAAAAATGTGATGAGCTTTTAGGTTTATACTGCTCACAAAAATTAGGGGATATTTTATCGCTTCATATTCATTTTGAAATATTCCCTAATTTTTGTGAGCAGTATTCTTGAACTCATTTTCATTTGTATCTGAAAAGAATGTCAAACTCAGAGGGACAGGACAGAGACACCCTCATCCCTGCCCCAGGGGTCCCCTTCCCGGTGTCACCCAGGGTCCCAGCATTTTCCGATTTCTGACCGGGTATTAAATTTTGTTTCGGCTCTTCACTAATCTCCTGAAATCGGGATTAATGTCCCAGTCTTTCCCTAGACTCTCACGACCTTGGCATTTTTGAAGATGACCGATAACCAGTCATTTTGTAGAATGTCCCTGGACTTTGATTTGTGCAGTGTTTCCTCACGGGCTATGGATTTGGGGAGAAAAATTGCAAATTGGAGCCGTGCTGCTCCCGGTGACTCCTCCTCCTCGGCGGGAACTGGAGGTTGGCTCAACCCCTCCCTCTTGGGGCAGCCTGGACCCCCCAGGCGGGCAGTGGGCGTCTGCCAAGTTTCGTCCCTGCGAAGTCACTCTCCCCCCACCCCTGTTTGTGGGAATAAGAATTTTCTGGGTGATAATTCAAGGTGTGAAGTCCTATTCCTCAGACAATTTTCACTACCCCCCCCCCCCTTTTATCGTCAGCTGGTGTTTCTGACCTGAATTGTTCCTGTGATGGTGGCAACCGGTGCTAATTTCAGCGTTTTTCTGCATTTACTGGCTGCCGTTCCACTGTCAGAAGGAGCTTTCTCCTTTTGTTTCTTTATTTGCTTGGGGGTCGCCACGTCATTCAAAGGCTCATTCCAGCATTTCTTATTTTGTATCAGAAACTCTCAGGTTTGGCCAGCGGAGCCTCCCTTCAAGCTGGCATCTAAGTGTCTTTCTGACATGGCCCCAGAGTTCTGTCGTCACCTGCTTACTTTCTGGGATAACAAGGCATCCCAGGACCAACTTGTCCCTTCCCTGGCCCAGTTCCAGCACTAGCCATTCCTTTGAGGAGAAATGGTCCTCTAATGCAGAATGCCGGAAACCGAGGCACGCTCATCGCTCCTGGGTGCTACTGCTCCTGGGGCCGGACACTTTGGCCGGGACGTGTCTGTATGAATACTTCTATGGAAAGCCATGCGTCTGTACCAATACATCTGCAGTGGGTTGAATCGTGTCTCCCCTCAAAATTCACATCTATCCAAAACCTCGGAGGGTGACCTTATTTGGAATAGGGTCTTTGAAGTTGGGATGAAGTGATGATGAGGTCAGACCGGGTTCATGTGGGCCTTAAATTCAATGGCTGTCTCTTTGTACAAAGAGGGGAGGCCACACAGACATGGGGAGACGTGGAGACAGAGGTGGGGAATGGAGGAATGTGGCCACAAGCCGAGGGGTGCCGGCAGCCACTAGAAGCCGGAAGAGACCGGAAGGAACCCTCCCTGGAGCCTCCAGCGAGAGCTCAGCTCTCCCAACACCTTGATTTTGGATTTGTGGCCTCCACAAGTAAGAGGTAATACATTTCTGCTGTTTCAAGCCCCTCGGGTTGTGTGTGACGCATTTTTACATGCCATCCCCCCAGAAACCAATACAACTTCCAAATCCAACCTAACCCCATCGCACCATTCTATCCCCCTCTACCCTGTCTGTGCCTCCTCCTCCTTCTGAGACACCGGGTCTGATCTGTGTCTGCTCATCTGCTCGCTCAGTCCCCTGTCCTAGGCGGGTCCCTCTACCCTGCTGGCCACTGTCCTCCCAGAACGGCCACTGGGCTCCCTGCTTCCAGCCGAGACAACCCTGTCTTTCCGGGTACGAGGTCTGGCGGCTCTTCCATGGCTAAAACCTCCAGAAAGTATCTCTGCCTTAGATGCTTCCTGAGGACAAAGGCCAGTGACAGAGGCAAGATGCCTGGGCTCGCACTGTCCAAAGCTCTCTTAGATCCTCTTTTTTTTTTAATTTTAAAAGATATTAATAAAAGAAATACACAGAACATAGAACACTAACCATTTTAAGAGCACAGGTCAGTCATGTTGAGTATATTCCCACTGCTGGGCGACTCTCTCCGGAAGTTCATCTTGAAAAACAAAAACCGTCCCCACCCCACAGTAACGCGGCAGCCCCAGAACCTGACACCCACCCATCTACTCTCCTGTCCCAGTCTGACGACACTGGGAGCCCCGGATCAGTGGAAACACACAGCACGTGCCCTTGTGTGCCTGGCTTGCTTCCCCGAGCGTGAGGTTCTCAGCATCCCCCCGTCCGGCAGCACGGGTCAGACTACCCCCGAGCGTGAGGTTCTCAGCATCCACCCGTCCGGCCGGCAGCACGGGTCAGACTCCCCTTCCTTCTTTCAAGGCCGACTACTATTCCGCAGAGGGTGGATGGGCTACATTCTGTTTACCGGGTCCTCCATCCACGGGCACTTGGGTCACTTCAGCCATTTGGTGACTGTGAATAGCACTGCTGTGAGTGTAGGTGTGCAAATGCCTCTTTGAGTCCCTGTTTCCATTCTTCTGGAGATAAGCCCTGCCACATGCGGTCACCCCCCGAGACCAGAGGAGCCCTGAGCTGCATGAGGGTGCCCAGTGGGGAGGGGCGGTCCAGAGCACCCTCTTAGGGGACAGAGGGTGAGAGAGAGAGAGCCTGGGGCATTGTGTGCATGGGGGGGTGGGGTCCCTACCTACCCCCCCCCCTCAGAGGACACTCCTATGCCAAGGACATAGGAAGGGACTCTGGTAGGGAAGCGAAAGGAAATGTGCACCTGACCTAAGAGACAACTTGAAGTCAGAGGGGAGTGAACTGCGGTCATGCCCTGCCCCGGAGAATGGAAACCCGAGTACAAGGGAGAAGAAGAAGAAGAAAGTAGAACCAGAACTTGCGGCTCCCTCCCCTTCTTCAGATGGCTGTCATTAAAATAAATAAATAATATATATTTATTTACTTATTTATATATTTATATAAAATATATATTTTATATATACAGTATATTTTTATATATTTTTTATTTATATATTTTTTATTTATATATATTTTTATTTATATGAAAAAAAATATATATATACATATACATTTTTTCTTATTTACATATGTATATATGCTCTGCAGGTCAGTGTGAGAACATGGAAAATGCCGGCCAAGATGACTAAGTAAGGAGAGATGAGTGCAGACTGGACCCTGCCTCTTGGAAACAGACCTGGGAATCTGGGAAAAATCAAATTAACGTGTGGGCTGATTTCCCCCGAAAGCCTGGAAGGCAGCAGCGACCGCAGATGAACGCCGTCACCAGGGAAACTTGGAGCGCCGGGGAACCGTGTCACAGGGGCATTTCCAACACCGCCCTGGGGCCTCTACCCGGGCATCGGGGTCGGCAGAGGGGAAGTGTCTGTGTTGGGGACAGACCAGCTCTCCAAAGCTGGCAGACCCCGGGTCACTCAGCTCCTGGTCAGTGCCAGGGGTCTCACCCAGTAGATGACGGAAATTCCGGTCTCCTGGGGGAGGAGAAAGGACATCTCTGCTGCCTCCCATGTCCCACCTCTGCACCTGAAAGTGTCCAAATGTCCAGGTGACCTCACCTGCTTCCACCCTGCCTGTCTACCTCCCTCGCTACCTCCCTCGCCTCGGCCCGTGAGAACAGGGCCCCACTGTGTTCACCAAGGTATTTCCGGGGCCTGTCACCGTAGCCGGCACATAGTAAGTCAGTAAGGACCAATGCCCCGAGGGAGAGCACCCCACGTTCCCTGCTGGCCTCAGCCTTCCTCTGCTCCGGGGCAATCATCCGAGATCCAGGTCATCTTCATCGTGACACCTCACATCACTCATCAAGGGGGCTGGGCCCTCTAGTCTCCGTTGTGCGTACTGCATAGTACCTTTAAACAATACCATACACCCCAAAGAGCTGCTGACGGGATTGAAGGGGATAAGGCCCCGGGCTAGTGCAGTACATCACCATAACCCTGCAGACCAGCGCTGACCCCCACTCCACCCCTTAGATGCTGTGTGACTTTGGGCAAGTCCCTTCACCTCTCTGTACTCCCGTTTCTGCCTCTGCTGCTGGGACGTTGTGAGCCGTGTCCGTCCCCCAGCCCTGCTGAGTACCTCACAGGGTTTAATTCACATCGAGCACTCCGACCCTGTGGCCAGAGTCACAGCCTGGCCACACCCTCCCACCTCCGTTTTCCAGGGCTCGGATGGCATGCTGCTTTCTCGTAAGGGGTGGCGTCAGCATTGGAGCCTGGCCCCTCTCCATCCACCCAAAACAGGGACCCAGGGCTCAGGAGAGCTGTGGGTCAGTCTCTGGATTTTCATTGTCACGATGGACATGGGCCTTTTGTAAGCTGCTCCCGGGTTTCTCCCAGCGGAGCCAAGTCCATACCCGGAACGCGGGGGCAGACACAGGCAGGCCCCCAGTGCTGCGGCGAGGCCCCGCGTGGGTGTGCCGTCAGCGTGGCAGCCCCGCCACGTGCCGCCTGCTCCCTCTGCCCTCAGCTCCTTTGATCCACATTTCGTAGGGGCATCTTGCCCTAGAATCACGGGCACAGAAATCAGAGCAAGAATCTTCCGCGTCCTATTTCTGGCTCTGACACAGACGACGTGTGTGGGTGGAGCAGAACTCCAGAAGTTTCTTCGGTCTCTGAGAGACGGTGCAAGTCACAGTGGGCTTCTGCCCCTGCCCTTGTCCCTGTCCCTGTCCCCAGGCTGGACGGGGACTCCCTGCGGCCCACCGACAGTAGGTCAAGGCACACTGGGCAGTTCCCCAAGTCAGGTCCATTGGGGTTCCCTGGACTGGGGAGCAGGAATCCGTTCTCCACGCTGCTGTGTTCTTCCAGAACAATGACAGAAGGCGTCCTGGGACGCAGGAGTGGCTGTTCCGTGCCTCTGGTTCCCACAGGCCTGCATGTTTCCTGAGGACAGACCGGGGCTGCCCCACTGATGGCTAAGGCCCCGGCTCCTCACACAGAGACGGGCACTGAATACGAGCGGTTAGGTGAGTGAACGACTGAGCCAACCACATTCTCCTGGGTATCTCCCCCTGACTGCATAACCTGCTTCCCAACCCTGCACTCGGAAATGACCATCCCCAGGGACGTTCAGGCCACGGGCAAGTCCAAACCCACATTTCCCTCGAGTCTCAGCATGGACAGGCATTTTGAAAGCAACGCAGTTTTGTAAAAATAAACCAGGTGACACCCTGAGCCAGACCCGGGGTGGGGGGGAGGAGGCCTGTGGCCCTCCCGGGCTCAACTCTGCAGGGGCAGGAGAGGAATAAATGGGCGGCCCGCAGCCCGCCCGCAGGGCCAGGAGGTCCCACGAAGATGCCAAGGTGAAAATAAGTGTTCTAACAGTTTCTTAATTGTTCACCATGCTCACAGGCCCAGAGAGACCCCGGCGGGCAGAGAAGAGTCCGGAATCCTATTTTAGGTCATCTGCAGGGAATTTGCACAGGATGAGGTCACAGGGAGCCGTTCGGGCCGAGACGCCTGTCTCCGGAAGAAAGGTCCCCGAGGGTCTCCTGGGGTCGGCAGGGAATGAAGGAAGCTGTCTGTTCCAACTCACCGAGAGCTGTCACACGTTACCATGTATGAAGGGACGTCTGGACAAGGGGGGGGGCACCCCACTTCACAGGGGAGCTCACTGAGGTCTCCCGGGGAGCGCACTAGCCCCCTCCTGTGCTCCTGCTCAGTTGCTGTGCACCAGGGTCCCCGGGCAGCATGGGGCCCCAGGACGGAGTGACACTCCCTTACAGCGAGTGCCGGCACCCACAAGGCAGTCTGCAGACAGAGTACAATTCTGAGGGGTTCCCCTGAGGAGCCCAGGCTTTGCCATTGGCCCAGGCTGGCCCAGGTGACGCCCCAGCAATAAAAGGTCCTATCGAGACGGCATTTGGGTCCCCTGGATCTGCAGGGCCTCCTCAGTGCGCCTCGACCCTGTGCGTCCCACCACCATCCAGCTGCCTTTTCAGGCTCTCTGGGGACAGGAGGAGGACAGTTAGGGGCTCTCCACTCTGGGGTCTGGCCGAAAGGCTTGTTCTTGTACCCTTGGAGACCCATGGAAATGTGTGACATTGACCCCAGGGGAAGGGACACTTACATCTATCTGCTCACCTTGGAGCCACTCTGCCCAGAGGATATTCCCTGCTGATGACATCCAGAGGGCTCTGTGGGCTCACAAAGACACCCGGAGACAGAGACAGGTGCCTCTCCCACCCCAACCCCATCCAACTTCCGTCACTGTCATGGTGGAGATCAGAAGGGGGCACCGGGACCTCTAGGGCAGGGTCTTGGGGGATGGGCAGCAGTGACAGGAACAGTGCTGGTGACAGTGCCTGACTGAGGCCCCTCCAGATGGATGTTGGCGGAAGCCCCAGCCTCCCAGGGCAGAGGGGGCGGGGGTAAGTCTCCTGGGAGCCTCGTGTGAGCGTCTCTGCCTTTGCCCTGGGCAGGCGGAAGCCGGTGGGACTGGCCCCTGTGAGCACCAGCTACCTGCATCGCCACGAGCTCACTGAGGGTGGCCCCCACATGTGACCTGCTAAGCTTTAGGGATATATACCTTTAGGCACCTGCTTCCTCCTCCTTCTCAAGCTGTCCCTGCAACTTAGACTTGAGATGATGCCAAGAGGGGCCCTGTCCCCTGTGCCAGCCCTTCCCCACGGCCTCTTAGCCTGCCTGACCTGTCCCAACCTGCGCTGTCCCCTCCCTCAGCTTTATTTAGGCACTGCTGACACACTAAAATGTATGTATTTAAAGTGTGCCACAGCATGCTTAGGTATCCCAACTTTTCCTTAAGCTTTCTTAGGGGCAGTGAGGGCTGCAAAGAAGAGGGCTGCGTCCGCCCAGAGACGGCCACCGTCTGACGGCGTCCGCGTGGACGCCAGCTCCTCATCACTTGAAAGGAGCAGCAACAATCACGTGGTCTCGTGAGCGAGTACGTGCGATCTCCTGTTAGTGCATGGACTTGACTCCACGAGGAGACACCCAAGGGGAGAGGCGACACGTTTTCTGCTTTGGGGAAAAAGCAGGTGTGCAGGTGGAGTTTGATCCAGCCGGGCGGCGACAGAAACCGCTCCAGCACTGAGTGTGCGAGGGGCCGGGCCAGTGTCCCCTGTCGCTAGGACTGTCCACACCTCCCTGCGCACTTCAGAGTTGCCCACCTCCAAGCTGCACCTGGCAGGTGCTCCAGCCCGCTCGTCTCTGTGGGGAACAGGGCTGTCCTCATCCAGCAGGTGTGGGTGGACTCAGGGCCGGAGGACAGCCGTGGCTGTGCTGTCCTCCCTGGGGAGTCGTGTCCACCCTTGGGCTCCGGCTTAAAGGCAAGCCATCTCCCACAGCAGAGCAGGGGGTCCTACAAGGCTGCCGTTACCTGGGTCTGTGGGAGATGCCACACGCCTTCCAGGAATCGATCTGCGTGAACAACACGTCCAGCAGGAAGACACAGTGGCTTGCGTTTCTGCGTTCCTTTGGAATTTGTAAAACGAGATGAGACCTAGAGGAAGTTAAGGGCCTCTCCATCACCCACAGCCTCACCAGTGTGGGCTAGGGGAGCCGCCCATGCATCCCGGCTTCTGGGATAGCTGCGTGAGCCACTCCGCAAGATTTCCTGTCCAGCGTGTCCAAGTGAGTTCCACCCCGAAGCCGAAGTTAACAAGCAAGGCAAGCTTCACAAGAATCCTCTTCCGAACGCAGCGGCTGGTCGCTTCTCTCCCCTCCCTCCCCCCGGCCGCCTGCTCTCACGGGACGTGAAAAAAGCCACGAGTGTTCAAGAGAGAGTTCCAGAAACATCTGTTCTCGTGGGGCCCTCTGCTGACGCCACATCTCCCCAGAGAAGAGAGAGAAGAGCTGCATTTGGTTGGTGATAAGGAAGAGGATCCAAGGGGTACATTTATGGGTTGAACTGTGTCCCCAAAAAGGACGGTCCTAACCCCCGGCCCTCCATATGTGGGAATGTGACCTTGTAGAAATAGGGTCTTTAAAAAAGTGATCAGGTTCAAATGGGGTCATCAGGGAGAACCCTAATCCATTGTGACCGCTGTCCTATGGAAAGAGGAATTTGCACAGAGACAGATGCACACAAAGGGAAGGTGGCCACCAGCAGGCTACAGAGAGAGGCCGGGGCAGAATGTCCTTGGCCACCCTGTGGAGGACCAGCCCCGCCTACACCTTGACCTTGGACTTCCAGCCTCCAGAGAAAAGGTCTGCTGTGTTAGCTGCATGGCCTATGGCGACTTGGGCCAACCAATGGAGGTCCCCGTGGCAGGAAGACCCGCCTCATCCCCTGAGGTTGGACTTCTGTTTGGCTCCAGCTGAGGCTGAGATGACTCATCGGCACCACGTTGGAATGGGGCAACCAGGCAAGTGGACAGGGCAAGTGGGTCATCGTGACCCCGGAGCTCAGAGCCCAGGAGCCCAAACGCAGCTCTCTGTGGGGTCTGAACGTGGAGCGTGTAGACAAGTGGCTTTCTCGCCCCCAGTCCCTGCCCCTACCCCCACCCTGCAGCTGAACCGCCCAAGCATCTGGATTGATGCAGTGACACCACAGGGACACAGACCCTGCTGAGTGTCCCTCCCCGGCTGACTGGAACCCCCCACAAGTACAGGGGGAACTTGTCAGTACCTTGGCCAGAAGCCGGCCGCTTATTCATTCACTGAAGGTGCTATTTACGGGCAGGAAGTCGAGATGGCCAAGTTCATTAATTAATGACCCATCTCTGAGTGTTGATGTATAATTCATTTCAGTGATTTTTCTCCAAGACGCAGAAGAACAGTGAGCCCGGAGCGAGCCAGGGCCGGAAGGGAGGGGCAGGCGCATTGCCCTCAGGGTCCACGGGCCCTTTGAGCAATGCGAGCAATGGGGAGACCAACAGCAGCAGGGTCCTGCAGCCAAGGCTGGGGCTGGTGGACACCCCTGGGGACCCATGTGTTTTGGGCCAGAGACTCAGCGAAGCTGGCCCCCCAAAGAGCTGGTGACAGAGAGACGGACAGGAGGGTGGGCGGAGGAGGACCGGGTCCCAGGTCCAAGGTGAAGACAAAAACTGAACAAGGGCATGAGGTCCAATTATCTGTGGCCCACAGTGGACGTTTCCAGGGCTTGATGCTGCTGTCCAAACCGGCTGAGGCAAAAAGAATGGTCATGGTGCCTGACAGCCCAGCCGGACTCCTCCATCACCCATGACCACCAGGTGTTCACTCAGTCTGACAGCCAGCCCCCACCGTTCCCCACACGAAGTCACCCTCTTCTCCCCAGCCTTGGCCCTGCCCCCACCAGCACAGTATGTCCCCCCCCCCTCCATCCTGGGCTGCAACCAGGCCATCTCCACCTCAGACTGCCGGTCCTGCGTCACACTGCTCTGCACACACTCCACATGTCCATCTCTGCTCTAGCGCAGGGCTTCCTGAAGGGGGGAGGGTCCTTCCTATGCTCTCAAGTGACCCCCACAGCCACCTCGGCAACAGCGCTGGGGGGATACAGGAGGGGCTGAGCGGGGAAGCAGGGAACCGAGCTGAGCAGGACTAGTAACACGGGAACAACGTGGGAAGAGCCATGTCCATCTCAAGGATGGAGTCTACTCCACCCCCCCATGACCTCCAGACCCTCAGGGTGGCATTCTTCACACTGACCAGAAAATGAGTGTCAGCTGGGTGCTGTGCCAGGAGCCAGGGGCAGGGGACGCGGGGCCCGGGGCCAGAGGTGTGTGTTGTCCCTCTGAATTACCACGCTGGAGCTCAGGCGACATTCTCTGTTACCGCTATGGGGGGTGGCAGGGCGGCCAGACAATTGGCTATCACCTAAGAGAGGCCGTGGTACAGGCCAGGTGGCTGGACAGGGAACCCCGAGGCTCCCCAAGGGGAGGGTGTCAAGGACAGGTGGGGTATGGAGGAGGAGGCGACACTTCCCCAGCGGAGGGAGGATGCGGGGCCTGGCCGCAGGGAAGCCCTCCTGAGGTCCCCTCCCCTTCCCACCGCTAGGCTGCCAGGTCCTTCGTCACAGAGCTGGACAGGTGCCTCTCTGCCAGGGAGCGAAGGGAGACTTTATGTGTCCTGATAGTGACCGAGGGTCCGACGGATAAACCGGGGTGGGGGAGACGAACAGCTGGGGACGTGACCAGGACGGTAGAGGCTGAGAACTAACGGCACGTTGAGAAATGCCGTCCCTGCCTCCCCTCCCCCTCTCCCCCCGGTCCTGGCTCTGCCCCCATGGCCTCCCCCCCCTGGTTCCGGCTCTGCCCCCTGTGCCCCCCCCCCGTTCTGGCTCTGCCCCCGTGGCCTCTGCCCCAGGGGAAGGCGGGGGCCCCATCCAGCTGGATCACATCTGTTCTCCATTGAGAAGCAAGCAACCCACATGGTCAAACGGAAAGCTTCAACTTTCGGGATAATGGCCTGAGGCCCTGACCGGTCCTCAGTCACAGGCCGAGACAGCGAAGTTAGCAGGACTGAGGTTGGCCTCGCTCACCGCCTGCTCAACCTTCGGACATGGACTCCCAGCCTCACCTCCATGGCGTGTCAGCCCATCACCGACCAGAGGCTCCCAGGCCCTGCTGAGAACAGGCAGCTGACCGCTGGCCGTGGTCTGGATGCAGGGCTTGGGGTCCACATGCCTGCAATGTCTGCCCTCCTAGTTCTAGGCCTAATTCCTTCAGAGGAGGCTGCTTAGAAGGACAAAACACATCCCAGCACAGCCACCCTGTCCCCCCAACTCAGCCACACAGCGAGGAGTATTTCACAGGCCACCTGAGTCCATCGTGCCGCCCCAACCCACTGTGAGCTCAGCTCTCCCCCGGATTAACACAGCTGAGTCTCAGAATAACCTTGCACGGTAGAAAACATTACCCAGGTCTGCAGGCAAAGAAGCCCCTCCCCCAGCCCCGCCCCGCCCGATGCCATGCGGGCCATCTGGGCCTGGGTCAGGCCTGGGTCAAGACAGGCGCTCTCCTGACAGGCCTCAGCTTCACGGCCCACGTGCCCCGTCCCTATGCCACCTCAGCAGGGAGGCTTTGAGCCCTGCTGCTCCAGGAAACTTCTGGAAAGGGAACTCACTCCTCTCTTATTGCTGACCATCAGCTCCTGTAACAGACTGAGAGGTGGAGACTCACTGAACCACACGGAAAGCAAAGCCCCATGGCCCGTCCGACCATATGGCACGTGAGTCACGTGTCTGCCAGGATCTTGGCTGCGCGTCCAGAACCACCGGACGGGGACCACCGGGCAGCGCTGGAGCTTTCTCTTGGAACCCATCGGCTGCCGAGGTGAGGCTGATGCTGCTTCTACCAGGTGTACTCGCCCGGGACCCTTCCACATTAAGACGCCCGGACTGACTAGGGTGGGAAGGGCTGCACCCAGCTCACGGGGAGGGCCACTTCTCACCCCAGACGGCAGCTCTGGGATCCACCCAGAGTCGTCGCCCCAATGGTCCCCGGGATGATAAGAGGCTGAAGCAGGGATGCAGGGAAGGGGGAGGAGATCCCCAAGGGTTCACCTTGCACAGGTGACGCGTGGGGAGGGCAGGCAGGCCAAGGCCATTTTCCTAGCTATCTGCAGAAGGGAGGCAGGGCCCTGCGTGTTCTTAAATCACGTTGGGGCTGGAGGAGGGGCTCCAGGGTTTTCCCTCCCTGCGTCTGTGCTAAAGGCGGTGAGACCAAGTCCTGGGTCTGCCTGGCTCTCTCTGCCCTCTTGGCGTCTGGACTGACCAGAGCTCTGGCCTCCCCACCCAGCCGTGACCTCCCCCATCTCCCACCCTGACCTCTGGTCCTCAGCACCCCTGCTCACCCTCTCTGTCAGTCGGACTGGGCCGTGGCCCGCCCTCCCTGCCCAGATAGGATTGGCTGGACTGACCCCTCCTCCGCCAAGCCATGTTTACAGAACAACAAGGATGCCACAGCCCCATCCATGGCTTTGTGTCATTTTCATCCCAGTTCTCAGCTGCATTTCTCCCTTGTGGAAGCCGGCGTCCTGAACCCATCTCACACCCCCAAACCGACCTCTCACCTCCCTGAAAAGAGGGCGAGGGGCCAGTTTCCCACCCCGTCCTCCACCCGTCGGCTGACTCAGCTTTTCATGTCAGCGAGGCATGGACAGAGCGGACGGTTCGCTGCACGAGGGAGCCAGCCGGGGCTCGGTGCTCTCCAACCGGCCCTCTGAACAGAGGCAGATACAAATTTCTAAAAATGATGTTCTGTCTAGTATTCAATCTCCACGCTCGGAATCGTTCATCTGTACACGGAGGAAATTCATAAATCCCATGCCCCGAATGGATGCCCAACGGGCCTGCCATCAATCCAGTACTTGGTGAAGTGTGGGGGGCGGGGTAGGGGGTGTGGGGAAGACATGCTCTGCAGGGCTGTGTCGCTTGCACCCCCCAGCCTGGCACCCTCCCTGGGAGGGGACCCAGTGCCAGGTAGAGAGGGACCGTCCATTTAGGCCTCTTCCTACAGCACTGGAGGACCTGAGAGAGGAAAGGACCGGGGAGTGGAGCCAGGCGGGGCCCAGGGAGAAAGTGCCTTAGGGTAGGCACTGGGGATCTGTAAGAATTAAAGAAGCTTCAGGTCCCTAACTGCTCTTAGAAGGAGAATGAGGCCCCCGGGGGAAACAGAAGCTTTGGAAGCACTAAACGTAATAAGTTGGAGCAGGCAGCGTGCGGAAGGGAAATGAGAGAGAGCCAGGATGGAGTCGTCAGGAGAAGCATCTGAGGAGGCTGCTGTAATGAGTCGGGGCTCATTTATCCATTTGCTGTGAACACAGCTTCGCTCAGCAGAAGCAAAGGGGTGCCCTGGGAGGCCGGACGGGCCGGAGAGCTGTGGCAGGTGCCGCAATCCCGCCTGGGGCCAGGAAGGGTCCCCACGGAAACCACAGCCAGCAGGAGGCGCTGCCCGCACGCATGGCCTCCGTTCATTCGGAAAGCCCCGGGTGAGACCCTCCCTCCGGGCCAGCCTCGCCACCAACCAAGAGTTGAGGACGCTTTGCAGGACGTCCGCTGCCTGCCTCCTTGCACGTGGACGCTCTCATCCCAATTAAGCCACTCCAAACTTTTTGAAGTTCATGAGTCATTTGCTTCAAACAGCTTTACATTGAGGACAGCTTTACTTCCCTGGGAGCGAACACCCAGCAAGTTAATTAAAAAGGGGGTTCAGCATCTCAACCACACAGCGGGAGGGACCCTTCTCGCCGCCCCCCCACCCCCACCCCATCCCCAGGCCCAGTCCTGGCGCTTAATAAAAAAGAGTTTCGTCATCACAAGACTTGCTGCCGGTGTTGTTTTTGCTGTCTAAGTCGGGTGGCCACAGGGACAAGAGGAGATGACACCAGCCTGTCCCTCATGCTTCAGAGGGGTGCAACTAAAGGACACCGAAGGTCCCCTGGTGACAAGGACAAAGCAACTTGAAGATCACCCTTGGAAATGCACGAGCAAATCCCAGTGTAAAAATTACCGGGCAGGACTGAGATGACATCCGAGCCATCTCATCCTTGAGCAGCTTGGGTGTCACAAGTACGTGATGGATCCTTCACGGAGCAAACCCTGAATGACAGTGGAGATCGACAGGGCTTCTGGCCCCTCCTGGGTGGTGCACCTGCCCACAGCTGTGAAGATGGACAGCTGAGGTAGAGGCCAGATGTGTCTGAGCAGGTGGGAGAGTCTCGGGGCCCGGGTGCCAGCAGGCAGGGTCTAAGAACACCAGGGCCAGGAAACCCGAGCCCAGCGCTCGCAGTACGCCCGACAGCCACGGCCCAGGGGACAAAGGAGAAAGGGAAATCAGCTGGCTTGAATTCCCCACCGCTCCTGTTATGAGATTAAAGCCCAGGAAATGACTTTCTATTTTCCTCCCGAGAGACATTGTGATTCCAAACTGAGAACATGATCAGCAAGAGAGCTGTCACAGGACGAGAGCACTTCGTTCTGGGGAGCCCTCCTCCTCTCTCGACCTCAGGTGAACTTCTAACCCGTCTGACACTCGCCCTCTGCCAGCGCCCTGGGAGGCCGCAGCTCAGTGCCTTCGAGAACCTGATCTAGGTGATTTTCCATCCCAAGCGGTTCCTCACTAGTGCCATCTATACCTCTGCATGAAACACCAAGGTCAGGGGCGAGGACATGGAACCTCGTCAAGTGACCTCATCATCAGATGACTCCATAACAGAGCAGCAAGTGGAGCAGCAAGCTGACGGCAGCAAAGCATCACAAAGATAATAACTGTCATCATCAACACCGTCACCACTGTCACCATCATCACCACCATCATCATCACCATGACCATCATCACCATCATCATCATCACCATCACCAGGACCATCATCACCACCATCACCACCATCATCACCATCACCACCATCATTATCACCACCATCATTACCATCATCACCACCATCACCATCACCATCACCATCATCATCATCACCATCATCACTACTATCTCCATCATAATCTGCCCATCACCATCATCACCATCATTACTATCATCCCTATCACCACCATCACCATCATCAGCATCATCGTATCCATCATCATCATCACCACCATTGCCATGACCACCACCATCATCATCACGTTTAGAGCAGCGAACATGTACTGAGATGCTATTATGTGCCAAACACTGAGCCCCTGATACGTACTATCTTGCTTAAATCTTTACAACTCTATGGAGTAGTTAATTCTGTACTTTCCACTAAGACCCAGAGAGGACAAGTGAGTTGCCCAAGTTCACACAGCTAATACAAGGAGATGATGCCAGGAATGTGAAGGCAGGCAGTGGGCCGTAGAGTACACTAAACTAGGAAAGACTCCCAACCACTTTGCTTACTGGGGGATTCTGCGAGGGGCACCCTTTCACAATTCCAACTGGCAGTCCAAGTCCACGTCATGTCAGCTCCTGAGGGATTGCCGAGCGCCCCACATCACCAGACCCCTGCCTGTTCTGTGCCCACCAATGCCTACACTACTGACAGACAAGAGAACGTAACATGCCCCTCTTCAACATTTCTCTACAGAAGCAAAAATAAAACTTACAACTTCCAAGATCTGATTCCAAACATCCCTCTTTGGCCAGCAGAACTGACTTCACGAATTCCTTCTACCACTTCCCAAAACCCAAATCCCAGACTTTGGGGGGCTCCCGGCAGTACGTGAGCATCCGTGAGGGTGCTGAGATGAGGAGACTCCCGCGTCCCGGGCACCCTGTGTGCCCTCAATACCTGCAGCAGTCCTCTCTGAGTCACTCCTGCTGGGTATAAAAACAACTGGCACGTATCCGGGGGTTCTTAGGCTCCACGCTCAACATCATTGTTTTGGCTCATTCATGGAGCCCTCAAAGCAAACACTTGGGAAAAGTGTGTATTTAATTTTTGCCGATGAAGAAAATGCAGCAAAGGAGGTGAGAACCCTCCCAGGGTCACACAGCTCCACGCAGCGGAGCCCAGATTCACATGTACCACTAACTGTGCACGCACAGCCCTGGGATCCCTGGACGCCTCCCTGCCAGCTCCCTAGCCACCTGGAATTCTGCCTGAGATGTGTGCATAGCAGTCACGCTCCACAACGAGTGTGGGGCCCAGGTCTCCATCTGATGATTGTCAAGGCAGTGGGGATTCCCAGAGTGCCTGCTTGGCCTCTCAGTGTCCTAGGGTGGGGAGAGCTTGTGGCACTTATGTTGGACCAGCTGGCCTTGGATGGTTCCCCATTTGGAGGAATCATTTCAGCATTTCTTGTCTTTCCTCGCTTGGCCCTGGTGGCTGAGGACCACGGGCTGTCCCTTCACAGCATCCGGCCTCACTTCCCAGAATAACATTTCTCTGCGCGAGAACACACGTCTTCCTGTCCCTCACCACCGCCACCACCCCCCCCTTTAAAATCTGCTTTGCTAAACAAATTAATGTCACACCAGATTATAGGACGAAGAACCATACATCTTTTCCAAGAAAATCGTCTGTCGAGCTGGATTACCAACATCCCGGGCACCGCGAATTAATTCGTGCGGCCTTGCGACGCTGTCCTCCGGCATTTAACCTCAGGGGTAACAAATGTAATTCGGAACAAACGAGAGCTTGTTTGCTCGTCTGTGTCTACATCCTACGTGATGTGTGCGGAGGAGACAACAGGAACTGCACGAAGCACTCGGTTCCATCACCAGGATGGCTCACGAGTTTTATTGAGGGTGAAACGAATGCTTTGTCAACTGCTCTCAGCACTGGGCTCAGAGACGATGGATTATAGGCCCGTGAAGCCGCAGGTTCCGGACGGGGGCCCCCCAGGGTGGGGGTTGGGGTGGGGGCTGTGCTTGGTCGGCCCTGCAGACCCGCTCCTGTGGTGCACCCAAGCTCCCGGCCTGGCCCGGTCCCGTCCTGTCCTCAGCACTGAGAAGAGGGCTGGGTTTCGCTTTCATTGAGATGCTGCTCTCTAGGGAAGAGGAGCTCAGGAGGTGAAGCGCTGCTCTCCCGTCCCGGTGAATGGAGAAAGTAGGCCACGGAACAAAGCCACCCACTCTACGAAAACCTGTCCAACGACTGGCTGAGGTTGGCCAGCTGGTCGGCCAGCCAGGGCGCAGGCACTAGTACAGGGGTCAAGTGCAAAGGAAATCGTGGCAAGTGTGCCGCAGACAGACCCCCAAAGGAGCGATGTTCTCCTTCCCCTGGGTTCTGAAGAGGACTGCCCTGGACCTGCAGAGCCCAAACCCTTAGGAAGTGCAGAAGCCAACCGGGGGGTGGAGGGGGCTGCCTGGGGTCCCCCTCCCTCTATGCTCCAGGCCTGCACATCATGTGACCTCCTCTCCCCAAGTTAACAAGTACAGCTGCTTGTCGCATGCACAGACTCAACCTATGAACTTGAGTCACAGTGGGGCATGGTCCATGGCCTGTGCAGAGACACAAAGGAAGCTTGAGGCGGGTGGGGACACAGAGGTCCCCTCCTCTGACCTTGTCTCCTCCGGTCATGAGGTGGGGCACCTGCTGGTGGGTCTGGTTGGAGGGACAGGCTTGGGCCCGGGAGGTTTCTTTTCTTTTCTTTTTATTTTTTTATTGATTTTAATTTATTATGTTTACATAGATTCTAGTGTTGCCCCAAATGCATCCCCCTCCCCTGTCTGGGAGGTTTCTAAGAGCTCCTCCTTTTGCAGCAAGGGGAGGACAGGGTGCAGGCGGAGAAGCAAAAGCAAAGCACACCCCAGGAGACAGCACACAGCCAAGGCACGGACACGGCCCTCACACACCCGGAGCAGCAGAGGCAGAGCACCCGGAGCCACTGGTTCCAATCTCCATCCTCCAAACCCCTCCAAGGAAATGACACTCCCCAACCCGAGTTCCTCTGGTGAAGCCTCAGCCTACCCAACGGGAAGCCCTTCCTCCCTTCCGGCCTCAGTCTCCCCTTCTGTCTAACGTAATTTCGAACTCCGGGCCCGCCTGGCAAGGTGGCATCCACAGAGCCACAGCCTGGAAGGACCCTGAAGACTACCCACGGCCCTCGACTCAGGGAGATGCGCCCACATCTGGCTCCCGAGCGGACCCTGGGACACGGGGCTCTAACGAGACAGCCCCTCGCACAGCCCAGCGGGCACAGACGCCACGTCCAGGCCTGTAGCTCCCACTCGCCAAGGTGGCTGTGGCTCTTCCTTCTCTGCCTCCACGTCATCTGCCAGCAGACCCGCGAGGGCAAGTTCATGGACACACAGTGTCTGCCTCTCCAGCGGTCCCACACCCAGCCCCTGGCCCTTTTGGCCTTTGTTTTAGGTTCTGCCACAGGGACTCACCGTCCCACCAAACGTCACCTCACCTGAGCACAGCTCAGCAGTCCCCTTCTCAGGCCACGCACGCCCCTAGGAAACGCCACAGCCCAACAAACCCCAACCAGAAAAGAGGGGGCCTACCTGAGGTCTCCCCCAGAATCCGTGGGGGTTTGGTGTCTTTGCCACTGCCTTTGCTGGGACCGGTGGAAGGCTCCGTTGTGCTAACCCCAACCGGGATCTTATTCCTGGGGTCCAGGGGCACAGTGACCCCCCGAGTCTGCAGCATCATGGACGTGGTAGCCATGGTGGTGGTGGTGGTGGTGGCCGTGGCCACCGTCGTCTTCCGCGTCGGGAAGCTGAAGACAGTGGTGGGGCCGTTGGGAAACGTGTTGGACCCCAGGGCGTCCTCCTCGCCCGTGGGCCCCCAGGCGATGAACTCTGTCTCTGTGGTGGGCCGGCCCCCGCGGAAGTCGAAGCTGTCGAACCCCGCCGCCTGCAGCTGCCTCCTCCCTCTCCTCAGCAGGGCCTGCTGGTCCGAGGCAGCCCCGCCGCTGCCCACCGTGGGGGACGACGAGGAGGAGGTGCCCAGGGAAGGGCCAGATTTGGCAGCAGCTGGGGGTTTGGCAAGCCCCCCTTTGGGCACCAGGACGGCCACCTGGTCCCGGGGTCTCTGCGCCCGTTTGGCACGAGGACTTTGCATCTGCCCGTGACTGCGCTCCATGCGGGCCGGGCGGGGGCTCCACACGGGTGCCGGGATCCGAGCCGGCTGTCCACTCTTAAAACTCCACAAGCGGGGCGGCCGGTGCGATGGGCGGGGTAGCAACCGGAACTCGGGGCCGGGGCCCAGGGCTTCACACGTAGGCAGGTCCAAGGCGAGCTGAAACATGGCTATCAGTATCCAAGCATGGCTTCCCAGGGGGCAGCCCGGCCAGCGGATGGACATGAAACTGCGTGGAAGAGAGAGAGGAGGGTCAATGCAGCGGGTGCTTGGCGCTGCGGGGGCGTCTCTCCACCCCCGCTGCCCCGCCCACCACCAGGCAGGGAGCATTAATTCTCACTTCAAAGGGGAAACCGAAACCCTTCATTAGTTTACTTCAAAGGCCTATTCAGCATGATCTGTTAATCAGCTTTTTAAAAAGAATAGTCCCGGCCACGCGTGTGCGCACGAGAGCAGCTTCCCAGCCTGCGCCGTCACCCATCACATCGCTCCAAGGAGCCGGCGCTGCGCTGGACGAGTGCGTCACCACCGTCCACGGCACAGATAGAACCCGAGTCCCGAGCCCCCAGCTGGCAGCTGAGAGGCTGGCCTCAAAGACCCCACTTAGTTAAAAACGCCCAGAATGAAACAGAGGCAACCGGGATGTGTGGGGAGGGGACGGCAGGGCCGTCCCTGAGTAGGCTTTCCTCTAGGTCACCAAGGCCACCCACCCAAGGTGGAGACCCTCCCCACGCAGCCGCCTCTGCTGGGGTCTGGAGGGACAGCTGGCCACTCTCAGTGCGATGGGCCACCGGACCTCATGTGGCACAAGGCCAGGCACGTGTCGAGCCGCCACCAGCCTGGCTCTGTGTTTTGCAAACCTGCACCTCCCCCTCGTATCTCAGCCGAACGCGCACGCGGTAGAGCAGGCTGCGGCCTCAGATATCTACACTGGGGAGGCTTCTTATTCCAGGCCTTCTCTGGACTTGGCTCAGGAACATGCGAGCTGCTGGCGACCTGTGGGAAGTTCACAGAGGCGCCAGCCCTGCCCGGGTGAGCCATCTGGGACTCCCTCGAAACCCTCCTCTCCACCCCTGAGGTCCTGGAGGCCCGAGAAGGGCCGACCCCACATAGCCTGGCCACCTCTCAGGGTGACATGAGCTTCCAGGTGCGCTCACCGAGTGTCACCTGAAATCCAGAGCTCAGGGACCGCCCCGCAGAAGGGTGTGGGGACCCGGCCCACGCACCCTCACCCACCTGCTTAGATAACTGAGAACCGGTTCCAGGTGCCGTTCCATGTCAGCACACATCACCAGCCTCACCCGGCAGAACTGACAGAACATTAGTGACGGTCGTGGGTGGGGGTGGGTGAGGCTGTGGGGTGCGTGAAGCCACCAGCTGGAACGGTTGCTCCGAACCGGTCCGGGGAAGTGGAGTTGGGCAGTTTCCCTTTACAAGGTGCAGCGTGGCTTTAAGAGGAACTGTATCAGTGAGCGAGTGTGAGTCACTGCCTGTGTGTGCACGGGAGCGTGTCTCGGGCTTGCATGTCTGTGTGAGTGTGTGAGACTGGCTTGGTGTATATGTCAGAGTGTGAAACTGAGTGTACAAACGAGGTGGAGTGCATCACTGAGTGTGAATGAGTGGGTGCGTGTGGGTGCCGGCTGCGTGTGCGCTAGTAGGAGAGTGTGCCTGTTTGTGTGCGGGTGGCCATGGGTGTGTCCCCCTCATTCCACACTGACCCCGCCCCCCAGGGCTGACCCTTCTCTCCTGGACACTTAGGCAAGTGCTAGTCTCTGCAGGTCATCTGGAGGTTCAAAGGAAGAAACAAGTTGTATTCAGGAGTGCTAATTACCAAAAAAAAGACTAATCCCCAAATAATAAGGCCCCAGTTTTGCCATCAGCACAAAAGTGCTTAGCTGCAGAAATTAGGAACAGCTCATTATGCTAATGGCCCCGTACCCACTTCTGCCAGCACACAGTTCCTCTGCACAGCAGGCCAGGCCCGGTGCAGGGACCGTGGCCCAGTCTCCACGCACAGGGATTCAGGTTGGTGCGGATCCCCCGTGTGCACACTCAGGGCTGCTCCAGTGCGGCCGCAGCCGACTCTGTGAGGACGAGGGTTTGGGGCCTCTGGTTCTCCCAGCACTCCGCACATTCGATTCAGACAGAAGCCTGGCCCTCAGGGGAACGAGACACTGCTTCAAGCAGGTGTGGTGCCTCGGCCCAGAGGGCACAGTGGCAACTGGCAGGCTCCCCCAGGCTTCACCAGACCTCATCAGTCCTCTCCAGGAGCCAACAGGACCCACCAGGCCCCCCCAGGCTGGCTGAGGAAGAGCAGCCACAGTAAGCCTGCCCACCGTCAGCTCTTGGGGAAATATGGCCCCAGGAAATTAAACAGTGGCACCTAAGCCTGTGCTTGCCTGCCTGCCCCGCATAACTTCACACACAAGATATTTCTGTCACTTCCCACCAACCGTGAGCTGTCATTGGTTACCATAGAAACCCCCTCATTTCCACCCAGCCGCCTAGCTCTTTGGCAGAAAAGCCAGCCAACAGCAAGGGCTGGAGAGCTTGGTTTGTTTTCCTCCTCGAGTCTGGTTCTGTACTTCCAAAAGTGGTAGACTCGCTTCGACAGAGGGAGCAAGGCGGGGCAGGTGACAAGTCCGGGCAGAGGCTGCCCCCCATCCCCAGCAGCTGGGACACACAGGGTTGGCACCCGGGAAGGCACCCCAGTGTGGTCAGCCACCCCTCGAGTGAGCAGAGGACCTCACACATTGTCATGGAAGCCTCTCAGCCACAATGGTGACACCGCTAACCGTCCAAGCCCGTGTGCACACACCAAATGGGCTGGGTCACAGAGCAGACAGTGCCGGCTCCCTCACACTCTGGGCACGCCCAGAACCCTTAAAAACAAGCCCTTATTTCATACCCACAAAATGGCTACAGGTGGGAAGACGGGCTCTTCCACGTGCTGGGGGAAGGGGTGTGGGGACACGAGAACTCTCACACGTGGCGAGGGGAACACAGGATGTTGCAGCCACAATAGAAGACAGCTGGTGGCTCCTCAGAGATGTCGTGGCTGGCAAACCCGGCAACTCCACTCTCGAGCATAAGCCCAAGTCCACACAGAAAGGCATCCGTGGGAGTTCCGGAAGCATTATCCCTGATCGTGGAAAGTAGGAACACCCCAGCGCCCATCAGTGGGTAAAGAGAAGAGGATCCGTCCCACTTGTGGGTCAAGAACTGCTGACCCCTGGAAAACAGGATGAGAGGGGACAGAAGCCAGTCACAGAACTGGCCAATCCACAGAAACAGGAAGCGGATGAGAGGGTGCCAGGAGCTGGAAGCAAGGAGTCAGGGTGTCTTTAGGGGCGGTGCACTGTTCTGGAATTCATAGGGGAAACAGTTGCACAACCTTCTAACGTACTTTGACTGGTAGCACACATTTAAAAGGCAAATGTCAGAATATGTAAGTTATACCTCAAGAAGCAGACGTTGTGCAAAGGTCATGGAGAAACCGACCCAGCATGCATTGCAGGGGACGCCCAGGCCAGAGCCGGCCCCTCTGAGCTGCAATGTACCCACAGCAGAGACCTGAGATGCATCCATGTGCGCTGTTCTCGAGGTCACCGCCCTGAGGATCCTGCTCAGCAAGGTCCCAGCACAGACTTTCAAATGAAGACCAAGCTCCCCCAGCCTGCCCCCTGCCCCACCCACCGATTGCTTCCAAACAAACAGAGAACTCGGGCTCCATCTCACCTCATTTTCTAGCTTGCAAGCTCTCTGCCTGCTCTCCTTTTAAATTTTTATTGAAGTCTCTTTTCCTGAGGACGGCTTAATAAGATTCCGTGAATTGAGATTCAATCTGATACCTTTTGTATATTTCTGTCACCAAAGAGAGTCACTGTCAATTAAGAAAGACAAAGACATCTCTCCCACCTCCGGCGGCACTGTGTACCCGAGGGGGCAGCTGTATCCACTTGCTGGAGCCCCAGGTGCGAGTCCGGGCTGGAGTCCAGAGCTCACGCAGGAGCCCTGGGGCTGCATACAGAGGCCATCCCGGAATCTCCAGGACGACCCGGGACCTCAGAGTTGTCCAGCCAGGGGCCCATCCACCCTGGTCCTGCCAGGGGCAGTGACGAGTGCCCCATATACAACCCTAGCACCAGATGACTGGGAAAAACCCCTGTCCCCAGAGTGTCTGCTCCTGGGCTTGTCTTCCGTTGGCTCAGGACACAAGCCACCATGGGAATGATGCCGTGTGACAGAGGGGCCGCGGGCTGATTGCTCTCACTCTGCTAGCCCAGGTTTTGTAGCCTTCACACGAGATGGTTGCAGCTGGCGGGCCCTGAGCTCTTCTCACCTTCTCAGACGATGTCACGCGCGTGGGATGTTAACTGACAGGCACAGCAGGGATGACTCTGGGGGCTCAAATGGCAGAGACAGAGCCGCTTCTCCAGCAGATGGCTGACTCTCGTGGCCCATGCTCCTCTCTGGATGTACCCCCTCCCCCCACCACTACAGACCGGGACGTCCCTGCACCTGGGGCTCAGGGGACCCAGGAGCCCCTGCCGACTCTCCCAGCACCTCCTCAGCAGGACCCCAGGTCCTGACGCTTCCTGTCCCGCCCACGTCTGTTGGTTCATTTGCCTAAATAAACTTGTCATTTTAGAACAGCTTTCGAGTTGCAGAGATGGATCAAGAGCAGAGTGCCTGTGCGGTTGTCCCAATGCCCCGGGGTCAGCATCCGACGTCCCCACGCTGTGCCTGCCGTCCCCAAGCGGAAACACGCTTCTATCCACGGAACTCTAGAGTGTACCTGGCTTTCACTGGCTTCCCCCTGACGTCCTCCTTGCCTTCCGGGACCCCAGCCGGGGCAACGTGTCACATCTCCTGCAGCTCCTCTTGGTGACAGGGGCTCCGACCTCCCGTTTCTGATGAGCTGACAGTTCCGGGAGGCTGGTCGGGTAGTCGGCAGATGCCCCTCCCCCGGGGTTGTCAGCTGTGCTCTCACAGTGAGACTGGGCGGTGGGCTCTGAGGAGGAACCCCAGGCTGCCATGCCCTCATCACCTCACACCAGGGGCTCCTGCTGTCGGTGTGACTCTTCACAGTTCACCTGACCTTGGTCACCTGGCGGAGGTCCTGTCTGCCAGCTGTCTCCAGTGATCGACTGCCCTCCCCATTTCCAGAGGCTAATGTTGGGAGCAGATCACTAAAAGTGGGTGGGGGGCACCCACCACTTTTTAAAAACTCTTCCAAGCTCATCTGTTTGATGGACAGAACAAGCCAGAGGTCAGAAGAAATGGCCTGGCACAAAGGTAAGGATGTGAAGCACTACTTCCTTTTCCTTTAAACCAGTGGTCCCCAACCCCAGGGCCACGGACCAGTAGCAGTCTATGGGCCATTTGGTACCAGTCCGCAGAGAAAGAATAAATAACTTACATTATTTCCGTTTTATTTATATTTAAGTCTGAACGAGGTTTTATTTTTAAAAAACGACCAGATTCCTCTGTTACATCCATCTAAGACTCACACATGATGCTTGTCTCGGTCACGTGATACGTTTATCCATCCCACACTAAAGGCCGGTCCGTGAAAATATTTTCTGACATTAAACTGGTCCATGGCCCAAAAAAGGTTGGGGACCACTGCTTTAAACCCTGTGTGTGCAGTGCGCCCGGGAGCGGGCTGGCGGGAAGTAGCCGGGGCACCCAGCCCCCAAGGGGTCTCTTCCCGGGGGACCTGGAGGGAAGCCTGGGGTGGAAGACGACGTGGAGATCTGTTTGGGCTCAGAACCACCTTCTAGAACATGACAGCATTGCTTTCCTCGTTGCAAAGACAGGAGATCGAGGGCTTTCTGGGAATAAACCCCAGACCCCAAAGCAGCGGCTGGGGGGACAAGAATGCCTTGGTTTAACCCCTGACCTTGGGGCAGGGTGAAACTCCAGGTGGGGAAGGCCTTTTCCTCACTGCCCTGCTCTCCTCGCGATCAACGTGTGTGCGCTCCATCAGGAGACACCGACCTTCGGAGGTGGGGAGGCAGGGGGCGCGCTAGGGGCCTGGCACGGTGAAGCCAGACACTCAGACCCTTCCGCCTCCTCGCTGGTCGGAGCTCTCCGGCACCGCTGCCTCGGGGGGAGGGTGCAGTCCCCAAGGCCAGCTACCTCCTTCCCAATAACCTCTGGCACCAGCCTCAGCCTGTGTGCCCGACCACCAGGGGGCGTTCCCTGGGCCTCAGGAGCGGAGACCTCCCCTGCTTGGCTCAAGGGCGAGCACAGGTTCTTCAGAGAGGCGGGCTCTGATCCAGGTTCCTCATGAGAAAACGGAGCTGAGAGGCAGCTGCCTGCTGTTCACATCTGACGTCCATGTGATGTCCGGTTGGAGCCGCTTCTCACTTCCCCTCGGGAGCGGCCACCATCCAGAGCACCCGCCCTTCAAGAAAGTGCTCAGGGTACCTGGCAGGCTTCCTTCCTCAAAGGCTGGAGGGGACACCAGGCACACATGTCCTAGTGGACTCACGGAGAGGGACCAGCACAGGCACTATTCGTTTGCATATTGGATAGAATCCTCTGGAACAACAAGACTTCTCCGGCGACTGTCCTTCCAGGGAATGTGGAGGGCCTCTTGGCATCCATGAGAACAGGTCTCATGCCTGGATCTGAGCCTGGGAAATGCTGATGCCCAAGTGGACCAGGGATAGCGGCTCCTGCTCACTCCCGGGCAGTGGGCTCAGCACCCGGCAGAGCGGGTCATCACAGGGGAGAATGAGAAGACCCTGAGCACGCCCACATGTGCGTCACCAAACCATCTCGCTGGGGCTCATGCCGGCCTCGCCAGGAGTCACAGGGTGTCCAGGCTGGAAGGACAGTGACAGCCATCTGGTCCAGATCACCCGTAAGTGGGCTCCTCAATCCACTGGGGCCGAGTGGAATTACCAGCTTCACCTCGGTATGAGCTGTGGTCAAGTTTGTGTGAGAAATATCAGGCAAAGCCACGTGCCGCCGGACTCTGACTGACTCGTCCCCTGCCCTACCTGTGGCCGGGTAGTCTCATCCCAGACCCTCGTGGCCCGGACAACGGCAACACGAGAACCGCCAATGGAGGGGCCAGGCTGGGGGCACAGTGAGCCAGCGTCGGACACGGACAGAATCCAGGGTTCAGGGACCTGAGGTCTCTGTGCGCCGGACTGCAGACGGATGATACTAGAAAAAGAGGAGCAAACACGAAACCTCCCTAACCAGAAACGAAGGTTACTCCAGCCCCCTGACAACCCGTGCGGTGGCCCTGCCCTGGACGAGGGGTGCTGGGCTGGGCATTGGGCCCTCCCCACCTTATACAGCGGTCAGGGCCCTGTGGTCTCAGAGCAGAAGATAGTAATCTGGCACCCCAGGGACACCTCACAATGCACCTAGGCTGGTGATGCCCGTAGGGGGAGAGGGGGTGCATTTAACAGTGTCCGCACACACTTCTGGTTATAGGGAACTGGGAAGGGGGGCTCTGCTGCTGGGCCAGGGACTTGGCACCAGACACCCCCCCCCCCACAATGACTCAGGCAGCCCCAAGCATCCACAGGGCTGTGTCGAGACACCCTCTGGCTCACCGACGGTCTGCTCATACGTGCCAAGGTGGTGGAATCCACCATTTTTATCCCCAAGAGAAAGAGGCTCGGAGGTGACTGTCCCAGAAAAAGCACTGGTGTGGTGGGTGGCCCAGGGGCTCGGGGACACGGCCCAACTTCCAGTCTTGGTGCTGCGTGACCCGGAAATCCACATAAACTCCCTCTGCCTCGGTTTCCCCACCTGTGAAATGGGGTGAACACAAGTACCCACGCCCTGAGGTGCCACGGGACTCCACGGGGAGCGGGTATGTTAGACGTGGCACGTGTGAGCACTCCCGAGCATCCCCGTGGCCCTCAGTGCTGTGGCTGAGGCTGAGAGCCCATCCGCTGGAGCTCGGAGCCCCACATCACAGGCAGAACTCAGAGGAGCGAGGCTGCTCCTCCACAGGTTCCGCAGGTGCTGGGAGGAGACTGAAGGAGAGCGAGCGGGCTGGTGCTGGCTTCTGGTTGCCTGGGCAACGTGCCCGCGAGCATTCTGGAGGAGGGAGGTGGTGACAAGTGGAGGGTGGGTAGCCCTGTGGGCAGGAATGTTCTCTCCCCAGGAGCGGGGAGTCGGCCAAGGTTCTTCTATGCGTCTGACACCGCAGTGCCCGCCACTGTGGCCGAGCCTCCGTGCCCTCCTGCAGCCTTCCTGCCTGGAATGGCGGGTGGGCCATCCAGGACCCCATGGAGCGCCCTGGGCCCAGCTGCTGCCCCCACCATCGTGTCTGTGCCCTCTCTGAGCAGTGCCCGAGGTGTGATTAGCAGCTGGCTGCCCCACAGTTGCCCAGCCGGGTACCCTGGGCCATACCTCCCATGCCCCTGCTGCAGGTGGAAATGAAAGTCCAGGATGAGCCCCTTGCACAAGCTGGCCCATCCTGGGGCCAAGCCCTGTCCCCTCTTCACCCCACTCTGAGCAGAAGAACAGACTTAGCAAAGCCCAACATTCATGGGAGCTAGATGAGAGGCTGGTGTCCAGTAACCTGACCTGCACCGAATTCACGCCACAGCGTGTGCGCTCAGAAGGGCCCGGCCGGGCCGAGTCAGTTCCGCGGCCCGCAGGGCTCTCAGCCTGGGTCTCACGGGAGGATCGCCCAGCTGGGGAGAGGGCAACCACAAATGCTGAGACTCAGGCCCCACCTCAGACTCACCAACCGGCTCTGCTGGGGACCAAGCCCAGCACCAGCCGTGATTTCAGAGGCTGCCCAGGGCCATCCGGAGTCAGGAGCCAAGGAACGTTGCCTGCTCCTCACTCAGACTCAGTTTAATCCGAGCATCCGTCCGTCCGTTTTTAACCAGAGATAACCGGAGGAGGAGGGGAGCTGTGGGCAGGACTGGTGCCGGGTGACCCTTCAGAACAGGGGTCCTGGGTGCAGCCTCGTGGTTGTGGCTTCTTCTGTATCATGGCACACTGGGCCGGGCAGTCAGGCTGGAAGGAGGCTCACGGGGAAGTTCTCACACAGTCATAGGGAAAGACAAGAACCATTGCAGAAACATTCCTTCGCGGGACACCCGCCAGGAGAGAAAGCGGGACACGGGCCCACACCGCTCCCCACACGCATGCAGCGACGAGCCTGCAACCCATGCGGGTGGAGCGGTGCTCCCTCCTCCACCCCCTGCCCACCAGGCACACGGCTCCGTGTTTCACACGCTTTGCTTCGTCTCCTGCTGTTCGCACAGCAGCTCCAGCCCTCGGAGGGGAGCGGCTGTTACTCTCAGCTCACTCGCGGAAGACAGAAATGCACAACGTAGTAGCTGCTTTCTTCCCTGCAACGGAGGTCTCACAAAACGATGACAACCAATGCCAAAAACGCGGGCGCAGGGGGCCCCGCAGCCATGTGGAGGAGAAGGTTCCAAGACGGGCGCGTCCCTCCCAGGTTTCAGGTTGTGCAGACCGTCTGGCCGTCTCCGAGCGGGTGGTGGTGGTGGTGGCGGTGTGGAGAGATGTGCGTTTCTCCTGGAGAACATTCTCAGCGTTTCTGACCCCATCTCTCCCTGGCGGGAGGTGGCTCGCTATCGAGGGCCTTGTCCCCTGAAAACGTGGGCTCAGGAGGACGAATGCCGCCCACTTCCGAAGCTCCAGACCCGCTGAAGTCCCCACGGCTTCACGGAAAACGTCTATTTTGGTTCGGTTGCTATCGTTCCGTTGGTATTTATGAAACTTGGTCGGTGTGCCAGGCCTTTTCAAGCCAACCGAGAGAAAGGGGAAGAGCAGCGGGGCAGGGGCTGCCTCCGGCTCGGAAGGACGGGCGGGGCTGCCCCGTGCTGGCATTGCTAGGACTGGCAGAGACAGGAGGGGACGGCACTGGTGGGCACGGAGGGCAAGGTCGCCGAGGGGGCGAGCTGGGGTCAGATCACCGGCCCAGCCACAGCACGGCCCCGGGACAGGTCCCACATGTCCCCTGGGCACCAGCTCCTGTGACAGCCATGTGCCCGCCTCGTGCAAGGGGGTGTGACGACGCAAGACACTGGCATAGCTCGGCAAAGGGCTCAGCGACCCTGGTTGGGAACAGAAAGGAGGTCTGGGCTCCGGGCTCCAGGCACAGGACCTTAATGCACAGCAGCTGTGTGTCCAGCAACCAAGAGCTCCAGGGCACCGGTGAAGGGCTCCAGCTGCCCCTGCCCAAGCTGCCCGTTTCTGGCCTCCAGGATCCTGGGACCACCCCTCGGGTAAAGCTGGGGTGATGCGTTTCTTCCTGGGGGTGACTGCTTAGATGGGTTCAGTGTGGCTGCAGCATCGTGGGTCCCCACACATCGGAAGATAAACCAAGGCAGGGCAAACCAGTGGTTGAAGAGCTCAGAGTGGGCTTATGAAGGAGGGGAAGGGCCTGGTGGGGGCGCGGCTGTTGGCCCGGGATCATCACACAGACCAAGGACGCCAGGCTGCTAGGGAGGGGTCCTTGCAGCAGCCAGCTGAGCTTGAGGGGAGGGACGGTGACCTTGAGGGTCTTTCTGAGTCTGTGACAGACAGATTTTGGGCAGCATGATTAAGGGGGGGGGCGTAGTCTAACACAGTCAGGACTCAGCCCACCTAAGGAGACTTGGTCCATTCTCTGCTGAACACACATCACAGTCAGTCCTTCACACCCGAGTGTGAATGAGGCAGAGATGGAACGGGACCTTTGCAGGGGACCCACGGACTCCACTCAGGCGGGGAGGGCAGGGGCTCTTGGGGGCTCCTTCCTCCAGGGCCCTCCTCCTATCTCCCCATCCACGGACAGCGAAAGCAGAGGACAGTCACTTGGAAACAGGCCGTAACTGCCAGAAGTCCAAGAAATCACCCATGCAGATCCTTCAATGTAGGTCAAGTTCTGTCTCCTCTTCCATGTTCCTGACAGGACAGAGCTGGCAGGGAGACAGGCTCCACTGGCCCATCCGACCCCACACCCACCCCTGCCCAATGCCAGCCCGTGAGGAAAGAGAACCAGACACACATCCCAAAGCTGGCGTGGGGGGTGAGGTCACGGAGACGCTGCCCTGGGGGAGGGCCCAGGGAGTGAGGGGCTCACCCCCAACGCCCCAGGGGCCACGAGAACAGTCACATGCTGAGGGCTCACCTGGGCAGGCTCCCTTCTAGGTCCTCGTTGGGTCGTCCCCTGTGCCCCACCCAAGGCCTCCGAGAGGGACGGCCCACTCCCCCACGACACCAGCAAGGGCTTGGACGGCTCACAGGAGTCAGCGCACCTGCCCAAGGACACCAGCCAGTGGATACTGCTGCAAGGACCTGGCACCTGCCCAGGGGCCTTGGGTGGGGGGCAAGCTGCCAGCCAGCTCTGCAGAGTCAGAGGGAGGTGAGGAGTTTCTGCCTGACGTGAAGATTTCTGCTCTAACCACCGCCATCACGGGTTTCCCGGCCTCTGTTTGAACACCAGTGGAAGCGGGGAGCTCACTACCTCAAAAGAACCCTGAGCGGAATGTGGGGCAGTGGTTCAGTTAGAATAGTCTTCCAGGGTGAACAATGCATGGTTTCTATCTGGGGCGGGGACTCAGGGGTAATCTATCTCCTGAGCCGCACTACCACTACTCCCCACAGACTCACACGGACACACATGGGCATACATGCATGCTCACGTGAGCACACACACTTGCACACGTGCACAGGTTCCCAGTGACCCCTTTCCAGCTCTCCCGATGTCTGCCCCAGCGGCACAGCTGCCACGCCCCACCCTCCCGGCCCCGCCACCAGACACACACCCTCTGGCCTGAGCCTCCAAGGGGAGTGCCCAGAGCTGGGCCACAAATGCAAAAAGCAAAAAACCGGCATCGTGACCACAGGTGTGGGGACACAATGCTGTCACTTGGGGAAATTCTTCCCCAAAGAACCCAGTGGAGCCTGGCCAGCCAGGCGGCTCAGGCAGGGGCTTCCCAGGGGGCTGGAACTCAGAGCTTCTTCCTGGTGCGATCCTGACATCCTGACCATGTCCGGAGCGGCAGGTGTCACAGGGTTCTGGCCGGAATGTTGAGGGTGGCTAAGAGGGGACAAGGAGGCCCCAGCCTCCGCCTGCCCCCTGAACACCTGGCTTCCAGCGCGGGTGGTGTTGTGCACAAGTCCTCACCAGCTGTTGGCTACTACCGAGAGGACTTGGGTTGTGGACACGTTCCCTGCCTTCCTCACTCAAGAGAGGGAGGGGTTCATATGATTCTCTGGAAACTTCTGCACCTCCCACCCCCACCTACAACCTTCCCTTCCCAAACCCAGGGGACAGGCCTCTGCTGTCACCGAGACCCCACACCTATCTGTTGAGGAAATGAATAAGTGAGTGAATACATTTAAGTCACTTGGCCCCCTAAGCCTCAGTTTCCCCCATCTGTCAGAGATAGGAAACAGCGCCCGCTGGACAGGTCTGTGGGAGGCATCAGTGCTGGGCCAGTCTCCACTGCCATCCCTGGAGGGGCCCTGACCATCACGGTCTCTGATGGGCTAGGACCACCTCCCCCAGTGCCAGCAGAGGACGCTGCAGCCCCGTGCATGGAGCTCCTGGCATCCCCCGGGAGGACTGTGAGGAGGATTCTGGCACAGGGACCTCCCCCGGTCTACCAGCTCTAGGGGCAGAGGTCACTTGGAGACAGGGAGCAGCTCCAGGGAGGAGCATCCTAAAGCTCGCATGGTGAATCCCCTTCCCACAACCATCCCGGTCTCTTTACCCCCTCCCCACCCTTCCCTCACATCAGGGAACGAGCCTCAAGCCTCACTCTCCTCCAGCAATTGTCACTGCTGACCTGACATGGCTAGTCTCGCTCCCCAAACCCATGATGCTTAGCACACGTGTGGCCACCCTCACTTGGGGAAGGAAAAGCCACTGCAGCCAATCGGGGTTAGAGCTCCTACCCCCACCTTCACCACCTCCAGGAAGCCCTCCTTGTCCTTCTTTAGGTATTCTCCAACCCTTCCCCCTCTCCCCCACACCACCTCCCAGAAGCCCTCCATGACTATCTATCCCCCATTTTACTTTCTCCCAGACACCACAGGGGTTCCCCTGAAGCTCGGAATCCACCTCCACCAGTGCCCGCCTGTGACATCCTGTGACCAATGGTCGGCACCTCTACCCCCGACCCCACCGCTGTCTGGCGGCCTTTGCATCCTGGCGGCATCACAGAGGCTTCCCGGGCTCGCTCAGAAGCTCTCTCCACACAAAACCGGGGAGGAACCTGCCCCCAAGCTCCAGGGCTGCGGTGGGGGAGGGCTGGCACCCAGAAAACCAAATTGCAGCCTGAGATGGGTTCTTATTAAGTTTAATCGTTATTTAATATTAATTACACTTTAATGCGAATGTTAACTGTGCTCCTTAACTTTTATTTTTATCCAATGACCCCACACCCATTAGCCACCGCAACGATGGGGGCTGAAGTCCTAGTGATGGGGAGACACGCCCCACCCTCTCCAGTCCCGCACAACCCGCAGGGCCGGGCGCCAGCAGGCGCCTGCCTGGACTCACTGTCGCCCACCTGCCCGTCTCTGCACCTGGAGGCCAGGTGGGTTCTCTCATCCACATGTTCAGGGAAAAATGAAAATGTGGACCCCATCCCCCCAAGGCCCCAGGTGGAGGAGGAAGGAGGCACATGGTCAATCTTGGGGGTCTGGACCCTCAAGCCCAACAGTCCTGGGTTGAGATCCGCTCAACCGCCCATGCCCTGGCTGCCCCTGCGTCTGGACCCGTGAGCCCTGGCATCGTCAGCGGCACCGTGCATGACAGTAGCTGCCCGTGGGTGTTCCAGAAAGAGTAGGCATGGCAGACATGAAGTCCCTAGCATGTGGTCACGGTAGCAGCATCCCTGGAGTTTGTGAATGGCAGCTCCCAGAGAGACAGCCATGTCCTAACACCCCCACCCCACCCCGAGCATGGGGGGTTACTTGGACAAAGGACCATTGCAGAGGTAATTAAGTTAAAGATCTTGACCTCATCTTGAATTGCCTGTGTGGGGCCTTAACACAAGGGTGCCCTCATGAGAGAAAAGCGGGGGAGATTCCGGAGACAGTGAGGAAGGCCACGTGAGGGCAGAGGCAGAGGCTGGCGCAGTGCGGCCACAAGCCAGGGGATGGACGCCTTCCTGTCTCTCGTCCTGAGCCCCCACGCATCTCCCCGTCTGCGGTCCGCTGTCACGGCGGCCCCGGGAAACGCGCACCCTCGCGACCATTTGATGAGGGGTCGCTGAGCGCAGGAGACCCTGCCTGCCGGCTTTAAGAAGGGAGTGAAGATGAGAAAAATCACTCAATTAGCTCAGCAGCTCTCACCAGCATCCGCCAGGTGCCTGGTGCCTGCTTGTTGGAGGTGATCCTGGAAAGAGAGGCCCCGCCATCTGGGCTATGGTTTGGGTCAAGGGAAAACAGGAGGTGGTCCCTACAAGAAGGGGCCCTGCCAAAGTTAGGTCGTTCAAGGGCTACCTGGGTCCCTCTGTCTGTCACCTGACACCTGCCCCTTCCCCAGTCTGGCAGAGGCTGTGATACCCAAGCAATCAGACCTTCCACCCTGAGGCCTCAGGTTGACCAGATGGCTGATTGCAGGTCACCACCGGCACCTGCCCTACCGTGGGGTGTGCACTGGGGCAGAGAGGGGAGACCTCACAGTGCACCCCCAAGATAGTACACCAAGCCTGTCTGTCCCCTGCCTGAGGGAGGGAGCTACTGCCCCAAAGTGGGATCTTGTCCCTGGTGTCAGAAGAGGCTCCAGCCAACAACAGCCTGAAGAGAGAGGCTGTGTCTGCTCATCTGTCAGTATTATTGGTTAGGACTGCGGCTCCCACAAACTGCGAGATGCTAATCATCAGCAACTTGCAGACCATTTTCAAATAAACCAGCACAGCGAGGTGTTCAAAGACACTCCCCTGCCTGAATAAGCCTCCGCGTAGAAGGGAGTGATCGGCAGGAGCTTGTTTACATCCTTTCTGCTCCAGGACACGGGGTTTCATCACCTGGAGGCCTCGCCCGGCCCAGTGGAGAAGCTGTGTGGGCAGCACTCACCGCTGCAGACCTGCCGAGTTCTCATGTGGAATTGTACACACAAAACCCAGCTCCCGTCCTGGACAGTTGGCTCAGCGGTAGAGCGTCGGCCTGGCGTGTGGGGGACCCTGGTTCGATTCCCAGCCAGGGCACAGAGGAGAAGCGCCCATTTGCTTCTCCACCCCCCCTCTCTCCTTCCTCTCTGTCTCTCTCTTCCCCTCCCGCAGCCAAGGCTCCATTGGAGCAAAGATGGCCCGGGCGCTGGGGATGGCTCCTTGGCCTCTGCCCCAGGCGCTAGAGTGGCTCTGGTCGCAGCAGAGTGATGCCCTGGAGAGGCAGAGCATCACCTCCTGGTGGGCAGAGCTTCGCCCCTGGTGGGCATGCTGGGTGGATCCCGGTCGGGCGCATGCAGGAGTCTGTCTGTCTCTCCCCGTTTCCAGCTTCAGAAAAATACAAAAAACAAACAAACAAAAAAAACAAACCTAGCTCCCACTTCATGGTCAAAGGGGCAACGCCTCGCTGGTGCAGGAAGAGGCAAGGTCACGTCCTTGTGTTCCTGATTGATGGGCCAGGAGCGTTTCCCAGCTCCTGGTTCTGGGCACAGTCACTCTAACGTGAGCCCCCAGTGTCCAGGAAGGCTGGCCATCACACACACATAGGAAAGCCCCCGGACAGTGCTAGGCCATCAACACACGGTCCAGAGAAGCCTTGCTAAGAAGGGAAACTTCTTGCAGCTGAAGGCTGGCTTGGCCCTCAGTCTTTGTTCCTCCTGCCATGATGACTTAGGATGACAAAAGGCAGAAGACAATCGTTCAGGACCAGGTCTGTCTCCACACTCTGAGGGCACCCGCGGGCCCTGCCACCTGAACGAAGAACTCAGCCTGTGCTCCGAGCAGCCCGGGGGAGGTGAGCTCCCCCGAGCCTCTGATCCTGCCTCCGGCCAGTCGCTGTAACCGCTCTGGCTTTGACTCGCCGCCCTTGGACACGGCGGTTTGCCCGCACCTCAGTGTTTCCGTCTGTGAAATGGAGAGGCGCCCACTGTCCTCAGTGGGTCACACGCACACACACACACACACAGCTCTACTTGGGAGCACGTGGTGAGACAGAGCCACCTGGAGAACCCTTCTCAGCCTCGGCGTCTCCCGGGAAAGGCAGCGGGTGTGGAGCATCTAAGAAATCTGAGCAACAGAGCGTCTGGGACGGGAGAGCCGAGATGCTGTTCATGTTCTCCCCTCCCGGCTGCTCTCCCCTCCACGCCCCCCTCCCTGGGCCTCCCACACTGCACCAGGCAGGCCCCTGAACACCCCCCCTCATTAAGCTGCCAGCTGGCAAAGCGGAAGCTCACGCCTAAAGGTGGCCTGTGGCTCCCTCATCCCCGACAAGCGGGGAGTCTCTGGGCTCCTCCTTCCCGTCTGCCCTGCGAACTCTTCAACCTGCAAGACGTGCTGAGCTCAGAGCCAATGGGACGGAGAATGCCGCTCGCAGAGGAAAGTGATCAGCTGGTGAAAAGCTGCCCCCCAAGCAGCTGGATGCAATCCGCCCCCACTCAGGAACAGAGAGAGCGGCCACAGTCCCTGCGCCCTGGAGCTCACGTCAACAAGACACTAAATCCATGGGGCCGCACCATCACACACACACACACACACACACACACCCGGGCCCAGCCCGTCCAGGCCTGTTATGAGCTGTTCCCCATGGTTCTGCCCACTCCCTACACCTCTGTCTTCTTCCTTCCGGTCCCCGCGGATGCAGCTCTCCTGACCCTTCTCTCTGGGCACCTGTCCAGGCTCCATGCCCTTCTCCAAGGCTCTCTGCATCCCCTCAGGAGCTGTCACATAAGCAGTGACCTCCCACGGCCGTGGCAGGAATGAGAGAAAGGGCACGCAGAAACGTCACCTCAGCCAGGTGAGCCACGTGCTGATCCGCCGAGCTCCGAGGCCAGCGTCAGAGCAAGCGTTCCCGGAGGAGCGGGGACGACAGGCCCACAGAGAAGAACACTGCTGCCCGCCCTGCGACGCCCTGGAAGGGCACGTCCCACATCAACCTGCTCTCCGAGGTCGGTGATGTCACGTCACATCAAGGTCATGGAGGGGGAAGGCTCAAGGTCATGGAGATGGAAGGAAGGCTCACAGGCTCTCAGGGGTGCCCCAGCACCACGTCACCTCAAAGACAGCGGGCCCAGGAATCTGCACTCCTACCAGCCCTCCATGGGCAAGGCAGCGAATCCAAGCTCTGCAGGCCAATGGGGAATGCTGGCTGACTTTCACTGAGCACATGCTCCAGACCAGCGTCGTGGAAGGAGCTTTACTGTGTCAATCAGTTTAATCCTCCCTCAGCCACTGGATGCACTATCATTCTGCAGATACTGGGAAAGAAGTACAGAGAAGGTGACCAATACACCCAAGGTCACACAACAGGTAAGAGCCCAGATTGGAATCCCGGCCATCTGACTCTCACTCAACTCTGACTTAGGGTTGGGACTGTGGTGGGTGGTGCAGTCAGACCTTGCATACTGCCGGCTGGGCTCCGAGGGGCACAGGGAGAGAGTGGGGGGAACTTTGGGGCCTGGGCGATGCAGGGGGCTCAACAAGATGCAGGCTGCCTCTCTACCAAATCAACATCATCATCATCACCATCACCATCATCACACCCACGTCCAAAATCCCAGGAAGCCTCTGCACGGCTCTGGGTACCGTGGGGCTAGGGGCACACAGGCAGTCTTGACTTTTGAGACCATACAAAAACAGGCCGCCCCAGTGAAGGTGCCACAGAGCCACCTGGGAAGGGGGAACTCAGAAGGAGCCCTGGAAACCCAGGGGCAGCTGAGACTCAGCGGGCCCCTAGGGGCTGATGTGGTCTCAAGAGGTGGGGGAGGGAGTGGGAAAAGAGGTCCAGGTGGGGGCACAGGTGCAGGTGGGCCAGGGTGGGGTTGGAAGGAGGGGGCCACACAGAGGAAGGTGAACACTAGACAGGTGGCCAGACTAGATGGGTTGGGGGGTAGACGGAGTGCCCCTGAGCAGAGATTCTATCCTAGCGATGCCGACCAGCACTGGGATCGCAGTCACCAGGTAGTAAAAAAACCAGGGACCTCTGCCACAGTCCGCTCTGTGCTACGTGGGATTCAAGGCGTACACGTGCAGCATCTCCAAAATTGGGAGAGCGAGATGCGACTTAGCGCCGGGGGACCACGGCGTCATCTATGGGCTCTCCACCAGTCTCCCTGGATGCCTCCGGGCTGTGCATGCCTCAATTTACTCCTCTGTGAAATGGGACTTTCGCGGGCTTGCTGAGAAAAGACGACGGCACTGCGTCCAACACTCAGAGCAGCACCCGCCACGAACGGCGGGAGGAGAGATGCTGTAGCCCAGCTGCTGCCTCCATCCCCCTTGTTCTGCAGAGGGGGAGACCAAGGCAGAAATCTTGACCCACCTGCCCGAGGTCACAGAACTGACTGAACACCCCCCCCCCCAATCAGGGCTGTCGGAGCCTGAGCACGTGGCCTTCCTGCACGTGGCCTGCGTCTCCTCGGTGGGAGGTGCAAGTTCAGGACCCGCCCTTGGAGAAGCCTGTCTTCCTCCGCCCCAACTCGGAGCTCCGGGATTTGTCGGAGCTGGAGGCAGAATGCATCTGCTCCAGCCGCCGTCTAACCGTGTCCCTCCGCCCCAGCTGGGGTCTGGCCACGGAGCAGACATGCCTAGATAGACGAACCCAGGCCCCGAGTCAGGCCAGACTCCAAGACCACGAACACAGACTGTCCCCCAGCGCCCTGGCCCCCTCCTGTGGGTCCCCCCCCCCCCACTCCTGTCCCGGGCGGGGTGTGGCTGGCAGCCTGGCCCGGCTCTGGCAGACAGTTGGCCTCCTTCCCTGGGCCGGTGGCTGGCAGATGGGGATGCTGACAGCGTGGCCCAGTTGACACCCCTCTCAGCGGCAGTCTGTGGCAATTTTGCACGCTGTCTGTGCGGCCTGAAAACACGGACTTCCAAAGGGCTTCGCCAAACAGTGCGGGCATTTAGCGAGCGGTAGGCGGACAGGGGGGCGTTTCTTCAAACCGTCTGAAATAACACTCGGTGTTTGTCCAGTCTAGACAAAGGGATTTTGTATGCGTTTGGCTGTTTAATCGAAGAACTGCACCTGTCTCTTTGATTTATTTAACTCTTCCCCTCAGGATTTTAAGCCAATATCGGGTGCTAGAAAGCACGCCATCTCATACAGCACTCGCTCAGAAGTTTATCTTCGCGATATCTCCAAATCCGCCCCAATTCTGAAGTCAAAGACCTATTATTTAGCTCATATATTGCGTAGGTTATAAGATACTAAACTGTAATCCCGCAGAGAAATGGCCCATTTCCGTTCCCCTTCAGCCAAAAGTCCATATAAAAACACTGCCGGGGAGATATTGGTGCTGTAGCTCCAGCTCCTAAGTGGCCAATGCCACACTGTACTTCACATCCCTCCCGTAAGGGGAACAGCTTCTTGTGTCTGTAGATACTAAAACTGCCGTGCACCTGAAAATACAACAGCCGTTATCCCAACCCGCAGCCATCTCTGCCAGGCATCTGTACAGAGCTCTGGGGTGGCTTTGCGAGGTGGCAACATGGACAACAGTGGCCTGGATGATGGCCGGAGAAGGGGACCAGCAGGAGGGGTTTCTGGGCAGTCCTGTGATGGTCATTCATTCGCAAGTGACCACAGAGGTGAAGTGGCATGGGGACTAAGGCAGGCAAAACCCACAAACCCACAACCCAGCTTCTTCTCAGCTTCTAACTCCTACAGGAGGCTATAGTGGGGTGCATAGTGTCCCCCACAAAGCTCATGTCCAGAATGTGACCATATTTGGAAATAGGGTCTTTGAAGATGTAATTAAGGTGAATGAGGTCATTCAGATTATGGTGGTGGTGTGATGGGTAACTTATGCGTTGACTTGACAGGCCCAAGAGGGCACCCAGACATTGGATCAAGTGTGTGTGTGCATCTGTGAGGGTGTTTCTGGGCAAGAGTAACACAGGAGTCAGAAGACTGAGTAAAGCAGTGGCCACCCACAGTAGATTGGCCTCACCCAATCAGGTGTGCTCTCCCCATTGTGGGTGGGCCTCAGCCAATCATGTGTGCCCCCCCCCCCGCTGTGGGTGGGCCTTACCCAACCAGGTGTTCCCTCCTGCTGTGGGTGGGCCTCACCCAATTGGTGGCAATCTGAACAGAACAAAGGTTTTAAGAGAGAACTTCTCCACCTGCCTGGGTTGGGCTAGGACATGGCTCTTTCCTGGCCTTTGGGGACTAACCAAAATGCCAGTTCTTCTGTGAAGACTGGGCTTCACACCATTGGCTCTCCTGGATCTTTAGCCTCCTGACTACAGGTCCCGGGATGTGCCACTTCCATACTCACACGACCCAATTCCTCATAACAAACCCCTCTTTATTTACTTATTTACTCATACATGCACACTATGTGCACAGACATGCGTACACATGTCTGTGCACACTCGTGTGTGTACGGATCCCGAGACACTCGCTGCTCGCTGCACACTTGGCATCTCCAAGGATCAGGACGTGTTGCCAATCACAGTATTTTAGTGTCGACAGGCACTGGTGTCAGCAATGGACGGCTCAGCCGGACTCCCTGTGCTGAGCCCAGCCCTGGCACCTCCTGGCGGTATATATACACTCGTGTGCATGCAACACACATGCAAGCACACATGTACATGCACACCTCTTCCTGGGTCTGCTTCTCTGAGAACCCCAACACAACTGGTGTCTTCGTAATGAGAAGGGGACACATGGACACACAGACAGATGGACACACAGACAGAGGTAACCCTGTAAGGCACAGGAAGAAATTAGAGGGACGCAACCACATGCCACGGAATGCCAGAGACAGCCAGCAGTCACCAGGAGCGGGACAAGGCGAGGAAAGACACCTCCCTAGAGCCTCCAGAGCCGGCACAGCCCACAGACACCTTGACCTTGGATGTCTGCCCTCCAGCAGTGCCAGAGAATCATTTCTGTTGTTTTGGTCCCTGGCTGGTGGCAGCCTCAGGAAATTGATCAGCTGGGTTACTCAGAATCCGAGGCTTCGACCAAAGAGATCAAGACTTGAGGGTCACGCATTCATTCATTTCTTCATTCTTTGATCCGTCAGATATTTATTGAACGCTTACTATTTGACAGTCTCTGTTCCAGGATCTAGAGACAGAGGGGACAACGGTTGGCACTCACCGAGTTTATATTCTAGGGGGAGGAGACAGGCAAGACGCAAATCAGGTAGAAGGCAGAGTCAGTCAGATAGCCATGGGTGTTCTCCAGAGGAGCGGCTACACCAGGACACAGGATTCGCAGCCTTTGAAATAGGGCAGTACTTTCAAGACCGGGAAAAGTGGAGGGTACGCGGTATAGGGCTGTCTTCCCCAGCCCAGGTCCTCATCAGCGGCTTGACCCTTGCCTTCAGGTGTGAAACATGCACACCTCATTGTGTGGTTCAGAGGCTCACTGTGTGGGCTTGGGTGAGGCACTGAACCTCCCTGAGTCCATTTTCTCAGCTGTCCAGTGGGGGTAGTGACAGGGTTGAGCTCACCCGATTGTGAGTCCATTTTCCCAGCTGTCCATTGGGGGTAGTGACAGGGTTGAGCTCACCCGATTGTGAGTCCATTTTCCCAGCTGTCCGGTGGGGGTAGTGACAGGGTTGAGCTCACCCAATTGTGAGTCCATTTTCCCAGCTGTCCATTGGGGGTAGTGACAGGGTTGAGCTCACCCAATTGTGAGTCCATTTTCCCAGCTGTCCGGTGGGGGTAGTGACAGGGTTGAGCTCACCCGATTGTGAGTCTATTTTCCCAGCTGTCCATTGGGGGTAGTGACAGGGTTGAGCTCACCCAATTGTGAGTCCATTTTCCCAACTGTCCATTGGGGGTAGTGACAGGGTTGAGCTCACCCGATTGTGAGTCCATTTTCCCAGCTGTCCGGTGGGAGTAGTGACAGGGTTGAGCTCACCCGATTGTGAGTCCATTTTCCCAGCTGTCCATTGGGGGTAGTGACAGGGTTGAGCTCACCCAATTGTGAGTCCATTTTCCCAGCTGTCCATTGGGGGTAGTGACAGGGTTGAGCTCGCCCAATTGTTGTGAGGACCAGAAGACAGGTTTCAAGGTAGATGCACCAGCCCACGGTCCTGCTGTGTCTGTGTTAGCTGTTATTTGGAGCCCCCCCAGATAAAGAAATTTACCACAGTGGTGGACAGTCACAGTGGTCCCTGCCTCCCAGAGTTCACGCCTTGTATTGTCCACTCTCCTGAGAGCAGGCAGAACCACCACTCACTTCTAACCAACAGAAAACAGCAGAGGGGGTGAAGTCACTTCAGGGAGAATGTTAAAGAAGATCCTAACAGCCCTCCTGTCAGGGGACTCTCTCTTCCGCTGGCTTGGAAGAAGCAGGCTGCCATGCTGTGTGCTACCCTTCAGAGAGGGACATAGGCCGGGAAGCTAAAGGCCAGCAGGAACCGAGCCCTGGGTCAGGCAGCCTCCAGGCAACTACATTACTAGAACAGCCCTGAGCCCGGACGTGGGTCCTTCCCCAGTCCAGCCTCGGATGAGACCATAGCCCATCCGACATTCTGATCGTAGCCATGCACCCTACCATACCCAGCTGCACCAGGCCTGGGCCTCCGACTCACAGGAAGTATGAGATAACAAACGTGTGTTGTTTTAAGCCTCTGAGTTTGTGGCGATTTGTTACACAGCAGTAGCTCACTAACACAAACACTCTTCATCTTTAAAAGCAGGCGGAACACTGTGGCGCACAGGGCTGGGCCAGATTCCCTGATGTCTGTGATATGCTTTCTGCACAAGACACTGTTACCGGTGACTCACAAACACATGTTCTGCACACTGGGAGCCATAAGAATCCTGTGAGTCTCAGGCCACAGGGAAGATTCACAGAGATTAGTAACTCAGTGTGGCCCCTCGGTACCAGAAGAGGGATGTCCCATTACGTTTGCAGGCAGGGCTGTACCTACAGCAAGCAGGTGTTTCAATCTGCCCCTCTGGGGGCTGCCAGACCCATGACCCACCCACCACCGAGCTGATTCACCCTCACCAAGCCACTGACAGGGAAAAATCACACAACTCCTGTGAGTAACAAGCTCTCCACGCCATGTGCTATTCATATTTCTTATAAAAGCGGCTAAGTCGGCATTCCGATTGGAACCAAGCACCATTCCTAGCTCCCAGGCCACTATGGGCAGAGAAAGAAAGCGTCTCACTTTCATCATGTACAGGATATATGTATGTAGTCACTGATTCTCAAAGACCTGCGCACACTCTCTCGCACACACGCCTGTTTATTTTCTGGAGTTGCGAGTCACCGGCATTCGGAGGCAAATCTCCATGCCCGTGGATATCCGCCGACTGACTTTCAAAGGGCTCCTCCTGCAGACCGCAGCTTCACGCCCACTGCGCAGCAAGCTCTGTCTCAGATGTTAGTTGCTGTTGTTGTTCTATTTTTCTAATCCTTCACTCCCTCCTTAATCCCCTCTCTGTCCTCCGCTGGCACAGCAGAAGGCGCCGGGAGTGGCTGGGACCCCCTCTGGGAAGACAACAGACACGCTGCTGGCCAGTTCCCGTCGAGGTGCTTGGCTGTCTGAACAGTTCATTTACTACAAATAAAAGCAATTAATCCGAGCAGCACGCTCGGCGGGCGGCGGCGCGCACCGGGCAGCCTCTCTATTAGTGGAAGCGGGTGGGGGAGGTCGGAGTCCTCGGCCCTCGCTGGAACGTACGCAGCCCACCCTGACTGTCTGTCTGCCGGGGGTCCCCCTCCATAGCATCCTGCCACCTGTCACTCAACTCGGGCAGACACAACGCTAGTGGCATGAAACTCATGCTCACCACAGGTAGCTCATCTCATCCCTGGACACCTCCTGCAATGACAGCATCACTATTTGCCTTGAGCTAAACCCAGCCATGCCAAGACTCCTGCCCATGGCTTCCCGTTCTGTCGTGGGGTCCACACATGTAACGTCACTGAGAGCTCAGCTGACATGGCCTTGGTCCCCTCTGACTCTCCAAGCCGTTTCCCCTCCTGGATGAACAGAGAGTTCTGACGTGCACACATCTCATCCCCCCCACCCCATCCATGGGGTTAGCACACACTGTCCAGATGCCGACTGGAAATGTGCTGGGACCTGGGACCCACAGGGGCCCCCACTCTTCTGGACCATCTTTCCCAGCGAAAGCAACCAGAAGGTCAACAAGGCCATCGGAGATGGTCCCAATGTCTTACAAGCAAAAAGGGGTGTGACAGAGTCTCAGGGAAGCTGCCTGACACCGGACGGCCAGGGATACACGCCAGAATAGACAGTGGGGGTGAGAACACATGAGCCCAGGAAAGTACTGGGCACCGGCACACTCCAGGCCATTGTTCCTGCTTCTGGAATGTTCTCTTCATGGCTCCCACTGGATGGGCTTGGCCTGGCTCGTCTAGGCCAGGGAACAGGACCGTCATGGGCATGGGTCAGAATGTCCATGGCCATTGCTGAGCTGGTCCTGGGGACTTCTACAAGCTCAGCACTGGCTGGGCATGGACACAGCAACCAGCAGAGCTGCTGTGCAGACCATGCAAAGCCGGGCGTGGGCCGATGTCCGTCTGAGGAAGCCGGGATGACTTAAGAATGAAACTATGAGCTTGTCTGTATGCCCATGGGAGAAATCGCCTTCACCTTCCTCTCCCCCTCTCCCAGGGCTAGGGGAAGGCCCACACTCCCACCATACCCCCCTGACAGCAGCACATCACTGCCTTTGGGGGACTTTTTCCTAACTCCTGTAGACAGCACCATCGCACGTTTTGTCCCTGCTCTTAGTAGACTCAGTAACGCAACACGACTTGGTGTCTAAGAGGTCGGAACCCTCAAGTTAACTTATTTTGTTGCCTGCCCTCTTCAGTGCCATGTCAACCCCAAAGCCTGAATGACAGATGAGTGGGGGACCCAATGATCCTCTGTCCTCCTCACTCGGCCCGCCCTGCTCCGGCCCCCAGATGAGCGTCCAGGGGCTCCGTGGGCTGGAGTCCCCAGGGCCTGTCTCCCGCCTTCCTCCTCTCTGATGTGTGCGTCACTGGAAAGCTGACATCACAGAGTCCCTCGGAGAGCGTGGGCCGCACTATCTCTGAGACGGGGAGGTGCAGGAAGTAGACTTGGGGGACCCACGGGGACAGGAGCAAGGGGCAGACGCTAATCTGGTCAGCTGGGCTACAACTGCCCAGAAGGTGCTGCCACCAGACACGGCTCTCCTAAGCCAGTGGCCTCTCTCAGAATTCTGTCCCAAAGTTTGGACTCGTCGTAAACAAATTCCATTTTTACTCCCTTCACATAAATTGTCTTTTTTTGGGAACAGGTTAAAAAAGAAAGAAAGAGAAAGAAAGAACGAGCGAGTGCAGAGAAGGAAGTCGGAGGCGCGTGACTAATTCACAGGCACTGCAAATGAAAGGAGGAGGCTGCCCACGGGCCCACTGATCTCGGCAGCGGCGAGAATGAACTAGAAACAGCCATTCTGAAACACCAGGAGCCCTCAGCCACAGAGGAGGAGCCGCAGGGAGTGGCCGACAGAGCTGGCCGTCCCTGCCCAAGGACATGGAGCCGGAGCCCGCCGGGCGGGCATCCCCTCCAGTGCAGGACATGCGGGGGCCCTGCCATTGCTGCTCACAGAAACTTCCCTGGAGGCCCCAGGACGTCCTGACTGATGGAGAAACCACTGTCTACCATTCCCCGCTTGTCTGCCCACCGTGCCTTGGGGTCATGTTAAGTGGCTTTGGCTACACGATGACAACGGTGAGACCGGGCAAGAGCCCCAGACCCTGGTGCAAAGCATGCTGGGTAATAAAGGACTGAACCTGTGAGAGAAGCCCGGCCTCTGCCCTTGGCTAGCGGGCGGTGTGTCTTCAGGACCTAGAAGTGCCCCACCTGATGTGAGCGCCTGTGTTTCCGTAGGGGTCTGGGCCACCACGCCGTCTCACGGCATGGTGTATAAAGTGGGGGCTTTGGGTCGTGTGGGGTCTGCTTGACTGCCGTGGGGCTGGAGACCGAGGTCAACTATGTGGGAAGTCAACCAGGTCTATGTGTCTGAGTCCCAGCTACTCCTTAGGACCCCAAGACTCAGGCGAGCTGCCTGGTGGGCAACACTCCATGTGTGCCCTGTCACCAAGAAAGTAAGGCGTCCTGAGTTCCAGGGGAGCGGATGCTGGATTCGGTGCTTGGTTCCTGCCCGTGCTCTCTGCCCCATGGACCTCTTCCCTCCGCCGATTTCCACCTGGCACCTCTCTGTGTAATACCCCTTCACCACAAGTAGGAGGGCTTTCCTGAGCCCTGTGAGTCCTTCTCGCAAGTTTTGGAACCTCAGGGTGGCCCTGGACCTTCAAACACCACAGATGGTATCAGAAGTGGGAGTGGCCCTGGGGGACCCACAGACCCTGCAGTCGGTGTCAGAAGTGAGGGTAGTCCTGGGGACAGCTCTCTCCAACCTCACACCGCCGGCCCTTGAGGGGACTCAGGAGGGGTATGGTGGCCCAGGAGAGGAGGGGACAGGTTCAGCTCTGGGTCCTGCGCCCTCCCAGTAGCCCTGGTGCTCTGACAGCCGGGTCTCACGGTGAGGAGGCAGCGTTGTCCTGCCTGCAGGAAGATGCCGGAGCCGGTGCCCAAGGCGTCTCCATGGCCACATGGCAACGTGATTCATGCCCCCGAGAAGGATCTGTGCTTGAAAATGCTGAATGCGGAGAAGGAAGCGCAGACGCGCTGGGACAGAAATAGGCGCAGGCAGATGAAATTAGGCCTTTGTGTGCACAGAACTTTCTGCCAGAGACCCCAAAATACAGGGACGGGGGGGCAAAGGAGGGTGCAGCCCGCTTACTCCGCTGGTCTACCTGCCCCGAAAAATCAGAACTGGACCCCTGAGAGCATCTCCCAGAGCCACAGCCCCGGAAGGTCCCAGCTGCATCTCTTCATCTTTGTCTTTGTGTTGAAAGGCACCTGTGAGGCCCTGGCCGGTTGGCTCAGCGGTAGAGCGTCGGCCTAGCGTGCGGAGGACCCGGGTTCGATTCCCGGCCAGGGCACATAGGAGAAGCGCCCATTTGCTTCTCCACCCCTCCGCCGCGCCTTCCTCTCTGTCTCTCCCTTCCCCTCCCGTAGCCAAGGCTCCATTGGAGCAAGGATGGCCCGGGCGCTGGGGATGGCTCTGTGGCCTCTGCCTCAGGCGCTAGAGTGGCTCTGGTCGCAACATGGCGACGCCCAGGATGGGCAGAGCATCGCCCCCTGGTGGGCAGAGCGTCGCCCCATGGTGGGCGTGCCGGGTGGATCCCGGTCGGGCGCATGCGGGAGTCTGTCTGACTGTCTCTCCCTGTTTCCAGCTTCAGAAAAATGCAAAAAAATAAAAAAAATAAAAAAAAATAAAAAAAAAGAAAGGCACCTGTGGTCACCCTGAACCCACCTGGATAACCTAGGACCATGTTTTGTTTTGTTTTGTTTTTCAGAACAAACTCATTAGCAACCTTAATTGCTTCTGCAACATCCCCCACGGAGTGTCAGGTGACATATGCAGGGCGTGGTACCACATCATAGGGGTAGAACCCGCTCGGGGACCATGATTCTCACCCCCACATCACCCACAAGACAGGCACACACACCGCTGGGGCCCCAGCAGTGCTACAGACAGACAGACAGACACGGCTGGCCTCTGCTGCGGAAACGCTTCTACCGTGGGTTCTGGCCCCCAGTCAGTGCTGCTTTGGGGTCCACTGAGCTGAGAAGTTCATGGCAAACAAGTCTGTTCCCAGACCCCTGGCAGGGGTAGTCAAACTTTTTATAAAAACCGCCCACTTTTGCAGTGCTGGTCAACCTGGTCCCTACCGCCCACTAGTGGGCGGTCCAGCTTTCATGGTGGGCCAATCGCAGCGCTGTTTGGTTGCGAGGTAGGGACCAGGTTGACCAGCACTGCAAAAGTGGGCGGTTTTTATAAAAAGTTTGAAGACCCCTGGTAGAGGGTTATCAGCATTTGAAAGCACAGAGCATGCAGAGGTTGCCAATTCGATCCCTGGTCAGGGCACATCCAGGAACAGCGTCCCTGTCTCTGTGTCTCTCTCTCCCTTCCTCTCCTAAAAAAAAAAAGGTAATAATAACAAGATAAAATAAGTAAATAAATAAGAAAGCAAGCACAGGGCAAGGTCTGGAACAGAAGAACAGAAATATACTATAACCCAACATCACAGACGAAAACCCTGACTGCGTGTGGCCCTTCCAGGCGCTGGTGGCTGGGCTGTTTAGTTTTCATCTGATGTGCCTGGAACTCCTTAATGTCCCAGTGATCGGGTCCAGTAACCTCAGTGACATTCGGCAGCCATAACGTTCAGCTGTGGCAGGCTGGCGTGACCCCAACTGCTCCTTCCACCCAGTGTGGCTGTCACAAGCTCCACAATACCCCCCACCCCATAATAATCCACACCCCGTGAGATGCCCGGATCCTGGGCTTAAACGTACACACCATAATGTGATTCACAAGCAGCTCCGTGGGGCTCACACCAGCTGCACCGAACCCAGGGGTAGCGGCTGAGGGTCCCATGAGGACTCTACCTCATGGGGAAGGAGGGTGGTAGCTCATGTCGGCACTTGTTTCCGAAGTCCCCGCTCTCACCACGGGGCCTGAGCGAAGGTGGGTTCTGCACAGCGGGCCCCGGTCAGACCATTACCATGAAAACAGTCTGCGGCAGTTTCCTGGGAAACTCCCTGTGCCATTAATCACATTTTCTGGTCACCCAGGGATTCAATTTTGCTCAGTCTCCAGACTCACAAAAGCAGGAGAAATAATGGGCCAATATCTTTTAGATGAGAAGCACAGCTAACAAGGTTTCCATGCCATTGTGCCAGGGTCCCCTGATGAACAGGTAGATGGCAAGGGGCAGAGGGTAGAAGGGGCGTCTGGAGCCGGATGGGAAAATGGAGAGGGTTGAGGCTCGCCACCCACACCTGATGGGCAGAATGGTCCAGGTTCCCAGGCTCTGGGAAGGTGGGATGTGAGGATCAAAGAAGATGACGTACCTACCCCATGGGACGCTTCCTCAGGTCCTCCTAACAGTGAGCTACTGTTGTGATTTTTATGAAGATAATCATCATGTCAATCGTGCCCTTACTATACCTTGGACCTCAGTATTTCCTACAAGAAAATGAGCCAAATCACCCACGTCTACTCACCGCTGTGAAGGACAGCGGAAGCTGCGCAGGGGACAGACACGTGACGAATGTCTACAACACAAGCGGTCACCACTCCCATGACCTCCACAGAGAAGTAACACAGGACAAGGTTCTCTCAGATCTTCTCCAATGACCCGCTCCCCAAGACATCCCTTTCTAAATGTTTTCCAAAAATGTAAACCCCCAACTTCAACTTAAGTTTGTCATTGGCTTTGTCCTCTTCTCCTAACAAACAAACAAACAAAAAAAGTAAGGGGTCAAAAGAACATTCCAGAAAACCATTCCAGCTAACTCGGGTTTGCTCCTGCTTTGACACGTTTTCCTGACCGCATTGCCTGGTGGGTTCCTGAGATAGGAAAGCTCAGAGGGATGAGGCCGGGTGGTGAGGCCGCTGCCATGCCGCTGCCCGGTGACTCGTGAGGTGACAGCAGTGTCCCAGGAGGCAGCGGCCGAGCGAGCACCACGCTTCCGTGCCAGCCAGACGCGGCTCTCAGGGAACAAGCGACAGGCCCAACAAGCCCAGGTCATCGCAGGGCAAGCTCAAGTTCAGGGCACGCACTGTGCCGTCGAGATCCCCAGGTTACCGTGGCATCTCACTAAAGGGATAAACGTCGACCGAGTCGTTTTTCAACAGACCCCAGGGCTCGGCTCTGAGGTCCAGGCAGAGGGGAAGCAGAAGTCACCGGGAATAAGATGCATCCCAGGGGCGATTGCTTTAATCCACTCCCAGAATGGCTCATAATCGCTCTTTAGCATGGAGCTGGTAAAAGGGCTGCTCCTCCGTCGGGCCTCCTCGCCGGGGGATGTGCTGGGAGGGCAGGCAGGACAGCTGCTCTGCGTCCAGCACTCTCGCCTCCCGCCCACGAGCAGCAGAGGCCCGTCTGTGATAGGACGGGGCCAGGGTGGCTGTCACTGGGCAGCCTGGTGCACGCTGGCGTAGGGGTGTGCTTCTCATGCCGTCACCTCCTCCCGGCCATACGCACGGTGATATCCCCACCCTTCACGTGAGGCTTAGAGGGACTGTGGGCACTGCCCATGGCCCCACAGGGGCCTGGCCGCATCCTGCCCAGGGAGCCACAGACAAAGCCCATGTTCCGAAGCGCTGGCCCTGAGGCAGGTGCCCTAACGATCCGGACACGGAGAGCGGAAGAGACACTTCCGGGACTGTGCACAACAGCCAGCAGGGAAAGCCCCCCGTACGTGTCCCCCAATGGACGTGTGGTGGAATATTATTTGGCCATAAAGAGGAACAGAGCACCGATGCGTGCCACAGCGGGGACGACCCTCGGAGCACACGCCGCTGAGTGGGAGGGGCCAGGCAGGAGAGGTCACACTGCACGGGTTTCATCCGTGTGAACTCCTCAGGATAAGCAACTCCATGGAGACGGAAGGCGGACGGGTGGTTGCCAGGGGGATGAGAAGGGGCAGGGATGGAGAGTGACGGCTGACAGACCCGGTTTCCTTCTGAAAGATAAAAATGTCACGGGACTAGCTCGTGGAGAGAGCCTGCACAGCACGTACCTGCTAAACGCCGCTGAGGTGGACGCTCCGCTCAGGTTCATTTTATGTTTGGTGCGTTGTACCTCCACGGGACAGTTTTTTTGATCGAGTCAGGGTCCCTCCTATGAAACCCAGATGGGTCCTGGGGCCACTCCCATAAATCTTACCGGCCTGTGACTCTATAAGATCCCAGGACTCCTGTATGAGACAGGGTCCCGAAGGATGCCAGGGCCCGAGGGAGACTGTGGGGGGCGGGCGCTGCGGAGCCCACCCTTCCCAGCGTCCCTCGGAGCCTCCTTGACGTCGGCCTCTCACCAAAAACGAGTGGGAGACAATTAAAAAAGGCTCTGCCTGTGGACATCAGCCTGGGTCACACTCCCGGGCGGGAGCCCCCGGTCCAGGGTCACACAACAGGCAGAACAAGGAAAGGAGGCAGCCGGGCTCTCTGGGGGCCCCCCGCCCGCCCGGGGCTGGGGCAGGACGGCGCGGCTGCCCAAGTCTCGGGACGTTCCTCTAGGAGTCCGCGGGGGCCACGCCGCTGACTTGGCATGACCTCCGACAAATTGCTTCACCCGGCCCTGCCTCAGTTTACCCATCTGTGAAATAAGGCTAACGATATTTCCTGACCTGGAAGAGCTGTTAAGAGTCTGTTAATTAAAGTGTTTGAACTGCTTGACAGATGATGGATGTCAGGGCCAAAATTTATTAATTGCTGATTTTCAAGACCACTGATGCCTTACACCCACTGCCCCCTACCCCCACGGCACACAGACACATGCAGACACACAGACACACGCACACACACAGACACATGCACGAGCAACAGTTCTCTCTCTCTGCAACTTTAAAGGGATATTAGCTTTACAGCCACGCAGGTTTGGAGCCATACGTGGACAAAGGGGGCAGCGACCATAATGACATTCTTTGGAGAGAAAATCAAGTCCCCTAAAGTCGCCTCCCCTCCCCCGCCCCCAGCCACTGGGAATTTCGGTGCTGTTGGATTATTGCCTCTCATCTCCAGGGGCTTATCCCCAAATATAAATGTGTCACGTGGGCAGGTGAGGAGCATCTTCCGGGGGGGGCTTCTCTAAGGGCTCAGAGGGGCTCGGGGACCTGGTGGGGGCGGGGCTCTGAGGGCTGAGAAGAGGTAGAAAGGGGACACAAAGAGAGTCGAGGTGGCGGAACAGGCTGTGCGCTGTCCCCGCGTGGTCCTGGGCCATCGTTCTCCCAGGAGGAATGGTGAGTGAAAACAGACCAGACGGCCGCAGGACAGCCAACTGCGGGCACGCTCCTGAGCTCCTCCTGACACCTGGGGTTTCCCAGGGTTTCCGCCCAGACCTCCTCCTGCCTGCCTGCCTGTCTGTCTGACCGTCCTCCACGGGGCCAGCACCCGACTGCCTGACCTGTCAGCTTACAGGCTCTGCCCCGGGTGGCTCCGCCAGGTCTGCTGGCTGCCCCGACTCTCAGCAGCCCCCTCCTCTCCCCACCGCAGTGCCCAGGGTCCATGTTGTAGCTGAACACGCAGGAGGAGGTCTCAGGGCTTCCCCAGAACCGGCAGCGTTTCTCAGCCAGGACTTGGCGTCCGAGGCCCCCACACGCTGGTCCTGCTGACCTTTCCAGGCTCCTCTCTCCTGCTACCCCCACGCCTTCCTCTCCCACAAGGGAGAAAGGGGTCCCATGGACCTGCTCTGCCCACTCCTCACACCCGGCTCCTCCCAGGGACAGAGGCCTGGGGGAGGGGTCTTCAGCAAGTGATCGAAGTGCTAGGTGCCTCCGCGTCCCCTTCTGTGAAGCGGGTACACCGTCAGTGCTAGTAAGCGGCAGGCCCCTGCTGCCTCAGCCCAAATGCACCTTCCTTCTTGGGCACACCTGCCTTCCTCCCATGGGTCCCACCAGATGGGGGTTGCTGCCCCTTCCTCCAGAAAGCCTTCCCAACTGCACCAGGTATGGCTGCCGGCTTCTTCCCCTCGGCTCCTGCAATGCCATCCGGGCCTCGGCTACGGCTCCGCATAAAGGTTTCTGCAGAACCGGGGAGGCTTCCCCTGTGTCCACACGGAGCTCAGCGCCCGCGCGCAGTAGGTACACCAACATGCCTGCTGATGGGAGCCCGCAGTGGGGACTCTTCCTTGGCCCGAAGGCCAAGAGCTGCGGTCCTGGATCAGCTGTCCCTTGGGGCACCACCCGGGTGGTCAGTGCCACCCAACTGCATCCCGGACCCAGCCAGGGACCCCAGGCGGGAGAACCTGGACAGCAGATGGCCGCACGTGAGCCACCTCTCAGGTTTTCTGGGGCATCATGCCTCGGCGAAGAGAATCAAATTAGCCTGAAAACGCTGAGTGAAGGAGGAGACCGGAGCATGAGCACTGAGACCACTGGGGAGGAACGGGCAGTAAACTGGCCCAGTGCTGGGCTCCGGGTAAGAGACCGCAAGCGCCTGCAAACCCACGAGGGGCGTGAGGCCACGGCACCTGAGCCTGGAGCTTCAGGGGAACGCTCCATCCACATTTCTTGGGACTGTGCAACGCGGGTCACACAAACAAATGTGCTGACTCTTGTCTGGCAGAACGGGCTCCCTAAGGAACCAGTGCCTTCCAAGAAAGCCCGCAGAGGTGGGGGGCGGGAAGCATAGCTTCCTTCAGCATGTGGGCATGGCCCTGAATGTTCTCTTTAGAAAAAGGAGGGGGCGGGCACCATGAGGGAGGCGGGCCCCGAGGGGGGTCCTTCCCTCCGGATTGTAAGGGACCCCCTGGCGAGTCCCAGAGTGTGGTTGGAACTCAGCGGGACCAAGGCTGATGTTGAGGCCTTTGTCATGGGCGGTGGACCCCACGGTTCCGGCAGGTTCATGGCAAAACACAAAACAGAATGCCCCTGCCTGGGAACTGGCTCTTTTACAGAAACATCACCTTCCACAAACAGTGCCCACACGCTAACAAAGTCCACGGGGTGCCCGGGGAACTGCCTCCCCCCTCACCCAGGCTGGCTGACAGTTTGGGAGACTGATTCCATGGTAGAACACTGACTTTCTTTTTTTTTTTTCTGAAGCTGGAAATGGGGAGAGACAGTTAGACAGACTCCCGCATGCGCCCAAACGGGATCCACCCGGCACGCCCACCAGGGGCGATGCTCTGCCCTCCAGGGGGCGATGCTCTGCCCCTCCGGGGCGTCGCTCTGCGCAACCAGAGCCACTCCAGCGCCTGGGGCAGAGGCCAAGGAGCCATCCCCAGCGCCCGGGCCATCTTTGCTCCAATGGAGCCTTGGCTGCGGGAGGGGAAGAGAGAGACAGAGAGGAAGGGGGGGTGGAGAAGCAAATGGGCGCTTCTCCTATGTGCCCTGGCCGGGAATCAAACCCGGGTCCCCCGCACGCCAGGCCGATGCTCTACTGCTGAGCCAACTGGCCAGGGCCAGAACACTGACTTTTGATCACAGTGGCCATCAGTCCGGGAGGGCGGTCATGGGACCCAAGCCAGAGGTGAGCTAGATCATTTAGATGCCGGAGCCAAGTGGAACGTCACCCAGACAGCCGTGAACTTGGCCTGGCCTGTCTCCAAAACTTCCGGTTACCTCCCGGGGATACCCTGGAGCTGTCTCGGCCCACCCCTGCAGGAGGGTCCTGCCTCTGACCCTGGGTGCCGTTCTTCCTCTGCGGCTGCCCGGCTGGTCCTCAGGCGGGGCTCCAACCACATGGACAGGCTTCTGTGGTCACATGGACACTCCACGGTCATCGCTCTCCTAGCAGGCTTGGAACCCCCTGAAAACCGGGAAGCGCCCTTTCTACCTCCGTACTGGGGGGCATCCACGAGTATCCCACATGGGCCAGGTAGGAAGGAAGCTAGCCCAGATGCCAGCCTCTGACTCCATGTTTTGCTGCCTGCCTAGGCCTGGTGGACGTGGCATCTCTTAAGTACATCCCGAACTCACCTGTTCCTAGACTGGGAAGAACAGGAGGGGTGCTCAGGAGACAGACACTGGAGCCACAGTGCCTGGGTATGAGTTTCAGCTCTGCCATTTCCTTGCTGTGTGACCTTGGGCAAGCCACTCAACCTCTCTGTGCCTCCCCTGGAAACAGGAGATAATTAAATGCCTACATCACAGCAATATTGTAACGACGAGTTAAGATCTGTCAAGTGCTTAGAATGGAGCCTGGGATAGAGTGAGCATGGACATGTGACGTATACACCTCATGAGGTTGTGCAACCCGACTGCCGACAAGCTCCACCTTCAGTCCTCTCAGGAGGAAGGGACATCTGTGACACTCGGGTAACCGTGTTCTCCCATCCTATGCCCACGGCAGGTGTAACGAACCACCTTTAGGCAGTGTTCCCTGTCTCAGTCACAGGGAGAACTCGGAATCCTTCTCAACACAGAGCTCAAGGCAGGAAGTACCACAGAGCCAGCACAGGGCCCCAGAGAGGAGACACTTCCCTGCCCCGAGGTCTGGGGAGCCCTGCTCCTGACACCAAAGGATAAGGTTGCATCTGAGAGCCAAGGCCCCCCCAAAGGCCGGTTGGGCTGTGCCTCTCGTCCACACACATGGGGCCAGCCTAGAAGGATGTGATCAGGTTCTTCCGAGTCCCCAGCTCTCTGAGGCACCGCCCCCACCTGGAAACAACACAGCGCAGTGGAGGAAACAGCCCCTTGCGCTGCGGCGTCCAACACACAGAAAACCTCTCTCCCAGGAAGCTTCCTGCAAGCACTGCCCTGTGCCTATGGACCCAGCTCTGTCCCTCTCCCTAAAATGATGCCCTGCAGCTCTTGGCTGCATGGGTGGACATCCCTGAAGTGGCACTGCTGTCCCGCTGGAAGAAAACACTCGCTCTGAGGTCAGCACAGCTGCCTAGTAACTCCAGACGGCTGGGTGGCGGGGGGTATCGCAGGACCACTGCCAACCCCCTGCTCGCAGCCCCAGCCCGCACGCTCCGTCCTCCAGAGTGGGAACCACACCCAGGCCAGCGAGGAGCCTGTCCTCTGTCCTCTCCTGGGTCCACACACTCCCCTCCAGCACCCCCCCATGCCAAGGCAGAATGTGGAGCAACCTAACTGGATTCATCTCACGAGAGGAGCACGCTGTGGGGGACCCACTTGACCTTCCACGAATGTTTATCACCTGACAAATGCACAGGTAGACAAAGCTATGCAGAGTCAGCTCACCTCTCTGCCATGAAGAGAAGGAACCCAACCAAACCTGGAGCTCATAACCCAGGGGCTTCTGGTGACCCCAGAGCACTGACACCTGCAGCGAGAGATACGCAAATGACGTGCCCACAACACACCTCGTGCCTGAATGTTCACAGACGGCACCCTGACTCATACGAGCTGCAATGGAAAAAGCAGCCGCATGCCCCTCCCTCAACAGGTGGGTGGACACGCTGGCGGTGGCACGTCCAGGAAAGGATTTGGAAAAAAGGACCTCACTGTGACGTAGGTGGTCCTCAAGGACAGCACGCTCCGTGAGGCAAACCAGACCGAAAAACAACATCACGTGTGAGCGACAGGAAATGCCCAAAGAGGCAAGGCAATGAGACAGAGCCCAGCTTAGTGGCTGCAGGAGGCTGCGCGCAGACATGGGGGCTGACCGTCCGCCCCACGAGGGCTCTCACCGGGGTGATGGATATGTCCTAAGTGTGGACAGTAGTACAGCCGCCAAATGTCACCGAATTGCACACTGAAAATGGGTGAGCACGACAGTAGATGCATGCTAGCTCAATAAACACGCACGATAGCTCACACTCACACGTGGTGGGTGTCCCTTTCACCCAGACGTCTAAGCTCTGCCAACCCCGACTTTCTCAATGTGACCATTCATTCATTCCCACCGTTTAATTTCACAGGAGCGCCCCAGAGGGCCCCTTGGAATTAGTGACATATCTATTTTTAATTATTAAATAGACTGAATAACAGTATCTGTGTCACAAGGATGTTTTCCTCCCTTTGTGACGTTGCGTTAATTCTTGGCTGCCAAATCATCTCTCGTTGAGGCGATCAACCCTTTACTTTAAAACCGCAGATGTCTGAAGGACCTACAGATTCAGCATCTGCTGGATATGGGGGAGGGGGTACAAAGTGCTGACCTGACGTCACAGCCTCTGGGTCCTTCGAGTTTTGTTTTGTTCTGTTTTTTTTTCCTTTTAATCCCAAAAAGGCAGTATGTAACTTAAGGGAGTGAGATGGAAAGTTTACATAAAGGACAGGAGCCACAAGGGACAGTGAAAACAGTATGAATGGACCTTGCAGTCCATGAAACCTGGGTCCAAATCCCAGCTCACCCACTAACTAGCTGTGTGACCTCAAACAAATGACTTCACCTCTCTGAGCTTCAGCATGCTCTTTTGTCAAATGAGAGCAACGACACCCACTTTGCAGGGTTGCAATGACAACCCTGGGGATGAACTGAGAAGATGTACATGGGTAGGGTCACTTAGCACAGTCTACACTGCAGAAAGGTCCAGTGGACTCCAGTGCCTCCTCACTGGACATCAGAGGGAGGGGAAAGAGGAGGAATGAATGGGTCTAGTTCACGGAGTCTCAGACGCTCAGAGCCAAACCCAACACAGAGCTTCCCAACTCATCATCGCCCAGCTTCATCCAGCAAGCATTTGGATGGCGTGTGTGCATGTGGACGCTCACACACAGCACACACACGCACACGCCCTCTGGTCACAAAGACCGAAATGAAAACAGCAGAGACCACAAACTAACATCCTGCTTCACAAATGTGGAGCCCCTGTCTTCCTGATGCAGAAGAGGGAAGCCCACCGTTTCTCTGTCTGACCCGGCATCCTCAGAGCGTGGTCCGGAAGCCGCCCAACGTGCCAGGGGAGGAAAGTGGGGCTGGTCCCAAAAAAAAAGGCTGCTCTATTTTCAGAGCTGACCTGATTTATGTGAGGATCTGGACAGCTCTTCTTATCCAATAATTATGCTCTGGGTCGTTTATTACTGTCACCGATGATGGATTTCACAACATTAGCAGCGCCACGCGCATTCGGAGGCTTGCGGTATGTTGCATCCTAAACGGGGCAGAATCCCAACATGGCAAAGCTCGTCGAGCTCTTGTTACAGCCCCCTCCCCATTCCCACATCCCTCGTCATGGCCATTAATCCCCAGTGCACGGTCCCTAGAGAGGATGCACACACAAACACACACACGCACGCACTCAAAACACAACCAGGTGCTATTCTCTGTCAAAGAACTAAAAATATTAGTTTGTTTTCTTAAGGTTAAATTTTTTTTATTGTAGATTCACAAGTGCTAGGAACTGTAACCCAGAAGGGTCTTATGCACCCTTCACCCGCCAACCCCAGGATGCGTGACATCTTGCACACATGCTCATGATGACACCAGCAGGACACTGCTGCTGGGCACTGAGTGTCCCACGGTGTGACTGTGCCCTGTGTCCCACCACTCAACCCCCTGAAGGGCAGCTGGGTTGCTTCCAACGTGGGACCATGACAAAGAAGGTTCTGCCATAAACATTCGCGGACAGGTCTGCATGTGGACATAAGTTTCCTATCTCTGGAATAAACGCCCAAAAAGAAAACCGTCCACAGCGTGGCAGCTGCCCTTTCCGTGTCATGAGGAACTCCCCAACTGCTGTCCAGGTCGGCGGGAGCGTCTCTCCCGCCGCCAGCCGTGTGCGCGCCAGCTCCGGCACATCCTGGCAGGCACCGGGTGTTGTCGTTGTTTTGTACTGAATATTTCCGCCATTCAGATGGGTGGAGAGTCACGTCTCACTGTGGTCTGAACCTGCATTTCTTTAATAGTTCCTGGCGTTCAACACCTCTCCACATGCCTTTTGTTTTTTCGTCTAAATATCCTCTTTGGTGAAATGTCCCTTCGAGGCTTTTACCTGTTTCTAACTAGACTGCTCAATTTTTTTTTAAAGCTAATATGGAGGGTTGACTACCTCGTTTTGACTGTTGAGCTTGGAGAGGTCTTTATGCATTTTAGATACGAGCTCAATGTCCAACAGGTATTCTGCAAACATGCTCTCTCACCCTGTAGCTTGTCTTTCTATTCTCTTTAAAAAAAAAAAAAAAGTCTTTCAAAGAGCAAATTTTAAATTTTCGATGAGGTCGACTTTATGGGTTTTTTTCTTTCAAAGAATTCTCATTTGACTGTCACGTGTAAGAATTCTTTGCCTCGTCTCGTATCTTGAAAACGTTCCTCTTATTTTTTTTCTCCTAAGAGTGTGACTGTTTGACATTGTACATTTCATTCTGTAATGCAGTTTGAGTTAATTTTCTATCAGGTGCGAGACTTAGGTTGAAGTTCCTCTTTTTTTCTTCGCTGTGAATTTGGATCTCCCGTCTTTCCAAGACCGTTTTTCGAGAAGGCTATCTGTCCTCCCCTGAATTGGCACCTCTGCCAAAACTCTGCGGGGCATATTTGTGGGAGACGATTTCTGGATTCTCTGTTCCATGTCATTGATCTACGCGTCCGTCCTTACGTGGACACCATCCCATCTTAATTACCATAGCTATAGAATAAGTCTTGTGCTGAGAGAGACTGATGCCTCTCCTGTGAGAATTCTTTCTTTTTCTTTTTTTTTAAGCTGTTTTTAGCCATTCTAGTTTCTTTTTATATCAATTTTAAAAATAATCTCATCTATGGGCGCAAATACATCGCTGGGACTTTTAAAAAGTGTCAAACCGCTCCATCAGTTTGAGGAGAACCGGCAACCTTAACTGCGTTGAACCTTCTCCTCTGTGAACAAGGTACAGCTGGCTGCTCACTTTATTCCGACCGCCTAGATGTCTCTCATCGGTCTGGGTATCCTCACCACACACGTTGTCGGCATAACGTGTTTTGTTTGCATTTATTCCAAAATCCTCACCATACATTGTGAGCATAAAGTGTTTTGTTGCCTTGATTTCAAAATCCTCACCATACACATTGTCGGCATAACGTATTTTGTTACATTTATACCAAAATGTTTCCTTGCGGCCTCCATGTGTTCATTGTTGGTAGAGACACACAAATATAAATAAATAAATAAAATGTATCCTTGTACATTTATCTTGTATCCTGCGACCTTGTTGAACTCACGGGTTAGTAGTTCTGGGGCTTTATACAGATAACGTGAGATGTTCCATGTGAATAGTCATATCACGGGCCCATGTCAGCAAACCCAGACAGGTTTTCTCTTCCTTTCTCAGGTCTTTCCTTTCCTTTCCTGCCTGTTATCTCAGTGGTTGAAAATGACAGGAGGGTCCTGAGTGACCGCAGTGAGTCCGAGGGCCCATCCTGGCCCCGTGCCCGGTCTCAGAAGAGAGCTTCCAGTTTCTCAGCACAACATCTGGGTCGGTCGAAGGCTTCGGTGGACATCCTTTTCAAAGTTGAGTAGGTGGCACCTCCATTCCGATATTTCTGAGAGTCCTCACGGATGGGTGTTGAATTTACCAGACACGCACAGTCGTGTGCTTTTTCACCGGCAGCCTTTTGCTATGGTAGATGGCGTTGACTGATTTTCAAATAGTGTATCATTTTTGCCTTCGTAGAAGAAAGCCCACTCGACCACGGCATATGCTTCTTTTTACATACAGCCGAAGTGTACTCGCTAATATTTTCTTAAGAATTTGGGGGGGGGGGGCTGGCCAGGTGACTCAGTGAATAAAGTGTCATCCAGCACACAGAGGTCACACACAGGTGTGAATCCGGTCAGGGCACATAAGAGAAGCAACCAATGAGTGCACAACTAAATGGGACAACCCAATGGAACAACGAGTAGATGCTTCTCTCTCTCTCTCTCTGTCTGTCTGTCTCTCTTTCTTCTTTTCTCTCTCTCTCTCTCTCTCTCTCTCTCTCTCTCCCTTCCTCTCTTGCTCTCTCTCAAATCAATGGGGAAAAGATTATTTTTAAGGATTTGGTCGGGGGGTCCATTTTCACAAGTGATACTGGCTTCCAGGTTTCTCTCTTCGGACGATCTTGGTTTGGTTTTGACTTCAGGGTGATGTCAGCTTCATAAACCGATCTGAGAGCGTTGGTTTCTCCACCGCGCTTCCCTGGGGCCGCCGGAACGTCCCCACTGGGACCTTCCCTTCCTGCAACCTAAACCGCGGATCCCAGGAAAGGGGTCCCGAAAATGCCCTGCGGGGCCCCAGACGCTGGAGGTCCACCACTGAGCGCTTGCTCCTGAAGCCCCTGGCGTTTAAATGACCCCTTCCCCGTCTGTCCACTGGAACTTGCAGCACAGCCGGCACACGTCCACGGGAGGAAGTTGCGCCAATGGACTGTCTGGGCCAAGAGGAGCCACGTGGTCTGCTTGCGATTCAGTCGCCCCCACACCCGTCAGTCTGCCTCCTCTCGGGGTCTGAGAAGGAACCGATGGAGCCTGGCCGACCTGAGTCAGGGGAGGTAGAGTGGGAGCTTTCTCAGAGCTCAAAGCGGTCACCACGCAACTTAGACAGAACTCCCCAACTGTGGAATCATCCCACACTACAAATCCTTTACTCTCCTCTTTCAAATACGTGGGCTTTGTCTCTAGCTAACCGTGACCTGGTCCTCATTAAGTCTCAATCCCCAAGAAAGCCAAGGAGGAGGGGAGATCTCAGCGTCACTGTAAGGCCAGTAAGTCTACCATTGGCCCCAAGCCCCCCCCCCAAGTGTGCCTGTTCTCCCCTGGTGGTATCCTGGCTCCCCCCATCCCACTGACAGACGTGTGCCTCCTGCCTTCACGTTCTCTCCCCAGTTACGCCCACCTTTCCTTCAAGACACTTAAACATTGGGTGCTCTAGCTCCTACTGAACTCATAACGACTCAAAGGGTTCAACTGCATCATTTTTCCTGAACATGTCTGCGTTCCAATGATAACCCTCAAGCCAAAGGAATGAATCTCTAATGGTGGAATTGTGAGTACCAGGAAAACCACCAGGTTGAAGAAGTGATCTATCTATCTGAGTCTGAACAGGGCCTCTGCTTAAGACTAGCCCTAGCTGGGCATTCCTTCCCTACGTCTCAGCATGAAACGAGGGACGAGTGACCACAAGGACAAGACTTGGTAAAGCAAGGGCACAGGGCCATGCAGACACACGTACTCATCACAGACATATCGTGGGTGTCCACTACGCCCCAGGTACTCTTCATAAGTGGGGGGGGGGGTGAAGTGTGAGATGCAGTCCCCGCTCAGGGACCAGGGCTTCTCTCCACTGCAAAGCTGATACCTACATGCAGGGTCCTGAGACCCCCCAGCAAACACACACACGGCCAGCTCCAATGTCCTGGCACTACTGTCCCCGAGGTCACACATGGCTGAGCATGACTTTCCTCAGCAACCGCACAGCCCAGACAACTGCCCACTCGGGGCTGGAGAAGGGGGGGAATGGGAGGGCAGAGAGGCAGCATGCCTTGCCAGGACAACCCTCCTTGGCTGGCCACTGAGAGAAAGTGCCACAATTGGCGGACGTCCCAGTGAGTGGACAGAACAAGCAGAGGGAATGGCAGGCTGGGGAGGTCACAGCGCAGATGGACCCAGCGTGGCTGCCACCAGCCTTTCTCTGGGCAGGAGGAGGTAAAGCAATGAAGTGATACCTTTTGGAGAGTGCACACACTGAGTGGAAATAGAAGCACGAGCCCTACCCCCTGCCCCTGGTCCCCTGTTGGTCCCACGGCAGGACCCTGTCCTGTGCTAACAAATCAGCCCTCCAAGCCCGGCTCTTTCTGGGTCCTATTAGAAATGTCTATCAACTATGAGGACCCCGCAGGTGGGTGGTGGGTTTCCGGCTTCTCACTGTTCCTAGGGCTCTTTCCAAACAGAGAGAACCTGGATCCAGGCACAGATCCCGGAGCCACGTCCCAGGGCCTCGGTGTCCCAATTACCTCAGCGCACCCAAAGGCTTCTGGGAGGCAGTTTGGCAGCTGCCTCATCCCTGCCACCCCCTCCAGCAGTGGTCGGGGATAGAGACCTCATTGCATTCTCCTGTATGGGGCTCTAGGGCTGGCACTGAAGCAGTACTGTCCCCAGCTGAGTGCTGGGGTACAGAGAGCTGTCCCCAACCAGTGGGTTGGAGCAGCCAGATCTTCTCCGGATGGCAGATCTGATCCAGCCCAGACATGGACGAACAGTAGGGGGGCCAGAGCCCCCACCTGAGGGACCCCAGAGCTCCTCTGACAGGCATGCCGCAGCCTCTGACTTTCTATTAACCGAGAGCTCCTCTGAGTTACATAACTGCCAGTCCCCACGCCCGGCCTCCTGACTCACCTGCTCTAGAATTCCTAGAAGGGGTCTGAGAGGCAGTGAGTCCAGTCGGGGCCATGTGGTCTGTGGGCTCCAGCAAGGCCCTGCTCCTTTCTCCCCCCTCATGTCTGACTGGCATCAGGCAGGAGAAACCCTCTCGAGCCAGACTACAGACAGGAGAATCTAGATCAAGGATATATTTGGCTTCGCAAGCTAATCTTTACATCAGTTTGGTCTCTACTGACTTGTAACCCTTTGAAGAAAACTGGGCAGGTGCACACGGAAGGCAGATGACTCTTACATAACCCCAGATAGAGGCTCCGGGCTCTGGGAGGCTCCACAGTGCCGGCGTGTCCGGCCAGGGTCTGGCATTCACCCAGGTCATCGTGACCCCAGGCGCGGCTTCATCCACGTGCTCCGGGCACGCTGTGGTCTGCCCACAAGGAGCCCGAGGCAGGTAAGGATGGAGACACACTGTCCTCAGCCCACTTCCGCCAAACACCTTGACGGTGCCCAGGTCATCAGGGCCAGGACAGGGTGAACGCAGCCAGGAGGAGGCAGGAAGCAGCAGGAAACAAGCTGGCCCCTGCCTAGGGACCAGAAGACGGACAGAAGTCTCTGGGAGACCCAGAGCTGTCTCAGTATGTGAGCTGGATGCACGGAAGGAAAAGGAAGCAGGTGATTAAAATAAATCCACAGAAGGAACAGCCTGGGAGGATCCTGCCACCCCCTCCTCCACACGGACCGTGGATCCCCCAGGGCTGGGGGCGGTGTGAGAGTTAGGGGGTGCGCCCACGTGGGAGAAGGATTTGAGCTGCCTCCTAAAATGGCGACACGTCCCCGCCTCATTGCCCCTGATGAGAATCACATCCACGATGCTCCATGGATTCCAGCTGCAATACATTCGGAAGCAGCCGCTGGACACAGGCGTGAGCAGGATTCACCAGGAGGGCCAGGTCTGTTGACAGAGCATCTGGCTGTCCTCTAATGCCCACGTACAACCCCAGCGGCTGGAGGACATCACGGGCAAGGCTGGTGATAGCTGCCCCGCTGGGTCCATGCGGCGAGGCTGAAATGTGGCACAGCGTGCTCTGGGAACTGCGAAGTGCCCCCGTGGAAGGAGAGCGTGTGACATCATGTGGTCACACACCCTGCCCCCCCCCATCACAGCCACACCCCAGGGCCTCCCAGACCGAAGGGGCCAACGCGGAACCTTAGGGTAAGAGAACAGACACAGCGACTCAAGGGGACAGGGCCTAGGAAGCAGCCACAACTTTGGCTAGCCACTGAGGACGCCCCACGAAAGCCCGGCTCATGCAGAGCCCCGGCCAAAGCAGCGGAGACAGGGACGTGCAGCCTCACCAGGGAACCTAACTCAGAGCTGGGCTGCCTGCTGAGCAAGCACCCCCCACCCCCTACCCCAGCTGCTCCTGGTGCTCAGTGAGGTCCAGCTCCAATCAGGGCAGCGGGGCGGCAGCTGGCCACCCTCAGGAGATACCTGGATCTGTGGTGATGGAAGGAAGGGTCGCCAGAGCTTGGCCACAACCACCCCCACCAAAAAAAGGCACAAAAACAGCTCAAAAAATTTTTTTTAAAAAAAGACTGCATGTTTCCCCTCCTAGGAAGAGGAGGCTCCTTAACATATCTCCTCTCAAAAACAGAAGCAGAACAGCAAGCCCAGACTTTGTCTCAGAAGCCGGAGCTGAGAGCCCCTCACTCAGGTAACAGTCAGAGTCCTCTTGCATTACTTAGGCTCCCAGACGGGTGTCTACCCATCACGTCACAGTCACAGTCACAGTCACAGTCAGGCTGCACGCCAGCCAGCAGGAGGCCCAGGGCTCACCTGAGAGCCACAGACCAAGCAGAGGTGACGGCCTGACTTCAAGAAAGAAGTGCATTTCAGGTCTCCAACATCCAGTCCCTGCAGGGCTCTCTTGTGCCCACTGGTGCCCGGCATAAGGCAGGGCACGCAGACCCTTCGAACACAGGACCCTTCTCCTGGCCCGGGCCACTGCTCTAACACACAACAGGACTCTCTCCTATCTGCCTTCCTCCCCAGCAGGTGACAGTTCATCCTTAGAGACCCACTGGCAGAAAATCTCCTGTGCTAACAGAAGGGAAAAAAACAAAAGGTCAGACTTCAAAATCACCAGCCGAACTATTTCCTAACCCCAAGCAGAGCTCACTGGGGGGAGGGGCACTCTATAGGAAGTGCACTAGTGGATTCTGAGCCCACAGAGAGCCTTCTTGCCCTGGTATTTACTCTCCTCTCCCCTTGTCAAAATGTGCTCATCTCTCAATCTAGCAACTTAGTTACCAAAAGGAAAAAAAAATGTCGGTTCATATAACTTGCCAGCAGTCAGTAATCAAGGGCCTAGCAGCTAGCAGTTCCGGAGGTGCTCAGAGGTCTTGTGGGGGGGCACCGGATCGTTCCCAAGGCCCTGGGTTCTGGCTGAGACCCGAAGGCAGAGGGTAAGGTGCCTGGAAGGGTCACGGGCAAAGCCTTCTGCTCCATTTTGTCTGCGTCCAGAACCTCATCTAGTCCAAGCACACGTATAGGTAGATGCAGGCCCGGGCCAGTGCCCACAAACCCCAGCCGCCTCGCCATTAACCTTTGGAAGCCCACGCCGGCAAAGACCCAGCCTCTGGGAGAGGGAATGTCGCTTTCCAGAAAAAAAAAAAAAAGAAAAAAGGTCAATCATAACATTGGACAATTTCCTCTAGATGTTGTAAACAGTCTTTACCCCAGGAGTGGAGAACCATCTCATCTATCAAGGGTAGCTGGAAAATGCTTGCAGAGCTCCGCCCGTCCGGATTTCTCAAAATCAGGACGCGCACTTGATCCTCCCTGGGGCTCACTCCGCCCCGCCCCCTTTGACCGGGTGGCGGTGGGGGCGGCTCAGGCAGCCGGCTGGGCTTCACCGGCCCTTTCCTCCCCAACGCGGGAGCGCAGTGCATCCCAGTGGACGGACTCAGGAACCGCACGCCGGCTCTCTCCACCTCCGCCTACCTCCTCCCGGCTCTCGGTGGCAACCTGGGACCCAAACGCCCAGCTCCGCGGAGCCCCCAGCCCCAGCCCCAAGCAGGAGGGTGACGGCTCTGAGGCACTCTGCCCCTCAAGGGGACAACTGTGTCCGTGCTGAGCCCTAAGCCGCCCTAGGCAGGGGTTGAAGCCCGAGCGCCAGCCTAGACGGGCAAAGTTTGCGGAAAAAGGTCTTCCTAGGTACCCACCCCCAAAAATCACGGGCTCCAGGCTGGAAACCTCGTTCCAGTTCGCCCTGAAGTCCGAGACACAGACATGGCCCGGAGCGCTCCCGTGGGTGTTTCAGTATGTGGATGGGGGCAGGGGCCCGCTCGCGCTCCCCCAGAACCCCAGCGTCTCCAGCCCCATCTGCCCGCCAGCTGCGTGCACCCGTCGGGCCTGGAGGTCACCGGCAAACAGCTGGATAGGCAGCTGGAAGCCCAGGAGGCGCCTGCTCGACCACGGAGCACGGAGGAAGAGGAGAGACGCGTTGAGAAGCTGTTTGGTTTTTGCTTTACTCAACTCCGCCTGCCAAGCTCTCGCCCGGAGCGGGGAGCTCTGGCTTTCCCCAGCAGCTCCGGCCCCCTCCCCGGGTCCACGGCCCGCCGGGTTCACGGCCCGCCGCGCCCAGCGGCCGGCGCTTCGCTCCAGGCCCCGGGGAGGAGGCGCGCCGAGGCGGCCAGCCAGGACACTGCGCTGCTGACGCCGTGAGCCGCGGGCTACCCTGCCCAGACCCCGGACGCACGGAGAGAAGAGCGGGCCGCTCCCTGCCGAGCCGCTGGGCTAGGAGCTCCGGACTGGCGCCCCGACCCGGCTCCGGGTGCACCCCGTAGTCCGCTCACGGAGAGCGGGGAAGGGGTCTCTTTATTTGCAACACTGAGGAGAGCGCCCTTCCGCTCAGCCCGGCACCCACGCACCCACCCGACCCCGGGCGCTGGCCGGGTCGCTCACCTGAGTCCTAAAAGCTGTTGAATCCACATGGTCACGTTTCGGGGAGCGAAGCCTCAGACCTTGCTCGCCCTGGCCATCTGCGCGGCGCCCGATCCCGCTCGCTTCCGTCCCGCGGAGCCTGTCTCCGGCTCTCGGTCCGCCGCCGGCCGCCTGCCGCCGGCCGCGGGGCGCAGAGCGAGTCAGAGCGCGGCCGCGCGGGGCTCCATGCCGGCCGGCGCGCCGCCGCCGTTGGGGAGCATGGCTCAGGCTGGGCGGCCCGCGGGGGCGCACATCCTCCGGCCGGGGTGCGGGGCTCACGGCCCCTCTGGGAGAGACTCGGCGAAGGCAGCGGCGAGCCCGCGGAGAAGGGGGCGGCCGCCCGGGAGGGGCACACTTCCGTGCTGCGGCCGCGCAGCGAGGGTCGGAGGAGCAGCGGCTTCGCCCTCCGGGGCAGAGAGGACGGAGGCCAGGCAGCGCCGCCGCGAACAGTGCGTGTCTCTAGCCTCCAGTCGGAGCCACGCGCCGAGGGGGCGGCGCAGTCCCGGGATGGGGGGGGGGGGGAGCGGTGATGCGGGAGGACGCGGGTCGTCTCCGCGCGCTCCCAAGTCAGGGGGCTCTGCTGGGGGCTCCTTCGCCGGTCGGCAGCGCTCAAGTTGGCCGGGGGCTCCGTCTGAGCGCTCGTTCTGCAGACGGTCGCGGCGCCGGAGGCGGGCAGGAGGCGGGCACGGGAGGCGCGCGGGGCGAGGGCGCCGTGGAGCGCGGGGCGTGGGGACGCGCGGCGGCGGCGCGGCGCCGAGGAGGCGCGCGGGGATCCCGAGGCCCCGCCGCCCGCGCCCACCGCGCCCACCGCAGGGTTGCCTCCCTCTGCTCGTCTGCCTCTCCGCGCACTGTCCTCCGCCTCCCCGAACGGGTCCCAACTCCGCCTGCCTGGCCGGGCTCACGTCACCCGCTTCCCCGCCCCTCGAACTGGAGCCCGAGCCCCCTGTCCGGGCCCGGCTGCGTTCTCCGCCCCGCCTCGCGGGGGCTCGACTCCCCGCGCAGGGCTGTGCCTAGCCCAGGCGACCCCAGGCGGAGCCCAGGCAGGCCCCTCCTTATCCCCAGCTCGTCCGGGTCCCCACCTTGGGAAAGGCCCGAGACAGGCCGTGGGCTCCGATTGGACCGCCGAGATGGTGTTGCCACGGTAACTGGATGGCATGCGAAGCAGTTCGAGGTTCCGACCCGGTTACGGGTGCGTCCAGTAGACCCAGAAAGCTGATTTGGGGAGGGGGCGTTTCGAAGGGAGCACTCGGGGGCGCATGGAGAGGGGCTGCGGGAAAAGTTTCCTCCAGGTGGAGCTGCGCGAAGGGGCCACGCACCGGTCTGGGGGGGGGGGGGTCCGCGACCAGGATTCTTTCTTTTCCTGCCGCCTAGACCCCCGCCCCAGGCACCGAGGGAAGAAGGCACTGCTTACATTCCTGCTCAGAGCAGAGCACCTTTTGCCCCAATCCAGTCCAGCCAGGAATCCCGAAGCATCAACAGTCCTGGGCTGAGTGCAGGGCAGCCCCTGCCCAACTGCCCGAGGCCAGAGGCCCAGACTCGGGAGGGATTTCAGCAGTTAGTTCCAGGACTTGGCCTCCAGATTCTCCACCAGGCACCACTGGCTGGGCCCTTTCCTCATCCCAATACTTCCCCTAGCCAACCTGGTCAGGCTGTATTTGCAAGACAGTGACCAGTAGAGGAAAGACTCCTGATGGGGAACCCCAGTTCCCCAAGAGAAGGGACAAAACTCACCCTGATGGCTGACCTGCTGACTCCTTGAAAATCCTCAAAGTCCCGCTTTCAAACCTCCGTGCAGGGGTGGGGGAGTGCAAACCTGGGCCTTAAAACCTGTTCCAGGGAAGCTCTTACCAGGCAGGTGTGGACTTGGGGTCAGAGAAGGGGAGGTGGGGTTAACTAACAGGTGGCTTGATCTCTGCCTGTGCACCACCCAGCTATGCTCTGGAATCCCCCACACACACACTGGGAGGGGCAGCTGGGACCTGAGGGTGCCAGCCCAGCATGGCTGGCACTGTGGCCGCCCAGGCAGGCCCTTCACCCCTGGACCTCCAGGACTTTGAGGCCTACAGGAGTCTGCTGTGCCCACCCTGGGGGACGAACGGGCAGCGAGTCTCCTGGGAAGACACCAGAGGAGAGAGGCCGGAGACAGGGATGTGCGGTGGGAAGGACCCAAGTGTCCACACGGACAGGCCAGAAGCCCCTGGTTGCTAACCTTGGGGTCCTGGGCGTATTATGTAACCTCTCTGACTCTCACTTTCATTTTCTATAAAAAACGTGCTTGGCTTGGCTTGGTTTGTTTTCCCTTCCACACGGAGATTCTAACGGGGACGAAATGAGAGGGGCTCTCACATCGTGCCACTGTTGTGGTCCAAAGAAGCACCCGTCTGAGTCGGCACCTCACCTGCCCCTGGTTAGTCCTGGGTCATCATCCCCTGGAGGCCTCTCACTGACCAGCTGGAGGACAGTTCCCTCTTAGGAAAACAGGGAGGTCCTGGAACAACAGGCAGGGCCCAGGAGAGTAGGATGCCCACGCGGCTGCCACCTAGCGGGACCGAGCGGGAGTGCTGCAGCAGGGAGGCCCTCCCACAGCCGCCAGAATAACCCTGGAGGAGGCCGCAGGGCCACATGGCCCAGGGCTTCCTGACCCTCTCTGTTCCACGGACCCCCTGGGGTCGCCTTGTGCCCCCCTGCGGACACCATCTCAGAACTCTTCCTAATGCATGCACTAAAGTGCACAGAATTATTAGGAAGCCAATGCATGATTAAAATGTTAATAAAACTGATTTTTGAGATAGCAATACATGCTTTTTATTTTATTACTACATTAATGACTCGGCAAACCAAAACAAACAAACAAACAAAAAAACATCATAACGTGAGTGTTGAGATGGGCAGCGGTCCTATTTTGCGACACCCTCCATCTCAGGGATGTGACAAGATGACAGCTGACAGTCAGAGGTCCTGTCGGCCACTGCTGCCTGTCCCCTCCATGTTCTAGTAGAAGGGAATGTTAGGTTTCCGTTACAGTTTGCAAAACTAAAGATGTGATTTTGACCCCCAGCCAAGTGTAAAGAACACCCTTGAGTTCTATCCACCTGCCGTGGGGGTCCCAAGACCCCAGGTAGGAAGCTGGGGCTCAGGACACAGCCAAAAGGAGCATCCTCTGAAAACACAGCTGGAGCTAAGCTGTGACAGTCGACAAAAGGACAATAGCAGATGCGCCCCCAAGTGTGTGCACACAGCTGGCTTCTTAAGGAGGCCCCTCCCACACCCAGGCGGCCTGCGGGCCAAGCGTGGTTCCAGCTGGGGCACACTCCTGTCTTCCTGCTCTGGAGCGTGGATAGCTCCTGTCCAATCCGTCCACAGAGACCAGAGACCGCCCTCCTCTTGTTATTTTGTTCTTATTTTTTGTCTTGATGGAAACATTGTCTTTTTTTTTTTTTACCTGCTGGAAAATAATGAAGCCCGGCTTATATTTCACTGTTAGTGTAACTGCTTTCCCTGTGCCTTGACAAGCATCTCGAATTTGGGGCCAGAATTGGGAGGGTGAGCATGTCATCCAGAACACAGCACACACAACTCACACTCTCTCTCTATCTCTGTTGCACACACATACACACACACACACACATGTCAACAGCGGGTGAAAAAGAGAAGTTTTCAGATGTCCCCACCACCTCGTGCCCGGCCCTGTTACCCCTCACTGGGAGAAATCTGTGCCCTGGCCCCCCAGGAACACCCTCACCCGGGCCCTGCCCTGTATTCCCAACCAAGCGGTGGTCTGACTCCTGCAGGAGGTCCACCCACTTTGAGGCTCTCTAGACCATTTACCTAATGGCCTTCTCAGACCTGACTATTTTTAAATCCCAGCCAAAGCCAAATTGAACTGCCATTGTTCATTCTTCTCCCGTGGAGGCAAGTGTGTCTTAAGCATGACATTTGATTAAGTAGCTAAGTTTGTGATTTTAAATAAAAGGGAAAATGCTGATTGAAATTATTGTACGTCTCTTTAAAGTGGTCAGTCGCCCTCTGATCTTCCCTGTCCCCTGGTCTGGCTAGCTTCCCCCCACACACACACTAATACTTGCATGAAGTGATGGGAGGTGGGGAAGGTGGGAACTCCAGGCCCCTTTTCCTTCCTTCTCCCAGCAGGTTAGGTGCTCAGATCTTGTAGTTTCTCCCCTGCACCGGAGGCGGCCCTGGGTGAGGCAGCCCAGCAGCCACCCCGGCTGGGTGCAAGGGCCAGGCATCAGGGGCAGAGGCCGCAGAGAGCCGCTTAGACCACTCCCCCCAAACACACATGCACACACACACGCACACACGCACACGCACACACGCACACGCACACACACACGCACACACGCACACGCACACACGCACACACACACACGCACACACGCACACGCACACATGCACACACACACGCACACACGCACACGCGCACACGCACACGCGCACACGCACACGCGCACACGCACACGCGCACACGCACACACGCACACGCGCACACGCACACGCACACACGCACACGCACACGGACTCACAGGACCATGACCCTCAGCCCAGGGCTGGGAAGAGAACATGTCAAGTCTCACTCAAATACAGGAGTGATTCAGAGAGAGAAGAAGGGAGTCCCAGGCTGGCTGTGGGCAGCGCCGTCTCTCTCTAGAAGCTGGCTGACAACGTGACCCGGCCTGGCATGGAGAAAATCCCACGTCTCGGGGCCTGTAGGGATTCTCTGTTCCCGCAGCTCTTCCTCTTCTATTCCCATGGAGAAGGACTCACTTGCTTTGCACGGTAAAGTGACACCGTTTGAAGGCAGCCCTTCCTCGGCACGGTGGGGTCAGGAGGTCCAGGCATGGAGCCAGAGGGAGGTCAGGGGCTGGGTGACTGACCCGGGGGTGGGCTGGCTGCGGGGCCCAGGTGAGTCCTTCCATCTTCCCGTGACTATGGCCGGGACTATCTAGTGCTGTGAGTGGTTCCGGTACGAGGCAGTGTGGTGGTTGCGTTAAAGGTCACTCAGCGAGCGATGAACAGGCTTGTCTCTGTTGTGGGGCAGGTAGAAGGAAGGAAGACCACTGGTGGGGGAGCCCAGGCAAAGAGCTGGGACAAGGTGACTGACTTGGAAAGAAGATTTCCTCCCTCAGAGTCCTGAAAACTCCGCCTCGGGAGAGGAGAAGGTGCAGGAACGGGGGCCAGCCGGCACGCAGGCCTCACGTGGGGCTCTAGGCTGATTATCTGGGTATTAGGGGCGAGGAAGGCAAGAGGGGGCAGGAAGTAGTCGTACAAATAATGCTAGGGATGAGGAACAGGCCCGCTGACACCAGAAGGCCTGACTCCGGCTGAGTGGGAGAAGGGAGAGGATGGCCCAGCTTGCCGACTGAGCCCCGAGCATGTGCAGTGAGTGGATGAGGCTCCCTGGGGACCAGTATCTCCCGGGAGGAGCTCAGGGAAGGGTCTGACCCGGGAGTAGTTGCTGCTATCGGCTGATCCAGAGACCCTTGGCTCCAGGCAGAAAAGACAAAGTTGGACACCAGTGAGTTTCCACTATGGATGTCTCTTCCCAATCAATTTATAAACCACATCGGTCAGCAAAGGCAGGATTACATTGTATCAACAGATAGCCCCCAGGGCTGGGTGGCCGACTCCAGCGCAGCTTGAATTCTCGCTTGTGCTCTTAACCACCAGTAGCTGCCCCCCGCCCTGCGGCACGCCATTGCATTCTGGGACCCCACCTGACAGAGCCGCTCTTAGGTGGACATCCCCATCACATAGCACAAGGCAAGGAGTTTTGATAAGACCTCCCACGGCCCTTAGAGTTCTGCTGGGAAGGAGCACATGTCACTTTAATGCCCATTTCAACCATCCAAAGCAAGTGACAGGGTCAGGCTGACATCAGTGGGGTGGAAAGTATAAACCTCACACAAGGAAGGGCAGGAGACACTTTGAACACCCACATAATCTTCTTTACTTACCTGTAGGTATCAACAATTCAAGAAGATTGTTTGTACCTGGCTCTCACTGAGCCTCTAAACTTGACCATATCAAAACCCCATGAAGGAAGTATGTTGTCTGCCAAGCATGCTGAGTTTCCATACCTATTGCTGCCTCTGAGCTCTAGGTGGATCCTTGAATATCAAGGTCAGTATGATTCTGATCTCTCCACTTTCTTACCTCTCAACAGCAACCGGGTGGTGGAGGGAATTGGCTTAACGCTAACAAGAAAGATGGTCAGATAATGTATCTTTGAGGGTTGTATTTCTCTCTGGAGGGGAGAGCTGTGATTAGTCAAAATAAATTATCACCGTCATCATCATGAGCATCACCATCATCACATCATCACCATCATCACTATCATCACATCATCATCATCACCACCATCTCCATCATCACCACCACCATCATTGTCATTATCACAGGAACCATCATCACCACCATCATTGTCATTTTCACCGTCATCACCATCAACACCACAATCATCCCCATCCCCATCCCCATCATTTTTAGAAGTTCTGTTGGTGCTCAGGATCTACTGAGAAATCCATTCTTAACAAACCGAAATAAAAAACCAGCAGATCCTTCCCTGGCCTCCTTTCTCAGCCAGGAATTGTCAGAGCCCATCTTCCTCAAACAGCCGCTTAGGTGGCATCTTGACTGCTCACAGCCAATCTAGAGAGTAATTGAGCAGAAAAGCCACTTCCTCTAACAATGTCTTCTCTGAGCTGTTATCCCCGAGCTTGAAGAGGCTTCCGGAACACACCACGGAGAGAGGAAGACATGTCACTGGTCTAGTGCCCCTGGAGCAGGGCAGATACCCAGCTGGCTCATCCAGTGTGGTCTGAAATCCACCCTGGTCTGTAAGCATCCACCACCTGGTGTGTTCCTAGACATCTGCGATCTCGCTGAATCCCTGGAAACAACGCAGAGAGGCGGGCGATGTCATCCTACCCGAACTTAATGCATAGACTCTTGATTACCATGGCAGTTCGGGCACCAAGACGGAGTGTGGCCACAGCCGCAGAGCCAGGCCAGGCTTCTGGGCGAGGACCTGAAGCCAGGTGGGCAGTGGCGGGCACTGGTTCCAGCTGGTGTGAAGGGATTTCAATATTGTCACATTCAGCAGGCTGCTGGGACTCAGGCCTGACCACTGCATTTGTGTACAGGGTTCAAGGCCATGTCCGGGATCCGTCACAGAGGGGAAGGGATGCCTGGCTGATCCAGCCCGGGCCTGGCCAACGCCTCAGCTTTCTTTAGTGTAGCACACGGAGGACGCCAGAGAAAGCCCCTGCTCACCCCATTTCGCCCCCCGCCCCCTGAGTGTGTTGAAAGCACAGCCCCTGGCAGGCAGCATGGGTTCAGAGCAGCAGTGTGCAGACTCTGCCCGTGGTTGTCCTGGGCCACGTTGATCCACATACAGGATAGCCTGTCTCTGCTCATCAACGCGGGCCCTTCATTTTACCTTCGCAATTGCGCTTCTATGAAGCGTCCGTTTTTTACTGAGTCCTCTAGGAAACTAGGGAATGTGGCTGAAGTTCCACCTCCTATCCAGCCTTCCTTTCTTCTTTACTCACAGAACTTCGGTGGTGGAGGGGGTGACAACTGTGCCCCGCCCAAAGTTCATACGTTCCAGCGTCCCTTGTACCTAGGGTGGCCGGCCCGTGACTCAGTTCTGGCCAAGGAGACGGGAGCAGAAATGGGTGGATGGGACTTCCAGCAAGTTCTTCAGGCAGGGTTGACCCTTCAGCACATACCTTTCACCTTCGTTGTTGGCCTTATTCCTTGCCTGGAATGCAGGCAGGATGCAGGGGTTGGAGCAGCCATATTGTAACCATGAGGTGATGAGTGTGAGGCAGGAAGGTGAACACCAGGGCAAAGTACAGGAGCTGTCAGGGCCCCTGAAGACAACGTGGACGTCCATGCGGACCACGACTCACCTGCCTACCTGCGGACTCCCCGTTAGGCAAGGAACGTAAATCTCTCACTGGGGCAAGCTACACTGGATGGCAGTGTTCTATAATTCTCAGCCAACTGTGAATGAACTTGACAGAGTGGCCAAGCACTCCCCTGCCAGGCTGGAAAGACTCAGGTGCAGGCCTCGGTTTCCACAGGGGTCTCAACCTTCTAGGGAGGAGTTTTCCTACCTCCGCTAGGCTGTTATAATTGAAGAGAAGGCCAAGATCAATCTGGAATTGAAGCGTTCAACGGCAGCGGAGCCGACGGTTTTAAATGAAGTCTTCCCGTCCTGCACTGCAGGTACATCCCGACCTAAGCCTTCCTCACCAAGGGGCAGCGTCACCCCTCAAGCTGTGTGCCTTCTGCCTTGGTAGGGGGTGGGGGAGGGGGAGCTCCAGGAAACTTGTCGTCCCTTTGTGGTTCCAGTGTTGTAGGAAATGTCACTGAGTGAGGAGGTGACACGAGTTTCCCGGGAGACAGGCACTGCTGGCTTCGGGCTTGCTGTCTGATGCTCCGAGTTCTCCTTTGTTGCCGGAGCCAACGGGGAGGCTGTCGGGAGACTGGGTGGGGATTGGTGGTGGCCACAGCAGGTGCTCACAAGCTCCGTCCAGCCCACGGCGTCCCAGACGGGCAGCAGGAGCTCCTTTCCTCCAAGAGACAGGACACAGAGACCCATCCAGGGTGCTTTCTGAGGTGCACCAGCATGAGACCCTCCTCCCTGCCCCTCCTACTCACCCAGGAAGACAGCCCCCAAATCAGCATGGACATTTGCAGCCCACAAAAGGAGGCTTATGGGAGTCAGAGGGGCACGTTTTTGTTGGTTTTCTTTTTTCTTTTTCTTTTATTCTTTTTAAAAGTAATCCCAATGCTATCCCTGGCCGGTGGCTCAGTGAATAGCATTGACCTGGCATATAGATGTCCCAGGTTCAATTTCTGGTCAGGGCACCCTCTCCTTCCTTCCCTCCCTCTCCCCCTTCTCTCCCTCTTCCCCTCCCCCAGCCAGTGGCTTGATTGGTTCTAGTGTCAGCCTCAGGTGCTAAAAATAACTCAGTATTTGAGTATCATCCTCAGATGGGGTTGCCAGGTGGATTCAAGTTGGAGTGCATGCGGGGGTTTGTCTCACTATTTCCCCTCCTCTCACCTAAAAAGAAGAAGGAGAAGGAGAAGAGGAAGAAGAAAAATCAGCTTGACCAGGTTGTGGCGCAATGGATCGAGTGTCAACCTGGGGTGTTGGGGACCCAGGTTTGAAACCCCAAGGTCATCAAGCTGAGCGTGGGCTCATCCAGCTTGAGCCCAAGGTCACTGGCTTTAGCAAACAGTCACTGGCTTGGCTGGAGCTCCCCTAGTCAGGGCACATATGAGAAAGCAATCAATGAACAACTGAGGTGCCACAATCATGAGTTGAAGCTTATCTCTTTCCCTTCCTGTCTGTCTGTCTGTCTGTCCCTGTCTGTTCCTCTGGAAGCCCTGGTAGTCAGGGACTCAAAAATGAGCATTGGCTTAACCCTTTCCCATGTACGAACTTCTGTTCAGGGCTGAAGACAGACAGAACAGACCAGGGTCCAGCCTGCCAGGCACAGAGGGAAGGAGAGGGAGCCACTGGTCAGAGCTGGGACGGCAATGGGCCAGAGGCGCCAAAGCAGAAACACCAAATGCAAACATGGCCACACCGGATAGACCCTGCGGTCCTGTTGTGGAGAAAGGCAAAGCGTCTCAGACAAGACACACGCAGCTCTCACAGAAAAGCGAAGACCGACACGTGTGCCTTCATTACAACTGAAGACTTCCGTTCCTCAGAAGATCCTCACGGGAATGGGGAGAAGACACCCCCATCATGTATGGCTGAAAGCGCTTCAGGGTCAGCACGTGTGCACTCGTGAAAGTTCTCACCAGCAGCTGCCAGGGTCGATGACGTGTGGAGCACGAACAGAGATACAAGAAAAGACACTTCAGAGAAGAAGAAATGCATGCGGCCAATAAATATTTGAAGAACCAACCTCCTCGGGCATCAGGGCTCGTGGAGAACGGGAAATGCCAGAAGAGGACACACGACATGAGAGTCCCCACGAAGCTAAAGCATCGCGTTTGGGATTACAAACACTGCGTTCTCACGTGTGCACGTATGTAGGCTGCGACTGCCTCCAGGGGAGGAATGGCAGGCTACGACCCCGGAGGAGTCTGGGCATGCGAAGTCATCCTTCTCGTTCCAGTGCTCGGGGTGGGGAGGGGCGGACTCGTGTGAGTTTCTGACATTGATGACAATAAAGAAAGAATACAAATGACCAAGGACAGCAACCACCATGGTCATAAATAAAGGGAGGAGGCCCTGTGGGGGTGGCGGGTCACGAGGGGAGACTCAGCGTTCATCAAGTTCTGGGTAAGAGTGACACCGCCCACAGGAGCCTCATCTGCAGGTGGGGCCCTGGCCCCTTGCTCACATGGAGGTCCCCAGTGCGGCCCCGTCGATAAGGATGGAGCATTTCAGAAGAGACCCGGCCGGGAGCCTTGCCTGAGCCTCTAGAAATCAGAAGCCCAGCACCTCTGCAGCCTCTGGCCACCCACTTGGCCGGACTGACCACTTGGGTGCTCACCGAGTCCTCAGACGGCAGGCGTACTCTGCTACTGCTGCTCCCCGCAGGGTCAGGAGAACATGGGGGGGGTCAATGGTGGTGGACAAGGACTTGACTCGGAGGGGTGAACACACAATACCGCGTACAGAGACGTGTCATCGGATTGGGCACCTGAAACCTTATATTTCTGTTAACCAGTGTCATCCTAATAACTTCAATTTAAAAAATAAAAGTCACTCATCTTATTAATGAAAACAGACACACAAAAAAAGCCAGTGAACGCAGCTCCCCAGCATGGCCCCGCTGTAGACTCTACTGGACTTTTTTTTTTTTTTTCCGAAGTTAAAAGCGGGAAGGCAGTCAGACAGACTCCCGCATGCGCCCAACTAGGATCCACCCGGCATGCCCACCAGGGGGCAATGCTCTGCCCATCTGGGGTGTTGTTCGGTGGCGGCTGGAGTCATTCTAGTACCTGAGGTGGAGGCCACAGAGCCATCCTCAGCACCCGGGCCAACTTTGCTCCAATGGAGCCTTGGCTGCAGGAGGGAAAGAGAAAGACAGAGAGGAAGGAGAGGGGGAGGGATGGAGAAGCAGATGGGCGCTTCTCCTGTGTGCCCTGGCCAGGAATCGAACCAGGACTCTCACATGCTGGACTGATGCTCTACCACTTAGCCAAACAGCCAGTGCACTGGACTGTCTTTTCTTGCCTAACTTAGCACCTCTGACCCGTGAGGGTGTGGGGCAACCCCTGGGATCATTTTCTTTGGGGCCCATGGGACTCTCCTAGCCCCCCACCATGGGCACAGACCAGGACGGGTCGACCCTTGGGGGATGTAGTGTGGACACTCCTGTTCTTTCCGGGTCCTTCCTCTGGTGGGCATGCACGGGGCATCTCTTGCCTGGAGGTCACGCCGCCAAGGCTCTGTGCCTTCTCTTCTCCAGGACGACTCGTCTCCCTGCAGCTGACAAGGACAACCACTGCCGCACGTCCTGTGACTGCCCTCACCGGCACAGCTTGCCTGGCAGCGCCCGTGCTCCCGGGAGCCATGGAGGAAGAGTTAGCTAAAGGCGGAGGACAACTGGGCAGGAAGGACATCCTACATGATGGGGACGGCGTTCCGCTCCCCTCCCGACCCTTTCCTCCACCCGGGCGTTGGTGACACCATCGTCTGAGGCTCTCTTACTGACCTGGCCCATGGGCAGGGGTTTCCCTTCATTTGGGGTGGAGCAGAGGCGGCCACCTCCCGGGGCCAGCGGAGCAGCAAGAACACGTGATCCCCTAGCTGCTGTGGAATGTGTCCTGGATTCTTAACATGTTGAAATCCATGGTGGTCTCAGGGGCCCCTACCATGTGGCACTAAAGCACTTCTTCTGGACCTCCCGAAGGCCCAGGGCAGAAGGAGAAAGCCCACAGAGGGAGGTAGACCTCGCCAGAGCCCGATGTCTGCATGGGCCGCCTCCCTCCACCTGGCAGCATTTCCTGAGGAAGGGCACAGATTGGGGTTTGAGCACCAGGAAGAGAGGACTAATTAGCCCTCCCCCAACTTCAAAAACAAAAGCGCTGCCCAGGACGAGGACTGTGACATTGTTACCGTCATTACCGTCCTCTGGTCACCGGGCTGCGCGTCCTTTGATCCAGAACTTCAAAGCGGAATGCTTTCTAAGGAGACTGGCTATTCATGTGTACCAGGGAGCAGCAGCCTTTGAAAATGGAGCTTTCAGACGCTTGATGGAAAAACCTCTGGTTGCTACCGAGCATGACTAATGGAGCAAGGAAGTCCATGAGAAGGCATGTGTCTGTTAAGTGGGGGTCTGGACACAGATAGCAGAGGCAAACGATCTCTGCACGCCGCAGGAAGTGGAGCCTTCGGCGTCAACACTTCTGAAAGTCATGGCAGCCCACTTTGACCCCCTGGCACCCACCACCTTCCCTGGAGCCCGGGCTTCCATCAGCAAACAAGGATAAACCAGATCTGTGCCCAGCAGAGAAGTGGGGCCAAAGTCAGGCTCTGGCCAGACTGCATGGGCTCAAACCCTAGCTTTGCATCAGAAATTTTGGCTGTGTGTCCTTAGGCAAGTTACTGACCCTTTCTGAGCTCCTGTCAAAGGATGGTAATTATAGTTTCCACCTCTGGGGGTGGGGGGTGGGTTCTAAGTATTCTCTGAGTCATCATGAGCCCAGCCCTTGGAATGCTGTTTGGCGCGTAGTCGGTATCCAGTAAATCACGGTGAGTGACGGCCACGGTGATGTCACCTCCTGGCTTAAAATTCAACAACGGCCACCAATACGATACAGACCCTTGGCCCAGCTGGCAAGGCGGGTTAGGGCCTGAGCCTGCATTCCCCTCCGGGCATGGCCCTCAGCACGCACCACCCCGCTACCCACCCGGCAGTGCCTCCTTGCCCTGAGCACCCAGAGCTCTGCACCGTCCCCCTTGTCCTCAGGCCTCTGCGTTGACTGGTGGTCCCTCTTGGGAAGAGCCTCCTCTTGGCATTCCTGCCCCTTGGCTGGCCTGCCCTGGCCCTTTAGGATGTAGTTCAGTGTCACCTCCCCACCCCCCAAGAAGTTTTCCCAGCATCCCTGTGGGATGAAACATCCTACCTGTGTGCCCACGGCACCCACACGTCTATCCCTCCCCACCTTCCTCCTCTGTTTTCTCCCTTCATCCTCACCCGCGTCGTCATCACCCTCATCTTCGGCTCCTCCTGCAGGACCGTCGCTTCCTCCAGAATAGGGCAGAACAGGAATGGGCCGTCCTTGTAACTGGTCCCGGCCGCACCCAGGGACCACGTTGGGAAGCCCATCCGGGCTCAGCCGGAAGCACCCAAGCCACCCCTTGGGCTTGGTGCTTGTGAACAAAGCAACGTCCGCACATCTTGGGGAAGCTTTTCCCCTTTCACCGGGCATTTCAGGGGGTCACACAGCGGCAACATAGAGGGGCCACTCCTCACCTGACTCACCAAGGGCCCTGAGTAGCTGTGGATTGAGGAGATGGAGAGGTTGGGAGACAAACGGTTGGGTAAGTGGGCAGGTGGGCAGCGTGGGCACTCGGGAGATGGCTGGAGCATGCTTCTAAGACTGTTTCTATCTAGAAGGAAACCCTTCCCGCCCCGAGTCACCTAACAGACTTGCTCTCCTGGGTCATCCTAGGAGCCTGGGACAAATGAAAGGACATCACTTCTATGGATGCTCCAACAAGCAGACAGCCCCTCTGAAGGTTGTTAATCATGACAGATTCGTTCCGGAAGCACGTTACGCACAAGCATTTTGCTAAGCATCAGGCTCCGTCCCTCTGGACTGCAATCTTGTAATCTGCTTGAGGACATGGACATTGTCGGCACCAGTCACCTGGTCCGCTCCTCCTGCCAGGGGGCCCTCAGCAGCAGCCCTGGGCTCCTGGAGGCATGGGCCAAATGTTTGCGGGCGAGTCTGACAAGACAGTAGTTTCTTGCTGTTGTGGTTTACAGGATGACATTCCTACAATGGCTGCCCCGATGACCAACTGCTATGACTGAATGTGTTCCCCAAAGTCCTAAGTTAAAGCCCTAACCCCCAAGGTGATGGCATCAGGAGGTGAGGTCTTTGGGAGGTGCTGAGAGTGGAGCACTCATAAATGGGATTAGTGCCCTTATAAGAAGAGACAGAAAGCCTGACCAGGTGGTGGCGCAATGGATAAGGCATTGACCTGGGACACTGGGGTCCCAGGTTCTAAATCCCAAGGTCGCTGGCTAGAGCGCGGTCTCACCAGTTTGAGTGCAGAGTGGCTGGCTTGAGCATGGAGTCATCGACATGACCCCATGGTCTCTGGCTTAAGCCCAAAGGTCACTGGCTTGAAGCCCAAGGTCACTGGCTCGAGTCCAAGGTCGCTGGCTTGAGCAAGAGGTCACTGGTTTGGCTGGAGGACCCCTGTCAAAGGCATGCATATGAGAAGCAATCAATGAACAACAAAAGTGCTGCAACCACAAGTTCATACTTTTCATCTCTCCCCCTTCTTGTCTCTGTTTCTGTCTCTCTGTTTTGCAAAAAAAAAAAAAAAAAAAAAAAAAAAAGGGAGGTATGATGTCTCCCTGGCATGTGAGGACAGAGAGGAGACAGCGTCTGCAGGTAGGAGGGGCCTCACCAGACACCAAACCTGCTGGCACCTTGACCTTGACTGCCCATCCTGCAGGGCAGTAAGCAAGCGGTACATGTCTGCTGCTTGAGCTGCCGTCCTAGGTAGCTGTCACAGTGCCCGAGATGACTGGGACCCCCGCCCCCACTGGCTAAGAGACCGCTAGTCCCTCGTGGGAGCCCTGCCTGTGCCCGTGGCCCTGCCTGTGCCCAGGGTACTTACCCACGCTGGCAGTCTGGGTGGGGGGGTAATCATTTCCAGTGGGGTCCCTTTCCCTCCTCTGCACATCCCCGCCTGCCTTCAAATGTTATATTTAAATGATGAAGCGATGAACTGTTTTATTTCCTCCAGGAGCTGACAATTCCACAAAATAAAGAGATTTTAATTTAGAGTGGCACAATAAAAAACCCTGTCTGTTGCTGTGAAGTGCAGCAAGGAGGCTCTGAGGAGGCCCTGGGGGTTGGTCGCTCGGCAAACAGGGAGGCTCCCCACTCAGCGTTGGGGTGCAGGTCCATTCTGGCCTGGCCCTGTTTCTACGGAGCCTGCCATGGCCCCAGACAGCGACTCTTGCCTGGCCAATCCCCCCCCCCCAGCTCTGCTTACACTGGGATGCCTCAGACTCTGCATTAGTTCATTAGAGAGGTCAGAGCTGCTGTCTGGGGGCAGCGTTTTCCATGTCCGGCCTGTCCGGGCCTCCAAGCTGGCCAGTACCCCTGCCCAGCCAAGGACTCTGACTTGTCTGCAGGCTTGCTCGCCTCCTGTCCCCACAGAGCAAGCTCCAGGTGCCTCGAGCTCACCTGGAGGAAACCAGCGCGGGGCTGCCCAGGACCTGCGGCCCCGAGGGAAAGGTGAGGTTGAAGACGCTGTGTCCAGGCCAGCCACCCCTGCCATCCGTCCCCCAGACTCACTGAAAGAGTGCCCAAAGCAGATTGGTTACCGGGGGTCGGTCCCAGCCCTGTGGCCCCTCCCGGGCCCCGTGAGCAGGCCCAGGGGACACTGCCTGAGCAGCTTGGTCGGGTGGGCGCATCGTGGGTGCTCAATAACAGCAGGATCAGCGAGCGCCAGGGAGGGGGTGGCAGGTTCCCAGAAGACGCGCAGGGTATTAGCTCCCTTACAGACCCAACAGCACGGAGGGAGGGCTGTGGGCTCGCCCCCTGTGTACCACTTTCTGTCACAGAAGCGCCTGGCATTCAAGCTCGTCATTAACTGCAATGGGTCTGTCTGGACGGCTTCCTGTTGATAATTCGGACAAATTGCCCTGAATGCTCTCAGCCCATGTCTGCGTGGACGGCTCGGGGAGGTATTGATCCCGGTCCAGGGTGAGCGAGGGGGAGAGCCCGCGGGTGGCACTCTGGGGACAAGGACGGGAAAGTGACCTGTCTCAGAGTGGCAGAGGGATCCCGGTCCAGGTGGGGCTCCAGCCTCTGCCAGCTGGCTATGCGCTCGCTGGGTGGCAGGAACACAGGAGGGAGCCCAGCCCGAACCTGCCAACATCTTCCTGTCGCTGGGTTCTGCCCCACTGGCAACCAGAGCCGGGTCTCGAGAGAGATGAGGGGACAGGCAGAGATACTGGTTGCAGGGGAGGACCGAGGGCCACACGTGGAGGGTGGCAGCTGCCCCAGGCCTGGGCGAGTGCTGAGGAATCCGTCAGGGAGAGCAGGGGGTGTCTGAGACCAAGGCGCCTGATGCCTGCTAAGGACCCTCTTCCTGGTCCACGGACAGTGCCCTCTGGCTGAGTCCTCACCTGGTGGAAGGGGTAAGGGAGCTCCCCGGGGTACTAATCCCATTCAGGAGGGCTCACGGTCCAATCACTTCCCAGGGGCCCCCACCTCCTGGTTCCATCCCACTGGGGGTTAGGGTTTTGGCATAAGAATTTGGGGGACACGGACATTCAGTCTATAGCAATGACCTTGGTCCCAGTCCACCCCCATCGTCCTGGCCCCTCAGCAAACATTTGCACCAGATTTTTTCGTTGTCAGACTGATCCTTATGGTGACGTTCACATCAAGACAGGCCCCTGGCTTCTGTGCCCACCACGTAGGAGATGCGTGAGTGAGTTATCTTAACTGGCCTCACGGTTTCAGCTGGAAGAGCCCCAGTGACGACCAGGTAGGCTCGATCTCCACACTGTTCACGGCCAGCGTCCGTCTCTCCTCCCTCCCACTGAGGACAACCCGTGGGTCTGGCTCAGACAGGGCTGGCAGTGAAAGCTACTTCCTCTGGCCACGTTACTGCTCCACATCGGCCCCAGCCAACCTTAGTGGACAGCCAGCTGTGCCGTGGCCCATGCCACTACCTGGAAGACCTCAAAGCCGCCAGGCGGCCATCGGTGGGATCAGTGGGTCATAATAAGCCCTCATGCGTGAAACCTGGTGGGGACAGAGGTGAGCAGCCCTGCCCAGGAACACACAGACTGGCAGCGGCTGGCTTGCTCCGGACACGGGGTGACCCTCGCCTTACTGTAGGGGCAAATGGGCAACTGAGTATTTACTTCATGGTTTGTTAATGCTTCTTTGAACTTTGTAATAGACCCTTCTGGAAGCAATGAGCTAAAATAATGAAAGTACACATTTAATAATAATTTTTAAAAAGCTATTACTGAACTTCCCTTGGTCACTGGAATTCTGCTGGAGTGGTAGTTTCCTCCCAGGGCTCGCTCACGTTGTCCACCAGCCCTCGGCCCCCAGAGAGGACACTGACCACGCATCTACATCCAGCGCCCGTCCTCATGGGAAGAAGATGTTGTCTCAAGACAAGGACTTACTGCGTGGGGCTGCAGGAGGGCTCCTGCCCGTCGTTCTAACAAGGCATGGTTTTTCTCATTTGGAGTCGCTGCTCTGCATGCAAACTCTGTTTGCTCAACTCAGATGCTAAGTTTTCCTGTGCCTGTGTGAAGGGGACAGCCCTGGGATGCTCAAGGGACCACCAGCCGAAGAGGATTTTGCAAGCTGGTAAAGGAAGCCAGTGTCACACGATAACATCGGAGACCTCACGGTAGGAAATCAGGGAATTCCAAGAACAGCTCGATGTTTTTAAAATCCAACCGATGAACTAAAAATATAGCGTTAGCATTTCATTCTGTCAGAGACAAAAACACCTGGGACGATTGTGAGCATTATGGCAAATTTAGTTGAAAAAAAGTTCCACATTGAAGAATAGAAACTTTCCCTGTTTCATTGCAGTGGTAATGTGCCTGCGTAGTTGATAAAAGTTCCAGGTTAAAAACGATGTACTTACAGGAGGGAACTTACGGAGCAGGCAGACATACCAGTACATTAGAAAATGGGTTGGAGGTGGGGGTCACACCTGTTCAAAACTGTGTCTAACAATGGAGACAATCTAACCATCCAATCATAGAAATGGTAGTCAAAATTGACAAATGCCTGGTAGTCATTCAATTAGAGTGTGTTGCAACATTTCGTGACAAGCAGTTATTGAATGAAGAGACCCCTTTCATCGCGGCAACACGCACTTTCTCTGTGGCTCACCTTTAATAAGATGCCAGTGATGTTTGTGCTTTTGAAAGGCTTCTTTCTATGTCGATCCGAGTGTCCTACAATGGCATTGAACCCTTTTGTAAACAAATCTCCTGACTTCTGATTGCCTCAAATACTTCCGTGGCCTCAAATTATTCCGAGCCACAATAACCAACATCCTCAGCTTTGGGGGAACTTTGAGAAAGTGGCAATTATTGGTGACAAAGCTTGCAAGCAAAAAGACGAAGATACTGTCCCAGGACAAGCAAGGGAGGGAGGGGACAAACGGAACGGTGCTGGTTCCGGTGGCACATAGGACTTCGTTTAGAAATTGTATCTTGGGCTTTGGAGTACCTCAACGAGCAGAAAGCACCTTTTCACGAAGCCCTGCATTTAATTAAACAAATTTCTATCCTGTGCTCAAAAGGAACACCGTGAAAAGATCCACCACTTTGCCTCCATCTAAATTTAGAGTGAAACGCTCAAGAACATCACACACAGAAACGGCTTCAAAATAAAGACGACTTATTTCGTGTGTTTTCTTTTGTAGGCGCCTTTGTCAAAGAAAGCTTCTCAGAGCAGAGACAACAGCTCAGCCTCTGTAAATGCACTCGGGGTGAAATACTTACATCTTTCGATGTGGGGGAAGAAAATAACTGTGAACTTATCATCTGCAGAGCGGAATCTGCTCCAAGCGTAGCAGGGACCCCCGGCACCTGCAGGGAGAACATCTTGTCTCAATTAAAAACGCTAGGAACTAAGAGAGCGGAGTCGGTGTCTAAGGTGTCCACAGTGTCAAGTGCAGCAACAGCAACAACAGCAACAAATGCAACTTGGAAGGAGGGCACTAGCAAGTTCACGGAACAGTTTACACGTGAAGGTTCCTGTTGAAAGACGTTTATTCCTCAGAAACATTCTAGCTCCTCAGAAAAATTCCAATGAGTCTAACCCATATATTAAAAAACCTACTTATCACTCACAAAGTACTTGGGAAACTATCACTTTATTTTTAGTGCTCTTATTTCATGGTGAAACGTGTCCCAGTTTGGATGACAGATTGAACGATCAGCCCGCACACCCTTCAAGCCCGTCTTGCACGGAGGTTTTCAACCCTTACCGTCGGCTGGAAGCTTATTTTAACCTGGCGGTGGGCAGCCCGAGGTCGACGTTGTTGTCCTTTTTAATCAAGGCATCATTTAAAGCACAGTGGAAGGCACACATCTTGGGTGGACCATTCAATATGCTGTGACGTGTGCATATGGAATGTTTGCCTTCACTCTGGAAAGTTCTTTTGCCCTTTGTCGTTAATGCCATCTCTCCACAGGTAGCCATTCTTCTCATCTGAACTGGAGGGACCTGTGTCCGGACCCCAGCTCACTCGGGGATGAGCTGCGCACAGTGACGAGGGAGGTCCGCCTTCCAACATCCCGAATGCTGGCCATCCATCTGTGGAATGGAGTGCCAGCACTGTTGAGGGATGTCACGAGCTGGAAAGGTCTCAACACTGTGTTGGGCATACAGCGGCACTTATTAAAGGAGAGCACAGTCAGGGATGTTTGAGGGTGGGGAAAACAGGCTCCTCCCAGGGTGGAATTCCATCCCCATGGAGTACTTGCTCTGCTTTACCGGGTGTCCTACCTAGGTACCAGGTGTCTTGTCTGCCAGGTGTCCCACCTAGGTACCAGGTGTCCTGTCTGTCTTCCAGGTGTCCTACCTAGGTACCAGGTGTCCTGTCTGTCTTCCAGGTGTCCTACCTAGGTACCAGGTGTCCTGTCTGTCTTCCAGGTGTCCTACCTAGGTACCAGGTGTCCTGTCTGCCAGGTGTCCCACCTAGGTACCAGGTGTCTTGTCTGTCAGGTGTCCCACCTAGGTACCAGGTGTCCTGTCTGTCTTCCAGGTGTCCTACCTAGGTACCAGGTGTCCTGTCTGTCTTCCAGGTGTCTTACCTAGGTACCAGGTGTCCTGTCTGTCTTCCAGGTGTCCTACCTAGGTACCAGGTGTCCTGTCTGTCTTCCAGGTGTCTTACCTAGGTACCAGGTGTCCTGTCTGTCTGCCAGGTGTCCTACCTAGGTACCAGGTCTCCAACCTAGGTACCAGGTGTTCTATCTGTCTGCCAGGTGTCTTACCTAGGTACCAGGTGTCCTATCTGTCTTCCAGGTGTCCTACCTAGGTACCAGGTGTTCTATCTGTCTTCCAGGTGTCCTACCTAGGTACCAGGTGTCCTATCTGTCTTCCAGGTGTCCTACCTAGGTACCAGGTGTCCTGTCTGTCTTCCAGGTATCCTACCTAGGTACCAGGTATCCTATCTGTCTTCCAGGTGTTCTATCTAGGTACCAGGTGTCCTATCTGTCTGCCAGGTGTCCCACCTAGGTACTAGGTGTCTCATCTGTCTGCCAGGTGTCCCACCTAGGTACCAGGTACCCTATCTGTCTGCCAGGCATTCGACCTGTCTTCCCCTGTCTGCTTTAAACTGCCTGTGATCTCCCTTCTTCAGACAAAGACTTGGGGCTGTCTCACCTCCCGGAATTTTGTCTTTTTCCCTGACGATCCAAGAGGGAGCCTTGTCCGCACCCCCATGCATGTGTCCCCACCCCAACCCCTCCCTGTGGCCCTTGGCACACAGGCACTAGTTACCCTGTGAAGGTCAGCCCCGTGCCCCCTTTGTTCACTACCCCTGTTGTCCCAGGCACTCACCTCAGCACTCGACACAAACTGGAACATGCCAGAGAAGGGAGCCTCAGCATAATGGCTAACTTGCCTTCGGCCACGCAGCTGGAAAAGACCCAAGTTGGTGGGCTGCCCTCACCGTAATCAGTTAGAAATACTGCATGATTTGGAGCATCCATGAAGGGCTGTTCGGCAAATGGAATGGGAAACCATCCTTCATGGTGAGCCTTATTTATGTCCATTTTATAGACAATAAAACAGAGGCTCAGAAAAATGAGGCCGCCCACAGCAGCCAGCTAGAAGGTGCTAGAACTGGACTTTTGAGGGTGGCTCTTCCGGCTCTGCCTCCTGGGCACCTCCTGCTCAGGCCTCGGCCTTCACTGGGCTTCTCAACCAGCTGGGGATGTTCCTCTGGCCCCATCCCCGGAGCCCAAAGCCAGCAGGCCGACCTGTGGGAATTGCCCGTTGGGGAGTCACCAGGAGATTCTAATGCAGGTGCCTGTCAGCGCCGTGCTGCTGGCCACGTCAGAACCCCACCCATCTCGGTGGCTTGACGTCACTAACCCACGACTCTTGCGTGAACCTCCGTGACCACCACAGGGACAGAGAATGAGGGCTCACACCTCCTGCCCCCCGACCCTCAGCCCTACAGGGAAGGACGATGGGAAGCCGTGAACATCTGTGCCCCACAGTGCAAACGTGAGAGGCTATTTTTACCTGAATGTGCGCTGGAACGTGTCTGACAATGTATTTATAACGGCCCGAGAAGCTCAGCGAGTAGCAACCACCTTGAGTGACAAGGGAAATTGTTAGAAATTGTTCCCTGTAAAAATAATGAGCCCACTAAAATGAGCCAATCAAAACAGCCTCCTGATGGCTTCCTGCGCAGCCAGGTGTGGCGGGCAGGGGGGTGGGGAACACTCTTTCCAAGGGAACATGAACCTCCCTAACCCACATGTGTTGGCCTCAGTTTCTGACAGGGGGTCTGGGCGGGCAGGGGTTAGGGTGGCTCTGTTTCTGGACACAGCTGACCCCTCGGCCAGCAGCCCTGTCTCCTGGGCACAGCCCTGGGTGAGCAGGACAAGCAGGGGGACCCAGAACGAGGCTCAGGGAGTTTGCACCATCATCTGGGGACAACCCAGGTCCGAGTCTACACTTGAGGCCAGCCCCCTGGGAGGGTCCGCCACCCCACCAAGGTGCTCAGCCTCCCCCTCTCAGGATAGCGTAACCCATATCCCCACCCCACCCACTTCTCCGGTGCAATCCAGCATCCCCTGTGCCAGGAACATGCTGAACCTCTGTCACCTGGCTCCATGGCTTGGCACAGATGCCAACATTCCTCAGGCTGGCGTCTCCCCTGCCCAGAAGGGAGAGGTGCCTCTTTAGCATCTGGATGGGGCCAGCCCAGGGTGTGACCAGAACTCACGATGGCTGGGTCTGCTGGCACAGAGACCTTCTCGGCTCTATGTCCCGTGTCCGTGCTTCCCAGGTGCCTGGAGCTGTGTGAAGTTGAGAATAAGTGCCCAGAGCCTGAGTGTGGGATGAATGAATGAGCCACAGTGCTGAGCGTGCACACACACACATGTACACACTGGCCACTCTATAGTCATGCACTGAGCGTGCACACACACACGTATACACTGGCCACTCTATAGTCATGCACTGAGCGTGCACACACGCACACATACACACCGGCCACTCTACAGCCACACCTTCTACACAGCATAGTATCACCATCTCCTCCCCTTCCCTGCTGGCCCCCCGAGGTGCGGTGGCTCCTCTGAGGATGCCGTCCTGTTTCCCTTGTCCCCACTTCTATCCCCGGCCCAGGCTCAGGGCTCATCAGCTCTTCCCTGACCACTGCCTGGTCTCCCTGCCTCCCACAGACCCAGTCTAAACATGGCACTGCTCTCTCTCTAGCTCTGCTCTGGCTCCCTAGTGCCTGAGCAATGGAGGCCGAGCCCCTCTTCAGCATGCAGAGCCCGCCATGGCCACGTCCACCCTTCCCTTCCTCCACAAGCGTCACACGGTGCATCGGACCTGCCGCTTCACCACCGTGCGTTCCCGCCATGTGGCCACGTGCCAAGTTGTTTGTTACTTTGGCCTTTACTCTCGCTGTCCTCTCTATCCCCAATGCCCATGCTTCCTGCCCACCCTACAGGCCCCCACTGCCCTACATTCTAGCCATTGTGGAAGACCCTGTTCTGGGGCTGGTGCCTCCAGGCCCCTTCCCCTCTTCTCCTACGGACACAACCCCAGCCCCTCCAGGGGCTCCCACGGCAGGTGCCTTGGTGCATGGATCTGGGCTGCGTGAAGGCCCCTCACCACCCCTGTGCCCCCCATGGGGTCCTCTCCCCCTGGGCCTGTTGCCCGTGTGCTCAGGGAGTGAGACTGGCAAGTGCCTCCCTGCAGGGCACGTTGGTGGGGGGGGTGCCTTCCTCAGGCCACGCTGAGCCCACACAGGACCCAGTTAAAGGAATGCAGTCCACAGGGCCTGGGCATGCTCTGCTCCCCTCATCCCATGAGGGAGGAACACGGGGAGCAGGTTGTGGCCCTGTCCTTCTGCAGGTGCCTGTAGGTGTGGCAGTAGAGTGGCCGGTGTGTACGTGTGTGTGTGCATGCTCAGTGCATGACTATAGAGTGGCCAGTGTGTACATGTGTAGGCCCTGTCCTAAACAGGCAGCCCACATGTAGAGCTGACATACGTCTGTGTATCTTGGGCCCCAGGACCCTGCTGGCTCTGCTGCACCCCAAATTGCCAAGAAAGGGGCCTGAGGCAAATCCACCTGGAGGCCGGGTGGGGGAGGGGGTGGGTGGGGAGGGGCTGCCTGCTCCCAAGGGTTTAGGCTAGGCTGTTCTTCTGGGTCCTGATAGGCTGCTGGCCGCTGTCCTCCCCCACAGGTCCTGGTCACAGGGATCAGCACTGACCTGAGGCCTCTCCTCCCCACACTCCCAGGCCTCCCCCCCCCCCAGGTCTATGCTGGCCCCCACCATCCACCCCCAGGGCTTTCTCTTCTAATTGACTGCTGGTGCAAGGACAGCCTCTCACCTTGTGTTTCCTTTATTGGAAAACAAAGGGAAGACCGTTCAGACGTGAGGGAACAAAGTCAAGTGGATAATAAGACAGCTACCAGGAAGCCCATCTGAAGACAAAGCCGCCCTGATTAGCCGCTGGGGGTGAGGAGAGGGGCCCCCTGGTGTCTGAAGTGGGTTTTTTTTTTTTTGTCTGGGCTTCTGGAATTGCAGTGTAAATTCTTGGGCGTGTTTCAGCCCGTTTGATGACCGCTGGGCTGAAGCCAGTCTGCAGCGTGGGGAGGGGGTGCTCCACAGGGCTTCAGCATCCACTCCTGAGGGCTGTCATCCTCGTCTGAGTGGCACCTGTATTGTGTCGTCTACAGTCCACTCCCCTCTTTAGGTGGAGGGCACCCACATTTTCTGCAGGAAGTCTTACCCCCTGTGGTTGACCGGCTCCAGCCAGTCAGCCACCCCCACCCCTTGACCACCGGATCCACCATGGGAGTGCACAGGGCTGAAGCCAGCCCATGTCGGTGGCCTGGCCATTTTCTAGGTGGGAAGGGGGCCAGACTCCGGTGTCTCCCAGGGGGTGGGCTAAGCAAGGACATCCACTTGTGTAAGGCCAGTAGCTACGGTCACCATCACAGCTGCCTGGCCTGTGCTGGTTCACATTGGATTCGGACAGACGGTAATGAAACAACGGAGCCAAGAACTGACGGGCCATTACATTTAATTCTAGCTTGCACCCAGCGGATGAGAAATACTGTTGGTCAAATAAGTTTACAAATATGATGTATATGTTTGCTCGCTTATAGTTTGAATCGGGTGTGGGGGACAGGCTGTAAGCAGGCAGGGTCCTTAAAGCCTAAGGCTTAGATTTAAGACTAAGCCTTTCCCACCCTTTTAATATTTATACTAAGATCTTTACAAAACTGAGCTTTCCCCCACACCCTTGACTGTCGCATGATGTGGGGTGGTGCACTCTCATGAGGAATCCCATTATGCCTCAGATAACTGACTTTGTATCAGAGACTTCCTTGTTTGTATATTGGATTAAAGCTTTTGACTTCTACACTATAAAATGGGGCAGAGGAGCCCACGCTGGAGGAGAGCAGAGAAAGGCCACTTGGAGGAGAGGAGAAGCCGCCGAGATGGTGGAGTGCTGAAGGAGAAGCCAGTTTGTGCAGAGAGAAGGAGATGGGGAACAGAGGTAAATAAGGCTGGTAAGGTAGAAACCTTTGATTCTAGGAAACTCAGATGAGCCAGTGGCTTTGGGAGCCCTGAATGGAAAGGAAAGTGTTTTCCCACTGTGTGTATTTTCTTGCCCACTGGGTGCGAGCTAGAATTAAAAAGGTAATGGTCCACCAGTTCTTGGCTCCGTTGTTTCTTTACCGACTGTCCGAATCCAATGGGAACCTGCATGTGAATGACCACGATGGTGGCTCCTGGCCATACACCAGGGGGATGGTCAGCCTCAGAATGAAACTTCCTGAAGGCAGTGAGGACCAACTATGTGAAATCAGGCCTGGGAGGCTGTGGTGGGTGGGACTGTGTCCTCCCCAAAATTCAGGCCCATCTGCACCTCAGAATGGGAGGTCTTTGCAGATGGAATCCAGTAAGTCCAATGCGGCTAGTGTCCCTATAAGGAGAGGAGGGGACACTCAGAGACGCACAGAGACTGCAGTGATGTGGCCATGAGCCAAGGATTGCTGGGTCCGCCGGAAGCCGGAAGAGACCAGGCAGGACCCTCGCCCGTGTGGCCACCAGAGGGAGCGCGACCCTGTGACACCTCCACTTCGGACCATCCCGAGCCTCTCGCAGCCAGGACTGTGGAACAGTAAACCTTTGTTATTTTAAGTCTCCGGGTACAGGTGCTCTGCTGCAGTGGCTGCTGGCTGGAAAGGGTCCCCGAGATGCTGTGTGCTGAGGTTTTCCCTCCTCGGGGCTGTGGGGTCAGGACAGCTCGTGGCTGCCCTGCGGGGTGCTGGCCAGTTTGAACTGAGGTTTCGGTGGTTTTGTGACTAAAGGATTCCTGATTGACACCGTCTCCAAAATAACGGAAGCCGCACGTCAGGCCGGGCAGGAGCGAGGAGCATGTGTGTTTTCCCAGAAACACGAGGAGCCCAGAGCCGGACACCCCGCACCCAGGCGCCCTCCTGGGCCCAAACGGTGACCCAGTGAGACCCTCCTGCAAGGAGCTCCTGGCTCCAGGAGAAGGACAGGGACACAGCCAACAGAACCGAAACGCAGGTCCCTGCGGAAACACCCCTGAAGAGAGTCACGGACGGCTGGACCCTCTCTGGCCAGCGTGACCCGCGAAGGCTGTATTTTGAGAGTAATATTTAACATGAGAGAGATGTTTCAATGCTTCAGCTGAACTGATTGGGAAAAATATAAATATATATGTATAATTTTTGTGGAAGATACTAACATGCCATATGTCCCTCCCACTTAGATTAGCAAAGCGCATGAACAGGAGTTCCTATTGATGGAGAAGGAAGTGGCTCCTTTCCTGCTGCAGACAGCCCGGGCCCCTTCTCTGAGGGTACGGCTGGACGTGATGGCCGCTTCTTGGCCTCCCCTGGGAAAGGAGGCAAGGCCAACATCGTTGAGTGTGTCTGTGTGAGCACACGGGCTGTCACCTTCGGATCCAATGTTTACACCTCGACGGGAACCACGTTACCCGCGTGTTTCAGCTCAGGAAGTGACTCCGAGCAGTTAAACCACTTTCCCAAGGGGACAGCGCTGGATGGAGCTTGCACGCAGCAGCACCGTCTGGTTCTACCGCTCACGCTTGCTTTTCCTAAAACATTGTTTCCAGCAGATCACGCTTTATTCCTAGAGGGGAGGAAGAACCAAGAGCCACTCCCCTCCCTGCTGTGCCTGCGCTCCTGGCCTGGCTGGCCGTGCAGTGGGCAGGAGGTCTGGGCAGAGCCGGCACACGGGGAGGACCGAGTGGGGTGCCTCCCCGCCCTGCGTCTGTGCCTCCCGCGCCCGTCTTGAGTTTGCTGACACTTCCCACAAAAACCTACTGCGGGAAGCGGGTGCTCAGGAGACGTGTTTGCATCTTGCCTTTCCAGCGAGAAGAACAAAGTAACTGTTCACTTCCTCTCTCTGCAGGAGCTCGGAGCTCCAAGGAGGGGAACGGAAACGCATCAGGGTTGCCGAGGGTCCGTTCCTCCCCATGCCTCGGTGGGACAGACAGACTTTAATTTTTAATGTGGCTTTTCCCCCAGGGACAATCCGCGCCCACCACAGCTGGACCTGGAGGGGCAGTAATGAAAGGAAAGGGGCCTCTGGGAGGGAAGTCACTGAGATCAGAGGAAGGCATGGGTGCTGTGGGCCGGAGGAGCCCGCCAGGGGGAAGGCAGGCAGGCAGAGAAGGAAGTCTCAAGGAGGAAGGGAGGCCGGCTGGCTGTGCTCACGGCCACTGAGAGCTCTCACGTGGGCAGATGAGCGCCTTCCACGCAGCCCAGCGGAAGTCCTTGGCAACCTTGAGAAGGTTAGTTTTTAGCGGCGAGGATGGAATTGACCAGGTGCCAGACAGGTTGCGGCTGATGAGAAGCAGGAAGAATTCCTGGAACCCACTTAACCCAGAGCTTGGCAAGGCACCTGCGCGTCAGCCCCTTCCTGGGCGTGAGTTATTACCTCATCATGCCTGGGGCTCCTCTAGCCTTGAGATCTTGTGTAAAGACCGGTAGGTGCACAAGGACCTACCCCAGCTACATATGTCCTCAATTTCACTGAGCGGTCCTTGGGCGCCCGCTTGAGTCACAGGGGACCTACATCATTAACATCACATTTCTTCCTTCCCAGTGGCCTGTTCAGCCCCTGGACCAGGACGGAGGCCTTTCAGATCTGTGATTCTCCATCATAGGGTCTCCTCATGTTGTGAAGATACCCCCAGTGACACAGCTGATAAAGGACTGTGACCCCAACATACACAAAAAACTATTAGAACTCAACAACAAGAAAACAAACACCCCAATACACATATGGGTCGAAGACCTGGACAGACACCTCATCAAAGAAGACAGACACCCTGATAGCTAATAAGCTCACAAGACGATGCTCACATCCTTCGCCGTCAGGGAAACGCAAACGAACACAAGGAGACACCACTGCACACCTGTTAGAACGGCCACATTCCAGAACTCTGACAACCCCAAGTGCTGGCATGGACAGAGAGCAGCAGAAACGTCACCTGCGGCCAGTGGGAATGCAGCATGGTGCCGCCACTCCGCAAGGCACTCACGCGGCTTCTCACCAAACTGAATGTGCCCTCACCATACAACCCAGCAGCCACGCTCCTTGGCATTTACGCAAATGGGCTGAAAACTATGTCCACACAAAAACCTGCACACAGATGTTGATAGCAGCTTTTGTCATAACTGTTGATACTTAGCTGCAACCAAGAGGCCCTTCAGGAGGTAAGTGGGTTGAATAAATGGTGGCCCAGGCAGACAATGGAATCTATTACTCGGCTCTAAAACAGAAATGAGCGGTGAGGCCATGGATAGGCACGGAGAGAACTTCCATGTGCATCGCTGAGTGACAGCAGCCAGTCTGAAAAGGCCACATGCTTTGGGGTTGTGACATTCTGGAAAAGACGAAACTATAGAGGCAGTGAAAAGACCAGGGGCCCCGGGGGGGGGGGTTGTGGGGAGAAAGGGCTCCCCCCGACGTCGTCTGGGTCCCTACAACGGGCCAAGAAACTCATACGCAAGAGGTCCTTAAAAGTGAAATTTGCTAAGCGAACAGACCTGGTCCACGCAGTCCTCAGACGACTGTCGCCACACAGGTGCTGTTAAAATTGAAACATTCTTTTCTGAGGGCTCACAGGGAAGGTGTCCGTTCTCTTCACCCGAGGTTTAGTGTCCGTTCCACAGCCCGACCCACCTCATTCCCCCGTGCCCACTGTGGTCTTTCTCCTTCCGCCGACCGCCTCCCTTGTCTGCGCGCAGTGCTCCATGTGGGGTCTGCCATGAGCCAGGCAGAGAGAGTCGTCATCGCAGGCTTTGGAGGGAACGGTGTTTTGCCGGCTGATACGTGGGCTTTTAAGACCTGGTCGGGTGCCGCCCCACTCTGGCGAAGAGGAGATTGCGGGAAACAATGGGACCCTGCGAGGTGGGCCCGGGTGACAAAAAAGCGAGCAAAGACACGAACAAAGCGGAGACAATGCCCACAGGAGAATGAAGAGTCTGAGGAGGCGGGGTTTGTCGGGAAGGTACCAAGTTCAAGTTCAAGGCCGCACAGCTGGCCGGGCCTTCTGTATGATGCATCCTGGCTCCTGTCTGGGGCCCCGGCTCAGGTAACTGCCCGGGGAAGGAAGGGCATTCTCAGGAGCCTAGCGGCTTGCCGGGCCCCCACCTGTGCCCTGCTTTTCACGTGTCACCTAGTCGTGTGCAGCTTGCTGGGTAACATGCGGTTTGATGGACAGGTGGGTAAAAAAGGCACAATTTCAACACTAGGCATTGAAGTCTAGGAGTTTAAATATATACTAGGTAGTTACAATTTATGTGTTTAAATACTAGCTACATCTAGTATGTACATAGTAGGTATTTCACACCTACTATTTTGTAAGTAAATACTCAGTAAATTACCAGGGATCAGCTGGAAAATCCAAAGGTGTGAGGCAAAACATAAATTCTGTGTGCCAACGTGCAGGCACTGGCTGAGGGGGGGGGGTCTTGCAGCGTGTCCCCGGGTGTCGGCCTGTGGGCTCTCGGAAGCGGGAAGTGGGCACTGGCTGATCTGTGCTCCACCGCCTGGCAGAGACGGAGACGTTGCCGTCGTTCCCGAAGCCGCAAAGACGCACTGCAAAGTTTCTTTGTACACATAGTCTCCTGGGGCAACTAGAATAGGAGTTTATTTGCAAACACTGTGATTCTATTAAGCAGCCTGAGGACTCTGTTAGCTGAAGTGCGGCTCTCCACGAGCGTCTCCGCAAATTCCCCAGGGTCCCGGCTGCTCTGGAGCACAGCCAGCTTCTCCTCCGAGGGGCTGGCACCCGCCCGCCCACCGTGAAAGGGAAAGAGACGCGGGGCACTGGCAACTCGCCATGTCCCCGCCGCGGGGCTGTGGCACGCCCACACATGGACGCACATGCATTCACATGCATGCACATGCTCCCACACCCATCTGGGGCGAGGTGAGAACACGTATGTGAGCCACTGGGGAGACGCCAGGTGACGTCTATGTGTGAAATGTGATCCTGCCCTCGGAAGCCTGCACTGAGCACACGTGTGTGCCCATGTTCTCGGAGTCGGCTCCATGCCCATCTGCCCGGGCTGGAGTTGGGCCTGGGAGACTGACACCCCCCCCGAGAAGGGGGAGCCTCGGGGTGCCCACTACCCCATCTCTGGGGACCTAGCACCCCCCTCTGGGAGGGGAAATGCCAGGACTACTACTGGCCGAGGGGCCACAAAGGGACCTGCATAGTTGGCGCATGGTGAGGGGTGAATTACAGAGCTCAGGCCATGGAGCCAGGCCACGCGGGACGAGCTGTGAGGACCGGCTCCGAGTTCCTCAGCAAGGCCAGTGAACACCTCCAGGGGGCACCTTCTCTTTCACATAAATCTGGGTCCATTCAAGGTTTCCCTTCTACCATGTGTCATGGACCCCACATCACCCACGTCCTCTGAGCCGGGGGCACTGGTCAGGATAGATGCGCCTCGAGCAACTGGGCCTAGCTCAGGCAGTAGACGTCCAGTGGTGGGGGTGGCGGGCTGGCCACAGTCATCACCGGTCACAAGCTCTGAGATGGAAGGAAGCCCGAGGCCCTGCACCATGCTGTGAGGGCCTGAACAAAGCATCGATTTTACCCATCAGGGTTCCCAAGCCCGGTGACGGCAACCATGTGCCTTGATCGTAACAAAGCCTCCAAGGCTCCCCAGATTTGGCATCCTAACAGGTCACACAGAGGGAGGAAGGAGTGACATGCTCCTCCAGTCTGGCCTCACAGGAAAGACACTCGGCCGACTCCTCCGGGCCGGTGGGCTTCCCCTGGGCCAAGGCCCCACTGTGGACCTTGAGGCACGTGTGCCCACAGGACAGATGCTGCTGTGAACCCAAGTCCTGCTACTCGGCACCCAGGGCCTCTCAAACGCGAGCTGCCCATGTTGCAAACACAAGCATAGCCATGGGCGTAAACTCCCCTTCGCACAAGGCAGGTGGCTGTCCAGAGACGCCGTCAAAGGACAGACAGACGCCAGAGACTCGCGAGGGTGAGACCCGGAATGTCCTTGAACCTTGGCCCCAGCAGTGCCATGGGCTGCTCAGGAGCACACGGAATACCCTTTCAAATGATATTTGTATTGAGGGCCTACTATGTGCCAGGACCTCTCCTGAGACTGGGGACAGAGCAGGGCGCAGGCACACAGGCAGCCTGCCCCTCCCGGGGCTCACGTCCCATGTGAATGACATTTCTTTTACTGGAGGCTCGTGGGTACATCGGGGATAAAGTAGAACACATTTTTTATAACTTGATTCCGGTGACCTTAGCCTGTTATGCTCAAATCCCAACTGATGCAGGTGGCCACGTGGTCACCCACGCGTGGGATTCTCTATTTCATTTAGTTCTGTTTTATTCTGAGTGAACATCTTACCAGTGAGACTGTGTGTCCTCAGGTGTCCCCAGGCCCTGCTGGCTGCACCGGGACAAGTGAGAGCCGGGGATGCAGGTCACACTGCTCCTGGGTGTGCCCGGGAGGCGCTGTGCGAGGAGGCGTGGCCACCTGGGACACAGTAGTGCATTGATCCCCAGATGTGGTTCTGGGATTGGAGGGGGTTCCTGTCTCCCCCAAAGACACCAGAGCTGTGCCGGCTGCAGGGTCTGGAAGCAGCATGCCCCACTTCCCCCCAGTTTGTGTGCCCTGGCCCCAGGGGGTGTCCACAGGAACAGCAGAGCAGACGGAGCAGACGGTCCCGGTGCACTGGGGACTCTGACGGACACAGGTTCCACTGGAGGGCTCAGGCTGCAGGCAGGCGTCCCCAGCCCCTGCAGGATGCGAGGTCACCCAGTGGGAGCTGACAGGAGTCTGGCCCGCCTGCAATGCACCCTCTGCGAGGGGTCCTGGGACACCTCAGAGGCGGCTGCTTTGGTCAGCAAGTGGACGCAGCCCAGTGCACCACCCCAGGGCTCCTGAATTCCCTTGTCCTTTTTTCCTCCCTTCTTCTCAGACCTGGGGCTGCTCGTAACGCCCAGAGCTGTTTCTGGAACTCTCCCTGGGTGGGTGAGGAGTGAGTGGAGAGCTTGGCCCCTCAGAGCTGGGGAGCAGCTGAGGTCCCCGGCCCCAGGACACATCGGCACCAGGACCCCTCAGCCACATCCTCGAAGGCTCATAAACTCACCCAGTGGCGGGGTCAGAGGAGAACCGACCCATGGTTTTTGAAACAAGAGTTTCCTTCTGTCAGGATGGAGGTTCAGGAGAGGACTCCACAGCAGGCGGCAAAGCATCCCCAGAGGTGCCCACGTCAGAGTCCTGGAACCGGCGGCTCTATCCCTTCACACACAGAGAGAGGGTCCCTGCAGAGGGGACTGAGTTGAGGAATTGAGGTGATGGATTGTCCTGGCCGGTGTGGTGGCCCCTCCCTGACTGTGTGCATGGAGGTGCTTTGCTCTTAGGTACACACATGCAGATCTGACGGGCCCCACCGCGCTGACGATGAGTTAATGAACAGTGGACAAATGAATGAAGCCATGTGGCAGGTGGTCTCTGGCTCGAGGCTGCTCATCATACAGCTCTGGGAAGACGGGGACCCACCGCCGGGCCACGGGCCCGTACCCAGCACAGGCCTTCGTCTCCTGCCCTGTCCTCTTCCTCACTGGGCACAACTCAACCTGGTGCTGGAGCCATCTGAACCACCGAGGGCCAGCCACCAACCTTTGTGCCTGGCGTCACAGTTCAACTCCGGGGTTTTCATCTTCTGCCTCCAAACGGTTTTCCACCTTCATCTCCTGTTGGAGTCCCCCCTGCTCCCCTCTGAACCGGGGCCAGGCCATCTTCCCAGCCCCGCCCTCCCTGCCTTTGGTCCCTTGGACACCCAGCCCTGGACCCACTCCTCTGTAAAGCCGTCCCGGCACCCTCTGGCAAATGTGGACGCTTGCCGCTGCTCACCTCAGCGTGTATTTCTTTTCCCGTGTCCTCTACAAATGGCCACTGGATGCACATCTATTTGCTTTGCAAACTGCATTCCCCAGGGGAAGAGGGACACTCTTTATCCTCATGTAGCTGCACCTGCACCGTGTCACGGTAGGTGCTTAAGACTTTTCTTGTTTGAGTGGGAGAATTAGGCTCCCTACAGAAGAGCACCCCCAAAGAGCCCGCGGAGTGGAAGGAGGCCCCTCCCTGACTCCAGAGCGGGGGGGGGACTAGGGGGGCAGGGGTGCAGTGTGCAGCCTTGCTGGTTCCTCCTCCAGCGCCATGTGGTTCTGGGTGACTTTGGTCCCAAGGGCAACAATTCCTCTCCTTCATCCTCTGCCTTCATCCTCTGCACATTTAATTTAAAACAATCTGATCTTGTATTTCAGTGATAATGGGAAAATCCGTCTCTGGGGTGTGTGTGTGTGTGTGTGTGTGTGTGTGTGTGTGTGTTTCCCCATAGGAAAAGTTCTTAAGCATTTTACAATGTCTTTAAGCAGCTCACATCACCAGTCTCTGCCTTGGTCCAGAGTCTCAACCAGGACCCGCCTCGGGCCTGTCTCCGAGGCTGCCATGAGGTAGCCAAGCCTGCCTCTGGAAATTCCCCTAAGAAAGCCCTGGCCGCAGGGAAGGGTGGACGGGAGGCCCCTGACCTCTGGGACAGAGCACGGGTCTGGTCATCCCACAGGGGATGAGATCCGAGGCCGTTTCCAGCCAGGCCACGGGGCAGGAGGCCAGGCACGTCCGGCAGACACAGCCTTGAAGCTCAGTGAGGCCACGCAGGGTGCCTACGTGTTCGGGATCCCGCATTGACACTTGAGGTCCTAGCACAGAACGGGAAGAGCCCAGCTGTCCCTTTCCTTGGGGCCGTATTTTCCTTGCCAACCAAGCCCAAGTGCCCACACGAGAAGGTGATGCCCTTTCCTCCTCGGGCACCTAGAGAGATCCCGGAGAACTCCGCTCCTCTCCCAGGCTCGGATAGATGTGCCGCCAAACTACAGTCTTCACGCTGGCCAATGACATGTGAGTTTTCATTTCCTTCTTTTTTATTTGTTGATTTGAGAGAGAGAGAGAGGAAGAGAGAAACATCGATCGGTGGTTCCACTTACCCATGTACTCATTGGTTGATTCTCGTATGTGCCCTGACCAGTCATCAAACCCGCCACCGTGGCGTTTGGCGTTTGATGTGCTCTAACCAGCCAAGCCACCTGGCCGGGAAAAGCCGGCCATTCCTTGTCACATCCCTCTCCATCGTTGGGTCCCTGTGCTGCTTTTCAGAGCTATGTTGAGAGAGGAGAAGCCGGGAGGGCCCCGAGGAACCCTCATTTGTTTCAGCCCAGATTGTTAGAATTTATAAAAGGAAAATATTGATGTTTTTCCGTGCCCAGCTTGCTTTCCCTGGTTTCCTGCAAAACAAGAGGTCAGGACCCCTCGTGGGCGAACAGATTGTTGACTTCAGTGTCTGAAAACACCCAAAATACCTCCCGGGAGGGCTCCCCGTTCCACTCTCTTTGTTCCGCCGGGACAGAAGGAGCTGTCTTGCGTTCCAGGGACAGAATGCCAAATTAGGAGATTTGAATGAAACCAGCAGCTGTCGATCTAGGAGACGGGGAGGGCCGGTGCCATCAAAGCCTCGGTCAAGGAGAGATCTCAAGAAAACAGCTGTCCCCCCATCCCGAGGACCCAGGCTGAACCCAGTGGGACAGATGGCTTCATTCTCTTACCGCGGGTCCCTGGGGACAGAGGCCACCTCTTCTTCAGGCCACCTACTACTGGCTGGCCATTTATAGAAGCATTCATTTGAGTGGAGTTCCTGCATGGGGGGGTAGTAGCATTCTGGGGATATGATTTGGGTGGAGAGAGAGAGAGAGAGAGAGAGAGTTATTGCTCATTTTCTAAAAATGGCTCGTGAGCCCTAGGAAAGCATTAAAACAAGGGACCCCAAGAATCAGCCAAGGATCTTGCAGGTGCCGACAGGTAGGACTCCAGAGGCAGCAGCCCCATGACGGTCACTTTACATGCCAGCTCGCCTGAGCCTCAGGGCAATGCCATCAAACATTATTTAGAATGTTTCCATTACTGACCTGTGGTGGTGCAGTGGATAAAGCATCGACCTGGAAATGCTGAGGTCGCCAGTTCAAAACCCTGGGCTTGCCTGGTCAAGGCACATATGGGAGTTGATGCTTCCAGCTCCTCCCGACTTCTCTCTCTCTGTCTCTCCTCTCTCTCTCTCTCTCTCTCTCTGTCTCTCCTCTTCTCTCTCTCTCTGTCTCTCCTCTTCTCTCTCTCTCTGTCTCTCCTCTTCTCTCTCTCTCTCTCTCTCTCTCTCCCTCTCCTCTCTAAAATGAATAAAAAAAAGAATGTTTCCATTGGGGTGTTCTGGGATGAGGTTGAAATTAACATCAGTGGACTGCAGAAAAGCAGATTACGCTTCCCCATGCAGTGGGCCTTGTGCGATCAGGTGAAGGCCTGCCTCAAACAGAAGGCTGGCCCCCTCAGAGCAGGGCGAGTCCACCACCGACACCTTTGGACTTGGTCTGCCACCTCAGCTGTCCCGGTTCACCAGCAGATGGCCTCTGGACTCGAACCGGGACTCTGTCCTGGGTCTGCAGCCCACCAGTCTCTCACATCAGACTTTGGACTGGCCAGGCTCCACAATCACACGAAGCCAGTTCCTCGAACCTTTGTCTTCTTGCGGCTACTTCCTATCGGTCTGCTTTTCAGGTGATCCCTGACTGACACTCAAGTCCCAGTCTGAGAAAAGAAATGGGGTAGAAGATGTTAAGAAAACAAAAATAGGGTATTTATTCTATGCCCCAGAAAATAATCCTTTGGTTTTAAACGACTCGTTTTTGTAGTCCAGCGTTTTCTGAGCGTCCAGATATCTGAGAAGGCGTCTCGGTCGCCGGGTGAGCCACGCAGCCCTTCCCTGAGGATATCCCCCCCGCTGTCTTCACTCCGCCTCCCTCATATCAGCCTGCCGCTGGCTCCCCCCACGACCATCGCGACCGGGCTCTGGGTGGGCTTCTCATCCCTTCCCTCTCAACCCTTTCTCCGCACGACCGTCAGATTCCTCCCACTACCACCTAAGATGTCAATCTAATCGTGCCTGAGCTGGGACAGACACCTCGTGGGGATCTGGTGTGAGGAGGGGGAGATGCTGACTCAGGTTCAGGTCAGCTTGACTCCAAAGCTGCTAAGAGACCAGCAGAGACCATGGACCCTTATTCCTGCCCTTGTTTGTGTCTGAGGTCCCGAACCCCAACCCTGAGCCCTGCCACATGTCTCTTTCCGCCTTGCCCGTGAGGTTTCAAACACACGAGTCTAAGTTCTTCGTGAGCGACCAACGGCTTCTTACCTTACAGACATATACATTGTGTCCCCTGTGTGGACTGCTGTCCCTCTCTCTCCAAGTCTCTGTCTCCAGCCCCTCTGGGAGGCCGGTTCTTTTCTCAGAGAGCGGGTTGGTGCTGAGTCCAAGAGGGGTTCATGTTCCTGTGCCAGGGTCTTATAACACTCACTGCTTTTTCTTCATTGCTCTTAGGATATTTTCCATTATCTGGTTCTTGGCATTATTTATTTGCTATACGTCTCCCCAACTAGAGCGTCATCCAGAGGACCCGGGACCATTTCTGGGTTAATTACTCCCACACGCCCAGGCCCAGTGGGACACCCGCCTTAGAGTGAACGCTCAGAAGCCAAGTTCTGGTTTGGATGAAATGTCACAAACTCCTTTGCTCTCTCAGGGTCTTGTCACTATCACGGTCAAATAAGTGAGAATCGACTCACTAAATTTTAATTTTAGTTTTGTTTTTCATTAAAACCCCAAAAGCTAATTTTCATAGCAAGAGAAGGGTCCACAGGTCTCAAGTGTGCTAGGAGGAGGGGTACGCAACTAGTCTTTCTTCTTGGGCTTCCTTGCGACTGAAACCCATTGCCCTGCGTGGGGAGTCCTCTACCTCCACAGGCTGTGACGGGAAGCAGGGCAACTCCCCTTAGAAAGTCTGAAAACGCCAGGTACTCCGGTCACCTGGGTCCCAGCGGTCAGATGTGCTCACCTGACCCTTACCTGGGTGCCTGCCAAGGACAGATGTCAGGGACGGCATGGGGACTCCAGCGGCAGCAGCGAACTAGGTGGAGGTGCTATCGGTGACATCCAGGGCTGGTCACTCTGAGCGGGCATCACCTGGTGCTTCAGAGTGACATCCTCATGGGGGCCTAGACCTAGAGTGGAGAGGTTTCGGGAGGAGTCTGAGGATGCCCAGAACCCTTGACCCTGAACCCCACTGGGCCTCTTTTCCCCAAAGGAGCCCCACCTCCTTCTCTGATGACCTGTATCTCACCTTGCGGAGTGGCCCCCTGGTGACCTTGACTGATGAGCACTGTGAGAAGAGGCCATGCCCACATGCACCTTCCTCTTCTCCACACTCTTCCTCCACGGCAGGACCTGTTCTAAACTCCAGTACCCGGAGAATTACAAGATGTTGTTTATTTCCATCAGAAAAAAAAAAAAATGTTGCAACTCTAACGTTGACCCATAAAACCAAGTCCCACAGCAAGACATAAAGCATAGAGCCAATTATGTGTTCGGCTGAAGACATACAAATACTCGATATATTGTGGGCGATGTTAAATAGCGTGACAGATGGCTAAAGAATAGTGAGCGATCGATAACCCCCCCCCAATCATGACGGGGGTGGGGGTGAGGGAGGGGGACCCGGCCCACCGTGCTGGTCCAGACAGGAGAGCGCTAACACTGAGCAGGCCGCTGCGATTTTTCCTCCGGCGGGCGCACGTACCAGAGACTCTGCCTGCCGTTGCGCCAGGTTGGAACTCCGGAAATTGCTCTCATTATTTGCTGGGCTGGTGGAATAAGAGCTGGGCCCACACTTCCCCAGCAGCTTGCACTAATGAAGCTGGGTGTCAGCCTTCCTCTAATGATTGCAGAAGAAGGGACCCACGAGAAGGACGATGAAAGAACACCGCTGTGGGTTTATCGCCCACTCTCCCGCTCCTTACTTCCATCTGCACAAAGCCCCGAGCCCTCCCTCCGCTGATGCACCACGCGACGTGTCGTGGACAGAGGTGCCCGGCACTTTCCAGGGAGCCACAGTGGACGTTGTCGCTAGGCTGGAGATGCGGGAACGAACTCCTGCAGTTGTAGTTCCTGATTTCAGGAGGAATTCCAGGATCCTGGGCACAGAGGACCTGGCAGCCCGTTAACATCCGGGCACAGAAAAAACCTAAGAACAAACAGGGAGACAGCATTTATGGTCGTGTGGGACTGGCGTGGGCCTCGTGCTCCAAGTCTGACTGAGGCCCGCGGGGCGAGTCTCAGCCCCTCCCCAGTTCCTCTGACCACAGCCAGCCCACAGACCCAGGACCTCTTGAAGGAAGGGTGGGCCACACCTGCATGAGGATGAACCTGAGAACAGTCTTACAAATGAGAGCTACACGTCTTCCTCCTCATTCTCTCCCCAAAGATCAGCAGCCTTTTAATAGGTCTGCATCAGGAAAGGGGTCGGGAACTGTCGGAAACAGGCCAGGCTCACGTCAGTCACGGGGAGGGTATTATGGGGGTCAGGTGACACCTGGAGGGGTACCTTCACACCCATTCCGGTGTGCCCAGGGGGACCTTGAAGCAATGGGAAGACAGATAGAATGCCCACCAGGCATACGGATCCACGAAGTAAGAGCTGTAGTGGTAAGAAGGCCAAGTGGGTACAAAGTACCTGCTCGTGAAGACATTCTGCAGTCCTTAACCCATGAGGTGGGACACTTAAAAAATTTAAAAAAAAAAAAGGACATCATGTTGGCTCAAGTGATACATATTGAGCGTGAAGGAGAAATAGGTTGTTCACAAACAGTGGGAGGATGGAGGGGTGTGGGAGTGAGGGGACCCCCTGGGTGGTTTCTGGGGCTGACAAGACCAGTGGTGACAATGGATGAAACAGGAAGCTCCACTGAGAACACGGCGGCCTCTGGAATGCAGGGCTGACACGGGCCACCAGGTGAGCATCTGAGCAACCCTGAGCAACAACATTAGCCAAAGGCGGAGCGGACGGAGGTGGAAGACGGGGTCACAGTCGAAGCCGGAGTGTCCTCACCTGGGTCACAACATGGGATGCAGGAAGGCTTTGTTCCTTCTGGGAAATCCTATCAAAACGTGAACATCCAAGGGACAGAGATGAGCTGCAGCCCATTAGCAGGAATGAGCCGATAGACTCACCAGAAAGTCCCCACAGACGGAGGCAGAGAACGTTGGAGAGCAGTGTGGGGGGTTGTTTGATTATTAGAAAAATATATAAACACAGGCTCAGCTTTGAGTTTTCAAGTAGAATGTCCTCAGCTGGTTTTCACAGGATACTGTCTCCCGGGAAATATTAATAACGGCTCCACGAATAAAGGCTCTGTGATCAAACATGTTCAATTATCTCCTCTGTAAAAACAAAACAATAGTCGGATTCCACCTGCCCCAGCTCCAGCCTTTTCACAGAGGAGCGTCTTAAAGAATCATTTACACGGTTTCTCCTTCCAGCTGGTGAATTTAAAATGGTTAATTTTGATGTATCAAATTGGCCAGGCCAAGGTACTCAGATATTTGGTCAGACACTATTCTAAATGATTCTGTGAAGGCATTTTTTTTTTTAGAGGGAAGATTAACATTTAAACTAGTTGACAGATGGAGATTACCCTCTATAATGTGGTGGGCCACATCAAATCAGGAGAAGGCCTGAAGAGACCAGACTGAGGTCCCCAGAGGAAGGAGTTCTGCCTCCAGATGGCCGTTGGGCTCTTCTTTCTGCAACGGCAGCTCTTCCCTGCGTCTCCACTCAGCTGACTGCCCTGCAAACGTTGGGACTAGCCAGTCCCATAATCAAATGAGCCAAGTCCTGAAAATAAAGCTCTCTCTCTCTCTCTCTCCCTCTCTATCTCTCTTCTCTCTCACACACACACCCTTTATTGGTTGTGTCTCTGGAGAATTCCAACTAACACAATCCCTAACACTCTTTCTTTATTCCTCTGCCTTGGGCATCCGTCCCCACCAACCCACTGACCCTGCTCTTGTTTATGTCACCAGTGTCCTCCGTGTGGCCAAAAACAATGGCGATTTCTATGCTTTGATCTTATTCAAACCTTCAGCAGAATTTGACTCACCGCTACCTCCTTTCTAAAACCTCTCTCTTCTTGACTTCTGAAACCCCACTTCTCCTAGGGTTTCTCCTGTTTTATGGAAAGTCCTTACCTGGTTTCTGCTGACTCCTCCTTGCCTTTTGATTGGCCCCAAACTGTTGGAAGGTCCCAGAAGCTAGCTATGCATCCCTCCTACATGGCGCCGTCCTTTGTAAGATGGATCATCGCTCTTGCTCACCCTGTGGTTTTCTTCTCTTAGCTTCCAACACCACAGGTGTGCTTGTTTATTTCTCCTTCATCAGTGGCTGTTTCTTCTCATGTCCTTTGAATGTCTCCTCTTCTTCACAGTATCTTAAAGTCAGAGTGCCAAAGAGCTCAGCTGTTGGTTCTCTCCTCACAGATAGTCACTCTCTAGGTGGTCAACTTCAGGGTTTAAAATAGCATTGAAAAGCTAGTGCCAGCCCTGGCTGCTTGGCTCAGTGGTAGAGCATTGCCTGGCATGTGGATGTCCTGGGTTTGATTCCTAGTCAGGGTACACAGCAAAAGCGACCATCTGCTTCTCCACCTTTTCCCTTCTCTCTTCTTTCTCTTTCTCTTCCCCTCTTGCCACTGTGGTTCTATTGGAGCAAGTTGGCCTTGGGTGCTGAGGATGACTTTGTGGCCTTGCCTCAGGTGCTAAAAATAGCTCAGTTGCTGAGCAATGAAGCCACACCCCAGATGTAGGCAGAGCATTGCCTCCTAGTAGGCTTGCCAGGTGGATCCTGGTCGAGGCACATGCAGGAGTCTGTCTCTCTGCCTCTCTTCCTCTCACTGAATAAGAAAGAAAATAAAAGGAAGGAAGGAAGGAAGGAAGGAAGGAAGGAAGGAAGGAAGGAAGGAAGGAAAAGAAAAGCCAATGACTCCATGTTTCATCTCCAGGCAAGACCTTCTCCAAAGGTCCAAATCCATCTACTCTACTTCCTGTTCAATGACTATGCACTTGGACATTTGAGACTAGAATCTTTGTCCCAAACTCCAGGTTTATATGTCCAATGCTCAATCAATATCTCTACATTGACATCAGGCCTAAGCAATTTAATGTGTCAAAACTTAACTTCTACTCTCTCTCCAACTTCCCCCTGAAAGATGTCACTTCCATCCTTCCAGTTCCTCCAGCCACAGGCTTTGGAGTCAGCCTCAAAGCGGAAGACTCTCTCACCCCACCCCAAGTCCGGTCTCTCGGGCCATCTTGTCAGCTCTCCCCAGAACAGGCAGCTCTCCCACAGCTGGACACAGTCCACAAGCATGGTTTGCAGGACCTGTTGTGTACAGGCCCACCTTTGTCCAGAAGATTTCGTATAGACCATTTCTTGCGTATAGAAGAATTCAGGAAGAGCAACTTTAAATTAAACCTGTGTTTGAAGGCATCCGAGTGCCGTCAAGGTAGCGGGGATATGTGGACAGTTCCAGAGAGACGGCCAGCAGCGTGGGGAGGACAGCGAAGAATGTTGGCGTGGCGCTTCTACTCGAAACATTTGCCGACCGGACGCATGCAGGCCGAGATGCTGAGTGGGGCTGTTTCCAGCCTCATGGGGTCGGGCACGTGACAGATGCTCAGAGCTATCAAGGAGGATGTGTTCCAGCACAGATGCAGTTGTCAGGGTGGAACCCAGGAAGTGCTGTCATCTGGGAATGAGAACAGCCCAGAAATAGACTCACCTCTCCCTACCTCCCCCCACCTCCTAAAACACGGAGGGAGAAGCAACAGCAACAACAGGACCATAAAACTGAACTTCACGCGGGGTTCGGTGATGTCCCCACACTCCAGAGAGAAGGGACCAGGGAAGGGGACCTGGCTCAGGGCTGCTTCTCTTTGGGGGGGTGGGGGCACTGGCTGACGGATTTGTAGGAGTCCCGAGAAAACAGGAAGAGACGGTCTGAAGAATCAGAGGCGTTCGGGGCATGGCTCTGGGTCGTGTCACAGCGTCAGGCAGAGGAAGTTCACAGCCCGCCACCCACCCCCGAGAGGCACCCCGGAACGCGTCTGGCTCCCGATGCCCTGTTGCTCAAGGTGGAACCTGGGCAGAGTTGACAACCAAGGAAAAAACAGGCAGAGGAAACAAACCCATGGCGATTTCGCAGACGTGGAGCGTGGAGCGATGGTGATTAATACCTTCAGGAAGTGTAAGAACGAGGCGTAGCGTGTTGGCAGCCGAGTGGAAAGTACAAAAATAAATCATACAGCCGCTATAAAACCTGGAGACAAACGTCCGCCCATCAAGCGCCAAGACGGACAAGTGGAATGGGAAATGAGCTTCGGTAAGCTCGTCACCGACCAGGGTTCCCAACATGGCCCTTCAATCGTGGGAAGATGCCCCGCCTCATTCATTGTGGAGACAACGGAAACTGAAGTCTCGAGAGGATACACCTCAACCTGAGCAGAAGAGCTAAAATACAAAAGAATTTTAAAATATGAATGAAAAAATATTAAATAATAACCTAACCAAAAACAAAACACAATAAAACTGTGATTGAAGACATTACCATATTGCTTCTTGATTGGTGTCCTCACTTGCTATTTTATTTTTCATCCTGTGGACAGAATGAACGTGACTACAGCGCTTGGAAGACGCTGTTGCACAGATGAACGTTAAAATAAGAGCCAGGAATGTAAATCTGTGATCTCCACACTGGGCGGCTGCCCAGGCGCCCACCTTAGAGAGAACCCTGATGACAAGTGCCATCTTGACAACTGGTATGCTGAATGCAACAAAAAAAAGGAGGTATCGGTTCTGCCGAACCAGTGCGAACTGACTGAATCCCACCACTGCCCGTGGCGCGCCCCAGACAGCAGCAGAGGGGGGGGGACTCGCTATGACCAACAACAGGACGACCCTTCTGTGACGTTGAACAAAGACACCATGTGCGGAGAAGACCCCGTGTCAGATCCCAGCACACACATTCAAAAACCAGGCAGCTCTCCTCTGTGGCTTTGGCACTTGGGATGCCAGTTGCCCTTGGGAAGTGGATGGCAGGGTTGGTGCTGGGAAAACAAGACAGAGACTCCCTAGAACCAGGTGGTAAGTAGGCGGCCATGTCCGGTTCTGGCTGTTCCTCCAGCTGTGTTGTTAGGTTTCTGCACGGCCCTCTAGCCATCAACATTTCAGTATAAGGCCTCCGTTCAAAGGAACCGCAGTGTGCAGCCAGAATATGCCCCTCACATCAGCCCCATCACTGTCCCTGTCCCAAGCCCCGTGGCACCCCCCACCCCCGCCAGGTTTTTGCGGCAGCCTCCTGACAGCGTGGCTGCTTTTCACTGTGCCTCCCGCTGTGTTACTCACAACAGGGCAGCCAGAGCGATCCCTGTAAAACCTAGATCAGCTGCTCCGTGCCTGGGTCCTGGCTGCCTTTCTGACCCCATGTCGCAGGCTCTGTCCTCTGCCTGCTCCACTCTGCCGTGCGGCTTCTTCCCTTCCTTGACTACATCGGACTCTTTCCTGCCCCGGCATGTGTGTTCGCACTGGCCGTGCCCGGTACCTAGAATGTCCTTTGCCCTGACAGTCCCTTGGCCCTATCTTTCCTGGTCAGGGAACCCTCACCTGAAATCTCCTCGGAGTCCTGCCTTGACCTCCTGACCGGAAGCAGTCAGCCCATCACTCTCAGGCACTTTATTTCTCTGCCCTCAGTGGCATCGCTCTCCTTCCTTCGTTCTGGTCAGCCGCCCGCCGGGGTGAGACCCTGCAGGGGAACACACTCTTTCTCATTTCCGCACAGTCCTGGGCACCTCCAACCAATGCTGTTCTGCATGGGGATGAACACAATAATGACGTCTGAAGTGAATACATTTGGAAACGCTGCCTGCTGTTTGTGTCTCTCGGGCACATCGTCGACATTGGCGTATTAACATTTCTGAAAAGTCCAACAGGAGAGAGAGAGAGAGAGAGAGAGAGAGAGAGAGAGAGACCCACTTGGCTTTCACCCGGCATGCCCGGTCTCGTGCATGCAGGATACCATCTCTGCGTGACGCCTCGGCATGCCCAGTTTACGACGGCCGCCTCTCGAGGGTGCACGGCTTCCGTGCTTAGCGTGTCCGCGTGGCCACACCGGGCTGAGTGCGATACTCATGCGATCTCCGTCTCCATGACAACCCTGAAGGCCGGGCATCGTTATCCCAATTTCAACTCTAAGGAGACGGAGGTGGACCACGTTGATGTGCTCTCGTGTAAGGTGGGCGACACGTGGTGAAGCTGGGACCCTACTCTGCTTCCGTCTCACTCCAAACCCTGCTCTTGAGCCCCCGCCCAGTAGGGTGACCCCAAAGGGAGGATTGCCCGGTGCAGAGCCTGACATCCCTCAAAGCAGCTCAATGTGCCTGGGAGTGGAGACCCTGGACGGGCAGCAGCGATGGGGCTTCCCAGAGACGGTGGAAACCGGCTTCCCTTTGTCATGTGCCGGGTCTTGGCGGCGAGGACACATCCATGGAACACACGAACAAAGCCCCAGAACTGCGTTCTATGAATCTCGTGGCCACATGGCAAGGAAAAGGTGGCCAGTTTTAACCAATTCCATCTTCCTGAGGGGATAATGTCTTAACCCAGTCGAGCAGCCACCGGAGTTTGCTCCATGCCACTCAGGAGGGGCATTCCAGAACCTTCTCCCTCACTTGGCTTTCACCCTTCAATGGAGCCAGCTCGTGTCCAGCATCTGGTCTAGCCTGGGTTTGTGCAGCCACTGGAGCAGTGCCCACCGGACATGTGAGTTCCTTGGAGGTGAAGGTCATGCTTCCCTTTCCATCTGCAAGCCTGTTGTTCATTGATAGGCTCACAGGGATGAACAGGCATTCCTGTCTGTGTGTCTCCCTGGAGTCCAAAATGATGGACAGCAGGCAGAAGCATCCAAATCCTTTGAGAGCCACCGTGAAAACCACAGAACTCTTAACACAGAGGCCCACAGTCCCTCTGAGCTCCCTGACCCGGGCTTCCCGCCTCCAGCATTGTTGATCTCAGCGGCAGAGGGTACTCTGCTGTGGGGGTCCAGCCTCTACCCAGCGGGTGCCAGTGGCCACCTAACCCCTCCCATTTTACAACAATCATCAATATCTCCTGATGTTGCCAAATGTCTTCCTGGTAGTGGGGGACAGGGTTGGGGGGGGGACAAAATTGCTCCCAGCTGAGAACCAATGAACTAGACTAGTTACACATTCTAAACTGTAGACTCTTTGGAAAGAAACGGAGATGCTATCATCAGCTCACACGTTGGCTTGCCGAAACTAAGTGTTTTCTTTCCCCTCGGTGCTTGCTTTGATAAAAAAATGTTCTCGTCCTCAGTCAGCAACTGTCTTTGAGAGCGAAGTATCATGCTGGTCCCTGCTGACGGCCGGTCCCTGCCTCACAGTCTGGTAGCAAAACCTGGGGAAGATGGGCTGGTAATTGGCAAATCAATTATAGATAAAATGAATGGTGTGTCCCTCCCAGTCCCCGCAAGCAGGCTGCCCGCTACCGACCAGAGGGAGTTGAGCCCTCCCTCCCGCAATCTTGTTTGCCTTATGAATTTGCTTCGCCAAACCTCCCGTCCACCGCCACGGCCCCTCTCTGTCTAAATTATCAGAAGTTTCAAATTAGTGGCGGATTTGCCCTTACGCCTCTAGCTCGCCTCCCGTTTCCCCGGGGAAAACAAGCTGGAGGCGGCCAACCCGGCCGGTGAGCAGCTGGGGCAGGGACCGGAGTGGGGAGGGCTTATCTCACACCCAATGTGGCCGCACGGCCTCACAAGCATCCTGTCCTGGTGGCCTCGGGGTGGGGGTGTGCAAGCCACTCCCCAGGGCTGTCTGTATCGTTTCTAATCACAGCGGACCCAGGGGCTCCAGGGCCTTGGCATTTCGAGCCAAAGCTGACATTTCTGCCCCTCCCTGTGGCTCCTCCACATCGCGGTGAGTCCGACTTTCGAAAACCATTTCAAAAGAAGTTCAGTGGCTTGTGTATCAGGGTAGGGCTGTATGGGAACAAAAGGAGTGACATATATTTTTTTTTCCAATAAAATCTATTGGAAAAGATAATTCCAGGGAAAAGGTAATTCTGTTGTGTGCACTTAAAAAGACTGAAAGAACACCAAATCCAACAAGCCCGGAAAGCCGTTTCAGATTCCATCTCCAAATGGAACTGGGGTCACCCCCCAAGAAAAGAGGTTTCCGCTCACTCTTCTGCCCACGTACAATCGTGGTTCAGAGGCAGCCGCCCTCCGCAGAGCGGGTCTCAGAGCTCACTGTCACTGTCCCTCCCATACCGAGTGGCTCTCCGCAGTGATGATTGTGGGGGCCCACCTCCTGGTCCCCGTTCAAACTTTCTCCGGCAGCAGGTCAGAGCTAAAAGCCTCTCAGGTAGCAGCCAAAGTGAAAATCAATGCTGTCTGTGGGTCGGAACCTGGGAAGTGTCAACATGTCAGAAGGCTCCATGTGTGCACGCAATGTTTTTCTTTCAGGCCTTGTCATGACTCTCGAAATGTCTTTGCGATGCCCTTTACCCACAGGGAATGACATCCAGATGGAAAGGACGAGAAAAGAAGGGAGGAGAGCCCTGGCAGGATAGCTCGGTTGGTTAGAGCATCGTCCTGAAGCACAGTGGTTGTGGGTTCAATCCCCGGTCAAGACATACGCAGAAACAGATCAATGTTCTTGTCTCTCTCTCTCTCTCTCTCTCTCTTTCTCTCTCTCTCTCTCCCCCCCCCCTTCTTCTCTCTAAAATCAATAAAATAAACATTTAAAAAAAGAAAAGAAAAGAGAAGGAGGAAGGAGAGAACATTCTGGAACTCTTGCATGCCTGCTGTTTCCAGTGACTCTCGCCGGGGCTCCCATCCTACGGGAGGAACCACGGGTGACTGTCACCTCCCACTAGCATGGAGGCAAACAGAGCTTCACAGGTCAAGTCCCCGGAGGAAACAGGGAAGGAGGGGGAGGGAAGCTGCCATCACCCCCATGGATGGTCCCGCTGTAAGGCTGTCAGTGAGGGGCAGGGAGTGTGAGTGGGAAGTAAGGGGACATGTATCATGGAGGTCCTCCTGCCCCCAATCCTGAGACACCCCCAGGTAGAGGCCGCCATCATCGTCAACGGCGGAATTCAGAATGATCCCTGCTGCTCAGCGGGACCGTGCTGACAGCCGGGGGCCTGCCACTGCCCCCCCCCCCGCTGCTTCCTCAAAGCCCCTCAGCTGCCCCGTGGGCCCCCGCAGCCCAACAGGCCCTGACGCTTCCTCCCCGGGCACACTGTTGGCTTCGTTCTTTCCCTCGTGCACTGAGAGTTCTTTCTGAGTGTGAGCTGGACACAGAGAGTATTAGATCCATGTTTCCATGCACCAAAGTTATCTTGAAAACGGAGCTTGAGAGGAACTAAGAGCCCCATTGCTCGCAAAGCACCGAGCCCTGTTCTCACGGAGCCGGTCTTCCAGGTTATAATGAACGACAGCTCGGGCGTCCACGCCACCCCACGCCCCTCAGCAGCGCAGGAGCAGCCGTGGACCACTCAGGGCCAAGCACACTGTGCAGGGCAGGAAAGAAGGCTCCCACATGGGTGGAAATCAGAGGTCCGTGCTAAAGGCTCGAGGGCTGGGTCTCCGTGTAAGGTGGGCTTGTCGATGCATAGATCTGTTCAGGATGTTCATGACATAATAGTTCAGGACTAGGGGGTGGAGAGACAGCCAGGCCAGGGTCTCGGGGCCAAATGCTGATGAATAAACAGGTGGTAAATAAGTGGGCCTTCCCAGATGAGCCAACATTGTTTAGCTGTAGTTTCAGGATGTTGCTGAGGCAAATGGTTCCGAGACTCACTCCTTTACAGTCCGTGTCTTCCTGGGCAAGTTCTTCTCGGGACAAACAGCACAGGTCCACGGGGGCCCAGATAGTGAAGCCATGAAGCTGCAAGCGTCTTAGGCCTCACCTGAATCTTTTGTGCCATTACGGGGACTATTCTCATCCTCTGTTTTACTACTGAAGACAGGAAAGCCCAGAGATGTTAAGTAACTTGCCCAAAGCCACACAGCCAGCAAGTGACAGAACCAAGATTTGAACCTAGCTCCCAGACTCCAGTGCCCATACCCTTGATTCTCCATGATGCTGCCGTTTGCAAAAACAAGTCCGAAAAAAAAAATGCACAGTGAGAACCGCAGCCAGGGAAATATGTAGAGAAAGGGCAAGCTTTTCATGCAGCTCCCACCCCCCCATCTCATGAGAAACGACAGGGGTGTCCCCCGTCAAGTCAGGTGACCGGGAGTTCTCCTTTCTATACCTGTGCAAGACTCCCCTACCCCGACAGGAAAGAGATTAGTGGCAGCCCCTGCGGGGTGTCATGTAGGGAACAGAGTGAGTCACACAGGGGTGAACAGCCTGCAGACAGGAGTATTTGGGGTTCACTCGGATGAATAAGAGATACTGTTATTCCACCACTGTGGTCGTGGGCAGACAACAGTGCCGTCATGGCTGGAGAAACCTCCCTGCATCCCGAAGCCCAGGCCCTCAGCAAGGCTAGGGCTCCACCTTCCCCGCCTCTTACTTTCTGCTCTTCAGAGAAGCATGGCTGGGACGCACAAAGCCACCACTCCAGGTGACGATCCCCGCGTCACCTTGGAACTCCTCGGTAGAGATTCGGGCTATGGGGAGCCTGGCAGCAGGAGGGCATTTAGTGCAAGGACGTGGTCGGCCAGCGACTGATCTCTGCGGGGGAGACAGTTCCAATGTGCACATAGGAGAGAGACCCCGGGGAAGTGGACGGGGCCAGGAGGTCAGACCGGACCACAGAGGGGATGGGGGGAGCCACCACAGATCCCAGAACGAGGACGGTGCTCAGCGAGGGAGACAGAGACAGTCCCAGCGGAGCGGAGAGAAGCTGACGAGTTCTGAAAACTGCTAATGGGCCCGGTTTCGGTGACTTGCAAAACCATCTTCCCTACGAGAGTGCAGGTCCTCAGCAAACGATTTAGGGAAATACAATTCTAACTCAGACCCATCGGGGCGACAGCGAGGCATTCTCTCTGCCCTGCGCTCACCTCCATATGGAAGCCGGTTCAGACGTGATCTCCCCGGGAGCAGGAACCCACTGAGCCAAGGGCTGCGTCGTCAGGCGTGACCTCAGGCCGGCGCATGCGAGGGAGACTGCCTCACCCCCTACGCCCCCGTGTGTGAAATCGATTCTACTCCATATTCAGAGGCCCTGAAATGCTAGAGGAGCAATCTGTCTTCGTTTAAGGCTGCGGGGGCTGGGACGGAAAGCTGCCATGTTAAATAACCAGGCCGCGAGGAGGGAAGGTCATTATCGTCAGGTGCGTAGCCTTCCTGCGCCCACCCAGTTCCCTGCGGCAGACATCTATGGAAGGACAGGACCGGCGCTGGTGGCCAAGAGGAGGCAGGGACCTTTCCACAGGCCCACCCAAGCCCTTGAAGGTATCATGAGCTGAATTGTGCACCCCTCTCCCCAAATCTTATATTGAAATCCTAAACATCAGCACCTCAGAATGGGACTATTTGGAGATAGTCTTTCTAGAGATAATCAAATTAACCTGAGGTCACTAGGGTGGCCCTAATCCTATCTGATCGGTATCTTTATAAGAAGAGCCGGTCAGGCCTGACCTGTGGTGGCACAGTGGATAAAGCATCAACCTGGAAATGCTGAGGTCGCCAGTTCGAAACCCTAGGCTTGCCTGGTCAAGGCACATATGGGAGTTGATGCTTCCAGCTCCTCCCCCTTCTCTCTCTGTCTCTTCTCTCTCTCTCTCTCTCTCTCTCTCTCTCTCTGTCTCTCCCTCTCCTCTCTAAAATGAATAAATAAAATAAAAAAATTTTAAAAAAAAAAAAGAAGAAGAGCCGGTCAGGGCAGGGACATACACACAGAGAGAAGACATGGCCATTGACACGCCCAGGAGAGAGGCCTCAGAGACACCGCCCTGCCCGCACCTGGGTCTCGGAGCCCTGGCCTCCAGGACCGGGAGAGAGAGAATGGAGTTCTGTGGTTGAAGTAACCCAGACCCTGGGACTCGGTCACGGCGGCCCCAGGTGCTCATGCGGAGGGTTTCCGTGGACGCCCTTATCCCGTGGCGGAGACCAGGGGTCCGCCACACCCTCGGTGACAGATGCGCGGCTTATAGCACGGATGGATGAAATGAGTAAGACCTTGTATTCTCCAATACGAATGATGAATGATGTGAAACGGATAAAATTCCTCACCAGTCTTTGTACAAATCAGACTCCCTTGTCGAGATCTCCTCCGACTTTCAAATGAACGATTTGTGACTGTCCCTCGGGCGGTGACATCTCGTCATATCTCCTCCTCTGGGTCCTCGCTCCCTGCCCCCTGACTTCACCCAGTGCTCGTGAGGCATCGAGAGGCGTCCTTGCCTCGGAGACCTGTTTATTCACAGAGAGGAGGAAGGAAGGAAGGAAGAAAGTTCCGGATGAGGAATGTCTCCCCTGAGGCCTGCTTGATATTCTTTCTCCCTAAGAAATCCCTGGCTCAGTCCTATTTGGGATGGTGGTGTTCCTGGACAAGGAGATGTTTCACTTAGGTGAGCCGGCCTCCCCCAAATCCTGCCACTTTGACACGTGGGTTGGTGACTCAGAATGCCCGGGCTTGTGTGCGTCTGCTCAGAACCGGTGACGGCCCCGCCCCCTCCCTTGGCTCTCGGCTCCTACATATGAGGTTGCTTCTTTCCGCCTGGTGGAGCCATCTTTGGCCCGAGCTCCTTGTCTCCTGTCTTCACCGTCTTACTCGGCCTCAGATGGTGGGAAAGGGGGGTCACTGCGGGAGAAGGGAGAGCTGAGAACTTAGGAGAGACTCCTCACGCCGAGAGAGAAAGGGTTAATGGGCTCCCGGCTGGTCAGGAAGAGTCTGCTCCTCTACCCTGGAGGTTGCTTGAGACTTCAGAGCAGACACAGACGGGGGAGGGTCAACTGCCTGTAACCCCAATTACCCAGGAATCACCAGGCTCAGCGGATGCCGGCAGGGAATGGGGCACACGTGTGCGTGCTCAGTGGCTTCCTCTGAACGCCAGGTGTTCGCGCCCAGCACTGTCATCCTGAGCTGGTTGGGAACCACACAAAGCTGCTGTCTCTAGCAGGGTCTCTGAGAGCCGGGTCCTCGTTATGAGTGTGGGTGACAAACCTAAGGGGAGAGACTTTCATTCAGGGCTCGCTGAGGGAGACAAGGCATCGCATCGGGCCCCGCTGGGATTTGGCTTGGACATAACTAACGTTCTCTTAGGGTCCCCATCAGTGTCCCCACGGGGACCCCTCCCACGTCTCCTCTTCCCTGTTCAGGCCTCGTGGGATTGGGGACCACCCTCATCAAAAGCATTTTGGTAGATTCTCCACTTCTGGGACCCCTATTTTGTCTGCCCACGGCTGACCTGAACATCCAACCCAGGCAGATTACAGGATAGGTCACCTGCCACCCCTTCCTGGTCCTGGACGAGCGTGTGTGCGTGATCATCTCGGAGCCTGGGGCCTCTCATGTCCTGCTGACATTAAATGGACTCAGGACGCCCCCCATCACGCAGCCTCGTCAGAAACTTGAGGCTCAGGACCACAACCGGTGTCACTTCTGAGTTCCCCATGAGTTTCCAAGGTGCATCGGGGCTGAGAACAGAGGTCTGAGTCTGAAAACCTGGGTGGTCAGATGTCCCCTAGCCTGGCCAGCAGGAGCGGACAGCAGGCAGGGGCGTGCAGTCTCCTAGCCCTTGGATCTGAACGCCCTTTTCTCAGCCTGGAGGGGATTAGAGATGGCCACAGAGATTCTCGGCCACTCATCCCAGGGAGAGACGGAGTCCTGGCCCCGCATGGGCCTCTGAGTGGGCTTGGTGACAGCTGGTCCAGCGCACAGTGGCAGAACTGACCCCATGTCTCTCTGGGTCTTTGGATGCTAGCCACTTCCATTTCCTCCACCTTCCGAGAGTGCTCAGTCTTGGGAGAGCCGCTTGTCATGCAAGAGGCCAACCAGTCTGACATAGCCAATGCAGTAAGGGTGCCCAAGCCAGCTGCTGGACAGGCAAGTGGGGAGAAGGTGTTCTCCCCAGCCATCGCTGGCTGGGGGCCCAAGACGTAAGCTGAGCTTCCAGCCCAGCCCGGCCTTTGCGTGACCAGATGCAGCCACTGTCTGAATCCAACCATCCCGCCACGAGCGATACCAAACAGGACCCCCAACCAGGCTGAGCCCAGCCAGCCCACGGAATGACAAGCGGCATTGTGAAATTGTTCCACACCAAAGGGTGTGCCAACTGAACTAATAAAGAGAGCAAAGCTTGAAAAGATAAAGTTATCTGAGGCCACGAGATTAATAAAAGGGTGGGCTCGCCTTGGAACGAGAAGCTGCCTGACTTCCAAGACCACATATCACCCGAACCCTAACCCACCACCGCCATCAGGTGGCACAAGCCTCGTTGCTTCTCCAGCTGTCCCTGCACACCCAGAAATTGTCCCCACCGTCTGCCCTGGAGAGCAGCGCCCTCGGCACCCTCCGAGGACACCGGCGGCCCCGGGAGCGGGTCCCTGGCCGCCGGGGCATCAGCCGGGGCCGTTGATGAGGGACATCCATCAGTCTGCCGCCACGCGCTCGCGCTGCTCCCCCTGCTGCTCCGACGAGCGTCTGCTCTCGGAGATGCCATTACGCCCTAATGAGCCGCTCCGAAGCGCCGGCTCCTCCACCGAGCCAGCTGCTGCAGGGGTCGTTACGGCTTCACTGCGAAGATAAAAAACACCCAGAAAATTCCTGAAACTGATCTGACATTATGCTTTACACTAGGAAGCAATCTGGCTCTCTGCTGCCGACTGATGAAACCGTGAAGGTCACTTTCATCAGGAGAGCGGAGCAGCCAGCGCCAGGAGATCACTGGGTCCAGCCCCATCCTCCTTCTGACCCAGGACTGAAGGACGATGCTGGCCAAGGTCAGGCAGGGGTCCGGGCAGTGGTACAGGCACTGGGGTGTTGCCTGACCTACCCGTCCCCAGGGCTCCCGTCCCCAAAACTGGTCAGCTGATGACTTCAGCTTGCCATGAGAAGACTAAGACCCGGGAGCCATCCGAAACGTCAGCGAGCAGGAAGCCGTCGCATGGAAAGGCAGAGCCCATCCGCAGCGTGGTGCAGACACCAATCCTTGCACGGGGCAGACCTGCCAAGTCCTTTTGCTTCGGTTGAAGAAAGCGCATCAAGTTCAGTGAGTCAAGTGCAACTTAGAAGAAGGAATGTTTCTTCTCTGACCATAGTGATGATGATGATGATGATGACGACGACAATATTAATAACAAGAGGGTCAATGGCCACTGAAGGCACTCACATGCACCAGGTGCTGACTTGACAGATGTGACCCCTTCCAGCCTTCACGCTTCCTGGAGTGGGAGGGGCCATAGCTTAACCAGGGCGAGTGACCTTCCTGAGGCCACACCACCCAGACAGGTGGCTCTGGGCATGAACCCTCCGTCCAGGAGAGCCCCTGAATCGTCCTCTATATCCCCGCCCCATCTCGCTCAGATTCTTCCTCTGGGGTTTACAAGAGTACAAGGGCCCTAGATAAGAACACAGCCTGGGGAAAAAAAAAGAAGAAAAAAAAAGGAAAACCATTCTGTTTACAGCCCAGAACTCATATTCTGTTTTTTCCCAAGGTTGCAGACCCGTCTTTGAATTTTTGAAAGTTGTTTTGCATCCCAAAACAACCACATGACCCCAACCAAGAGCCCTACCTTGGCCCCAGGTACACCAGGCCCACCCCTAAAAGTCATCCCACCCACCTTTACTAAACACCTACTATGCACCCAGGACCACCGTGATGCATGCCGGTGTGAGGATACATGTCACTCACATACAAAGTTAGAAACGTTTGCCCACAAAACATATCCTGGTGTGTTATTACAATAACATGTTATCAAAGACCCTTGCACGATGATAGAAAAATGAGCTCTGTCTGCATGCAAAATTATTTTTATTGCATGCATATCTTCGAAGAGTGAGTCGTCAAATAACCAAGTACGGCAGCAATAACTTGGTCGGCCTTTTCAGATAATTTTGCTTACGATGCGTTGATTAAACTCCAGGTCATTATCGCAGGCGATACTGACCTACTTTGCTGCATTTAATATCATCCAAACAGCAGTTCCCTATGTTCTCATCATCATCCGAACTGCCCCGTCCTTGATAGATGGAACTCTCACACGAAATCGACACTTCCAGGCCAACAGCTGCCCCGGCAGAGGCTTTGCAGACTGGGAGCTCCCTTCCTCAGAGACAGAGCCACAAGATCAGATCTCCATGCCTGGCCGCGCCCGCCGACAGGGGACGTCCTGTGCAGCTCTCGTCTCTGACTGTGGGGTGTCAGAGGGAGACAGGTTGGAAAGTGGCTTCACTCTGGGGAGATGGGTCAGGAAGATCTGTGGATGCGGGAGGATTCTGATCCACCCCTCCCCTCCCTTTCCCGTCATCATCCGTGGAGCCAGAGGTCAGTTGGACACATGCCAGCTGGGCTCCTTGGGTGTCACTGGCCAAACTGGACAGAAAACCAGCGTGGTCTCTGCTGGTCTCAGTGGGATGTCTCGGCCTGGAGACGTCTCACCCTCTGTGGTTCCATCAACATCTCATGACACTCGTGACATGCAAATGCCACCACCTGTTTGTCCCAGTAAAACTCTGAGCTTCAAGCTCAGGGACCACAGTGGGTTTGCCGTTACAGCCCCACATGGGCAGAGGGTCTGACCTCTTGTAGGCACCTGAAACCAGCAGCTCAATGAAGTGGACTCAGGACACAGGGTCCTGGAACTTCTGACCTGAAAGAGCCTTTGGTGAATGCCTATGCCTGTGTCCACCGTCAGTGAGCATCTAAACCCTCGGGGACAGTCTACCCTGTTCTATAAGTGTGCACAAGAATGGACAGGACTGTGAAGCACCGTGGCCCACCCTCACCTGCGGTCTCCTTTTCCATGGTTCAGTTACTTGTGGTCAACAGCAGTCTGAAGATAGTGATTGTGGCCATTGAGAAGCAAGTGCACACACACACATACTCACACATACGTGCACATGCGCACACATGCATACACACACCCAGGGTCTATATCACAGACCTTTAAGTCTCTTTCAAATTATACAAAAATAATACATTTTAAGATGCTCTCATAATCTAGGCATCAGCGACTAGGCCGTGAAGGGATGAAGAATAAATTGAAATTTGGGATTTCAGCAACCAGTTACAAGTCAGAAAAACTAACGTCGCTGAGTTGCTCCACCAGGCAACACCCGCTCCCAGACTGAGAGTGACATGAATTTCTCTCTGCGTAGGAGAGACTTCAGAATAAGAATTGTGAGCATTGCTTACTTTTTGGTAATTCTCTTAGTGTTGTGTGGCCACTGTATTCCTTTCGAGGCTCACACGGGTGGTCCTTCGAAAGCATAACCTAAAACAATGACTCGGTGCCCTCCTGGCCCTGGAGCACGGTCAACCTTACAAATACCCAGAATGCTTCGTTCTGGACCGAATCCCCAGGACTGTTATCTGCACAGTGACAGCTGGTGTTTTACGGTCCTCGTTTCCGCCACCATGACCCTCTGGCTTCTCCTGTCTCTAAGAACATGACACATTGGTTTGTGCTGTTGGATAAAGTTCCCAACTCATTTCTAATTCAGTTGCGTGGTAGTTGAACCGCTTAATCTAGGCAATTGGCTCTCAAGGTCACAGTTCTATGAAGCCTTTTTTCCTCCCTGGATCCCCAGGGTTGGTTAGTCATTGCCACATCAACTCATTCTGGCCATGAGCGTGCCAGTTGGGTCCCTGAGGCAGGGGACAGTGAGGAGCACCCTCATTAGTAACTCTCACCAGAACCTTCGTTGGGGCTTAAATAATTAGATCCACTTAATGAAATGGAGCCAATTAACATCCAGTTTATGAACGAGGGATCATTTCACCGTGGTCAGACTCTGCTTTAGGAAGAGACTCGCTTTGCCGGGACCCCAGGAGCAGGGAGATAGACGTTACCCCGGTTGGTGCACACTTCTCCCTAAACCCGTCTGGGGGTACCTGACAACCCTAGCGCCCCCAAAAGCCACTATCATTCACAGATTGTTCCAGAAAACACTTCTGGCGTGGGACTCCTCCCCAGGGTCACCTTGCAGGAGAGGAGACATGAGATGTGCCCATTCAGGGTGGCCCAGGCTGACAGGCTGCACCCTATGCGGATGACCTACCTGCAGATCCTGGAGGGCTCAGAGGCAGGGAGGCGGTCCCGGCGGGGACCTGGCTGCTGCCTGCTTGGCCTCACACCCCCAGCTGCAGCCTTTCCTGACTTTACGACCCACCCTGCCCCAGCGCCCCCGACTCAGGGCTCGTCCCCGGAGTCTTGCTCTCACCTGGTTGGTCCCCAGCTACAGGGAAAGGCGTTCAGCCTGTGAGGGGTTATCGGATGATCCTTAGTGACATTCATCACATTCAGGGCTATGCTCTCTCCCTGGGGTGAAACCCTCTGCCATTAAGACGGGTTGGGGAGATTTGAGCACTGAATCCCCAACCTTGCTCGCACCCCACCCCCAATCCCAGTCTACAAGGCCAGCTGTAGCAGCAAGAGGAAACCCCCCATAAGTGCCCAGTGTCATCCCCCCCCCCCCCGCCCCGAGTCCCTCTTCTGAACAATGAGGCAGCTGGCCCAAGTGCCTCCTCCAAAGGGCCTTCACATGCTGGTGTTAGCCTAGTATTGTTTGTCGTTTAGGTAACACGGGGCAGGGATCATTCTAGGGGAGGGCCATAGGTGGGTCGACACAGGTGCCCAGATACCCCTGACATCAAGTAGCGAAAGGTATGTGCTTAGGAGAGAGGAGACGGCAGGATCAGAGAAAGAGAAGACCTCTGGGTGTGTATGTATGTGTGTGAAGATTCAAGGAAGCCTTCATGGAGGAGGGGTCTTTGGTGAAGGGTGTTGAATGACTTAGGGTAAGATAGACATGTAGTACAACAAAAAACCAGGACATAAGAGAGCAAAGACCGTAGTTCGCAGTACTCTGGGGGCTGGAGGGTCAGAATGGAAGGAATCGAGTGTGAGAGAGACCCGGACATACCATTGGCGTCCTGTGATCGACTGACTATGGAAGGTGAATGAAAGGGAGGGGACACGGGTAATGCCAGGCTTCTGGTTTGGACCCCTGAGGCTAGGCGTGTTTCATTTATGAAGGGAGTCAGGCAAGCAGGGAAGAGGAGAAGGCTGTTTAAAAAGGGCAAGGGAGTGAGGCGGGGTGGGGGGGTTGGATGGTGTGGGGACCTTCCCAAACAGAACCAACCAGAAGGCAGGTGACTTGGATCAGGGGGTCCTCACAGGTCCATCGCCAACCCCCCCCTCCTCCCCCATCTTAAGGAGTCGTCAAGGGCACTGTGTGCATTGTTGACCCTGGAGGATGAACTCTGCTTTGGCGAATGACAGCAGCATTGTGACCTCCATCCTCGTCCCAGTCACGCACCCCGGCTCTGCGCTGAGAACCGCCATGAGGGGCGGGGGGACACAACACGGTCTGCGCAGGAGAGCAGAGCCGGGACCCCACGGAGGACTGAGCTGACCCCGGAGGTCTCAGCCTGTGGTCACAGCCAACGTTCCAACTGCCCAGTTTCCTCTCTCTACCCTCAGATGACATTTCCTATTAAAAATGCAAATTCCCACAACAAAAGTTCACTTTTCCTTTCTACCTCTCATCTACACCTTCATGGGCAGGTAGAACCTGAGAAAGACATTTCAAGATCTGAGAGACCGAGGGGGCGCTGGGGAACCGGGTGAGAAAGAGAAAAAACAACAAATGATCAGAGAGGCACAAAGCCCAGCCTACGGATGTCGCCAGGAGGTAGGTGCTGGTAGAAATATCCATGGAGAACTTGCAGGTGTTGGACACATGGAGCCTGGGCAGCCCGGTGTCTCCTCCACCAAGTCCAGACACAGAGGTCGCGCGGCCAGTGGTGGCCAAGGCGAAGGTGGTTGCTATCTTTTCGGACCGTGTTTGGGATTTTTCTGAGCTGTGTAACAATAATTGACTCCCCGGATACGGAGCAGAAGCTGACCACACATGGTGAAATCATTTCTTGGTCATAAACTGAAAAGGTAATTGGCTTTATTTCTTTAAATAGATTCAATTATTTAAGCCACGGTGACTCTCTCGAAGATGCTACAAGAGAGGAACGTTTGTAGCCCGCTGCCCCCGAAGCCTTTGCCAACAGCCACCAAGGTGCTTGAAGATAGGGAAAGGGATTTATTCGTGCTCGTAAAAATATAAAAACTGCCCTCCGTGGAGTGATTCGATTGGATGCAATCGGCTTATTAAGAATTAACGCAGCCGAGGAGTGATGCCCGTCTCTACGGAGGAGTTTTGGTATTGTCGAGGACAGTAGGGGGTTTCCAAGCGAAGAGTGTTGGGTCTAGAGCCCACTATTGACTCAGCCGCTCAGAGAAAACAGCTCAACCCAAGCTCAGAGCCCTGTCTGCCTCCATTGGCTGCTCAATGACATTCTTCTCCTTCAGCAGGCTCACTAAATGGGCTGTAAATGTGTTTAATTCTTAAACTCACAGAGGGATCACCGAGTCATGGCCGCGCCCGTTCTGAAGCACTGAGGCTTCTTTCTACACAACAGACATCTGTTGGCTTCATTCAAAGACTTCCTCCTACCTACCGTGTCCTTTCTCCCCTCCAGCTTTGGCTCCCTTCGCTGAATGCTAATCAATCCCAGGACAAAGCGTCCGTAATTAGCTGAGAGACCGACCTAACCTCCAACCTCTGCTTCCTGTTGTTTTAATAAAAGTTGTTTCAAATGGCCCTGACCCCGTCGCAAAGACATCTTGTGTCCTCACACGGTTCCGCTCGTGTGCGTGACTTACCTTCTGAAAGTGCCCGCTTGGAAGCACAATGGAATCGTTAACCTGAACCCAGACCTTCACTAAGGTGAAGGTATTTTAAAAGGCAGGGTCAGGTGTGTTAATTAGGAAGACAAGAGAGGAGATCCCCTCGCTGGTGGCCATAGGCACGCTTCAAAGTGTGAGGCGGTCAGAGGGGGGGGGGTGGAGGGGATGTTTCCATCTTGCAGGCTGGATTTTTCTCTAATGAGACCAGAAAAAAAAAGATACACACCTCATCATTCGGTCCTGAAGAAACTCCCTCTCAGGATAAAGGGAAAGACCGGACCCTGGAATCAACTTTGAGGGGATGGGGGGGGTATGACTATTGGCTATTCAGAGGAACCTCTGGGCCGCCGTGGAACTGTCCAACACACCGGTGCTGAAAACACGCAGGCGAAACGACCCCAGGTCCGTCGTGACGTACCAATACACCTGCCCTTGTTTTCTCTCCAGGGTTCATCATGGGCCACATTGCAGAGCAGATCATTTGAGACAACACGTTGAATGCCTTTCTGAGAAAATGACGATGGGATCACTTTAAAATTTGTTGTACTATTAATACTGCCAATCACCGTTGGGGCGCCTTCCAGCACGGGGCGTGTCTACGATGTAGGCACATGGAAAACATCAGAAGACTTCTTACAGGGTGATGCGTTTCCCGGTGGTTTAAGTGAGCCAAGGGGAGAGGGTAACCGTGGGTACCCAATCTTGCCATCCCAGCAGCCCTCCCTGGGCCGGGTACGACACCCGGCTGCCTTCCTCCAACCTCACCCCCCCTGCCCACCCCCTGCATCATGGAGCTCCTTCCCAAACAGTTTTAGAGTGACATTGTCATGTCCCCATTCATGCATCCTGTCTACAGGCTCCCTGACTTTTCAGAGGAAAAAAATGTATCACTGGAAGTTTAAAGTGCAGAAGCTAGGGTAAATATGGAATTAATTAAATCTATCTGTGCGTCAGTCTTCTCAGAATTAACTTATGAAATGCTTGCCAGTGATTTCTATTTAACATGTAACTCTGCAGATAATGAGTCAATTTAAGGTGATTTAATTACCGGCAGGGAGTTACAGTATTTACACTAACGCCGTTTCTGCGGCTCTGGCCTCGCGTGCAACGGAGGGTTTTCAAGTCAAGCCCCCATCTGGTAGTCTATTTGGAGGATTACTTTCCCCTGAAAGGATGACAGTTGTTGAACAAATAGTGTCACAGGCTTTTGACTAGATGCGCATCTTTGGAGTCTATGTCGGTACTGACAGAGGGGTCACTAATGGGGGCTAATTGATCACCATCTCAATGTGCTGTGAAGTTGAGATGGATGAGGGCAAGCCCTGAAACTTGAGCCCCTGGCTGCCTTCCTGAGGAGGTCACATAGGGCAAGGCTCAATTAGCAGCTCCTAATTCTTCTTGAACCTAAAGGGCCCCATGAGGAGCTGGAACTCCACAGCAGAGAGCCTGCCTGCCCTCTGAGTTCTTTCTGAGTACAGCGCAGTCCAGCTGCGTGGCTTCTACAAAGTTTTTTTTTTTCTTCTTTTTCCACATGAGAGGAAGGGAGATAGACAGATGCCCTCATACTCCCCAACTGAGATCTACCCAGCAACCCCCGTCTGGGGCTGATGCTCTGCCCATCTGGGGCCATGCTCACAACTGAGCTATTTTTAGCACCTGAGGTAGAGGCTCCATGGAGCCATCATCAGCACCTGGGGCTGATGTGCTCAAACCAATCAAGCCATGGCTGTGGGGGGGGGGGGAGAAAGAGAGAGAAAGAGAGAGAGAAGAGAAGAGAGACAGGGAGGAGGAGGGATGGAGAAGCAGATAGTTGCTTCTCCAGTGTGCTCTGACCGGGAATCAAACCCAGGACATCCATACTTTGAGCCAACGCTCTTCCACTGAACCAACTGGCCAGAGATGCCTTTGCTATGTTTTTGTTTTTTGTTTTTTTTTTTCATTTTTCTGAAGCTGGAAACAGGGAGAGACAGTCAGACAGACTCCCGCATGCGCCCGACCGGGATCCACCCGGCACGCCCACCAGGGGGCGACGCTCTGCCCACCAGGGGGCGGTGCTCTGCCCGTCCTGGGCGTCGCCATGTTGCGACCAGAGCCACTCTAGCGCCTGGGGCAGAGGCCACAGAGCCATCCCCAGCGCCCGGGCCATCTTTGCTCCAATGGAGCCTTGGCTGCGGGAGGGGAAGAGAGAGACAGAGAGGAAAGCGCGGCGGAGGGGTGGAGAAGCAAATGGGCGCTTCTCCTGTGTGCCCTGGCCGGGAATCAAACCCGGGTCCTCCGCACGCTAGGCCGACGCTCTACCGCTGAGCCAACCGGCCAGGGCTCTTTGCTATGTTTTTACTCAACTATTCCACCTTGGTGTGGGCGGAGTGAGCTCACCATCTTCTGGGTCACTGCTGAGCCATAAATTCTCCTCTAACACTTCTCCACCAAGTTCTGCTGCCCTGCAGACAGGGTCGAGAGCAGTCTGCCAGGAGTGAGGGTTTCCACGTTGTGATCCAGCAAAGAGATCGTGTGCATCAAACACGGCAGGGTGCCAGCCACGGGGCTCTTAGGGAATGCTTCTTCCCCAGCTGGGTTGTCAACAACGCACCTTTAGCTAATGACAAAGCAAGTCAGTGGTAGGCTGCCGCGAGGGGCTGGGATGACACTGGAGAGAGGCACGGGCCCTGAGGGGACATGTTAAAAAGAAACTGGGGCTTCTCCTTGAATGGAGCAGCTCAGAGGAGGCAGAGCTGAACTCTAAGAGCTGAATGTCACAGATTCACATTAGTGTTGATTTTATGATGACCATTCTTGAGCCCTGTGGTATGTCAGCCAGGACTAGCCATGGTAGGGGGTGGTGTCTGTGTGTGTGTGGTGGGGTGTGTGTCTGTATGTATAAGGGAGTGTAGGGTACAATTCCAGAATCCTTGTTGATCCATCATCAACAAAGGAAGATATAAGACAATACACCCTCTTGCTTACCTGTCCAAGTCTCTGCCTGATGGCAGAATCTACCTGTGGCACCGCCCTCTGTCCTTGTTTCCACCAGGACCCCTCAGGCATGCCACGCTCTCCCAGACAAGGAGAGAGAGGGGCAAAGCTATGAAATAGGAAGACTGTCTATTATTTTAAGGAAGAAATACAGCCCCACGGCCTCGAAGACCAGACGGCGGGGTTTCCACGCCTAACACAGAATGCAGAGATTTGAAATGCAGCTCGTTTTTCTTCCCCCCAAGAAAATCGGTATTCTTCACACGCAGAAACAAGGAGGCCAATTTTGCGCTTTGGGGAATTGGTGGTTGGTCGGTGGGGTCAGGAAAGGGCTCCTCCCCTAGGGTGGGCACAGCCACTCTGCCCGTGATGGACGAGAGAAGCTGCCAGCTCGGGGTCTCCAGAGACCTGCAGAGGGGCCAGCAGCCGACTCCTGGACCCCGGGAACAACGGGGAAATGCAGTCATGAGAACCAAATCCAGCCAAGGGTGGTGTGGGGAGGAGGGGAAATTGATGGTTTTAATCCACCACCTCCCTCTCATTTTTAATAACAGCGTTGCCTCTGCAATATGAGCTCCGTCAATTCTCATCATCCCCCCCAGCCGACCCCCCACCCCCACCCCGCCTTTCCCTCTGCTTTGTTTCAGACGCTGTAATTTCCTATGTAATTAGCTGCAGTTCTCTGTCCGGTGGCAACAGGTCCCGGTTTCTCTTCGCGGCTAATGCTGCTAATTGTTTATCCCGCCTTCAGGACTATCTCATTAACTTCATAGGCGGTCGTTTCCACCTCAGCTACGGAACCCATTTTCTGCTAGTCTCGGGAAGCGGGGGCTCGTGAACATGTGCGCTAACAAACGCAACCAAACCCAACAGAAAATTAAGAGGGGAAAAAAATAAAAGGAAAGGAGAAGCCCACAGTGTCCATCAGGGAAATGATGTCTGAGAAAGATCTTCCCTTTCACTTTTTTTTTTCTTTAGAAAGGAAGCACCAGGCCATCCATCATGTTGTAGAATAGCTGTTCTCCATGAGGCGCCGTGGGCGCACAGAGAGAGGAAGGGAGCTGCGTGCCACATATACGCAGGCAGGCAGGCAGCATGGCACCCAGCCCGCACTAACTCACTGTCACGCGATGACGTCGCTACCCAGACGATCTTTAGGGTGTCTGCTGTGATCTCTGCCCCTGGAGAAGGGGGTGGGGTTTCGAAGGGAACAGTATACGACTGACCTGGCATCTACCGTCACCCCACCCGAGAGTTTGACGCCTGGTTTCACCCTCTTTCCTCACCCTTCTCCTCTGCCTTTAATCCCATCCAACGGGCAGTATGTGTGCCCTACATGTCCTCGCTCCAGAGCCGGCCTGTGTGTGCCCTCCTGGCCTCGCTCCAGAGCCGGCCTCTTTGTAGCCTATGCGGTCCCTGTTGCTCAAGACAAAAAAGAAAAAAGAAAAAAACAGAAAAGGATACATTATGTCCCTCCTCACTGCCCCTGCCACCCTTGTCCCCTTTTTCTGGATGGCAGACAGCAAGAAATGAGCTCCTTCCTTTGTCCCACTCACAGGAGAATGTTTGCTAATCGAATGTCCCTGCAGAGACTGTGCCTGCCTGGTGGCAGCGGTGTGGCTTCCCCGTGCCAGGTCTTGGGGTGCAGCATGGCTCATGGTTCTGCCCATGTCTCTTTTCCAAGGGGCCAGAGCACGGGCTCTTCGGTGTGGGGGAATGCGTGGACCTTCTCGACAGCCTGGACCCCACCCGGAATGTGGTTTGGTTTGGTTTGGTTTTTTTCCCCAACGGCCACGCTGCCATTCCCGAACACCTCCAAGCTGCAGCTCAGCCACGGACTCAGCTGGGCAGGATGGGACTGGCCATCCTGCGGGTACTTGATGAGGCGGACGAGAGGGAGCAGGGGGGTCTGACTCTGGCTGCTTCACCGTGGCCATGGCAGAGACAAGGACCGCCGTGCACAAGGGACCTGGGAATCAGCACAAGGTGGTCCTGCTTTGATGGAGTGGGTGTCGAGAGATAAGACCACCACTCCCGTTGGACATAAGAGAGGATTCCAGGATACATAAAGGATGTGGACGTCTCTTAATTGGCCACTACCTGTTCAAGCTGGGAGAAGGTCAGTGTCCATGACCAACGAGCATCCAGGGAGGGACCAGATGACCGAAACACACTAGTAAGTCACCTGTGCTCACTCTTGTTCCACTCTGGAACCTTCTCTTCAGACCATGCCTAGTCACTTGTTCGGCAGGTTGCTGATCGCAAAGCCCCTTGGGGATGCGAAGGACCGTGGGGCTGAGACGTGCACTGACGAACACATCCAGTTTGGGTAATGCTGTGGTACTCGCGGGCCCTGAGGTGTCACGGCCTCTTTGTTCTTTCTGGGAGAAGTCCCAAATGGCAAGGGGAATCTGAAAAAGTCTTTTTAGATGCTCTGATGACCACAATAAGGCAAGACACGCCTGGGTCACTCATGGGGCCTGGAAAACAGCTTGATAAATAAGCATTTGGTCAATATATATATATATATATATATATATATATATATATATATTTTTTTTTGTTATTGTTTTGTTTTGTTTTGTTTTGTCTTTGGAAACAACAAATGTGATTCAGTTCTACAAATATTTTCAAGCATCGACTGTGGTCCAACAGAAGCTGCACACTGGGCGCTTCCAGACAGAAGTGGCGGGGACCCAGCTCACAGGCGCAGGGGCCCAGCTCACAGTCGCGGGGGCCCAGCTCACAGGCGCGGGGGCCCAGCTCACAGGCGCGGGGACCCAGCTCACAGGTGCGGGGGCCACAGTGGGGTTTGTAGGTTGCCGTAATCACATGGTTTCTGCCACTGAGAAGTCCTAGCCTTCAGTTCAGGACTAGGTCAGGGGTCCAAGTTTCTGTGTATTCTAATGACTGCCTTTCTCCTCCCTTTCCCCTCCTTTCCTGTTTTCTCTTCTCTTTCTCCAGGTTGGGTCCCTCTCAGTCTCTTGTTTTCCCTTCTTCTGTAAAAGGGTATCGACTCTGGGTTGGGAAATAAAAATTAAAACATGGTATAGAAGGAGCAGGACCAGATCTTTCTGGGCATTCCTGCCCCAAACGAAGAGGCCGTGTGTGTTTTGTCTTCTCGGACCAGGCATGGAAGGGAGATGAGCCTTGTTGTAAGAGCTTTGTTCTGGCTTCTGTTTTCACGACAAGACAAAGGGGACAAGGTCAAGGCAGGGATGCCAGTCCACATCCAGGCCGGAGATGACGATGGCGCCCTAGGACCTGGCTGGTGAGCAGCGGAGGTGGTCAGGGGGCTGAAGCCTGCGTGCTTTTAAGGGACAGGCAATGGGAGTCCTTACAGGATGGGTGAGGGACATGGAAGGAAGTGAAGGGTAGGAAACGGTGCCTTGCTCTTTTGGCCAAGGAACTACAAGTGTGACGTGTCTATCAACTTTATACAAACTCTTCATTTTATATGAATTATATCGTACTGTGTTCATCGCTCCGCAACAATCTTTTATCACTCGATTTATTTGAGAACCCCTCATCAATAGACAGAGAGATGAATAGGTAGATAGATAGATAGATAGATAGATAAACAAATAGTTAAATAGATAAATGATAGATAAATAGATGCAGAGGCAGACATAAATATTGATAGATGATATAGGTATAGATAGATATAGATATAGATATATAGATATAGATATAGATGATATAGATATAGACATAGACATAGATATAGATATAGATATAGACATAGACATAGACACAGATATAGATATAGATATAGATATAGACACAGATATAGATATAGACATAGACATAGACATAGACATAGACATAGACATAGATATAGATATAGATATAGACATAGACATAGACATAGATATAGATATAGATATAGATATAGACACAGATATAGATATAGACATAGACATAGACATAGACATAGACATAGATATAGATATAGATATAGATATAGACATAGATGTAGACACAGATATAGATATAGATATAGACATAGACATAGATATAGATATAGATATAGACATAGACATAGACACAGATATAGATATAGATATAGATATAGACACAGATATAGATATAGACATAGACATAGACATAGACATAGACATAGATATAGACACAGATATAGATATAGATATAGACATAGACATAGACATAGACATAGACATAGATATAGATATAGATATAGACACAGATATAGATATAGATATAGATATAGATATAGACATAGACATAGACATAGACATAGATATAGATATAGATATAGATATATAGACATAGACATAGACATAGATATAGATATAGATATAGACATAGATATAGATATAGATATAGACATAGACATAGATATAGATATAGATATAGATATAGACACAGATATAGATATAGATATAGATATAGACATAGACATAGACACAGACATAGATATAGATATAGATATAGATATAGACATAGACACAGATATAGATATAGATATAGACATAGACATAGACATAGATATAGATTTAGATATAGATATAGACATAGACACAGATATAGATATAGATAAAGATATAGATATAGACAGACATAGACATAGATATAGATATAGATATAGATATAGACATAGACACAGATATAGATATAGATATAGATATAGACATAGACATAGATATAGATTTAGATATAGATATAGACATAGACACAGATATAGATATAGATAAAGATATAGATATAGACAGACATAGACATAGATATAGATATAGATATAGACATAGACACAGACATAGATATAGATATAGACATAGACATAGACATAGATATAGATATATAGATATAGATATAGACACAGATATAGATATAGATATAGATATAGACATAGACATAGACATAGACACAGATATAGATATAGATATAGACATAGACACAGATATAGATATAGACATAGACATAGACATAGATATAGATATATAGATAGATATAGAGAGATAGAGATAGATATATAGATAGATATAGAGATAGAGATAGAGATAAATATAGAAATAGAGATAGAGATAGAAATAGATATAGAAATAGAGATAGAGATAGAGATAGATATAGAGATAGATATAGATATAGAGATAGAGATAGAGATAGATATATAGAGATAGATATAGATATAGATAGATATAAATATAGGCATAGGTGTATGTATCAATATATAGATATACCCAGATTAGATAAGGTGAAAATACAGGTTCCGGTTTAGGTATTGCTGTAGATAGATGTCGAGGTAGCTATAGATAGATACAGGTATAGTGGATGACATTCATTATATTTCCTACAGTGTTTTAGAACAAATATTTTGTCATTTCCCCCCATAAAATTTCTGCACCTCTTGTATTAGACGCACACCTTTCTTTACATTTACAAAAGCCACAGAGGTAGAAATTACATTTTTATTTTCCTTTCTGATAAACAGTAGAGAGATTGTTGCTTTCTTATAACATTTTTGCATCTGTTCCTTTGTCCAAGGAATATTTACTGATTTGTACTATCTGTTAGATAGCATTCTGAGAGCTGGGACTGCACCGATAATCAAGGCATCCTCGATCCTGGCCCTCCTGGAGCTGCCGGAAAAGTGGGGACACCTTGGAGAAAATAAAGGCAAGAGGACAGGGAGTGGACCAGCAGGGGACAGGAGGGCTGCTCCTGTGATATGACCATCAAGCCACCGTAAGGAAGGAGGGAAGGGGCCTCCTGGTACCTCCAGGTGTATGTGGCCACCGCCCCGCGAGCCAGGAGCAGCGTGGAGGGAGGTGGTGGGTCTGAGCGGAAGTCCAGGTGGGACGACAGGGGTCTCGCTCAGAATTGTGTGGGGCTGGCTCCTTACGTTTGCTACGAGTTCAAGAATCCCTTCCACAGAGGGGGCTTCCAGCACCACGGTCACCCCCAGGATGGTGCCTGCCCTGTTATATCTTGGCCCCATCTCCGCTACCCGGTGATATCTGGTGCGTGTCCTAGCTAGCTGGAATAGCTCCTTCCAAAGAGGCTTCCTCTCACGAGAAGGAATTTAGTCAAAAGAATGCCTTGAATGTTTCCCCTTATGAACAGTTATCAAAACAAAGACGTGGTTTGCTAACATTTCCCAAATGGGACAATGAGCATTTTGATTTTTTCTGTTTCACTGTTCTTTGTATTTTTGCTTCTGTCTGTTCTTCGTATTGCCATGAAGTCATAAATTGAAGCCATGGTTAGGTGTTTCCATGGATTACTATGGTTCTTCTTAATGATAATCAAATGGTGCCCATCTCTGGCCAAAGAAAGGCTCTTCAAGTTGGTTGGTGAGGTTTGTTTTTATTTACTGTTATTGTTGTTGCTGTTATTACATGGCCCTACTAGACTTTGACAGCTTCCCTGCCCCCCCATTCTGCTGTGACGAGGTATGGGGGCACATCTTATCCATCTCCTACCCCCATATTTGAATCAAGCCATTTATCTAAGAAGCCCAGTTACTCTGACGGCATGGGGGGGGGGTGTCCACAGGCTGAGTGCTCCCAGTGCCCATGGCTACCATAGGTCAGTACTTTTAAAGTCCTGCTGGTGGACACCACTAAGGGAAATTTTCACGAGAAAACCACTAGTTTCTACAGATACTTCCACTCGGTCAGACCTGTGCAACGCTCACTGAACACCATCAGTCTTCCCTCTGGGTCTCACTCCTCCCACAATGACGAGCCCGGTGCTCAGGGCACCCGCATAACTGCTTATTCTCTTTGTCCCAGAGACACACACAGAATCATCTCAGAAAAACGGAGACAACTCCGCCACCAGACATGTGGTGAGAACAGTACCCCTGCATGGATTTTGGCGAGTGACTATTCTAACAGGGATAACAGTCCTTAAATTTCTAAGCCACTTAAATTACCTCGTTTCCATGGTCGGACAACCCAGCCCGCCACTTCGCTGAGTGTATATTTTGCATTCTGCTTTCGATTTCCGGGGGTGGCGCTGGGTCCTCCATCCGTGTTGAGTTAATGTGTGTAGAATGAGTGAGAGGGTCCAAAGTCATTCTCTGCATATAGCTCTTAAGTGAAAGTTGCATTTTTATTTAATTGTATTTTCAAACCCCGTGAAATAGTGACACCGTCCCAAAGTCAAATCTACAGAATAACATATTGAGACATCTGGTTCTGTCTTTCCTCTGCCTGTAAGTCACCTTTCTCTTTTCTATTTTCTTTTATGTCTCCACTCATTTTTAATAAAATAAACATATATATATATATATATATATATGGTCTACCGGAAAGTTCTGTCCATTTTTGGAATAAAACAAAATACAAATTTTTCTTACCGTCAATAAACTTTATTAAATAATATATTTCCACACCAGTCCTATCTTCCGAATATGGTCTGAAATGGTTTGCTGAGCTGAATTAAGCCTTTCTGCGATCTTCGATGTTGTCAGAAAAGGATCTTGCTCCAACATGGTCTTAACAACATCATCATCCATCAAAGATGGTTGCCCAGAACGTGGCTTATCAGAAAGGTCGAAATCACCTGTTTCGAATTTTTCGAACCATCTTCTGCATGTCTTATCAGAAACTGTACCTTCACCAAACACTTTCAATAAATTTCTACATGCTTCTGTAGCATTTCTTCCTTGTTGAAATTCGTATACAATACAGTGGCGTAAATGAACTTTATCAGTAGCCATGGGTACACTATCGCTTCACACATAAGACTAATGTGAATCAACTTTGTTTTAGTTAATTTGCTACTTCAGTATGTATACATTAAGTGATAAAAATAGAGAGGCACACATGCGCCAAATAAACATATGCTTACTTGTGTCGAAACTTGTTGTGATAGAAACGGACAGAACTTTTCAGTAGACCATATATATATATATATTTTATATATATATATATATATATATATAAAATATATATATAAAAATATATATATATAAAACATGTTTTGTTTTGGGGCTCATTCTAAATGTATAGAAAAGTTGCAAAGAGAACACTGAGTCCCCTGGGTGGGCCCCACCTCCCCGGGTGCTGACATGTTGCATAACCAGGGTGCCCGAGGAATTCACACTGGGGCAACGCTGTGGGCTCCCTTACAGACTTCGCACATTTTTCCCACCGCTACCTTCTCTGCCTTTGGGACCCAGCCCAGGGGATCGGTCAGTCGGCATGCCGCTGTCTGGTCTCTTCCACCTCCCGCCGTCTGGGGTCATGCCTCAGTCTCTCTGGCGGGTTATGACCTTGAACTTCTGAAGGGGTCAGGAATTCACGGAAGCCTCTTCCATCGGCATTTGTCTGACTCTGTCTTAGGATCAGACCCAGGCTATGGGTTTAGGGGGAGCAGACCACCGAGATGGAGCGCCCTTCCCATCTGAATCAGGTCAGGGCTATCTGAGCGACGGCGACGTGACTTATCACAATGATGTTCGCCTTGGTCACTGGGCCGAGTGGGATAGCACACAGATGTCTCCACTGTAAGGTCTCCGTTTTATCTTGTCCATACTCTGTTCTTTGGAGGTGAGTCGCTGAGTCCCAGCCCAACCCAAGGAGAGAGGGTGTCAATATGTATTACCTGCAATTCTTTTGAGAAGAAGATCTGACCCCCCCCCAGCCCCCCATTTCTTTATGCATTCAGTAACTATTTACATCGCCGGGAACTCACGGACAAGTTGTTTTATTCTTTAGGTTATAATCTAATTATTTTTCATCATGTGTCATTCAGAACATTCCCACTCCGGTCATCTCTCTGGCTGGCCCCTACAACCCTTGGACATGCAAAGAGACATTTTTAATACAAGGACATATGTAACTCTTTGCTGTCACTTAACCACCTTGCTGTTTACACTTATCTCTGCATTCTGGGAGCTGCTTCAAAGCCGGCAAAGAAGTATTCCTCACGCCTCCTCTAGCCGCAAACAGTCACCCGTGCGGACATGCCATGCTTGTGATATGCTTCTCTAGTGACGGGCGTGTGGGTTGTGACCATCCTCTGCCTTTGCCCGTAGTGCTGTGCAAAGAGGCCTGAGCCCGGGTCTTCATGGTTCACCTGGCATGTCTTTGGGAGTGGGTCCTAGAGGTGGATTCCTCAGACAAAAGGTTCATTCAGGTAAGACTTTTCTAGATCTTGCCAAGTTCATCACACACACCCCTTCCACGACATGGGAGTTATAGGATTCTGAATTTCCACCAGCAGTGCTTTCCCGCAGGAGAACCGACACAGTGTGTTAGCCAACATTTTGCCATTCTGCCAGCCTGCTGGGAGAAGGCGTGCGCCTGTGCAAGCTGGTGACGCCTGTGTGACTGGAGAGGCTGTCAGGTGGGCCACAGAGAAGTGTTCGGAAACAACATCCTATATGAAAGATAGACAGTGGATAAATAAGAAGCTCCTGGGAGCTAACTCATGGGGGGGGCTTCAATCCCCCATCCCAGGCAACCCTCCAATGAAACTTAGGGGCAGCATGAAGCAGGGCTCACAGCCTCCAGGTCAGATCCTGAGAGTATCGTTGTGATTGGTGTTAATATGCAACGGTCCTTTGTGCATAGGAGGGAAACTCACGGGCCTCACATTCCTGTGCATAGGAGGGAAACTCACAGGTCTCACTTTCCTGTGCATAGGAGGGAAACTCATGGGTCTCACATTCCCCTCCCTTGGTGTGTATGGGGGGGGTAGGGAGGGTCCTGCTGACCTCGTGCAAGCTGAGGAGTTCAGTAACCATCTGCTGGTCTTTTTTGGAGAAGAAGAAACTGAGGCTCAGAAAGGTTAAGTGTGTGCTCTGTGCCCACAAGGAGTGTCTGCACGCACCAAGATTTGAGCTCAAGGTCTTCTAGCTTTCAGGAACATTGTTCCTGAGCTGATGGTTGGCAGCCAGAATTAGAAGCATCATCAGCCTTTGTGTCTGAGCCAGCTCGGCCTGCTACAATAAAAATACCACAGATAGGGGGGTAGGGTGGGGGTGGGGGTCTTATAGACAACAGACATTGCTCACAGCTCTGGAGGCTGGAAGTCCAAGACCAAGGTGCTGTCAGATATGGTGTCTGGTGAGGCCGGCTTCCTGGTTCATCAATGGCTATTTTTGCTGGGTCCTCGTGTGGTAGAAAGGGCAGAGGACCTCTCTGACATCCTTTCTATAAGGACGCTGATCTCACTCATGGGGGCTCCACCCTCCTGACCTCGTGATCTCATCATCTTCCAAAAGCTCCACCCCCTCATACCATCACATTACGGGTGGGAATTTTGACACATGGATTCTGGGGAATGCAACCCCGTCAGTCCATAGCATGTTGCTTGGGACGTTGCCTTTGGGACCTCAACTCCGTTCTGATATCCTTTGAACACCTTATGCATCTCTGATTGCGGGACAGTCTGTGGCGGATGTCACACCCCATTGCTAGGTGCTGTCTCTCCCCACCCTTCCTGTGTTTGCTCGTTTCTCCTGCTTCCCCATAGTCAGCTGAGCAGGAGGAAAGAAGCTCTGTGTGCGGCTGTCTGTCTCACTGTTTCCATCCCAGACGAGGGATTTAAGATACTAGAAAGCATGCGGCATTTCCAGCCGGCGCCTCCCTCTGCTGCGGAGTGTGTGTTCACAGATGGGACTCTTCCAGCTAAGGAGGGAATCGATACAATTTGCAACAATGTCTGTGGGCTTTTTCCTCCAGCCCCCACGCGATTGCTCTGGAAGGCTGGTGTCAGGAGCAGCGGGTTTGGCTGTGCACTTAGGGATAGAAAAGCTCACCCTAACCCTACAACCCTCTCCAAGGCCCTTTCTCACGTTCCCCGTTGGGCTTCCATTTGCCAGTGCCCTTGGCATCGCCGTGTTTCGGACGGAGACTGGGGAGTCTATGAAGAAGATATTTCGGAACAGGTGGCTTCCCCAGGGGCCAGGCTTGTTTAGGACCCAGGTCGAAGGCGCCAACGCCCAGACCCTTCGGTGTCTGCAATAGCTAGGCAGATCCCAGGCAACACCTGCAGAGGATTTACCCTAAAGGGACCTCATTTTAATTTTAAGGAAAAAAAAAAAAAAAGTCTCTTGAAATGATACATTGCAATCAGCTTGATTAGACATTGGCGAGGTAATTTAATAACAAGCACATCACCACCACCTCAGGTTACATAGTACCTGCTAGATATGCCCAGTATGAGAGGCAGATGTCACAGGAGCCCCCAGGAAGGAGGCATCAGCATCTCCATCTGACACATGAGGAAGTCAAAGCTGAGGGAGGTCAGTAAACTCGCCCAGGAACGTCTAGCCAGTGAGCAGTGACTCCCTGTCACGCGTGACTGACTGGTGGGAGGTCCCCATGCTGAACCCTGTGTCCTCGCCCGGCCCTGAAACACACCCACGGGCCTGACTCCGCACTCTTCACAAAGTCACAGGAAAGACCCCGATCACAGCTCTTCAGTGAGATGGGAATGCCTTCGCTTGGACGTGACTAGCAGGCGGGAGGGCATGTGAAGGTCCCTATGCTCTTGAGAGGTTTGTTCCTACACCTCAAACTCCATAAGCCTCCGGATGAGATTGGTCAGGGATCTCCAGAGAACACAGAACCAATAAGGTATATCAATATCTATAAAGAGAAAGGTTGATATTAAGGAATCGGCTCACACCATGGTGGAGACTGCCGGTTCAAAATCTGCAGAGCTGGCCAACATGGTGGAGCCCCAGGGAAGACCTGCAGTTCATGTCTGAAGGCTGCCTGGGGGCAGAATTCCCCTTCCCTTGGGGGAAAATTAGTCTTCTTCTTTTTTTTTTTTTAAGGATATCAACTGATTAGACAAGGCCTACCACATCATGAAGAGTAATCTGCTTTACTCGATACCTACTGATGTCATCAAAAAATATTTTCGCAAAAAAAAAAAAAAATCTTAAATAGTGTTTAACCTGTTCTCTGGCTACCATGGCTTAGACAAGTGGACACATGAAATCACCCATTACAGGGACTTTCTCCACCCCTGCTTCTATGTTAGACGTATGGGGACACATGGTTCCAGGGATGTGAACAGGAAGGCCCAGGTGGCATCTTTCAGCACCTATATGTGTGCCCAGTACAACCAATAATTGGTCTCACAGCCATTCTTCTCAGATCAATAATGTATTATCCGCTTGGAGCTGGGCTGTCAGCCTGTCAAAGGGGAATATCAGACCTTTTGCAACCTCTTTGAGCTGAGACCTGTGGTCGGTTCCCGCTTCTGAAAGTTTCTGCTGTGGGGTTTGGCCACTGGTGGAGACCCAGGCCTGGCTGCAGTCAGTCCCTCCCCAGGGAGCTGCCCGACTATCCTGATGTCGTCAGGAAGTGGAGAAGGGTTTATGTGATCACCCCCAGTATTGTTTTCAATGTCACCGTTTCCTCGCGCCCTTCCGATGTAGGGAACTGGTCTGCAGACACACAGGATTTCTCCAGTTAATCAGCACAACCTTTCACCTCGACTTAGGCAGGCAACAGAAACATTGACCCCGTGGGGAGAGGGTTTTACGAACTTCCGGCAGACTACTGGACTTGGCATAATCTTTGGATCAAAGATCGCTGTCTGTGAGCCAACCAATGCGTGAGTGTGAAGTTTATTTTTTAAAACAGCTCCCAGACACGCCGCAGCATGCTAATAAAACCAGGGTCATTTACATTCAGGGTTAACCCCACCGTCCTTGGTGGAAAAATGCCCTTCAGATGCCTGTCTGCAGATGTCGCTGACCAGTTTCACCGTTCAGTTTTCCATGTGGGATGTAAGATCTCCGCCATTCCTCCTGCCTGCTTGGGACCGGGCCCACTGCCTACACACCGCGGTTCTCCACAGCAGCCCGCGTGGACAGAGTCCAATAGCACAAGCCGTCGCCGCCTGGTCCCAGACCAGAGAGGCACAGACACTTGCCCCAGTGCCAACGCCCCTTTAAGAACTGCATTTTCCCTCCACGGGGGCGCGGCTGCGTCTCCCTGAGACACCTAACAAGAGCTCCTAACAAGAGCGAGGTCTAACGAGAAGGAAGCAGGGCAGAAATCTAGCAGACACTCTTTCTGATCTGGCTTCTGAGCCCTTGAGCTTGCCTTTGGGGGCCCCCAGGGGTGCCGAGAGCTTCATGTCTGATGGGGCCAGGCTGCGCCTGTGACAGCTGTGTGGTCCTGGGTGGAGGAGGGAGGATAGACCTGTGGCCTCAGCCCCTGCACCATCAAATCCCACGGCAGTCAGTGGGCTTCCATGGGTCCTGTGCGCATCGGAGACTGGGAGCAGCGTGGTGACCATGCACATGAACAAGGAACCACGTGGGACGAAGATGGGGTTGCCGCCTCCAAGGCGCCATTCAGAGGAGGTCTGTTCTCTCTGTAACCCCCGCAGGCTGGAGCTGGCCGGCCGGTCCTCCCACAGATCACTATTTCCTGGGATTCTGTTCATCCTGGGTTCTTTCTCCTTCTGGCTTCCCCAGCCCAAATCCCTGGGACCCTCCCTCTCCAGGAGTTCCTGCTGAGATGTGGGGTTCTGCGGTGCTCCTCTGGGGACCTTCCTGAGGCCAGGAAATGAGTCTGCCCATGAGAATGAGCCCTGAGGGGCTGGGGGCCGCAGGGGCTCAGGGAGCTGCCAGGACACAGCTCATTCCCCGCCTATGACATCCTGCTCTTTTCCTCAGAGATGGTCGCTGTGCCACCCACAAAGACGTCCGACGGGCACGGCGTCCACCCCGTGGAGCAGCAGGGGAGACTGTCACCCCCAAGACCCCCCTAAGGATGCCCTTCAACCTCTTTGGGAAAGTTGATTCCCCTTTCTCCCCATCATGACCTACGGCAGTGTCCCCTTGTCCCCGAGACCCCTAAACTTGGCCTGGCTCAGAAGGCCAGCTTTGCAGCTCCCCGGAAGGTGGGCGCTGGGCGCTGCCTAGCCAAAGTGACTCTGGTGGGCAACACCTTCCACTGGACTCACGGGCTCCCAACAACCTCGTTCTGCTACAGTGAAGGGAGGGGGCTGGCATCACCACCAGACTCCCTACCTCCCCCTCCTCCCATCCCCCGCCCTCCACCCCAAAAGGAATTAAGCAACAGTTCTTCTGGTATGAGAAAATTTTAGAAAAGAAAGGAAAATGCAGGAGTGTCCGTCAGCCGCCAGCCCTGGAGCCTGTCCTGTGCAGGAGGCTGAGACGGCTGCAGCCTGCTGGGGGGGGGGGGGGTTAGAAACCAGAGCTTGCACAGGGACTGAGAAAACAGGGTGTGTGGGCACAAGCAAGGGTCTAAGTGTGTGACCCTAACCAAGGAGGAGAAGCCTGAGAGCCCTCTGGCCAGGATGCTAGGGGTTGACCCCAACCTTCAAAGGACGGCTCTGGGGTAGGGAGCGGCCCCCACCTTCCCCACAAGGTCAGGGTCAAGTCTGGGTGCGCAGGCCGCCCTGGGGAGGCCCCTGCCAGCAGCATTTCTGCGCTGACATATCAATCAGGGGACAGCCGACTCCTGGCTCCAGGAAATAAGAAGAGGCCGTGTTTGCAAAGGTCCCGCCGACGGTGGTAAACGGAGCGGCTTGCTTATTAAACACGAGGAACAAGCCTCTGCTGGCTCCGAGGCGGTGGGCGGAAAGGGCACGGGAGTTTTTTGTTTTTGTTTTTTTTGTTTTTTTTTTTTTGTAATTTTCTGAAGCTGGAAACGGGGAGAGACAGTCAGACAGACTCCCGCATGCGCCCGACCGGGATCCACCCGGCACGCCCACCAGGGGCGACGCTCTGCCCACCAGGGGGCGATGCTCTGCCCCTCCGGGGCATTGCTCTGCCGCGACCAGAGCCACTCTAGCGCCTGGGGCAGAGGCCAAGGAGCCATCCCCAGCGCCCGGGCCATCTTTGCTCCAATGGAGCCTTGGCTGCGGGAGGGGAAGAGAGAGACAGAGAGGAAGGAGGGGGTGGGGGTGGAGAAGCAAATGGGCGCTTCTCCTATGTGCCCTGGCCGGGAATCAAACCCGGGTCCCCCGCACGACAGGCCGACGCTCTACCGCTGAGCCAACCGGCCAGGGCCGGGCACGGGAGTTTTAATTAACTTTTTAAATTTCCAGCCTTCGCTGTCAGCTGGCTGCGGAGTGTGAGCCGGAGAGTCCCGCGTCCCGGCCTGCACTCCAGTCGCAGTTCAGTCCTATAGCCACATGCCAGCAGGGTGCTTCAGGTGTGACAGCCAGAGGGCACGCATGCGCTGCTCCCGTCCCCTGCTGCCATGACACCTTTTCCCCTGTCCGCAGCCCTCCTGACGCACAGGCTGTATCCCTCGGAGTCCACTCTCAGGTGCGGTGGGCCAGGCCCCCGCGGGGGCAGCAGCCCTGGGACCCCAGGGAGAGCGCGCTCTTCCCAGATATGGAACCAGTGACATCTGGGTGCTGCTTGATGACTTTTCTTTTGTGTCCCCCCTCCCCCAACCGCCACCCTTTAATTGGCGTGCGAGGTACCGTCCACTGACTCTCGTCTGAGCACAGTGCCTCCCGCACTGAGCATGGAAATCATGCTGTACCAACCCCTCGGGCCTGTTCTTCTTGTCCTCGCTGCTGTCCGTCACCGGAGCTGTGGGCGCAGCGTAGTTTATTCAACTGTCCTGTGGGCAAGCATTTACGTCGTCCCTAACACATTGCAATTAGGGACTGCGCTGTCACCAAGAACCGAGCGCCTGTCTATTTTACATGGCTGGGTACGCCTTCGGCACAAGTTTCTAGAAGAGAGATTCCTGGTTCAAAGAGGAACGGTGGCCGGGTCCTGCGAGGCGTCGCCACCGTCCCCAGCGGCAGCCACTCTGGGTATTGTTGTAATTGGCTCCTGGAGCCGGTCCCCGGTGGCAGATTTGGAGCGAGAATTTATACAAAACTAAAACACCAAATAATGTGGCAAAAAATAAGAGCCAAGCGCTGGAAATTAATGACTTTTCTCCAGAAAAAAAGTTAGGATTTGGCCACCTTCCAAGCTCTCCAGGGGATTGTAACACTGGAACTGGGATGATGGACGGTGACCTTGACTTTGCAATAAATTTGCAATCACTGGTGGCTTTTTTATTTTATTTTTTTTGATTCATTGTTTCTAAAATCTGTTGCTGCGAAAGGAGCCACAGTGACCCCCTCACCCTGCTTCACCCCCATTTGATAGAATGAGAGGCACTTTCAATGAGGAGTTAGGAGTTTCCTCCCCCCTCCCCCCACCAAAGGCAGGGGCAGACTGCTGAAACAGAAGATACATGTTTCCATTTGATTTTGACCTTTAATGGCGATGCCACAGGCAATTATAAAACAAGAATGATACTAATTCATCAAGTCGGTGCAAGGAACTCCAACACAATTTTCGGTTTTCTTTACAACACCTGTTCCATGCCTAAAAGCGGACACGGGCAATCCTCGGTAGGCACGGGTCTCACGCGTGCAAACTCTCCTTCTCTCTACTACGTGTATTGGAAGCCCCAAAACCGTTCAGTGGCCGTGGACGATCATTCTCAGACATGCGCAGATGGGCGAGAGCTAGGAATAGCCCAACGTGCGCGTTCCCTCCTGGCTGAGGTTGAAACGAGGTGCCGTGATTCAGCTCAGACTGCAAAGCCGTGTCCTTTCCAGGGTCTACTCAGCTGTGTTTTCTGTTTGTTTGGACTTGGTTTGTTGGTATGTATGTCTGTGCTCTTTGTTGGTGGTTTGCTGCCCAGCGCTGCCATGCTGTCTACCATCTTCGGCACAAGGACGGCGGTGACGGGCCTCGAGGAGGAAACTCAGCTGTCAGACAAGCTTCGCTCACGCACGCGTTGTGGCGCTGTTGGCTGTGACGTCAGTGTCAATGAATCAGCAATATACACTAAGTGAGGCGTCTTCACACAGAGACACACACAGGACAGGGCTGATAAAATGTGACGACCGGAGGCTCTCAGGAGATCCCCCCCTGCAGCCCCCCTAGGAGCACCGGTTCAGCACCCACGGATTCCGTCTCCTGGTGGCATTGCAGACCACACCTGCTGCGTCTGACGTGCATGGACGGCAAGATCAGGACTGTCTCCTCCTTGGGTTGCCTGCCCATTCTTGAGGCGCACTCATAGCACGCCTAACCCGGAATCTGTCGCCAGATTCCTGGGTAAAGGGACTGGCGCAGCCTCTCCACTCACCCGACCCTAGTGACCACCTGGCCCTCCGGTGATGGCCCCGGATGTCAGCCTCAAAGGGGCTGAGTCCTTTGCACAGCGGCTGTGTGTCTTAGAGCCCGGCAGCAGGGCTGTCCCTGCGGGGCACCGCGGAGGCATAGGACCACTTCTCAGGAGGACAATGGCCCCTCCTGGCGTCCAAGACACAGAGCACAGAGGAGCCGTGGGTGCGCCAAGCTTTGCGTCAGCGATCACATCACAAGGGCTCCTGGATGCTCAGCAACACGTGAGGTGTTGGGGATAGAAAGACAACCTGTCAGTCCCCCGCGTCCACTGGCTCCACATCGTCATCGGCTCACTTTGCACCCAGCCCGGTTAGATTTGCAGGGCGCTCCCGTCTGGACCATGATGTCTCCATTTCCCAGTGTGCTCTCATGGGTGGCGCATATGGGGGAGGGGTACAGAGCAGGAAAGCCTGCCCCACACTGGGGATGACCGCAGCATGGTCCAGAAAGTTGAGGCAGCATGCCCTAGGCTCCACAGCAAGTGAACTCACTCCATGCCTGAACAGAGCCTCCCCACAAGAGGCCTGGGCGGCCCCTCAAACATCACGCACCGGGAGCCACCTCCCTGCAGGCTCCGGTGGCCCCAGATGAAGCCAACAGGGGCCTGCTCACACGCGTGCACGGAGCTCACAGTCAGCCCAGCTTGGGGTCCAGGTACAGGCCAGGTCCCCTTTGTTTCCGCAGCACAGCCAGTCACCAACCTCTTGCAACCGACCTAGAGCCAGATAAAGACAGGCGCTCATTGCGATATTTGTCATTTTCTTCTCCGTGAGAACATTTGGCAAATCTCTGCCCCATGGGTGTGGGACCAATCAGAGTAAACATCTTCGCCGTCCTTGGAGCCCCTGGATGCCTGTGCCCATCTGTGTTAATTCCTGTTGTCATTATCGTCATCATCATTATCGCCGGCGTCATGATCACCATCAGCAGCAGCAGCCGAGGAGCAGCATCCTAAATTTCGATCCGCAGTGGACAATATTTGGCATGCCATCCTCCGCCCGCCATGAACGTGCTCCCTCCCCCTCCCCTTCGGTCCCCGAGACCCAGCACACCCCTGACAGCTGCTCTAGCTGAGAGGACTGCCTCCTGCTCCTGAATGGTGACAGCCAGCGGTGGTGGGACTGGAAGCAGCAAGGGCTGGGGAAGAGGACACATCGCATCCACCCCACAGGTTCTATTCCGTCTTTCCACCCAGAAGAAGGACCCAGGCAGAGAGAGTCGCTGCTCTGCAAGGGGACCACTGGAGAGAGAGAGACAAAAAGGCAAATCCCAGCGCTGCTCCAGGCGAATTTCTGCATTTCTACACAACCTTTCATTCACCTGTGCAGGATCAAGCGCTTATAGGTGCTTCCTTCAGTCAATCCCCATGAGGGATGGACGTGGACCCGCCCATTCTTCCTATGACAACGAGGATGTTCACCGAGTAGCCTTTGAAGAGTTTGTGAGTTCCAGACCAGCAACCCTCCCCTCTCCCCCTCCCCATCACCTGGAAACTTGTCAGAAATGCAAATTATTGGGCCCCACCCTACCCACTAACAGATACTGGGTGGGGGGGGGGGGGAGATGCCTGAGCAATCTGTTTTATCTCTGTTCTAGATGGAATGGATGAGTCCCTTGACCCACCCCCCAATTACTTCCGGTCCACCTGCTCGTTTCCTGAGACTGGTGAGCGAGCCACATGGGGGACCTCAGCACCAAAATGGCGTGTGGCGTGACTTCCTCTGGTTGCACCAGAGAACTTGACCTTTGCCTTGTTGGCAAACCAAGGGGGCTCCGTAAGGAAGTGAGTTAGGTGCACAAAAGGCCGAGGGAGTCATTCAAAGGGCAAAGCTGGTTTGAGGACACCCGATTCTATTCATCATCTCTAGGCAACTCATTTCTTCTCGTTAGCAACAAGACCCCATCAGGCAAGCCCATCAATGCCTGGAGATGCACGTTGACTACTCGGGTCAGCTTATGACTCAGGCTCGACTAGGACCCAGTGAGAAGTCCCCCTGACGTGGACCCCCCATCACTCAGGCCGTCTCACCCTCCGAAGAACAACGAGTCTCTCAGGATGAACAGCGGAGGGAAGAGTGCTTGGTTTTTATTGGCAAATTGCTAATAAGATGCCCATGCTGCTGCCCCCTCCCACTGTGAACGGAGAGTGCGGTGGCACCTGAAAGACGTCAGAAATGAGAAAAGACTTTCAGTCACATGTGCCCTGGCGGATGGTCTCATCAGACAAAGTGACAGAGAGTCTCAGGAGAGAGAAACATACACACAGGAGAGCGTTTCCCTACCCACCCCACAGCCCCCATCCCGGTATTGACTTTGGCTTCCAAAATCAATTTTCTTTATTAGCTGATGTATCTCTGCAAAGGACTGTCTGTGTGGAATCTGGATAAATTATTTAAGCAGTAAATTGCTTCCATTCTGACTGGTAAAGGCAGGAATATTTAACAGGATGGAGCACAAGCTAAGGGCTTGAGGCAAGGTCACCCTGGAAGGGAAAAAAAAAAAGGATCTTCAAGAACCCATGAAGGTTGATCTTTGAGGTCAGAACCAGGCGGAACATCCACGGTGCACAATTTAGAGGGCGTTCTTACCTTGTGATCCAAGTATGGTTGGGCCGTCTACACCCTGAGTGGCCTTATATGGTGATTTGTCCAATAAAGGACAGAATGTGTGTGATGTGGCATGCTTCTCTATAGGTCCACCATTTGCTGGCGTCAGAGTTCTCCCGAGATGCGGAAGCAACAAGCTGAGTGTAAAGACATAGACATGAACTCAGACAGAGACTTAGACAGACAGAGACATGGAGGCAGAATTAGACATAGACATAGACATGAGCTTGGACGGACTTGGGCGTGGACACAGCTCTGGACAGAGACAGAGACAGGTCTGTCTCGGAGAGGGATTCATTTTAAGGAGTCAGCTCCCACGGTCATGGGGGCCTGGCAAGGCTGGTAGAGACAAGACCCAAGGGAGAGTTCACAGGACAGTCTTCGACTGAAGGCAGCCTGTTGGCACAATCCCTTTCTCCTTGAAGGGTGCCCACTTTTTTCCTCTTAAGGCCTTTAACTGATTGGACAAGGTCCACCCACATTACGGAGATAATCTGCTTTCCTCAAAAGTCCACTGATTTAAATGTTAATTTCATCTTTAAAAAAAAAATCTTCCCAACAACATCCAGACTGATGTTGACCAAACACCTGGGTACCACGTCCCGGCCAAATTGACAAGCAAAATTAAGAACTATAGGGGACGTCTGATACTCTTGTCTGCTGGCAGCCTTTCCTCCTCTTGGGAGCAATCGATCCCTGCACGGTCCTCAGGGAGTCTACGCCCCTCCACTCAATACTTGGGTGCTTGTGTCTGTGCACACAGACAAAACCTTGAGCTTCAGGTGTGGACGACTGAGCCAGGCCTAACCAATCAGCTTATTCCTTAGCTTAGGTATTCCCACTGACACACACCCCCACCTGTAAGCTGTGGGGGTTGGTTTTGCAGTGGCAACTCGACCCAGGACAACCATTCAGAGCATTTTGCCCCATTCTCGGCTCCTGGACCCTGTGGTAGATCTAGGGTTGGGCTGTAACCCAAGTTGTCCCCATGAGACCACCAGTCCAGCAATTTCATATGAACAATTGGGACAAAAAAAAAATGTCACATGTTCTGGTATCCTCTGAACCCCTGACATAGTGTGTCTGGGTTTTTCTGTTACAAGGCTGTCTGTCTGCTTAGCACCAGGAGGGCAGGATTGGGCGGGCTCATATCTCCATCTGCTGTGCTCCAAACTATGCCGGGCAGAAGGTAGGAGCACAGTGCTTTCATGCTGGATGGATGGATGGATGGATGGATAGATGGTGGATGGATGGATGGGTGAGTGGGTAGATGTATGTATGTATGTATGTATGTATGTATATATGTATGTATGTATGATGGATGGATAGATGGGTGATGGATGGATGGATGGTGAATGAATAGATGGATGGATGGATGGATGGAGGATGGATGGATGGATGGATGGATGGATGGATGGATGGATGGATGTGTGCATGGATAGATGGATGGGTGGGTGGTGGATGGATGGATGGATGGATGGGTAGGTGGGTGGATGGGTAGATGTATGTATGGATGGATGGATGGATGGATGGATGGATGATGGATGGATGGATGGATGAAGGGTAAATGGATGGATGGATGGTGAATGGATGGATGGATGGATGGTGAATGGATGGATGGATGGATGGATGGTGAATGGATGGATGGATGGGTGGATGGATAGATGATGGATGGCTGGATGGATGGATGATGGATGGATGGATGAATGATGGATGGATGGATGGATGGATGGAACAATGGTGCCCTTTTATTGATTAAGCCAGTTAGGTATTTATCCCTTGTAGACCAAGAATCCAAATTTGCACGTGTCAACATGAACCTCACAGCAGCCTGAGACAAGGGACCGTGGTCTCCACCAAGATGAATGTCTTTAAACCCAAAAGCGACTCTAGTTTTTAATCCAGGTCATAGCTTAGCTCACTCAAAAACAAGTTGATTGGCAAACACAAGCCAAGAGTCTTTTCTCCTCTCCATAAGTGACACTAATATACTCCTGAAGCTTGTCCTTCCAGAAACCTGCCAATGTTTCAATGCAAATCAGCTGCTAACAGAAGAGAGGCCCAGCTGAATACTGAAGCTCCGGAACAAGACGCCACATTGATCCAGCCGCCGATGGCTGAATTTGATCAAGAGATTCACAAATGAGTTTCAAGTTCTCCTTACAAACGGGTTTCAGAACACTCTGCATTGTGTTTACACAGAGGATCAGAGTTCCTCATGTCCAACCAGCTGCAAGGTTCATTGGCAGAAATTGGTAGAAGATGGCATCAGAGCTGAGTCACCTAAACTTGGGAGTGATGGGTGAGCAAAGGCTCACCTGTGTGATGAGAGATGAAGTGGCCGTGCAGGGCCGGGGGTGGGGGGCAGAGGGTGAAGGGGTCATGCAGGTCAGAGGGTGGAGGGCAGGGGGCAGAGGGCCCGTGCAGGGCAGGGGGTAGAGGACCCATGCAGGGCAGGGGGTAGAGGGCCCGTGTAGGGCAGGGGGTGGAGGGCCCGTGCAGGGCAGGGGGCGAAGGGCCCGTGCAGGGCAGGGGGTGAAGGGGCCCGTGCAGGGCAGGGGGTGGAGGGGCCCGTGCAGGGCAGGGGGTGGAGGGCCCGTGCAGGGCAGGGGTGGAGGGCCCATGCAGGGCAGGGGGTGGAGGGCCCGTGCAGGGCAGGGGGTGGAGGGGCCCGTGCAAGGCAGGGGGTGGAGGGCCCGTGCAGGGCAGGGGTGGAGGGCCCATGCAGGGCAGGGGTTGGAGGTGTCCGTGCAGGGCAGGGGGTGGAGGGGCCCGTGCAGGTAGGGGGTAGAGGGCCCGTGCAGGGCAGGGGGTGGAGGGGCCCATGCAGGGCAGGGGGTGGAGGGCCCGTGCAGGGCAGGGGGTGGAGGGCCCTGTGCAGGGCAGGGGGTGGAGGGGCCTGTGCAGGGCAAGAGGTGGAGGGCCTGTGCAGGGCAGGGGGTGGAGGGGCCCGTGCAGGGCAGGGGGTGGAGGGCCCGTGCAGGGCAGGGGGTGGAGGAGTGTGTGGTAAAGACAGAATGTCTTGGCTTGGGGGACTGCCATCTTGGCTGGGGGAACAACCACTCCATTTGCTCAGTCCTGAGGGTCCCCGGGCTGCAGGACCTCAGTGCTATGACTCAGACATTCCCGAGTCACTCTGGGCTCACTGCTGATGGTCCTGCAGGGCAAGGCAGTGCTCGCATGGCCCTCTCCCTGTGTGGGACCAGCCCACTCTGAAGTTGAAGTGCTCCCAAGGGAGAAGGCCGCCCACGGAAACGAGCTGATGAATGCAGCCTTCAGAGAAGGACGGCCTTGTTCACGGCGACGTGGCCGCAGTGCTCTGGCTGAGGTCACTTTGCAGGACAGCCTTGAGGTGGGAGGGCAGCGGCAGGCGGATGGAGAATGGCGAGTGCCAGGTTTAAATTTAGGACTTGTCGGTGGTTTCAGTTTTCACTGTGACTACGGAGAGCCCATCTCTCTGACCTGGAGCCACTCCCCCTTCGGGGCCTGGGCATTGCATTCCTTCAAAGGCCCGGCCTCACAAGCTGCCCCCGAAGGCCGGACCAGAGCAGGGCTCTGGGCCCTGGAGGCCTCGGGGAGGGGTACGTAGGATAAGCACTGTCTGACTGCCAGGGTGCCAGGGCAGGGGCACCGGGGGTCCTGGAACATGCCCGCTCCCATGCTGCCTGGTCCTCCTGCTTCTCATCAGAGCAGCCGTGGAGGCCAGCCCCGGCCACGTGGCGGGGAGACCCCGCTTCTGTGCACGGAGGTCAGTGCTGGGTCTTGTCCTCTGAGCCACCTCTTCCCCGAGTTCCCGTCCAGCAACGTCTGCTTTGGGCTCTCTGGGGCTCACCACCTCCTAGATGCAGCTGTTGTTTGGAGCCAGAGGGTGATCAGCCCCTGTCACCCAGTCTGGATTCCTCTTCTGCAGCTGTTGTCACACAACAGCGTGGGCTGGAGGCTTCCGAACAACAGAAGTTTCTTCTCTTGTCGTTCCAGAGGTCAGAAGGCTGAGGTCCAGGTGTGGGCAGGGCCGCACCCCTTTGCAGGATCCTGAGGGAAGCTCTTCCCAGACTCGCTCAGCTCCTGGTGCTGGTAACAGTGCCTGGAGTCCCTCGTCTTAGAGACGCATCCCCTTGGTCATGTGGCCGTCTCCTCCCTGGGTCTTCTCATCGTCTCCCTTTGTGCGTGTCTGTTCCAGATGTCCCTTTCATACTGGCTGATAGTTCACGTGAATGACCCTTTTTATTTTTGATTACCTCTGTGCAATCCTTGTTTCCAAATAAGGTCACATTGTTTGACACAATGTGGGATAGAGCTTCAGCCTATCTTTTGGGGGACACACTTCAACTCTAACAGAACAGACGTGTTTTGCTCGGCAGTGCTCAGGGGACCGGAGAGCAGCCAGCATGCCAATCAGACAGCTGGCCACCCCCAATTCCCATGCAGATAGACCCGGGCCTTGGGATCTACCCCTGATGGGATGGTATGGACATGCCCCCCCCCCCATTCAGGTCAGTGGACATTAATAGGCCACCTGGGTTGAGAAGGCTGTGACAGCCACCTGGACACTTGTCTTTCAACCTAACCCTGACTCTAATAACCCGGAAGTGCCAGGCACCCTCTCTACTCAGAACTGCCCAGTCTGAAGGCTTCACTGAGCATAGACACCTAAGTGGGCTCCCCCGCCCAGAGCAAGCAGTGGGGAAATGAGGCCGGCTGACCACCCACAATGACCTGGAACTTCGCAGGGGATGCATCATTTTGCCACTGATGTCTATAGAACTTGTCACAGGCTGCCCCTTCCAGTCCCCCACCAGTCTCCCCAGAGGATGCTTTGAGTGAGGGGCTTCCAACTCTAGGGGTCCAGGTGATCTTGGCCTCAAAACCCAGGGTCAGTCTGTGACAGCCACCTAATATGACAGCCACCAGCTGTCAAGTGCATCCCTGCAGAGGACAATTTATCCTGGCAGCCCGTGCCGGGTCCTGGGATGCCAGAGAGCTCTTGCAAGGTGCTTTACTCCCAGGGACGTCCCCTGTGGATGGCGCAGCGGCAGGGGTCAGCTTCTGGGTTCAGCATTGCAAAGTTAGAACCCCACATGGGCAGCTTGCACAAATGAAGGCCAGGCCGGGTGCAGGCGGGATCAACTTTGTGTTTCGTGTTTCTTGTTTAGGAATTGATACAAAAATAAAAAGTATCCAACTGCCCACAGCAGGGCTGACTGTGGCCTGCCCTTGGCAGGGGTTGGGGGTCTGATTCTCATTAATGTGCTTTGGGCAGAAGTGCACTTGGCATTGCCTGCGTGGGTGGGCTTTTCTCAGAATGAATAATGAATGCCTTACAGGCTACAGGGTTGAGCACCCCCTTGTGTTGCTTGTTCTTGGGATTCCCTCTTCCACTCTGGCCTTCCTTGTACAGAAGGAAGGTGAGCAGAGGGGGGTGGAGGTGGGCAGCAGATGGCGGAGAAGACTTGCAAATGCCTCGCATTCTGCAGTTTACTTTGACTTGTGTAACCACCTTCTGCAAACAAAAGGCAACAGTGTGTCAGGCACACCCAGGCTCCTGTTCCTAACGGTCTTCTTGCCTTCTGGCTGCAGAAACATTGTGTCTGCTCAGGGCTGCTCCAGGGCTTGTCCTCTGATCAGCAGGCAGCTGGCTTCCTGCCCTCCACCTTCACCTGGGTCAGAGGCCTCTGACCCTCCCTGTCACCCCCCGCCCTCCGGTCCTGCAGATAACGTGCCTGAGGCAGACACCATGTCAGAGCCCCTCGCAGCACCATCGCAAAACAACCAGCCTGCACCCAACTCCCCGCCATAGGACCAGGGAGCCAGAGAAGGGATCCAAAGCCTTCCTTAGTAAAAAAAAAAAAAAAAAAAAAAAAACACTTGACATTTCAAAAACAGCGAGGCTTTTGACTGTGAGTGGAGAAAAAAAGGCAGCTCACCAGTGGAGGCAATTAATATGCCCAATTTTTCCTATCCACAGCTATTTCGAATCTGTCTCAAGCTGTTTCTTATTAAGCTCTTTAACATTAAAAATGTTCCCTATTTAAAGTCGAGGCGGGTGTGGGCACTGGGCAGGGAGGGGCACCGATGCTCGCCCACCGGGAACAGCCGTGTTTTTTCTGGGAGGAGCAGTTGGCTGGCATCAGCCACCGGGGGCCTGGCACTGAGCCCAGCCCAAGGTGGGTAACAGGCAGGGTACACCTGAGCTCTGCCCAAGGTCACATCGCTGGTCCCTTCCTCTGCATTCACTCTCCTCTTGTGATTTTTCCAGCTTGGGGGGGGGGGTTGTTCTGCAAACCAGACCCACCGCCAGCTCCCGCCTCCTCCTGCCCCGCCTGCGAACCAAGAATGGCTTTTACGTTTCCAAACTGTTGGGGGGGAAATATCTAAAGGAAGATAATATTTTGCAGCAAGCAAAACACTCTGAGATTCAGATTTCAGCATCCATAAATAAAGTTTTATTGGCAGACAGCCATGCTCGTCCATTTACATACTGTCCGAGGCCACTTTCCCACCGTGACATGCAGAGCTGAGTGGCAGGGACGGAGACCACGCAGCCTGCAAAGCCTAAAGCACCTACTATGCGGCTCTCTGCCTCTCTAGGGAGGGGTGATGATGGAAGAAGTGAAGAAGAGGGTGAGGGCGTGGGGCAGACTGCAGCCCAGGTGTGGTTGGAGTTGGGGGCCATTAGGACTGAGTGTCTGTGTCTCCCCCATATTTATACAGTTATACCCCACGGTGATGGTATGAGGAGCTGGGGCCCCTGAAGGGTGACCTCGGGAGAGCGGAGGCCCATTGAAAATCTCCCCGAGTGAGACATCTCCAAGCCCTTGAAGAAGGCGCATGCCCTCTGCCTGTCCCCACGAAACACAAGAGAGGGTCCCCCAGCAAGAGCTGTCCCTGGTGGGCGGAGGGCCTGTCTGTTTGTGATATGGTTTTTCTGACACTTAGAACACCGGGAGGACCCTGTCAATACGCAATGAGGGGGTGTTTGAGAATTCAATGCCGTCCTCTTCGAAATCTACGTCAAAGTCTGGATATCGCTATAGACTCAATGTCTTTGCCCCCCCCCCAACCCCAAATTCTTGTTGAATTCCAATGCCCATGGTAAGCCCTCGTGGTGGGATTAGTCTTCTTGTAAAGGGACACCAGAGACACCCCCTCCACCATGTGAGGACACAGAGAGGTGGCATCCATGAACCAGGAAGCGGGTCCTCACCAGACACCAAGTCAGCCAGAGACTTGGTTCTGGACTGTTAGCCTCTAGAACTGTGATGGGGAAATCTCTATTGTTTATATGCCGACTCGTCTATGGTTTCCTGTTATAATGACACAAATGGGCACAGGCCACACCTCCCAATGCCATCCCACCAGGCATTGGAGTTGCACCGCACAGTCAGGGGGACACCACCTTGAGTGTTGGCCCCATGCAAACAGCCCCAGTGACAGGCCATTATCCAGCTTGATTCTCCCTCAAGAGCCCCAGCTAAGAGATGCGGAGGAGACGCTCGCTGACTGGCTGCGAGAGCTGAGAGGGAGGAAGCGGGTATATGGGGGTAAACAGAGCGGGGAGCAGGAGGCCGGCAGAGAGAGCTGGGCGAGCCTCAGGAGAGCACACGCCTGTCCTTGTGGTCCCCTCACCCCCGCTCCAGGCCCCTGCCCTCTGGGCCACAGGACGGACTTCAAGCCCCGGCTGCGGCCTCTGCAATGTCAGCCAGTTCCAGGGGATTCCTGTTCCTTGCAACTGATAGAATTTGGAAGGCACGCTTTCTCCAAAACTGATTCCCAAGCCCATGCTGGGCCCAGGGGGTCACAGCCAGCATGCCAACTGGGTTGCCAGGCCAACCCTGCCTCTCTGGAGCCCTGCGCATGGGGCAGTCTCCCTTGGCCTCTCTGAGCCTTAGACTGTCCGTGTCCAGAGCCCGGGCAGTAAGTCAGGGAGGTACGTGCAGACGCTGAGCACAGCGTCCGAGATGCAGAGAGGGCCACCGGGTCTCACACGCGTTCCAGCAATGGCGTCAGGGAAGGGCAGTGACCCAGGCAGATGCTGGGCACGGCTCAGGAGGATGAGACTGCGGAGGAGGGCCTGGGGAAGGTGGAGAGGCCTGGCTGCATGGGGTCCTGTGTCTGTGGCGGTGGAGAGTGCCTCCCTCGGGGCTCCTCCCAGGAACCTGTCCGCCTGCGCTGGTGTGGGCGAGGCTTGTGCCCCGGCAGCCCCGACCCTCGGAGGGCGTTGGCTGCAGTGCCGCAGGCAAAGCCCTGACCGTGGACCCCAGACGGGCGGGTCCTGTGGCAGTTTTGAGACTTAGAGAAACCAGACAACTTTGGGCCCGGGCTGCTCCTTGTGACATGAGGGTGACAGCCCACAGTGTAACTTTCTGTCCCGTTCAGAGACTCTGATGAGTTAATGCTGGCGAACCAGCAGAAGACGTCTCAGAGGAAAGGGCATTCTTGTCACCCCGAGGCCCGTCCCTGCACCTCCATTCAGAGTCCCTTCCTGGTCCTCCCCGCCCTGGCCACTGTGTCTTGTCAGCAGTAAGAGCTGGAAGCAGAAAGTTTGCTGAATGTCGGTTTTCTCCTTTTTTTTTTTTTTTTTTTTTATCTGGGGGAAAATGTCCTGACACCGCGGTTTTAAGCCCGTGACTTTCATTTCAGCCACATCACCGAAAAGAGCAGGACGCCCTGGTGTCACCTTCCGGCCTCTCCCCACCTGGAATGGAAATGGCTTTTTTGTTGCTTCCCACGAGGCGTGACAGAGCCTCCTCCCCCAGAAGACAGTTGTCATCTGTTCGCCCTGGCGGTGTGTCGGGAAATAACGCAAAGGTCAAAATAGCTCTTCCTGGGCCTCCAGAGCCGCCTGCCGCCCCGGGAGGGCCGTCTCTGCCCTCACCTCCCAGCAGGTGGCCCAGCTGGGGCTGCACAGAGAGGCCCCTCTGCCTGGGCCTGGGAGGTCACTCGTGGAGTCTCCGGAGGCGTCACCATGGGGAGGAGTGTCTGAGCTGAGTCTGCAGGACGTGAGAACGTGTCCTGGAGACTCTGGTGGGCGGACCGGACAGATGGGCCATCTGTGTGTCCTAGACGGTGTGACTTCCTGAAGCCTCTTTCTTCTCTTTAAGCTAAGATGTGCTTTTCTGGAAAAGCTTCCCCACCCCCACCCCCAGCAGGGGGTGAAGCCAAGCCAGCCCAGCCTTCCAGGGCCTGGCCAGGACCGCCGGGGCTGCGTGCTGCTGCGTGGGGAACCTGCTCTGTCCTCTGTCCGCTCACTGGTCCCAGGGTTCTGCTGACGCCAGACCGGGGGGTTGTCCACACCAAGCAGTCCCACCTCCCTGGCTTGCTGTCCTACCATTCACTTCAGGGCTGACACTGGGGTTAGCATCAGACCCCACATGTTAAGGGCTTCATCCCACAAGACTGCCCCACTCCCCACGTCCGGGAGATCGCCCGCAGGCCTGACTGACCAGCTCCATTATGAGTCAGGGGTTCCCACAGTCCTCTTCTCGGGACTCATGATTTACTTCAACGGCTCACAGAACTCAGGGAAACCCTTAGTTTCAGCAATTCATTACAACGGATAGTAAAGGATACAGATGGGCGGGGACACAGGAGGGGGGCGGTCTGGAAGGGCTCAGAGGGCAGGAGGTCCTGTCCCCGTAGGGAGGGGCACGTTACCCTCCTGGCATGTGGAATGGCAACCTGGAATCTCCCCACACCCCGTAATTTAGAGATCTGATGAGGACTGTGTCACGTAGACACGGTCGATGATGAAGTCCATCTGTAGTCTCTGCCCCTCTCTGGGAGGATAAGGGAGGTGGGACCAAAGGGTCCAGCTTCTCCCAATTATGACTTGGTCTTTCTATTTGCCCGCGCCCATTAGAAACCACCCAGGAGCCCACCCAGAGTCCCCTCATTAGAACACAAGATGCCCCACCCCCCAGGAAATTCCAAGGGCTTCAGGAGCTCTGTGCCAGGACTGGGGGCAGAGACCAATACATGTCCTTGTCCCGTGATGTCATGGGGACTACAGGTGCGAGTCACCCACAGATGCGGGGTCCTGCAGGCTTGTGCTGAGGCCGGTTTATTTCACTTGCTGTAACATCCCCAAGGTTCCCCCATCTTGCAGCAAATAGCAGGACTTCTTTCTGTATCTCGCACAGAGTTGCATTCCGTTGTCTGGGTTGTACCACTCTTTTCTCTTTTTTTAAATCCATTCATCTGTCGATGAACGTTTAGGTTGATGTGAGGTTTCTAAAATGCTTGAGCTCGTTGAAGCAGAGGCTGGCCTGCTGGTTTGGGGGCTGGGATGGGGGGGGAGCACACAGAGCGTTGTCGCTGGGCAGGTGTGGGGTTTCAGCTACGTGAGAGGAGGCGGTAGGAGCGATCTGCTTGGCCAGCCTGGCACCGTGGTTTCCAGGGCCGTGTTGTGTCATGAACAATTTGCTGTGAGGAAGGATCTCGTGTTAAATGTTCTGGCCACAATACAAAACTAAACAAAATGATCTGCAGACGCCTCCATCTCCCAGCAGGAAAGCCATGGGCACCGACGGCCTCCCCCTCACGCCCGGAGCCCAGAGCTGTGTGCTCCCTTCTAACCGACACTGAAAGCTCCTGCCCTCGCCCACACCCCCTCTTTAATCCTCCGTCAGAACCATTTTTGCCCGCCTTCCTGGTCTCACTGTCTCCAACACTGGCTCCCAGCAAGAGCGACTCTGTTCAGAAGCGGACATCTTTCCATGGGGCTGTCACATCTGCTAAGTCAGGGGCTGAGCCTCTGATGTGCAGCCAATGTCCCGGTTGCTTAAGAAAAGTTTCCTTTTCTGATAGACATGACTAGCTGCCCGTCAGGGAGGGTAATGTCTCAACTGTAGTCAGGTGACACACCACCAAGCCCAGAGCACCTGCACATGGGGACGTCCCACCTTGGACAGTCCAGCCATTCCTCCTTATCTGTAGGTTCTGCATCTGCAGATTTAAACAACAGCAGATCAAAAATATGTCACACGGTTGCCAACATGTCCTGTGTGGTTAGGCTCATAGGGCTACATCCCTACTGAACATTTACAGACTATACATTGGTCATTATTCCCTAAACAATACAGTATAACCACTATTCACACAGCATATACATTGTAGCAGGTTATCATTTATGTTATAGCAGGTTATCATCTATGTTGTAGCAGGTTATCATCTATGTTGTAGCAGGTTATCGTCTATATTGTAGCAGGTTATCATCTACATTATCTCAGGTTATCGTCAACGTTGTAGCAGGTTATTGTCTATATTTTAGCAGGTTATCGTCTACGTTGTAGCAGGTTATCGTCTATATTGTAGCAGGTTATCATCTACATTATCTCAGGTTATCGTCTATATTGTAGCAGGTTATCATCTACATTATCTCAGGTTATCATCTACGTTGTAGCAGGTTATCGTCTATATTGTAGCAGGTTATCGCCTATATTGTAGCAGGTTATCATCTACATTATCACAGGTTATCATCTACGTTGTAGCAGATATCGTGAGGATCTAGAGAGGATTGAAAATATATGGGAGGGTCTGCTGGGTTTATAGACAAATGCTACGTCATTGTAGTAGGTACAGGACTTAGTATCTGAGAGATCCTGGAACCCATCACAGATGTGAGCTCCTGGACGGGCGGTGCAGAGCCATGTTCAATCTGGAAGGTGAGAGAGGGCTCTGAATATTCACGACATGCAAATCGCAGGAAAGGCAATTATCGGCTCCTCACTGTCCCTCCCTTGTTTCCTGCCTCCTCCCTCCCTCCCCGTACTAGGCTTTCTCTGTGAAGATGTCACCAGTGAAGCTGTTACTGAGGGACGATGCTCTAAACGTGACACAGGAAGAGGAGAGCTGCCTTTTTTATTTTCCCTGGGACCACCATTGCTATCCCGCGTCCAGGAGCAGACGGCTGGCTGAAACCCTCCTGGGAGGTTCTGAGTGTCCTCGAGCAGCAGCTGTTAGGGGATGAGTGGTTTTTCTCTATCTCCTGCCACTTGTCACTCTTTTTTTGTTTGTTTGTTTTAGTCATATTTCAAATCTTGGAAGTCAGGAAAATGGGGACTCTGGAGCCCATGTTTCTCCCTCTTTGTCTCTCTGTTTGTGATTTGTCTCGGGGAGATCAGGAAAAAGCCAAGAGATGAAGCTGGGAATGTGAGCGGGGTTGTCCTCAGAGCCCGCGGGCTTCCCAGACAGGCAACCTGTGGGGTCCACGCGCGGAAGGAGGGCTGGACCTGTGTTAGTCTAACTGCACCGCCATTACCTTCCCATTCTTTCTGATTTTGAAGCAAGGGGACCTGCATTTTCACTTTGCAGTGGGAGTTGGGCCTGGACGGCAGCCGTGGAAGGGAACAGGAAAACCCTTCCAGGCTCCAGGCGAGGCTCAGTGTGATGTCAGCGGGGCTCAGTATGATGTCAGCAGGGCCCACCTTCCACTGTGGAAGACCCTGGGGGGAAACTGAGGACCTGAGGACCGCTGAGCAAGTATCCCATCCTGGTCCTGGCATTTCACCCTTCCCTCTGACGTTCCCACAGAGACGGTGGGGAATGAGCAGGCAGATTCCCAGAACTTAAAGTAAACGGCAGCGTCACTGACACACACAGAGATGTCACTGGCTCCAAGGGTGATGAGTCTGTTTCTGTACAGGTGCACCTGGTCCTCACCAGAACCGCACGGGCTTTCGTTTCTTTTTATTTTTTGCATGAATATAAAAAATATTATTGACATTTAAGGTTCTCATTTAAATTTTCTCAGTGGTTTCCATATATCCTTTTATAGCCTATTTTTAGATTCAGGACCTGATCAAATATTATACATTTAGTTGACATGTCTCTTTGGGGGGGGGGTCTTTGATTTTATTTTTTCTTCTATTTCCTTTTCTCTTTTTTTTAGCAAAAGAGAGAGAGAGAGAGAAAGGGGCACAGACAGATAGGAAGAGAGAAAGATGAAAAGCATCAACTCATAGTTGTGGCATCTTAGTTTTTCACTGATTGCTTCTCATATGTGCCTTGATTGGGGGGCTCCTGCCAAGCCAGTGACCCCTTGTTCAAACCAGTGACCTTGGGCTTCAAACCAGTGACCTTGGGCTTCAATTCAGTGACCTTGGGCTCAAGCCAGCGACCATGGGGTCACATCTCTGAGCCCACGTTCAAGCTGGCGACTCCATGCTCAAGCTGGTGAGCCTGCGCTCAAGCTGGCAACCTCGGGGTCTCAAACCTGGGTCTTTTGCCTCCCAGTCTGATGCTCTTTTCACTGCTGCACCACCACCTGGTCAGGCTTTGCTTTTTTTTTTTTTTAATAGAGGTTCTGGTTAACGCAGAGAAAAATCATCAGAGATTTGAGGAAATGTCAAAGAGCATGAACAACAAATGGTAAAGGGGATGAGAGGTTTCCACAGGAAGGTTGAAATATTTAAAGAAGAAGCTGCAAATTCAAGGACTTTTAGCACGCTCTTTCTGGGTGTCTTTGCCCTGATTTCAGTGGCTGCGGACTTTCTTAAATAGTCCTTCATCTCCAATCTTGCATATATGCACCAGGCCTTAAGAGATTCTCTTGGAAAAAAAGTAGCTTCCCCTCAACCTCCATTCATTCACTAACGGAAGCGGGGGTTCTAAAAAAAAGTGGTCCCAAGGAGTTTGGGTCTGTGAATGAGCCCCGGGGTCCTCCTAGACTATTAAAGGGAGCTCGGAGCCCCAATCTGCCATTTGGGGCATGGATTCAGGAGAGTGACTTTCAGAGGACGTTTGATTCTGCTGTTAGAGACGGGGCCTCAAGCTGGATTGCAGAATCGGTCTGATTCAATCTAGCTAAGATCTACGTTCCGCAGGCTGTTTTCGAAAGCTATTTCCACATTCAGTGATTTTTGAATCATTTTTGCACGTGAAGTCAAATTTTAACAAGGTGTTGTGTAATAAAGAACCAGGTTCCTGGGAGGAAACCTAAATTCTCAGAGTTTCCCCAGTAATTGGAGTGTCTTTGTTATTTATGAGCCCTCGGGAATCACATCCGAGTTTATGCTAAAGCAATGAGATGGCTCTGGGCTTACGACAGGGACTGGTTGCAGGAACACCAGCCATGGCGCAAGCACCTGGATGGATTGGAGTCAGGTCATACCAGCCCCGATCTCTGGAGACAAGAGAAGGCCCGGAGATGGAGTTCTGAGACCCCCAAGAAGAACTTAGGACATCGTGGTTGGGGTACAGTTTCACATTTGCTGAAGACCTTGATGGGCCAGCAGGTGACCCACCCTGATTCCATGGAGACAAGGTCACGGGCGCTTCTTTTTCTGAGACCTTTCCCGGCGGTGCCCCTTTCTGTGTCTCTTCATTTGGCCGTTCCCAAGCTGAACCCTTGACGACACAACTACAGTCATAGGGACTGCACTTTCTGATCCTATGAGCCATTGTAGCGGACTGTCTAAACTGAGGGGGTCAGAGGAAGCCCTGAACTTGTAGACAGTTGGCCAGGCATATAGATGGGCAGCCTGGAGACTCCCAGAGTGTGGCTGATCTGAAGTGGGGGCATTCGTATGGAGGAACGAGCCTTGACCCGAGGGATCAGCACAAACTCCAGGGGGGCATTCGTATGGAGGAACGAGCCTTGACCCGGTGGATGGGCACAAGCTCCAGGTGGTGAGCTCCGGATTGAAGTGCAGCACACCAGCTGGGGTCGGGGACAGAATCAAGTGACTCAAACGTCCACGTGGGTCCGTGCTGGGTGCATATCTCTGCCTGGCACAGCTGTGATTCAATGTGCTGACGATGCCATCACACTGGCTAGACGGGGTCCGGGACCCGTGATGGAGAAATGATACAGGGCTGAGCACACACATTAGAACAATTGCCTCCCAATCAGCATCCATTCACCCCGTGATCACAAAGGCCGAGATGGGAGAGGGCACTGAGAACAAGTGGGCGATCTCTCAGATAAAAATGGGACTCGGTTGGTGAGTCACGCTTGCCCGTTGTAGGAGGGAAGACCATCTCAGCCGGGAGAATGGGGCACACACCCCCCTGCCCTGTCCCCAGCTCACTTGGGATTGAGAAAGCTTTGCTGCGGAGAAGCCCACAAGACCCTACCCCCCACAAGCACGTCTGCTCCCCACTTTGGAGCTTAAAGAGTTACTTGGATGAGGAGGCCAGCCGATCGACCGGCAGGAATATTTCTTTCCTGGTTCCTCTTTGCTCGCTAAGGCTGGGTTTAGGAGTGCTTGTACACTGCAAGTTGCCACATCTCCAGCAGAAGTGTGTGTGTGTGTGTGTGTGTGTGTGTGAGAGAGAGAGAGAGAGAGAGAGAGAGAGAGAGAGAGAGAGCGCGCATGTGCTCCAGCCTCACATCCGGACAGCCAGCACTCCTCACCCCGAAGGCGCCCCATGCACTCACACACACCCAGGACTGCACAGGGCAGGCGACTGCCCTGAGCCACGATCTTGAAACATCAGTTCCAGATGGCTGAAGTGGAAACGGGACTCTGTGTTGTGGGTGAAACCCACAGTTCAATGGTGGGGAAATCTATCTCCATCCCAGAAGACCTTGCCCTCTGTGTTCCATTTTGTTGATGGAGGGGGCTGGGACGCAGGCGGCCCCCGACCCCAAAAGGAGGGAGGGAGGAGCCTCATCCAGGGATGACTTGATCTGCTCATGTGTCAAGATAACGTTTCAAGCATTTTACATTCTCCTTACTTCCCGGGCAGGTGTCATTCCTGGACGTGAAGAGTGACAAGGCCCAGCAATTTGAGTCCCGTGAGCCCCCCACCCCCGCCAGCCATCCATTCTTGACAGAGGAAATCAGCAGAGCGTCAACAATCTGGCTATTGATGTACAGTGCATGTTTTATCAACTTCCCAGCATCTGGTCCCAACATCAGCACCTACTTTTATTCACGCGTCTGCTTTGAAGGAGCGCCTTGGGCTTCAAGCACGTGAACGGCGTGAGTTTACGCACCTGTTGTGATGTACAGCACCCTTTACGACAGCCCCTCTCTTATAACACGTGCCTGTATGTATATGCACACGCACACAAAAATCATAGGTCTGTGCTGGTAGGCTCGGTGCATGTCTGTCAGTCAATGCATTGCTTGCTTTTTTGTTGTTTTGTTTGTTTCTTTGTTTCTGCTGTTCCCACTCATCACAATGCCCCTTCTTCCCCTACCCCACCTCCCGTCATAAAGTATTTGGTGAAAAGCTGGATGGGGGACACAGTGGCTAAGGCCCAGTGCCATCCTCCCCTCAGAGGGACAGGAAGGCAGGGATGTC